>NW_026712340.1:4787604-6224176 GCF_030504385.1 Musca domestica | reverse complement strand
GGAAAAATATGCTATTTAAAATGCTCATACTCCTTAAATATTGACATTTCGGGGTTTTTAGCATCGTTTGATTGGAGATATTAAAGAGGAAAAATAGGCTATTTTAAAATGCTCATAACTCCTTAAATATGACATTTCGGGGGTTTTAGCATCGTTTTGATGGAGATATTTAAAGAGGAAAAATAGGCTATTTTAAAATGCTCATAACTCCTTAAATATTGACATTTCGGGGTTTTTAGCATCGTTTTGATGGAGATATTTAAAGAGGAAAATAGGCTATTTTAAAATGCTCATAACTCCTTAAATATTGACATTTCGGGGTTTTTAGCATCGTTTTGATTGGAGATATTTAAAGAGGAAAATAGCTATTTTAAATGCTCATAACTCCTTAAATATTGACATTCGGGTTTTTTAGCATCGTTGATGGAGATATTTAAAGAGGAAAAATAGGCTATTTTAAAATGCTCATAACTCCTTAATATGGACATTTCGGGGTTTTTAGCATCGTTTGATTGGAGATATTTTAAGAGGAAAATATGCTATTTTAAAATGCTCATAACTCCTTAAATATTGACATTTCGGGTTTTTAGCATCGTTTTGATTGGAGATATTTAAAGAGGAAAAATAGGCTATTT
Organism: Musca domestica; assembly: GCF_030504385.1. Taxonomy (NCBI): domain Eukaryota; kingdom Metazoa; phylum Arthropoda; class Insecta; order Diptera; family Muscidae; genus Musca; species Musca domestica. The sequence continues at coordinate 6,223,541 of NW_026712340.1, read as the reverse complement.
TAAAATGCTCATAACTCCTTAAATATTGACATTTCGGGGTTTTTAGCATCGTTTTGATTGGAGATATTAAAGAGGAAAATATGCTATTTTAAAATGCTCATAACTCCTTAATATTGACATTTCGGGGTTTTTTAGCATCGTTTTGATTGGAGATTTTAAAAGGAAAATATGCTATTTTAAAATGCTCATAACTCCTTAAATATTGACATTTCGGGGTTTTTAGCATCGTTTTGATGGCAGATATTTAAAGAGGAAAAATAGGCTATTTTAAAATGCTCATAACTCCTTAAATATGGACATTTCGGGGTTTTTTAGCATCGTTTTGTTGGAGATATTTAAAGAGGAAAATATGCTATTTTAAAATGCTCATAACTCCTTAATATTGACATTTCGGGGTTTTAGCATCGTTTTGATTGGAGATATTTAAAGAGGAAAATAGCTATTTTAAAATGCCTCATAACTCCTTAAATATGACATTTCGGGGTTTTAGCATCGTTTTGATGGAGATATTTAAGAGGAAAATAGGCTATTTTAAAATGCTCATAACTCCTTAAATATTGACATTTCGGGTTTTTAGCATCGTTTTGATGGCAGATATTTAAAGAGGAAAATAGGCTATTTTAAATGCTCATAACTCCTTAAATATGGACATTTCGGGTTTTTAGCATCGTTTTGATGGAGATATTTAAAGAGGAAAAATAGGCTATTTTAAATGCTCATAACTCCTTAAATTTGACATTTCGGGGTTTTTAGCATCGTTTTGATTGGAGATATTTAAGAGAAAAATATGCTATTTTAAAATGCTCATAACTCCTAAATATTGACATTTCGGGGTTTTTAGCATCGTTTTGATTGAGATATTTAAAGAGGAAAAATAGCTATTTTAAATGCTCATAACTCCTTAATATTGACATTTCGGGGTTTTTAGCATCGTTTTGATGGCAGATATTTAAAGAGGAAAAATAGGCTATTTTAAAATGCTCATAACTCCTTAAATATGGACATTTCGGGGTTTTTAGCATCGTTTTGATTGGAGATATTTAAAGGGAAAATAGCTATTTTAAAATGCTCATAACTCCTTAAATATTGACATTTCGGGGTTTTTAGCATCGTTTTGATTGGAGATATAAAGAGAAAAATATGCTATTTTAAAATGCTCATAACTCCTTAAATATTGACATTTCGGGGTTTTAGCATCGTTTTGATGGAGATATTTAAGAGGAAAAATAGGCTATTTTAAAATGCTCATAACTCCTTAAATATGACATTTCGGGTTTTTAGCATCGTTTTGATTGGAGATATTTAAAGAGAAAAATAGCTATTTAAAATGCTCATAACTCCTTAATATTGACATTTCGGGTTTTTAGCATCGTTTTGATTGGAATATTTAAAGAGGAAAAATAGGCTATTTTAAAATGCTCATAACTCCTTAAATATGACATTTCGGGGTTTTTAGCATCGTTTTGATTGGAGATTTAAAGAGAAAAATATGCTATTTAAAATGCTCATAACTCCTTAAATATTGACATTTCGGGGTTTTTAGCATCGTTTTTGATTGGAGATATTTAAAGAGGAAAAATAGCTATTTTAAAATGCTCATAACTCCTTAAATATTGACATTTTCGGGGTTTTTAGCATCGTTTTGATTGGAGATATTTAAAGAGAAAAATAGGCTATTTTAAAATGCTCATAACTCCTTAAATATGGACATTTCGGGGTTTTTAGCATCGTTTTGATTGGGATATTTAAAGAGAAAATAGGCTATTTTAAAATGCTCATAACTCCTTAAATATGGACATTTCGGGTTTTTTAGCATCGTTTTGATTGAGATATTTTAAGAGGAAAAATAGGCTATTTTAAAATGCTCATAACTCCTTAAATATGGACATTTCGGGGTTTTTAGCATCGTTTTGATTGGAGAGATTTAAAGAGGAAAATAGGCTATTTTAAAATGCTCATAACTCCTTAAATATGGACATTTTCGGTTTTTAGCATCGTTTTGATTGGAGATATTTAAAGAGGAAAATATGCTATTTTAAAATGCTCATAACTCCTTAAATATTGACATTTCGGGGTTTTTAGCATCGTTTTGATTGAGATATTTAAAGAGAAAAAATGCTATTTAAAATGCTCATAACTCCTTAAATATTGACATTTCGGGGTTTTTTAGCATCGTTTTGATGGGAGATATTTAAAGAGGAAAAATGGCTATTTTAAAATGCTCATAACTCCTTAAATATTGACATTTCGGGGTTTTTAGCATCGTTTTGATTGGATATTTTAAAGAGGAAAAATAGGCTATTTTAAAATGCTCATAACTCCTTAAATATTGACATTTCGGGGTTTTTAGCATCGTTTTGATTGGAAGATATTTAAAGAGGAAAATAGGCTATTTTAAAATGCTCATAACTCTTAATATGGACATTTCGGGGTTTTTAGCATCGTTTTGATTGGAGATATTTAAAGAGGAAAAATAGCTATTTTAAAATGCTCATAACTCCTTAAATATTGACATTTCGGGTTTTTAGCATCGTTTTGATTGGAGATATTTAAAGAGGAAAAATAGGCTATTTTAAAAGCTCATAACTCCTTAAATATTGACATTTCGGGGGTTTTTAGCATCGTTTGATGGCAGATATTTAAAGAGGAAAAAATAGGCATTTTTAAAAATGCTCATAACTCCTTAAATATTGACATTTCGGGTTTTTAGCATCGTTTGATTGGAGATATTTAAAGAGGAAAAATATGCTATTTTAAAATGCTCATAACTCCTTAAATATTGACATTCGGGGTTGTTATAGCATCGTTTTGATTGGAGATATTTAAAGAGAAAAATAGGCTATTTTTAAAATGCTCATAACTCCTTAAATATTGACATTCGGGTTTTTAGCATCGTTTTGATTGGAGATATTTTAAAGAAGGAAAAATAAGCTATTTAAAATGCCATAACTCCTTAAATATGGACATTTCGGGGTTTTTAGCATCGTTTTGATTGGAGATATTTAAGAGGAAAAAATATGCTATTTTAAAATGCTCATAAACTCCTATAATATTGACATTTCGGGTTTTTAGCATCGTTTTGATGGAGATCTGTTAAAGAGGAAAAATATGCTATTTTAAAATGCTCATAACTCCTTAAATATTGACATTCGGGGTTTTTAGCATCGTTTTGATGGCAGATATTTAAAGAGGAAAAATAGGCCTATTTTAAAATGCTCATAACTCCTTAAATATTGACATTTCGGGGTTTTTAGCATCGTTTTGATTGGAGATATTTAAAGAGGAAAAATAGTCTATTTTAAAATGCTCATAACTCCTTAAATATGGACATTTCGGGGTTTTTAGCATCGTTTTGAGTGGAGATATTTAAAGAGGAAAAATTGCTATTTTAAATGCTCATAACTCCTTAATATTGACATTTCGGGGTTTTTAGCATCGTTTGATTGGAGATATTTAAAGAGGAAAAATATGCTATTTTAAAATGCTCATAACTCCTTAAATATTGACATTTCGGGGTTTTAGCATCGTTTTGATGGCAGATATTTAAAGAGGAAAAATAGGCTATTTTAAATGCTCATAACTCCTTAAATATGGACATTTCGGGGTTTTTAGCATCGTTTTGATGGAGATATTAAAGAGGAAAAATAGGCTATTTTAAAATGCTCATAACTCCTTAAATATTGACATTTCGGGGTTTTTAGCATCGTTTTGATTGGAGATATTTAAAGAGGAAAAATAGGCTATTTTAAAATGCTCATAACTCCTTAAATATGGACATTTCGGGGTTTTTAGCATCGTTTTGATGGCAGATATTTAAAGAGGAAAAATAGGCTATTTTAAAATGCTCATAACTCCTTAAATATGGACATTTCGGGGTTTTAGCATCGTTTTGATTGGAGATATTTAAAGAGGAAAAATATGCTATTTTAAAATGCTCATAACTCCTTAAATATTGACATTTCGGGGTTTTTAGCATCGTTTGATTGGCAGATATTTAAAGAGGAAAAATATGCTATTTTAAATGCTCATAACTCCTTAAATATTGACATTTCGGGGTTGTTAGCATCGTTTTGATGGGAGATATTTAAAGAGGAAAAATAGGCTATTTTAAAATGCTCATAACTCCTTAAATATGGACATTCGGGGTTTTTAGCATCGTTTTGATTGGAGATATTTAAAGAGGAAAAATAGGCTATTTTAAAATGCTCATAACTCCTTAAATATGGACATTTCGGGGTTTTTAGCATCGTTTGATTGGCAGATATTTAAAGAGGAAAAAATAGGCTATTTTAAAATGCTCATAACTCCTTAAATATTGACATTTCGGGGTTTTTAGCATCGTTTTGATGGAGATATTTAAAGAGGAAAAATAGGCTATTTTAAAATGCTCATAACTCCTTAAATATGGACATTTCGGGGTTTTAGCATCGTTTTGATTGGAGATATTTAAGAGGAAAAATATGCTATTTTAAAATGCTCATAACTCCTTAAATATTGACATTTCGGGGTTTTTAGCATCGTTTTGATTGGAGATATTTAAAGAGGAAAAATATGCTATTTTAAATGCTCATAACTCCTTAAATATTGACATTTCGGGGTTTTTAGCATCGTTTTGATTGGAGATATTTAAAGAGGAAAAATAGCTATTTTAAAATGCTCATAACTCCTTAAATATTGACATTTCGGGGGTTTTTAGCATCGTTTTGATTGCAGATATTTAAAGAGGGAAAAATAGGCTATTTTAAAATGCTCATAACTCCTTAAATATGGACATTTCGGGTTTTTAGCATCGTTTTGATTGGAGATATTTAAGAGGAAAAATAGGCTATTTTAAAATGCTCATAACTCCTTAAATATTGACATTTCGGGGTTTTTAGCATCGTTTTGATTGGAGTATTTAAAGAGGAAAAATATGCTATTTTAAAATGCTCATAACTCCTTAAATATTGACAGTTCGGGGTTTTTAGCATCGTTTTGATTGGAGATATTTAAAGAGGAAAAATATGCTATTTTAAAATGCTCATAACTCCTTAAATATGGACATTTCGGGGTTTTAGCATCGTTTTGATTGGAGATATTTAAAGAGGAAAAATGCTATTTTAAAATGCTCATAACTCCTTAAATATTGACATTTCGGGGGTTTTTAGCATCGTTTTGATGGAGATATTTAAAGAGGAAAAATATGCTATTTTAAAATGCTCATAACTCCTTAAATATTGACATTTCGGGGTTTTTAGCATCGTTTTGATTGGAGATATTTAAAGAGGAAAAATAGCTATTTTAAAATGCTCATAACTCCTTAAATTGACATTTCGGGGTTTTTAGCATCGTTTTGATGGAGATATTTAAAGAGGAAAATAGCTATTTTAAAATGCTCATAACTCCTTAAATATGACATTTCGGGTTTTAGCATCGTTTTGATGGAGATATTTAAAGAGAAAAATATGCTATTTTAAAATGCTCATAACTCCTTAAATATGGACATTTCGGGGTTTTTAGCATCGTTTTGATTGGAGATATTTAAAGAGAAAAATATGCTATTTTAAAATGCTCATAACTCCTTAAATATTGACATTTCGGGGTTTTTAGCATCGTTTTGATGGCAGATATTAAAGAGGAAAAATAGGCTATTTAAAATGCTCATAACTCCTTAAATATGGACATTTCGGGGTTTTTAGCATCGTTTTGATTGCAGATATTTAAAGAGGAAAAATAGGCTATTTAAAATGCTCATAACTCCTTAAATATGGACATTTCGGGGTTTTTAGCATCGTTTTGATTGGAGATATTTAAAGAGGAAAAATATGCTATTTAAAATGCTCATAACTCCTTAAATATTGACATTTCGGGGTTTTTAGCATCGTTTTGATGGCAGATATTTAAAGAGGAAAAATAGGCTATTTTAAAATGCTCATAACTCCTTAAATATGGACATTTCGGGGTTTTTAGCATCGTTTTGATTGGAGATATTTAAAGAGGAAAAATATGCTATTTTAAAATGCTCATAACTCCTTAAATATTGACATTTCGGGGTTTTTAGCATCGTTTTGATTGGAGATATTTAAAGAGGAAAAATATGCTATTTTAAAATGCTCATAACTCCTTAAATATTGACATTTCGGGGTTTTTAGCATCGTTTGATTGGAGATATTTAAAGAGGAAAAATAGGCTATTTTAAAATGCTCATAACTCCTTAAATATGGACATTTCGGGGTTTTTAAGCATCGTTTTGATTGGAGATATTTAAAGAGGAAAAATATGCTATTTTAAAATGCTCATAACTCCTTAAATATGGACATTTCGGGGTTTTAGCATCGTTTTGATTGGAGATATTTAAAGAGGAAAAATATGCTATTTTAAAATGCTCATAACTCCTTAAATATTGACATTTCGGGGTTTTTAGCATCGTTTTGATTGGAGATATTTAAAGAGGAAAAATAGGCTATTTTAAAATGCTCATAACTCCTTAAATATTGACATTTCGGGGTTTTTAGCATCGTTTTGATTGCAGATATTTAAAGAGGAAAAATAGGCTATTTTAAAATGCTCATAACTCCTTAAATATGGACATTTCGGGGTTTTTAGCATCGTTTTGATTGGAGATATTTAAAGAGGAAAAATATGCTATTTTAAAATGCTCATAACTCCTTAAATATGGACATTTCGGGGTTTTTAGCATCGTTTTGATTGGAGATATTTAAAGAGGAAAAATATGCTATTTTAAAATGCTCATAACTCCTTAAATATTGACATTTCGGGGTTTTTAGCATCGTTTTGATGGCAGATATTTAAAGAGGAAAAATAGGCTATTTTAAAATGCTCATAACTCCTTAAATATGGACATTTCGGGGTTTTTAGCATCGTTTTGATTGGAGATATTTAAAGAGGAAAAATATGCTATTTTAAAATGCTCATAACTCCTTAAATATTGACATTTCGGGGTTTTTAGCATCGTTTTGATGGCAGATATTTAAAGAGGAAAAATAGGCTATTTTAAAATGCTCATAACTCCTTAAATATGGACATTTCGGGGTTTTAGCATCGTTTTGATGGAGATATTTAAAGAGGAAAAATAGGCTATTTTAAAATGCTCATAACTCCTTAAATATTGACATTTCGGGGTTTTTAGCATCGTTTGATTGGAGATATTTAAAGAGGAAAATATGCTATTTTAAAATGCTCATAACTCCTTAAATATGACATTTCGGGGTTTTAGCATCGTTTTGATGGAGATATTTAAGAGGAAAAATAGGCTATTTTAAAATGCTCATAACTCCTTAAATATGGACATTTCGGGGTTTTTAGCATCGTTTTGATTGGAGATATTTAAAGAGGAAAAATATGCTATTTTAAAATGCTCATAACTCCTTAAATATTGACATTTCGGGGTTTTTAGCATCGTTTTGATTGGAGATATTTAAAGAGGAAAAATATGCTATTTTAAAATGCTCATAACTCCTTAAATATGGACATTTCGGGGTTTTTAGCATCGTTTTGATTGGAGATATTTAAAGAGGAAAAATAGGCTATTTTAAAATGCTCATAACTCCTTAAATATGGACATTTCGGGGTTTTTAGCATCGTTTTGATTGGAGATATTTAAAGAGGAAAAATATGGCTATTTTAAAATGCTCATAACTCCTTAAATATGGACATTTCGGGGTTTTTAGCATCGTTTTGATTGGAGATATTTAAAGAGGAAAAATATGCTATTTTAAAATGCTCATAACTCCTTAAATATTGACATTTCGGGGTTTTTAGCATCGTTTGATTGGAGATATTTAAAGAGGAAAAATAGGCTATTTTAAAATGCTCATAACTCCTTAAATATTGACATTTCGGGGTTTTTAGCATCGTTTTGATGGCAGATATTTAAAGAGGAAAAATAGGCTATTTTAAAATGCTCATAACTCCTTAAATATGGACATTTCGGGGTTTTTAGCATCGTTTTGATGGAGATATTTAAAGAGGAAAAATAGGCTATTTAAAATGCTCATAACTCCTTAAATATGGACATTTCGGGGTTTTTAGCATCGTTTTGATTGGAGATATTTAAAGAGGAAAAATATGCTATTTTAAAATGCTCATAACTCCTTAAATATTGACATTTCGGGGTTTTTAGCATCGTTTTGATTGGCAGATATTTAAAGAGGAAAAATAGGCTATTTTAAAATGCTCATAACTCCTTAAATATGGACATTTCGGGGTTTTTAGCATCGTTTTGATGGCAGATATTTAAAGAGGAAAAATAGGCTATTTTAAAATGCTCATAACTCCTTAAATATTGACATTTCGGGGGTTTTTAGCATCGTTTTGATTGGAGATATTTAAAGAGGAAAAATAGGCTATTTTAAAATGCTCATAACTCCTTAAATATTGACATTTCGGGGTTTTTTTAGCATCGTTTTGATTGGAGATATTTAAAGAGGAAAAATAGGCTATTTTAAAATGCTCATAACTCCTTAAATATTGACATTTCGGGGTTTTTAGCATCGTTTTGATTGGAGATATTTAAAGAGGAAAAATATGCTATTTTAAAATGCTCATAACTCCTTAAATATGGACATTTCGGGGTTTTTAGCATCGTTTTGATTGGAGATATTTAAAGAGGAAAAATATGCTATTTAAAATGCTCATAACTCCTTAAATATTGACATTTCGGGGTTTTTAGCATCGTTTTGATGGCAGATATTTAAAGAGGAAAAATAGGCTATTTTAAAATGCTCATAACTCCTTAAATATGGACATTTCGGGGTTTTAGCATCGTTTTGATTGGCAGATATTTAAAGAGGAAAAATATGCTATTTTAAAATGCTCATAACTCCTTAAATATTGACATTTCGGGGTTTTTAGCATCGTTTTGATTGGAGATATTTAAAGAGGAAAAATAGGCTATTTAAAATGCTCATAACTCCTTAAATATTGACATTTCGGGGTTTTTAGCATCGTTTTGATGGCAGATATTTAAAGAGGAAAAATAGGCTATTTTAAAATGCTCATAACTCCTTAAATATGGACATTTCGGGGTTTTTAGCATCGTTTTGATTGGAGATATTTAAAGAGGAAAAATAGGCTATTTTAAAATGCTCATAACTCCTTAAATATTGACATTTCGGGGTTTTTAGCATCGTTTTGATGGCAGATATTTAAAGAGGAAAAATAGGCTATTTTAAAATGCTCATAACTCCTTAAATATTGACATTTCGGGGTTTTTAGCATCGTTTTGATTGGAGATATTTAAAGAGGAAAAATAGGCTATTTTAAAATGCTCATAACTCCTTAAATATTGACATTTCGGGGTTTTTAGCATCGTTTTGATTGGAGATATTTAAAGAGGAAAAATATGCTATTTTAAAATGCTCATAACTCCTTAAATATTGACATTTCGGGGTTTTTAGCATCGTTTTGATGGCAGATATTTAAAGAGGAAAAATAGGCTATTTTAAAATGCTCATAACTCCTTAAATATTGACATTTCGGGGTTTTTAGCATCGTTTTGATTGGAGATATTTAAAGAGGAAAAATATGCTATTTTAAAATGCTCATAACTCCTTAAATATTGACATTTCGGGGTTTTTAGCATCGTTTTGATTGGCAGATATTTAAAGAGGAAAAATAGGCTATTTTAAAATGCTCATAACTCCTTAAATATTGACATTTCGGGGTTTTTAGCATCGTTTTGATTGGCAGATATTTAAAGAGGAAAAATAGGCTATTTTAAAATGCTCATAACTCCTTAAATATTGACATTTCGGGGTTTTTAGCATCGTTTTGATTGGCAGATATTTAAAGAGGAAAAATATGCTATTTTAAAATGCTCATAACTCCTTAAATATTGACATTTCGGGGTTTTTAGCATCGTTTTGATTGGCAGATATTTAAAGAGGAAAAATAGGCTATTTTAAAATGCTCATAACTCCTTAAATATTGACATTTCGGGGTTTTTAGCATCGTTTTGATGGCAGATATTTAAAGAGGAAAAATAGGCTATTTTAAAAATGCTCATAACTCCTTAAATATTGACATTTCGGGGTTTTTAGCATCGTTTTGATGGCAGATATTTAAAGAGGAAAAATAGGCTATTTTAAAATGCTCATAACTCCTTAAATATTGACATTTCGGGGTTTTTAGCATCGTTTTGATTGGCAGATATTTAAAGAGGAAAAATATGCTATTTTAAAATGCTCATAACTCCTTAAATATGGACATTTCGGGGTTTTTAGCATCGTTTTGATTGGAGATATTTAAAGAGGAAAAATAGGCTATTTTAAAATGCTCATAACTCCTTAAATATTGACATTTCGGGGTTTTTAGCATCGTTTTGATTGGAGATATTTAAAGAGGAAAAATAGGCTATTTTAAAATGCTCATAACTCCTTAAATATTGACATTTCGGGGTTTTTAGCATCGTTTTGATTGGAGATATTTAAAGAGGAAAAATAGGCTATTTTAAAATGCTCATAACTCCTTAAATATTGGACATTTCGGGGTTTTTAGCATCGTTTTGATTGGAGATATTTAAAGAGGAAAAATAGGCTATTTTAAAATGCTCATAACTCCTTAAATATTGACATTTCGGGGTTTTTAGCATCGTTTTGATTGGAGATATTTAAAGAGGAAAAATATGCTATTTTAAAATGCTCATAACTCCTTAAATATTGACATTTCGGGGTTTTTAGCATCGTTTTGATGGCAGATATTTAAAGAGGAAAAATAGGCTATTTTAAAATGCTCATAACTCCTTAAATATGGACATTTCGGGGTTTTTAGCATCGTTTGATTGGAGATATTTAAAGAGGAAAAATATGCTATTTTAAAATGCTCATAACTCCTTAAATATTGACATTTCGGGGTTTTTAGCATCGTTTTGATGGCAGATATTTAAAGAGGAAAAATAGGCTATTTTAAAATGCTCATAACTCCTTAAATATGGACATTTCGGGGTTTTTAGCATCGTTTTGATTGGAGATATTTAAAGAGGAAAAATATGCTATTTTAAAATGCTCATAACTCCTTAAATATTGACATTTCGGGGTTTTTAGCATCGTTTTGATTGGCAGATATTTAAAGAGGAAAAATAGGCTATTTTAAAATGCTCATAACTCCTTAAATATTGACATTTCGGGGTTTTTAGCATCGTTTTGATGGCAGATATTTAAAGAGGAAAAATATGCTATTTTAAAATGCTCATAACTCCTTAAATATTGACATTTCGGGGTTTTAGCATCGTTTTGATTGGAGATATTTAAAGAGGAAAAATATGCTATTTTAAAAAGGCTCATAACTCCTTAAATATTGACATTTCGGGGTTTTTAGCATCGTTTTGATGGCAGATATTTAAAGAGGAAAAATAGGCTATTTTAAAATGCTCATAACTCCTTAAATATGGACATTTCGGGGTTTTTAGCATCGTTTTGATTGGAGATATTTAAAGAGGAAAAATAGGCTATTTTAAAATGCTCATAACTCCTTAAATATGGACATTTCGGGGGTTTTTAGCATCGTTTTGATTGGAGATATTTAAAGAGGAAAAATAGGCTATTTTAAAATGCTCATAACTCCTTAAATATGACATTTCGGGGTTTTTAGCATCGTTTTGATGGCAGATATTTAAAGAGGAAAAATAGGCTATTTTAAAATGCTCATAACTCCTTAAATATGGACATTTCGGGGTTTTTAGCATCGTTTTGATTGGAGATATTTAAAGAGGAAAAATAGGCTATTTTAAAATGCTCATAACTCCTTAAATATTGACATTTCGGGGTTTTTAGCATCGTTTGATTGGCAGATATTTAAAGAGGAAAAATAGGCTATTTTAAAATGCTCATAACTCCTTAAATATTGACATTTCGGGGTTTTTAGCATCGTTTTGATGGCAGATATTTAAGAGGAAAAATAGGCTATTTTAAAATGCTCATAACTCCTTAAATATGGACATTTCGGGGTTTTTAGCATCGTTTTGATTGGAGATATTTAAAGAGGAAAAATATGCTATTTTAAAATGCTCATAACTCCTTAAATATTGACATTTCGGGGTTTTTAGCATCGTTTTGATGGCAGATATTAAGAGGAAAAATATGCTATTTTAAAATGCTCATAACTCCTTAAATATGACATTTCGGGGTTTTTAGCATCGTTTTGATTGGAGATATTTAAAGAGGAAAAATATGCTATTTTAAAATGCTCATAACTCCTTAAATATTGACATTTCGGGGTTTTTAGCATCGTTTTGATGGCAGATATTTAAAGAGGAAAAATAGGCTATTTTAAAATGCTCATAACTCCTTAAATATGGACATTTCGGGGTTTTTAGCATCGTTTTGATTGGAGATATTTAAAGAGGAAAAATATGCTATTTTAAAATGCTCATAACTCCTTAAATATTGACATTCGGGGTTTTTAGCATCGTTTTGATTGGAGATATTTAAAGAGGAAAAATATGCTATTTTAAAATGCTCATAACTCCTTAAATATTGACATTTCGGGGTTTTAGCATCGTTTTGATTGGCAGATATTTAAAGAGGAAAAATATGCTATTTTAAAATGCTCATATTCCTTAAATAGTGACATTTCGGGGTTTTTAGCATCGTTTTGATTGGAGATATTTAAAGAGGAAAAATATGCTATTTTAAAATGCTCATAACTCCTTAAATATTGACATTTCGGGGTTTTTAGCATCGTTTTGATTGGAGATATTTAAAGAGGAAAAATATGCTATTTTAAAATGCTCATAACTCCTTAAAATTGACATTTCGGGGTTTTTAGCATCGTTTTGATTGGAGATATTTAAAGAGGAAAAATATGGCTATTTTAAAATGCTCATAACTCCTTAAATATGGACATTTCGGGGTTTTTAGCATCGTTTTGATTGGAGATATTTAAAGAGGAAAAATATGCTATTTAAAATGCTCATAACTCCTTAAATATTGACATTTCGGGGTTTTTAGCATCGTTTTGATTGGAGATATTTAAAGAGGAAAAATATGCTATTTTAAAATGCTCATAACTCCTTAAATATTGACATTTCGGGGTTTTTAGCATCGTTTTGATGGCAGATATTTAAGAGGAAAAATAGGCTATTTAAAATGCTCATAACTCCTTAAATATTGACATTTCGGGGTTTTTAGCATCGTTTTGATTGGAGATATTTAAAGAGGAAAAATATGCTATTTTAAAATGCTCATAACTCCTTAAATATTGACATTTCGGGGTTTTTAGCATCGTTTTGATTGGAGATATTTAAAGAGGAAAAATATGCTATTTTAAAATGCTCATAACTCCTTAAATATTGACATTTCGGGGTTTTTAGCATCGTTTTGATGGCAGATATTTAAAGAGGAAAAATAGGCTATTTTAAAATGCTCATAACTCCTTAAATATGGACATTTCGGGGTTTTTAGCATCGTTTTGATTGGCAGATATTTAAAGAGGAAAAATAGGCTATTTTAAAATGCTCATAACTCCTTAAATATGGACATTTCGGGGTTTTTAGCATCGTTTTGATTGGAGATATTTAAAGAGGAAAAATATGCTATTTTAAAATGCTCATAACTCCTTAAATATTGACATTTCGGGGTTTTTAGCATCGTTTTGATTGGCAGATATTAAAGAGGAAAAATAGGCTATTTTAAAATGCTCATAACTCCTTAAATATGGACATTTCGGGGTTTTAGCATCGTTTTGATTGGAGATATTTAAAGAGGAAAAATAGGCTATTTTAAAATGCTCATAACTCCTTAAATATTGACATTTCGGGGTTTTTAGCATCGTTTTGATTGGAGATATTTAAAGAGGAAAAATAGGCTATTTTAAAATGCTCATAACTCCTTAAATATTGACATTTCGGGGTTTTTAGCATCGTTTTGATTGGAGATATTTAAAGAGGAAAAATAGGCTATTTTAAAATGCTCATAACTCCTTAATATTGACATTTCGGGGTTTTTAGCATCGTTTTGATTGGCAGATATTTAAAGAGGAAAAATAGGCTATTTTAAAATGCTCATAACTCCTTAAATATTGACATTTCGGGGTTTTTAGCATCGTTTTGATTGGAGATATTTAAAGAGGAAAAATATGCTATTTTAAAATGCTCATAACTCCTTAAATATTGACATTTCGGGGTTTTTAGCATCGTTTTGATTGGCAGATATTTAAAGAGGAAAAATAGGCTATTTTAAAATGCTCATAACTCCTTAAATATGGACATTTCGGGGTTTTTAGCATCGTTTTGATTGGAGATATTTAAAGAGGAAAAATATGCTATTTTAAATGCTCATAACTCCTTAAATATGGACATTTCGGGTTTTAGCATCGTTTTGATGGAGATATTTAAAGAGGAAAAATATGCTATTTTTAAAATGCTCATAACTCCTTAAATATTGACATTTCGGGGTTTTAGCATCGTTTTGATTGGAGATATTTAAAGAGGAAAAATATGCTATTTTAAAATGCTCATAACTCCTTAAATATTGACATTTCGGGGTTTTTAGCATCGTTTGATGGCAGATATTTAAAGAGGAAAAATATGCTATTTTAAAATGCTCATAACTCCTTAAATATGACATTTCGGGGTTTTTAGCATCGTTTTGATTGGAGATATTTAAAGAGGAAAAATATGCTATTTTAAAATGCTCATAACTCCTTAAATATGGACATTTCGGGGTTTTTAGCATCGTTTTGATGGCAGATATTTAAAGAGGAAAAATAGGCTATTTTAAAATGCTCATAACTCCTTAAATATGGACATTTCGGGGTTTTTAGCATCGTTTTGATTGGAGATATTTAAAGAGGAAAAATAGGCTATTTTAAAATGCTCATAACTCCTTAAATATTGACATTTCGGGGTTTTTAGCATCGTTTTGATGGAGATATTTAAAGAGGAAAAATAGGCTATTTTAAAATGCGCATAACTCCTTAAATATTGACATTTCGGGTTTTTAGCATCGTTTTGATGCAGATATTAAAGAGGAAAAATAGGCTATTTTAAAATGCTCATAACTCCTTAAATATGGACATTTCGGGGTTTTTAGCATCGTTTTGATTGGCAGATATTTAAAGAGGAAAAATAGGCTATTTTAAAATGCTCATAACTCCTTAAATATTGACATTTCGGGGTTTTTAGCATCGTTTTGATGGCAGATATTTAAAGAGGAAAAATATGCTATTTTAAAATGCTCATAACTCCTTAAATATGACATTTCGGGGTTTTTAGCATCGTTTTGATTGGAGATATTTAAAGAGGAAAATATGCTATTTTAAAATGCTCATAACTCCTTAAATATTGACATTTCGGGGTTTTAGCATCGTTTTGATTGGAGATATTTAAAGAGGAAAAATATGCTATTTTAAAATGCTCATAACTCCTTAAATATTGACATTTCGGGGTTTTTAGCATCGTTTTGATTGGAGATATTTAAAGAGGAAAAATAGGCTATTTTAAAATGCTCATAACTCCTTAAATATGGACATTTCGGGGTTTTTAGCATCGTTTTGATTGGAGATATTTAAAGAGGAAAATATGCTATTTTAAAATGCTCATAACTCCTTAAATATTGACATTTCGGGGTTTTTAGCATCGTTTTGATGGCAGATATTTAAAGAGGAAAAATAGGCTATTTTAAAATGCTCATAACTCCTTAAATATGGACATTTCGGGGTTTTAGCATCGTTTTGATTGGAGATATTTAAAGAGGAAAAATATGCTATTTTAAAATGCTCATAACTCCTTAAATATTGACATTTCGGGGTTTTTAGCATCGTTTTGATTGGAGATATTTAAAGAGGAAAAATATGCTATTTTAAAATGCTCATAACTCCTTAAATATTGACATTTCGGGGTTTTAGCATCGTTTTGATTGGAGATATTTAAAGAGGAAAAATAGGCTATTTTAAAAATGCTCATAACTCCTTAAATATGGACATTTCGGGGTTTTTAGCATCGTTTTGATTGGAGATATTTAAAGAGGAAAAATAGGCTATTTTAAAATGCTCATAACTCCTTAAATATGGACATTTCGGGGTTTTTAGCATCGTTTTGATTGGAGATATTTAAAGAGGAAAAATATGCTATTTTAAAATGCTCATAACTCCTTAAATATGGACATTTCGGGGTTTTTAGCATCGTTTTGATTGGAGATATTTAAAGAGGAAAAATATGCTATTTTAAAATGCTCATAACTCCTTAAATATTGACATTTCGGGGTTTTTAGCATCGTTTTGATGGAGATATTTAAAGAGGAAAAATAGGCTATTTTAAAATGCTCATAACTCCTTAAATATTGACATTTCGGGGTTTTTAGCATCGTTTTGATGGAGATATTTAAAGAGGAAAAATAGGCTATTTTAAAATGCTCATAACTCCTTAAATATGACATTTCGGGGTTTTTAGCATCGTTTTGATGGAGATATTTAAAGAGGAAAAATATGCTATTTTAAAATGCTCATAACTCCTTAAATATTGACATTTCGGGGTTTTTAGCATCGTTTTGATTGGAGATATTTAAAGAGGAAAAATATGCTATTTTAAAATGCTCATAACTCCTTAAATATTGACATTTCGGGGTTTTTAGCATCGTTTTGATGGAGATATTTAAAGAGGAAAAATAGGCTATTTTAAAATGCTCATAACTCCTTAAATATTGACATTTCGGGGTTTTTAGCATCGTTTTGATGGCAGATATTTAAAGAGGAAAAATAGGCTATTTTAAAATGCTCATAACTCCTTAAATATTGACATTTCGGGGTTTTTAGCATCGTTTTGATGGAGATATTTAAAGAGGAAAAATAGGCTATTTTAAAATGCTCATAACTCCTTAAATATTGACATTTCGGGGTTT
Source organism: Musca domestica (assembly GCF_030504385.1). Classification (NCBI taxonomy): domain Eukaryota; kingdom Metazoa; phylum Arthropoda; class Insecta; order Diptera; family Muscidae; genus Musca; species Musca domestica. Next base: position 6,206,706 of record NW_026712340.1, on the reverse strand, counting down.
TTAGCATCGTTTTGATTGGAGATATTTAAAGAGGAAAAATATGCTATTTTAAAATGCTCATAACTCCTTAAATATTGACATTTCGGGTTTTTAGCATCGTTTTGATGGCAGATATTTAAAGAGGAAAAATAGGCTATTTTAAAATGCTCATAACTCCTTAAATATTGACATTTCGGGGTTTTTAGCATCGTTTTGATTGGAGATATTTAAAGAGGAAAAATATGCTATTTTAAAATGCTCATAACTCCTTAAATATTGACATTCGGGGTTTTTAGCATCGTTTTGATTGGAGATATTTAAAGAGGAAAAATATGCTATTTTAAATGCTCATAACTCCTTAATATTGACATTTCGGGGTTTTTAGCATCGTTTTGATTGGCAGATATTTAAAGAGGAAAAATAGGCTATTTTAAAATGCTCATAACTCCTTAAATATGGACATTTCGGGGTTTTTAGCATCGTTTTGATGGCAGATATTTAAAGAGGAAAAATAGGCTATTTTAAAATGCTCATAACTCCTTAAATATTGACATTTCGGGGTTTTTAGCATCGTTTTGATTGGAGATATTTAAAGAGGAAAAATATGCTATTTTAAAATGCTCATAACTCCTTAAATATTGACATTTCGGGGTTTTTAGCATCGTTTTGATGGCAGATATTTAAAGAGGAAAAATATGCTATTTTAAAATGCTCATAACTCCTTAAATATGACATTTCGGGGTTTTTAGCATCGTTTTGATTGGAGATATTTAAGAGGAAAATATGCTATTTTAAAATGCTCATAACTCCTTAAATATTGACATTTCGGGGTTTTTAGCATCGTTTTGATTGGAGATATTTAAAGAGGAAAAATAGGCTATTTAAAATGCTCATAACTCCTTAAATATGGACATTTCGGGGTTTTTAGCATCGTTTTGATGGCAGATATTTAAAGAGGAAAAATAGGCTATTTTAAAATGCTCATAACTCCTTAAATATTGACATTTCGGGGTTTTTAGCATCGTTTTGATTGGAGATATTTAAAGAGGAAAAATAGGCTATTTTAAAATGCTCATAACTCCTTAAATATTGACATTTCGGGGTTTTTAGCATCGTTTTGATGGCAGATATTTAAAGAGGAAAAATATGCTATTTTAAAATGCTCATAACTCCTTAAATATTGACATTTCGGGGTTTTTAGCATCGTTTTGATTGGAGATATTTAAAGAGGAAAAATATGCTATTTTAAAATGCTCATAACTCCTTAAATATTGACATTTCGGGGTTTTTAGCATCGTTTTGATTGGAGATATTTAAAGAGGAAAAATAGGCTATTTTAAAATGCTCATAACTCCTTAAATATTGACATTTCGGGGTTTTTAGCATCGTTTTGATGGCAGATATTTAAAGAGGAAAAATAGGCTATTTTAAAATGCTCATAACTCCTTAAATATTGACATTTCGGGGTTTTTAGCATCGTTTTGATTGGAGATATTTAAAGAGGAAAAATAGGCTATTTTAAAATGCTCATAACTCCTTAAATATTGACATTTCGGGGTTTTTAGCATCGTTTTGATTGGCAGATATTTAAAGAGGAAAAATAGGCTATTTTAAAATGCTCATAACTCCTTAAATATTGACATTTCGGGGTTTTTAGCATCGTTTTGATGGCAGATATTTAAAGAGGAAAAATAGGCTATTTTAAAATGCTCATAACTCCTTAAATATGGACATTTCGGGGTTTTTAGCATCGTTTTGATTGGAGATATTTAAAGAGGAAAATAGGCTATTTTAAAATGCTCATAACTCCTTAAATATTGACATTTCGGGGTTTTTAGCATCGTTTTGATGGCAGATATTTAAAGAGGAAAAATAGGCTATTTAAAATGCTCATAACTCCTTAAATATGACATTTCGGGGTTTTTAGCAATCGTTTTGATTGGAGATATTTAAAGAGGAAAATAGGCTATTTTAAAATGCTCATACTCCTTTAAACTATGAGACATTTCGTTCGGGGTTTTAGCCTCGTTTTGATGGGCAGATATTTAAGAGGAAAATAGGGCTATTTTAAAATGCTCATAACTCCTTTAAATATTGAACCTTTCGGGGTTTTTTTAGCATCGTTTGATTGGAGATATTTACAAGAGGAAAAATAGGCTATTTTAAAATGCTCATAAACTCCCTTAAATATGGACATTTCGGGGTTTTTAGCATCGTTTTTATGCAGATTTTAGCATTTTTTTGATGGAGATATTTAAAAAGGAAAAATATGCTATTTTAAAATGCTCATAACTCCTTAAATATTGACATTTCGGGGTTTTTAGCATCGTTTTGATGGAGATATTTAAAGAGGAAAAATATGCTATTTTAAAATGCTCATAACTCCTTATATTGACATTTCGGGGTTTTTAGCATCGTTTTGATTGGAGATATTTAAAGAGGAAAAATATGCTATTTTAAAATGCTCATAACTCCTTAAATATTGACATTTCGGGGTTTTTAGCATCGTTTTGATGGCAGATATTTAAAGAGGAAAAATAGGCTATTTTAAAATGCTCATAACTCCTTATATTGACATTTCGGGGTTTTTAGCATCGTTTTGATTGGAGATATTTAAAGAGGAAAAATAGGCTATTTTAAAATGCTCATAACTCCTTAAATATGGACATTTCGGGTTTTTTTTTAGCATCGTTTGATTGGAGATATTTAAAGAGGAAATAGGCTATTTTAAAATGCTCATAACTCCTTAAATATGGACATTTCGGGGTTTTTAGCATCGTTTTGATTGGAGATATTTAAAGAGGAAAAATATGCTATTTTTAAAATGCTCATAACTCCTTAAATATTGACATTTCGGGGTTTTTAGCATCGTTTTGATGGCAGATATTTAAAGAGGAAAAATAGGCTATTTTAAAATGCTCATAACTCCTTAAATATTGACATTTCGGGTTTTTAGCATCGTTTTGATTGGAGATATTTAAAGAGGAAAAATATGCTATTTTAAAATGCTCATAACTCCTTAAATATTGACATTTCGGGGTTTTTAGCATCGTTTTGATTGGAGATATTTAAAGAGGAAAAATATGCTATTTTAAAATGCTCATAACTCCTTAAATATTGACATTTCGGGGTTTTTAGCATCGTTTTGATTGGCAGATATTTAAGAGGAAAAATATGCTATTTTAAAATGCTCATAACTCCTTAAATATGGACATTTCGGGGTTTTTAGCATCGTTTTGATTGGCAGATATTTAAGAGGAAAAATAGGCTATTTTAAATGCTCATAACTCCTTAAATATGGACATTTCGGGGTTTTTAGCATCGTTTTGATTGGAGATATTTAAAGACGAAAAATATGCTATTTTAAAATGCTCATAACTCCTTAAATATTGACATTTCGGGGTTTTTAGCATCGTTTTGATGGCAGATATTTAAAGAGGAAAAATAGGCTATTTTAAAATGCTCATAACTCCTTAAATATGGACATTTCGGGGTTTTTAGCATCGTTTTGATTGGAGATATTTAAAGAGGAAAAATATGCTATTTTAAAATGCTCATAACTCCTTAAATATTGACATTTCGGGGTTTTTAGCATCGTTTTGATTGGAGATATTTAAAGAGGAAAAATATGCTATTTTAAAATGCTCATAACTCCTTAAATATTGACATTTCGGGGATTTTAGCATCGTTTTGATGGCAGATATTTAAGAGGAAAAATAGGCTATTTTAAAATGCTCATAACTCCTAAATATGGACATTTCGGGGTTTTTAGCATCGTTTTGATTGGAGATATTTAAAGAGGAAAATAGGCTATTTTAAAATGCTCATAACTCCTAAATATGGACATTTCGGGGTTTTTAGCATCGTTTTGATTGGAGATATTAAGAGGAAAAATATGCTATTTTAAAATGCTCATAACTCCTTAAATATTGACATTTCGGGGTTTTTAGCATCGTTTTGATGGCAGATATTTAAAGAGGAAAAATAGGCTATTTTAAAATGCTCATAACTCCTTAAATATGGACATTTCGGAGTTTTAGCATCGTTTTGATTGGAGATATTTAAAGAGGAAAAATATGCTATTTTAAAATGCTCATAACTCCTTAAATATTGACATTTCGGGGTTTTTGGCATCGTTTTGATGGCAGATATTTAAAGAGTAAAAATAGGCTATTTTAAAATGCTCATAACTCCTTAAATATGGACATTTCGGGGTTTTTAGCATCGTTTTGATTGGAGATATTTAAAGAGGAAAAATATGCTATTTTAAAATGCTCATATCTCCTTAAATATTGACATTTCGGGGTTTTTAGCATCGTTTTGATTGGAGATATTTAAAGAGGAAAAATATGCTATTTTAAAATGCTCATAACTCCTTAAATATTGACATTTCGGGGTTTTTAGCATCGTTTTGATGGCAGATATTTAAAGAGGAAAAATATGCTATTTTAAAATGCTCATATCTCCTTAAATATTGACATTTCGGGGTTTTTAGCATCGTTTTGATTGGAGATATTTAAAGAGGAAAAATATGCTATTTTAAAATGCTCATAACTCCTTAAATATTGACATTTCGGGGTTTTTAGCATCGTTTTGATTGGAGATATTTAAAGAGGAAAATAGGCTATTTTAAAATGCTCATAACTTCTTAAATATGGACATTCGGGGTGTTTAGCAGGTTTTAGGTTTTAGCATCGTTTTGATTGGAGATATTTAAAGAGGAAAAATAGGCTATTTTAAAATGCTCATAACTCCTTAAATATGGACATTTCGGGGTTTTTAGCATCGTTTTGATTGGAGATATTTAAAGAGGAAAAATAGGCTATTTTTAAAATGCTCATAACTCCTTAAATATTGACATTCGGGGTTTTTAGCATCGTTTTGATGGCAGATATTTAAAGAGGAAAAATAGGCTATTTTAAAATGCTCATAACTCCTTAAATATGGACATTTCGGGGTTTTTAGCATCGTTTTGATTGGAGATATTAAAGAGGAAAAATATGCTATTTTAAAATGCTCATATCTCCTTAAATATTGACATTTCGGGGTTTTTAGCATCGTTTTGATTGGAGATATTTAAAGAGGAAAACTATGCTATTTTAAAATGCTCATAACTCCTTAAATATGACATTTCGGGGTTTTTAGCATCGTTTTGATTGGAGATATTTAAAGAGGAAAAATAGGCTATTTTAAAATGCTCATAACTCCTTAAATATTGACATTTTGGGGGTTTTAGCATCGTTTTGATTGGAGATATTTAAAGAGGAAAAATAGGCTATTTTAAAATGCTCATAACTCCTTAAATATTGACATTTTGGGGGTTTTAGCATCGTTTTAATGGCAGATATTTAAGGAGGAAAAATAGGCTATTTTAAAATGCTCATAACTCCTTAAATATGGACATTTCGGGGTTTTTAGCATCGTTTTGATTGGAGATATTTAAAGAGGAAAAATAGGCTATTTTAAAATGCTCATAACTCCTTAAATATGGACATTTCGGGGTTTTTAGCATCGTTTTGATTGGAGATATTTAAAGAGGAAAAATAGGCTATTTTAAATGCTCATAACTCCTTAAATATTGACATTTCGGGGTTTTTAGCATCGTTTTGATGGCAGATATTAAAGAGGAAAAATAGGCTATTTTAAAATGCTCATAACTCCTTAAATATTGACATTTGGGGGTTTTTAGCATCGTTTTGATGGCAGATATTTAAAGAGGAAAAATATGCTATTTTTAAAATGCTCATAACTCCTTAAATATTGACATTTCGGGGTTTTTAGCATCGTTTTGATTGGAGATATTTAAAGAGGAAAAATAGGCTATTTTAAAATGCTCATAACTTCTTAAATATGGACATTTCGGGGTGTTTAGCAGGTTTTTAGGTTTTTAGCATCGTTTTGATTGGAGATATTTAAAGAGGAAAAATAGGCTATTTTAAAATGCTCATAACTCCTTAAATATTGACATTTCGGGGTTTTTAGCATCGTTTTGATGGCAGATATTTAAAGAGGAAAAATAGGCTATTTTAAAATGCTCATAACTCCTTAAATATGGACATTTCGGGGTTTTAGCATCGTTTTGATTGGAGATATTTAAAGAGGAAAAATAGGCTATTTTAAAATGCTCATAACTCCTTAAATATGGACATTTCGGGGTTTTTAGCATCGTTTTGATTGGAGATATTTAAAGAGGAAAAATAGGCTATTTTAAAATGCTCATAACTCCTTAAATATTGACATTTCGGGGTTTTTAGCATCGTTTTGATGGCAGATATTTAAAGAGGAAAATAGGCTATTTTAAAATGCTCATAACTCCTTAAATATGGACATTTCGGGGTTTTTAGCATCGTTTTGATTGGAGATATTTAAAGAGGAAAAATATGCTATTTTAAAATGCTCATATCTCCTTAAATATTGACATTTCGGGGTTTTTAGCATCGTTTTGATTGGAGATATTTAAAGAGGAAAACTATGCTATTTTAAAATGCTCATAACTCCTTAAATATTGACATTTCGGGGTTTTTAGCATCGTTTTGATTGGAGATATTTAAAGAGGAAAAATAGGCTATTTTAAAATGCTCATAACTCCTTAATATTGACATTTGGGGGTTTTAGCATCGTTTTGATGGCAGATATTTAAAGAGGAAAAATAGGCTATTTTAAAATGCTCATAACTCCTTAAATATGGACATTTCGTGGTTTTTAGCATCGTTTTGATTGGAGATATTTAAAGAGGAAAAATAGGCTATTTTAAAATGCTCATAACTCCTTAAATATTGACATTTCGGGGTTTTTAGCATCGTTTTGATGGCAGATATTTAAAGAGGAAAAATAGGCTATTTTAAAATGCTCATAACTCCTTAAATATGGACATTTCGGGGTTTTTAGCATCGTTTTGATTGGAGATATTTAAAGAGGAAAAATAGGCTATTTTAAAATGCTCATAACTCCTTAAATATGGACATTTCGGGGTTTTTAGCATCGTTTTGATTGGAGATATTTAAAGAGGAAAAATAGGCTATTTTAAAATGCTCATAACTCCTTAAATATTGACATTTCGGGGTTTTTAGCATCGTTTTGATGGCAGATATTTAAAGAGGAAAAATAGGCTATTTTAAAATGCTCATAACTCCTTAAATATGGACATTTCGGGGTTTTTAACATCGTTTTGATTGGAGATATTTAAAGAGGAAAAATAGGCTATTTTAAATGCTCATAACTCCTTAAATATTGACATTTCGGGGTTTTTAGCATCGTTTTGATGGCAGATATTTAAAGAGGAAAAATAGGCTATTTTAAAATGCTCATAACTCCTTAAATATGGACATTTCGGGGTTTTTAGCATCGTTTTGATTGGAGATATTTAAAGAGGAAAAATATGCTATTTTAAAATGCTCATATCTCCTTAAATATTGACATTTCGGGGTTTTTAGCATCGTTTTGATTGGAGATATTTAAAGAGGAAAAATATGCTATTTTAAAATGCTCATAACTCCTTAAATATTGACATTTCGGGGTTTTTAGCATCGTTTTGATGGCAGATATTTAAAGAGGAAAAATATGCTATTTTAAAATGCTCATATCTTCTTAAATATTGACATTTCGGGGTTTTAAGCATCGTTTTGATTGGAGATATTTAAAGAGGAAAAATATGCTATTTTAAAATGCTCATAACTCCTTAAATATTGACATTTCGGGGTTTTTAGCATCGTTTTGATTGGATATATTTAAAGAGGAAAAATATGCTATTTTAAAATGCTCATAACTCCTTAATATTGACATTTCGGGGTTTTTAGCATCGTTTTGATTGGAGATATTTAAAGAGGAAAAATATGCTATTTTAAAATGCTCATAACTCCTTAAATATGGACATTTCGGGGTTTTTAGCATCGTTTTGATTGGAGATATTTAAAGAGGAAAAATATGCTATTTTAAAATGCTCATAACTCCTTAAATATTGACATTTCGGGGTTTTTAGCATCGTTTTGATGGCAGATATTTAAAGAGGAAAAATAGGCTATTTTAAAATGCTCATAACTCCTTAAATATGGACATTTCGGGGTTTTTAGCATCGTTTTGATTGGAGATATTAAAAGAGGAAAAATATGCTATTTTAAAATGAAAAATATGCTATTAAAAATAGGCTATTTTAAAATGCTCATAACTTCTTAAATATGGACATTTCGGGGTGTTTAGCAGGTTTTTAGGTTTTTAGCATCGTTTTGATTGGAGATATTTAAAGAGGAAAAATAGGCTATTTTAAAATGCTCATAACTTCTTAAATATGGACATTTCGGGGTGTTTAGCATCGTTTTGATTGGAGATATTTAAAGAGGAAAAATATGCTATTTTAAAATGCTCATAACTCCTTAAATATTGACATTTCGGGGTTTTTAGCATCGTTTTGATTGGAGATATTTAAAGAGGAAAAATATGCTATTTTAAAATGCTCATAACTCCTTAAATATTGACATTTCGGGGTTTTTAGCATCGTTTTGATTGGATATATTTAAAGAGGAAAAATAAGCTATTTTAAAATGCTCATAACTCCTTAAATATTGACATTTCGGGGTTTTTAGCATCGTTTTGATTGGAGATATTTAAAGAGGAAAAATATGCTATTTTAAAATGCTCATAACTCCTTAAATATGGACATTTCGGGGTTTTTAGCATCGTTTTGATTGGAGATATTTAAAGAGGAAAAATAGGCTATTTTAAAATGCTCATAACTCCTTAAATATTGACATTTCGGGGTTTTTAGCATCGTTTTGATGGCAGATATTTAAAGAGGAAAAATAGGCTATTTTAAAATGCTCATAACTCCTTAAATATGGACATTTCGTGGTTTTTAGCATCGTTTTGATTGGAGATATTAAAAGAGGAAAAATATGCTATTTTAAAATGCTCATAACTCCTTAAATATTGACATTTCGGGATTTTTAGCATCGTTTTGATTGAAGATATTTAAAGAGGAAAAATATGCTATTTTAAAATGCTCATAACTCCTTAAATATTGACATTTCGGGGTTTTTAGCATCGTTTTGATTGGAGATATTTAAAGAGGAAAAATATGCTATTTTAAAATGCTCATAACTCCTTAAATATTGACATTTCGGGGTTTTTAGCATCGTTTTGATGGCAGATATTTAAAGAGGAAAAATATGCTATTTTAAAATGCTCATAACTCCTTAAATATGGACATTTCGGGGTTTTTAGCATCGTTTTGATTGGAGATATTTAAAGAGGAAAAGTAGGCTATTTTAAAATGGTCATAACTCCTTAAATATGGACATTTCGGGGTTTTTAGCATCGTTTTGATTGGAGATATTTAAAGAGGAAAAATAGGCTATTTTAAAATGCGCATAACTCCTTAAATATGGACATTTCGGGATTTTTAGCATCGATTTGATGCAGATATTTAAAGAGGAAAAATAGGCTATTTTAAAATGCGCATAACTCCTTAAATATGGACATTTCGGGATTTTTAGCATCGTTTTGATGCAGATATTTAAAGAGGAAAAATAGGCTATTTTAAAATGCGAATAACTCCTTAAATATGGACATTTCGGGGTTTTTAGCATCGTTTTGATGGCAGATATTTAAAGAGGAAAAGTAGGCTATTTTAAAACGCTCATAACTCCTTAAATATTGACATTTCGGGGTTTTTAGCATCGTTTTGATGGCAGATATTTAAAGAGGAAAAATATGCTATTTTAAAACGCTCATAACTCCTTAAATATTGACATTTCGGGGTTTTAGCATCGTTTTGATGGCAGATATTTAATGAGGAAAATAGGCTATTTTAAAATGCTCAGAACTCCTTAAATATTGACATTTCGGGGTTTTTAGCATCGTTTTGATTGGAGATATTTAAAGAGGAAAAATATGCTATTTTAAAAATGCTCATAACTCCTTAAATATTGACATTTCGGGGTTTTTAGCATCGTTTTGATGGCAGATATTTAAAGAGGAAAAATAGGCTATTTTAAAATGCTCATAACTCCTTAAATATTGACATTTCGTGGTTTTTAGCATCGTTTTGATTGGAGATATTTAAAGAGGAAAAATATGCTATTTTAAAATGCTCATAACTCCTTAAATATTGACATTTCGGGGTTTTTAGCATCGTTTTGATGGCAGATATTTAAAGAGGAAAAATAGGCTATTTTAAAATGCTCATAACTCCTTAAATATTGACATTTCGGGGTTTTTAGCATCGTTTTGATTGGAGATATTTAAAGAGGAAAAATATGCTCTTTTAAAATGCTCATAACTCCTTAAATATTGACATTTCGGGGTTTTTAGCATCGTTTTGATGGCAGATATTTAAAGAGGAAAAATAGGCTATTTTAAAATGCCCATAACTCCTTAAATATGGACATTTCGGGGTTTTTAGCATCGTTTTGATTGGAGATATTTAAAGAGGAAAAATATGCTATTTTAAAATGCTCATAACTCCTTAAATATTGACATTTCGGGGTTTTTAGCATCGTTTTGATGGCAGATATTTAAAGAGGAAAAATAGGCTATTTTAAAATGCTCATAACTCCTTAAATATTGACATTTCGGGGTTTTTAGCATCGTTTTGATTGGAGATATTTAAAGAGGAAAAATAGGCTATTTTAAAATGCTCATAACTATTAAATATGGACATTTCGGGGTTTTTAGCATCGTTTTGATTGGAGATATTTAAAGAGGAAAAATATGCTATTTTAAAATGCTCATAACTCCTTAAATATTGACATTTCGGGGTTTTTAGCATCGTTTTGATTGGAGATATTTAAAGAGGAAAAATATTCTATTTTAAAATGCTCATAACTCCTTAAATATTGACATTTCGGGGTTTTTAGCATCGTTTTGATGGCAGATATTTAAAGAGGAAAAATAGGCTATTTTAAAATGCTCATAACTCCTTAAATATGGACATTTCGGGGTTTTAGCATCGTTTTGATTGGAGATATTTAAAGAGGAAAAATATGCTATTTTAAAATGCTCATAACTCCTTAAATATTGACATTTCGGGGTTTTTAGCATCGTATTGATTGGAGATATTTAAAGAGGAAAAATATGCTATTTTAAAATGCTCATAACTCCTTAAATATTGACATTTCGGGGTTTTTAGCATCGTATTGATTGGAGATATTTAAAGAGGAAAAATATGCTATTTTAAAATGCTCATAACTCCTTAAATATTGACATTTCGGGGTTTTTAGCATCGTTTTGATGGCAGATATTTAAAGAGGAAAAATAGGCTATTTTAAAATGCTCATAACTCCTTAAATATGGACATTTCGGGGTTTTTAGCATCGTTTTGATTGGAGATATTTAAAGAGGAAAAATATGCTATTTTAAAATGCTCATAACTCCTTAAATATTGACATTTCGGGGTTTTTAGCATCGTTTTGATGGCAGATATTTAAAGAGGAAATATAGGCTATTTTAAAATGCTCATAACTTCTTAAATATGGACATTTCGGGGTTTTTAGCATCGTTTTGATTGGAGATATTTAAAGAGGAAAAATATGCTATTTTAAAATGCTCATAACTCCTTAAATATGGACATTTCGAGGTTTTTGGCATCGTTTGATTGGAGATATTTAAAGAGGAAAAATAGGCTATTTTAAAATGCTCATAACTCCTTAAATATGGACATTTCGGGGTTTTTAGCATCGTATCGATTGGAGATATTTATAGAGGAAAAATATGCTATTTTAAAATGCTCATAACTCCTTAAATATTGACATTTCGGGGTTTTAGCATCGTTTTGATTGAAGATATTTAAAGAGGAAAAATATGCTATTTTAAAATGCTCATAACTCCTTAAATATTGACATTTCGGGGTTTTTAGCATCGTTTTGATGGCAGATATTTAAAGAGGAAAAATATGCTATTTTAAAATGCTCATAACTCCTTAAATATGGACATTTCGGGGTTTTTAGCATCGTTTTGATGGCAGATATTTAAAGAGGAAAAATAGGCTATTTTAAAATGCTCATAACTCCTTAAATATGGACATTTCGGGGTTTTTAGCATCGTTTTGATTGGAGATATTTAAAGAGGAAAAATATGCTATTTTAAAATGCTCATAACTCCTTAAATATTGACATTTCGGCGTTTTTAGCATCGTTTTGATTGGAGATATTTAAAGAGGAAAAATATGCTATTTTAAAATGCTCATAACTCCTTAAATATTGACATTTCGGGGTTTTTAGCATCGTTTTGATTGGAGATATTTAAAGAGGAAAAATATGCTATTTTAAAATGCTCATAACTCCTTAAATATTGACATTTCGGGGTTTTTAGCATCGTATTGATTGGAGATATTTAAAGAGGAAAAATATGCTATTTTAAAATGCTCATAACTCCTTAAATATTGACATTTCGGGGTTTTTAGCATCGTTTTGATGGCAGATATTTAAAGAGGAAAAATAGGCTATTTTAAAATGCTCATAACTCCTTAAATATGGACATTTCGGGGTTTTTAGCATCGTTTTGATTGGAGATATTTAAAGAGGAAAATATGCTATTTTAAAATGCTCATAACTCCTTAAATATTGACATTTCGGGGTTTTTAGCATCGTTTTGATGGCAGATATTTAAAGAGGAAATATAGGATATTTTAAAATGCTCATAACTTCTTAAATATGGACATTTCGGGGTTTTTAGCATCGTTTCGATTGGAGATATTTAAAGAGGAAAAATATGCTATTTTAAAATGCTCATAACTCCTTAAATATGGACATTTCGAGGTTTTTGGCATCGTTTTGATTGGAGATATTTAAAGAGGAAAAATAGGCTATTTTAAAATGCTCATAACTCCTTAAATATGGACATTTCGGGGTTTTTAGCATCGTTTCGATTGGAGATATTTATAGAGGAAAAATATGCTATTTTAAAATGCTCATAACTCCTTAAATATTGACATTTCGGGGTTTTTAGCATCGTTTTGATTGAAGATATTTAAAGAGGAAAAATATGCTATTTTAAAATGCTCATAACTCCTTAAATATTGACATTTCGGGGTTTTTAGCATCGTTTTGATTGGAGATATTAAAGAGGAAAAATATGCTATTTTAAAATGCTCATAACTCCTTAAATATGGACATTTCGGGGTTTTTAGCATCGTTTTGATGGCAGATATTTAAAGAGGAAAAATAGGCTATTTTAAAATGCTCATAACTCCTTAAATATGGACATTTCGGGGTTTTAGCATCGTTTTGATTGGGGATATTTAAAGAGGAAAAATATGCTATTTTAAAATGCTCATAACTCCTTAAATATTGACATTTTTAGCATCGTTTTGATTGGAGATATTTAAAGAGGAAAAATAGGCTATTTTAAAATGCTCATAACTTCTTAAATATGGACATTTCGGGGTTTTTAGCATCGTTTTGATTGGAGATATTTAAAGAGGAAAAATATGCTATTTTAAAATGCTCATAACTCCTTAAATATTGACATTTCGGGGTTTTTAGCATCGTTTTGATGGCAGATATTTAAAGAGGAAAAATAGGCTATTTTAAAATGCTCATAACTCCTTAAATATGGACATTTCAGGGTTTTTAGCATCGTTTTGATTGGAGATATTTAAAGAGGAAAAATATGCTATTTTAAAATGCTCATAACTCCTTAAATATTGACATTTCGGGGTTTTTAGCATCGTTTTGATTGGAGATATTTAAAGAGGAAAAATAGGCTATTTTAAAATGCTCATAACTCCTTAAATATTGACATTTCGGGGTTTTTAGCATCGTTTTGATGGCAGATATTTAAAGAGGAAAAATAGGCTATTTTAAAATGCTCATAACTCCTTAAATATGGACATTTCGGGGTTTTTAGCATCGTTTTGATTGGAGATATTTAAAGAGGAAAAATATGCTATTTTAAAATGCTCATAACTCCTTAAATATTGACATTTCGGGGTTTTTATCATCGTTTTGATGGCAGATATTTAAAGAGGAAAAATAGGCTATTTTAAAATGCTCATAACTCCGTAAATATGGACATTTCGGGGTTTTTAGCATCGTTTTGATTGGAGATATTTAAAGAGGAAAAATATGCTATCTTAAAATGCTCATAACTCCTTAAATATGGACATTTCGGGGTTTTTAGCATCGTTTTGATTGGAGATATTTAAAGAGGAAAAATAGGCTATTTTAAAATGCTCATAACTCCTTAAATATGGACATTTCGGGGTTTTTAGCATCGTTTTGATTGGAGATATTAAAGAGGAAAAATATGCTATTTTAAAATGCTCATAACTCCTTAAATATTGACATTTCGAGGGTTTTTAGCATCGTTTGATTGGAGATATTTAAAGAGGAAAATATGCTATTTTAAAATGCTCATAACTCCTTAAATATTTACATTTCGGGGTTTTTAGCATCGTTTTGATGGCAGATATTTAAAGAGGAACAAGTAAAAAAACATTAAGTTCGGCCGGGCCCAACTTTTAATACCCTCCACCCTAGGGTAAAAGAACATTAGAAGAAATGTGGCAAAAACATTAAAATGCCGAATATCGGGAGGTACCGTTATATAGGGGCTACACCAACACGTGCACCTATAATTACAATGTTTCGCCACACGAACTAGGACCCATTATGACCCACAAATACCAACTTTTACACAAATCAGTGAAAAAATGTGGCATAAATCATCAAAATACCGAATATCGGGAGGTACCGTTATATGGGGACTATACCAGAACGTGGACCTATACATGCAATGTTTTGTTGTTTGTTTTTAAAATGCTCATAACTCCTTAAATATGGACATTTCGGGGTTTTTAGCATCGTTTTGATGGCAGATATTTAAAGAGGAAAAATATGCTATTTTAAATGCTCATAACTCCTTAAATATTGACATTTCGGGGTTTTTAGCATCGTATTGATTGGAGATATTTAAAGAGGAAAAATATGCTATTTTAAAATGCTCATAACTCCTTAAATATTGACATTTCGGGGTTTTAGCATCGTTTTGATGGCAGATATTTAAAGAGGAAAAATAGGCTATTTTAAAATGCTCATAACTCCTTAAATATGGACATTTCGGGGTTTTTAGCATCGTTTTGATTGGAGATATTTAAAGAGGAAAAATATGCTATTTTAAAATGCTCATAACTCCTTAAATATTGACATTTCGGGGTTTTTAGCATCGTTTTTATGGCAGATATTTAAAGAGGAATATAGGCTATTTTAAAATGCTCATAACTTCTTAAATATGGACATTCGGGGTTTTTAGCATCGTTTCGATTGGAGATATTTAAAGAGGAAAAATATGCTATTTTAAAATGCTCATAACTCCTTAAATATTGACATTTCGGGGTTTTTAGCATCGTTTGATTGGAGATATTTAAAGAGGAAAAATATGCTATTTTAAAATGCTCATAACTCCTTAAATATTGACATTTCGGGGTTTTTAGCATCGTTTTGATGGCAGATATTTAAAGAGGAAAAATAGGCTATTTTAAAATGCTCATAACTCCTTAAATATTGACATTTCGGGGATTTTAGCATCGTTTTGATTTCAGATATTTAAAGAGGAAAAATAGGCTATTTTAAAATGCTCATAACTCCTTAAATATGGACATTTCGGGGTTTTTAGCATCGTTTTGATTGGAGATATTTAAAGAGGAAAAATATGCTATTTTAAAATGCTCATAACTCCTTAAATATTGACATTTCGGGGTTTTTAGCATCGTTTTGATGGCAGATATTTAAAGAGGAAAAATAGGCTATTTTAAAATGCTCATAACTCCTTAAATATGGACATTTCGGGGTTTTTAGCATCGTTTCGATTGGAGATATTTATAGAGGAAAAATATGCTATTTTAAAATGCTCATAACTCCTTAAATATTGACATTTCGGGGTTTTTAGCATCGTTTTGATTGAAGATATTTAAAGAGGAAAAATATGCTATTTTAAAATGCTCATAACTCCTTAAATATTGACATTTCGGGGTTTTTAGCATCGTTTTGATTGGAGATATTTAAAGAGGAAAAATATGCTATTTTAAAATGCTCATAACTCCTTAAATATGGACATTTCGGGGTTTTTAGCATCGTTTTGATGGCAGATATTTAAAGAGGAAAAATAGGCTATTTTAAAATGCTCATAACTCCTTAAATATGGACATTTCGGGGTTTTTAGCATCGTTTTGATTGGAGATATTTAAAGAGGAAAAATATGCTATTTTAAAATGCTCATAACTCCTTAAATATTGACATTTTTAGCATCGTTTTGATTGGAGATATTTAAAGAGGAAAAATAGGCTATTTTAAAATGCTCATAACTTCTTAAATATGGACATTTCGGGGTTTTTAGCATCGTTTTGATTGGAGATATTTAAAGAGGAAAAATATGCTATTTTAAAATGCTCATAACTCCTTAAATATTGACATTTCGGGGTTTTTAGCATCGTTTTTGATGGCAGATATTTAAAGAGGAAAAATAGGCTATTTTAAAATGCTCATAACTCCTTAAATATGGACATTTCGGGGTTTTTAGCATCGTTTTGATTGGAGATATTTAAAGAGGAAAAATATGCTATTTTAAAATGCTCATAACTCCTTAAATATTGACATTTCGGGGTTTTTAGCATCGTTTTGATTGGAGATATTTAAAGAGGAAAAATAGGCTATTTTAAAATGCTCATAACTCCTTAAATATTGACATTTCGGGGTTTTTAGCATCGTTTTGATGGCAGATATTTAAAGAGGAAAAATAGGCTATTTTAAAATGCTCATAACTCCTTAAATATGGACATTTCGGGGTTTTTAGCATCGTTTTGATTGGAGATATTTAAAGAGGAAAAATATGCTATTTTAAAATGCTCATAACTCCTTAAATATTGACATTTCGGGGTTTTTAGCATCGTTTTGATGGCAGATATTTAAAGAGGAAAAATAGGCTATTTTAAAATGCTCATAACTCCGTAAATATGGACATTTCGGGGTTTTTAGCATCGTTTTGATTGGAGATATTAAAGAGGAAAAATATGCTATCTTAAAATGCTCATAACTCCTTAAATATGGACATTTCGGGGTTTTTAGCATCGTTTTGATTGGAGATATTTAAAGAGGAAAAATAGGCTATTTAAAATGCTCATAACTCCTTAAATATGGACATTTCGGGGTTTTTAGCATCGTTTTGATTGGAGATATTTAAAGAGGAAAAATATGCTATTTTAAAATGCTCATAACTCCTTAAATATTGACATTTCGAGGGTTTTTAGCATCGTTTTGATTGGAGATATTTAAGAGGAAAAATATGCTATTTAAAATGCTCATAACTCCTTAAATATTTACATTTCGGGGTTTTTAGCATCGTTTTGATGGCAGATATTTAAAGAGGAACAAGTAAAAAAACATTAAGTTCGGCCGGGCCAAACTTTTAATACCCTCCACCCTAGGGTAAAGAACATTAGAAGAAATGTGGCAAAAAACATTAAAATGCCGAATATCGGGAGGTACCGTTATATAGGGGCTACACCAACACGTGCACCTATAATTACAATGTTTCGCCACACGAACTAGGACCCATTATGACCCACAAATACCAACTTTTACACAAATCAGTGAAAAAATGTGGCATAAATCATCAAAATACCGAATATCGGGAGGTACCGTTATATGGGGACTATACCAGAACGTGGACCTATACATGCAATGTTTTGCCACACGCTCAGGGACCCGTTGTGACCTACAAATACCAATTTCAGACAAATCCGTGAAAAAATGTGGCATAAATCATCAAAATACCGAATATCGGTAGGTACCGTTATATGGGGGCTATACCAAAACGTGGACCTATACATGCAATGTTTTGCCAAACGCTCAGGGACCCGTCATGACCTACAAATACCAATTTTCAGATAAATCCGTGAAAAAATGTGGCATTAATCATGAAAATACCGAATATCGGGAGGTACCGTTATATGGGGACTCTACCAGAACGTGGACCGATATATCTCATTTTCAGTACCAACCATCCTAGGGAAAATACACACACTTGTGCCAAATTTCAAAGGTCTACTTCAAATAATGTGGGCTCTATCGTGATTTCAACAGACAGACAGACGGACAGAGAGACAGACAGACAGACGGACATCGCTAAATCGTCTTAGAATTTATGCTGCTTATGAATATATATACTTTATGGGGTCTACGACGAATATTTAGAGGTGTTACAAACGGAATGACAAAGTTAATATACCCTCCTACCCATGGTGGAGGGTATAAAAATAGGCTATTTTAAAATGCTCATAACTCCTTAAATATGGACATTTCGGGGTTTTTAGCATCGTTTTGATTGGAGATATTTAAAGAGGAAAAATAGGCTATTTAAAAATGCTCATAACTCCTTAAATATGGACATTTCGGGGTTTTTAGCATCGTTTTGATTGGAGATATTTAAAGAGGAAAATATGCTATTTTAAAATGCTCATAACTCCTTAAATATTGACATTTCGGGGTTTTTAGCATCGTTTTGATGGCAGATATTTAAAGAGGAAAAATAGGCTATTTTAAAATGCTCATAACTCCTTAAATATGGACATTTCGGGGTTTTTAGCATCGTTTTGATTGGAGATATTTGAAGAGGAAAAATAGGCTATTTTAAAATGCTCATAACTCCTTAAATATTGACATTTCGGGGTTTTTAGCATCGTTTTGATGGCAGATATTTAAAGAGATATTTAAAGAGGAAAAATAGGCTATTTAAAAATGCTCATAACTCCTTAAATATGGACATTTCGGGGTTTTTAGCATCGTTTTGATTGGAGATATTTAAAGAGGAAAAATATGCTATTTTAAAATGCTCATAACTCCTTAAATATTGACATTCGGGGTTTTTAGCATCGTTTTGATGGCAGATATTTAAAGAGGAAAAATAGGCTATTTTAAAATGCTCATAACTCCTTAAATATGGACATTTCGGGGTTTTTAGGCATCGTTTTGATTGGAGATATTTGAAGAGGAAAAATAGGCTATTTTAAAATGCTCATAACTCCTTAAATATTGACATTTCGGGGTTTTTAGCATCGTTTTGATGGCAGATATTTAAAGAGGAAAAACTATGCTATTTTAAAATGCTCATAACTCCTAAATATTGACATTTCGGGGTTTTTAGCATCGTTTTTATGGCAGATATTTAAAGAGGAAAAATAGGCTATTTTAAAATGCTCATAACTCCTTAAATATGGACATTTCGGGGTTTTTAGCATCGTTTTGATTGGAGATATTTAAAGAGGAAAAATAGGCTATTTTAAAATGCTCATAACTCCTTAAATATTGACATTTCGGGGTTTTAGCATCGTTTTGATGGCAGATATTTAAAGAGGAAAAATAGGCTATTTTAAAATGCTCATAACTCCTTAAATATGGACATTTCGGGGTTTTTTTAGCATCGTTTTGATTGGAGATATTTAAAGAGGAAAAATATGCTATCTTAAAATGCTCATAACTCCTTAAATATGGACATTTCGGGGTTTTTAGCATCGTTTTGATTGGAGATATTTAAAGAGGAAAAGTAGGCTATTTTAAAATGCTCATAACTCCTTAAATATTGACATTTCGGGGTTTTTAGCATCGTTTTGATGGCAGATATTTAAAGAGGAAAAATAGGCTATTTTAAAATGCTCATAACTCCTTAAATATGGACATTCGGGGTTTTTAGCATCGTTTTGATTGGAGATATTTAAAGAGGAAAAATAGGCTATTTTAAAATGCTCATAATCCTTAAATATGGACATTTCGGGGTTTTTAGCATCGTTTTGATTGGAGATATTTAAAGAGGAAAAATATGATATTTTTAAAATGCTCATAACTCCTTAAATATTGACATTTCGGGGTTTTTAGCATCGTTTTGATGGCAGATATTTAAAGAGGAAAAATAGGCTATTTTAAAATGCTCATAACTCCTTAAATATGGACATTTCGGGGTTTTTAGCATCGTTTTGATTGGAGATATTTAAAGAGGAAAAATATGCTATTTTAAAATGCTCATAACTCCTTAAATATTGACATTTCGGGGTTTTTAGCATCGTTTTGATGGCAGATATTTAAAGAGGAAAAATAGGCTATTTTAAAATGCTCATAACTCCTTAAATATGGACATTTCGGGGTTTTTAGCATCGTTTTGATTGGAGATATTTAAAGAGGAAAAATATGCTATCTTAAAATGCTCATAACTCCTTAAATATGGACATTTCGGGGTTTTTAGCATCGTTTTGATTGGAGATATTTAAAGAGGAAAAATAGGCTATTTTAAAATGCTTCATAACTCCTTAAATATGGACATTTCGGGGTTTTTAGCATCGTTTTGATTGAGATATTTAAAGAGGAAAAATATGCTATTTTAAAATGCTCATAACTCCTTAAATATTGACATTTCGAGGGTTTTTAGCATCGTTTTGATTGGAGATATTTAAAGAGGAAAAATATGCTATTTTAAAATGCTCATAACTCCTTAAATATTTACATTTCGGGGTTTTTAGCATCGTTTTGATGGCAGATATTTAAAGAGGAACAAGTAAAAAAACATTAAGTTCGGCCGGGCCAAACTTTTAATACCCTCCACCCTAGGGTGAAAGAACATTAGAAGAAATGTGGCAAAAAACATTAAAATGCCGAATATCGGGAGGTACCGTTATATAGGGGCTACACCAACACGTGCACCTATAATTACAATGTTTCGCCACACGAACTAGGACCCATTATGACCCACAAATACCAACTTTTACACAAATCAGTGAAAAAATGTGGCTAAATCATCAAAAATACCGAATATCGGGAGGTACCGTTATATGGGGACTATACCAGAACGAGGACCTATACATGCAATGTTTTGCCACACGCTCAGGGACCCGTTGTGACCTACAAATACCAATTTTCAGACAAATCCGTGAAAAAATGTGGCATAAATCATCAAAATACCGAATATCGGTAGGTACCGTTATATGGGGGCTATACCAAAACGTGGACCTATACATGCAATGTTTTGCCAAACGCTCAGGGACCCGTCATGACCTACAAATACCAATTTTCAGATAAATCCGTGAAAAATGTGGCATTAATCATGAAAATACCGAATATCGGGAGGTACCGTTATATGGGGACTCTACCAGAACGTGGACCGATATATCTCATTTTCAGTACCAACCATCCTAGGGACAATACACACACTTGTGCCAAATTTCAAAGGTCTACTTCAAATAATGTGGGCTCTATCGTGATTTCAACAGACAGACAGACGGACAGAGAGACAGACAGACAGACGGACATCGCTAAATCGTCTTAGAATTTTATGCTGCTTATGAATATATATACTTTATGGGGTCTACGACGAATATTTAGAGGTGTTACAAACGGAATGACAAAGTTAATATACCCTCCTACCCATGGTGGAGGGTATAAAAAATAGGCTATTTTAAAATGCTCATAACTCCTTAAATATGGACATTTCGGGGTTTTTAGCATCGTTTGATTGGAGATATTTAAAGAGGAAAAATAGGCTATTTAAAAATGCTCATAACTCCTTAAATATGGACATTTCGGGGTTTTTAGCATCGTTTTGATTGGAGATATTTAAAGAGGAAAAATATGCTATTTTAAAATGCTCATAACTCCTTAAATATTGACATTTCGGGGTTTTTTAGCATCGTTTTGATGGCAGATATTTAAAGAGGAAAAATAGGCTATTTTAAAAATGCTCATAACTCCTTAAATATGGACATTTCGGGGTTTTTAGCATCGTTTGATTGGAGATATTTGAAGAGGAAAAATAGGCTATTTTAAAATGCTCATAACTCCTTAAATATTGACATTTCGGGGTTTTAGCATCGTTTTGATGGCAGATATTTAAAGAGATATTTAAAGAGGAAAATAAGCTATTTAAAAATGCTCATAAACTCCTTAAATATGGACATTTCGGGGTTTTAGCATCGTTTTGATTGGAGATATTTAAAGAGGAAAAATATGCTATTTTAAAATGCTCATAACTCCTTAAATATTGACATTTCGGGGTTTTTAGCATCGTTTTGATGGCAGATATTAAAGAGGAAAAATAGGCTATTTTAAAATGCTCATAACTCCTTAAATATGGACATTTCGGGGTTTTTAGCATCGTTTTGATTGGAGATATTTGAAGAGGAAAAATAGGCTATTTTAAAATGCTCATAACTCCTTAAATATTGACATTTCGGGGTTTTTAGCATCGTTTTGATTGGAGATATTTAAAGAGGAAAACTATGCTATTTTAAAATGCTCATAACTCCTTAAATATTGACATTTCGGGGTTTTTAGCATCGTTTTGATTGGAGATATTTAAAGAGGAAAAATAGGCTATTTAAAATGCTCATAACTCCTTAAATATGGACATTTCGGGGTTTTTAGCATCGTTTTGATTGGAGATATTTAAAGAGGAAAAATAGGCTATTTTAAAATGCTCATAACTCCTTAATATTGACATTTCGGGGTTTTTTAGCATCGTTTTGATGGCAGATATTTAAAGAGGAAAAATAGGCTATTTTAAAATGCTCATAACTCCTTAAATATGGACATTTCGGGGTTTTTAGCATCGTTTTGATTGGAGATATTTAAAGAGGAAAAATATGCTATCTTAAAATGCTCATAACTCCTTAAATATGGACATTTCGGGGTTTTTAGCATCGTTTTGATTGGAGATATTTAAAGAGGAAAAGTAGGCTATTTTAAAATGCTCATAACTCCTTAAATATTGACATTTCGGGGTTTTAGCATCGTTTTGATGGCAGATATTTAAAGAGGAAAAATAGGCTATTTTAAAATGCTCATAACTCCTTAAATATGGACATTTCGGGGTTTTAGCATCGTTTTGATTGGAGATATTTAAAGAGGAAAATAGGCTATTTTAAAATGCTCATAACTCCTTAAATATGGACATTTCGGGGTTTTAGCATCGTTTTGATTGGAGATATTTAAAGAGGAAAAATATGATATTTTAAAATGCTCATAACTCCTTAAATATTGGACATTTCGGGGGTTTTTAGCATCGTTTTGATGGCAAGATATTTAAAGAGGAAAAATAGGCTCATTTTTAAAATGCTCATAACTCCTTAAATATGGACATTTCGGGGTTTTTAGCATCGTTTTGATTGGAGATATTTAAAGAGAAAAATATGCTATTTTAAAATGCTCATAACTCCTTAAATATTGACATTTCGGGGTTTTTAGCATCGTTTTGATTGGAGATATTTAAAGAGGAAAAATATGCTATTTTAAATGCTCATAACTCCTTAAATCTTGACATTTCGGGGTTTTAGCATCGTTTTGATGGCAGATAGTTTAAAGAGGAAAAATAGGCTATTTTTAAAATGCTCATAACTCCTTAATATGGGACATTCGGGGTTTTTAGCTTATTTAACTCCTTAAATAGGGACATTTCGGGGTTTTTAGCATCGTTTTGATTGGAGATATTTAAAGAGGAAAAATATGCTATTTTAAAATGCTCATAACTCCTTAATATTGACATTTCGGGGGTTTTTAGCATCGTTTTGATGGCAGATATTTAAAGAGGAAAAATAGGCTATTTTAAAATGCTCATAACTCCTTAAATATGGACATTTCGGGGTTTTTAGCATCGTTTGATTGGAGATATTTGAAGAGGAAAAATAGGCTATTTTAAAATGCTCATAACTCCTTAAATATTGACATTTCGGGGTTTTTAGCATCGTTTTGATGGCAGATATTTAAAGAGATATTTAAAGAGGAAAAATAAGCTATTTAAAATGCTCATAACTCCTTAAATATGGACATTTCGGGGTTTTTAGCATCGTTTTGATTGGAGATATTTAAAGAGGAAAAATATGCTATTTTAAAATGCTCATAACTCCTTAAATATTGACATTTCGGGGTTTTTAGCATCGTTTGATGGCAGATATTTAAAGAGGAAAAATAGGCTATTTTAAAATGCTCATAACTCCTTAAATATGGACATTTCGGGGTTTTTAGCATCGTTTTGATTGGAGATATTTGAAGAGGAAAATAGGCTATTTTAAAATGCTCATAACTCCTTAAATATTGACATTTCGGGGTTTTTTAGCATCGTTTTGATTGGAGATATTTAAAGAGGAAAACTATGCTATTTTAAATGCTCATAACTCCTTAAATATTGACATTTCGGGGTTTTAGCATCGTTTTGATTGGAGATATTTAAAGAGGAAAAATAGGCTATTTTAAAATGCTCATAACTCCTTAAATATGGACATTTCGGGGTTTTTAGCATCGTTTTGATTGGAGATATTTAAAGAGGAAAAATAGGCTATTTTAAAATGCTCATAACTCCTAAATATTGACATTTCGGGGTTTTTAGCATCGTTTTGATGGCAGATATTTAAAGAGGAAAAATAGGCTATTTTAAAATGCTCATAACTCCTTAAATATGGACATTCGGGGTTTTAGCATCGTTTTGATTGGAGATATTTAAAGAGGAAAAATATGCTATCTTAAAATGCTCATAACTCCTTAAATATGACATTTCGGGGTTTTTAGCATCGTTTGATTGGAGATATTTAAAGAGGAAAAGTAGGCTATTTTAAATGCTCATAACTCCTTAAATATTGACATTTCGGGGTTTTTAGCATCGTTTTGATGGCAGATATTTAAAGAGGAAAAATAGGCTATTTTAAATGCTCATAACTCCTTAAATATGGACATTTCGGGGTTTTTAGCATCGTTTTGATTGGAGATATTTAAAGAGGAAAAATATGCTATTTTAAAATGCTCATAACTCCTTAAATATTGACATTCGGGGTTTTTAGCATCGTTTTGATGGCAGATATTTAAAGAGGAAAAATAGGCTATTTTAAAATGCTCATAACTCCTAAATATGGACATTTCGGGGTTTTTAGCATCGTTTTGATTGGGATATTTAAAGAGGAAAAATATGCTATTTTAAAATGCTCATAACTCCTTAAATATTGACATTTCGGGGTTTTTAGCATCGTTTGATGGCAGATATTTAAAGAGGAAAATAGGCTATTTTAAAATGCTCATAACTCCTTAAATATGGACATTTCGGGGTTTTTAGCATCGTTTTGATTGGAGATATTTAAAGAGGAAAAATATGCTATTTTTAAAATGCTCATAACTCCTTAAATATTGACATTTCGGGTTTTTAGCATCGTTTTGATTGGAGATATTTAAAGAGGGAAAAATATGCTATTTTAAAATGCTCATAAACTCCTTAAATATTGACATTTCGGGGTTTTTAGCATCGTTTTGATGGCAGATATTTAAAGAGGAAAAATAGGCTATTTTAAAATGCTCATAACTCCTTAAATATGGACATTTCGGGGTTTTTAGCATCGTTTTGATTGGAGATATTTAAAGAGGAAAAATAGGCTATTTTAAAATGCTCATAACTCCTTAAATATGGACATTTCGGGGTTTTTAGCATCGTTTTGATTGGAGATATTTAAAGAGGAAAAATATGCTATTTTAAAATGCTCATAACTCCTTAAAATATTGACATTTCGGGGTTTTTAGCATCGTTTTGATTGGAGATATTTAAAGAGGAAAAATATGCTATTTTAAAATGCTCATAACTCCTTAAATATTGACATTTCGGGGTTTTTAGCATCGTTTTGATTGGCAGATATTTAAAGAGGAAAAATAGGCTATTTTAAAATGCTCATAACTCCTTAAATATGGACATTTCGGGGTTTTTAGCATCGTTTTGATGGCAGATATTTAAAGAGGAAAAATATGCTATTTTAAAATGCTCATAACTCCTTAAATATGGACATTTCGGGGTTTTTAGCATCGTTTTGATTGGAGATATTTAAAGAGGAAAATATGCTATTTAAAATGCTCATAACTCCTAAATATGGACATTTCGGGTTTTTAGCATCGTTTTGATTGGAGATATTTAAAGAGAAAAATATGCTATTTTAAAATGCTCATAACTCCTAAATATTGACATTCGGGGTTTTTAGCATCGTTTTGATTGGAGATATTTAAAGAGGAAAAATATGCTATTTTAAAATGCTCATAACTCCTTAAAATATGACATTTCGGGGTTTTTAGCATCGTTTTGATGGCTAGATATTTAAAGAGGAAAAATAGCTATTTTAAAATGCTCATACCTCCTTAAAATGGACATTTCGGTGTTTTTTAGCATCGTTGTTGATTGGAGCTATTTAAGAGGATAAATAGGCTATTTTAAAATGCTCATAACTCCTTAATATGGACATTTCGGGTTTTTAGCATCGTTTGATTGGAGATATTTAAAGAGGAACAATAGCTATTTAAAATGCTCATAACTCCTTAAATATTGACATTTCGGGGTTTTTACATCGTTTTGATGGCAGATATTTAAAGAGGAAAAATAGCTATTTTAAAATGCTCATAACTCCTAAATCTGGACATTCGGGGTTTTTAGCATCGTTTTGATTGGAGATATTTAAAGAGGAATAATAGGCTATTTTAAAATGCTATAACTCCTTAATATGGACATTTCGGGGTTTTTAGCATCGTTTGATGGAGATATTTAAAGAGGAAAAATATGCTATTTTAAAATGCTCATAACTCCTTAATATTGACATTTCGGGGTTTTTAGCATCGTTTTGATGGAGATATTTAAAGAGGAAAATAGGCTATTTTAAAATGCTCATAACTCCTTAAATATGGACATTTCGGGGTTTTTAGCATCGTTTTGATTGGAGATATTTAAAGAGGAAAATATGCTATTTTAAAATGCTCATAACTCCTTAAATATTGACATTTCGGGGTTTTTAGCATCGTTTTGATTGGAGATATTTAAAGAGGAAAAATATGCTATTTTAAAATGCTCATAACTCCTTAAATATGACATTTCGGGGTTTTTAGCATCGTTTTGATGGCAGATATTTAAAGAGGAAAAATATGCTATTTTAAATGCTCATAACTCCTTAAATATTGACATTTCGGGGTTTTAGCATCGTTTTGATGGCAGATATTTAAAGAGGAAAAATAGGCTATTTTAAAATGCTCATAACTCCTTAAATATGGACATTTCGGCGGTTGTTAGCATCGTTTTGATTGGAGATATTTAAAGAGGAAAAATAGGCTATTTGAAAATGCTCATAACTCCTTAAATATGGACATTCGGGGTTTTAGCATCGTTTTGATTGGCAGATATTTAAAGAGGAAAAATAGGCTATTTTAAAATGCTCATCACTCCTTAAATATGGACATTTCGGGGTTTTAGCATCGTTTTGATTGGAGATATTTAAAGAGGGAAAAATAGGCTATTTTAAAATGCTCATAACTCCTTAAATATTGACATTTCGGGGTTTTTAGCATCGTTTTGATTGGAGATATTTAAAGAGGAAAAATATGCTATTTTAAATGCTCATAACTCCTTAAATATGACATTTTCGGGGTTTTTAGCATCGTTTTGATTGGAGATATTTAAGAGGAAAAATAGGCTATTTTAAAATGCTCATAACTCCTTAAATATTGACATTTCGGGGTTTTTAGCATCGTTTTGATGGCAGGTATTAAAGAGGAAAACTATGCTATTTTAAAATGCTCATAACTCCTAAATATTGACATTCGGGGTTTTAGCATCGTTTTGATGGCAGATATTTTAAAGAGGAAAAATAGGCTATTTTAAAATGCTCATAACTCCTTAAATATGGACATTCGGGGTTTTTAGCATCGTTTGATTGGCAGATATTTAAAGAGGAAAAATATGCTATTTTAAAATGCTCATAACTCCTTAAATATGGACATTTCGGGGTTTTTTAGCATCGTTTTGATTGGAGATATTTAAAGAGGAAAAAATATGCTATTTTAAAATGCTCATAACTCCTTAAATATTGACATTTCGGGGTTTTTAGCATCGTTTTGATTGGAGATATTTAAAGAGGAAAAATAGGCTATTTTAAAATGCTCATAACTCCTTAAATATGGACATTTCGGGGTTTTAGCATCGTTTTGATGGCAGATATTTAAAGAGGAAAAATAGGCTATTTAAAATGCTCATAACTCCTTAAATATGACATTTCGGGGTTTTTAGCATCGTTTTGATTGGAGATATTTAAAGAGGAAAATATGCTATTTTCAAATGCTCATAACTCCTTAAATATGACATTTCGGGGTTTTAGCATCGTTTTGATGGCAGATATTTAAAGAGGAAAACTAGGCTATTTTAAAATGCTCATAACTCTTAAATATGGACATTTCGGGGTTTTTAGCATCGTTTTGATTGGAGATATTTAAAGAGGAAAAATATGCTATTTAAAATGCTCATAACTCCTTAAATATTGACATTCGGGGTTTTTAGCATCGTTTTGATTGGCAGATATTTAAAGAGGAAAATATGCTATTTTAAAATGCTCATAACTCCTTAAATATTGACATTTCGGGGTTTTTTAGCATCGTTTGATGGCAGATATTTAAAGAGGAAAAATAGGCTATTTTAAAATGCTCATAACTCCTTAAATATGGACATTTCGGGTTTTTAGCATCGTTTTGATGGCAGATATTTAAAGAGGAAAAATATGCTATTTTAAAATGCTCATAACTCCTTAAATATTGACATTTCGGGGTTTTTAGCTATCGTTTTGATTGGAGATATTTAAAGAGGAAAAATATGCTATTTTAAAATGCTCATAACTCCTTAAATATTGACATTTCGGGGTTTTTAGCATCGTTTTGATGGCAGATATTTAAAGAGGAAAAATAGCTATTTTAAAATGCTCATAACTCCTAATATTGACATTTCGGGGTTGTTTAGCATCGTTTTGATGGCAGATATTTAAGAGGAAAATAGGCTATTTTAAAATGCTCATAACTCCTTAAATATGGACATTTCGGGGTTTTTAGCATCGTTTTGATGGCAGATATTTAAGAGGAAAAATAGGCTATTTAAAATGCTCATAACTCCTTAAATATGGACATTTCGGGGTTTTTAGCATCGTTTTGATTGGCAGATATTTAAAGAGGAAAAATAGGCTATTTTAAATGCTCATAACTCCTTAAATATGGACATTTCGGGGTTTTTAGCATCGTTTTGATTGGAGATATTTAAAGAGGAAAATATGGCTATTTTAAAATGCTCATAACTCCTTAAATATGGACATTTCGGGGTTTTAGCATCGTTTTGATTGGAGATATTTAAAGAGGAAAAATAGGCTATTTTAAAATGCTCATAACTCCTTAAATATGGACATTTCGGGGTTTTTAGCATCGTTTTGATTGGAGATATTTAAAGAGGAAAATATGCTATTTTAAAATGCTCATAACTCCTTAAATATTGACATTTCGGGTTTTTAGCATCGTTTTGATTGGAGATATTTTAAAGAGGAAAAATAGGCTATTTTAAAATGCTCATAACTCCTTAAATATTGACATTTCGGGGTGTTTTAGCATCGTTTTGATGGCAGATATTAAAGAGGAAAAATAGGCTATTTTAAAATGCTCATAAACTCCTTAAATATGGACATTTCGGGGTTTTTAGCATCTTTTTGATTGGAGATATTTAAAGAGGGAAAAATAGGCTATTTTAAAAATGCTCATACTCCTTAAATATGGACATTTCGGGGTTTTAGCATCGTTTTGATTGGAGATTATTTAAAGAGGAAAAATATGCTAGTTTAACATGCTCATAACTCCTTAAATATTGACATTTCGGGGTTTTTAGCATCGTTTTGATTGGAGATATTTAAAGAGGAAAAATATGCTATTTTAAATGCTCATCACTCCTTAAATATTGACATTCGGGGTTTTAGCATCGTTTTGATGGCAGATATTTAAAGAGGAAAAATATGCTATTTTAAAATGCTCATAACTCCTAAATATGGACATTTCGGGGTTTTAGCATCGTTTTTTGATTGGAGATATTTAAAGAGGAAAAATATGCTATTTTAAAATGCTCCTAACCTCCTAAATATGACATTTCGGGTTTTTTTAGCATCGTTTTGATGGCAGTATTTAAAGAGGAAAAATAGCTATTTTAAAATGCTCATAACTCCTTAAATATTGACATTTCGGGGTTTTTAGCATCGTTTTGATGGCAGATATTTAAAGAGGAAAAATAGGCTATTTTAAAATGCCTCATAACTCCTTAAATATGGACATTTCGGGGTTTTTAGCATCGTTGTGATGGCAGATATTTAAAGAGGAAAAATAGGCTATTTTAAAATGCTCATAACTCCTTAAATATGGACATTTCGGGTTTTTTAGCCTCGTTTTGATTGGAGATATATTAAAGAGGAAAATATGCTATTTTAAAATGCTCATAACTCCTTAAATATTGACATTTCGGGGTTTTTAGCATCGTTTTGATTGGAGATATTTAAAGAGGAACAAATATGCTATTTTAAAATGCTCATAACTCCTTAATATGGACATTTCGGGGTTTTAGCATCGTTTGATGGCACGATATTTAAAGAGGAAAATATGCTATTTTAAAATGCTCATAACTCCTTAAATATGGACCTGTTCGGGGTTTTTAGCATCGTTTTGATTGGAGATATTTAAAGAGGAAAAATATGCTATTTTAAAATGCTCATAACTCCTTAATATGGACATTTCGGGGTTTTTAGCATCGTTTTGATTGGAGATATTTAAAGAGGAAAATAGGCTATTTTAAAATGCTCATAACTCCTTAAATA
Organism: Musca domestica; assembly: GCF_030504385.1. Classification (NCBI taxonomy): domain Eukaryota; kingdom Metazoa; phylum Arthropoda; class Insecta; order Diptera; family Muscidae; genus Musca; species Musca domestica. The sequence goes on along the minus strand of NW_026712340.1, from coordinate 6,176,087 downwards.
TGACATTTCGGGGTTTTTAGCATCGTTTTGATTGGAGATATTTAAAGAGGAAAATATGGCTATTTTAAAATGCTCATAACTCCTTAAATATTGACATTTCGGGGTTTTTAGCATCGTTTTGATGGCAGATATTTAAAGAGGAAAATAGGCTATTTTAAATGCTCATAACTCCTTAAATATGGACATTTCGGGGTTTTTAGCATCGTTTTGATTGGAAGATATTTAAAGAGGAAAAATATGCTATTTTAAAATGCTCATAACTCCTTAAATATTGACATTTCGGGGTTTTAGCATCGTTTTGATTGGAGATATTTAAAGAGGAAAAATATGCTATTTTTAAAATGCTCATAACTCCTTAAATATTGACATTTCGGGGTTTTTAGCATCGTTTTGATTGGAGATATTTAAAGAGGAAAAATATGCTATTTTAAAATGCTCATAACTCCTTAAATATGGACATTTCGGGGTTTTTTAGCATCGTTTTGATTGGAGATATTTAAAGAGGAAAAATAGGCTATTTTAAAATGCTCATAACTCCTTAATATGGACATTTCGGGGTTTTTAGCATCGTTTTGATTGGAGATATTTAAGAGGAAAATATGCTATTTTAAAATGCTCATAACTCCTTAAATATTGACATTTCGGGATTTTTAGCATCGTTTTGATTGGAGATATTAAAGAGGAAAAATATGCTATTTTAAAATGCTCATAACTCCTTAAATATTGACATTTCGGGGTTTTTAGCATCGTTTTGATTGGAGATATTTAAAGAGGAAAATAGGCTATTTTAAAATGCTCATAACTCCTTAAATATTGACATTCGGGGTTTTTAGCATCGTTTTGATTGGAGATATTTAAAGAGGAAAAATATGCTATTTTAAAATGCTCATAACTCCTTAAATATGACATTTCGGGGTTTTTAGCATCGTTTTGATTGGAGATATTTAAAGAGGAAAAATAGGCTATTTTAAAATGCTCATAACTCCTTAAATATGGACATTTCGGGGTTTTTAGCATCGTTTGATTGGAGATATTTAAAGAGGAAAAATAGGCTATTTTAAAATGCTCATAACTCCTTAATATGGACATTTCGGGGTTTTTAGCATCGTTTGATTGGAGATATTTAAAGAGGAAAAATATGCTATTTTAAATGCTCATAACTCCTTAAATATTGACATTTCGGGTTTTAGCAATCGTTTGATTGGAGATATTTAAAGAGGAAAAATATGCTATTTTAAATGCTCATAAACTCCTTAAATATTGAAATTTCGGGGTTTTAGCATCGTTTTGATTGGAGATATTTAAAGAGGAAAATATGCTATTTTAAAATGCTCATAACTCCTTAAATATTGACATTTCGGGGTTTTTAGCATCGTTTTTGATTGGAGATATTTAAAGAGGAAAAATATGGCTATTTTAAATGCTCATAACTCCTTAAATATTGACATTTCGGGGTTTTTAGCATCGTTTTGATTGGAGATATTTAAAGAGGAAAAATAGGCTATTTTAAAATGCTCATAACTCCTTAAATATGGACATTTCGGGGTTTTTAGCATCGTTTTGATGGCAGATATTTAAGAGGAAAATATGCTATTTTAAAATGCTCATAACTCCTTAAATATTGACATTTCGGGGTTTTTAGCATCGTTTTGATTGGAGATATTTAAAGAGGAAAAATATGCTATTTTAAAATGCTCATAACTCCTTAAATATTGACATTTCGGGGTTTTTAGCATCGTTTTGATGGCAGATATTTAAAGAGGAAAAAATAGGCTATTTTAAAATGCTCATAACTCCTTAAATATGGACATTTCGGGGTTTTTAGCATCGTTTTGATTGGAGATATTTAAAAGAGGAAAAATGGCTATTTTACAATGCTCATAACTCCTTAAATATTGACATTTCGGGGTTTTTAGCATCGTTTTGATTGGAGATCTTAAAGAGGAAAATATGCTATTTTAAAATGCTCATAACTCCTTAAATATGACATTTCGGGGTTTTTAGCATCGTTTTGATTGGAGATATTTAAGAGGAAAAATATGCTATTTTAAAATGGCTCATCACTCCTTAAATATGGACATTTCGGGGTTTTTTAGCATCGTTTGATGGCAGATATTTAAAGAGGAAAAATATGCTATTTAAAATGCTCATAACTCCTTAAATATGGACATTTCGGGGTTTTTGACTCGTTTTGATTGGAGATATTTAAAGAGGAAAAATAGGCTATTTAAAATGCTCATAACTCCTTAAATATTGACATTTTCGGGGTTTTAGCCATCGTTTTGATGGCAGATATTTAAAGAGGAAACTATGCTATTTTAAAATGCTCATAACTCCTTAAATATTGACATTTCGGGGTTTTTAGCATCGTTTTGATGGCAGATATTTAAAGAGGAAAAATAGGCTATTTTAAATGCTCATAACTCCTTAACTATTGGACATTTCTGGGTTTTTTAGCATCGTTTTGATTGGAGATATTTAAAGAGGAAAAATATGCTATTTTAAAAGCTCATAACTCCTTAAATATTGACATTTCGGGGTTTTTAGCATCGTTTTGATGGCAGCTATTTAAGAGGAAAATAGGCTTATTTTAAAATGCTCATAACTCCTTACATAGGACAATTCGGGGTTTTTAGCTCGTTTTTGATTGGAGCTATTTAAAGAGGAAAAATAGCTATTTTAAAATGCTCATAACTCCTTAAATATTGACATTTCGGGGTTTTTTAGCCATCGTTTTGATTGGCAGATATTTAAGAGGAAAAATATGCTATTTTAAATGCTCACTAACTCTTAATAATTGACATTTCGGGGTTTTAGCATCGTTTTGATGAGAGATATTTAAGAGGAAAAATATTGCTATTTTTTAAACTGCTCATAACTTCCTTAAATATGGACATTTCGGGGTTTTTTTAGCATCGTTTTGATTGGAGATATTTAAAGAGGAAAAATATGCTATTTTAAAATGCTCATAACTCCTTAATATTGACATTTCGGGGTTTTTAGCATCGTTTGATTGGAGATATTTAAAGAGGAAAAATAGTGCTATTTTAAATGCTCATAACTCCTTAAATATTGACATTTCGGGGTTTTTAGCCTCGTTTTGATTGGCAGATATTTAAAGAGGCAAAAATAGGCTATTTTAAATGCTCATAACTCCCTTAAATATGGACATTCGGGGTTTTAGCATCGTTTTGATGGCAGATATTTAAAGAGGAAAAATATGCTATTTTAAAATGCTCATAACTCCTTAAATATGACATTTCGGGGTTTTTAGCATCGTTTTGATTGGAGATATTTAAGAGGGAAAAATATGCTATTTTAAAATGCTCATAACTCCTTAAATATTGACATTTCGGGGTTTTTAGCATCGTTTTGATTGGCAGATATTTAAAGAGGAAAAATGGCTATTTTAAAATGCTCATAACTCCTTAAATATTGACATTTCGGGGTTTTTAGCATCGTTTTGATTGGAGATATTTAAAGAGGAAAAATATGCTATTTTAAAATGCTCATAACTCCTTAAATATTGACATTTCGGGGTTTTTAGCATCGTTTTGATTGGAGATATTTAAAGAGGAAAAATAGGCTATTTTAAAATGCTCATAACTCCTTAAATATTGACATTTCGGGGTTTTTAGCATCGTTTTGATTGGAGATATTTAAAGAGGAAAAATAGGCTATTTTAAAATGCTCATAACTCCTTAAATATTGACATTTCGGGGTTTTTAGCATCGTTTTGATTGGAGATATTTAAAGAGGAAAAATAGGCTATTTTAAAATGCTCATAACTCCTTAAATATGGACATTTCGGGGTTTTTAGCATCGTTTTGATTGGAGATATTTAAAGAGGAAAAATATGCTATTTTAAAATGCTCATAACTCCTTAAATATTGACATTTCGGGGTTTTTAGCATCGTTTTGATTGGAGATATTTAAAGAGGAAAAATATGCTATTTTAAAATGCTCATAACTCCTTAAATATTGCCATTTCGGGGTTTTAGCATCGTTTTGATGGCAGATATTTAAAGAGGAAAAATATGCTATTTTAAAATGCTCATAACTCCTTAAATATGGACATTTCGGGGTTTTTAGCATCGTTTGATGGAGATATTTTAAAGAGGAAAAATAGGCTATTTTAAAATGCTCATAACTCCTTAAATATTGGACATTTCGGGGTTTTTAGCATCGTTTTGATTGGAGATATTTAAAGAGGAAAAATATGCTATTTAAAATGCTCATAACTCCTTAAATATTGACATTTCGGGGTTTTTAGCATCGTTTTGATGGCAGATATTTAAAGAGGAAAAATAGGCTATTTTAAAATGCTCATAACTCCTTAAATATGGACATTTCGGGGTTTTTAGCATCGTTTGATTGGAGATATTTAAAGAGGAAAAATATGCTATTTTAAAATGCTCATAACTCCTTTAAATATTGACATTTCGGGTTTTAGCATCGTTTTGATGGCAGATATTTAAAGAGGAAAAATATGCTATTTTAAAATGCTCATAACTCTTAAATATTGACATTTCGGGTGGTTTTTAGCATCGTTTTGATGGCAGATATTTAAAGAGGAAAAATAGGCTATTTTAAAATGCTCATAACTCCTTAAATTGGACATTTCGGGGTTTTTAGCATCGTTTTGATTGGAGATATTTAAAGAGGAAAAATATGCTATTTTAAAATGCTCATAACTCCTTAAATATTGACATTTCGGGGTTTTAGCATCGTTTTGATGGAAGATATTTAAAGAGGAAAAATAGTCTATTTTAAAATGCTCATAACTCCTAAATATGACATTTCGGGGTTTTTTAGCATCGTTTTGATGGAGATATTTAAAGAGGAAAAATATGCTATTTTAAAATGCTCACTAACTCCTTAATATATGACATTTCGGGGTTTTTTAGCATCGTTTTGATGGCAGATATTTAAAGAGGAAAAATATGCTATTTTAAAATGCTCATAACTCCTTAAATATTGACATTTCGGGTTTTTAGCATCGTTTTGATGGAGATATTTAAAGAGGAAAAATAGGCTATTTTAAAATGCTCATAACTCCTTAAATATTGACATTTCGGGTTTTTAGCATCGTTTTGATTGGAGATATTTAAAGAGGAAAAATATGCTATTTTAAAATGCTCATAACTCCTTAAATATTGACATTTCGGGGTTTTTAGCATCGTTTTGATGGAGATATTTAAAGAGGAAAAATAGGCTATTTTAAAATGCTCATAACTCCTTAAATATGACATTTCGGGGTTTTTAGCATCGTTTTGATTGGAGATATTTAAAGAGGAAAAATAGCTATTTTAAAATGCTCATAACTCCTTAAATATTGACATTTCGGGGTTTTTAGCATCGTTTTGATTGGAGATATTTAAAGAGGAAAAATATGCTATTTTAAAATGCTCATAACTCCTTAAATATTGACATTTCGGGGTTTTTAGATCGTTTGATGTCAGATATTTAAAGAGGAAACATAGGCTATTTTAAATGCTCATAACTCCTTAAATATGGACATTTCGGGGTTTTTTAGCATCGTTTTGATTGGAGATATTTAAAGAGGAAAAATATGCTATTTTAAAATGCTCATTAACTCCTTAAATATTGACATTTCGGGGTTTTAGCATCGTTTTGATGGAGATATTTAAAGAGGAAAAATAGGCTATTTAAAATGCTCATAACTCCTTAAATATTGACATTTCGGGGTTTTTTAGCATCGTTTTGATGGCAGATATTTAACGAGGAAAAATAGGCTATTTTAAAATGCTCATAACTCCTTAAATATGGACATTTCGGGTTTTTAGCATCGTTTTGATTGGAGATATTTAAAGAGGAAAAATATGCTATTTTAAAAATGCTCATAACTCCTTAAAATATTGACATTTCGGGGTTTTTAGCATCGTTTTGATTGGAGATATTTAAAGAGGAAAAATATGCTATTTTAAAATGCTCATAACTCCTTAAATATGACATTTCGGGGTTTTTAGCATCGTTTTGATTGGAGATATTTAAAGAGGAAAAATATGCTATTTTAAAATGCTCATAACTCCTTAAATATTGACATTTCGGGGTTTTTAGCATCGTTTTGATGGAGATATTTAAAGAGGAAAAATATGCTATTTTAAAATGCTCATAACTCCTTAAATATTGACATTTCGGGGTTTTTAGCATCGTTTTGATTGGAGATATTTAAAGAGGAAAAATATGCTATTTTAAAATGCTCATAACTCCTTAAATATTGACATTTCGGGGTTTTTAGCATCGTTTTGATGGAGATATTTAAAGAGGAAAAATAGGCTATTTTAAAATGCTCATAACTCCTTAAATATTGACATTTCGGGGTTTTTAGCATCGTTTTGATTGGAGATATTTAAAGAGGAAAAATATGCTATTTTAAAATGCTCATAACTCCTTAAATATTGACATTTCGGGGTTTTTAGCATCGTTTTGATGGAGATATTTAAAGAGGAAAAATAGGCTATTTTAAAATGCTCATAACTCCTTAAATATGGACATTTCGGGGTTTTTAGCATCGTTTTGATTGGAGATATTTAAAGAGGAAAAATATGCTATTTTAAAATGCTCATAACTCCTTAAATATTGACATTTCGGGGTTTTTAGCATCGTTTTGATGGAGATATTTAAAGAGGAAAAATATGCTATTTTAAAATGCTCATAACTCCTTAAATATTGACATTTCGGGGTTTTTAGCATCGTTTTGATTGGAGATATTTAAAGAGGAAAAATATGCTATTTTAAAATGCTCATAACTCCTTAAATATTGACATTTCGGGGTTTTTAGCATCGTTTTGATTGGAGATATTTAAAGAGGAAAAATATGCTATTTTAAAATGCTCATAACTCCTTAAATATTGACATTTCGGGGTTTTTAGCATCGTTTTGATTGGAGATATTTAAAGAGGAAAAATATGCTATTTTAAAATGCTCATAACTCCTTAAATATTGACATTTCGGGGTTTTTAGCATCGTTTTGATGGCAGATATTTAAAGAGGAAAAATAGGCTATTTTAAAATGCTCATAACTCCTTAAATATGGACATTTCGGGGTTTTTAGCATCGTTTTGATTGGAGATATTTAAAGAGGAAAAATATGCTATTTTAAAATGCTCATAACTCCTTAAATATTGACATTTCGGGGTTTTTAGCATCGTTTTGATGGAGATATTTAAAGAGGAAAAATAGGCTATTTTAAAATGCTCATAACTCCTTAAATATGGACATTTCGGGGTTTTTAGCATCGTTTTGATTGGAGATATTTAAAGAGGAAAAATATGCTATTTTAAAATGCTCATAACTCCTTAAATATTGACATTTCGGGGTTTTTAGCATCGTTTTGATTGGAGATATTTAAAGAGGAAAAATATGCTATTTTAAAATGCTCATAACTCCTTAAATATTGACATTTCGGGGTTTTTAGCATCGTTTTGATTGGAGATATTTAAAGAGGAAAAATATGCTATTTTAAAATGCTCATAACTCCTTAAATATTGACATTTCGGGGTTTTTAGCATCGTTTTGATTGGAGATATTTAAAGAGGAAAAATAGGCTATTTTAAAATGCTCATAACTCCTTAAATATTGACATTTCGGGGTTTTTAGCATCGTTTTGATGGAGATATTTAAAGAGGAAAAATAGGCTATTTTAAAATGCTCATAACTCCTTAAATATTGACATTTCGGGGTTTTTAGCATCGTTTTGATTGGAGATATTTAAAGAGGAAAAATATGCTATTTTAAAATGCTCATAACTCCTTAAATATTGACATTTCGGGGTTTTTAGCATCGTTTTGATTGGAGATATTTAAAGAGGAAAAATATGCTATTTTAAAATGCTCATAACTCCTTAAATATTGACATTTCGGGGTTTTTAGCATCGTTTTGATTGGAGATATTTAAAGAGGAAAAATATGCTATTTTAAAATGCTCATAACTCCTTAAATATTGACATTTCGGGGTTTTTAGCATCGTTTTGATGGAGATATTTAAAGAGGAAAAATATGCTATTTTAAAATGCTCATAACTCCTTAAATATTGACATTTCGGGGTTTTTAGATCGTTTGATTGCAGATATTTAAAGAGGAAAAATAGGCTATTTTAAAATGCTCATAACTCCTTAAATATGGACATTTCGGGGTGTTTTAGCATCGTTTTGATTGGAGATATTTAAAGAGGAAAATATGCTATTTTAAATGCTCATATCCTTAAATATGGACATTTCGGGGTTTTTAGCATCGTTTGATTGAGATAATTTAAAGCGGAAAAAATAGGCTATTTTAAAATGCTCATAACTCCTAAATATTGACATTTCGGGGTTTTTAGCATCGTTTTGATTGGAGATATTTAAAGAGGAAAATATGCTATTTTAAAATGCTCATAACTCCTTAACTATGACATTTCGGGGTTTTTAGCATCGTTTTGATTGGAGATATTTAAAGAGGAAAAATATGCTATTTTAAAATGCTCATAACTCCTTAAATATTGACATTTCGGGGTTTTTAGCATCGTTTTGATGGAGATATTTAAAGAGGAAAAATAGGCTATTTTAAAATGCTCATAACTCCTTAAATATTGACATTTCGGGGTTTTTAGCATCGTTTTGATTGGAGATATTTAAAGAGGAAAAATATGCTATTTTAAAATGCTCATAACTCCTTAAATATTGACATTTCGGGGTTTTTAGCATCGTTTTGATGGAGATATTTAAAGAGGAAAAATAGGCTATTTTAAAATGCTCATAACTCCTTAAATATTGACATTTCGGGGTTTTTAGCATCGTTTTGATGGCATATTTAAAGAGGAAAAATAGGCTATTTTAAAATGCTCATAACTCCTTAAATATTGACATTTCGGGGTTTTTAGCATCGTTTTGATTGGAGATATTTAAAGAGGAAAAATAGCTATTTAAAATGCTCATAACTCCCTTAAATATTGACATTTCGCGGGTTTTTAGCATCGTTTGATTGGAGATATTTAAAGAGGAAAAATATGCTATTTTTAAAACTCTCATAACTCCTTAAATATTGACATTTCGGGGTTTTTAGCATCGTTTTGATGGCAGATATTTAAAGAGGAAAAATAGGCTATTTAAAATGCTCATAACTCTTAAATATGGACATTTCGGGGTTTTTAGCATCTTTTTTGATTGGAGATATTTAAAGAGGAAAACTATGCTATTTAAAATGCTCATAACTCCTTAAATATTGACATTTCGGGGTTTTGGTCGCATCGTTTGATTGGAGATATTTAAAAGAGGAAAAATATGCTATTTTAAACTGCTCCTAACTCCTTAAATATTGACATTTCGGGGTTTTTAGCACGTTTTGATGGCAAGATATTTAAAGAGGAAAAATAGGCTATTTAAAATGCTCATAACTCCTTAAATATTGACAGTTCGGGGTTTTTTAGCATCGTTTTGATTGGCAGATATTTAAAGAGGAAAATAGGCTATTTTAAAATGCTCATAACTCCTTACTATGGACATTTCGGGGTTTTTAGCATCGTTTTGATTGGAGATATTTAAAGAGGAAAATAGGCTATTTTAAAATGCTCATAACTCCTTAAATATGACATTTCGGGGTTTTTAGCATCGTTTGATTGGAGATATTTTAAAGAGGAAAATATGCTATTTTAAAATGCTCATAACTCCTTAAATATTGACATTTCGGGGTTTTTAGCATCGTTTTGATTGGAGATATTTAAAGAGGAAAAATATGCTATTTTAAATGCTCATAATCTTAAATATGGACATTTCGGGGTTTTAGCATCGTTTTGATTGGCAGATATTTTAAAGAGGAAAAATATGCTATTTTAAATGCTCATAACTCCTTAAATAGTGGACATTTCGGGGTTTTTAGCATCGTTTTGATTGGAGATATTTAAGAGGAAAAATATGCTATTTTTAAAATGCTCATAACTCCTTAAATATGGACATTTCGGGGTTTTTAGCATCGTTTTGATTGGAGATATTTAAAGAGGAAAAGTATCTATTTAAAAATGCTCATAACTCCTTAAATATGACATTTCGGGGTTTTTAGCATCGTTTTGATTGGAGATATTTAAAGAGGAAAAATATGCTATTTTAAAATGCTCATAACTCCTTAAATATTGACATTTCGGGGTTTTAGCATCGTTTTGATGGCAGATATTTAAAGAGGAAAAATAGGCTACTTTAAAAATGCTCATAACTCCTTAAATAGTACATTTCGGGGTTTTTAGCATCGTTTTGATGTCAGATATTTAAAGAGGAAAAAATATGCTATTTTAAAATGCTCAAACTCCTTAAATATGGACATTTCGGGGTTTTAGCATCGTTTTGATGGAATATTTAAAGAGGAAAATATGCTATTTTAAAATGCGCATAACTCCTTAAATATTGACATTTCGGGGTTTTTAGCATCGTTTTGATGGAGATATTTAAAGAGGAAAAATATGCTATTTTAAAATTGCTCATAACTCCTTAAATATTGACATTTCGGGGTTTTTAAGCATCGTTTTGTGGCAGATATTTAAAGAGGAAAATAGGCATTTTAAACTGCTCATAACTCCTTAAATATGGACATTTCGGGGTTTTTAGCATCGTTTGATTGGAAGATATTTAAAGAGGAAAATTAGCTTTTTAAAATGCCATAACTCCTTAAATATGGACATTTCGGGGTTTTAGCATCGTTTGATTGGAGATATTAAAGAGGAAACTAGGCTATTTTAAAATGCTCATAACTCCTTAATATTGACATTTCGGGGTTTTTAGCATCGTTTTGACTGGAGATATTAAAGAGGAAAAAATATTGCATTTTAAAAGCTCATAACTCCTTAAATATGACATTTCGGGGTTTTTAGCATCGTTTGATGGAGATATTTAAAGAGGAAAAATAGGCTATTTTAAAATGCTCATAACTCCTTAAATATGGACATTTCGGGGTTTTAGCATCGTTTTGATTGGAGATATTTAAAGAGGAAAACTATGCTATTTTAAAATGCTCCATAACTCCTTAAATATTGACATTTCGGGGTTTTTTAGCATCGTTTTGATTGCGAGATATTTAAAGAGGAAAATATGCTATTTTTAAAATGCTCATAACTCCTTAAATATTGACATTTCGGGGTTTTTTAGCATCGTTTGATTTGCAGATATTTAAAGAGGAAAAATATGCTATTTTAAAATGCTCATAACTCCTTAAATATGGACATTTCGGGGTTTTTAGCATCGTTTTGATTGGAGATATTTAAAGAGGAAAATATGGCTATTTAAACTGCTCATAACTCCCTTAAATATGACATTTCGGGGTTTTTTAGCATCGTTTTGATTGGAGATATTAAAGAGGAAAAATAGGCTATTTTAAAATGCTCATAATCCTTAAATATGACATTTCGGGATTTTTAGCATCGTTTTGATGGAGATATTTAAAGAGGAAAAATAGGCTATTTTAAAATGCTCATAACTCCTTAATATTGACATTTCGGGGTTTTTAGCATCGTTTTGATGGAGATATTTAAAGAGGAAAAATATGCTATTTTAAAATGCTCATAACTCCTTAAATATTGACATTTCGGGGTTTTTAGCATCGTTTTGATGGAGATATTTAAAGAGGAAAAATAGGCTATTTTAAAATGCTCATAACTCCTTAAATATGGACATTTCGGGGTTTTTAGCATCGTTTTGATGGCAGATATTTAAAGAGGAAAAATATGCTATTTTAAAATGCTCATAACTCCTTAAATATTGACATTTCGGGGTTTTTAGCATCGTTTTGATGGCAGATATTTAAAGAGGAAAAATAGGCTATTTTAAAATGCTCATAACTCCTTAAATATGGACATTTCGGGGTTTTTAGCATCGTTTTGATTGGAGATATTTAAAGAGGAAAATATGCTATTTTAAAATGCTCATAACTCCTTAAATATTGACATTTCGGGGTTTTTAGCATCGTTTTGATGGCAGATATTTAAAGAGGAAAAATATGCTATTTTAAAATGCTCATAACTCCTTAAATATTGACATTTCGGGGTTTTTAGCATCGTTTTGATGGCAGATATTTAAAGAGGAAAAATAGGCTATTTTAAAATGCTCATAACTCCTTAATATGGACATTTCGGGGTTTTTAGCATAGTTTTGATTGGAGATATTTAAAGAGGAAAAATATGCTATTTTAAAATGCTCATAACTCCTTAAATATTGACATTTCGGGGTTTTTAGCATCGTTTTGATGGCAGATATTTAAAGAGGAAAAATAGGCTATTTTAAAATGCTCATAACTCCTTAAATATGGACATTTCGGGGTTTTAGCATCGTTTTGGTGCAGATATTTTAAAGAGGAAAAATATGCTATTTAAAGAGGAAAATAGACTATTTTAAAATGCTCATAACTCCTTAATATTGACATTTCGGGGTTTTTTGCATCTTTTTGATTGCAAATATTTAAAGAGGAAAAATATGCTATTTTAAAATACTCATAACTCCTTAAATATTGACATTTCGGGGTTTTTAGTATCGTTTTGATTGGAGATATTTAAAGAGGAAAAATATGCTATTTTAAAATGCTCATAACTCCTTAAATATTGACATTTCGGGGTTTTTTAGCATCGTTTTGATGGCAGATATTTAAAGAGGAAAAATAGGCTATTTTAAAATGCTCATAACTCCTTAAATATGGACATTTCGGGGTTTTAGCATCTTTTTGATTGCAAATATTTAAAGCGGATAAATTTGCTGTTTTAAAATGCTCATAACTCCTTAAATATTGACATTTCGGGGGTTTTGAGCATCGTTTTGATTGGAGATATTTAAAGAGGAAAAATAGGCTATTTTAAAATGCTCATAACTCCTTAAATATTGACATTTCGGGGTTTTAAGCATCGTTTTTATGGCAAATATTTAAAGAGGAAAAATATGCTATTTTAAAATGCTCATAACTCCTTAAATATGGACATTTCGGGGTTTATAGCATCGTTTTGATTGGAGATATTTAAAGAGGAAAAATAGGCTATTTTAAAATGCTCATAACTCCTTAAATATGGACATTTCGGGGTTTTTAGCATCGTTTTGATTGGAGATATTTAAAGAGGAAACTATGCTATTTTAAAATGCTCATAACTCCTTAAATATTGACATTTCGGGGTTTTTAGCATCGTTTTGATTGGAGATATTTAAAGAGGAAAAATATGCTATTTTAAAATGCTCATAACTCCTTAAATATGACATTTCGGGGTTTTTAGCATCGTTTTGATTGGAGATATTTAAAGAGGAAAAATATGCTATTTTAAAATGCTCATAACTCCTTAAATATTGACATTTCGGGGTTTTTAGCATCGTTTTGATGGAGATATTTAAAGAGGAAAAATAGGCTATTTTAAAATGCTCATAACTCCTTAAATATGGACATTTCGGGGTTTTAGCATCGTTTTGATTGGAGATATTTAAAGAGGAAAAATATGCTATTTTAAAATGCTCATAACTCCTTAAATATTGACATTTCGGGGTTTTAGCATCGTTTTGATGGCAGATATTTAAAGAGGAAAAGTATGGCTATTTTAAAATGCGTCATAACTCCTTAAATATGGACATTTCGGGGTTTTTAGCATCGTTTTGATTGGAGATATTTAAAGAGGAAAAATATGCTATTTTAAAATGCTCATAACTCCTTAAATATTGACATTTCGGGGTTTTTAGCATCGTTTTGATTGGAGATATTTAAAGAGGAAAAATATGCTATTTTAAAATGCTCATAACTCCTTAAATATTGGACATTTCGGGGTTTTTAGCATCGTTTTGATGGCAGATATTTAAAGAGGAAAAATAGGCTATTTTAAAATGCTCATAACTCCTTAAATATGGATCATTTCGGGGTTTTAGCATCGTTTTATGGCAAGATATTTAAAGAGGAAAAATATGCTATTTTAAAATGCTCATAACTCCTTAAATATTGACATTTCGGGGTTTTTAGCCTCGTTTTGATTGGAGATATTTAAAGAGGAAAAATAGGCTATTTTAAATGCTCATAACTCCTTAATCTGGACATTTCGGGGTTTTAGCATCGTTTTGATTAGAGATATTTAAAGAGGAAAAATATGCTATTTTAAAATGCTCATAACTCCTTAAATATGGACATATCTGGGTTTTTAGCATCGTTTTGATTGGAGATATTTAAAGAGGAAAATATGCTATTTTAAAATGCTCATAACTCCTTAAATATTGACATTTCGGGGTTTTTTAGCATCGTTTTGATGGCAGATATTTAAAGAGGAAAAATAGGCTATTTTAAAATGCTCATAACTCCTTAAATATGGACATTTCGGGGTTTTTAGCATCGTTTTGATTGGCGATATTTAAAGAGGAAAAATATGCTATTTTAAAATGCTCATAACTCCTTAAATATTGACATTTCGGGGTTTTTAGCATCGTTTTGATGGCAGATATTTAAAGAGGAAAAATATGCTATTTTAAAATGCTCATAACTCCTTAAATATTGACATTTCGGGGTTTTTAGCATCGTTTTGATGGCAGATATTTAAAGAGGAAAAATAGGCTCCTTAAATATGGATATTTCGGGGTTTTAAGCATCGTTTTTATGGCAAATATTTAAAGAGGAAAAATATGCTATTTTAAAATGCTCATAACTCCTTAAATATTGACATTTCGGGGTTTTTAGCATTGTTTTGATTGGAGATATTTAAAGAGGAAAAATATGCTATTTTAAAATGCTCATAACTCCTTACATATTGACATTTCGGGGTTTTTAGATCGTTTTGATGGCAGATATTTAAAGAGGAAAAATAGGCTATTTTAAAATGCTCATAACTCCTTAAATATGGACATTTCGGGGTTTTTAGCATCGTTTGATTGGAGATATTTAAAGAGGAAAATATGCTATTTTAAAATGCTCATAACTCCTTAAATATTGACATTTCGGGGTTTTTAGCATCGTTTTGATTGGAGATATTTAAAGAGGAAAATATGCTATTTTAAAATGCTCATAACTCCTTAAATATTGACATTTCGGGGTTTTTAGCATCGTTTTGATGGCAGATATTTAAAGAGGAAAAATATGCTATTTTAAAATGCTCATAACTCCTTAAATATTGACATTTCGGGGTTTTTAGCATCGTTTTGATGGCAGATATTTAAAGAGGAAAAATATGCTATTTTAAAATGCTCATAACTCCTTAAATATTGGCATTTCGGGGTTTTTAGCATCGTTTTGATGGCAGATATTTAAAGAGGAAAAATAGGCTATTTTAAAATGCTCATAACTCCTTAAATATGGATATTTCGGGGTTTTAAGCATCGTTTTTATGGCAAATATTAAAGAGGAAAAATATGCTATTTTAAAATGCTCATAACTCCTTAAATATTGACATTTCGGGGTTTTTAGCATTGTTTTGATTGGAGATATTTAAAGAGGAAAAATATGCTATTTTAAAATGGTCATAACTCCTTAATATGGACATTTCGGGGTTTTTAGCATCGTTTTGATTAGAGATATTTAAAGAGGAAAAAGTAGGCTATTTTAAAATGCTCATAACTCCTTAAATATGGACATTTCTGGGTTTTTAGCATCGTTTTGATTGGAGATATTTAAAGAGGAAAAATATGCTATTTTAAAATGCTCATAACTCCTTAAATATTGACATTTCGGTGTTTTTAGCATCGTTTTGATTGGAGATATTTAAAGAGGAAAAATATGCTATTTTAAAATGCTCAAAACTCCTTAAATATTGACATTTCGGGGTTTTTAGCATCGTTTTGATGGCAGATATTTAAAGAGGAAAAATAGGCTATTTTAAAATGCTCATAACTCCTTAAATATGGACATTTCGGGGTTTTTAGCATCGTTTTGATTGGAGATATTTAAAGAGGAAAAATATGCTATTTTAAAATGCTCCTTAAATATTGACATTTCGGGGTTTTTAGCATCGTTTTGATGGCAGATATTTAAAGAGGAAAAATAGGCTATTTTAAAATGCTCATAACTCCTTAAATATGGACATTTCGGGGTTTTTAGCATCGTTTTGATTGGAGATATTTAAAGAGGAAAAATATGCTATTTTAAAATGCTCATAACTCCTTAAATATGGACATTTCGGGGTTTTTAGCATCGTTTTGATGGCAGATATTTAAAGAGGAAAAATATGCTATTTTAAAATGCTCATAACTAATTAAATATGGACATTTCGGGGTTTTTAGCATCGTTTTGATTGGAGATATTTAAAGAGGAAAAATATGCTATTTTAAAATGCTCATAACTCCTTAAATATTGACATTTTGGGGTTTTTAGCATCGTTTTGATGGCAGATATTTTAAGAGGAAAAAATAGGCTATTTTAAAATGCTCATAACTCCTTAAATATTGACATTTCGGGGTTTTTAGCATCGTTTTGATTGGAGATATTTAAAGAGGAAAAATATGATATTTTAAAATGCTCATAACTCCTTAAATATTGACATTTCGGGGTTTTTAGCATCGTTTTGATTGGAGATATTTAAAGAGGAAAAATATGCTATTTTAAAATGCTCATAACTCCTTAAATATTGACATTTCGGGGTTTTTAGCATCGTTTTGATGGCAGATATTTAAAGAGGAAAAATAGGCTATTTTAAAATGCTCATAACTCCTTAAATGTTGACATTTCGGGGTTTTTAGCATCGTTTTGATTGGAGATATTTAAAGAGGAAAATATGCTATTTTAAAATGCTCATAACTCCTTAAATATTGACATTTCGGGGTTTTTAGCATCGTTTTGATTGGAGATATTTAAAGAGGAAAAATAGGCTATTTTAAAATGCTCATAACTCCTTAAATATTGACATTTCGGGGTTTTTAGCATCGTTTTGATGGCAGATATTTGAAGAGGAAAAATAGGCTATTTTAAAATGCTCATAACTCCTAAATTTTGAAAATTTCGGGGTTTTTAGCATCGTTTTGATTGGAGATATTTAAAGAGGAAAAATATGCTATTTTAAAATGCTCATAACTCCTTAAATATTGACATTTCGGGGTTTTTAGCATCGTTTTGATTGGAGATATTTAAAGAGGAAAAATATGCTATTTTAAAATGCTCATAACTCCTTAAATATTGACATTTCGGGGTTTTTAGCATCGTTTTGATTGGAGATATTTAAAGAGGAAAAATATACTATTTTAAAATGCTCATAACTCCTTAAATATTGGCATTTCGGGGTTTTTAGCATCGTTTTGATGGCAGATATTTAAAGAGGAAAAATAGGCTATTTTAAAATGCTCATAACTCCTTAATATGGACATTTCGGGGTTTTTAGCATCGTTTTGATTAGAGATATTTAAAGAGGAAAAATAGGCTATTTTAAAATGCTCATAACTCCTTAAATATGGACATTTCGGGGTTTTTAGCATCGTTTTGATTGGAGATATTTAAAGAGGAAAACTATGCTATTTTAAAATGCTCATAACTCCTTAAATATTGACATTTCGGGGTTTTTAGCATCGTTTTGATTGATATTTAAAGAGGAAAAATATGCTATTTTAAAATGCTCATAACTCCTTAAATATTGACATTTCGGGGTTTTTAGCATCGTTTTGATGGCAGATATTTAAAGAGGAAAAATAGGCTATTTTAAAATGCTCATAACTCCTTAAATATGGACATTTCGAGGTTTTTAGCATCGTTTTGATTGGAGATATTTAAAGAGGAAAAATATGCTATTTTAAAATGCTCATAACTCCTTAAATATTGACATTTCGGGGTTTTTAGCATCGTTTTGATTGGAGATATTTAAAGAGGAAAACTATGCTATTTTAAAATGCTCATAACTCCTTAAATATTGACATTTCGGGGTTTTTAGCATCGTTTTGATGGCAGATATTTAAAGAGGAAAAATAGGCTATTTTAAAATGCTCATAACTCCTTAAATATGGACATTTCGGGGTTTTTAGCATCGTTTTGATGGCAGATATTTAAAGAGGAAAAATAGGCTATTTTAAAATGCTCATAACTCCTTAAATATTGACATTTCGGGGTTTTTAGCATCGTTTGATTGGAGATATTTAAAGAGGAAAAATAGGCTATTTTAAAATGCTCATAACTCCTTAAATATTGACATTTCGGGGTTTTTAGCATCGTTTTGATGGCAGATATTTAAAGAGGAAAAATAGGCTATTTTAAAATGCTCATAACTCCTTAAATATTGACATTTCGGGGTTTTTAGCATCGTTTTGATTGGAGATATTTAAAGAGGAAAAATATGCTATTTTAAAATGCTCATAACTCCTTAAATATTGACATTTCGGGGTTTTTAGCATCGTTTTGATTGGAGATATTTAAAGAGGAAAAATATGCTATTTTAAAATGCTCATAACTCCTTAAATATTGACATTTCGGGGTTTTTAGCATCGTTTTGATGGCAGATATTTAAAGAGGAAAAATAGGCTATTTTAAAATGCTCATAACTCCTTAAATATGGACATTTCGGGGTTTTTAGCATCGTTTTGATTTGAGATATTTAAAGAGGAAAAATATGCTATTTTAAAATGCTCATAACTCCTTAAATATGGACATTTCGAGGTTTTTAGCATCGTTTTGATTGGAGATATTTAAAGAGGAAAAATATGCTATTTTAAAATGCTCATAACTCCTTAAATATTGACATTTCGGGGTTTTTAGCATCGTTTTGATGGCAGATATTTAAAGAGGAAAAATAGGCTATTTTAAAATGCTCATAACTCCTTAAATATTGACATTTCGGGGTTTTTTAGCATCGTTTTGATTGGAGATATTTAAAGAGGAAAAATAGGCTATTTTAAAATGCTCATAACTCCTTAAATATGGACATTTCGAGGTTTTTAGCATCGTTTTGATTGGAGATATTTAAAGAGGAAATATATGCTATTTTAAAATGCTCATAACTCCTTAAATATTGACATTTCGGGGTTTTTAGCATCGTTTTGATTGGAGATATTTAAAGAGGAAAACTATGCTATTTTAAAATGCTCATAACTCCTTAAATATTGACATTTCGGGGTTTTTAGCATCGTTTTGATGGCAGATATTTAAAGAGGAAAAATAGGCTATTTTAAAATGCTCATAACTCCTTAAATATGGACATTTCGGGGTTTTTAGCATCGTTTTGATGGCAGATATTTAAAGAGGAAAAATAGGCTATTTTAAAATGCTCATAACTCCTTAAATATTGACATTTCGGGGTTTTTAGCATCGTTTTGATTGGAGATATTTAAAGAGGAAAAATAGGCTATTTTAAAATGCTCATAACTCCTTAAATATTGACATTTCGGGGTTTTTAGCATCGTTTTGATGGCAGATATTTAAAGAGGAAAAATAGGCTATTTTAAAATGCTCATAACTCCTTAAATATTGACATTTCGGGGTTTTTAGCATCGTTTTGATTGGAGATATTTAAAGAGGAAAAATATGCTATTTTAAAATGCTCATAACTCCTTAAATATTGACATTTCGGGGTTTTTAGCATCGTTTTGATTGGAGATATTTAAAGAGGAAAAATATGCTATTTTAAAATGCTCATAACTCCTTAAATATTGACATTTCGGGGTTTTTAGCATCGTTTGATGGCAGATATTTAAAGAGGAAAAATAGGCTATTTTAAAATGCTCATAACTCCTTAAATATGGACATTTCGGGGTTTTTAGCATCGTTTTGATTTGAGATATTTAAAGAGGAAAAATATGCTATTTTAAAATGCTCATAACTCCTTAAATATTTACATTTCGGGGTTTTTAGCATCGTTTTGATGGCAGATATTTAAAGAGGAAAAATAGGCTATTTTAAAATGCTCATAACTCCTTAAATATGGACATTTCGGGGTTTTTAGCATCGTTTTGATTGGAGATATTTAAAGAGGAAAAATATGCTATTTTAAAATGCTCATAACTCCTTAAATATGGACATTTCGGGGTTTTTAGCATCGTTTTGATGGCAGATATTTAAAGAGGAAAAATATGCTATTTTAAAATGCTCATAACTAATTAAATATGGACATTTCGGGGTTTTTAGCATCGTTTTGATTGGAGATATTTAAAGAGGAAAAATATGCTATTTTAAAATGCTCATAACTCCTTAAATATTGACATTTTGGGGTTTTTAGCATCGTTTTGATGGCAGATATTTTAAGAGGAAAAATAGGCTATTTTAAAATGCTCATAACTCCTTAAATATTGACATTTCGGGGTTTTTAGCATCGTTTTGATTGGAGATATTTAAAGAGGAAAAATAGGCTATTTTAAAATGCTCATAACTCCTTAAATATTGACATTTCGGGGTTTTTAGCATCGTTTTGATTGGAGATATTTAAAGAGGAAAAATATGCTATTTTAAAATGCTCATAACTCCTTAAATATTGACATTTCGGGGTTTTTAGCATCGTTTTGATGGCAGATATTTAAAGAGGAAAAATAGGCTATTTTAAAATGCTCATAACTCCTTAAATATTGACATTTCGGGGTTTTTAGCATCGTTTTGATTGGAGATATTTAAAGAGGAAAAATATGCTATTTTAAAATGCTCATAACTCCTTAAATATTGACATTTCGGGGTTTTTAGCATCGTTTTGATTGGAGATATTTAAAGAGGAAAAATAGGCTATTTTAAAATGCTCATAACTCCTTAAATATTGACATTTCGGGGTTTTTAGCATCGTTTTGATGGCAGATATTTAAAGAGGAATAAAGAGGAAAAATAGGCTATTTTAAAATGCTCATAACTCCTTAAATATGGACATTTCGGGGTTTTTAGCATAGTTCTGATTGGAGATATTTAAAGAGGAAAAATATGCTATTTTAAAATGCTCATAACTCCTTAAATATTGACATTTCGGGGTTTTTAGCATCGTTTTGATTGGAGATATTTAAAGAGGAAAAATATGTTATTTTAAAATGCTCATAACTCCTTAAATATTGACATTTCGGGGTTTTTAGCATCGTTTTGATGGCAGATATTTAAAGAGGAAAAATAGGCTATTTTAAAATGCTCATAACTCCTTAAATATGGACATTTCGGGGTTTTTAGCATCGTTTTGATTGGAGATATTTAAAGAGGAAAAATATGCTATTTTAAAATGCTCATAACTCCTTAAATATTGACATTTCGGGGTTTTTAGCATCGTTTTGATGGCAGATATTTAAAGAGGAAAAATAGGCTATTTTAAAATTCTCATAACTCCTTAAGTATTGACATTTTGGGGTTTTTAGCATCTTTTTGATTGCAGATATTTAAAGAGGAAAAATGGGCTATTTTAAAATGCTCATAACTCCTTAAATATTGACATTTCGGGGTTTTTAGCATCGTTTTGATTGGAGATATTTAAAGAGGAAAAATATGCTATTTTAAAATGCTCATAACTCCTTAAATATTGACATTTCGGGGTTTTTAGCATCGTTTTGATGGCAGATATTTAAAGAGGAAAAATAGGCTATTTTAAAATGCTCATAACTCCTTAAATATGGACATTTCGGGGTTTTTAGCATCGTTTTGATTGGAGATATTTAAAGAGGAAAAATATGCTATTTTAAAATGCTCATAACTCCTTAAATATTGACATTTCGGGGTTTTTAGCATCGTTTTGATGGCAGATATTTAAAGAGGAAAAATAGGCTATTTTAAAATGCTCATAACTCCTTAAATATGGACATTTCGGGGTTTTTAGCATCGTTTTGATTGGAGATATTTAAAGAGGAAAAATATGCTATTTTAAAATGCTCATAACTCCTTAAATATTGACATTTCGGGGTTTTTAGCATCGTTTTGATGGCAGATATTTAAAGAGGAAAAATAGGCTATTTTAAAATGCTCATAACTCCTTAAATATGGACATTTCGGGGTTTTTAGCATCGTTTTGATTGGAGACATATAAAGAGGAAAAATATGCTATTTTAAAATGCTCATAACTCCTTAAATATTGACATTTCGGGGTT
Organism: Musca domestica; assembly: GCF_030504385.1. NCBI lineage: Eukaryota > Metazoa > Arthropoda > Insecta > Diptera > Muscidae > Musca > Musca domestica. The sequence continues at coordinate 6,154,150 of NW_026712340.1, read as the reverse complement.
TTTAGCATCTTTTTGATTGCAAATATTTAAAGCGGAAAAATTTGCTGTTTTAAAATGCTCATAACTCCTTAAATATTGACATTTCGGGGGTTTGAGCATCGTTTTGATTGGAGATATTTAAAGAGGAAAAATAGGCTATTTTAAAATGCTCATAACTCCTTAAATATTGACATTTCGGGGTTTTAAGCATCGTTTTTATGGCAAATATTTAAAGAGGAAAAATATGATATTTTAAAATGCTCATAACTCCTTAAATATTGACATTTCGGGGTTTTTAGCATCGTTTTGATGGCAGATATTTAAAGAGGAAAAATAGGCTATTTTAAAATGCTCATAACTCCTTAAATATGGACATTTCGGGGTTTTTAGCATCGTTTTGATTGGAGACATTTAAAGAGGAAAATATGCTATTTTAAAATGCTCATAACTCCTTAAATATTGACATTTCGGGGTTTTTAGCATCGTTTTGATTGGAGATATTTAAAGAGGAAAAATATGCTATTTTAAAATGCTCATAACTCCTTAAATATTGACATTTCGGGGTTTTTAGCATCGTTTTGATGGCAGATATTTAAAGAGGAAAAATAGGCTATTTTAAAATGCTCATAACTCCTTAAATATGGACATTTCGGGGTTTTTAGCATCGTTTTGATTGGAGATATTTAAAGAGGAAAAATATGCTATTTTAAAATGCTCATAACTCCTTAAATATTGACATTTCGGGGTTTTTAGCATCGTTTTGATGGCAGATATTTAAAGAGGAAAAATAGGCTATTTTAAAATGCTCATAACTCCTTAAATATGGACATTTCGGGGTTTTTAGCATCGTTTTGATTGGAGATATTTAAAGAGGAAAAATATGCTATTTTAAAATGCTCATAACTCCTTAAATAAGGACATTTCGGGGTTTTTAGCATCGTTTTGATTGGAGATATTTAAAGAGGAAAAATATGCTATTATAAAATGCTCATAACTCCTTAAATATTGACATTTCGGGGTTTTTAGCATCGTTTTGATTGGAGATATTTAAAGAGGAAAAATATGCTATTTTAAAATGCTCATAACTCCTTAAATATTGACATTTCGGGGTTTTTAGCATCGTTTTGATTGGAGATATTTAAAGAGGAAAAATATGTTATTTTAAAATGCTCATAACTCCTTAAATATTGACATTTCGGGGTTTTTAGCATCGTTTTGATGGCAGATATTTAAAGAGGAAAAATAGGCTATTTTAAAATGCTCATAACTCCTTAAATATGGACATTTCGGGGTTTTTAGCATCGTTTTGATTGGAGATATTTAAAGAGGAAAAATATGCTATTTTAAAATGCTCATAACTCCTTAAATATTGACATTTCGGGGTTTTTAGCATCGTTTTGATGGCAGATATTTAAAGAGGAAAAATAGGCTATTTTAAAATTCTCATAACTCCTTAAGTATTGACATTTTGGGGTTTTTAGCATCTTTTTGATTGCAGATATTTAAAGAGGAAAAATGGGCTATTTTAAAATGCTCATAACTCCTTAAATATTGACATTTCGGGGTTTTTAGCATCGTTTTGATTGGAGATATTTAAAGAGGAAAAATATGCTATTTTAAAATGCTCATAACTCCTTAAATATTGACATTTCGGGGTTTTTAGCATCGTTTTGATGGCAGATATTTAAAGAGGAAAAATAGGCTATTTTAAAATGCTCATAACTCCTTAAATATGGACATTTCGGGGTTTTTAGCATCGTTTTGATTGGAGATATTTAAAGAGGAAAAATATGCTATTTTAAAATGCTCATAACTCCTTAAATATTGACATTTCGGGGTTTTTAGCATCGTTTTGATGGCAGATATTTAAAGAGGAAAAATAGGCTATTTTAAAATGCTCATAACTCCTTAAATATTGACATTTCGGGGTTTTTAGCATCGTTTTGATTGGAGATATTTAAAGAGGAAAAATATGCTATTTTAAAATGCTCATAACTCCTTAAATATGGACATTTCGGGGTTTTTAGCATCGTTTTGATGGCAGATATTTAAAGAGGAAAAATAGGCTATTTTAAAATGCTCATAACTCCTTAAATATGGACATTTCGGGGTTTTTAGCATCGTTTTGATTGGAGACATATAAAGAGGAAAAATATGCTATTTTAAAATGCTCATAACTCCTTAAATATTGACATTTCGGGGTTTTTAGCATCTTTTTGATTGCAAATATTTAAAGCGGAAAAATTTGCTGTTTTAAAATGCTCATAACTCCTTAAATATTGACATTTCGGGGGTTTGAGCATCGTTTTGATTGGAGATATTTAAAGAGGAAAAATAGGCTATTTTAAAATGCTCATAACTCCTTAAATATTGACATTTCGGGGTTTTAAGCATCGTTTTTATGGCAAATATTTAAAGAGGAAAAATATGATATTTTAAAATGCTCATAACTCCTTAAATATTGACATTTCGGGGTTTTTAGCATCGTTTTGATGGCAGATATTTAAAGAGGAAAAATAGGCTATTTTAAAATGCTCATAACTCCTTAAATATGGACATTTCGGGGTTTTTAGCATCGTTTTGATTGGAGACATTTAAAGAGGAAAAATATGCTATTTTAAAATGCTCATAACTCCTTAAATATTGACATTTCGGGGTTTTTAGCATCGTTTTGATTGGAGATATTTAAAGAGGAAAAATATGCTATTTTAGAATGCTCATAACTCCTTAAATATTGACATTTCGGGGTTTTTAGCATCGTTTTGATGGCAGATATTTAAAGAGGAAAAATAGGCTATTTTAAAATGCTCATAACTCCTTAAATATGGACATTTCGGGGTTTTTAGCATCGTTTTGATTGGAGATATTTAAAGAGGAAAAATATGCTATTTTAAAATGCTCATAACTCCTTAAATATTGACATTTCGGGGTTTTTAGCATCGTTTTGATGGCAGATATTTAAAGAGGAAAAATAGGCTATTTTAAAATGCTCATAACTCCTTAAATATGGACATTTCGGGGTTTTTAGCATCGTTTTGATTGGAGATATTTAAAGAGGAAAAATATGCTATTTTAAAATGCTCATAACTCCTTAAATATGGACATTTCGGGGTTTTTAGCATCGTTTTGATTGGAGATATTTAAAGAGGAAAAATATGCTATTATAAAATGCTCATAACTCCTTAAATATTGACATTTCGGGGTTTTTAGCATCGTTTTGATTGGAGATATTTAAAGAGGAAAAATATGCTATTATAAAATGCTCATAACTCCTTAAATATTGACATTTCGGGGTTTTTAGCATCGTTTTGATGGCAGATATTTAAAGAGGAACAAGTAAAAAAGCTGTAAGTTCGGCCGGGCCGAACTTTTAATACCCTCCACCATTTGGTACAAATTTGGCATTTTCTAATAAATAAAATCCGTTAAAAATTCTGTTAAAATCTTAAGAATACCGAATGCTTATACGACGACGTGGGCCAGCATAGGCAACTTTTGTCATAAGTTATTACACTATTTAAATGCGAAACTTGAAGAAAAATCTGTTTATAATCTAGCTAATATCATTAAAATACCGAATATGGGGGGTACCGTTATATGGGGGCTATACGAAGACATGGACCTGCACAGACAATTTTCTGGCATGGGCTGAAGTATCCATTCCGAAATTCACATGCGAAATTTGAAACAATCCCGGTAAATAATGTCGCTAAAATCATCAAAATACCGAATATCGGGGGGTACGGTATATGGGGGCTATATGAAGACGTGGACCTATATGACCCATTTTCTGTTTTATGCTGCAGTATCTATTACGAACTTCAAACACCAAATTTGGAACGATTTCCCTGAATAATTTCGCTAAAATCATCAAAATACCGAATATCGGGGGGTACCGTTATATGGGGGCTATATGAAGACGTGGACCTACATGGCTCATTTTTTGACTTAGGATGTAGTATCCATTACGAAGTTCAAATACCAAATTTGAAACGATTCCGGTAAACAATGTCGCAAAAATCATAAAAATACCGAATATCGGGGGGTACCGTTATATGGGGGCTACACGAAGACATGGACCTACACAGATAATTTTCTGTTTTAGGCTGTAGTATTCAATACGAACTTCAAATGCCAAATTTGAAACAATTCCGGCGAATAATGTCGCTAAAATCATAAAAATACTGAATATCGGGAGGTACAGTTATATGGGGGCTATATGATAACTTGGACCTACATGGCCCATTTACGAACTTAATCTGCCTACTGGCAAAATATACATGTGTGCAAAATTTTAGCCTTCTATCTCAATTTGTTCGAAAGATAGCGTGATTACAACAGACAGACAGACAGACAGACAGACAGACAGACAGACAGACGGACAGACAGACAGACAGACACACAGACAGACAGACGGACATGGCTAAATCGTCTTAGAATTTTACGCTGATCAAGAATATATATACTTTGTTGGGTCTGACATGAGTATTTCGAGGAGTTACAAACGGAATGACAAAATTAATATACCCTCCATAGTATGGTGGAGGGTATAAAAATAGGCTATTTTAAAATGCTCATAACTCCTTAAATATGGACATTTCGGGGTTTTTAGCATCGTTTTGATTGGAGATATTTAAAGAGGAAAAATATGCTATTTTAAAATGCATCGTTTGATTGGAGATATTTAAAGAGGAAAAATATGCTATTTTAAAATGCTCATAACTCCTTAAATATTGACATTTCGGGGTTTTTAGCATCGTTTTGATGGCAGATATTTAAAGAGGAAAAATAGGCTATTTTAAAATGCTCATAACTCCTTAAATATTGACATTTCGGGGTTTTTAGCATCGTGTTGATTGGAGATATTTAAAGAGGAAAAATAGGCTATTTTAAAATGCTCATAACTCCTTAAATATTGACATTTCGGGGTTTTTAGCATCGTTTTGATGGCAGCTATTTAAAGAGGAAAAAAAGACTATTTTAAAATGCTCATAACTCCTTAAATATTGACATTTCGGGGTTTTAGCATCATTTTGGTTGCAGATATTTAAAGAGGAAAAATATGCTATTTAAAGAGGAAAATAGACTATTTTAAAATGCTCATAACTCCTTAATATTGACATTTCGGGGTTTTTTGCATCTTTTTGATTGCAAATATTTAAAGCGGAAAAATTTGCTGTTTTAAAATGCTCATAACTCCTTAAATATTGACATTTCGGGGGTTTGAGCATCGTTTTGATTGGAGATATTTAAAGAGGAAAAATAGGCTATTTTAAAATGCTCATAACTCCTTAAATATTGACATTTCGGGGTTTTAAGCATCGTTTTTATGGCAAATATTTAAAGAGGAAAAATATGCTATTTTAAAATGCTCATAACTCCTTAAATATTGACATTTCGGGGTTTTTAGCATCGTTTTGATGGCAGATATTTAAAGAGGAAAAATAGGCTATTTTAAAATGCTCATAACTCCTTAAATATGGACATTTCGGGGTTTTTAGCATCGTTTTGATTGGAGATATTTAAAGAGGAAAAATATGCTATTTTAAAATGCTCATAACTAGTTAAATATTGACATTTCGGGGTTTTTAGCATCGTTTTGATTGGAGATATTTAAAGAGGAAAAATATGCTATTATAAAATGCTCATAACTCCTTAAATATTGACATTTCGCGGTTTTTAGCATCGTTTTGATGGCAGATATTTAAAGAGGAAAAATAGACTATTTTAAAATGCTCATAACTCCTTAAATATTGACATTTCGGGGTTTTAGCATCGTTTTGGTTGCAGATATTTAAAGAGGAAAAATATGCTATTTAAAGAGGAAAATAGACTATTTTAAAATGCTCATAACTCCTTAATATTGACATTTCGGGGTTTTTAGCATCGTTTTGATTGGAGATATTTAAAGAGGAAAAATGTGCTATTTTAAAATGCTCATAACTCCTTAAATATTGACATTTTGGGGTTTTTAGCATCGTTTTGATGGCAGATATTTAAAGAGGAAAAATAGGCTATTTTAAAAAGCTCATAACTCCTTAAATATGGACATTTCGGGGTTTTTAGCATCGTTTTGATTGGAGATATTTAAAGAGGAAAAATATGCTATTTTAAAATGCTCATAACTCCTTAAATATTGACATTTCGGGGTTTTTAGCATCGTTTTGATTGGAGATATTTAAAGAGGAAAAATATGCTATTTTAAAATGCTCATAACTCCTTAAATATTGACATTTCGGGGTTTTTAGCATCGTTTTGATGGCAGATATTTAAAGAGGAAAAATATGCTATTTTAAAATGCTCATAACTCCTTAAATATTGACATTTCGGGGTTTTTAGCATCGTTTTGATGGCAGATATTTAAAGAGGAAAAATAGGCTATTTTAAAATGCTCATAACTCCTTAAATATGGACATTCGGGGTTTTTAGCATCGTTTTGATGGCAGATATTTAAAGAGGAAAAATATGCTATTTTAAAATGCTCATAACTCCTTAAATATTGACATTTCGGGGTTTTTAGCATCGTTTTGATTGGAGATATTTAAAGAGGAAAAATATGCTATTTTAAAATGTTCATAACTCCTTAAATATTGACATTTCGGGGTTTTTAGCATCGTTTTGATGGCAGATATTTAAAGAGTAAAAATAGGCTATTTTAAAATGCTCATAACTCCTTAAATATGGACATTTCGGGGTTTTTAGCATCGTTTTGATTGGAGATATTTAAAGAGGAAAAATATGCTATTTTAAAATGCTCATAACTCCTTAAATATTGACATTTCGGGGTTTTTAGCATCGTTTTGATGGCAGATATTTAAAGAGGAAAAATAGGCTATTTTAAAATGCTCATAACTCCTTAAATGTGGACATTTCGGGGTTTTTAGCATCGTTTTGATTGGAGATATTTAAAGAGGAAAAATATGCTATTTTAAAATGCTCATAACTCCTTAAATATTGACATTTCGGGGTTTTTAGCATCGTTTTGATGGCAGATATTTAAAGAGGAAAAGTAGGCTATTTTAAAATGGTCATAACTCCTTAAATATGGACATTTCGGGGTTTTTAGCATCGTTTTGATTGGAGATATTTAAAGAGGAAAAATATGCTATTTTAAAATGCTCATAACTCCTTAAATATTGACATTTCGGGGATTTTAGCATCGGTTTGATTGGAGATATTTAAAGAGGAAAAATATGCTATTTTAAAATGCTCATAACTCCTTAAATATTGGCATTTCGGGGTTTTTAGCATCGTTTTGATGGCAGATATTTAAAGAGGAAAAATAGGCTATTTTAAAATGCTCATAACTCCTTAAATATGGATATTTCGGGGTTTTAAGCATCGTTTTTATGGCAAATATTTAAAGAGGAAAAATATGCTATTTTAAAATGCTCATAACTCCTTAAATATTGACATTTCGGGGTTTTTAGCATTGTTTTGATTGGAGATATTTAAAGAGGAAAAATATGCTATTTTAAAATTCTCATAACTCCTTAAATATTGACATTTCGGGGTTTTTAGCATCGTTTTGATGGCAGATATTTAAAGAGGAAAAATAGGCTATTTTAAAATGCTCATAACTCCTTAAATATGGACATTTCGGGGTTTTTAGCATCGTTTTGATTGGAGATATTTAAAGAGGAAAAATATGCTATTTTAAAATTCTCATAACTCCTTAAATATTGACATTTCGGGGTTTTTAGCATCGTTTTGATTGGAGATATTTAAAGAGGAAAAATATGCTATTTTAAAATGCTCATAACTCCTTAAATATTGACATTTTGGGGTTTTTAGCATCGTTTTGATGGCAGATATTTAAAGAGGAAAAATATGCTATTTAAAGAGGAAAATAGACTATTTTAAAATGCTCATAACTCCTTAAATATTGACATTTTGGGGTCTTTTGCATCGTTTTGATGGCTGATATTTAAAGAGGACAAATAGGCTATTTAAAAATGCTCATAAATCCTTAAATATTGAGAGATATTTAAAGAGGAAAAATATGCTATTTTAAAATGCTCATAACTCCTTAAATATTGACATTTCGGGGTTTTTAGCATCGTTTTGATGGCAGATATTTAAAGAGGAAAAATAGGCTATTTTAAAATGCTCATAACTCCTTAAATATGGACATTTCGGGGTTTTTAGCATCGTTTTGATTGGAGATATTTAAAGAGGAAAAATATGCTATTTTAAAATGCTCATAACTCCTTAAATATTGACATTTCGGAGTTTTTAGCATCGTTTTGATTGCAGATATTTAAAGAGGAAAAATAGGCTATTTTAAAATGCTCATAACTCCTTAAATATGGACATTTCGGGGTTTTTAGCATCGTTTTGATTGGAGATATTTAAAGAGGAAAAATATGCTATTTTAAAATTCTCATAACTCCTTAAATATTGACATTTCGGGGTTTTTAGCATCGTTTTGATTGGAGATATTTAAAGAGGAAAAATATGCTATTTTAAAATGCTCATAACTCCTTAAATATTGACATTTCGGGGTTTTTAGCATCGTTTTGATTGGAGATATTTAAAGAGGAAAATTATGCTATTTTAAAATGCTCATAACTCCTTAAATATTGACATTTCGGGGTTTTAGAATCGTTTTCATTGCAGATATTTTAAGAGGAAAAATATGCTATTTTAAAATGCTCATAACTCCTTAAATATTGACATTTCGGGTTTTTACATCGTTTTGATGGCAGATATTTAAAGAGGAAAAATAGGCTTTTTTAAAATGCTCATAACTCCTTAAATATTGACATTTCGGGGTTTTTAGCATCGTTTAGATTGCAGATATTTAAAGAGGAAAAATATGCTATTTTAAAATGCTCATAACTCCTTAAATATTGACATTTCGGGGTTTTTAGCATCGTTTTGATGGCAGATATTTAAAGAGGAAAAATATGCTATTTTAAAATGCTCATAACTCCTTAAATATTGACATTTCGGGGTTTTTAGCATCGTTTTGATGGCAGATATTTAAAGAGGAAAAATAGGCTATTTTAAAATGCTCATAACTCCTTAAATATTGACATTTCGGGGTTTTTAGCATCGTTTTGATGGCAGATATTTAAAGAGGAAAAATAGGCTATTTTAAAATGCTCATAACTCCTTAAATATGGACATTTCGGGGCTTTTAGCATCGTTTTGATTGGAGATATTTAAAGAGGAAAAATATGCTATTTTAAAATGCTCATAACTCCTTAAATATTGACATTTCGGGGTTTTTAGCATCGTTTTGATGGCAGATATTTAAAGAGGAAAAATAGGCTATTTTAAAATGCTCATAACTCCTTAAATATGGACATTTCGGGGTTTTTAGCATCGTTTTGATTGGAGATATTTAAAGAGGAAAAATAGGCTATTTTAAAATGCTCATAACTTCTTAAATATGGACATTTCGGGGTTTTTAGCATCGTTTTGATTGGAAAAATATGCTATTTTAAAATGCTCATAACTCCTTAAATATTGACATTTCGGGTTTTTTAGCATCGTTTTGATGGCAGATATTTAAAGAGGAAAAATAGGCTATTTTAAAATGCTCATAACTCCTTAAATATGGACATTTCGGGGTTTTTAGCATCGTTTTGATTGGAGATATTTAAAGAGGAAAAATAGGCTATTTTAAAATGCTCATAACTCCTTAAATATTGACATTTCGGGGTTTTTAGCATCGTTTTGATGGCAGATATTTAAAGAGGAAAAATAGGCTATTTTAAAATGCTCATAACTCCTTAAATATGGACATTTCGGGGTTTTTAGCATCGTTTTGATTGGAGATATTTAAAGAGGAAAAATATGCTATTTTAAAATGCTCATAACTCCTTAAATATTGAAATTTCGGGGTTTTTAGCATCGTTTTGATGGCAGATATTTAAAGAGGAAAAATATGCTATTTTAAAATGCTCATAACTCCTTAAATATTGACATTTCGGGGTTTTTAGCATCGTTTTGATGGCAGATATTTAAAGAGGAAAAATAGGCTATTTTAAAATGCTCATAACTCCTTAAATATGGACATTTCGGGGTTTTTAGCATCGTTCTGATTGGAGATATTTAAAGAGGAAAAATATGCTATTTTAAAATGCTCATAACTCCTTAAATATTGACATTTCGGGGTTTTTAGCATCGTTTTGATGGCAGATAATTAAAGAGGAAAAATAGGCTTTTTTTAAATGCTCATAACTCCTTAAATATGGACATTTCGGGGTTTTTAGCATCGTTTTGATTGGAGATATTTAAAGAGGAAAAATATGATATTTTATAATGCTCATAACTCCTTAAATATTGACATTTCGGGGTTTTTAGCATCGTTTTGATGGCAGATATTTAAAGAGGAAAAATAGGCTATTTTAAAATGCTCATAACTCTTTAAATATTGACATTTCAGGGTTTTAGCATCGTTTTGATTGGAAAAATATGCTATTTTAAAATGCTCATAACTCCTTAAATATGGACATTTCGGGGTTTTTAGCATCGTTTTGATTGGAGATATTTAAAGAGGAAAAATATGATATTTTATAATGCTCATAACTCCTTAAATATTGACATTTCGGGGTTTTTAGCATCGTTTTGATGGCAGATATTTAAAGAGGAAAAATAGGCTATTTTAAAATGCTCATAACTTCTTAAATATGGACATTTCGGGGTTTTTAGCATCGTTTTGATTGGAAAAATATGCTATTTTAAAATGCTCATAACTCCTTAAATATTGACATTTCGGGGTTTTTAGCATCGTTTTGATGGCAGATATTTAAAGAGGAAAAATAGGCTATTTTAAAATGCTCATAACTCCTTAAATATTGACAGTTCGGGGCTTTTAGCATAGTTTTGATTGCAAATATTTAAAAAGGAAAAATAGGCTATTTTAAAATACTCAAAACTCCTTAAATATTGACATTTCGGGATTTTTAACATCCTTTTGATTGGAGATATTTAAAGAGGAAAAATATGATATTTTATAATGCTCATAACTCCTTAAATATTGACATTTCGGGGTTTTTAGCATCGTTTTGATGGCAGATATTTAAAGAGGAAAAATAGGCTATTTTAAAATGCTCATAACTCTTTAAATATTGACATTTCAGGGTTTTAGCATCGTTTTGATTGGAGATATTTAAAGAGGAAAATTATGCTATTTTAAAATGCTCATAACTCCTTAAATATTGATATTTCGGGGTTTTTAGCATCGTTTTGATGGCAGATGTTTAAAAAGGAAAAATAGGCTATTTTAAAATGCTCATAACTCCTTAAATATTGACATTTCTGGGTTTTTAGCATCGTTTTGATTGCAGATATTTAAAGAGGAAAAATATGCTATTTAAAGAGGAAAATAGACTATTTTAAAATGCTCATAACTCCTTAAATATGGACATTTCGGGGATTTTAGCATCGTTTTGATTGCATATATTTAAAGACGAAAAATAGGCTATTTTAAAATGCTCATAACTCCTTAAATATTGATATTTCGGGGTTTTTAGCATCGTTTTGATGGCAGATATTTAAAGAGGAAAAATAGGCTATTTTAAAATGCTCATAACTCCTTAAATATTGACATTTCGGGGTTTTAGCATCGTTTTGATTGGAGATATTTAAAGAGGAAAAATATGCTATTTAAAGAGGAAAATAGACTATTTTAAAATGCTCATAACTCCTTAAATATTGACATTTCGGGCTTTTTTGCATATTTTTGATTGCAAATATTTAAAGTGGAAAAATATGCTCATAACTCCTTAAATATTGACATTTCGGGGTTTTAGCATCGTTTTTATGTCAAATATTTAAAGAGGAAAAATAGGCTATTTTAAAATGCTCATAACTCCTTAAATATTGACATTTCGGGGTCTTTAGCATCGTTTTGATTGCAGATATTTAAAGAGGAAAAATATGCTATTTTAAAATGCTCATAACTCCTTTAATGTTATCAACTTCGTTTAAAGAACACAGCAAACATATCACATTAATTCATTTTCGAACGGTAGGCCCACCTACTTACCTACCTACCAACCTATCTCGGGATTTTAGGGAATTTCTTTCCCCATTCGGTCTGAAGTCAGACTGAACTAGGAAAGTTTAATTCGCTAGGTACTTACGATAAACCTTTGTCAAAACGTATTATTTTTTGCAGATAAATATAGGATACGAATCTGTGCGAAAGGTCTTCACTTTATTTGATATTATTTAATAAATGTTTGAAAGTTTTTTGTTTTTATTTTTGCTTTTTTATTTTTTTCTTCTGTTTTTTTTCTCTACACAACACTAGTTTCATTTTCTTTGCTTAAAAATTAAGAAAACCACAAATAATCAAGGACACACAAAACAATTACAAAACTACAACACCATTTTGTGTTTAAAGCAAATTTGTTAGTTAATTTTAGTAATCTATTTCTTAATAGTAACAATATTTTTAAATAAATGTTTGTGTAACTTTAGTAAATATTATTGAGTCTCATTTGTGTAGAACATAAAGATTTCCATACAAAATACTCGGTTGGTTTCCTGATATCGATTTTTGCTTTTTTATTTTTTTCTTCTGTTTTTTTTCTCTACACAACACTAGTTTCATTTTCTTTGCTTAAAAATTAAGAAAACCACAAATAATCAAGGACACACAAAACAATTACAAAACTACAACACCATTTTGTGTTTAAAGCAAATTTGTTAGTTAATTTTAGTAATCTATTTCTTAATAGTAACAATATTTTTAAATAAATGTTTGTGTAACTTTAGTAAATATTATTGAGTCTCATTTGTGTAGAACATAAAGATTTCCATACAAAATACTCGGTTGGTTTCCTGATATCGATTTTTTATTTAATTTTTTTTAGGACTAAAAGCTAAGTTTTTTTTGTTTGTTGTTTTTTGTGCTAGAAATGTTACATATCGTCGTCATACTGTTGTCGTTTGGGGTCCGCAGAGTTGTTTGGGATTCAAGAATATGATTTTTTAATTCAATCAGTATTTACGAATAATTACATCCCTATGGGGAGGAGGGAGGCAAGAGCGAGTGCTGTTGAGCTTTTGGTGTCATTGCTGCTGCTGTTATGGTTGTTATTATTGTTATTGCAAACAGCCTGTGCTGCTTCGGTGATGTCCTATTGGCCATGGACATTAGTTCTCCATATCTTACAGGGCTCCATTTATACGTTTCGGTCCTGATGCATTCATTTGTCGTGTATTCATATCGGAATTCTAAAAATAATTTTGGGTTTTTTACACATAAAGTTTTGTAATGTAGCTTGTGGATATGACCAGATATGCAGAGGTGTATGTAAAAAGCAGGTGTAAAGTTCGAATATATATATATATATATATATATATATATATATATATATATATATATATATATATATATATATATATATATATATATATATATATATATATATATATATATATATATATATATATATATATATATATATATATATATATATATATATATATATATATATATATATATATATATATTGATAATAGGTGTACAAATCATGAAACCAAAACCAAAAAGTAATAACTGAGTAAAAATCATTCGTCGCAGGTATTTATAACCTCCACCACCAAATTGTAGATATTTCTGTAGGATCTTGTTCTGACATTCTAAATTACGACCAACTTAGAATATCGATTTTAAGAATAATTTTAAAATTTTTGTAAAAAGGCGGAATCAACTCGACTCGAGGAATTGTGTTTTCAATTTTTACAGGATGAATGCATATTCATTCTGAGCCCCAAAATGACAAATTACGCAATGATCAAAAACAAGGAATTTTGGAATGAAATGAGAAAATAAAAACAAGCAACCTTCGAAATACCGAATATAATTGCTGCGCAATTCTATACAAATGCTGTTTCCGTTGGTCGTACAGAAAAATCGATCTGACCAAAAACCGATCAGATCAACACTAACTTTGTTTTTTAGGAGAAAAAAAAACTGGCCTGTGATTTATGCCAGAAAAATAATTTCACGTTTATTGTTCATCAGCTGTCAGGGACCAATACCGTGTGAATTCCAAACTTGAAGAAATTTCGCTGGGACCAAATCGAAGATTTCCATCGTTGAGTATAAAATTAACGATTAAAAAAATATAAATTCGAAAACTCGGTCAGGCCGAACTTTGCATTTGCATACCATATGGAACGTTTTGGAAATTAAAAAAAAATCCGTTAAAAATTCTGTTAAAATCTTAAAAATACCGAATATAGCCGTTATTTTGGGGTCTATACGAAGACGTGGAACTGCAAAGGCAACTTTTGTCATAAGCCATTACAATATACAAATACTAAACTTAAAAAAAGATTCGGTGAATAATGTAGCTAAAATCATCTAAATACCGAATACAACGAGGTACCGTAATATCGGGGCTATACGAAGACCTAGACCTGCGTAGACAATTTTCTGTCACATGCTGCAGTACATACTAGGAACTTCAAATAAGAAATTTCAAACGATTTCGGTGAATATTGTAACTAAAATTGTCAAAATGCGGAATATAGGGAGGTTCTGATCATTGGGGCCTATACGAAGACCTAGACCTGCATAGACAATTTTCTGTCACAGACTGAAAGAAATTTGAAAAAATTTCGGTTAATAATATCGCTAAGATCATCTTCGAATATTAGGAGGTACCGTTATATGGAGGCTATACGAAGCGTGGACCTGCATACGCAATTTTCTGTCATAAGCTTGTATGTGGGCTATACAATATCGTATGTGTGCTATAAAATGAGAAAATAAAACCAAGCAACCTTCGAAATACCGAATATAATTGCTGCGCAATGCTGTTTCCGTTGGTCGTACAGAAAAATCGATCTGACCAAAAACCGATTAGATCAACACTAACTTTGTTTTTTTAGGAGAAAAAAAAAGTGGCCTGTGATTTATGCCAGAAAAATAATTTCACGTTTATTGATCATCAGCTATCAGGGACCAATGCCGTGTGAATTCCAAACTTAAATAAATTTCGCTGGGCCCAAATCGCAGATTTCCCTCGTTGAGTATAAAATTAACGATTAAAAAATATAAATTTGTAAACTCGGTCAGGCCGAACTTTGCATTTGCACACCATTTGAAACGTTTTGGAAATTTAAAAATAAGATCGTTAAAAATTCTGTTAAAATCTTAAAAATACCGAATATAGCCGTTATTTTGGCGTCTATACGAAGACGTGGAACTGCAAAGGCAACTTTTGTCATAAGCCATTACAATATACAAATACTAAACTTAAAAAAAAGATTCGGTGAATAATGTACCTTAAATCATCTAAATACCGAATACAAGGAGGTACCGTTATATCGGGGCTATACGAAGACCTAGACCTGGGTAGACAATTTTCTGTCACATGCTGTAGTACATACTAGGAACTTTAAATAAGAAATTTCAAACGATTTCGGTGAATATTGTAACTAAAATTGTCAAAATGCGGAATATAGGGAGGTTCTGATCATTGGGGCCTATACGAAGACCTAGACCAGCATAGACAATTTTCTGTCATAGACTGAAAGAAATTTGAAACAACTTCGGTTAATAATATCGCTAAGATCATCTTCGAATATTAGGAGGTACCGTTATATGGAGGCTATACGAAGCGTGGACCTGCATACGCAATTTTTTGTCATAAGCTTGTATGTGGGCTATACGATATCGTGGACCGATATAGCCCATCTTCGAACTTGACCTACCTGCAGACAAAAGGCTGATCTGTGCAAAATTTTACTTCCTATCTTTATTCGTTTTGACTCAAACGTGATTACAATAGACGGATAGATGGACAGACGGACGGACAGGGCTATATACTTTGTCAGGTCTAAAATTATTATTTCGATGAGTTACAAACCGAATGACAAACTTAATATAACCTCCATACTATGTATCGTGGAGGGTAGAAAAAAGGCTCACGAAAAATAGATTCTAATTATTATTAGTTTCTTATTGTACAATAAATAACCTCTGCATAAGCAGACAACTGGTCAGAGTCAGAGAATTAAGTAGTTTTATTCAGTTTTACAAGAAAACTGTGAAACTGTGTGTTAACCTTTGGGATGTTATAAAAAATATAAGTATTGAAAATAGTGACCCTTTTGTGGGAGAGGTACCGGAAGTGGTGGGCAGATATCTATAGACTTCACATTAGATTTCGCAATAGTAAGTAATTGTGGAATGTGTTAACTTTTGAAGAGAATTTGACGCTTCTTTCGCATTTAATAAGAGTTATAATTATTAAAAATTTTGACCCGTCGTGGGGGTCAGATAAAGTGATCCGTATATTCCATTTTCTCACAAGATATGGTGTTGATAAAAACAATTGGGATGTGCCATGTCTAAAAGGAATCCAATGCTCTTTTCGCTTTTAATAAGCTTCAGGGTTATTTAAAATTTTGGCCCACATCTACCATCCTCACAACAGATCTTGTGTTAATAAAAATACTGGTATGTGTGAAATTTGAAGAGAATCGGATGCTGATTTTAAATTTTATAAAAGTTGTAATTATTAAAAATATTGACCCGTTGTGGGAGAGGTACCACAAGGAGTTTTCCGTTCTACTCGTTCTTCATATCAGATATTGTCCCGGTAGAAATATTTAGTGGTGCGTAAGTTGGAGACAATCGGTCACCCCCCTCCTTTGTAGAGGAGGTACTTGACGGAGTGGACGGATATTGTCCATTTCAGAACTCGATCTAGGTCTGATAATAACATTACGATGTACCTAGTTAGGATCAAATCAGGAACTCCCTTCGAGAGTTATACTGCGCACCAGTCAGGCAGAAGGCACATTGAGATAGAATTTTGCTACTTTTTTAGGCTTTCAATTTCCAAAAATAAAAAAAATTTCAAATTGCTTGCACAAAAAATATCTTCGGATAAAAATGTAGAAGATTGCAAGAAGCAATTTGTCCGGCAACAATTTTCAAGCTCTCAGTAAAAGCACTGTCAAAATGTCTCTCTCTATCTAATTGCTTTATTTCGCAATACTTTTGTATTAATATACGACTTCCAGCAAAAATTAGCAGCAATTGTTACCAATTTTAGGGTAACCAGACATACCTTATACGAAGACGTGGACCTGCATAAATAATTTTTTGTCATAGGCCTTAGTACCCATTAAGATCTTCAAATACAAAACTTGAAACAATACATTGAAAGTAAATAAAGGGAGGGACCATTGAATAGGGGCTATCCTAAGACGTGGAGAGACATAGGATTATTTTTGCATAGGCAGTAGTACCCATTACAAACTTCGAATATAACATTTGAAACAGTCCAGATAAATAATGTCGCTAAAATAACAAAATACCGAATAAAGGGAGGTATAGTTATATAGGGACTATCCTAAGACGTGTAGAGGCATAGGATTTTTTGTTATAGGTTGTAGTACCCATTACAAACTTCGAATACGAAATTTGGAACAATTCGAGTGAATGATGTCACTTAAATCGTTAAAATACCGAATATCGGGAGGTACCGTTATATGGGGGCTATGGTTTGTAATTTTGCCTATTTTGGAATTTGTGTTGAATTGCTGAGTCGAACAAAATTTCCAGGTTATACAGTGTCTAGGACTATATTATACATTTTAATAAATAAATTAAAAATTCTTAAAAATAAATAAAAATGTGTCATAGTACTAGATAAAATTATAAAAAATGCATTTATTGTGTTTCATCTTAATTAGAAAATATATATATAAAAAACGACAACAAAATAAAAGTTATGCACTAAAACTAAAAGTATAACACTATGTTGTCAGTCTACACATTAAAGCCAATTGTTAAATACAATTTTTCAATTACATTTTGTATTTGATATAGTAGTAGTAGTAGTATTTTTATAAAACAAGACAACAAATTAACTAATTTCCTTTGGAACGAATAAGACTGTATAAATAACGCCAACGATTGGAAAAATCCTGAAAGAGTATTTTGATTTAAAGTAGAAAATAAAAGAAGAAAGAGAAAAGAAAAAGAATAAGAAATATATATATATAAAAAAGAAAAGCATATGAAAAAAGAAGCAAGACCCATAAGAGTTCATTGTTGTTTGTTAAGGGATAAGGCGAAAGGACCAATTAAAGTTACGTATAAAAGTTTAAGTTAAAGATGTAAGGACATTAAAAAGTGTATAACTAGGAACTGACTGGAGATGATATTCTTACATGTTTTAAAAACTCTAGGGGGTAACGCATAAAGTTCTACATTGAAAGTACACAATAACAACGTTAAAGGAAAAGAATAGTGAAAGGTTTCGATTTCGACAAAATGGGCTAATTAGTCAAAAATTATAAAAAAAAAAACTTCTGATACATGAGGGGAATTGAGGCCAAGTAATTAGTCAATTGAACAAATAAAGTCATCTGATTATATTAATGCCAAAAAGGATGATATTGAAAATTTAGCGCCTAACTATTAGGAGCAAGTGAGTTGTATTTTGACAAGTAATACAAGATTTTACAGTTACATCAAAAACAGCAATAAAAAAAAAACATCCATTTGTCTTAGGAACTAATACTAGGTCAATCGATGCCGTCAAATCAAGCCATATTTCCCCTCCAATTTTTATCGAAATCAACGAAACTTTATTAAATTGAAAATGTGTGCAGAAGTGTCTAGGTATCGTTTGTGAAAGTAAGACCCTAGATGAGCTATCAAAATGTTCACTTTCATCAATCTCAAATACATTACAATTAAAATTTAGTCGATATCTTATGGGATTTAGTCGATATCTTATGCTCATGTGTCTTTTATTTTGTTAATCCTTTCCGAAGGGATCTGATACAAAGGGTGAGATGAAAAAACTGCAACCAATTTCAGACTGCTGTCATTTCTAAGCCACTCGCCCGACAGCTGTTAAAATTATTCCAGCGACAGCTCATTATATTGTTTACAAGCATACAAAAGCATTTTGATGAGAATTTTCCAAAAAAAAAGTTATTTCTGATGGAATTCAAGCGTGATAGTGTGATTTCCTTATATTTATTTCCCCAACCCCATCGCTCGTTACCGTGCGTAGCCCGACGTCAAGGAAAAAACAGCAACATCAGCAGAAATGGTTCGAAAAGCAAAGAAGCGATTTGATCGAAACCCGTGTCGCAGTGGCCGAAAAATTGCTCGTGAGCAGAACATATCGCAATATTCCATTCGGCAAATATTGAAAAATGAGCTCGGAGTGGTAAAGCCATTGAAATTCCAAAAAGTGCAAGGACTTACACCGCAACGGAAAAAAAACTAAACTCAAAAGAGCTAAAGAGTTGCTTCGCTTGGCCGATAGTGGTGAACTGCCGAATTTGGTTTTCTCCGATGAGAAAACATTTGTTGTCCAGCAGTTTGTAAACAAACAAAATTATCGTGTTTACTTGCCAAAGAAGTCAGCTGAAAATGTACACCTCCGTGACATCAGAGTAAATGCCGAATGTTATCGCGAAAATATTCTGGAGGGTGTATTAAAGCCTAGGGCACGCAAACATTTTGGCCGCAGACCTTGGAATGGTTACAAAATGAGGTTCCCCGCTTCATTTCATTTCGACATTTTTTGCTTTCATTCAATAAAATTAAAAAAAATGTAAAAATTATGGCGTTTGACTTTGTTGCAATTTTTTTAATCTCACCCTGTATATATATCTGATCCGATTTTCCCCAAAAGTCTATCCAATTTGAACAGATATTACACTTTAGGTGCACAATAAAAGTGAAATCAGAAAAAGATATATATGGGAGCTACGCCCAAATCTGAACTGATCTCAATAACATTTAGCAGAGGTGTTTGTATACTGTCTCTTACAGCTGGCACCAAATATCGTTGTTTCGGAGTACATTGTACGGGTGTGAGGGACTTAAATACAAAATCGGATGAAACATATATATAGGACCTATAATTATATCTGAACCGATTTTCACCAAGTTTGACACACTTTTCTCCAGGCTGAATTCGTGTATGCAAAAAGTGTATTTAATTTAATAAACTTTAAATCGGATAAAGATATATATGGGAACCACATCTAAATCTGAACCTATCTCGATAAAATTTGGCAATGGCATTTCGCAACTATATGTGATACCTTTTACCGAATATCTTTGTTATGGAGTTCATGTTATGACTGTGAGGCACAAAAATTACAAATCGGAGCTATTTTATCAAACTGGACATTATTGCTTTTAGGCTCAATTTGGTGCCAAATTCCTATTTGGGCTAATATTACACATTTGGTCACAATAGAAGACAATTCGGACGAAGATGTATATAGGAGCTTTATATAAATATTGACCGATTATCTCCAATTTCAATAGGGTTCGTCATTGGGCCAAACAAATGATTTGTGCTAAAATACAGGGACAGGCAGACGGACGGACATGCATAAATCGACTCAGAATTCTATGAGGTTCCACAAAATCTTACAACATCGATATATAAAAACAAAACTTCTAGTTGAAGGTATTTGACGTCGCTCCAATAACACTAAAAATTGGCACAAGTTAACCAGATTTTAGGTATAAACCAACCTGCTTCAAAAAGTTTTAACAGCAACAGTAAAAAATCGTATTATTTAGGTCTGTAAGTATCCAGTCAACGTTTGAGTAGTGAAAGAGTATTATTTAGGTATGTAGGTTTCCAGTCAAAGTGAGAGTAGTGATAGAGTAGGAGTATTCACTAAACAATAACCAAAAACAATATAATTTAAAATGTGTTTCCCAAAAAATGCATTATTTTGTTTTATTTTCATTTATTTAAAACGTATTAAATATTTGTGCACGCAATGTGATGTTGAGTTTTGGATTTCACTTACAAAATAACAAATGTCGAAACAAAAAACAAATAATACAATGTATTTCTTTTTGACTAAATTAATAAACAAAGTTTTAAATTTAATAACTAAAAAGAATAAAATTAAAGTAAAATTTTCGATTTTATGTGTTTTTTTATTATAATTATTATTTTACATAGAGGATATACATAGGGTAAGGTAGGTATAGACTTATAGGATAGAAAGAACAACAGATAAAAATGAAAGTAATCAACCATAACAATAATATACGTATGTATGTATGTTTGTCTGTTTGGTGGTCTTTATATGTTTAAGATTGTTTTAAAAACTACAACTCAAATTAATTAATAAATAAAAGCCACTATGTCTTGCATAAATGCAAAACCACAATTATTATATAGAAATTTCTTATTTGCAAATATAGCTACAGAAGATAGATCCAACTAAGAAAAAAATCAACAATTAGCATTCACTCTCATCAGTTTTGTTTTGTTTTTCTTTTATGACATACACAGCTTCTTTTCATCACAATTCTTTGTCTCGCGTTAACCGAAATTATGTTTGACAATTTTGGAATGTCGACCAAAATTAGAATAATTAAAAGCTAAATACATTTTGTGTGTTTGCGTGGTGTTTTATAAACATGCTTTGTAATTTTAAATTAAAAGCCGAAAAATATTGGAAATAAATATAAATTTCGTAACTAAAAGAATATTATTTTACACCTAAAATTAGCCAAAACAATAAAGAGTAACCAAAACCTTTATCAAAGCTTTTTTACCCAAATTAACACAGCCCTAGAATTAGTTTTCTTTTCTGTACACAAAAGTATGTAAGGCCAAAGGACTACATCATACGAAACCAATTTCAATTAGTCAGAATAATGAAACTTTTGTGTGAGGTTATGTTGGTATTTTTTTGGTGGGTGGGTTGTTTGTTTGGTTTGTTTTTGGGGGGTTGTGTTAGATTGGTGTTAGCTGTGTGAGTCTTTATAATTCACATGTTGGATGGGTTTTCAGTTGGAGGCGTGTATGACATCTCGTTTCCTTTTTGTATGTTTTACCTGATTGGACCAATCACCGGTGGGCACTGTGGCTCTGTAGAACTTCGAACTTGTCTTATTGAAAATTGGCAGCAACTCGTTAGCCTCGTCAGATAAAGCCTGTAAGAAAAGAAAAGCAGTAAATAAATCATTATAAAAATGGGAATAGGATGTAAAATTTGGGATAACCATTATAAACCATGTTTGTATCTAAGCCTATTACTTAAAGAAAGATTACTGCCAACTAAAAACTCGGCATAGGGATATACTACAAAACATACACACACATACAAAATTTTCTGAAGATATCTCCTTTTCACTGAACATTTATAATGATAATTTCTAGTATAATACAGGGTGAGATGAAAAAACTGCAACCAACTTCAGACCGCTTTAATTTCTAAGCCACTCCTCCGACAGCCGTTAAAATTTTTCCAGTGACAACTCATTATATTGTTTACAAGAGTACTAAAGCATTTTGGTGAGAATTTTCCAGAAAAAAGTTATTCGTGATGGAATTCAAGCGTGATAGTGTGATTTCTTTATATTTGGCTGGAAAACCACAAGTTGCTATCGTTAGAGCACTAAAGCATTTAAATGTCAATAAATCTTTTGTGACTCGTACCATCGCAACGTCAAGGAAGTGGACGAAAGAAAACATCATCATCAGCAGAAATGGCTCGAAAAGTAAAGAAGCGACTTGATCGAAACTCGCGTCGCAGTGGCCGAAAATTGGCTCGTGAGCTGAACATATCGCAATATTTTATTCGGCAAATATTGAAAAATGAGATCGGGGTAGAGGCATTGAAATTTCAAAAAGTGCAAGAACTTACACCGCAACTGAAAGAACATAGACTCAAAAGAGCTAAAGAGTTGCTTCGCTTGGCCGAACGTGGCCAACTGCCTCCGATTGAAAACATTTCTCTGATGAGAAAACATTCGTTGTCCAGCAGTTTGTAAACAAACAAACTGACCATGTTTACTATTCAAAGAGTTCAGCTGAAAATGTGCACCTTCGGTTGGCCACCAGAACTCAAGCGCCGGCCATGGGGATGGTGTGGGCCGATTGTCGCTCTCCGCGCTCGTATTAATCGATCGTGACATCAGAATAAATGCCGAATATTATCACGAAAATATGCTGGAGGGTGTAATAAAGCCTTGGGCACGCAAACATTTGGCCGCAGACCTTGGACATTCCAACAGGACTCAGCACCATAGCACTCAGCACGCACCACCCAAGAATGTTTACAAAATGAGCGTGTGACGGTTTCATTGGCCGTTTGAAGGCTATAATTCGTGCCAAAGATGATCAATTCGAACAAACCTAAACTTATTCTAAATTTTGATGCTATTTCAGACATTTCTTGCTTTCATTCGATAAAATTAAAAAAAAATGTAAAAATTATGGCGTTTAACATTGTTGATTTTTTTATCTCACCCTGTATATTAAATATTTTCCGAAACTGTAAATGACTAAGTGAAAACGCCAAACCTACTGAGAAGCGAAAACCAATGCATGCATACGAGTTCGAAGAAAGAAATCTTGTGATCTCCATTTAAAATCCCTGTCATGTAGATAGATATTATTTAAAGCCAGTTTCGGAACGCTCTGCTCAAATAGATTGTAAGATTTAACACACTTTTAACTGAAGAGCCGCCAAACATAAATACGTTACTGAAACCAAGAGATACCTGATAAGGCTTGCAGTCGAACTGCCTACAATTCATTTGTTCCATTGGGGGAAAGCAATACATCAGCAAACTGCTGATATACAAAGACAACAAGGATATTAAGAATTCGGGTGCAAATTTGATCTTCTGTATCATTGTTTAATCACTATAAACATGTATAGATATTCTCTAGTTATTCTTTTACATTTTATCATATCTTTGCATACGCACACATTCCAAATGACAAAAAACTGAATGTATAATAATAAAATAAGTCCAATCAGGGGTTATCTTTCCTTCGAGCATAATCCTGAACATGGTCCAATTATAAGGTCTATCAAAAGGCGAATTCCCACAAAATACAACTCTGCCACCTACGATTATTGTCAAAAATTGGTTTTAGAGCGAAAAAGAAAATATTTCGCCTCAACAGAAAAATATTACAGCGAATTTCTGACATCAATTGTGACACAAAATATACATATATAAAATATTTAAATATTGTTTTAATGTAAATGAATGAATGAATCTCGAGGATGTTATTGTATTGCCTGGACTTATTATTTCCTTTAAAGTCTTCAAGATTTTATTGGAGTAAAACAACAATATATTTTTGTTTTTTTTTTTTTTCGAGAGTTTTGTTTTGCGAGAAGAGAGGGTGAGAGAAAAGGTTTTCTATCGCGCTCTGGATGAAATATGCAACACATATAGGCGATGGAAGCTTATAAATTATCATGGCATCAATATCGAAAGGCTGGGTGTGGGCTTAATGAAGGTGATTGATCTGGGTTCGTGATCTGAAGTCTAGGACGTGGACTTGGTTCCTGATCTACTACACAGCGACAACGTACAGTTTCCAATGTACATGCGAGAGAAAGTGTCCGCTAATGCCGTTCGCGTACCTACACAGGCTTTGTAATTTATTTACATAACGCCACAGAAAATAATTGAATTGCTAAATGTTTTTATAATCTTATTTCTCTTCAAATAAAACGAAATAGCGGGGTTTTCACGAATTGTATTACAGCTGCACGCATTTTTCTAGCCACGTTTTAAGGATTTCTTTAGCTTCAGTTGAGGGATTCTTTGCGAGACCTTAGCTGTGTCTACAGCATTTGTGTATTTTTGTATAAACATTTAGATTACATAATTGGGTCTCCACATTGTCAGCAGCATGGAGCTAATTCAAAAAACCCCCTTTCTTTCATATTTCTATTTTTTTTCGTAAATTAAAAATGTTTAGACAAAGAAAACAAGTATTATTGACATTTGTGGAAGTTGTAAAGGTATCAGCTGGTCTTGTTTGTCGACCTTATAATTGGGCCATGATCCTGACCAATGTAAATACATTTTCGAAAGCCTACTTCTTTAATCGATATTATATAAATGTAATTTGACAAATAATTTCCTTGGGAAAATCATTTAGTTATTTGATATTAATTACTAACGAACTCACCTTCAAATAGATAATGGCATCAGTGCCATAACCTTCACATGACAACAAAACAATATCGCCATGGAAGTAACGGGCATATAAACGTGATATGGGCAAACCATAGCCATAACCGGCCAAAGGAACGGTGTGTAAATCCGATTTAGATGGCTGGGGAGCCGTACTATACATATACTTAAACAATTGATCAGTTTGTGAACGTGGAATACCGCCACCCTGATCTGAGATCTGAAAGCCAGAAAAAAAATAATAATCAATTTAAATTTTACATAGCATAACATTTATAATTGTACCTTAACACAAATGTCTTCTTTGCCACGCACAATCAACACTTTCAACGGTGGCAGCGTCTCACATTTATCCTGATCGTGATGTTCAACAACAGCACGCATGGAATTTTTGAATAGCTCAAAGAGCATATGATACAAATGCGATGGCACATAAACGGTACGTATCGGCAGAGTCTCACCATCCATTGAGTTGTGTTCTTCTATTTCTAATGCAGGACTAACCAAATAGTATTGGTCGCAAAGGAAACGAGCATTTTCATAGGCATCTTTAACAACATCCGATATATTACAGGCAGGATCTAAGCAACCAACATGACGGCCTTGACGTTCCATTGATTCACCGAACAGGAGAGCTGGTGGAATAAATTTAAAAGTGTAATATCGTGTGATATAATATTTAAGTGAATTTGGCAATTTTTTTGTTAAATAATGACAACAGAAAAATGTGATCAGTAAATGAGTATCAGATCGAATTAAGCTAGAAATAGCACACTGTTTGTGTTCAAAGAGAGCTTTTTTTGGTGAATATTTAAAAAAATTAAACTCAAGATCCCTTAGTAGTCGCAGTCTTCAAACGTTTGCGCCCAATCAAAGGAACCTTTTACAAAATTAAATTTCGGTTCCAACTCCAGGTTAAAAAAAAATACTTGCTACTTTTACGGACTGTACTCTTCTCTAGAGAGAGCGGAGTAAGTTTGACAGGGCAATTAAAGAATTGTAGCGTGTAGGCAACTTTATTACACGACGGTCCAATACGAATTTAGACGACTGTACCATCCGAACGTAATTGGGTCAAAACTACCTTGGTTTTATCTAGACAGTCGACGTTCTTCTGCTACAATGGATGGAGTGGACTCCGAGAACCGCATTAATACTATAATTATTAATGGCATCTGTGACTGCAACAGTATGAATGCCACTCAGACCTGTCTGATCTTGATCTAGAGGCTGTCTCTTGTAGCATTGGAAGACCTCGCACGATAACACCCAAGCAGATACTGCAACGAAAGCAAAAAGCTGTCGTACGTGTAGATGGTCCACTGACGTCATAAGAAGGCATCCTGTCACAATTCCCAGTGCAGCATTCTGGCAGGTAGTTAATTTAGTGTTGAATATTTTCATATTCCTCGCGTGGAAGTAGGCGGAAAGCTCCACCAGAAAGGTGTTCAAGGTGAAGGTGTCATCAGCACTGGGGACGGACGCCATGATCGTACAATCATCCATATCTATATCTATCTCTTCGGTAGAGGTTAAACAGTTCCGAAGATATCACCTCACCTTGGGGAATTCCCTGTTTAACTCAACGGGGTTTAGATTACTTGTTCCGGAATTCCTCGTACGACTGGGTTAACTCATTTACAACGTTTTAAAACTTGGCCGGAGGTTATTTCTTTCCACATCCTCAAACAATGTGGCGTGGTTTACTGTATCAAATGTCTTTGAAAGGTCAAGCGCTACCAACACTGTTCTATGACACGGTTTATTCTAGTTTAATCGTCGAGGAATATGTGGGGATATGTGCTATGTTGTGGACGGAATCCTTATTGATGGTTGGCAACTGGATAGCTTCCTCAAGAGTCTTTGCTATTGGCGACAAAAGAGAAATGATTCGCCTTTGTTGGTATCCTTGCCTGGATTCAGTAGCGGGAACACAGATTGAAAAGTTTCAACATTACCACTGAGATTCCGTCTGGGAACAACTCTTTGGATGACATAATGTTTCGGATGATATTTGCAACATCGCTCATCGTAAATTGGATCAGTCACCGTCGTAAAAAGTGACTGAGGTCCCATCATCCTTTTCCCAGGGTTCGAGAGCGATTTAACCGTTAACCACATATTATTCATACCTATTCCAATGTTGCAACACTTTAGTCTAGTCTAGCCACTTTTTTCTCTTATGCTCCGGTACCAATCGGTTGACTTTCAGAGTCAGTTCTCTGATTCAGGCATCAGAAGGGTTAGAACGACGGGGATCAATCAACTTATATTCTAGTCCTGCTGCTTCTGCTGGGATTTTTTTTTTTTTTGATAATGTTTCGGAAATTCTTGTTGTTCCTGAACATCGGAAGGGTTGGGTATACCTCTGAAGCGAAGGTTGGTAACCTCTCTGATTTCTGGACAGTGAACTTTGGTTAAGAAAAGTGCGACGTCCCGAAGTTATGAAATCCGGCTATTTGCTTATGGAGGCGATTATTCGGAGAGGGTCTGACCCAAGAGAAATTACGGTTTGCCAAGTCACGGGAACTGTGACCCTTTCCTCTTATTCGGATGGGGACATCCTAGTTTACTGTGCAGAACGTGGAGCAGTCAATATGCTCCGCCAGCGTTGATCCCATCTGATTAGTACCTAGCAGTATTTTTTTTTTTTTTGTACTGACGAACAGTGAAATGTACCCTTGCTAACTCTGGAATGTTTAAATACTTCACTTCCAGAACTTGCTTTTTCAGCAAAGCTTACGACCTGCGTTTTATTTTGTTAGATGTCAAAAATGAATGGCTACCTTAGATATTATCTTTAATCTTGATCTATTGTCAGCTTTCGTAACTTTCATTTTGATCCCTTCCCGTATATACGTGTGGAAAAAATTTTTCACAATAATGGTTGGACTAAAGATTTCATTATATCCTTGGGAAGCGGTTACACTATATGTAGCCCATTGTGCCACACAAGAAGTCTAGACATGCTTATCGTTTACCACAAAAAGGGGCATAGACGATTTAATATTTAAGTTGCATCGAAAACAGATTTATATAACTAGGCCACGCACGGTCGTTGCCAAGCACTATAACAAGTAGAAAGTGTAATGAAAAAACATCATAAATCACATTCCAAGTCCGCTACTTAAATTTTCTTAACTAATCAGAAAAGAATACAATTTGATTAGAAGACTGTGGAAAAATATACATATATAATGTTTCACATTGTACTCTGTCTGGTCCGAGTATGAAAATTCGCAGACATTTGTGAAAATTATTCAAGACTGACTGAAGAATGATGCATTTCACTTACTATGCTGATTGATTAACATGCGTATGCTAATACGCGACATATAAAGACGATCCAGAAAATATTGTATTGAGGTTTCCATCGATGAATCAACATTGCCATTTTCCGTTTCCTTCATTTCAATGACACCCTGGGCCATTGTTTGAACAACATCACTGTGACGATTGCGTATGTGTTCCAGGGCGCTGCAGAAACTGTAATAGAATTATATGACGATATATTATTGGGCTGTCTTAAGACAAAATAAGATCTCAACTTACGATTGCAGATTATCGTGTGTGGGCTCGGCCTTTTCATATTCCAACACCTCTTCAAAACTTTTCATATACCATGAACTGACTTGACTCACTGAGCATGTATTGAGTAAATTATCAGGTAATAGAGCAATTTCTTTCATAATATTGGCCAAACGCACCGGAAGTTCTTTACGCAGAAAAATAAACGATTTCTTTTCGCAGGCATTTTGACCTAAAAATAAAAAGAGAAGAGAACAAAACAAAATAATTAAATAATATTTTATAATGATAAGGCAAATCGCACAGCAATATGTTGTTAGTATTAAAAAATTATAACAATAAACAATAACTTATCTGAATACCACCCATTAATCAATGTTTTGAAATGGCTAAAGAGGCCAGCAAATGTCTCGTGATATATGGAATGGAAGTTTCTATTACGTAGTACCGGCCTCCTCTTTCTAAATGGCAATGGGAAGCTTTAGGAATTCAGCCATTGGAAAGAACAACGTCTTATAATTTTCTTTTTTGGTCTTAGAACCTTCGAATCAATATACATATTCAAATGTTTTCCCTTTTCATCATGTGCAATCTATCAAAATAAACATTTGACGTTATTATGGTGGCGATAAAAGCAAAAGAAGTCAAGCCTGGAGCGATGACGATAATATTGTCTAGACATAAATTAGGGCGTTTGGTGTGTCGAGTTTTTTTTTTTTTTCTTGAAATTTTGGCAAACGTGTGCTAATCACTTAATGCGGCACACTTTGAATTGTTTTGATAAAAAAGTTTTTTTTTTTGCCATAAATTTTAGTTCACCATTAGATGGGTGTGTATTTAATTTACCATTACTATTGCAATAACTTCAAAAAGTCGTGGGAGACGCTATAAAGTATATATGTATATTCAGCCGATTTAGCCCTATCTATCGCCTAACCGCTCGTCTGTCCGTTTTGCACAGTCATTGACATTATGCCTTCAATGTTTGGTATTTAAAATTGAATATATTGGTCCACGTTTAGTTATAGCCTCTATGTAACGGAACCTCCTGATTTTTTGTATTTTAGAGTTTTCTGCCCTCTCCTACTAAATTAACCCAAATTTGACATTTCGACTTCTCTGTGAAAGATTAACTCTTCTCAAAAAATATTCCATATAGAACCATTTGGTGGTATAGCCCCCATATGTTTCGGATTCTTTGTGGGAATCATGGTTTTATGTGGGCTTTAGCCTCCAAATGTTAGAGATCAGATTTGCTTGTTTTTACTAGCAAGTTTAACAGGAAGTTTACTCTCCACTTGTTTGTGCGAGCAGTCGTGAGTTACTCTTGAAAAAGAAAAATATTATGAGTCCGAATCAGAATAGAGCAAGAGTTTATTCTAAGACCACAATCGAGTGGAAACCATTATTCTGTTTGCTGATTTGTATGTGTGTGTGTGAAGCAAGGGATGGGTGGATTTTGAAAAATACAATACAACAACCTCATCATATGCTTTGTTGGCACAGATTGGTGACAATGTTCCTTAAATGTTTTTTGTTTAGATGATTTTCTCTTTCGAGTTGAGGTTTTTGTTGTAAAAGAGTACTGGACAAGAGTTGAATCTCTTCAATTTCGAGTAGATTTTACTCGAACTCGGAAAAAAACAAAGTCTAATCGTTCTTTTTGGAATGACATAGCAAAATTCATCTCTTTTTCACTTCATCTCTTTTTTCACTTGCAGAAGTACATCCGCTCGAGTTCGAGTAAAACTCCCAGAATATCGAAGCTGTTATTTTAACGATAGACGTTTAGACTCATTTTGTCAAGCAAACTTGTTGTAATTTTGCATTTTTCAGTCCTTAAAGCAGACATCCGAAAAACTAGCTGGAATTTGAACAAAGAGTGAAACTCACTCGAATTCGAGCGAGAGCGCTCCCGGGAGCGAAAAAAAACGATCAAACTCAAACTCCGATGTCGCTCAAATATGAGTGAGCATATTTTCCACGCTTTCGGCAAAAATCGAGCAGATTCCACTCTTACCGAACACTCTTTTAGTTTTTGTTGTACCAAGATCACCCACCACCCCTTCTTTCCTCTATCCCCCTAATATTAGAAAACAAAAAATTGTTTCACTCATTTTCACTCTTAGAGCAAATTATTGCTCTATATTGAGCGGTTCTGCTCCCACTTTAATTTTTCAAACACTTCGTAAAAAACACCCACAATTTGATCTTTCCCGCTACAAATGTTGGTCCATTATTTGGTATTGCTTTATATAATAACACTTCCTTATATCAGAAAACAAGATATTTTTTCACCCATTTTCACTCTTAGAACAAATTCTTGCTCTATCTTGAGCGATTCTACTCCCATTCTAAATTTTCAATCAGATGTGACTGGGGATTGCTCCCGCACAAAACAAAAGAGTGTCGTTTTGACATAAGCCCCACATACACAATGTTGCTGGAGTTTGACATTTTTAAGCCTTAAAATGTGGCAAATATCGTCGCAGCTATTGTTGAATGTATATCCAGGCGCCCAATAAGACCAATGATTTAAAATATTTACAGTTTTCACATTTAATTGAGTTAAAATTAACAGACGAATACCCTCAGCCATTGTTCGATTATTTAAATTTATTTTGACTTCTGTTATGATTATTCAAACTGTTGACCCTCTATGGAGTGGGTTCTGAGGGAATGGGCCAATATTGTCTATTTCATATCGGATTTAAATAAATACGATATATACAGTCAGAGCCAAAAGAAAGTTTACACCTTCATACACAGTAGTATTAACATTTTTTAATATCTTTGTAACTTGAGTTTGCGCAACTTTTTTTTGTAAAATAAAAACATTATTGAATCCATTTCAAATTAAAAAAGAACAACAATAAAATTCACACAACAACAACAAATTTATTCAAAAGAGTAAATAAAAAGCATATTTCACGCGTCAAAAGAAAGATTACAGTTAGTCTTCTCAGTTTGAAAGGCTTCTGGTACAAGAACAAAGAATGCTTAATTGCCGTTATTTTTTTTGGTTTGGTATGTTAGGAGTTGTAAAGAGTCATTGCTGTTCTAATTGTCATCAAGAAAAGATTTGCTAAGTGTTCTTAAGCCAGAAATCTATGATGGGTAAACAGACTTCTACCGATACAAGAGAAATAGTGATTAAATTTCATAATGAGGGCAAATCATTACGCGAAATCGGTTCTATTATTAATAGAAGCCATGCAGCAGTAAAAAAAATAATTGATAAATATAAAAATTTCGGAAAAGTAGAAAATCTTCATAAAGTTGGAAGGCCAAAACGGCTAAACGAAACTGAGATACGGTCCGTAGTAAGGACTGTGAAGCAAAATCCAGCCGAAAGTGCAGTGAAAATCGCAGAAGCAATATCGGAATCTTCAAGAAAGACAGTAAGTGCCAGTACAATACGACGAGCACTCCACGCCAATGGATTACATGGTCGTGTTGCTAGAAAAAAAGCCGTATATATCCAAGGTTAATCAAAAGCGACGACTGGATTATGCAAAAAAGTATAAAGATAAGGATATTACTTTCTGGAAAAATGTTGTTTTCAGTGACGAGAGCAAATTTGAGATATTTGGCAAAAAGAAATTGGGAAAAATATGGAGAAGTAAGAACCAAGAGCTGGCAGAAAATAATATGGTAGCGACCGTTAAGCATGGCGGGGGTTCAGTGATGGTGTGGGGATGTATGGCGGTGAGCGGAGTGGGTAATTTGGTGTTTATCGAAAGCACTATGAATAAAATAGACTACCTAAATATTTTAAAAAATAATTTACGCCCCAGTGTCGAGAAATTGGGTTTGGATTCTACATGGGTCTTCCAGCAAGACAATGACCCAAAGCACACTTCAAAAGTTGTGAAAGAATGGATGTTGTACCATGTACCCAAACAGTTGGATCATCCCCCACAATCTCCAGACCTCAATCCTATAGAGCATTTATGGGAGTATCTCGACCGCCAGATAAGAAAAAGGACATTTACGAATAAGGATATGTTGAAATCGGTTATAATGGACGAATGGTCAAAAATTCCATCCGAAGTGACAGAAACTCTTATAGAATCAATGCCACGAAGATTGCAAGCTGTTATTAACGCAAAAGGAAAACACACAAAATACGAACTTTTTGCCTTTCTTTGTTTTTTGTTTACTGTAAACTTTCTTTTGACGCGTGAAATATGCTTTTTATTTACTCTTTTGAATAAATTTGTTGTTGTTGTGTGAATTTTATTGTTGTTTTTTTTTTTTTAATTCGAAATGGATTCAATAATGTTTTTATTTCACAAAAAAGGTTGCGCAAAATCAAGTTACAAAGGCATTAAAAAATGTTAATACTACTGTGTATGAAGGTGTAAAATTTCTTTTGGCTCTGACTGTATATGGGGTAACTTGGTAACAGATTGGTAACTTCCTTCACTATACATGACACATGTGCTAATCTTTAGAAAATATTAACATGAGCGTGTGGTACCAGTTATAATCGACCAAAGTATTTCATTTTCATGCTTCATCTAATACATATAAAAATATTAGTATGGGCAAAATTACAAGAAAATCGAACAGTTATGTCCAATTTTATATGAAATCATAAATTCTATATAATCTAAGGTTTCTGGTAGAGAAGTATTTAGATATAGGAAGTTGTAAGGAATCACTGACGGGTTTCGCAAGTTATGTCAGATAAAAGTATTAAAAATTGTGCAATTTGCGAATTTGGTTTTTCAACATATTGAGACCTATGTGGGGAGGTACCAGAAGGAATGGTCTGATCTCTTCCATCTTTACAACAGATTTTGTGTTGAGGGAAATATTGAGATGTACCAAGTTTGAATGGAATCGGATGTTAATTTCGCGTTTTATGAGCTTAATGGATATTCAAAATTTCGTGGGGGAGGTACCAGAAGGAGTGGACCGATGTATTCCATCTTAACACCAGACCATGTGTTAAAAAAAATATTGGAATGTGTGAAATTTGAAGACAATCGGACATCACATTTTAAAAGTGTTGTAATTATTCAAAATGTTTACCCTTTCTCGGGGAGATACTTGATGGAGTGGACAGGTATTGTCCATTTTTCGAACCTGACCTAACACTGGCGCAAATATTAGGATTTGCAAAGTTGGAGCAAAAGCGGATTATCATTTCTCTTTCTGTGCAGAGAATATATTTTTGAAAAATTTCGACCTTTTGTGAGGAGGTACCAGAAGGGGTAGACCGATGTTATCCATCTTAACACCAGGCCTTGGTTTATTAAAAATATTGAAATGTGTGATATTTGAAGACATTCGGATTCTTACATCACATTTTATAAGAATTGTAATTATTCGAAATTTTGGCCCTTTGTGGGGGACTACCGATATCGTCCATTTTCGCAGTTGGCCTAGAACTGACGCAAAAATTTTAGGATTTGCATCGTTTCTCTTTCTGTGCAGAAAATATATTTTTTGAAAATGGAAGGAGGAATAAAACGTGACATTAACCTCGTTTAACTCCCTTATTTCCCAAATAACTCACTTTTCTTCCAGAAAAATTTTAATGTTTGAATTAAAATCAACGAAAACAAACGTTTAGGTGAAAATAGAATTTCGATGAACATTTTATATGAAAAAATTCGACGTAAATTACCATATCAAAATCATGATTTTTGCTCTCTCACTCTCTTTCTCTGTTTCCAAAATAAAAAGAATATATATTCAAACAATTCTAAATAGAATTCCATATTGAACTTGGAGATAATTAATTCAATAAATGTTATCATTTCCTTCCAAATAAAAAAAGTGAAGCGTCATCATATTTTCGTTTAAATTAAAACAAAGAGAAAATCAAAACAAATATGGGCTCAAAATGTCTGGCCACAGAATTTGGAAATGCAATTTAATGGCAGAATAAAATATTGACCCTTTCCACTGTCGCAAAATCGAACCATAACAGAGTATAAACTTGATAAAAGGGGGTGTGTGTGTTGTTTTTTTAGCTTCATGTCTTAAAGCGAAATAAAAACAATAACAAAACAGCTATCATCAATGGCGAGCCTTTATGGGGAGCAGCTATATTTTTTGGGCATATAAAAATGTATGTATATTTGTGAATACATATGTATGAAGCTATGTTTGTTTGTTTTGTTTGTTTATTTTGCACGAGCATTATTATGCTTCTTCTAGTACCGGCCCTCAATTTTCGTCATATCATCATATGAACCGGATATTTCTAGTTTTTTTTTCTATGTGTTTACTTTTTTCTCTTTTTATGGCAAACCAAAACACCAACATAGTAGAAGATACAACAACAAAACCAAACATGTGTAGCAAATTAAACGCTTATACAATACGCTCGTACGTAGTCTATCGCATACACAAGCGCCACCTATACACACATATGAGTAAGCATATGTTTTGGAACTTCTTCGCTTTTATAAATATTTTGCTAGACATTTAAAGTTTTTTTTTTCGAGGTTGTTCGACTTTTTGTTTTTGTTACCGCTACTCTGTTATTGTTTTTGTTTTCTTTTATTTTTGTTATTATTTTTGGAGAATTCTCACTATTTCCCCTTAAAAGGGAAGGGGTGGGGGCGAAAACACGTTTACCACTGATCTTTGGACTTGTTTATTATTTGAACAATGTCTGCAAAAAGCATAGGGTAGTAGTTGTTGTATTTTGGCGTTTTGTTGTGATATTACCATTGTTATTGTTTTTTCTCAATTTTGAAAATAAGATACATATCAAGCAAGATTTCTAGCTATGTGGAAAAATAAACTTTCGGTGAAAATATATAAAAAAAAATTAAACATTTTGTATGCTTAAATGTTTTAGGGGAGTAAAGAAATTGCAACCTTTTCAAAATTTCGACGGAAATTCCACATAAAAAGTACATTACTTTTGTGGAGCCAGAAGGGGCTAAATTCTTGTTTTTTGAATGCTTTGTCCCAGAACTTGCAAAAACTCATTAGTTGTATTAGAAGAATTGTTAGAATTTTTGTCAATATCATAAAGGAAAAATCGGTTATTTTAGTAATATTTTGACATTCTGGCATGTTCTGCAAACAAAGCATGGTATAATTAAGAAGGTAAAGTCATTTCAAATAAATGTATCCATCTCTGCATTTTCTGCAATTTATTTTGTCAAATTTCACAACATAGAAAACAGATTCCCATCTCTGAATTGTGTACGTACAATGTATTTAAAAATATACATTTTGACAATAAGATGATGTCATACTTTTTTTGCGGATTCTTTTTTTTATATTGTACTACCCCTTTTGATTTTATACGCATTCAAAATTTTATATACAAATATATGTTGGTCTAAAAAAATAAAACAAATTCAAGAATTTAAAAAACACAATTATTGTAATACTTAAATGCGTAAACAAACAAATCGCTCGGTCTACCAACGCGTGAACATGCCACGAACAGCTGACCATGAGAAAAGCAGGAACATGCCAAATTTAGTCCGCATACACGAAGGGTTTGTCCTTCGAACTTATTAATTTAATAACAAATACCAAGCGTGCCGGAAACTGCATTTCTGTTGCAATTAGAGAATTCGAGCAACAACCCCCTTATAGTCGTATCCTCAACTAAATTGTTGTGTAGTTTTTTTACTGTTAGCTTCTTAATAAAATCATATCCCAATCTGAATAATAATTTGACAAATTTTACTTTTACACCGAATTCCGTCACACCTTCCATATTTCATTAAAATTGGTGCGTCAAATACGTGAAATCGTCCGAAAATATATATGTGGGAGCTATATCTTAACCGATTTCCAATTAATTTGTCAAATTTATTATTGTTACCTAATTGCGCCACACATTCTGAATTTCATTGGATTCGGTTATATATATCGTATTTGGTGCATATATATATATATATGGGATCTATACCGAAACCTCAACCGATTTCAATAAAAGTTGACAAACATTTTTTGGTAACAAAGTTCGTCTTTCTGTCCGAATTTCCTTGGAATTGGACATACATATCGCGTTTCGTGCATCAAATATGTGAAATCAACCGAAAATATATATGGGAGCTATATCCAAATCTGAACCGATTTCAATATAATTTAACAAATTTGTTTTCTGATGAATCGAACATACATATCGTGTATGTTGCATCAAATATACGAAATCACTCAAAAATATATATGGGAGCTATATTCTAATCTGTACCGAATTTGATATAATTTGCCAAATGTATGTTCCTTTCAAATTCCGTTACAAATTTGGAGACTATATCTGCAATCGGTCAAAGGATATGTGCATATAAAATCTAATTTTTTTGGAGGTACCTCCGATTCTGATGCTATATCTCCAGTTCCAATTGGAATTTCCAAAATTTATAATACCTAGGTTACTTTCATCAGATGTTGTAGCACACTTGGAAATTTTCAGGAAAATTTGTTCAGCGGTTTTCGAGTCCATAAATTACAAACAAACAAACGTACAAACATTTTCCCCTTGTATAGGTATAGAAGATAGTTATTTGTATATATTTCTTAATAAAAATTTGTATTTTTATAAAAAAAAATTATAAACAAATATACAGAGACGGTCTGAAGGTTATCCTATAGATGAGGAGACTATGACAATTAAATTTAGATCAATGACGTAAAAGATGGCTGAATATGCGTTTCTGTTTAAATTTATTAATGGCCATTGCAAAAAAAAAAATAGTAATACCAGTGGAATATTTTGTAAACAATTTATGGCAATTATCCAATAATTTGCCATTCGATGAAAATTTCATCACGTTCAAAATTCTTTATGGGTATTAACCATTTCATTACATATATATTAAAAAAAACGAGCGAAACGATGGCGGGCGGCATGTGATCAAATTTGTTGACTTTGTCCATTGACATTAAATGTTTTTTTTTATTATTATATGAAAATTGGAATGATGCAACATTTTGGAAATGCGAGGTGATCCTGATTTCATTACTAGTGGGAATTGCATTTAATATGGGATATTTTAATATTTCTATTTTTGAACTCAATGAGAACTAAAACCATTGACAAAATAGGTTTGTATAGTACCTATTGTATAGACTTGTTGATTTATAATTTACTAGCAATTTTCCACTACTTCGTCAGCGAAAAGTCTATGTCGATTCCATGCCATCCGTCTGTGGAATTCACTCTAGCTTCCGAACGAAATTCAGTAGGTTAATCAAATTATTTAATTTATATGTATTACGTCTGCAGGAATTTTGATATTGAAAATGGATGATATAGCCCCCATGGTACCTCCCTATTTTCGGTATTTTGGCGATTTAAGCGACATTATTCAACGGAATTGTTTCAAATTTTGTGTTTGAAGTTCGTAATGAATACTACAGCCTATGATAGAAGATTGTCTGTGCAGATCCACGTCTTCGTATAGCCCCCTATAACGGCACATCGGTATTTTGATGATTTTAGCGACATTATTCACCGGAATTGTTTCAAATTAGGTATTTATAGTTCGTAATATATATTACAGCCTTTGACAGAAAATTGTCTGTGCAGGTCCACGTTTTGGTATGGCCGCCATATAATAAGACCTCTCTATATTCGGTATTTTGATGATTTTAGCAACATTATTCAAGTTACGAGTTTGAATATTGTAATGACTTATGACAAAAGTTACCTATACAGGTCACGTTGTCGTCACCCTAATATAACGGCTACATTCTGCATTTTTACGATTTTAAAAGAAAAAACAAACAACAAACAAATGTAGTACTATTTAGTTCTTTTCGTACAATTATAACACACATTTCCAAAACCGCCTTCATATATCAAACTTGCTTCTCATATCAAATTTCAAGTTTTAAGCTCTATCCATTCACATTCATTTTAGAAGTTTAGTACCATTTTAGAACTTTTTGTAACGTTAGCGGAAATTCATTGGTTCATCTATCTATCTGCTGACTCTCATTCCGAATTTCAGAATTCTGTCTCATTCCGTTTGTCCAATACAAAGTATTTAAATTTTAAATAAGGAAGAAATTGTTTATGTAACCACTCAAAAAAAAAAACAGTAACTTCCTTTGGGACATTTTAATCTTCCTAAATTTTTTGTTGCAATAAATTACCAAATAGCCCATATCTTTTTGTTATAACCAAGTAAATTCGATTGCATATTTTTGCGTTTCAGCAATAAATTTATACAACTTTTCAGTCGTTTTGACCTGAAGGCTATTTTTGTCAAAGACAAACCTTTAGAGCGCATTGCAAAAGACAAAGAAGGAAAAATTAATTAATTGTTAATTAAAACAACGCGATAATTGCAAAACAGAAAACAACACCAATAACTTTGAACTGGACGGAAGGTAAACAAGCGATAAGAGTTTATTTGTTGTAAATAAAACAATATATGGATATATAAAGATATGGAAAATTATATTTGACCACATTCTCTATATACAACCAAAACAAGGGTTGGGTATTATAGCTTTGATACACCCCTCGCCATAAGATTGAAACGCGTTGAAAACTTTTTTGAAGAGCCCATAAGTATTTCGATGCTGTTAGCAACAACTTTAAACTTTATCAGCTGCAATTTTACATTTCGGCTTCTCATTGCGCCAAATTTTTGCTTGCAAAAAAATCTTATTTTTGCTATCGCCCCTATGCGCTATGCGCCAAATTTTTGCTTGCAAAAAAATCTTATTTTTGCTATCGCCCCTATATAACAGTACCTCTTTTGAGGGTCTTTTCCACAATTTCCTATCAAAGTAGCTGAAACTTTACATTTCAGTTGTTATGTGTGCATATGCTCGGCATACGATTAGGCCATCCGACTGTCACAGAGACTCCCAGGGCTAGGGATCTCAACCCGCCAATCGAATCCAACACACTAACATTGAAAGGGGACTTTACTACAATTGCTCTACTCTACGATATACAAAATAGGAGTCATCATACAGGGATCTCGGTGGATCGATCCCACACTCGCCCACCCTACCTGGATCCAGTATTTCCATTTCTTGCGTTTCTCTGAATCCCCTTGAGCCACACGCTTCGAATCACACACTTACTTCATACCACCTTCCCCCCAAGCTATACAAACTTAGCAACACATATTAGTATCTACTGTTTACAAAAGAATCATTTTTAATTTTATTAAAAAAAATAAGTTAGCTTTAAATATTTTCTTAATTTTTTTCTCTACTATTTTTTTTCTTACACTAAAATTGACAAACTGTATGGTATAAAAAAAACAAATTAAGAATAATACCGGGCTTTCTTAAATCTATGGCTTTAATTACTCGGTAGAAACCAATATATTATCCTTTGCCTTGCTTTTCCCGCGCAATATTCACGCGTCTATACGAAATTACTAGCCACCTAAAAGAGCTCTCTTAACCGGCCTAATTGCCGCTAAAATTCCACGGCCTAAACTATCAGATCGAATCACAAGGACTCAAGATAATTTTACTGTAACACCTCCTAGCCTTTGAAAATAAACGCGGTATTTTTCCCTTACAAACTGATTATTACTTAAATCCTAAGAACTATAACCTATCTTATTACTAAATCTTTATACTGAATATTATATTTTTTTTCTCGAAATTTATGATTATTAACTCTTTTTTTCTTTTCTTTTAGTTCCAAAAAAGGAGACAGCAAATTTTATGGACGTCACATATATATATAAATATATCTATCAAGGACAACACAACGGTAAGACACCTTTTACCTGAGCAGTGATTTATAACGTTATTGATTAATTCTTCTTATCTCTTCTCCCAGTTTACGCTTCTTTCCGGAGGAAACAGATTTTGAACGCCAGGCAAACCCTGAAATGAAGCTGGACTTGTTGACTGGTCCTTTTACAATGCCGGCGTTCTGGGCGGGATCAATAACAGGCACAGCAAAAAGCTCAAAGTTGCAGCTGGCCAGTTT
Organism: Musca domestica; assembly: GCF_030504385.1. Classification (NCBI taxonomy): domain Eukaryota; kingdom Metazoa; phylum Arthropoda; class Insecta; order Diptera; family Muscidae; genus Musca; species Musca domestica. The sequence goes on along the minus strand of NW_026712340.1, from coordinate 6,113,804 downwards.
ACAATTCAAATCTCCACACCCTCAATGTAACTTTTTTTGGCTTTTTTCTCCTGTGGACAACTTGCCACTACCTTGCGTTACCAAAAAGAAAAGGCAATTTCCCGCCGTTGTGCTGACCAAAACCGGACAATTTTCGGTGCTTCCAAAAAAGCTTGATACACCACCGGAATATTCCTGTTGGAGCAACACACATCACATATAACAACACATTACTCAACAAACCACTGTTACAAACTACTTACACAATAAAAAAATCGCAACACACAAATTAAATTTTTCCACTTCTTCACTGCTCTCTAGCTAAGTTTCACCGGTAACGTCTTATTCTTAACTTTGGCTTTTCTTATGCTCGCAGCCTTTTATACCCCTCTTCTCAGTGAATCCCGCCAGACGCTCATTTTCCACGAAACACCATTTTCCTGAGCCATTTTCAATTTTCATTCCTTTTTCTTTTCAACTGTCAATAGCCATTTTTTATTCTATTGTGAATTCTCATTTCAGCTCACCCCGGAGTAGTAGTAGGTTCCCACCTACTCAGCAATCATAGGGCTGCCTAGTCACTTCTTAGCCTGAGTCACCCTGTCATTCACTACCTTTATAATACTCTTTAACTCAACCCTGTTCGAGCCTAATTTCGTACGTAGCGAACCCTATCAAACCATTTCCGGCATTTTGATCCCATCGCCACCCAGACTACACACCCCGCAGAAATTACAAGCAAATTGAAATCTCGAAGCATCCTCACCATCCTCACTAAAAACCCAAGAAAACTGAGCAAATCCATTTGAGGACCAATTATGGGATGCACTACCAACAGAATTGGGATAATTTCTGCGGTGGTTGTGGACAGGTTTTGCCAAAAAACCCGGCCCCATATATTTGTTGCCTTTTTGCGCCGAATGTGAACGGCCTGCAACAAAACTTCAACTTCGGCCACAAAATCGAGGACGGAGGTGATGTGCACGGCCGCATTACTCATTTACGTGGGGACATCCCACTCCCTGAAGGTCTCATGCCGGGCATAAGCTCCGAACAGCAGGCTGGTCAAAGCCCTCCCCCTCATGCTGGTAAATATCCCCCATCGAAATAGAACCACATAAATTAATTTATTTTTCTAATCTGTCCATCAGATCTGTGAAACATGTCTTGCTAGTTCGCCTGATAATTCTCGATCCGACACCCTGAAAATATCGTGTCACTACCAAACATCGATCGAGTTCCGAGTCCGGGAAACTCGCTGGTAATTCCCCTATAGCAGGTCAACATTTGGGAAGATCAAAAACGCTCATAAATTTTACAATACGCATTCGGTTATTTATAAAATCCCGCATTCAGTATTTCTACTAAGACAAGTTCAGAGGAACGGATGGGATTTATCGGCCCACTCCTTTGGGACCTTCACTACAAAAAGGTAAACATCCGGAACAACCCAATAATTCTACCAACCCAAGACCTTGTGTGGAGTTGGAATATATTTGTCCTCTCTGGCGGATCCACACTGGTAACACCCAACAGCTCTAAATGAAAAATTCTCCGATTTCATCAAAATTTCACACATTCTTCTTGGTTATGGATATAATCTTCAAAGTTGGAATCTATACGTACTTTGATACACAAATAATTTGATCAAATTATTGAAATCATGGTACAATAAAAAAGTAAGGTAGATCTGAAAGCTGATTACAATTTTTTTCCCAAGTGTGCCCGACTTCTGTCATTATTGTGTATTATTTGTTTTGAAAATAAAAAAAAATATTTTCAAGGTCAATGTTTGGAAAAACGAACACTGCGTGGCCGGCGTTCAAAATATTACCCTGTTTTGTCCTGGAATTGAAGGAATAAACAGTTTGGATCACATTTTTGAAAAAAAATCCGTGCGTTCAATAACGCATTCAAAAAATAACAACAATTATCAAAACATTTTGTCGCATACAATTTTGAAGTATTTTGACAGAAAGCGGGCATAGCCCTAGGAATGTATTTCGGTACTTTTTTGTTTGTTTTGAACATTTAATAACTTTCATTCCTTAATAGGTGGTGAAACATTTTGCATGCGGAAATATTTGTGCCTATGCCTGTCTTGTCGTCGTGGTTGCCGAAGAACGGATTTTGTATGCGGTATTTGCTGATGTGATTGATAGGTAAACAAATACCATAATCGTGGTGTCTACGTGATTGTCTGGTAGAATGTAGTTTTATGTATGTTCGCTTTTTATGTATGGGAATCTTTCATTAATTTATGCCGGAATAAACCAGATTGTGCTATTTTTATCGCCACCGGGTGTGTTTGAGTAAAATTTTTTTTTTTTTTTTTCAAATTTGTATGTCGCGTAGAATATTTTGTAAAAGAAATTAGACAGCTGTGATAAACGTGAAACTAGAGTCTGATTACTTTGAATTACCCAATTAGGGGAACAGATCAGCTGATATTTTTGAACCTTAATACGAATGAATTCAGTACGAAGGTGATTTTACTATCGTATTTAGTTTCATCCGACACATTTTCTATGTTTTGTTTTGATTCATTCGATTTTGAATTAAACAATTGCTGATAAATGTGATATAGAATTGGTACCAAATGTGAAATAGTTTTTGAAAGTTATTTTAGAATTCTTTTTATAAAAATTGAATTGGGAAAGGGGATTGAACAGACTTTCTTTTCCACTTATCTTTTAAGATCTTTTGCATGACAGATTCCAATCGCCTTTCCATTTAGATCTTCGAGAGAATACATATTATTTCCTATGGGCTTTACTATACGACACTTCGTAAATTTCCGGGCAAACTTAGCATTAAAATTTTTCCCAAAATCGCTAAGAACATAGTTTCTTTTATATACCTCTTGCCCCGGAGAGAAAATAATCGTACGAGCCCTTGCGTTATACCTTTTTGCGCTTTGTTGATAAGCCTGATGCATATTCTGTCTAATTTTATTTCGGATTAGTTCCATCTTGTCGTTACGATCTAAATGTATAATTTCATGGTCCGCCAATGAGTGGAGCTTCCGAGCTAATTTATAATCTGAACCATGGGTATACATACTATGACCAAACAGCGCGAAAAATGGCGTTACACCAGTTGCAGTATGAATCGATGTTCTTAAGGCGCACTCTATGTCTGTTAGATACAGGTCCCAATCTCTGTGGTCATTTTCTAGATATGCCCTAATCGCCGCCAATACTGATTGATTGACTCTCTCAGATGCATTAGACTGCGGAGCATATGGAGCTGTTTGGATATGATTGATTCCATATGTTTCAATCATGTCTTTGAAAGTTTTAGATACGAACTGTGCCCCATTGTCGGAATGTATCGTCTCGGGTACGCCAAACTTACGAAATATATCCTCAACCATAAATTTTACCACATTGGAAGCTGTTGCCTCTTTCATTGCCTTAAGAAATGTAAATTTGCTAAAGTGGTCCACCACTATAAATATAAAGGCGTTGCCACTTTTAGACCGGGGGTATTTCCCGAGGAAGTCAACGTAGAGTTTCTGGAAGGGAAGATTTGTCACGACTTCATTTCCGATCTGAGGCTGAGTATTTTCATTGGTAGGCTTTGTCTCTTTGCAAACAGTACATTTAGACACATATTGCCTAACCTGGGATACCATTAGAGGCCAGTAATATTTTTCTCTTAAACGAAAAATGGTTTTTGATATGCCTCCGTGAGCTGACGTCGTTCTATCATGGGCTTGCTCTATTAAAGAATGGGTCAAAGACTCTGGGACCCACAATTTCCACTGAAACTCTTGTGTTTCTGGGTTATAGGACTTGTGATCTCTTTTAAATACCATATTGTCGACAATCTTTAGATCGGGGAGATTCTCCTTTTTATTTGCAATAATTTCTCTAAGCTGTTTGTACGAATCACTTTCAAACTCGGTGGTCTCGAATTCAAAAACCCGATTCATGTCTATTTCGTCGGCATTGGGTAGGCGGGATAGCATATCGGCGACAACATTTTCCTTTCCTTTTCGGTGCTCGATTTTGAAGTTAAATCCCTGAAGTTGCAATGACCAGCGAGCTAAACGACCACTGAGGTCCTTTAGACTCATCAGCCATTGTAAACTAGCGTGATCTGTTATCACGGTGAATTCCATTAGCTCCACGTAAGGACGGAAAGTTTTGATAGCCATCACCGCCGCCAAGCATTCCTTCTCTGTCACGCTATAATTTCTCTGACACTTATTGAGCTTTTTCGAATAGAAAGCGATCGGATGCTCATGTCCTTCGGCATTCAGCTGAAATAGAACAGCGCCGATGCCATATTCCGAAGCATCACATTGAATAAAAAAGGGTTTGGAAAAATCTGCGTGGCGTAACACCGGTGCGGAAGTTAAGGCCCTCTTTAAGTTTTCAAATGCCTCCTTTGCCTTGTCCGTAATTACGAATTTGGGCGATTTCTTCAGGGTATCAGTAAGGGGAGCTGAAAGTGACGCGAAGTCTTTAATAAATCTTCGGTACCATCCTGCTGTACCCAGAAAACTTCTCACTTCCCTAGCACTTTTGGGAATTCTAATTTTTCGAATTGCTTCTACTTTTTCGGGGTCAGTACGCAACATGCCTTCTCCAATAATAAATCCCAAATATCTCAACTGACGAAAACAAAATTTTGACTTGGTTAACCCGATTGTTAAATTCGCTCGGTCAAGGCAATCGGCTACTTCATTCAATAGACGAAGATGCTCGTCGAAATCACTTGAAATAATCAACAGGTCGTCCAGGTACACAAAGACATTCTCCTTGAGTCGTTGGGGAATGACTTTGTCCATCAGTCGACATAACCTTTGTGCAGCATTACACAATCCAAACGGCATCACACGGAATTGATACAATGGACGGCCTGGGACCGTAAAAGCGGTGTACGGCTTGCTTTCTTCGTCTAATTCGATTTGCCAGAACGCATATTTAAGATCCACGCTGCTAATGTAATGAGTTTCATCAATGCGACTTAGTATTCCTTCAATGTTTTGCAGGGGATATGCGTCCTTGACCGTGAGCTTATTTAACTTTCGAGCATCCAGACAGAAACGATTTTTTCCGGGCTTTCGTACGATAGTTGTACGATTGCTCCAAGGGCTTTCACTTTCCTCAATAACATTAAGTGCTAACATATTATCGACTTCTTGGTACGTGATAGCTTGAACCGCTGGAGACATTGGATAGTGGCGGTCTTTAACCGGTTCCGCACCTTCCACGAGCTTAATCGAATGCTTTTCTAAACTAGTACAACCTAGCCCATTTTCTTCAAAGGTCTTGAATTTTTTTACTATGCATTTTAATCGATTCTCTTGATCATTTGTTAACTCGTGAGGGTTGAGTTTGTAGTCGGGACCCGTAGCAGTCATATCCCTGAAAACTTTTTCTATATTAATTTCAGCAGCTCCTATCACATCAGGGGCTAATTCGAATGTTCGCCAGAAGTCTATTCCAAGATATAGTTCTTGTTCCAATTGAGGACATAGATACAGTGTCATAAATTTTTCCTGCTCTTGGTATTTTATGATGGCTTTAATTTTCCCTAAAACATTATACTGTGTACCTCCGGCGGTGGTTACCCTGCTGGACATTGGTATAATTGGAATGCCAAGTTCTTCTATTATCTCTCGGCAATTTTTCCCTAACATAGTAACCGAAGCGCCGGTGTCTAGGAGCCCATTCATGATTTTTCCTTGCATACTGATTTCCGAGAAAACTCTGGGATCTGAGGCAATACCAGTCACTCTCGAAATAGTTTCTATCAAATATCTTCGCTGCTCACGCCACTTCTTGGATTTTTGTCTCAATTCAATAATTTTTTTCGGGATTACAGTAAACTCTGAGTTAAAAATTCTCTCCTTGACCTTAGCATAATTTCTTTGGCGATCTTCTAATGGAATGTAATGCCTCTGACCTGCAGAAAAATTTTTCGATTCTACACTACTCTTATCTCTAAATATATTATCGTTGTTTTTTATTAAAATTCGGACGTTTTTGGGTGCTAATTCTTCCGATTCACAGGGTTCTCTGACGGGTGTGTTTCCCCTGTTACTTCCACACCCCTTCGGGAGTTTCCCTGTTGACAGACAGGACACTTTGGGGTTACTGTGTCCGGCTTCCCACACCTATAGCAGAACAATTTCCGGACTTCTACTGGACAGTCCATAAAAACATGCCCCTTTTCTCGACAGTTCCAGCAGATCATTGGGACTCTAATTTGGCTTTGTATCCGGATAGCTGACAGCTCTTCACCAATATTCTCCTCCGGTACTTCTACAGGCTTTTCATAAATTTCATCATATATTTCATTTACTTGGCGGATAGGTCGCTGGGGGAACGTTACAGCTCTATTTTCGCGCCTAGGGAAATTTCTCTCGGCTTCAATACATTCTATTCGTAGCTGTTCAACCGACGAAATGGTCATCTGATATACATGTCGTTTTATATCTTCACGTATATTTCCCCTTAGGATCTTAATCATTTCGTACTCGTAAATAGGTTGAAGTAATCTAGATCGCAAAATTCCCATCTCGTGAAAATAACTATTGATGCTTTCATTTGGCCTTTGTTTCCTTTCTAACAAATCCCTGAGTATGTCGAATTTGGATTGTGGGGTTTGATACTGGCTTATCAGCGCTTCTTTAAGACCCACCCAATCGGTGTAAACATTACTTTGTCTATGCAGCCAATACCATTCTCTGGCTTGACCAGAAACCAGAAAGGCGAAATCCCTCAACACTTCAGACCATGGAATATTATATTGAGCCTGCATGATCTCTAACCGCTTAATAAAATCCATAACTCTTAAGCCTTTCGGGTCACCACTGAAATTTAAACCAAGTTTATCAACTCGTATTCCTAGTGGTTCCACTCTAAACGTATTCGTTATCGGGCCAGTAAATTGATCTGATAATGGAGTTTGACTAGCACTCGGAAATTGGATAATTGGTGGCATATTCCTATTTACTGCGTCATTATTATTGTTTGACGTCGGATTAGCATTACTATTTGTAATAGAATTAGAGGCTACCGTAGCCGTTGGGGGTACAATTAATTGTTTACGCACAGTGTCGGATAGTTCTCTCATGCCTTTTGATAAAGAATCTATCATTTTCTTCACATCAGATATTTCTGTTTCGACCATTTTTTTAACTTTATCTTCCAATGACTTCTGGACAGACGCTGCTTCATCTTGTACTAGTCCATGTAAGTCGGAAGTAGTTGGACCATTATTATTCAAATTATCACTCACTGTTGGCACATGATTGGTGTTCTGATCTCTTCGCATTATCGTGTCTGCTAGATCGATAAATTGCAAAGCACTCATATTCCTATCCTCATTCGCCATTTCGTCCGACCCTATTCGTCTTTGCTTGCTCTGCTCTGGAAAATAAGTCGATCGGTTTAGGTCAAAATTTTCGGGTCTGCCTCTCTTATTTCTTTTACTATTGCGGGTATTGTAGATCATGACCTATACCCAAAATTTATCTTCTCATTTGTTATCAATTGAATCTCGGAAGAAACCTTTTCTTGTAAGTAAGTTTTAAATTCAGTTAACCTTTTTTTCAAATATGAAACATCGGCAAAACAAATACTTTTTATAAATACATTCGATTACAATTACACATATTTGACAATTACAACATAGATCTACGGGGGAAGTGTAATTTTCAGAAGCAGTGTGTGTGTGGTTTTTTTTTATTTATTTATTTTTTTATTATTATTATTATTTTTTTTTAATAATTTTAGTGCCCTTTATGAGGTGTATGACTCTTCCCTTAGACATTCTTATTCTTCTAATAAATTATAGTGCTTTGTTAACTTCGGACCCCTGACATATCTATTACATTTCATAAATGAAAGCTCAGGGTTTTTATATGCAATACTAAGATTTTTGCATCTCTCAGATCAAAATCGCTATTGCTGCTACTCGATGTACTTATTCCTGTCTATAATTTATTTGGGTTATTTCACAAAAACAAATTTTAACAGTAGGATTCTCAATACAAATTGTTTTATTCCAGCTCGGAATTACAAGCTATTGATTACACCCTACTTAGAACAGTGGAGAAAACGTTCCCATAATATATTTGATATAGTAATATCGCACTTCGTAACCCATCTCTCTAAAGTTCGGATGCATACTAATATCACAGAATATTATTTGTCAAAAACATTTTCTTTTGTCTATTTAAAATCTACTAGCATTCTATGGCTGTGTGCGTCGATGTTACTGCACAGAGTTACTAACCTAATATCACAGTTTAACACGGCCATGTTTGAGTCGCCATTTTTGACAGTGGTATCAGGTACAATAAAGCTTTATTTTAGAATATTGGGCGCCATCTCTGTTATGTGTGCATATGCTCGGCATACGATTAGGCCATCCGACTGTCACAGAGACTCCCAGGGCTAGGGATCTCAACCCGCCAATCGAATCCAACACACTAACATTGAAAGGGGACTTTACTACAATTGCTCTACTCTACGATATACAAAATAGGAGTCATCATACAGGGATCTCGGTGGATCGATCCCACACTCGCCCACCCTACCTGGATCCAGTATTTCCATTTCTTGCGTTTCTCTGAATCCCCTTGAGCCACACGCTTCGAATCACACACTTACTTCATACCACCTTCCCCCCAAGCTATACAAACTTAGCAACACATATTAGTATCTACTGTTTACAAAAGAATCATTTTTAATTTTATTAAAAAAAATAAGTTAGCTTTAAATATTTTCTTAATTTTTTTCTCTACTATTTTTTTTCTTACACTAAAATTGACAAACTGTATGGTATAAAAAAAAACAAATTAAGAATAATACCGGGCTTTCTTAAATCTATGGCTTTAATTACTCGGTAGAAACCAATATATTATCCTTTGCCTTGCTTTTCCCGCGCAATATTCACGCGTCTATACGAAATTACTAGCCACCTAAAAGAGCTCTCTTAACCGGCCTAATTGCCGCTAAAATTCCACGGCCTAAACTATCAGATCGAATCACAAGGACTCAAGATAATTTTACTGTAACACCTCCTAGCCTTTGAAAATAAACGCGGTATTTTTCCCTTACAAACTGATTATTACTTAAATCCTAAGAACTATAACCTATCTTATTACTAAATCTTTATACTGAATATTATATTTTTTTTCTCGAAATTTATGATTATTAACTCTTTTTTTCTTTTCTTTTAGTTCCCAAAAAGGAGACAGCAAATTTTATGGACGTCACATATATATATAAATATATCTATCAAGGACAACACAACGGTAAGACACCTTTTACCTGAGCAGTGATTTATAACGTTATTGATTAATTCTTCTTATCTCTTCTCCCAGTTTACGCTTCTTTCCGGAGGAAACAGATTTTGAACGCCAGGCAAACCCTGAAATGAAGCTGGACTTGTTGACTGGTCCTTTTACAATGCCGGCGTTCTGGGCGGGATCAATAACAGGCACAGCAAAAAGCTCAAAGTTGCAGCTGGCCAGTTTACAATTCAAATCTCCACACCCTCAATGTAACTTTTTTTGGCTTTTTTCTCCTGTGGACAACTTGCCACTACCTTGCGTTACCAAAAAGAAAAGGCAATTTCCCGCCGTTGTGCTGACCAAAACCGGACAATTTTCGGTGCTTCCAAAAAAGCTTGATACACCACCGGAATATTCCTGTTGGAGCAACACACATCACATATAACAACACATTACTCAACAAACCACTGTTACAAACTACTTACACAATAAAAAAATCGCAACACACAAATTAAATTTTTCCACTTCTTCACTGCTCTCTAGCTAAGTTTCACCGGTAACGTCTTATTCTTAACTTTGGCTTTTCTTATGCTCGCAGCCTTTTATACCCCTCTTCTCAGTGAATCCCGCCAGACGCTCATTTTCCACGAAACACCATTTTCCTGAGCCATTTTCAATTTTCATTCCTTTTTCTTTTCAACTGTCAATAGCCATTTTTTATTCTATTGTGAATTCTCATTTCAGCTCACCCCGGAGTAGTAGTAGGTTCCCACCTACTCAGCAATCATAGGGCTGCCTAGTCACTTCTTAGCCTGAGTCACCCTGTCATTCACTACCTTTATAATACTCTTTAACTCAACCCTGTTCGAGCCTAATTTCGTACGTAGCGAACCCTATCAAACCATTTCCGGCATTTTGATCCCATCGCCACCCAGACTACACACCCCGCAGAAATTACAAGCAAATTGAAATCTCGAAGCATCCTCACCATCCTCACTAAAAACCCAAGAAAACTGAGCAAATCCATTTGAGGACCAATTATGGGATGCACTACCAACAGAATTGGGATAATTTCTGCGGTGGTTGTGGACAGGTTTTGCCAAAAAACCCGGCCCCATATATTTGTTGCCTTTTTGCGCCGAATGTGAACGGCCTGCAACACAGTCTTTCATTGGGCATACTATTTTTATTTCACAAAGAATGTTCGATGCATTTTCATATTGGTATATATATTGTACGACTACGAAATATTTGCCGTCGTTTCAGCTGGAGGATGGATCTAGAATTTCGGCCCGTTTCCCTAAACTGTTTATTAAGTTAATGCCGAAAGCTGAAATTACCGATAGGCAATTTGAATTACATTTTATTTACAATAACTTATTTCAATACAAATCTTCATACTCAATATTTTACAGTTCTATTCCTTGGATACAATGACAGCGGCAAATCACAAACATTTGTTTTGTAATAAAAGATAAGTGAACAACAAAATCACACGGAATTCACGATCGTCATTTTCACCCAACTACAAATAAATAGTTTTTTAAACAACATTTCATAAACAAATACTAAATCTTTAGATAACTTGTTGAGTTGATGTGGTAATAAACGTGAATGAATTTGTTGGCAGATTACAAAGTAGTGCTCAATAGCCAATACGTAAATACCTATAGTATTTCCAAATAGCTGTCATAAATAAAATGAAACAAATAGAAAAATTATCTTGGTTGTTGTTGTTGTCATTACTGGTAGGTATCGAAGAGAACCATTACGAAAATACACCATTATTGCAGTTTCAATAAGAGCTGGTTAAATATTTACAACATCGTTATAAATAATTTCTATATATTAAAAAGAACGCAACACCATATACAGACAGATAGATAAGCATTGTTACCACAATAGGGGTGAAATGAAAGTAAAAGTAAAGATGGTGTTGTGAACAACAACAACACTTAGTCTTTCTTTCGAAAAACAACAACAGTAATAAACTTGTTTCCCCAAAAAGGCAGTACGTAATGAAGACCTCATCGAAGGGCATTCGAAATGATTCTAATGGCCCGACACCCCCTTCCCTTTATTTTTTTTTTGTTTCCATAAATAAAAAAAGAGGAAAAAATAAAAACGTTGGAGGAGGGAGAAAAATAAAAAGGGCATTAACATTTCTCATATTATGCTATGTAAAAAATATTTTTGTAAAACACGTGGACGTGTCGTAAACGCGTTTTGGAATAGATACTGAATTTATTAAAGCATTGCAAAGAATTTTTAGATCACGTAAGAAATTGAATTGTTTGTCTACACAGAAAATGTCGTTGTTTGACTCACACCTTTGTTAAGGACTGTGTCTGTAGAACTTCCTGATAATTTTTGACAAATTTCGAGTTCGATTCTGGTTTATAAAATTGTAAACTCTAGAGCAACTGTAAGATCAAGAAATGTTTCTGCTTTTTGGTCCATTTCAACCCCTAAGAATTTGGCAATGATCTCCAAAAACAATAGGCTCCTATTTTGACCTTAACCATTATTGCGACCTGTAACGTGACAATTTAACATGGACAAATGGAGGGGCAGACACACATAGCTATATCGATTCAGCTCGGCGAGATAGGAAGATCCATATATAACACCCTATGTCTTGGGTCAATATTTCGAAGTGTTACAAACTTTTTGGCCCAATAAACTAGAAGAAAAGTGTATCGTCGCTTTGTTTACATTGGAAGGTAAACAACTAAAGAGGACAAGTTCTACCCTCTTGCACTTTTTTGAAAATTTTGGATAAAGATTCTCTGGCATAATTACATTTTAGGTAATTCGAGGTTTATTTTGGTCGAAAAGTGTAACCCTTTTTTGGCCCTTTTTTAAAAAAATAGCTTAAAACTCCATTTAAACGGAATCGTAGCAAGACAAAATATCCTAAAAATGTATTTACCATAAAATTCTACTACATAGGGTGAGATGAAAAAACTGCAACAAACTTCAGACTGCTGTCATTTCTAAGCCACTCGTCCGACAGCTGTTGAAATTGTTCCAGTTACAACTCATATATTGTTTACAAGCGTACATAAGCATTTTGATGAGAATTTTCCAGAAAAAAGTTATTTGTGATGGAATTCAAGCGTGATAGTGTGATTTCTTTACATTTGGCTAGAAAACTATAAGTGGTTATCGTTAGAGCACTCCAGCATTTAAATGTGAATAAATCATTTATGTCTCGTACCATCGCTCGCTACCGTGATACTGGTAGCATAGCCCGACGTCAAGGAAGTGGACGGAAGAAGCGACTTGATCGTAACCCGCGTCGCAGTTGCCGAAAAATGGCGCGTTCGGCATTCGTCAAATATTGAAGAGCGAGCTCGAGGTAAAGCCATTGAAATTCCAAAAAGTGCAAAAACTTTCACCGCAACAGAAAAAAATATACTCAAAAGATCTTAAGAGTTGATTCGCTTGGCCGAAAGTGGTGAACTGTCAAATTTGGTTTTCTTCGATAAGAAAACATTTGTTGTTCAGCAGTTTTTAAACAAACAAAATGATCGTGTTTACTTGCCAAAGTGGTCAGCTGAAAATGAGCAACATTCGGTAGAATCCATATCAAACCCTAAATGCCACATTTCAAACAATTTCGTGGAAAAATGCTTATATTGGGACTACATTACGACGTAGACATATATTGACAATGTTCTACCACAGGAGGTTCTGCCTCTACGAACTTTAAATATACGACAACGGGGACTTATATAGACAATCTTCTGCTACCGAAGTTAGAACCCATTAACAACTGCAAACACCGAATTTTAAACAATCTCGATGGAAAATGTAGGAGAAATCGTCAAAATACAAAAAATCGGAAAAATGGACTGACATGGCCTTATGATGTAATTGACAAAACAAAATATACATGTGTGCAAAATTTCCTTCAATCTTAATTAATTCTAAAGATAGCGTGATTACAGCAGACAGCCGGATGGACATCACTAACTCGACTTAGAAATTTAAAGCGATGAAGAAGCTATATACCTTGTAGGTTCTAACGTGAGTACTTCGAGGAGTGAGAAACGTAATGGCAGAATTAGGTTATATTTAATCTGCCATTACGTTTGTCAAAGCATGGCGGAGGGTATAAAAATCGGAAACTTGAATCTCTTTGTGATTTCAAATCCCTATGCGATGCCAACATTCAAAATACCTAGAGAAACGCAATGGCTCAGTGAGGGTATAAAAATCGATAACTTATATCTCTGTGTGATTTCCAATCCCTGTGTGATGCCATCATTCAAAATACCTACCCAGAGAAGCCCAGTGATCCCACTACAAAAAAATGATCCCTCCTAAAATCTGTGGAATAAATATCACTGTAGGCATTATTTTCGGTTATTGGAGGATCAGATATCAAACATCCATATCGATGACACATATACTGAAATATTAATAATGAAATGAAAAAATTAAATATTTTCTTTAAAGAAAACCACTAAATATCATGGAATCATGGAATTTTCCTATAATCCAATAATGAATGATTTCTCTGTGTCTTGTCAAAGCATATTTCAAATTTATGGCAATTATCCAATGATTATGTCCATGTGTTTCTGGTGAAAGGAGGAGGAGGCGGTGGCTCATCAGCAATTATCTTCCTGTTTGACATTGCGTGGACATTGATCGTTGTACATTCATTCATTTAGACTTTGGCCATTGACGTTAAGAAACAGAAAACTCGTGAAAACAATATAAGCTCTTTACGTGGCAAAAAAATTTTCCATTTGCAAAAAAAAAAACAGCACGAGAAAAAAATTAAGTAAAGGAGGCACGGCCAATCGTGCAAAGTCCAAGGAATTTTTTTACGGATAGAAAATTTGGGGCATATTCAAAACGTGTATGTGCTCAATTGAAATAAACATTGCCTTATACATACATATATGTTCATATCATCGCCCAATATTTAGACAAAAAAAAATATGTCAAGAATTTAAATTATAAATAAAAAACAAAAATGGTATTAAAATACATAGGAGTCATACAATGACTTGTCATACAAAAAATTAGAACTCAAATTAATAGTAATCTATGTTTTAGCGTTAAACAAAGTCAAATTATTATTTCAATACGTAATACAAAGTGTTATCAATTACTGCCTTATTCTCAATATTTATTAATTAATTAATCCAACTTAACAAATACTGTATATTACTCCCATAAACATTACAATCGGTGATAGAATTTCATTTAAATTAATCTTAACGAGTTATTTCCTAGTAATTCAATATCTCGTCATTATCTCCTTTTTTATTGAATATTAGATAAGCTACTATCCATTATTACAAGCAATGCAAATATTATTATTACATATTATAACAGTAGTAATATACATTGTTATACAACAATAACAAAGCTATCGCCCGTCATTTTGTTTAACAAACATCCATATGTATATATATTTTTTGGAATAGATCATGTAAGCTATTCGGCAGTGAGACTTTGACAATCTAAATAAATAAATTACACCGCTGCCACCATCATGCCATAAGATGCCTATAAACGTCGTTTGGACTATTAAATAGGTGTTAATTTGTAGGGAAATTTCGAACTGAAAAGAAAGCAATTTCATTCAACTGTGTCAATTTAATGTCTTCTAATGGGTTTCGTTGTTGTTATAATCACAGCAATGCCGTTTTTGCTTCAAACATGTTCCATAATGATTTATTTACTTACATCTATATACAAACAGTGTTCAAATGAGATCATTATTGTTAGGAAGAACCTTGTTGATTTGTTCGGAAACAATATATAAACAACGAGATAAGTAATAATAAATTATCAACATTACAGGGATGGATAATTGCAATATTAACAATTAAAAGAGGTAAAAATGAGTAAAATTCTGTTTTAATACTCTTTGTCTTAATGTTATTCGTCTCATACAGGGTGAGATAAAAAAAACTACAACAAAGTCAAACGCTATAATTTTTACATTTCTTTTTTAAATGTTATTGAATGAAAGCAAAGATTTTTAGATTTGTTGTGAATTGGTCACCTTTGGCACGACTTGTGGCCTTCAAACAGCCAGTGAAACCATCACACGCTGCCCGAATGTTGCTCTGCGGTATTTTGGCCCATTCCCGGCGAAGCGCTTGCTTGAGGTGATTGACACTTTGGTATTTTTTAGTGCCAACTTTGCTTTCCAAAATACTTCAGAAAATTACATCTTAAAAATTCTCACCAAAATGCTTTTGTATGCTTGTAAACATTACAATGAGCTGCCACTGGATTAATTTTAACAACTGTCGGACGAGTGGCTTGGATATGACAGCAGTCTAAAGTTGGTTGCAGTTTTTTCATCTCACCCTGTAGAACATGTAAAAAATCTGTAAGTTCGACCGGGCCGAACTTTAAATACCCACCATTTGAAAATGATTTAGCAATTTTCAAAAAAAAAATCAGTTAAAAATTCTGTTAAAATCTTAAAAATACCGATTGTAGTCGTTATACTAGTGGGCCTGCATAGGCAAGTTTTGTCATAAGCCACTACAATATTCAAATGCGAAATTTGAAAGAAATTCGGTGAAAATCATCAAAATACCGAATATCGGGAGGTACCGTTATATAGGGGCTATACGAAGACGTGGACCTGCACAGACAATTTTCTGTCTTAGGCTGTAGTAACCATTTCGAACTTCAAATACCAAATTTGAAACAATTCCGGTGAATAGTGTCACTTAAATCACCAAAATACCGAATATATGGGAGCTATACCAAAACGTGGACCTACATGGTCCACTCTCAATACCAAAAGTCCTGCAGACATAATATACATTTGAGTAAAATTTTATCAACCTACTTCATTTCGTTCGGCGGACGGACATCGCTAAATCGACATAGAATTTCATGGTGATCAAGAATATATATACTTTGTAGGGTCTAAAATATATATTTCGAGGTGTTACAAAGGGAATGACAAACTTAATATACCCTCCATACTATGGTGGAGGGTATAATAAAGTTCAAATTCCATGAAATGCATTTTGCTTCTCCTGAGTTCTCAAGTCCTCAAGACTTATCTCGAATGTTCACCAAACTGAACATACTATACACCTACAAATTTGTTCAAGTTCTTTTCTTCGTTTCGTGTGCTCTTCTCATTTGTTTTGCTTTGACAGTTTTTCCTCTTTTTTGCGATAATGTGCGTCAAAATGAACAGAAAAAAATCTGAATCTGATAGAATTGATGATGCGGTGACGATGTTGGTCAGTCGATGGTGAAAACAACGTTTGTGTTGATTTTTTCATAGCTTTCATTTTTAATTGCAACACCACTCCCCCGAAACAATTCGTTCGGTTGCCAGCCCAACAACAAAGCAGGGTTGGGCATATTGCACTAAATTTTTGGTGCACTAAGAATTAAATAATTAGTGGTAGTGCAATTTTTAATTCCACTACCACTAAAGGGTTAGTGGTAGTGAAAAATAAATTGCACTACCACTAACCCTTTAGTGATATTTAAAAAAAAATTGCACTACCACTAAATTTTAGTGGTAGTGAAATTTTAATAGCACTACCACTAAATTTAGTG
This sequence comes from Musca domestica, assembly GCF_030504385.1. Classification (NCBI taxonomy): domain Eukaryota; kingdom Metazoa; phylum Arthropoda; class Insecta; order Diptera; family Muscidae; genus Musca; species Musca domestica. The sequence goes on along the minus strand of NW_026712340.1, from coordinate 6,097,000 downwards.
ATTTTTCAAAAAAAATTTGCACTGCCACTAAATTTTAGCGAAGCCAAAAAAACACTATGTATATAAGTATTATACCAGCTATAATGAAGTTTATTGAAGTGAGTAGGGAACAACAATCCAAAATATATATTATACATATTCATAAAATTTGATTACTTTTCTAAATAGCACTAATTTAGTGCTATTGTTTATGAATTACCACTAATTTATTGCAAGTTTTTTTAGATACCACTAAATTTAGTGGTAGTGCTATTGAAATTTCACTACCACTAAAATTTAGTGGTAGTGCAATTCTTTTTTAAATATCACTAAAGGGTTAGTGGTAGTGCAATTTATTTTTCACTACCACTAACCCTTTAGTGGTAGTGGAATTAAAAATTGCACTACCACTAAATGAACAGTGATTGTGAAATTATTAGTGCACTAAACATACAGTGCATTATGCCCATCTCTGCAACAAAGTAACACACACAAAGTAAATGGATCAGATGGTCAGCCAGCCAGCCATATAGTCACCCAATTGAATTTGCCCGGCCTTTTTTCGTTCTCTCTTCTTATTTTAATGTATTTGTCATTGATAATTTCGCGTGTTTACTTTCCGTTTCGTCTCTTCTTGCCGCATTTTTTCCTTCGTGTGCTTTGTGGGCAGCATTTGACGTGTTCTGGGAAAATTTTCTTGTGATTTCTTGTTTTATTCATTTTACTTGCAAATAAAAAGGAAAATTGTGATTTTGATTAGATGAATGGCAGCAGTAGTGGACAATGTAAATATTATGATCTATGTACACTCAGATGAATATACATACATGAGTACATGGACAAAATTTATTTATGTTTATTTAGGTACTGTATTCATAGTAGAATCCAAATGTATAGATTCATCTGAAACTGAAAATATCCTTCGAAAAATATATTGAAATAGTAATTTTCAAAAACAATTTGAGTTCTTTCATACGGCCAGTGTTCAGTGCAGCAATGTTTGACTGTACCTAATAGATGCATAGCCCATCGTTGCTGTAAATATATTTATCTATTTGTCGAATTGGATCTTACAACCATTGAATTGAAGAGGAAATGAGATGTGTCAAATAAAGTAAAATGCACATAATAATAATAATAATATAAGCTTTTTTGTTTCGCCTTCAAATCACTTGTGTCCTGAAGGTCCCATGTTTTAAACTGGAGGAAAAATTACCACTATGTTTATTTCAACAAGCACAGTTGTTTCAACAGTTTATTTCAACAAGTCACTAAACTCACACTGTGCATTATCTCGCAGTGCGGATTTCAAAATAAAAATGTTGTTGTTAATTATTTGCTCAGAAAATAGATATAACAAGTTAAAAAGCAGTAAGTTCAGCCGGGCCGAACTTTGAATACCCTCCACCATTTGGAAGGAAGTTGGAAATGAAATCCTTAAAAAAATTCTTTTAAAATATTAAAAATACCGAATATAGCCGTTATTTTGGTGCATATACGACGTAGACCTACATAGGCATTGTTTGTCATAAGTCATTATCATATTCAACTTCGAAACTTGAAGCTAAAATCATCAAAATATCGTATATAGGGAGCTGTGCGAAGACCTGGACCAGCATAGACAATTTTCTGTCATAGGCTGCAGCATCCATTACGAATTTCAAATACGACATCTCAAACAATTTCGGTGGGTATTGTACCTAAACTCTTCAAAATACCGAATATAGGGAGGTACTGCCATATGGGTGCTATACGAAGACATGGACCTGCATAGACAATTTTAAGTCACAGACTGTATTTCCCATTATGAACTCTAAATACGTAATTTGAAACAATTCCGGTGAATAATGACGCTAAAATCATCAAAATACCGAATATAGGAAGGTACCGTTATATGGGGGCTATACGAAGACGTGGACCTACATGGCCCATTTACGAACTTAACCTGCCTACTGGAAAAATAAACATGTGTGCAAAATTTTAGCCTTCTATCTCAATTTGTTCGAAAGATAGCGTGATTACAACAGACAGACAGACGGATAGACAAACAGACAGACGGACATCGCTAAATCGACTTAGAATTTTACGCTGATCAAGAATATATATAAAAAAATTAGAGAGGAGCATTTTTCACAATTTTCCCAATCCCCACAATAGACACTAAGTTGATTTAAAATTTGATAAGAATATTGTTACCAGTATTGAATATTGACGAGCATGTCAGAAACCGACCGGACCGACTATCAAGGATCCAAGAAAGTAAATATAGATTTCGATCGGCAATCGATCATTTGTCCTCACGCATAATTTTATTTGGCTTACGGAAAGAAAGCAATAAAAACCGCAGCGATCCGGTTTAGTGGCAGCATTTTTAGAATGTGATAAGAAACAAATTGACACTGTGGGTAGGTATGTACTCGTATGTACACAATTTTCACTATACTGACTGTCATAATTGACTTTATCTCACCATCAATTAATTTTTGAGAGTTTTATTTGTAAAATCGGATTTCAAAACAAAAACTTGAACAAATATGAACAAATATTTAGTTAACACGACTTTCTTAATACTGTCAGTATTTCCGAGGAAACCAAAAAGATGTCATTGAACACTTATTCCATTTTAGCTGTGTATTGTTTTAATTTCATTATCAATCAGTCCGAATATATAAATAATTATTACTATAATTGTAGAAATATACATTTATTTGTTAATAATATGGAAAATGTATGCAATGTAGGTCATTAATATTTTATAATGGATTAGGTATATATTAGACATTCATAAATAAGTACTCATACACATGCCCCGATTGAAATCTATTGAATCTGAGCTACTAAACGCCAAGTTCAGGATTTTTTTAATCGCCATCCGATGATAGCCTTCTTTCCTTATGTCTATATGGAAAAGTTGTCGTGATACGATACCAATTCGGAATCAAATTATGCAAATGATTACCCAGCTAAAACAGAGCTTGTTCTTTTTAAAAGGGAAAATCTCAACACAATTTTTGCTACTTACGCTTGATGATCTCACTTTAGTGCTATCGTAAGTGGACAAGTACCTTGATGCAAAGTTTTCCAGCAAGAGGTGTTATTTTGATACATACAACATAATTTTTTTAATATTTACTGCAAAAATGATGAAAATCTTGCAGTCGTAGTTCGCAAAACAAAAGCATTTTTGTTTCGTTGGAAGCACCGTCAATGCAATGCATTATTTGGTGGATAAATTGGAGCCTTTGAGACAAGTTACAGATGTAAAGAGTGAAACTTGTGCATATCGCTCAAGCACAAATAAGAATTTTACTACTGAAGTCCAAAAAAAATTTGAAGAAATCCCAGATTTTTCCTTCCCTCGTCGTTTACTAGAATCGGCCATTCCACATGTCATTACACAGCATTTTGAATAAGACTTGAATTTTAGGGCTTTTAAAGTTCAGTTAACACAAGATCACATCACGCCCGATCATCAACAACATTCTGTCTTTGCTGATAGGAGTTCTTGAAATTCATTTTAAATTAATTTAACAATTATCGGAAATTCCATCGAAAAATCATCTTGACGGATGAGACTCACCCCTGTGGCTGCGTCAACAGACAGACTTATCGCAACTGAGGCTTGAAACCTCCCAAAAGCTGTTGTTGAGAAGCATCTCCTTCCTCAATGTGTGGACGTTTGATAAGGTTTAGGTCCGATCTTACTTTTTCGAAAATTAAGTTGGATCAACAGTCACGGCGGATAATTTATGCATTTTTATGTTCTGAATTGGATGGTATTGATCTTACTTTTAATAAGACCGTCCTACAAACATCGAGACCACCGCTCTTTTACTCAAAAAGTTTTCGGACCGGATAATCTGTCAAAGTGGCAATTGAAATTGTGGCAGACGATTATTGTGTTTTGTCCCTTGGAACTTCTCCTTTGAGGGCTTTTGAAAGAACAACTCTACGCCAACAGTCCCTTGGAACTTCTCCTTTGAGGGCTTTTGAAAGAAAAGGTCTACGCCAACAGCCCAGCGTCGATTCAAAACCTCATAGATGGTAATCGTGAGACTATTGAGAGAGTATGGCATCCCATAAACGATTGAATTATGCAAAATTTCATGAAAATTATGTTTTCGGTGAGCGTGCCATTTGGCTGACATGATATAACATCCGATCTTTTATTAAAAATTACATTTTTCTTTGAATATCTAAATACCTATATCGGAAACCCCATATATACAGATGGTCAGGTGGCTCTCTAAATACTTAACAGGCCCGTGGTTCGCGAGATAGCTGATAGACTGGATCCTGCTGCAACAGACATCCGTTCCGTACATCAGTTTCAACCTCATATCTGCAACAGTCTACTCTGTCTTCCTCCTATTCGACCATCATCGTCCTGATGTAACGCCTACTATTATTTTGAGATTTGACTTGTAATAGGATAGGAATGATGTCCTCGTAATGGAGTGGAAAGCCTACACGACTTCTTAAAAGTTACACCACGCTTCCATTAGCCATACATTTCTGAATTTCTTCAAATGAACAGGATCCACATTCTTATAAACTGAAAAAATTGTGGTTTTATCTTAAAATTTTCTGTATAAATTTGTATGCAGTCCACCGGTGCGATCGTGCCTGCAAAGTATTTGAGTTTGTATGTGCTCAATGTTCACGTCATATTATTTTTTCATTTGTTCTCTCGGCAGAAGATATCACCGTCTTAAAGTAGTGTCTAAACCTTTCTTATATTATCTAAAGACCAGGTTTTTCAGCTTGTAATGTTTGTTTTTTTTTTTGCAGTACTTAAACAATTAAGGTGATATAGTATATCACATGATCGACCAGTTCCGTTTATGATTTCTTAAAAAACAGTGTGATGTGAAATATTTATTTAATAAATATAAATATACGTTTCATCACTACAATGCAATTCCGAAAGCGTTCAATAACCGAAAATGAATTGAAAAATGCTGAACACAATGTTCAATTATTTACACATGCACAGCTGCTTTCTAAAACACACAAAAAGACCATATGATGTCAACAAATAAATCTCAATATAAAAACATTGATGGTGGTGGCGAGGTCAACGACTGAGTTACTGATTGGCTGGTTGGCTCATAACATGTACTTCCTTAGTATATATATTTTTTAAATTGATCGACAAAACTAAAGTTCTTAGGAAAATAAAGGTTGGTTGAAATAACATGAAATTTGTTTGTGATACTCTATATTTTTTGGACTTGGGATGGAAAATGGGAGTTCAACCGAATGTACAATATGAAATAAATTTTTCCATAGAAACAAAAATAATAGATGAAAAATTTAAGCCCAAAAATTGTCATAACGATTTCCTACATAAGTTACTACCATCTCCTTAAAACGTATAAAAATCGTTCATCTTTAAAGCTTATTGTTTAATAGCGGAAATGTAAAAATAAATACACAAATTTATACATTTGTATATAAAGATGTATATCGTATATGTATGTATGTATGTATGTATAATCTAATAATTGCAAATATATCTAAACAACATTCTATATACAAACATATGAATGTACCGATGTGTGTTGCAATATGTTTGTTTTTTCTGACAAATCTAGTAGAGGATATAACAACAACAAAAGAAGAAAAACTTGTTTCCCTAATAAATTCCATTTCCATTTACGTCTAAACGAGAGCCGCAAAAAAATAAAATCTCATCAACTAGGCCTATTGTTTTCCAAAGACTATACATTGTCTTCCCTCCCGTTGTCAAACAATCAGGTTTCCCATTTGCCTCCAACAAAATCCTCCAAAGCAAACGAAACAAGCTTTTCTTTGTGACAAAAAAAGCTGTCTCAGAGAGTTAGTAGTAGTACACAGAGAAATATATATTGTAATATTGAATAGAAAGAAAGAGCGCACCAACGTCATTACATTTACAGGGTGAATGTATGCCGGGCCGCATGGAAAAGTAATATGGTGTCAAGGACGTTTCAATGATAAAGTAACACATGTTTTCACAACAAGCGGTTGGGTTATAGCACAGCTGCCATAAGGAAATTTCCATCCTTTAGGCTGGCAAACGAAATGAGGAATAAACAATAAAACGCAAACACCCAAACTCTTGACACGTGTATTTGTGGTTCATGTAGCCAGAGCCAGTGTCGTTGGCCGGATAGAAAAACAATAAATGCATTGAGTTTGTTCGTTCGTTTTGTTAAAGGATAACATTGAGCAATGAGATCCCAAATGGTATTAGTCATATAAAAAAGGTCGTCATTTGGATGTTGACGATAAAAGGAGATTTTTCAATCAATAAGAAATGAATAAATGAAAACACCAACTTTTTTGGAGGTCTTATTCAATTGTATTGGTTCTATGTATTTGCCAGGCAATAGAGTTGTCATACGTACGCATAATGAAACATGCGGCAAATTTTTGATTTTTAATCAAGAAGTTTTAGTATGTTCCTCTGGATTAATTTTACAGTAAAAATCGCAAAATTTATAAAAGTATTTCCTGAAGAATAGTAGTTGTAAATATAATATCTAGGACTATTATTTTGCTTTTGACGATGAGGAAAAAACTAGTACTCTTCATTTCTTCAACAACATTTTTCTGAGTAACTAGGACTAATAGCAAAAAATTAAATCTGTTGAAACAACGATCCACTGGAAATATGGTAAGTTTGAGAAAAAAGTGGGCATCATGAACTTCTCGTTGCTATATATTAGATCATTACTCAAATCAATATCAGAATTTTTATTCAGTCTATTCGGTTACATTACTCTTCTCCCTCTTATCCGCACAATTGCAAATAGTGGACATAATGTCTAGGACTATAGTCATGTTTTTAATAAAAAATACCACCATTCTTTAACATTTTCTGAGAAACAATGTTTTTTTTCAGAAATATTTTTAAAAGAACTAGTAGCTAATCTGTTGAAACAGATCTCCAAGGGAAAAATACTTGCATTGAGAAAAAAGTGGACATCATGTTTTTAAACTTTAGGTCAATACTCAATTCAATATCTATATCTATCTCAGTCATTTCAGTTACGTTTCCATTCTCCCTCTTTTCCGTGCAAGAAAAAATAAGAATTTTATCGTAGTAACCACTTATATTTTACAACTTAAGTTTTGGTTTAAGGATGCACAGCTAAACAAGAGTCGACAGCTGTTTTGCTTGGAGAACTTTGGTCCATTGTTTTTCATTCTGGAAAAAAAGAATTAAAGATAGGATAGAAGGAAGAAAAGGAAGATTTGTAGAGATGATTAGAGAAGTGGTTAACATATTTAGGAGTTGCTTTCAGCAAACCCGTGGATGATAATGGGATCTATATCTAAGAAAAATGTTAGATATTCTACATCCCGTCTACTGAATAGCATTCGACTCTTGTGCGATGACCTGAAACAACAGCATAGTAGGTGCTCAAGTGTCTCTACCTCTTTGTGAGGATGAACATAGTCTTCAGAATCATAGGCAATGTTATCCCATTTTAAGGACAGTTATCTGATACTACAATGGCCAGTCAATGTAATGCCTTAAGTGGAAGTACATAAAGAGCTCCTTTGACTGACATAAGTCATCGTCTGGTTCCTTTTAGAGGAACAAAGGAGTTTTAGGTTGACTTAGTTCGATTTTGGCCATAGGCTCCTCTGTTCTTTTCCGAAGAAGCCAGCCGATAACTTAAGCCAGTCAAAAAAAGCGTTTTATGTACTTTCACCTTTATATCTGACCTACTTATTGATAGATTGGAACAGGTTTTTTTTCTTTACCCAAGGACGACCTGATATGGATATACCTTAAAATTTTATGCAAGAAGGGGAATAGCTTCCTAAGCATGTATATAGTAAAAAGCATAAATTTTAAACTTTTAAGTCTTTGTTTTTAATTTCTCTCTGGAAATGACTATGTAGGTTATCTGTTATATAATCTACTCATTTCCTTTGATACAATAGAACATTTGTTTATTTTCCTTCGGAACATTCATTTAATCCTTATTTATCTTAATAGCAGCTACTATTATTTGCTGTAGGCTTATATTATTTAGCAAGTACATACACATACATAAATATGCACACATTTATGAGACCTGTGCCATAAACATATTTGGCTGTTATTCGGGTAGAAATACATCCTATCTTGGTTTTTTGTTTCGTTAATTGTTTAGATAAAGATTTGTTCCAGAATTTTTTTATGGAATGTTTTCTGCTTTTCTTTTTAAATTAAATTTCTTTGTTGACACCGTGGTAGAAGAATAAATGTAGATACATCCGCTTTTGTGATCGTTGATACGTATGTCAAAAACATTTTACAAAATAAAATAGTAAACGTTCTCCTATACAAGATTGTTCATTAGTTTTATGAAATTGCGATTTTCAAAAATTTGCAAAATTTTTTATCCAAAAATGTCTGACAGTTCTGTGTACCACTAGCTATTGTTGTACTATGGTAGGAACTTTTAAATCTTTCAAGAGTGTAGACATTGGCCATTTATGAAGCTTAATATAGTTAATTTATTCGTTTTGCATTTGAAACATATGTTGGTTCCAGAAATTTTGATATATTCTTATTGCGAAGAAATGGTGGCTGCGCAAGCTAAAGCGACTTAGATCTACTGTCTACTTAGCAGGGTAGAACGAGAGAAGTTAATGCAAATCCCATTCCCCAAAAGTTTCCAGACTCTCTTAAAACCTATGCATATTATTTAAACTCATTAATATTTACATACAAATCTCATACAATGAATCTACTTACCAAAGTCAATGAATTGCTTAATAGAGAGCGGTGATGGATTGAATTGTGAATAGAAGTCGAGCATTTTTGGTATGCTCGACAAGCGAACTGGAAATAACCGCATTTTGTCGTTTTATCTGTTGTTGTGATCGTCGTCGTTTGTTTTGTTTAATATTTTTTTGTTTTTAGTTTTGTTTTGATGTAGACTAGCAGCAGTAGTAGAATTAATTAATAACAACAAAACTGTACAATGTTGCTTCTCGGCAAACAAACAGAGTGGAATAGAGGTCTTGAATGGAGGAGAGACGCTGACAGGTTTGTTGTAATACAAATGTTTGCCAAAGTTGGAACAATTAATGTGTTGGAGGTGGGAGGCAGGCCTGCAACGCTGATGTCGAAAACTTTGGATCTTGTCTGTGCGAAAAAAAACAACACCAACACAAAATATCGTATGTCACGTATTCCACAAGACAGACGGCGGTGTTGTCGAGCCGTACCAGTTTTGCCGGGCAGGGGGTAAGGTGTCCGATAGATTCTATATAGTGAGAGAGAGAATTTTTGAATGACCTCTGTTTCGCCTTTTTATTGTTAATATGTATGCTTTATCTCGGCATAAAAATTTATGGCTTTTAATTCAATTTTTCAAATTAGCCAACAAATAATCAACACAATATCTTTCCAGATCTCAACAGAAAGAAAATTGTGGGGCCAACAAAAAAAAAAGGATTCCAAATGCCGTATGAGAGTGTAGAGAACAAAGTTGCGGGCAAAAAAACAGCTGTTAAATATATAAGAAATTCATGTTCCTCGTTTCCTTTTTTGCTGTGCTAGGGGAGCGGTTCACCACCAACGAAACACACCAACGTGGAATACACATAAAAAGGTAATATTTTTATGAAATTTGTTTGCCCAATGTACTTGTCGCAACAGTTTCCATATTTTTGTTCTTTTTGCAATTTCTTAACACAACACGCTTTTTATTACTGTTTTTCTCGATTCATTTTTGCACTTTTTATTTGCCAAAGTGTCTCTCTTTGAGTCGTATATTTGTTGTTTTTTTATATTTATAAACATTTGTAAATGACTAAATTCTTATTGGAATTATTACTTTATTATTTTGTGTATATTTTCGTGTTGTTCTTCCAACTTCAACGTTCCTCGTTTAAATGTTTAAATAGCTTTGTTAACTTTGTTCCATGACTGACCGTCTGATTTTGCTTGGGTTTAATAATGGTGATTATGATGTTTGCTGAGCATTCTAATCCAATCGATAACAACCATCTCATTTCGATAAATGCTGTTGAAAAAATGCGCGCGCTCTCTCGCTCTAGATTTCTCTCGAGAGTTATCGAAACTGTTGAACACAATGGTAACGGCTATCGTTTGCAGGAATGTATGTAGACGTTTCGAAAGTGAAATATTCCCCTGGTGTTTTTAGAGTTGAATGAAATGCAATTATTTTGTTTTCATTGGGGTTGACATATAAAACGGCCCATAAAGTAAGACTTCGCTCGTCTTTGAAATTATTTTTTGGCATTAGGCGGCAATTTGTTAGTGCTTACTTGCCCATGATAAAATAAGGGGGTGTTTAAAAATTGTACTGATTGTACTGTAAATTTAAGTTAACTTAAAATTTGAAAAATATTTTTGTAATGGTGCTTTTGGTTCGCATTCCATTGTACATGATAAAAACAATTTTAAACTTTAAATTTTGAATAAAACAAATATTTCTTTCTCCTATCTTGAAATCAGAAACCCCAACATTTCCTTCATGTTTTGTGAATTCTCCCCTATTGTAAAAATTTTATATAATAATATAAAATTTTTATAAATAATAAGTATATTAGACAAAATAATATTGCACTACCGACTTACATTTTACCTATTTCCTTTGAAGTTAAGCTAACTTTCCGATTGAGTCATGATTAGTACCATGCGACTTCAACTTTAAACCCCTCTAATTCTCTAATCACCTTTAATAGACACAAGTGGAGTGGAAATGGAAAAAAATTGTTCGTACTGGAAATGTTCTGTCAAATACTTTTTACTTTTTAAACAATGACAAAAAATACAGTGATAACAAATTTTAAAATTCTATCATAGAGTAATGCGGAGATTTGTCAAGAAATGTATGTTTTCTGCCCTGAGATTGGTAAAATGGGAATAATTATTATATAATAATACTGACATCATCACTTATATCACAAAAGCAGTGATAGCAAAATATATAATAAATTACCATTGAGTAGCGATGCTAACTCAAACTAAATTGGGTATGTACTAACAGCTTGATATCCTTGGCAAAGTAAAAATTAAAAAAAATGTTTGTTAATAGAATTCCAGAGGAATGATTAGACATAATAAAATATATAATAGACGAAGTACCAACTTGTATATCTCAAGAGTATTCTCTTTCTTTCCCTTTTTAATTCTAGAAATTAAAATAAATAAATTATTTGATTTTCAACAGTTGTTATTATATATTCTTTGTATTACATACTACAAATCTATACATATAAAGCTTTTACATGGCTATGGCATACATTGATATTTCTATATATAATTTCATTTAAATGAAATTTGAAAATTATAAAAAATGTTATTTATATTAAAAATGACATATAACTAGATATTACTTTTTATGAAAACACGCAAAATATAAAAAAAAAACATCACTATGTTTTAAGTCTTTTACGAAAAAAATCTAATTAAGGGGAACACTTATGTTTGGTATTGTTGTAAAAAATAGTCTATAGCAATGACACTTTAGCATATACACGACCTACGGATTTCAAAAATAAAAAAAGTCTATATATAATCGGCTTGAAACAGAAAATGTTTTAATTGCTATGCTATTTGCGAAGGAAACCTTATATACATATAGTTTACGAGATAAATTGACAATTGAACTTAGTTATTTTATAAGTAATTCAGTAAGTCATTTGTATAGTCGTTGCTCTTTTTAGTATGCATATGTGTGTTTTGTTTTTTGTTTTAAAAATAATAATATTATTAAGTAAATAGTTATTGTTTGTGTCCTTGGTATATTACTGCTGTTTCATATGATCTTGATCGTCTTGTGATTGTTGTTGTTGTAGACGTTCTTTTCGTGCTTTGTCCTTTAATTGGGCAATTTTCAATTTTGCCATCATTTGTGTTGAATTGTACAACCAAGCGCCCTATAAAGAATGCAAAAAAATTGAATTCTTCAATACTTTTATGAAAAAAAAAAAATGACTATAATAAACTGTTTTTTGTATCTATATTATAGTCCTTATCCACATTCATGGTAATGTACTTTGTACTATTATTGTTCATACTTACAATCAAAAGCATACAATTCAACAGTATTGGTATTGAGAATACAGTAGATATAAATAGGCCATTGCTATCAAAATATTGCTGTTTGGAAAATGAATGCCAATTCATGGCTGCATATTCATTTATGGATTCGGAAAAGTATACGGCAGACACTAAAAAGGGGGGAAAGAGAATATAGATAATGAACTTATTTACAAATATTTGGAATTTTTAAGAACATTATATTTTTTTATTTTTATTTTACAAGAGCAACAAACAGGGATAAATTAAAACTTAGAAGAATATATATATTTGCTACACCCAACATGGATTGCTTAAATTGAGTGTAGCTCCAGATGGCAGAAAATTCTGAAAAAGTAGACCTTGTTTTCCTAAACACAGCGATACAGAAATACACCTTTTTACGAAATAAAAACCGATAATCGAAATAAAAACTTCAAAATGTCGCTACAGGTAGATTATTGTATCCTGATTACAACAACAAAGATGGGACAAGATATAGGGCTCAAAATTTTAAAAGGTACATTCCTTATATTTTTTCAGTTATTTAAAAAATATTAAATAAACTTTGGTTCGCGAAGCCGGTGTTTAACATACCTCAGAGTAGAAAACCTCAAGCCGGATAAAATCCCAAGGACGGCCGAAGACCCACTACTCTAAAAAACTTTCGTTCGCGAAGCCGTTGTTGGACATACCCCAGATGAGGAAATCTCAAGTCCAGGCCGAAGGCCGGCCACATAAAATGAACTTGGTGTTGGGCATACACCAGCGGAAAAAATCCCAAACACCGACCGAAGGCCGTCGATTTAAAAAAAAGTTTAAATCTTAAAATAACTTTTTTGGGAATTTTTTTCAAAAAACATTGAGAGTTTTTACTAATATTTTGAACCCTATATTTCGAGAAGTATGGATACCAAAAAATTATTTCGCTGTGTTTAGGATGACAAGACCTACCTTCGGCAAAAATTTTAAGAATTTTCCGCCATCTGGAGCTAAACTCAATTTGTTCCCCTTTCTCATACTTTTAAGGAGAATTTATTCAAGGACTTATACATTTTCATAGAACTATTATATTGGATTTCCTGTTACTTTTTTTGGCTACAATCGTAATACCAATAAAACAGAAATGCTGCAAAATAGGAAGCACAACGTAGCTCAATACAAGTTGAATAAAACTTAATGCTCATATTAATGAGCTAGATTGATTTAAGAATGTCTCCGAATGGTCGGCACATAAAAGTTCTAAAATGCACAACACAACGCGAAATATCGCAAGAAATATTGGTATCACTTCAATTCAAGGTAACACACATCAAAACATTTCAAAAGGTCCCTAACCTTTATGGGCGAACGGGTGTTTGCATTCATTTATCGTATTGGGTATACAACCAGCTATATGCACACATGTAGTATGCAAATTTCATTTCATCATCTCTCGACTCGAAGATCCATATATTGCAAAAAAACTAAGTTAATTCTACTTACGCAATATTAAAAATAAAAATATTTGGAAATTTGTATTATTCCTGGTCAGTAGAGTAGTTGTTGTTGTCAGTACATGCAAGACTATTAGACCAATTAACCATGGATCCATCCAGTCTATCTGAAAAGATAAACAAACAATTCGTTGCAGTCAGTATTTATTTTTCCACCAACTCCCCTACTTACACTTCTTAAGAATGTCCAATAGTCGGTAATTTCATTGACTTCAATAAAATTTGGATCGATTGCCATATTTTAAATGTAAAATATTAACTATTTATTTCAAGATTATTTTGTAGGATTTTAAGATAGAGTTGTGTTGTTCCGGTCAAACAACGAAGCAACCAAATTCTTACGACGGCGGCGGCTAATCATATGTGGAGCTGGCAAAATATCGTTCTTACTTCGATATTTAACTGTTTGCGATATTATCGACAATAGTTTCATCAATGGCAAACTTAAGTCCATGTCCACTCTGGAGTAATTTCAACATGGCGAATGACTAGAAAATATGCCTTGTTTGGCAAATGAGGTGAAAGGAGAAACTGCTGTAAACGCTAAACGAGAAATATTTGCGTCGTATAGGTATTATTGCAATTTAAGGGGATAAACTGAAACGAGCCCTTTGAACGCAATAAAACAACCACATGGAGAACAATTGGTCTGTTCAGGACCTGCAAGATTCTAGTAGTTTTGCATTTTTTTTTTGATATCATATAGGGAAAATCGATTATCGTAGTAAAAACTTTTACATCCATGCAGTTCTGGAACAGACCAAATATTTGAGTTTACATAATACGGTATGTCAAGTCAACAATTTGAAAACCTCAACCCATGGTAGAAGAATACTGGTAGTCGCATCGACACAGCTGCTGGGACAGTGAACTGTCAAACCGATTTTGGAATTGAAAATCTTAAATGAAAAATCATTGAAATTTGTAAAAATTGTTGAAAATGCATGTCATTATAACCTCCGATTTACGTCGTATAAAAAAAAAACATATAAAGATATATTTATTTTTGACAAAACACATATAAATGTTCCCAAGCGTTGTTGTATCTACCCATGGTACAATGATATCAAGGTAGGGCTATGATGCCATATGATTTTAATTTTTTATTTTCTTGGCTTAATATGTCATCTTTATTTGTTTATGTATGTGTTTTCTTTTCAATAACAAAAAAATTGTTCAGAAAACATTCAAATTCGGGTGTTTTCAAAATGTTTATTTCAAGGTATGCATCGACAAAATCTAAAGTTGTTGCAGGCCGTTCACATTCGGCGCAAAAAGGCAACAAATATATGGGGCCGGGTTTTTTGGCAAAACCTGTCCACAACCACCGCAGAAATTATCCCAATTCTGTTGGTAGTGCATCCCATAATTGGTCCTCAAATGGATCTGCTCAGTTTTCCTGGGTTTTTAGTGAGGATGATGAGGATGCTTCGAGATTTCAATTTGCTTGTAATTTCTGCGGGGGGTGTAGTTTGGGTGGCGATGGGATCAAAATGCCGGAAATGGTTTGTTAGGGTTCGCTACGTACGAAATTAGGCTCGAACAGGGTTGAGTAAAAGAGTATTATAAAGGTAGTAAATGACAGGGTGACTCAGGCTAAGAAGTGACTAGGCAGCCCTATGATTGCTGAGTAGGTGGGAACCTACTACTACTCCGGGGTGAGCTGAAATGAGAATTCACAATAGAATAAAAAATGGCTATTGACAGTTGAAAAGAAAAAGGAATGAAAATTGAAAATGGCTCAGGAAAATGGTGTTTCGTGGAAAATGAGCGTCTGGCGGGATTCACTGAGAAGAGGGGTATAAAAGGCTGCGAGCATAAGAAAAGCCAAAGTTAAGAATAAGACGTTACCGGTGAAACTTAGCTAGAGAGCAGTGAAGAAGTGGAAAAATTTAATTTGTGTGTTGCGATTTTTTTATTGTGTAAGTAGTTTGTAACAGTGGTTTGTTGAGTAATGTGTTGTTATATGTGATGTGTGTTGCTCCAACAGGAATATTCCGGTGGTGTATCAAGCTTTTTTGGAAGCACCGAAAATTGTCCGGTTTTGGTCAGCACAACGGCGGGAAATTGCCTTTTCTTTTTGGTAACGCAAGGTAGTGGCAAGTTGTCCACAGGAGAAAAAAGCCAAAAAAAGTTACATTGAGGGTGTGGAGATTTGAATTGTAAACTGGCCAGCTGCAACTTTGAGCTTTTTGCTGTGCCTGTTATTGATCCCGCCCAGAACGCCGGCATTGTAAAAGGACCAGTCAACAAGTCCAGCTTCATTTCAGGGTTTGCCTGGCGTTCAAAATCTGTTTCCTCCGGAAAGAAGCGTAAACTGGAAGAAGAGATAAGAAGAATTAATCAATAACGTTATAAATCACTGCTCAGGTAAAAGGTGTCTTACCGTTGTGTTGTCCTTGATAGATATATTTATATATATATGTGACGTCCATAAAATTTGCTGTCTCCTTTTTTGGAACTAAAAGAAAAGAAAAAAAGAGTTAATAATCATAAATTTCGAGAAAAAAAATATAATATTCAGTATAAAGATTTAGTAATAAGATAGGTTATAGTTCTTAGGATTTAAGTAATAATCAGTTTGTAAGGGAAAAATACCGCGTTTATTTTCAAAGGCTAGGAGGTGTTACAGTAAAATTATCTTGAGTCCTTGTGATTCGATCTGATAGTTTAGGCCGTGGAATTTTAGCGGCAATTAGGCCGGTTAAGAGAGCTCTTTTAGGTGGCTAGTAATTTCGTATAGACGCGGAATATTGCGCGGGAAAAGCAAGGCAAAGGATAATATATTGGTTTCTACCGAGTAATTAAAGCCATAGATTTAAGAAAGCCCGGTATTATTCTTAATTTGTTTTTTTTTATACCATACAGTTTGTCAATTTTAATGTAAGAAAAAAAATAGTAGAGAAAAAAATTAAGAAAATATTTAAAGCTAACTTATTTTTTTTAATAAAATTAAAAATGATTCTTTTGTAAACAGTAGATACTAATATGTGTTGCTAAATTTGTATAACTTGGGGGGGAAGGTGGTATGAAGTAAGTGTGTGATTCGAAGCGTGTGGTTCAAGGGGATTCAGAGAAACGCAAGAAATGGAAATACTGGATCCAGGTAGGGTGGGCGAGTGTGGGATCGATCCACCGAGATCCCTGTATGATGACTCCTATTTTGTATATCGTAGAGTAGAGCAATTGTAGTAAAGTCCCCTTTCAATGTTAGTGTGTTGGATTCGATTGGCGGGTTGAGATCCCTAGCCCTGGGAGTCTCTGTGACAGTCGGATGGCCTAATCATATGCCGAGCAAATGCACACATAACAGAGATGGCGCCCAATATTCTAAAATAAAGCTTTATTGTACCTGATACCACTGTCAAAAATGGCGACTCAAACATGGCCGTGTTAAACTGTGATATTAGGTTAGTAACTCTGTGCAGTAACATCGACGCACACAGCCATAGAATGCTAGTAGATTTTAAATAGACAAAAGAAAATGTTTTTGACAAATAATATTCTGTGATATTAGTATGCATCCGAACTTTAGAGAGATGGGTTACGAAGTGCGATATTACTATATCAAATATATTATGGGAACGTTTTCTCCACTGTTCTAAGTAGGGTGTAATCAATAGCTTGTAATTCCGAGCTGGAATAAAACAATTTGTATTGAGAATCCTACTGTTAAAATTTGTTTTTGTGAAATAACCCAAATAAATTATAGACAGGAATAAGTACATCGAGTAGCAGCAATAGCGATTTTGATCTGAGAGATGCAAAAATCTTAGTATTGCATATAAAAACCCTGAGCTTTCATTTATGAAATGTAATAGATATGTCAGGGGTCCGAAGTTAACAAAGCACTATAATTTATTAGAAGAATAAGAATGTCTAAGGGAAGAGTCATACACCTCATAAAGGGCACTAAAATTATTAAAAAAAAATAATAATAATAATAAAAAAATAAATAAATAAAAAAAAACCACACACACACTGCTTCTGAAAATTACACTTCCCCCGTAGATCTATGTTGTAATTGTCAAATTTGAAAATTTGTATGTGTAATTGTAATCGAATGTATTTATAAAAAGTATTTGTTTTGCCGATGTTTCATATTTGAAAAAAAGGTTAACTGAATTTAAAACTTACTTACAAGAAAAGGTTTCGTCCGAGATTCAATTGATAACAAATGAGAAGATAAATTTTGGGTATAGGTCATGATCTACAATACCCGCAATAGTAAAAGAAATAAGAGAGACAGACCCGAAAATTTTGACCTAAACCGATCGACTTATTTTCCAGAGCAGAGTAAGCAAAGACGAATAGGGTCGGACGAAATGGCGAATGAGGATAGGAACATGAGTGCTTTGCAATTTATCGATCTAGCAGACACGATAATGCGAAGAGATCAGAACACCAATCATGTGCCAACAGTGAGTGATAATTTGAATAATAATGGTCCAACTACTTCCGACTTACATGGACTAGTACAAGATGAAGCAGCGTCTGTCCAGAAGTCATTGGAAGATAAAGTTAAAAAAATGGTCGAAACAGAAATATCTGATGTGAAGAAAATGATAGATTCTTTATCAAAAGGCATGAGAGAACTATCCGACACTGTGCGTAAACAATTAATTGTACCCCCAACGGCTACAATAGCCTCTAATTCTATTACAAATAGTAATGCTAATCCGACGTCAAACAATAATAATGACGCAGTAAATAGGAATATGCCACCAATTATCCAATTTCCGAGTGCTAGTCAAACTCCATTATCAGATCAATTTACTGGCCCGATAACGAATACGTTTAGAGTGGAACCACTAGGAATACGAGTTGATAAACTTGGTTTAAATTTCAGTGGTGACCCGAAAGGCTTAAGAGTTATGGATTTTATTAAGCGGTTAGAGATCATGCAGGCTCAATATAATATTCCATGGTCTGAAGTGTTGAGGGATTTCGCCTTTCTGGTTTCTGGTCAAGCCAGAGAATGGTATTGGCTGCATAGACAAAGTAATGTTTACACCGATTGGGTGGGTCTTAAAGAAGCGCTGATAAGCCAGTATCAAACCCCACAATCCAAATTCGACATACTCAGGGATTTGTTAGAAAGGAAACAAAGGCCAAATGAAAGCATCAATAGTTATTTTCACGAGATGGGAATTTTGCGATCTAGATTACTTCAACCTATTTACGAGTACGAAATGATTAAGATCCTAAGGGGATATATACGTGAAGATATAAAACGACATGTATATCAGATGACCATTTCGTCGGTTGAACAGCTACGAATAGAATGTATTGAAGCCGAGAGAAATTTCCCTAGGCGCGAAAATAGAGCTGTAACGTTCCCCCAGCGACCTATCCGCCAAGTAAATGAAATATATGATGAAATTTATGAAAAGCCTGTAGAAGTACCGGAGGAGAATATTGGTGAAGAGCTGTCAGCTATCCGGATACAAAGCCAAATTAGAGTCCCAATGATCTGCTGGAACTGTCGAGAAAAGGGGCATGTTTTTATGGACTGTCCAGTAGAAGTCCGGAAATTGTTCTGCTATAGGTGTGGGAAGCCGGACACAGTAACCCCAAAGTGTCCTGTCTGTCAACAGGGAAACTCCCGAAGGGGTGTGGAAGTAACAGGGGAAACACACCCGTCAGAGAACCCTGTGAATCGGAAGAATTAGCACCCAAAAACGTCCGAATTTTAATAAAAAACAACGATAATATATTTAGAGATAAGAGTAGTGTAGAATCGAAAAATTTTTCTGCAGGTCAGAGGCATTACATTCCATTAGAAGATCGCCAAAGAAATTATGCTAAGGTCAAGGAGAGAATTTTTAACTCAGAGTTTACTGTAATCCCGAAAAAAATTATTGAATTGAGACAAAAATCCAAGAAGTGGCGTGAGCAGCGAAGATATTTGATAGAAACGATTTCGAGAGTAACTGGTATTGCCTCAGATCCCAGAGTTTTCTCGGAAATCAGTATGCAAGGAAAAATCATGAATGGGCTCCTAGACACCGGCGCTTCGGTTACTATGTTAGGGAAAAATTGCCGAGAGATAATAGAAGAACTTGGCATTCCAATTATACCAATGTCCAGCAGGGTAACCACCGCCGGAGGTACACAGTATAATGTTTTAGGGAAAATTAAAGCCATCATAAAATACCAAGAGCAGGAAAAATTTATGACACTGTATCTATGTCCTCAATTGGAACAAGAACTATATCTTGGAATAGACTTCTGGCGAACATTCGAATTAGCCCCTGATGTGATAGGAGCTGCTGAAATTAATATAGAAAAAGTTTTCAGGGATATGACTGATACGGGTCCCGACTACAAACTCAACCCTCACGAGTTAACAAATGATCAAGAGAATCGATTAAAATGCATAGTAAAAAAATTCAAGACCTTTGAAGAAAATGGGCTAGGTTGTACTAAGTTAGAAAAGCATTCGATTAAGCTCGTGGAAGGTGCGGAACCGGTTAAAGACCGCCACTATCCAATGTCTCCAGCGGTTCAAGCTATCACGTACCAAGAAGTCGATAATATGTTAGCACTTAATGTTATTGAGGAAAGTGAAAGCCCTTGGAGCAATCGTACAACTATCGTACGAAAGCCCGGAAAAAATCGTTTCTGTCTGGATGCTCGAAAGTTAAATAAGCTCACAGTCAAGGACGCATACCCCCTGCAAAACATTGAAGGAATACTAAGTCGCATTGATGAAACTCATTACATTAGCAGCGTGGATCTTAAATATGCGTTCTGGCAAATCGAATTAGACGAAGAAAGCAAGCCGTACACCGCTTTTACGGTCCCAGGTCGTCCATTGTATCAATTCCGTGTGATGCCGTTTGGATTGTGTAATGCTGCACAAAGGTTATGTCGACTGATGGACAAAGTCATTCCCCAACGACTCAAGGAGAATGTCTTTGTGTACCTGGACGACCTGTTGATTATTTCAAGTGATTTCGACGAGCATCTTCGTCTATTGAATGAAGTAGCCGATTGCCTTGACCGAGCGAATTTAACAATCGGGTTAACCAAGTCAAAATTTTGTTTTCGTCAGTTGAGATATTTGGGTTTTATTATTGGAGAAGGCATGTTGCGTACTGACCCCGAAAAAGTAGAAGCAATTCGAAAAATTAGAATTCCCAAAAGTGCTAGGGAAGTGAGAAGTTTTCTGGGTACAGCAGGATGGTACCGAAGATTTATTAAAGACTTCGCGTCACTTTCAGCTCCCCTTACTGATACCCTGAAGAAATCGCCCAAATTCGTAATTACGGAAAAGGCAAAGGAGGCATTTGAAAACTTAAAGAGGGCCTTAACTTCCGCACCGGTGTTACGCCACGCAGATTTTTCCAAACCCTTTTTTATTCAATGTGATGCTTCGGAATATGGCATCGGCGCTGTTCTATTTCAGCTGAATGCCGAAGGACATGAACATCCGATCGCTTTCTATTCGAAAAAACTCAATAAGTGTCAGAGAAATTATAGCGTGACAGAGAAGGAATGCTTGGCGGCGGTGATGGCTATCAAAACTTTCCGTCCTTACGTGGAGCTAATGGAATTCACCGTGATAACAGATCACGCTAGTTTACAATGGCTGATGAGTCTAAAGGACCTCAGTGGTCGTTTAGCTCGCTGGTCATTGCAACTTCAGGGATTTAACTTCAAAATCGAGCACCGAAAAGGAAAGGAAAATGTTGTCGCCGATATGCTATCCCGCCTACCCAATGCCGACGAAATAGACATGAATCGGGTTTTTGAATTCGAGACCACCGAGTTTGAAAGTGATTCGTACAAACAGCTTAGAGAAATTATTGCAAATAAAAAGGAGAATCTCCCCGATCTAAAGATTGTCGACAATATGGTATTTAAAAGAGATCACAAGTCCTATAACCCAGAAACACAAGAGTTTCAGTGGAAATTGTGGGTCCCAGAGTCTTTGACCCATTCTTTAATAGAGCAAGCCCATGATAGAACTACGTCAGCTCACGGAGGCATATCAAAAACCATTTTTCGTTTAAGAGAAAAATATTACTGGCCTCTAATGGTATCCCAGGTTAGGCAATATGTGTCTAAATGTACTGTTTGCAAAGAGACAAAGCCTACCAATGAAAATACTCAGCCTCAGATCGGAAATGAAGTCGTGACAAATCTTCCCTTCCAGAAACTCTACGTTGACTTCCTCGGGAAATACCCCCGGTCTAAAAGTGGCAACGCCTTTATATTTATAGTGGTGGACCACTTTAGCAAATTTACATTTCTTAAGGCAATGAAAGAGGCAACAGCTTCCCATGTGGTAAAATTTATGGTTGAGGATATATTTCGTAAGTTTGGCGTACCCGAGACGATACATTCCGACAATGGGGCACAGTTCGTATCTAAAACTTTCAAAGACATGATTGAAACATATGGAATCAATCATATCCAAACAGCTCCATATGCTCCGCAGTCTAATGCATCTGAGAGAGTCAATCAATCAGTATTGGCGGCGATTAGGGCATATCTAGAAAATGACCACAGAGATTGGGACCTGTATCTAACAGACATAGAGTGCGCCTTAAGAACATCGATTCATACTGCAACTGGTGTAACGCCATTTTTCGCGCTGTTTGGTCATAGTATGTATACCCATGGTTCAGATTATAAATTAGCTCGGAAGCTCCACTCATTGGCGGACCATGAAATTATACATTTAGATCGTAACGACAAGATGGAACTAATCCGAAATAAAATTAGACAGAATATGCATCAGGCTTATCAACAAAGCGCAAAAAGGTATAACGCAAGGGCTCGTACGATTATTTTCTCTCCGGGTCAAGAGGTATATAAAAGAAACTATGTTCTTAGCGATTTTGGGAAAAATTTTAATGCTAAGTTTGCCCGGAAATTTACGAAGTGTCGTATAGTAAAGCCCATAGGAAATAATATGTATTCTCTCGAAGATCTAAATGGAAAGGCGATTGGAATCTGTCATGCAAAAGATCTTAAAAGATAAGTGGAAAAGAAAGTCTGTTCAATCCCCTTTCCCAATTCAATTTTTATAAAAAGAATTCTAAAATAACTTTCAAAAACTATTTCACATTTGGTACCAATTCTATATCACATTTATCAGCAATTGTTTAATTCAAAATCGAATGAATCAAAACAAAACATAGAAAATGTGTCTGATGAAACTAAATACGATAGTAAAATCACCTTCGTACTGAATTCATTCGTATTAAGGTTCAAAAATATCAGCTGATCTGTTCCCCTAATTGGGTAATTCAAAGTAATCAGACTCTAGTTTCACGTTTATCACAGCTGTCTAATTTCTTTTACAAAATATTCTACGCGACATACAAATTTGAAAAAAAAAAAAAAAATGTACTCAAACACACCCGGTGGCGATAAAAATAGCACCATCTGGTTTATTCCGGCATAAATTAATGAAAGATTCCCATACATAAAAAGCGAACATACAGAAAACTACATTCTACCAGACAATCACGTAGACACCACGATTATGGTATTTGTTTACCTATCAATCACATCAGCATATACCGCATACAAAATCCGTTCTTCGGCAACCACGACGACAAGACAGGCATAGGCACAAATATTTCCGCATGCAAAATGTTTCACCACCTATTAAGGAATGAAAGTTATTAAATGGTCAAAACAAACAAAAAAGTACCGAAATACATTCCTAGGGCTATGCCCGCTTTCTGTCAAAATACTGCAAAATTGTATGCGACAAAATGTTTTGATAATTGTTATTTTTTTGAATGCGTTATTGAACGCACGGATTTTTTTTTTAAAAATGTGATCCAAACTGTTTAATCCTTCAATTCCAGGACAAAACAGGGTAATATTTTGAACGCCGGCCACGCAGTGTTCGTTTTTCCAAACATTGACCTTGAAAATATTTTTTTTTATTTTCAAAACAAATAATACACAATAATGACAGAAGTCGGGCACACTTGGAAAAAAAATTGTAATCAGCTTTTAGCTCTACCTTACTTTTTTATGGTACCATGATTTCAATAATTTGATCAAATTATGTTTGTATCAAAGTACGTATAGATTCCAACTTTGAAGATTATATCCAACCAAGAAGAATGTGTGAAATTTTGATGGAATCGGATAATTTTTCATTGAGAGCTGGTGGGTATTACCAGTGTAGATCCGCCGGCGAGGACAAATATATTCCAACTCCACACAAGGTCTTGGGTTGATAGAATTATTGGGTTGTTCCGGATGTTTACCTTTTTGTAGTGAAGGTCCCAAAGGAGTGGGCCGATAAATCCCATCCGTTCCGCTGAGCTTGTCTTAGTAGAAATACTGAATGCGGGATTGTATAAATGAATGAATGCGTATTTTAAAATTTATGAGCGTTTTTGATCTTCCCAAATGTTAACCTGCTATAGGGGAACTCGATCGATGTTTGGTAGTGACACGATATTTTCAGGGTGTCGGATCGAGAATTATCAGGCGAACCAGCAAGACATGTTTCACAGATCTGATGGACAGATTAGAAAAATAAATTAATTTATGTGGCTCTATTTCGATGGGGGATACTTACCAGCATGAGGGGGAGGGCTTAGACCAGCCTGCTGTTCGGAGCTTATGCCCGGCATGAGACCTTCAGGGAGTGGGAAGTCCCCACGTAAATGAGTTAGGCGGCCCTGCACATCACCTCCGTCCTCGATTTTCTGGCCGAAGTTGAAGTTTTGTTGCAGGCCGTTCACATTCGGCGCAAAAAGGCAACAAATATATGGGGCCGGGTTTTTTGGCAAAACCTGTCCACAACCACCGCAGAAATTATCCCAATTCTGTTGGTAGTGCATCCCATAATTGGTCCTCAAATGGATCTGCTCAGTTTTCCTGGGTTTTTAGTGAGGATGATGAGGATGCTTCGAGATTTCAATTTGCTTGTAATTTCTGCGGGGGGTGTAGTTTGGGTGGCGATGGGATCAAAATGCCGGAAATGGTTTGTTAGGGTTCGCTACGTACGAAATTAGGCTCGAACAGGGTTGAGTAAAAGAGTATTATAAAGGTAGTAAATGACAGGGTGACTCAGGCTAAGAAGTGACTAGGCAGCCCTATGATTGCTGAGTAGGTGGGAACCTACTACTACTCCGGGGTGAGCTGAAATGAGAATTCACAATAGAATAAAAAATGGCTATTGACAGTTGAAAAGAAAAAGGAATGAAAATTGAAAATGGCTCAGGAAAATGGTGTTTCGTGGAAAATGAGCGTCTGGCGGGATTCACTGAGAAGAGGGGTATAAAAGGCTGCGAGCATAAGAAAAGCCAAAGTTAAGAATAAGACGTTACCGGTGAAACTTAGCTAGAGAGCAGTGAAGAAGTGGAAAAATTTAATTTGTGTGTTGCGATTTTTTTATTGTGTAAGTAGTTTGTAACAGTGGTTTGTTGAGTAATGTGTTGTTATATGTGATGTGTGTTGCTCCAACAGGAATATTCCGGTGGTGTATCAAGCTTTTTTGGAAGCACCGAAAATTGTCCGGTTTTGGTCAGCACAACGGCGGGAAATTGCCTTTTCTTTTTGGTAACGCAAGGTAGTGGCAAGTTGTCCACAGGAGAAAAAAGCCAAAAAAAGTTACATTGAGGGTGTGGAGATTTGAATTGTAAACTGGCCAGCTGCAACTTTGAGCTTTTTGCTGTGCCTGTTATTGATCCCGCCCAGAACGCCGGCATTGTAAAAGGACCAGTCAACAAGTCCAGCTTCATTTCAGGGTTTGCCTGGCGTTCAAAATCTGTTTCCTCCGGAAAGAAGCGTAAACTGGAAGAAGAGATAAGAAGAATTAATCAATAACGTTATAAATCACTGCTCAGGTAAAAGGTGTCTTACCGTTGTGTTGTCCTTGATAGATATATTTATATATATATGTGACGTCCATAAAATTTGCTGTCTCCTTTTTTGGAACTAAAAGAAAAGAAAAAAAGAGTTAATAATCATAAATTTCGAGAAAAAAAATATAATATTCAGTATAAAGATTTAGTAATAAGATAGGTTATAGTTCTTAGGATTTAAGTAATAATCAGTTTGTAAGGGAAAAATACCGCGTTTATTTTCAAAGGCTAGGAGGTGTTACAGTAAAATTATCTTGAGTCCTTGTGATTCGATCTGATAGTTTAGGCCGTGGAATTTTAGCGGCAATTAGGCCGGTTAAGAGAGCTCTTTTAGGTGGCTAGTAATTTCGTATAGACGCGGAATATTGCGCGGGAAAAGCAAGGCAAAGGATAATATATTGGTTTCTACCGAGTAATTAAAGCCATAGATTTAAGAAAGCCCGGTATTATTCTTAATTTGTTTTTTTTTATACCATACAGTTTGTCAATTTTAATGTAAGAAAAAAAATAGTAGAGAAAAAAATTAAGAAAATATTTAAAGCTAACTTATTTTTTTTAATAAAATTAAAAATGATTCTTTTGTAAACAGTAGATACTAATATGTGTTGCTAAATTTGTATAACTTGGGGGGGAAGGTGGTATGAAGTAAGTGTGTGATTCGAAGCGTGTGGTTCAAGGGGATTCAGAGAAACGCAAGAAATGGAAATACTGGATCCAGGTAGGGTGGGCGAGTGTGGGATCGATCCACCGAGATCCCTGTATGATGACTCCTATTTTGTATATCGTAGAGTAGAGCAATTGTAGTAAAGTCCCCTTTCAATGTTAGTGTGTTGGATTCGATTGGCGGGTTGAGATCCCTAGCCCTGGGAGTCTCTGTGACAGTCGGATGGCCTAATCGTATGCCGAGCATATGCACACATAACAAAGTTTTTGTAGCGAAATTATCCTTTATGCTAGGAACACAATTGGAGCGAACGACGAATTTTTTCGCGGCGTATGTTCGTCGTCAAAAATAAAAACCATATGTGTATATGGAAGTGCACACAATCACGGCGCCGGCGAAAATTTCGTCGGTCGCCGCGAACTCAATTAGCTTTATTTCTATTTCATACGCCGGCGAACGGCGACAAAACAGTACAAGGTGGCCATACTTGTACGAATTTTATGTGTTTTAGTAAATAAAGTTACTTTTTACTTAAAAATTTGTTATGGTCACTCTACTATCTGTTATTCGTATAAAAAAAACATAAATAATTTGTTTATTTATTTGTGCACTTGCGCCTGAGTGAAGATGGATATCAGTGAATTTATAATAGAAAAGATGGACATAACTGAAATTATAAAGAATTATGAGTTCTTGTATAATTTTCATTGTAGTCAACAAATGAGCAAAAAGTAAACAACTTCATCAGCTGTTTTATAATTTCGTCGGTATTGTGTTCCATACGACGAATTTTCGCGGCTCATTTTGTCGCCGCGTAGGGCGAAATTCGTCGTTCGCTCCAATTGTGTTCCTAGCATTATAGACATATAGAACATGGTTTTGATACTAATTCTGTCATTACAAGCCAAACAGGCAGTCGTCTCTCAACTCTCGTTGACTTTAGACTACGTGCGCGCCTTTTCGCTTTCTTTTTTATGCGTTTTGTTTGTTTTGCTTTGAACACCAATACACACACAAATACACACATTCCTTCCATCTAACCAATAACACAAACATTATTTTATTTGGTGATTTTGCTGAAATTTAATATTCCTAATTTCAACAAAATATACAATTTTCTGCGAAAATGGGTGATGAGGAGCCGCCTCCTCGTTTAGACCCGAGGAAAAGAATTGAGCTTTTTAGCAACCCTGGAAGCAAGAAGTTTAAAAATAATCAGCCTTCTATGCAAAATAAAATGCCGCAGTGCTCTGCAAAAACAACACCAGCAAAAGAAAACACCACTCTCACACCATATGAAAATCAATATTTTAATGATACAAAGTCCATCTCCACCAACACAACTAACAACTGTCACTCCAACAATAACAATCCCTCCAATCCATCCAATATACCCAAAAACACAAACAAAACAGATATTTACAGCTATGATAACTATGAAAACCAAACAATTCTTTACAGCCCAGCCCATCCAGGTCCATATTATGTACTTCTTACTTCTGATGAGCCCATTTGCCCTAGAAGAAAGAACTCAGAATTACATTTGTATGCCAAATTAGCCAGTGCCAACATAAATGCTCATTTTGTATCAAAGAATATTGCATATAAAACCTTCCGCCTGAGCTTCAACAATTATAACTCGGCAAATAATTTTGTTTTGGATCCAAATGTAAAATCTATTGGTTTGAATGCTTTTATCCCAGATAGATTTGTACAAAAATTTTATGTTATTAAATCCGTACCAGTAGAATTCACTGGCAAAATGATATATGATCAAATCAACAGCAGCGACAATGATTTCAAAGCTGTATCAGTATATCGTTTCAAATACAAAAATGAAAATGGTCAGTATGTGCCGTCGCAAACCATTAAAGTAGGTATTGTAGCGGACTACGTTGTAAAAGAACTTAAAATGTTCAACTCTATAGTGGAGACGGATTTATATATTCCACTTGTACGCTTATGTAAAAATTGCGGTCGTTTAGGTCATATAGCCGTAAAATGTAGAGCCAAAAAAAGATGCCTTCTTTGCGGGATAAACATTGAATGTCCCACAAACTGCACAGAGCCAAAATGTGATACATGTTTGTCGACAATTAAATGCAAAACATACTGTATTCTACCCAGATGTATACTATGCAACATGGAAGATCACAATGCCATGGATGTCAAAAAATGCAAAAGATACAGCAATGAAAAAAATATTCTGGAGGCTATGGCAATCACCAACCTTTCAAGGAAAGAATGTATCCCTAAAGTTTCAAACAATTACTTTGAAATTTTAGATGAACCAAATTATGAAAATCAATTTCCCCAAATTTCTAAAACAAGCAGAAGACCAGTTACTTCCTTCAATGATGAACTCAACAGAAGGAGAACTAAAGTCAATTACAATAAAGTAGCAGCATCAATACCTCGTAGAACACATATTACAGCTGAACAGGAAACGATTGTACCCTCTAAACCATCCTTTGAATTCTCAAATTTTTTCAAAGTTTCTGAGTATGAAAAAATATTATCCACTTTCACTCAACAAATGGCTGCCGCATTAACCAATGCCAAGTGTACAGAAGGATTACAGATCTTAGACAGTTTTTCAAATGCCTTAAAAGCACCAGCAATAGATGGACCTTCCAGTTCTAACCAAACCGAACATGATAATCTTACAGCACAACATACAAAGTTTGAATAAAAATAAAAATTATTTAGAACTTTACTTAAACAAATTTTCTGTCGATATATGCATCTTAAGCGAAATTTTTAATGTAGATGAAAATGCATCATCATCTTACGTAAACAATTATGGATTATTCTGTAAAAAAAGAATCGACAATTATGGTGGCGTTGCCATCCTGCACAAAAAAACTATTAAAATGAAAAAATTACCTTTTGCATCGGATTTAGACATCTTAATATGTCAAACTACAAACCTGTCTCAAAATTTAACGATTGTCTCAGTATACTTTCCGCATTCTGTAAAATCCAATGTTTTAAAAACTGAAGTATCAAAACTTTTAATCTTTCTAAATGGAAAATCAAATGTCATTATTGGCGGGGATTTTAATGCAAGATGTAAAGCATATGGTGACGTTTTTGACACAGTTCGAGGATCCACTGTGCAAACCTTGATGGACAGTTCGGCATTTCGTTGTGTTAATGATGGCTCAGCAACCTTTAAAAAGAATCTATTTGACAGTTCTTTCGGTTCTGTGTTAGATCTTACCTTCACAAATATGTCTTCAAACTTTAATTGGAATGTAAAAAATACAAGCATAGGAGGAAGCCACCACAGACCAATCCTTATTAACATAGATAATTTCACATCAAAGCAACAGTACTTCCTAGCAAAAAAACATCTCTTCAAAAACTTATCAAATCTAAAAATTGATTCCAATATGAATGATATTCAATCGAAGCTAAAATCAACAATAAAAAATTCAACTTTTCTCATTACTGCTGAAACAAAATTTCAAACATGGTGGAATAATGACATTACCATACTCTTACGTCAAAAAGAGGCCGCAGAACAGAAATTTGATAGATACAAAACCACTGAAAATGCCCTGAGTGCAATCAACGCTATATCTAAATTCAAAAAAGCCGTAAAATGTGCCAAAAATCGCGACAAACGTCGTAAACTGTCAGATTTAAGCCAATTATCTAATTCAAAATCGCTTTTCCGTTATGTAAAGAGCTGTAAATCGGTTTTCGAACCCCAATCTGCTTCTAAATGGAACACTGACAACAACGAAGCCTTCTTACGTCATTTGAGTGAACAGGTTCCCAACAACAGACAAACTATATCCATTTCAATTTATAACAATCAATCTGCAAATTTCTCCATGGAAGAACTAGACAATGTTCTACAGCAAAAAACTAAACCATCTGCAGCTGGTCTGGATGGAATCACTTATGAAATGGTTAATAAACTATCCCAAGATAGTAAGCAGCACCTTTTGAATTCCTTTAATAATCAATGGAAAAACTGTGAGTTTTTTGAAGAATGGAGGAGAATAAAAATTGTTCCCATACCGAAAAAAGGAAAAAATTTAGACATCTGCACAAATTTTCGGCCAATTGCTTTAATATCTGTACTGGCAAAGATTTTAAACCTCATGGTCAAACAAAGGCTCAATGATTTTCTAGATGAACATAAAACTCTTCCACCTAGATCTTATGCATACCGCAAACATGTGTCAACTTCAACATGCATTAATGACATACTACACACAATAAACACCTCCAAAGAAAAAAATGACAAGGTGATTGTTCTCTCGATGGATGTATCGAAAGCCTATGAGTGTGTCGATATAAATTACCTGAAGAGGATTTTAATAGAAATAAACATTCCACTCCAAATAAGATTATGGATAATCAATTTTCTCTGCAAAAGGACTCTTTGTATGGGAAACTCCACCCTAAATATATACAATGGGATCCCTCAAGGCAGTTGTTTAAGCCCAACACTATTCAACCTATACACAATAGGCCTCCATGGTTTAGCTGATGAAAACACAAACATTTTCCAATATGCGGATGATTTTATTTTGCTTGTGGCAAGCCATGACTTTGATAGTGCCAACAATATTTTACAAATCAAAACCAATAACATGGTATCCTTATTAAAAAAACTAAACCTTGACGTCAATGTTGAGAAAACTTCAGTAATGTACGTGGCTAAAGGAGGTCGGAGAAATCCCAACATTTTACTAAATGGAGTCCAAGTAAATGTTGTTAAGTCCATCAAATTTTTAGGGAGACATATTAAAAACAGTCTATCACTCAAGGAGCACTACGAAGAGGTGATGATATCCTGCAGAAATACTGTTAATGCTTTAAAAATGGTCACGGGTCCAAAAAGTGGAATTCATCCCGCAAAAGCTATAAACCTGTCAAAATCACTTATCTTTTCAAAGACCGAATATGCAATCTCATCGATGGCTCACAGACCAATGTATATAAACAAGAAGCTAACAAGCTTTCAAAATCAGTTGTTAAGAAAAAATTTGGGACTGGTGCCTTCCACTCCAAATCATGTGGTATACGCTCTTGCTGGTATGCTACCAACAGATTTAAGAGCTCAACACTTGGCGGCTAAAGAATTGATAAGACTTAAAATATACAACTCTTCTCTGTATGAATACTTCACCTCAAATACCTCAAGAAAAACTAGTCTTGGATATGTCTATACAAAGTTTCGCACAATTTTTGAAAATCTCAAAATTGGTTACAATCAACATCCGACCAACAAGGTAGATTTCATGCTGGATATATTTAATACTACCAAAAACAATACACCAACAGAATATTTCAAAGCACACTACTACGAATTAATTAACGACTTCAGATCCGAAGGCGTTTCTATTTGGGCGACGGATGCTGCTGTTTTTAACAACAACACAGGCTGCGCTGTCTGCAATATATCTGCTAATCAAAATTTTGTTTTCAAAATTAATGAAAAACTTTCTTCTCTTACTGGTGAACTATGTGCAATTGAAAAGGCAATTGATTTGATGATCGAAGACGGTGTCAGCACAGCTGCTTTATTTACAGACAGCAAAAATGCTTGTCTTCTGCTTAAAAACAACACATCTCACAATTTCACTGTGTACAATATTCTAAACAAAATAGTTAATTCGCATTTAATTAAAATCTCGTTTGTTTGGACACCTTCCCATGTCGGTATACCAATCAATGAAACAGCCGATTATTTTGCGAAGCATGCAGCAAATGTTGGTTCACCAATCAACTTCTGTCTGTCGGTCACAGATGCGTCGAAACGCATTGAGTCACTCCTGTGGAATGAGTTTATAGAAAATTACAAGGACATCTCACGGACTAAAGGAACTTACTTCTACCAATTCTTCCCGGCGCCTGCTAAACAGCCCTGGTTCTTTTCATCAAACATGAAACCTGAAAACATAAAGATTGTTAATCGATTGCTCACTGGTCATACTTACACCAAAAAATATTTCCACAGGATTGGAATTGCTGACTCAAATCTTTGTGAAACCTGCAACGAAATTGAAGATGAAAAACACATAATTTTTTTCTGCAAAAAGCATCAAAATCATAGGAATGATTTTGATTTGTTCAAGAAATTTAATAACTTACCGGAAATCCTGATGTCCAAAAACCAACAAAATATAGATGAATTAATCAACTTTATTGCACTTTGCAAAATTGAAGTTTGACTTTTATTTGTAAATAATCATCATATTTGCTGACAGTTCTTTATTTTTTCCTTTAGTTTTGATTTTTTTTTTGTTTTGATTTCTTATGTATTTCATTCATATCACTACATTCTGTAAACACACATATACTGTAAACAAAAAGAAAACGAAAATAAAAGAGTACTGATACTTTTCAAGTAACCAATAACCGGTCATGGTGAATGGGCACGAAAGTGTTCTAACCACCAACATACTTGACGACGTAGAAGTACAAAAAAAAAAAAAAAAAAAAAAGCCAAACAGGATTGGCCTACCTTCTCTTCATTGTACCATGCACCTACCTACATACAGGCATGGTAGACCTCAACCTGTATAATAAATTTATCGAAATCATTTTTTATCATTTTACAAGTGATCAGCCGCAAAACTTTGTCATCTACGTGAACCCGCAATTTTAATTTGACACTGACATTTCCAGGAAGATTACAAATGTCAGATCACCTGTACTTATGCTACACATGGGAACAATTGAACAACTGCCAACATTTCTTCATCTTTTAGTTCTATTTTAAGCAGGATTTTGGCATGAATTTCATAATAATTTTTACAAAATTGGTTTGTTTTCCTGCAGGAATTCTCAAACAAGTTATTGCTCAGAAAGTTAGGTAGTTTATGTGAAGAGTAAACAGACGAAACTAAAGATCTTTAAGTGATCAACGAAACACTTATAAACAATGAAACACTTATTTTCTGTAGCCGGTGTTGACATATCCAGAGGAGACAATTTTGAAAACCTTTGGTCCGCGTAGACCGTGTCCGTACATTCTGGCAAGCTCTCCAATAGTCCAAATGTAATCAGTCTTTTAAATTCAACCTCGTATAAATGTTGCTTAAGTAAATTAATCCATGAGTTGCCCTCGTTCGTTATTCACTCGTTGTTATCGAATAGTGTTGTGCATTTTCGTTATCGATTACACATCCTCATCACTGTTTATCGAAAGCATCTTCTTACCAAATCGCAAACCAATAATAAGTGTAATTTTTAATTAATTTTCTCGGAGCAAACAAAAAGATAATAAATATTTATAGGGAAACGAAACAGATCCGAAATTATCCTCTAACCCTTCAAAAGTGCAACGTAATAAGCAGCATCGAATCAAGAAGTGAAAAATAACAGACACGAGAAAAATAGAGTGGAAAAAAAGAAAGGCGTAAAAATACGATACATAAATTTTACACAACAGAGGAAAAAGAATTCCAGTGACAAAATTGGAGCGAAAAAACAAAAACAGGAAAAGAAAATAGTGCAAAATTTGCTTGGATAATACACAACAACAAACGTACGATCAAAATAATATAGTTTTTGTTTTGGCGAAAAAAAAGTTCATTGCTCAGTAGTAGTGCATCATCGTTGTTGCCGTTGTCGTCGCAGAGCACAGCAGACTTCGTTGTTGTCGACGCTAGACTTTGCCACACATAGCAAAACATTGCAACAACAAAAACAACAGCAGATCAAGGACACCTGACGACTGAACTGACGACCTCGCCGTTGTTGTTGGTTGGAGGAGGTTTTTTTTTGTTCTCATCTCCACTGTGAGGCTGTAGAGTCGTTTGGTGAGAGAGCAAACAACAGCAATCCCAGGACACATCTCATTTCGGACTTCATTGCGTTATGGCTGTTAAGCAAAACAACACTGAGTCGAATGGTTCATCAGCGGATGCTAATCAAGTGAATGGCACCGGTGTAAAAGCTACCGGGACAATAACGAAATCGAAGAAAATGAATGCAAATGGGGCAAATAGCGATGGCGGTGGGGGTGGTGGCCTTAACCCATCCGGTTTGGGTGTAACGAGTAATGCCGAATTGCCCGGCTGCAGCGGCAATACAGGAGCCTTTGCTAAGGCAAAAAAGCTAAATGTCTCGGCATCACCCAATGTGGGTGGTGGTGTAGCCGGTAGCAATTCCACACCAATGGCATCTCAAACCACTGATATTGCCCAAATCTTGCAATTGATCGAATTTGTCGAAAAGAAACAACAAGAAATGGATTTGAGCAAGAAAATGATGGAGATATATAGCCATTTAATATGGAAATTGGCGCGGGTACAAATACCGCGACAATCGGCAGCGGACTTGAAACGCTTCAAAGATGACATGGCCAAGGTGGGGGCATTTTTTGCCAAAAACAATGAAAAGGTGATCTATTATCACACCTTCTTGCCACTGGTATGTGAATTGATTACCATGAGCGATGGTGAACAACCCTCGTGTGCTCTGGCCGTGATATTTCAACTCTTCAGTACGGATATGATTCTTGAGGCTGTGCAATCGCTGCTCGATGTCGATGTCCCAGATCAGAGTATACGCAAAACAGTGGGGCTACTGTGTGAATGGTTGCGAATTTGTAACTTTTGTCAAAATCTCAATATTTGGATAATGGCCATTTTGAATGGCTTGCAGAAGCAGCAAAAGACAACCTTGGTGGATCAAATTGCATTGGAGAATATTGATCAATTGTTTTCATCGTTAATTGTGCCAGTGTTAAGGCCCAAAGTGGCACCAATTGTATTTCATATGTTGTCTACAGACCAAACACCTGAGGTGTTCCATAAGGTAAGTGTTGTAGGTAAACATAAAAAAGCTTTCAACATTAATATATGTTCTTCTGTTTCAGATCATACCTCGTTTTCCCCGAGTCATAACAATGCTGAAACAGCAATCCAATAGTTCCGAAGAATATGCCGAAAGCACCAAGGCCATACTGAAGCAATTGGTAGATAGAGCAAGTGCATTAATGGTTAGATTTTTCCGTTATGATGACATGTATGAACCAATTGAGTTGGCCCTGAAAGATTTCCAACCCTCCAGTAACTATTTAAGTTATGCCTATGGCAATAAAACTTTCGATTCGACGGGTGTTGAGAACTATTCAAATCAAGGCAATGCCAAAGTGGGTTTGGTCAACTTGGGCAACACCTGCTATATGAACAGTGTTCTGCAGGCATTGGCCATGACAAAAGAGTAAATAGTCCCCTAAAAGAAAAAAAAAATATTGGAAATATTTAAATTTGTGTATTTTTTCTTTTTAGATTTACCCGTGAAATCCTTCTATCCGAATCCAAGTCCCCACTATTGATAAAAATGCAACAACAAATAGCTTTAATGCTCTATTCTACCCGCCAAGAACTGACACCATCCAAGGTGTTGAATGCCACAAGACCACCAGGATTTTCACCGGGTCTACAACAAGATAGTTCGGAGTTTTTGGGTTATCTTTTGGAGACATTACATGAACAGGAAATTACCTTCAATAAGAAAGCCAATAAGAACAATGAACTCAGCTCACCCTCGGATTCAAGGGGGGCATCGGCTTTATGTCAACCAAATGGCAATGGTGGCGATAATAATGGTCTTGGTGATGATGAAGACGATCTAGACGACGATGATGTAGAGCTCAAAGAGGCTGTCGAACCTAAAAAGTCAACAAATAGCCAAAACATATCCACGCAAGCCGCCGATTCCTTATGCACACAAACCACAAATACTAAAGACAATACTTTAAAACATTCAAACTCCAAACATCTATCGCATGCAGCAGCCGGTTCCGCCTCCGCAACGGCATCTCCTGCATCAGCTGCTGCAACAACATATTCGACAATCGAAAAGACATTCACCGGCAAACTGGCCACCACCTATAAATGTTTAACATGCGGCTGGAAAAGTTGCAACATCGATAGCTTTCGTGATTTACAGCTATCCTTTCCCGATGTTAAAAATGATTGTGCTTCCAATTATTCAGTACAGGACCTCATTGAATACTATTGTTCATCGGAAAAACTCTATGGTGATAATCAATATTTTTGTGAACGCTGCAAGAAACTATCGGATGCTGAACGTTATATAAATGTTATAAGTGCGCCAAAGAATCTAATATTGACACTGAAACATTTTAAATATGATCAAAAATATCATATGCGTGCCAAATTGATGCACAAGGTATTTCATGATGAAAAGGTGAGTAGTGGATGTGTTTTCTGGAAAAAAAATTGTTGTTGTTTTTTGTTTAATATTCATTTTGGACATATTGCCCAACACCGGTCAATAATGAGTGGAGAAAGTATCAAATTTACTTAATTTGCTCGCTCTAAGAGATGGAAAAAACAAGCTCAAATTCTGATAGAAATAAGTAAAATTTAGTACGAAAAGGAAATTGTCAGTAAAGCGTGAGAAAATACCTTGTTGAAAACTTGACCTACCTTGCTGAAAACTACATTATTGGAAAAATACTTCTATAGCTCGGACACTCCGATTCCAAAAATACAGGGTGAGATGAAAAAACTGCAACCAACTTCAGACTGCTTTCATTTCTAAGCCACTCGTCCGACAGCTGTTAAAATTATTCCAGTGACAGCACATTATATTGTTTACAAGCGTACAAAAGCATTTTGGTGGGAATTTTCCAGAAGAAAAGTTACTCGTGATGGAATTCAAGTGTGACAGTGTGGTTTCTTTATATTTGGCAGGAAAACCACAAATGGCTATCGTTAGAACACTCCAGCATCAGCATTTAAATGTGAATAAATCTTTTGTGTCTCGTACCATCGCTCGTTACCGTGATACTGGAAGCGTAGCCCGACGTCAAGGAATTGGACGGAAGAAAACAGCAACATCAGAAGAAATAGTTCGAAAAGTGAAAAAGCGACTTGATCGAAACCCGCGTCGCAATGGCCGAAAAAATGACTCGTGAGCCGAACATATCGCAATATTAAATTCCGCAAATATTGAAAAATGAGCTCGGGATAAAGTCATTGAAATTCCAAAAAGTGAAAGAACTTACACCGCAACAGAAAGTAAATAGACTCAAAAGAGCTAAATATTTGCTTCGCTTGGCCGAAAGTGGTGAACTGCCGAATTTGGTTTTCTCCCATGAGCTCCGATGAGAAAAGATTCGTTATCCAGCAGTTTGTAAACAAACAAAATTATGGTGCTTACTTGCCAAAGAGGTAAGCTGAAAATGTGCACCTTCGGTTGGCCACCAGAACTCAAGCCCCGCCATGGTGATGGTGTGGGCCGCCATAACAGCCGATGGTCGCTCTCCGCTCGTATTAATCGACCGTGGCATCAGAATAAATGACGAATATGATTGAGAAAATATTCTGGAGGGTGTATTAAAGCCTTGGGCACGCAAACATTTTGGCCGCAGACCTTGGGCAGTCCAGCAGGACTCAGCACCATCGCCCGCGACACCCAAGAATGGTTACAAAATGAGGTTCCTCGCTTCATTTCCAGCGCACAATGGCCACCAAAATCTCCGGATACCGATCCGTTGGACTATTGTGTCTGGAGTATTTTGGAAAGCATGGTTGACACTAAAAAATACCAAAGTGTCGATCACCTCAAGCAAGCGCTTCGCCGGGAATGGGCCAAAATACCGCAGAGCAACATTCGGGCAGCGTGTGACGGTTTCATTGGCTGTTTGAAAGCCCCAATTCGTGCCAAAGGTGAACAACTCGAACAAATCTAAACTTTTAGCTTTCATTCAATAAAATTAAAAAAATTTTAAAATTATGGCGTTTGACTTTGTTGAAGTTTTTTATCTCACCCTGTATATTAGTTTTTCGGATATATGTTACTTGATTTCGACCAACAACACACATATGGATATTATTTTACCTTCTTTGCTAATCTTTGTTTATATCCTTTCGCCATCCCCATTCCAGGTATCCCTTAAAGTGTGCTCACCCGAAACCCTCGAAGAAATTTCCACCGTACATTATGACATCTATGCCGGCGTTGTACATTCCGGTTTTAGCATGGATTCTGGACACTATTACACATATGCAGCCGATGCCACAAATAAATGGTACAAATTCAATGACAGCATTGTAACGCCATCACGTACCGAAGAATTGCACAATTTAACACCACCCAATACACCCTATATACTGTTCTATCAAATGGGAGCGAGATCGAATGAAACACCCGACACATCGGCATCGACAAAAGTCATTAAAGTCGATGTACCGTCGCTGTTGACATTGGAAGAATTACCTCGCGATCTAAGGGACATGGTTACCCACGACAACTATGCATTCTCGGAAGAATTAAAAATGCGACGATTCAAGGCTAATGCAGTGTTGGCAAATTCAAATCAGGGTGTTAATAACAAGAACAAAGGCTCACGACGAGATAGTTTTGATGATGATGACGAAGAACAACCACCGCCGGCCAGTGGTTGTGGTGGCAATAGTATGCTAAATAATATGAATAGGTTTGTATATTAAAAGCAGGCGAAAATCAAGAACCACAACAACGGAAGTGAAGATTCCTTATTATAAATGTCCTTTAGCTCTATTCTCTGTTGCCTTTTTGTAATGTTTATAAATAACAACCACAACAAAAAAGAACCCTCTCTTTAAAAATTATATATTTCCTTTAAATTTTTTCTTTTAAACTTCTTATGTTATTATTAACTATGTTATTCTTATAGGAAAAGTACTTGATTGATTTGTACTTTAAATGTATGAAAGAACCCCAAGCGAAAAACAACAAAAATATTGAGAATTACAACAAACAAATGATTTTTATAAGTTTAATTTTATACATCATAAAACAAAAAAAAAATGAAAGAGAAAAATTACATTTTTTGTACTATATTGTTTATTATTTTATGAATACATCATAGGAAAGCTACTTTCATAGACCCCTCCCCAAAACCGCCTCACATTTAATATTATAAAAAAAAAGAAAATTCATTGTAGAAACCAAAGTCCTTGTTAATTCATTTTTTAAAAAATCTCTTAATTACTCCCACCAATAATTATTAAATTCATCAACATCAAACCCCTCTTCCTTTTTACAGAACAATATGTCAAAACTGTCTGAATAATTAACCAAAATGGCCAGGATATTTCATGAAAGAAGTTCGGGTTTTTGCATGAGAATGGAGTGAAATTCATGTTCGCCATTTATCTCGCTTGCAATTCATAAGCTGGGCTTTTCTTTCATAAAATACCTGTATCTAACTCCCTAAGAAAGTTAGTTTTGAGATTAGTTTTTTTTGTAATCCTATGGCCTAGTAGCTAGTTAGTTTACAAGGAAAATATAAAAATAATTTGGTTAATTTTAACAATTTTTTAATACAGGCATCCCACTCCTAGGCATACCATAACTTATATGAAAAAAATACCACATAGAATTTATATATAAAAAATAAATTAAAAATTAATGGCAAGGAATCATACAGTTAATCCCTCTATCAATTCCCTACAGGGTATTGCAATTAAATTGTAATACTTTTATTTAAAACTATTAAAAATTATTATTCTAAAAACATAAGCATAAAAAATAATTATTCAAGAAAAACAAAACAACCATTTAAAATTTAAAAATTACGAATAAAAAATCATATAAATGTAATTTAAGTTTAATCAAGAAACAAAAAAAAACTAATAATAAAAAAACATTATCATAAAATATGAAAAAAATATATATATTTATTAAAACACAAAAAGTTTATTAAAAACGTCCCCGTTTCCCTTGTTTATTTTTTATGTTTTTCTCATAAAAGTTTTATTTAATTTAATACATTTATATATTCCATGTTAACATTTTTTTTCGTACCGTGAGCGAGATATGGTAGTTACAAATAGAATAAACCATGAATTGAATGTGAATTAAAAGAAATTTTAAAATAAAGACTGGTATACAAAAACAAAACAAAAAATCTAATCCAAAAAAAAAAAAAAACACAAACAAACAAATT
Source organism: Musca domestica (assembly GCF_030504385.1). Classification (NCBI taxonomy): domain Eukaryota; kingdom Metazoa; phylum Arthropoda; class Insecta; order Diptera; family Muscidae; genus Musca; species Musca domestica. The sequence goes on along the minus strand of NW_026712340.1, from coordinate 6,057,033 downwards.
GGATTTAAGAGATTTGATGAATGTATTGATTTAAAATTAAGAAAAAAATGAGAAAACCAATATGGCAAACACAAAACATTTATATGGTGGAAAAAAGACGACGAGCACGTTTAAAACAAAATAAAAATTCCTTCGATAAAAACAAACTAAAAACTAAAATTATTTTATTTTCAATGATTTATTAGGAAAATTTTTTAATGGAAGTTAAACTATTTTAAAATGTGTGCTTAGGAAGTAAATCTGTAAATCTACGGAAGACGTGTCTGGTGTGTATGGTTACCATAAAATTTGTAACGATTGTTACAAATTGTTACTGGAAGTCGCCTGTTAACCCGAAAGTTCTGCAAAAGAGAGCGGTCGGAGAGAGAATTTTTGACAGTTGTTTCAGTGAGGGTTTGCAAATTCTTTCTGGACAAATTTCTTCTTGCAATCACATGAAACTCTTCTTCTTCTCATTAATCGACATTCAATCAGATGTTTTCCATTGTTTGTTTATTTCTTTATCTCTTTTGTGCTTTCAATTTGAAAATGTTTTTTTTTTTTGGAATGAGCAAGACTAATTGTTTTTTGAGAATAACTTTACAAAATGTGAAAATAAATATTAATATGTAATAAGAAAATAAAAGACTATTTCCAACTTTTTAAGCGAACACCATTAGCAGCACGTTTAAAGGATTCCGGGGAACGCATAACATCAATCTTTTATTGCTCATTTCCTTTTTATACCCTCTGCGATATGGCTACAGAGGGTATATATCATTTGATACGGTCAAAACGTGCCTAGTCGAAATAACGGTTTTAAATCCTATGTCTCTTTGGACCAAATCCGTTTCAGAACATTTGGAGTCGATCTAGCGATGTCCGTCCGTCCGTCCGTCTGTCTGTCTGGCTGGCTGGTGCGCACGATAACTCTCGAAGGGAGTATCCGATTTAGTCCAAACTTGGTACATCGTAATATTTTTGTCAAACTTAGATCGAGTTCGGAGATGGGAAACATGGGTCCACTCCTTCTGGTACCTCCCCCACGAATGGTCGAAATTTTCAAAAAATATATTTTTTGCACAGAAAAAGAAAGGATAATGCGATTTTGCTCCAACTTTCCAAATCCTAACATTTGCATCAGTACTAGATCAAGTGTAACCAGTAAGGAAAGCTCAAAAGTCGGGCGGGGCCGACTATATGATACCCTACACCACTATGCATATTTAGTAGAGCTCTCGTAAAAAGGTTTATACAGGGCATTTCAGAGCTCTATGAGATATTTGGTACAAAATCAAAATCTATCTAATTCTATCGTGCATTTTACGAACTATAGCTATCTCTGAACCGGGTTTCTCCAAATTTGACATATTAGCTTCTAGACTGAATTCGGTTTTATGTACGAAAATTCATGTCATTTGGGCTGATATTGGCCATTTGATGCACAATTAACACGAAATCGGATGGGAGCTATAGCTATATCTGAACCGATTTTTACTAAAATTGGTGTACTTGCTTCTAAGCTGGTTTCGGTCGGATTTGCCAAAATTGATGCTATTACGACCATTTGGTGGTCAATCACCCGAAATCGGATAAAGATATATATGGAAGCTATATCCAAATTTGAACCGATTTCGATAAAATTTAAAACAGCTATTCCTGTGCTCCATCTAATACCTGGTACCAAATATCACGGTTGTGGAGTGAATATTACGAATGTAAGGGACTAAAACACTAAAATTTGATATACTTGCTTCTAGGCTGAATTTGGTCCGATGTACTAAACTTCAGTCCATTTGGACTTATATCGGCCATTTGGTGCACAATTAACCCGAAATCGGATGAAGATATATATGGGAGCTATATCCAAATCTGTACCGATTTCAATAAAATTACAAACAGCTATTTCTGGGCTGTATCTTTTATCTGGTACCAAATATCATTCTTGTGGAGTGCATATTACGAATGTGAGAGGCTTAAACACCAAATCGGATAAAACATATATATGGGAGGTATAGCTGTTTCTGAACCGATTTTCTCCAAATTTGTTGTATTTGCTTTAAGGCTAATCTCGGTCACATGTGCCAAAATTCGGGCCATTTGGGCTGATATTGGCCATTTGGTGGCCAATTAACCCGAAATCGGATGAAGATATATATGGAAGCTATATCCAAATTTGAACCGATTTCGATAAAATTTAAAACAGCTATTTCTGTGCTCCATCTAATACCTGGTACCAAATATCACGGTTGTGGAGTGCATAGTAGGAATGTGAGGGACTTAAAGATCAAATCGGATGAAAGATATATATGGGAGCTATAGCTATATCTGAACCGATTTTCTCGAAATTTGATATACTTGCTTCTAGGCCGAACTCGGTTGGGTGTGCCAAAATTCAGGTAATTTGGACTGATAGTGGACATTTGGTGCACATTTAACCCGAAATCGGATGAAGATATATATGGGAGCTATGTCCTTGGGCCAAAAAAATATTGTTTGGAAAATTTCATCTCAATCGGATAATAAATGCGACCTGCATTTTGTTCACAAGAATACATGGACAGACGGACTGACATGCATAAATCGACTCAGAAAGTGATTCTATGAAGGTTCTCAAAAGTAACTATGGGTCTATCTCGTTTCCTTCTCCACGTTACAAACAAATGCACAAAGACATAATACCCTTACCACTATGTGGTGTAGGGTATAAAAATAGACACTATCGGTTCACTCCATCAAGTACCTCCCCCACATATGGTCAAAATTTAGAATAATTACAACTCTCATAAAATGTGATGTAAGAGTCCGATTGTCTTCAAATTTCACACATCCCAAATTTTATATTAACCCAAGGTCTGGTGTAAAAATGGGCAATATCGGTCCATTCCTTCTGGTACCTCCAGCACAAAAGGTCGAAATTTGCAAAAAATATATTTTTTGCACAGAAAGAGAAAGGATAATCAGATCTTGCTCCAACTTTGCAAATCCTAATATTTGCATCAGTGCTAGGTTAGGTGTGGATCGGTCCACTCCATCAGGTACCTCCCCACAAATGGTCAAAAATTTGAATAATTTCAACTCTCATAAAATATGATGTAAGAGTCCGATTGTCTTCAAATTTCACACATCCCAATATTTATACAAACCCAAAGTCTGGTGTCAAGCTGGGCAATATCGGTCCACTCCTTCTGGTACCACAAACGCCCAAAATTTTGAATATCCATGAAGTTCATAAAAAGCGAAATAAACATCCGATTCCATTCCAGACATTGTACATCTCAATATTTCCATCAACACAAGATCTGCTATAAAGATGGCAGAGATCGGACCATTTATTATGCTACTTGCTCCACATAGGGTTGAAGATTTTGAAAAACATAGCGCTCAAAGAAAGCGAAATTTCACACACACAAACATTTTTGTTAACAGAAGATCTGTTGTGAAGATGCTATATATCTGCGAACCCCTTCCGGTACCTCACCCACAAAGGGACACAATTTTCAATACTTTTATCTGTCATAATTTGCGAAACAACTCAGCGATCCTTTTCAACTTGCTATATCTAAGCCTAATTATTTAGGTCCGATACGAAATGGACAATATTGACCCATTCTTTAAAAACCAACTTCACAGAGGGTAAGGTCTACTAGCCGACCTTATGTAGGCCATGGTAGGGCACTGCAACCAATTGATTTCAATTTTTTATTGTCCCGGGGCTGGATTCTTGTTCTATGAAAATATGAAATGAAAACTATTTCCTTTATAAAAAATTTTATTTGATATTTCTTTCCTATATAAAAGTTTTCATTTCACATTTCCATAGAACAATAATTGAGGCTCTGGCTTAACATGTGTATGTTTATGTTATTTTTAATTGTATGAAAATTGTTTAGAAAATAGTTAAATTCAGTTGCAATCAATATGCTTATTACTAGGTATGTATCAATGAAGACAAGGTAGGTTAACTTTGAAAAAATTGCAAGTATAGAGGTCTACCTGTTTGGCTTGTAATGTCAGAGTTACAATAAAAACAATAAAAAACTAAACAATTTGTTGTATTGTTTTTGAGTAAATAATTTAAGCCCGCGAAAACTGGACGAAAGGTTAAAATTTCTTTTCAAAATCATGTTCTATATATATGTTTAAAGGTTTATTTCGCTTCAAAAATTGTAGATTTTGTCGATGCACACGTTTTTAAACACCCGAATGTGAATATTTTCTGAACAATTGTTTTATTATTGAAAGTGAATTCACACAAATAAAGTTGGCATATTAAGCCAAGAAAACAAAAAAATTAAAATCATATGGTATTTAAGCCCGCGAAAACTGGATGAAAGGTTAAAATTTCTTTTGAAAATCATGTTCTATATATATATATGTTTAAAGGTTTATTTCGCTACAAAAATTGTAGATTTTGCCGATGCACACGTTTGAAAACATCCGAATTTGAATATTTTCTGAACAATTATTTTACTATTGAAAGTGAATTCACACAAATAAACAAATAAAGTTGACATATTAAACCAAGAAAACAAAAAAAAAATTAAAATCATATGGTATCATAGCCCTACCTTGTTATTATTGTACCAACAATGTTGTATGTTCTAGAACATGAGCCGAAAAAAGAGATAATTTAAGAGAAAATTTAAATTCTGTTTTTATTTATATTTTACGATTACATTTAATTGTTTTTAAACATAAATGTTTGCCAAAATAATTTATAAAGCAAATGGATAAAAAATGTTTGTATAAATAATGACTTGACACTGTTTTGTTCCTGATTTAAATAAGCAAAGAGAAATTTGACTGGAAAGACATATTTTTTCTTGAGCGGCGCTGGTTTTATTCAATACAAAAAACCTAATGCATTTGTTTTGATAGTAATTCTGACATTACAATCCATACAGCTAGGCCTCTTTACTTGCAACTTTTTCAAAATTAGCGTACCTTGTATTCAAAAAATAAATTGAATTATTCATTATTTGTGTCACCCTGTACACTCGATCTCACCACAAAAACAAGAAACGTTGCTTGTTTACAGTTAAAGTTGGCTTAGACTTTCCAAAACGAGTGGATTTTAACTGTAAATTCATTGGCGTATAAGTTATATTAAGCACTTTTAGACTATACCCAAATACGATTAAGTCAAAGCGACGCAACTTAAGTAACCTTTTTCCTTACAAATACACTAAAATATTTTTGATAAAAAATCTATTATGTTGTAATTATTCCAGAAGTCTTTCATAGACAGTTTATACTTTTGGTCTGCTGAATCCGGAAGTTGCCGAAAAGTTCGTCTTAAATAGTACAAATTAAAGTTGGAAATTACGCTCTGGTTCTTAGGTGGGATATTAGCGCGTTTAGATACAATATTTTATCCGGATTAATCTACGATATCAGGATTTATTGCTTAATCCGGATTTATTCAATCAGTAGTGGGATTCTCTAACTCATTTTTTGAGTTACCGATAAAATTCGGTAACTTCGAAACCCAAACCTTACGAAAACTTACTGGTTACGAAACATTCTTAAGGTATTGCTTACCTAACCACACCTTTATGCATTATCTTTCTTAAGAGCTTTATTTTAAATAACGTCCCTGCACGATGGAATTCTTTTCTTATTTTGATCATGTAGCCAAATTGAGAGATAGGACTACATCTTAATCAATAATGTATTTCTTTCTGCTGTATCTTGTTTCGATTGCAATATTAGTAAATTAATTTATGTTATCGCAGTCTCTGCCTCAAATTGTTTTTACTATTGTATTCTTGCCACAAACATACAAGGTCAGGTAAAGCTTCCAGATTTATTAAAAAAAAATAAAATATTTCCACCATCAATGCTTGGAAGAAACGTACGTTGCAGGTTGACATTAAATATATTAACTAGTTTTACCATGGAATTGAAAGATAAAATAGTTTGGATGATATTTTTAATACAAAATCCAGGCATTACATTAATTTTCATGCTATTTAACTAATTTCGAGAATGAGGAAAAATACAAAATAAATGAAGACAAGTTGTTGCATTTAATTTTGATTAATTCTGACAGAATCGGGCCTGTTTTTCTGTAGTTTTATAAAGCTGTTCTAACTTCTTATTGTACTATGCTTACCACCACTTATACACACAATAACAAAGAAAAGGTAATTCCCCTTTGTAATGTACTTGAGTGTTATCAAACGTTGAAAAATTTTTTCGAGCATAAAAAGTCTAATGGGGGTTTGTATCTGAAATTCTATTGCATCTATTGTATTTGTATTATCTACAAGTTTGTCTTCGTTGGTAGTTTTAAATTACATGTTTTTCTTTTTGCTAAAATTGTGAATCATGGAACGAATTGAATGAAAATTGATATAAATGTATGTAAAACTATGATTCGGTTTGTGTCGTTTCAGTTTTGGTCTGTTCCAGAACTGTAAAAATGTAAAAGTTTTTCTACGATAACCGATTTTCCCTTTATGATATCGAAGAAAATGGCAAACCTAGTAGATTCTTGCAGGTACTGGAACAGACCATTTGTGAATCGTTTTTTTTTTTGGTCCCAATTTTCGACGCTAACCGAGGTATAAGTGTATTTAACTTCAGTGGTGAATAAAATCGTGCATATACGCATTTATTTAAGTAACACTGTCTTTACACGGTGCAATTTTTAGCTGGCATTTTTATCAATTCTCTTTTAAAATTTCTGCGTAAATCTTCGCGCCTTTACACGGTGGCATTTTACGATAATAGTGCTTGGCATTTTTTCTGACATTTTATTTTATTCAGTATTTCGTATAGAGCTAATTGTTTGTAACAGATATTTATAAAGAAGTGATTTAAAATTAAATGTGTGAATCTAAAGAAGAAATGATGGAAAAAGTTATTGAGGTGTTAAATATTGCATTATTAACTTTTATTTTAACTTTCTTTTTTTACTTTTTTAATACTTCCAATTAATTTTCATATAATTCACTAAACAATTCAATCACTAAAAACATCAAATCACAATAAAAGAAACGCATCAAAAATTACAATAAAGAAACGATATGAAATGTCAAAATCATAAAAATTTTGGAAGAAGCAAAAAGAGAAATGCAAAGAAAATGGCATGTAACCCTGTGCGGTGGCTTATCGTGCAATTTTTTCTTCTATCCTTGTCTCTCTACACCTTTTACCAACAAAAAAAAATGGCATGGTTAAAAAATGTCACCGTGTAAAGGCAGTGTAAGACCCCTACGAGAGTTACGATATTTTCGATTGCAGAAACTATCAATTGATAACAAAACATGGAAAAAGATATGGATATTATCGATAGTGCCATCGTTAGTTTACCAGCTCTAACAGTAGACGCGTTGTCAAATTCGCTGTTTATTAACAAAAAATATCTCATCAAACGCCATCAACATAGTTATTTATTATTTTGTGCGGGTGTGTAACGGAGCAGAAACAGAACAGAATTGTTCTTGTGCAAAATTTTTGCGTATTTACTTTCTAATAAAAAAATATATATGCGAACATAGTTCACGTGAAAAGGCCCATAGTTTATTTGCGCAACAAAAAACACCCAAACGATAAGGTTTTCGTTTTCGGAAGTTGAGGAGTAACCAAAAAAAAGTAAAGGAGACGGCAAGGCGTTTCGATTTTCCACCACTAGCAGCCAATGAAACAACAACAACCACAGTAACAATCATAAAAAAACATCAACACATCATCATAGCATTCATTTAAAATACGCAATAAACAATACTAATAATATTTGTGGCTGATTTTAATATAGTTAGTTGAGTGTGTTCTTGTTGTTGTAGGCAAGCAGTCGTCGTCTTGTTATTATCTGTTTTGGGGGCAAAACTAGAAGGAAAAAATAACAACAACAACTTAAATATTTTTCTCATTGGCATTGCTGGCTAAACAAATTGAAAACGAAAACAACAAAAAGAAACCAATTCAAATGAAACATCAAAAAGTGAAAAAGTGTATATGAAACAAAACAAAATTAGCAACAACAACAACCACTCAAACAAAAAGAAAACGACAAGTGTGATTTGTTTTTGTTGTCGTTGTTTATTGTGTACGTGTGCATCGGTTCGCTTTGCTCTATGCTCTGACTGAATGTGTGCGTCGTGTTTTAATAGATTATTTAAATGAACAAATATTTTACGCTGACAACAAAAACAAGGAATAACAACAAAAAGCAGCAAAGAATCGCAAAACAAATACGAACATATAATAACTACAACAAACATTAGAAGCAAACAGCTGAAGGAGAAGAGATAGGGAAATATATTTTTGTACGTTGTTGCATAAATTAAATGCATCATCATCACAGACACCAGCAACAACAACCACCACCAGCACAATGGCCAATACGCAAGAAGTGACGCAAAAGGATTTGCACGATTTGTTAGAAATTTTCGAAAGAAAATCCTTCGAAGCAGGTCCATGCGAGGAAGGTACATTGGTAAGTAGATTTTGTTATATGTAACTACTATATGTGTATTTTGTTTCATGTGTCATTGCAGTTGCAGGGGCGTTGCTTCTTTTAGTTGTGAACCTTATCGAAACCGCAAACTAGTTTTGATGGAAATTATATTATTGATGAGACTTCTTCGCCAATAGTATGGGGTTAGTTTTAAGAACAACAATCGTCTCTTTTGATGACTTGTGGCTAATTTTCCTCATCCTTGTGCTTGATTTGAAAGCAAACTGAAAGAAAGATATGAATAGTTGGTGACGAATGATTCACGAAGTTAAGGAAATAAGATTTCTGACCAATATGTTAATGTGAATGGTATCTTTGTATCATCCGGCTTGGAAAGAACACTACAGATAGTATGAAGAAAAGAAGAAAAATAAGTTTGAAGAGGTTCCAGCAGGATGGTTTACTAGCCAGGATTTCTATACCTATAGATGATAATGGGATCTATATCTGTGAAAAATATTAGAGTTTATATTTCCCACCTACCAAATAGTCGTTGCCACATTTTTGATAACATCGGTATAGTATGTGCTCAATTATCTCTACTTTTTCTTCATTCCCCCATTTTGAGGTCAGACATCGGATACTGCAGCGGCCAATCAATATGGCCACCGTGATATAGATTTGACATTATATTACTATGGCCTAAAACCCAACAAAGCTTAATGAAGTCACCCATTTCAAGAGGACTTTCTTACTTTCTTTTGCAGAATGGGCCTCTAATTTTTAAGGCTGCCTATCTATCGACATCTAAATTCACTGATCCCGTTGTGCTACTATGTTCTTTTTCCATTTTGGCTGTCTTCTAATGATAAAGTGTTTCTTAATAGGTAGCATAAGAAAGGAATATATGCATATTACTAGTTACCGTATTGGATTGACCTGTAAGATCGCACTAAAGTTAGGGACATGGCGCCTAAACAAAGTCATCATCATCCATAGTCTGGCGAAAAAAGGTAGTGCGTCAGCAAATTCAGCTTTATTCATAAAAACGCATCCCTGTTTTTTTTTTTAATTACACTCAAGTAAGATTTTAATATCCTAATCACAATAATAATGGTTTAATCTGGTAAATGACCATAGCCTGTCCATGAGAAATGTTTATTATCCTTTAACTTCTGCGGCGGTGGTAGATTTTACCCTCCTTTCACATTTTCTTGAAATTCTCTATTCTATTACAATGAATAAAAATTTTGTTTACATAAAAAAATGTTTTTTTTTTTTACTTATTGTAATTTAAAATATACAAGCTTAAGCTTACTTTTGAAAAACAAATTATTATCAAATAAAAATTTTAACAAAGTTTTTTTTCTGTAATATTTAGAGGGGTAAAATTTACCACCACGTTGTAAAATATGTCACCTCAGAAGTTAAAGGTTATCGACAACACAACAAACCTGATCATGATTTTGCAGATGAAATTGAGAGGAAGTACTATAAGTTAAGAGTATTGTCAACTATGTGTTTAATTTGCTCGGCGGACTAAGACCTTTCAAACCAACCTACCCATATCTTTCATGGCTAACCAACAGTTCCTTTGGATTTAATGAAAATTAATTGAAGACATAAATATGAGTTTTTTTATTGTAACAATTTTAGAATGAAATATACTTCAGTTATCTTTAATTTTGTATGAGTTTCTGAGGTAAACTTCTTATGGAACAAAACAGCCCTTGTCCTATTCTTATTTTAAACAACATATGACGAAGGCGAGGCTATCCCGATTCAGCCTTACAAGCACTTATCTTTTTAGGAATAAAAGTATCAACCGTACTACTTGATATCCATATACCTAACAGAGATACGATACTGAATACTACAGGCTTTACCAGGACGAGGGGGAAATTGAGACGGTGGAGCACTTACTCTGCCACTGCCCAACTCTTATCAATTTCTTCTCTAAAATAGGATGAACACAATGGGTCAATAGGTCTCCTTATTAAGTGGTTGTTTGCACAACCATGCATACTTTAACCTAACCCTAACCTATCAACCGTTCTAAATTCCATCACCGATGAGAATACAGAAACATAGATTTTATGGGATTGCGGGAAGAGAATAAGGTTAAATTTCAAAAAGTTGATAGTACTCTCACTGTCTCTTTTGGTTGGTTAACATTATATAAATGATTCTTTACTTTATGATATTAACATTTTCAATCTATATTTCCATACCGCCTTGGATTTGATAAAAACTAATTTGGCCCATAAACCAAGACTTCGCTACCCATAGAAAACGTCATCCTCTTTAAAATATGAAAGGTTTTAATATTGTGAAATGTTCAGATTGAATATAATGGCAAGCCCATTCGCAATTGACCCCCTAAACTATTTATTCTTCTTAAGACTGAAAATATGAACAGTAATAAAATTTAGGACAGAAGGGTTTGGTAGTATCCCCGATTCAGTTTTTCAAAACCAAAATGATTGCGTTTGTAAAGGGCATGTGTGGCCCAATTGTGAGTTAGAATATCTTGGGAAGTACAAAACCAGAATCATTTGATTGTAAAACAGCATTAATTTAACGACGGTTAATAGTAATTGTTCGAAAAGATATCGATCTGCAAAGAAAATATTGTGAAGGGCATAAGGAATTGTGATATTTATAAGGAGCGAAGTGAAGAAGTGGTTCTGATTTGTGGCTCCTATGTATTCTTCCATTCTGATCTGAAAAGAAACATTCTTATTCCATTCATCTCTTCCTGGATTCCGAATAAGACCATCGATGAAGACCAAAAAGCGGCTAGACTGATAAAGACCACAATATGTCTAACTAGATACACCGAGTAGAAGTTATTAACGTACGTACGCCTAACCTAATCAGTTCACCACAAGGTTTTCAAGGTCATTGATAGTCAAATATTAAACCAGTGGTTGTTACTGAAGTAGTCACAACTGCTGACCTAAGTCAAATAGGTAGGTAGGTAGCCGAAATTTCCGATGTTTCCGTTACAAACAGTAGTGACCATCCTCACTTTGTTTAAAACACGAATTTCTGATTTATTGCCACTCTACTACTTTCTCAGCCTTCCATATTTTCCTTTTTCTTTTTTAAGAATTCCATTAGACGATCTTAGCCGGAAATGTCGTACAATTACCTTTCTTAAAACAGAGACAGGACTTGTATATGCGCTAAAATAAGAAGTATAATACAACTTTTCATATTTTTGCAAAGCCCTTTCTAATTATAATACCATTTCCAACTTTGAAACTATTTCAATATTGTTACATTGTACGTTTAACTTTGTTTCATTGAAATAAAATGTGTGCAATTTTAAACTACTTCTATTTTTATGTTGTTGTTATTTACACTCTTTCTAACTGAACAAGATAAGCAAATAGAAATTAAATTGTTTATTTACAACAACCACAAAAAAAGAAACAATCGCAGTAACAAAAACAAACCATTGGTGATAATAATGGTTTTCAGGGGAAGAAGGATTGGTTGAATGACAACAACTGACAAGTAGCAAATAAGTCCAGCTAGCTAAGGTATTCTTGTTAAGAGCTCGTCAATAGAAGCGAAAGAAGAAGATTGCCGTTGTCATCATCGTTGACGTTGCGCTAGCACGTTTCTAGGAATAGCTTTGTTGTTATTTGCTATAAATATTGTTTATTTTTGTTTTTTATACCCTACGTTGTTAAGTGAGAAACTATGGATATAATGGTTTCAGAAGTAAATTTTATTAGTTTCTTGGTGAATTAATTCCTGAACGATTGTTAATTGTGTATCGAAAACATGTTTCTTTCACTTCGCTCCATATTTTTTCGGCTTAAATTGAGTTTATGCCCAACTGACCGAAAATTGTGAACTTTTTACCGAAGGTAGGTTTTGTTATCCTAATCACAACGTCTCAATTTTTTTCCTCAACTGTGCTATTAATTTTAAATTCTGTGATAGGTTTCAAAATTATAATCGTTTTCCCCGCTTAATGGCTGCTGATACATTTTTGATTAATAATCTGCTGTATAATGACTCCGTGTCGTCTTAACCGTCTATCCCTATCCTTTCTATTTTGTTTTGTATTTTTATTATTTGATTTTACATTATATCGTCAATGTTTTGTATTTTATTGCTCAATATTTCTTGTCTTCGCGTCGCTGTTGTTGTTTTTTTTTTTTGCATTTTGTTTTGACTTTAATATTTTTCTTATACTTCAAGGTGCAAAGAGTGAGGTGTTAATTATAGCTTGCATTTTTATTCGCTCTCTCACACACACACAACTCAACACTACATACTTTCTATAAAATATTTCTAAATTATTTTCATGGCGCCACAATTATTACAGTAAATTGTTTGAACCCCTTAGGGTAAGTAGCGTGGTGTGTTGCGTTGACTGCTGACAGGTATTGATTTCGAGTTATCACCTTTTTCTATTACCAAATATTTGTTGATAATTAAAAAATAATCCAGTTTAAACTGGATTTAGAAACTTTTTCTTATCTGTATATAAGTGGTTTCGGTTGGCATCATAGTTATATGGTATTAAAAATCTCTGATTATGTTCTGTCATATACAAAAGGTCATCGTGAGATCGGCTATATAGAGATTTTGAGCACGTCTCTAAAGCACAGTAGAATTTGAGAAAGTTTCCTTTTTAAAGAGCACCATAAAGAGGATTTAGTTTGAGGACATTGTAGAAGTAAACCGCGGTCCTTAAATTTATAAAAGACACCACGTCTTTCCTTTTTGAGTGGCTGCAAGCCACTAAATTTATTTATTAAAAATATTTCTTACGAACTTCTTGTGATTATATGACTTAACCTAACTTAGTATTAAGTGTAGGAGGCAGATTGAAATATAAAGATGCGTGTAATTGATTGGATGTTACGATCATGAATATTGAAACCAATATCTGCTCCCAGTGCCCTTTCAAGTGCTCTCCAACAGCCTTACAACTCCTCACGGAGACTGAAACTGAATGTGAAGCTTTAGCGGAACTTGAGGAGTTCTTTTCAAAAACTCTGTGTAATAATTTTAAGCTGTACACTTTGCACACTTAGAAAAGAATGGACCAGACCAAAGCCATCGGGGTCTGATTGTACCGATACGCGACCACAGGTTGCGGAAGCCGAATAAATATGTTAGGTAGCTTCAAATTAAACAAGACTTTGACAGGTAATCTCTGTTTAAATGTCCGAATCCCAATGATTCTTAATTAATCCAACCTATGCTCTGGTTCCCATTTCAGTAGGACACCCTTAACGCTGGGGTGTTATGCGACTACGTTCCTATCATCCATAAGGGTACAGTGAGAGTCAAAGTTATCCTGACACAAAAAAGCGATTTTTAAATGGAATTTTAATCTTATATTTGGGTAGGAAGTACTCTTCATAATCTTTCCGTTGATACTAATATGCTCTGCCAGAAATGTGGGGCACAGTGGGGCCGAATTCAGCCCGACACATAGAATTTCGTCAAAAATCGCCGATTTTAACCATTTATATTCGGAATCAATCAATCATTTATATGGAATGTTTAAATAAGTGAAAATATATTTTTATATTCTTAGCCACATTGCGATTCTTTTCAAATTTCACAAATCCCGATATTTCTTCCAATCTAATGAGGTGATTCTGATACCTCGCCCACAAAGGTCAAAATTTCGAATAATCAAAAGGCTCATGAAATACGAAATAATTATCCGACTCTATTTAAATTTCACACATCCCAATATTTCTACTAACACAAGATTGGCTTCTCCACAAAGGGTTACAATTTTCAAAGCTCTCATAATCAATTTCACATAACGTGCTAAACAAGTCAGCGGTTCTTCTCTAAGTTGGTTTATTTAAATATTGCACTCAACCAGAGATCGAATATGAATTTTGGAATTTTATGTATTAGATGAAGTGGAATACTTCGGTCCACTATATTTAGTACCACACGCACATTTCAACATATTTCAAAAATGATCATATTTCTTATAAAATGTGTTGGAAGTAGTCCGTATCTAGACAATCTGCTCCCAAGTATTATTGACCCATAGAACCTTTTATACACCGAAGTTCTCCACAAGGTCCTTCATCAACAATGAATCTCCTTCCTAACCATAGTTTCTCCATAGGATACTCCAAGTACCGAATATATCAACCTTTAGTTCAAATCACTCAAAACTTAAATGCTAAATATTTATCTCTTCAAGGTCCGTACACCACTCAAAGCATGTTTTAAATATCAATGCCAGCTAAGTACGCAGCAAAGTACAATAACAAAAAGCTTCAAACAATTTTTCTAATTTTATAAATTATGAGATAAACAAAATAAAACAAGAAAAAAAAAAACAATTAAAGGTTATCAACATTTAAGCGACGACGCAGCTTTCGCAATAAAAATTATTGGAAATGTATGATGGTGTTAAAACTTTTATGTTTTGTTTTTACTCTTTAAAATTTAAAAAAAAGAAACAAACTTAATTGAATTCTGTTGCTTGCAAGCTATCCAAACTTCGGAGCAAAGTACTTGAATAATTATTTTAAACAATAATGTATAAAATGTTAAAACCAAATGTTATCATCATTCTCGCCAGCAGCAGCGTATTAAATGTCATTGTTTCTGCACTAGGTTTTTGATTTTAAAATAGCAAACATTTATCTTATCTTTTGTTGGCTGCAATCCCCTCAGCTTCTGCCTTGGCTTTTTGCTAATCAAATGCATCAACAAACAAGTGGACTTACCGACAACAGCAACAAAAATATAGAAAAAATATTTTCAAGTTCAAGTTTATTACGCAAATGTTGATTTTGAAATTAAATTGTTTTAGCAAACATAGCATTTTTTTAATCTCAATTGTAGTTGGCATGGGCGTAGCACTAATCTGGGAAAAGGAGTCACCACCCATGGTAGATAGTTTTTAAATACGAATTCCTTTGCTTTTGGTTATCCCATATATTTGTTTAAAGATGTCTGTAATTGCTTAAGGAGGACGCTTTAAAAATAAAATTGAAAATAACACACATTCTAAAAAAAATATAGCTAAATAAAATTAAAGAATTACACTGTGCGACAAAATAATTACAGAGAAAATCCAGCAGATTTGACAGTAGAGCAAAAAAAAAGAAGACAAGTGTATCGGAGATTTGAAAGTTTCCACAGCAAAGTAACCTAAAGAAAGGGCAAGTTTCCCCTCTTCCACACTTTTACAAATTTTCGGATAAAGATTCCTTGGAATCCGTAAATTTTTGGAATGTAGTGTCTTCGTCAATATTACACATAACGATTACGATGATTGGTATCTTTAACATAGGGGTATTTGTAAAACAGGGGTCTTTTTGGTCCTTTTATAAGATATGGTTAAAAACTCCCTTTACCCGGGATCGTAGAAAGTCAAAATATTCTACAAAATTATTTGTTATAAAATTCTATTATAGGTCCTGTAAGACGTCAAAAGTCTAAATCTTACCTACAGGGTGAGATGAAAAATCTGCAACCAACTTCAGAATGCTGTCATTTCTAAGCCACTCGTCCGACAGCTGTTAAAATTATTATATTGTTTACAAGCGTAAAAAAAAGCATTTTGGTGAGAATTTTCCAAAAAAAAAAAAATTATTCGTGATAAATTCAGCGTGATAGTGTGATTTCTTTATATTTGGTTGGAAACCCACAAATGGATATCGTTAGAGCACTCCATAATTTAAATGTGAATAAATCTTTTGTGTCTCGTACCATCGCTCGTTACCGTGATACCGGTAGCGTAGCCCGATGTCAAGGAAGTGTACGAAAGAAAACAGCAACATCAGCAAAAATAGTTCGAAAAGTAAATAAGCGACTTGATCGAAACCCGCGTCGCAGTGGCCGAAAAATGGCTCGTAAGCTGAACATATCGCAATATTCCATTCAGAAAATATTGAAAAATGAGCTCGGGGTAATGCTATTGAAATTCCAAAACGTGCAAGAACTTACACCGCAACAGAAAGAAAATAGACTCAAAAGAGCTAAAGAGTTGCTTCGCTTGGCCGAAAGTAGTGAACTGTTTAGTAGTTTGTAAACAAAACAAAATTATGTTTACTTGCCAAAGAGGTCAGCTGAAAATGTGCACCTTCGGTTGGCCACCAGAACTCAAGCGCCGGCCATGGTGATGGTGTGGGCCGCCATAACAACCGATGGTCGCTCTCCGCTCGTATTAATCGACCGTGGCCTCAGAATAAATGCCGAATATTATGGCGAAAATATTCTGGAGGGTGTATTAAAGCCTTGAGCACGCAAACATTTTGGCCGCAGACCTTGGACATCCAAACAGAACTGATCACAAATTGAGGTTCCTCGCTCCATTTCCAGCGCACAAAGACCACCAAAATCTGCGGATACCAATCCGTTGGACTATTGTGTCTGGAGTATTTTTTGGAAAGCAAGGTTGTGTCACAAAAAAATACCAAAGTGTCGATCACCTCAAGCAAATGTGACCAATTCGAACAAATCTAAACTTATTCCAATTTTTTTGCTATATCCGACATTTTTTGCTTTCATTCAATAAAATTTGAAAATGTAAAAATTGTGGCGTTTGACTTTGTTGCATTTTTTATTTCGCCCTGTAAACTCCAAGAATTCTAAAAGTAATATAAAATTTCAATATTGGCGGAAGGCGGCAAAAAAGGAAATATTATACACAAAATTTAACTATAAATCTCACATTTCATTTTAGTGTTAAGGTCTATTTTTGTGTGAGTTTGTGAAAATATCTCAAAAAAAAAAAAGATAAATGTTTAAAAGAAAAGAAGAAAAAATATTCACCAATATTTTGTTTGATGAAATCTGGCTTATTATTATTTTTTTTTTTTTTCAAAAGTAGGGTAAATGTGCCAGTAGTCGGCACTTTTAGGATTTTCGACTTTTCAATCGTTCAACATTCTGAGTGAAATCTGAAATAATAAAGTTATTCCAAATTTTGTTTACTTTTCGAAATAATAAAAAAAAATTGAATTTGTTTTTATTAAATTGGCAAAATTTGCAATTTTACTAAAAATGTAGTTTTTTGCAAGTAGTCGGCACAATTTTCCAATACTCGGCATGTCTATTTGACAGTAGTCGGCATATGGTATTTCCGTAAAAAAATAATATTTTGTATATTTTTTTATTTTAAATAGTATAAAATAATGCTATATTACTAATTCACAGTTTAATCCAGAATTTGAAATTAATTTCGTTTTTAAATAGTGTTTTATTTAATTATCATTCTAAACCAAATATATGTAGAAAATCAAGAATAGTATGGTTACCTTCAGTAACATATGGATTTTCTTTTAAAATAAAGAAAAAAGTACCACTTTTATATTTGGAATTGATCTTTTTGCTTTAGATAGCCAACATTTTTTTTTTTCAAAAATCCCACCGCTATCTAAAAAGTCAAATAGCTGATTTAAAAAACCTACTTAATTTAGAAAAGTTGGTCAAAAACCACAAATAAAAGCAACTGCCGACTCAAAACTATTTCTTTATTTGTGTAGTTTTTGGATTACTTTTTAATACTTTAAGTTTTGGTGCAATTGGTCAAAAATCACATTTTTCTAGTTATCGGTACCCCCAACCGACTACTGATAAATCTCTTTTTTTCTCTTCCTAATGTCGGCATTAAATAATATAACGGAAAATGATTGATTTGTATGTTTTTAAGTTATAAAATGATCGTTATTGATCTTTAGGCTGTTATTTACTATTATAAAATATTTCTGATTCCAAAAGTATTAAATTTAATGTACTTAAATTGATTATTAAGTTGACGCCACCACTAATTTTTTCTTTACAAACAGACACTATCGCACGCGTTGGAAGACACTCACTGACGAATTCCGTTATTCTCTCGTAATAAATGATCGAAGCTCATTGCTTTTTTTAAAGAGAGAGAGCAGAGAACTCTGTTGACGTTTTTTTGCAATTATCTCATTATTTGGTCAATTCCATTCTTAGTTATTTGACATGTCGAACTTAGGCGCACCTAGCACCTTTTTCCATTTCTCTGCTAATTTTCTTATAACTTTACCATCCATTAGCTAGTCTGTGTTATGAAAAATTCCAAGTGTATGTGATAGCTCCCGCATGTAGAACAAAACCCCAAAGGAATTATACATTTCTTGGGCCAAAATTTTTTAAGACCTTCATATAGTTTTGCCATATACAAAGGGGACCCTATATTTTGAGATATATTTCGCAACATTTAGGATAGAGCTTTGAATCTTTGGTACAAAAAATGGGCCATATCGGTACACTTTATTTTTCACTCTTTTAAGTTTTGGTCACGTGTTCAATTTAATTTCGTTAAATAGAATTTTGGTATTTTTAGTTTTTATTTTGTAGAATGCTACTTTTTTATATTTATATATATTTCTTCTCCTCGTTAAATAATCATCGTATTATTATCTGCAACATACTATGCGTAAAATGAAAAGAAATCCAAGAATATTAATAAAAAAATCATTGCGGAATGCATGCATGTATAACCTATGAGCCCCGTTATAGATTTTTCCCTGTGCTTCACTTGTCATAGAAGAATCAGCTTCCTCCCAATTTCTGGTATTTTGGAATTTTTGCCCTACGTGAAAAGATTTTATTCCCTCATATAACATTCAATTGTAAATCCTGATTTGAAGTTTTTGCCGCCAATCTCCAACCAAATCAGCTGTCATTTAATTTTTGCCTTAACTCATCTAAAAGTGTCCAATATATATATATTGCTAAATGCTAAATTTTAAACCTTTTGGGAAAGCCGGTTATGTCAGGGCTTGCTGAAGTTTACAAATAAATCCCGTTGGCCTCTCGTGCTGAGGTACAAAAACCTATCATTAATATATCTTAACTTACGTCCTCGACCCAGTCCTATCCAAGCACCCTATAGTGTGTTGCCCGACGGGAACACCCAGGTATGTGAACTATGTTAGTTATTTTAAAGTTCTTATATGCCGGTTGGCTTTTTCTTTACATATGCGAATTGAAAGTGCATCGCTATGTGGTCATAGAAGGAACGCTACTGCGAACCTTTCCTTCTTACCTCAACACTGCTGAATCGACATTACTATTATTTTTTCTTCAATTCTTTATAATTTTCCAAAGAAATTTGATGAATTTTTGGAATTATTGATATTAAATTGTTTTTCATTTCACAATTTCAGTCAAACTTTTATAAACCTGACTAACATTCAAGTGGTTATAGTCTTTGCTGATAAAATTTCAAAATTTATTTTACTACTTTATTTTACACATTTTTACAGCTGCAGAATGTATATACTTGTCATTATTTAGGTCCAGAAAAGGAACGCACTCGCAAATGCTGCATTATGTCCCTACTGGACTCTATACTATCAGTACTGCAAGGATGTAAAGTTCTAGAATGTTTGTTAGATACAGTTCTTACCTTCTCCCTATCAAAAGGAATATAAGGACTGTCAATGCGAATCAATCAACTCTCAATGCCATCAATCAAGATCCCACCCTTCATTAATAAAATGCACTCTCTGAAGTCTGCACCCAACTTAAAATTTAAATTGACCTTAAAACTTAATGTAAATATCAAAACAAGAAAATGTGGGAGTAACCTGACCTCACTATCTCTTACACTAGTTTATTTATTTGTTTACCATTTACATTGTAATGATTTCTGGGTGATTGTTGTCGTTCAGTGGTTTAAAACGTGATGTTTTTGTTTTAAATACAAAAAACAGAACTGGTTCATTCGATTAGTTGACTTGCTGTTCGTTGTATTTCCACTGTTGACAACTGCTCAGACGTTTGGTTTAACATTCCAGTAATTCATACCGAAATGGTGAATGTATGACCACCGGTGGGTGCATTGAGCTTCGTCAGTTTTCATTCATTATATATGTATGTACATATATGTATGTATGCATGTAGCTTCATATTGCCGTGACCACTGTTTAAACGTTCCTCTTAAAGAAAAATCACAACTTACTCCAAATGAAACTGGTTAGCTGTTGTTTACGAGATACTTGCATCTCATTTACTCTCTACAAATATTTCTGTTAATCTGTGCTTTACTAAAGTTTAGAAGAAAAAGTATACAAAACACAGAAAAATCAAACCGCATTCCAATGAACCAGAGCCAGACCAACATTTAGCGAGTCAGTTAGTTTAACCACCCATCCATCCATTCGCGCAGATAAACAAGAAATCACCAGCTCCAGCTGCCATTGATAGCAGCAATGCTCCTCTGAAAAGCAAAACAAAACTGAATCAAGGCAATGAAATGCAATGAATAAAAAGAAACACGACTACTTCTTAAGAGACATCTGATGAAGTGAAAAGTAGTTCATACTCTATCTACAATTTTCTGTTTGCCCATCCATTGTGAAGGCTTAAAAATCCGGGTTTCCAAGACAATACTTTATAGAAAAAGCTACAAGTCTCTTAAATGATTGTTAGAGGTATTTATTTACATTATTGTTATTCGATTACTGTGAAGCGTAAAACTATTAATCCATTCGTTAAAGAGACATTTGCTTTCGATTTCTTTATTTAACGTTTTACCTCCACAAATGATGGCCTGCTGATTTCTTTGATCAAGATACATATGACTGCAATTTGAATCTCAGTGCTCTAAGCTTGATTTTTCTCAAAACACATATGACTGTAAGTGGTACCAAATGATAGCGACGCAGAGATTGTGTTGATTCCTCCCTGCTAGCCAATAAAGTTTATAATGTTTAGACAAATTGCTTGTTGAGAAAATACAAAAACGATGTGAAAAAAAACTAAAATAATTCTCGCCAAAAGAAGAATCTGGTTTTGAGCGAGTTTTTCTCCATTCTAAAAAGAGTGATGTATTCTCGCTTTTTCGTGCAATACGAAAAATAGAGCAGGTAATCGAAAATTGAACGTTCCCGCTCAAATTAGAGTTTCGCTCTTTTCTTTCGAGTCCGTTTTTCGGAAGTCTTACCAAACCTGCAGTAAAGCGTCTTCCTTCCATAGGCAACACCTTTTCAGTTTCACTGAAAGAGGTGTGTACCCAGAAATCTCTTTAACCAACAATCGGCCAATTAAGTACATTTTGGCTTTAGTAGCTATTTACAAAACAGCATACTGATTCCTTTAATAACCTCCTCTTTGTCATTTCGTTTGTAACAGCCCTTACTATTGTTATTGAGTATAAAAGACATATTCATAATCAGCCTAAAATTCTAAGTCGATTTAACGTCGATTCCGTCTGTCTGTCTGTTGAAATCACGATACAGCCCACAATATTTTACGTAGAGCTTCAAAACTTGGCAGAACAAATTTTATTGTCTCTAGTCTACGGTAGGTATTGAAAATGAGATATATCGGTATAGCCGCCATATAACTGTAAATCCCGATATTCGGTATTTTGATGATTTTCCCTACATTTTTCACGGATTTGTCTAAAAATTGATATTTATAAGTCATAATGGATTCTAGCTCCGTTGGCGAAACATTGTATGTATAGATCCATGTTTTTGTATATCACCCATATAAAGGTACCTCCCGATGTTCGGTATTTTGATGATTTTTGCCAAATTTTCGTCTAAAAATTCGTATTGATTCCGTTTTGGTTATAAAACGATCCAAACAATCTTACTGGTATTTGTAGTTTAAAGTTAAAACGTTTGTATTCAGCTACTTTTATAAAAATATGATTTTCTTTACCCAAAGGTAGAGGCTATTAAAAGTTCGGTCCTGTCGAACTTTATGTCTTTTTACTTGTTTAGCATGGATTTATCATGAGAAGTAAGTTCTTATTTATTGACAGTTTGGTGCTTTCAAGAGTCAATAAATAAGACAATAGCAGTGGTTCTATTTTTAGAATAACAGAGCTGAATTGGTGTTTGATTCCACCACACTTCATTTTTATACCCTCCACCATACTATGGAGGGTATATTAACTCTGTCTTTCTGTTTGTAACTCCTCGAAATACTCATGTCAGACCCAACAAAGTATATATATTCTTGATCAGCGTAAAATTTTAAGTTCTAAGTTAGCCATGTCCGTCTGTCTGTTGTAATCACGCTATCTTTCGAACGAACACGTGTTTGTTTTTCCAGTAGGCAGGTTAAGTTCGTAAATGGGCCATGTAGGTCCACGTTTTCATATAGCCCCCATATAACGGTACCTCCCGATATTCGATACTTTGATGATTTTAGCGACAATATTCACCGGAATTGTTTCAACTTTGGTATTTGAAGTTCGAAATGGATACTACAGCCTATGACAGAAAATTATCTGGGCAGGTCCACGTATAACGGTACCTCCCCCATATAACGGTACCTCCCTATATTCGGTATTTTGATGATATTAGCGACATTATTCACCGGAACTGTTTAAAATTTAGTATTTGAGATTCGTAATGGATGCCACAGCCTATGAAAGAAAATTGTTCTTCGTATATAACGGTACCTCCCAAAATTCGGTATTTTGATGATTTTAGCGCCATTATTCACCGAAATTGTTTCAAATTACGTATTTAGAGTTCGTAATGGGAACTACACTCTGTGACTGAAAAATGTCTATGCAGGTCCAGGTCTTCGTATAGGCCCCATATATCAGTACCCCTCTATATTCTGTATTTTGACGAATTTAGGTACAATACCCACCGAAATTGTTTGAGATATCGTATTTGACGTTAGTAATGGATGATATAGCCTGTGACAGAAAATTGTTTGATTTTGATGATTTTAGCTACATTATTCACCGTTTATTTCAAGTTTCGAATTTGAATATGGTAATGGCTAATGGCAAACGATGCCACGTCGTATAGACCCCAATATAACGGCAATTTTCGGTATTTTTTAAATTTAACATAATTTTTTAAGGATTTTATTTTTTTTAAATTTCCAAATTCGTTCCAAATGGTGGAGGGTATTCAAATTTTGGCCCGGCCGAACTTACTGCTTTTTAACTTGTTTCCTTTTGTTATTTTCTTTGCCTGACGATCTTCTGATTGGTAGTTGGACTTGAACTCAGCCACTGCAACGAAAATAAATTGTTGTTTATCGACTTGTATGTGCTTCGGCAAACTTTTCGTATTTTCTAATGTTATTTTTTGTTTGCTGATGTGTAGATTTGAACCTTAGGTTTTGTAGTTGGACGTGCTTCCTCTTTGCCGCTGTTAATCATTACTTGGTATGATAGAAGTAAGTTATTTTCCTTACGAAGTTTATGGGTAGAAATAAATTATTTTTAGTTGCGGATATATAGTTGTCATTTGGGATATCGGTAATCCGGATGATATGTGGTTTTCATTGTAAGTAATGTTAAAGTTTTTGCTGAGGACGCAACGTTCAACTGCCTATCTTGAGTATTTATGACCTTGACGCCAGAATTCTCACACTTTTGCATGTCAGTGTAGAAAAAAGATATCTTCCATGAGTTTCTAATATATATTCAAATGTTTACCTAAATTCAAACAACATTTACAATAGCATGCGAAGGTAAGTACACATGTACCTTCTAGCCCCATACCACGAAAATGCAAAAAGACCAACTACTCGTAAATACCTACCAAGGAAAGCTGACAGCCAGCTATTGGTTGAAAAACTATTTTTCAAGCTGTTAGTGATGGTGACGATGATGATGATGAAGTTGATAGTTGTGGCCAAGCAGTAGTGGCAACAATGATGAACATGTTGTTGTTTTTTCACTAAACTATTGCTCCGCCAAAGAAGCAGGCGCTCAGATATTTCAGCTCGTCGGTGCAATGCTGGTGACGACAATGGCTACCACGACTACAACGACGACATCAACAACAATAAACCAACTACAGCAACACTCTTCTGGGTTTTGTTGATGTAACAGCTCGTTGCCACTGCTGCTACTCTCCACCGCTTTCGCCTCCAACAATGTTGTTTCTTTTCGTTGATTGTGGGTAAAATTGCACATTTTTATTATTGTTGTAAATTTACTTATTCACACATACCGACGAGCATACAACTACACTGGCAATTGTGTAAATGTAATGTACAATATTTCGCTGTCTCTTATAGCTTGCATTTTTTCTGGTTTTCCTTTGTTGTTATATTTGTTTATGTTTTTTTGTTTTATTTCGATATTGGCGGTTCTTAGTTGTTGTGATTGTGGACTTTTGTTGTCGTGTCTGACAGCAATAAGACACTTAAATGGTGCATTGATTTTATTTATGTTTTTCGCTGCAGACAATTGATTTTAAGGTGGGAATCGTGGAACGAGGGCGAAAATATTTTGAAAGGATGAGATTTTCTTTGACTTATTAGATACTCGCCTTTTGTAGAGGCTGTTTCATTGCATCCTCAGCTATATGGCTATAATTTGATATCGTGAAAATGTGCCTAAACGAAAAAACAATATCAGGGAAATAACGGAATCAGGGTCATTTAATTATCTTTCAACTTTACACTTACTTATATTTACATTAGTGCAAGGTTAGGACAATATCGGTCCACTCCTTCCTGTACCTTTGCCATAAAAAAAGCAACATTTTGCATATCCAAAACGCTCACAAAATGCGAAATAAGCATCCGATCCGATTGGCGCATCAAATATTTCTGCATACACAAGATCTGGTGTGAAAATGGGATATAGACTACTCCTTCTTATACCTTCTCCACAAAGATTCAACATTTGGAATAATTAAAACCTTCATAAAATGCGAATAGAGTTAGAAATTTTCTTGAAATATACATACATATACATTATTCCAGTGACAGCTCATTACATTGTTTACGAGCGTACAAAAGCGTTTTGGTGATATTTTTTTTTTAAATGTGAATACATCTTTTGTGTCTCGTACCATCGCTCGTTACCGTGATACTGGGAGCGTAGCCCGACGTCAAGGAAGTGGACGGCAGAAAACAGCAACATCAGCAGGAAAAGTAAAGAAGAGACTTGATCGAAGCACGCGTCGCAGTGGCCGAAAAATGGCTCGTGAGCTGAACATATCGCAATATTCCATTCTGCAAATATTGAAAAATGAGCTCGGGGTAAACCATTGAAATTCCAAAAAGTTCAAGTGCAAAATGGCAACAGAAATAAAATAGATTCAAAAGAGCTAAAGAGTTGCTTCGCTTGGCCGAAAGTGGTGTTACTGCCGAATTTGGTTTTCTCCGATGAGAAAACATTCGTTGTCCAGCAGTTTGTAAACAAACAAAATGATCTGTTTACTTGGTCAGGAGGTCAGCTGAAAATGTGCACCTTCTGTTGACCACCAGAACTCAAGCGCCGGCCATTGTGATATTGTGAGCCGCCATAACAGCCGATGGTCGCTATCCGCTCGTATTAATCGACCGTGGCATCAGAATAAATGCCGAATATTTTTACGAAAATATTCTAGAGGGTGTATTAAAACCTTGGGCACGCAAACATTTTGGTCGCAGACCTTGGACATTCCAACAGGACTCATCACTATCTCACTTAACACGCGTTATCCAAGAATGCTTAAAAAATTAGGTTCCTCGCTTCATTTCCAGCGCCCAATGGCCACCAAAATATCCGCATACCAATCCGTTGGACTATTGTGTCTGGAGTATTTTGAAAAGCAAGGTTGGCACTAAAAAATACCAAAGTGTCTATCACCTCGAGCAAGCGATTCGCCGGGAATGGGCCAAAATACAGCAGAGCAACATTCGTGCAGCGTGTGACGGTTTCATTGACCGTTTGAAGGCCATAATTCGTGCCAAATGTGGCCAATCTAAAATCTGAAGTTATTCTAAAATTCGATGCTATTTCCGACATTTTTTGCTTTCATTCAATAATTTTTTTAAAAAAAATATGTAAAAATTATGGCGTTTGACTTTGTTGCAGTATTTTTATCTCATCCTGTGGTACCTCCCCCACAAACCGTCAAAATATTGATTGAATATGTCTCTTATAAAATGCTAAAAAAATAAACCGATTCTTTAAACTTCATAGAATACTAAACTTCCAGCAAAGTTAGATCTAGTATGAATATCGGACTTATCCGGTACCTTCCCCACAAAGGGTCAAATTGGCATATATGCGTCCAGTCTTTATGTTTCGTCACAAAAAGGTATACAAATGGTCAACCTCTGTCAAACCTGTCTGTCGACAGATACTTTTTATTTATTTTTTTTAATTTTCTTTTAAAGAAAAACTAACCTTCAAGCACCGAAATGGATATTAATTCAAATCAAATACGATCGATCAATGCCTAGCTTTTAATTTCGCTACCACCCTCGTTAATGTCATTGTATTATATACAGTTAATGATTGTGGCTGGTATTTTTCTCGCTCGCCTGCCCGCCTGCTACTTACCTGTAATTTTGAGTTTCGAGCGCCAGTTAACAATGTGCTAAAAGATGATGTCGTCATTTTCATCGTCTGTTATTGTTGTAGGCGACGACGAATACATTTTTGTGTCATTGCACGTTTAACTCATTTTAAACGCGATATTTTGTTGTTGCTTTTGTCTTTGTTGTTTACCTTAATTGTTCGGAGTTCAAAACAAACAAAAAACACAACGACATGCACTCACTGACAATGGATGAAAAGTGGCCGAGTAAAATTATTTTGCAATAAATCTTGATGTTATTTTTTCCAATAATAAAAATGTTTCCTTGCCGTGGGAGAGAGATAAGGGGGCAGTGATTGTAATGCACATCTAGTTGACATTGGTTGGCTTTTTAAGTATTAATTAATTTTTCATTTGTGCATACGTATATACCAAATGTGCATAGTATGTATGTGAATTATGCATTAATTAATTTTTTTTCTGAAACATCGTTTAGTTTTTCATTCATACACTTCCGTATTGACTTTACTAAATATTTGACACGTGCCTGCACGCGAGCGAATAATTGAGATTGTGTTATTTTGAAAGTTAATTAAAATTATTATGGAATTTCATTCAGAGACCGGACAACTATATTTAATTATTCAATTATTTCAACAATCTGTATGAAAATATTTCAGAATTATCAACAATGTCATTGCTAAAAAGGGTGATACTTTGTTAAGTTTTCGGTCTGTGGTAATGGCCTTGGCCCACTTTCGAAATTAATCTTCCCCAAAGAAACGAGGAATTTACTGTAGGAAGGGTTATGAATGCGAAGTTGTCCACAGGAAAAATCCAGCAGATTATGAAAGTCGAGCTAAACAGAGACACGTTTTGAAAGTTTACATCGGAAGTAACTCAACACTTTTTGAAATTTTCGAATAAAGATTCCTTGGAATCCGTTCTTCTGCAGTACTATAGATAACCATACGAAACAAGTGGTCTTTTTGTAGCTTTTTTTGTGATGGTAGCAAGACAAAATTTTCTACAAATTTATTTGTCACAAAATTCTCCCAAAAGACATGAAAAGTCTATATCTTACCCAAATGTTAGGAATTCATATAGAGTGAGATAAAAAAACTGCAACAAAGTCAAACGTCATATTTTTTACTTTTTTTAAATTTTTTTTTTTTTGAATGAAAGCAAAAAGTGTCCTATTGGAATGTCCAAGATCTGCGGCCAAAATGTTTTTGTGCCCAAGGCCATCACCATGGCCGGCGCTTGAACTGACCTCAGCTGACCTCTTTGGCAAGTAAACACGATCATTTTGTTTGTTTACAAACTGCTGGACAACGAATGTTTTCTCGTCGGAGAAAACCAAATTCGGCAGTTCATCACTTTCAGCAAAGCGGTGTAAGTTCTTGCACTTTTTGGAATTTCAACGTCTTTACCCCGAGCTCATTTTTCAATATTTGCCGAATGGAATATTGGGATATGGCTCACGAGCCACTTTTCGGCAACTGCGACGCGTGTTTCGATCAAGTCGCTTCTTTACTTTTCGAACCATTCCTGCTGATGTTGCTATTTTCTTCCGTCCACTTCCTTGACATCAGACTACGCTACCGGTATCACGATAACGAAAATGCTGTTGTGCTCTGACGATAGCCACTTGTGGTTTTCCAGCCAAATATAAGAAATCACACTATCAAGCTTGAATTCCATCACGACTAACTTTTTTTCTGGAAAATTCTCACCAAATACTTATGTACGCTTGTAAACAATGTGATGAGCTGGAATATTTTTAACAGATGTCGGACGAGTGGCTTAGAAACGACAGCAGTCTTAACATTGAATATACATTTTAGGGCTGTACTTTATGCAAAGAAAAAAATATTCTTCACAAAATGTTGCTATAAGTCATCACCTTGTAAGTCATCAAGAAAGAATTTATATCAATGTTGCCAAAAAATACAAAAATATTTCCTAATTTATTTCATCATGTCAAAGAAAGAAATATTCTACACAAAATTTCTCAAAATAAACCATATATCTAGTTTTAGTAATTTTTTATAGTAAAATTAAAATAAAACAAGTAAGCAAAGGCTACAGTCGAGCGGGGCCGACCGTTGAATACCCTACAACACTATAATAAACGATACAGTTTATATAGGCGAGATACTCGAAAGAATTCCACAAGATATTGTGACAAATAATAAAAGAAAACTATCAGGTTCCGTTTTCTAATTTTCGAATAAATGCAACTTAAACTAATTTGCTCATTTCCAATTTATTGGCAGATGTTGCACGTAAATGGTCTTCCTAGATCTGGAACCAATATTTCCCAAAGACCTATAATCTCTCATAAGTGGCAAAAGATTAACATTTATTATTGGTTTTTGACTGAAACGCATCTATATGAGATACAGACATTTGGCTATATTCTTCAACGAAATCAGCGTTAACGAAATATTCAGAAGTGCGTCTTTCCTGTATTTGTGAATTCTCAAAAACGTCACTGGAATGGACATTTTCGTATTTTGTCTACAAAAGATGGCAAACTATTTCACACATTGAATATTTTTGGATGGCCATCCAAAACTGCTTGGCTTTTGTAATGTCCGCTAACCCCCATTCAAATGTGTGTGAGAATCGGGCGATAATTACGACCTGCAGACAATTTTGCAGTTTTTTGGTCCATTTCAACCCCTAAATATATGGCGATCATCTCCAAAAGGAGTAGGCCTCTATTCTGACCCTCATCTTATCTCCATGCAAAATTTCGTAAGGATCGGGCCATAAATGCGATCTGTATATGATATCCTGGTATCCTAACTACTTAGTTTTGTTAGCTGTAGAAATATTACCAAATGTTTAATAGCATGTTTCCATTGGAAACCGAACAACGTTGTTCGCTCTCAGAATTAGGTACACGAATTAACCCGTTCATACGGCACGATTCGTAATTTATAGTAAAGTAATTCCTTTTTTCAAAAATTTTGTTTGTTGAT
This sequence comes from Musca domestica, assembly GCF_030504385.1. NCBI lineage: Eukaryota > Metazoa > Arthropoda > Insecta > Diptera > Muscidae > Musca > Musca domestica. The sequence goes on along the minus strand of NW_026712340.1, from coordinate 6,027,418 downwards.
TTTAATGGGAATTTATACGAAAATACATGAAATTCTCACTAATATGAATAGAAGAAATTATTGTTTTCCTCCCAAAGATTTATTATATCATTAATTTTACAATTTTCATTCAAGTTTTCAACTTTTTGTGTAAATGTTGACATTTTGAACATATTTTTGTGTTTTTCCATTTTTATACCCTCCACCATGGGTAGGAGGGTATATTAACTTTGTCATTCCGTTTGTAACACCTCTAAATATTCGTCGTAGACCCCATAAAGTATATATATTCATAATCAGCATAAAATTCTAAGACGATTTAGCGATGTCCGTCTGTCTGTCTGTCTGTCCGTCTGTCTGTTGAAATCACGATAGAGCCCACATTATTTGACGTAGACCTTTGAAATTTGGCACAAGTGTGTGTATTGTCCCTAGGATGGTTGGTATTGAAAATGAGATATATCGGTCCACGTTCTGGTATAGTCCCCATATAACGGTACCTCCCGATATTCGGTATTTTGATGATTTATGCCACATTTTTTCACGGATTTATCTGAAAATTGGTATTTGTAGGTCATGACGGGTCCCTGAGCGTGTGGCAAAACATTGCATGTATAGGTCCACGTTTTGGTATAGCCCCCATATAACGGTACCTACCGATATTCGGTATTTTGATGATTTATGCCACATTTTTTCACGGATTTGTCTGAAAATTGGTATTTGTAGGTCATGACGGGTCCCTGAGCGTGTGGCAAAACATTGCATGTATAGGTCCACGTTTTGGTATAGCCCCCATATAACGGTACCTACCGATATTCGGTATTTTGATAATTTATGCCACATTTTTTCACGGATTTGTCTGAAAATTGGTATTTGTAGGTCACAACGGGTCCCTGAGCATGTAGCAAAACATTGCATGTATAGGTCCACGTTCTGGTATAGTCCCCATATAACGGTACCTCCCGATATTCGGTAATTTGATGATTTATGCCACATTTTTTCACTGATTTGTGTAAAAGTTGGTATTTGTGGGTCATAATGGGTCCTAGGTCGTGTGGCGAAACATTGTAATTATAGGTGCACGTGTTGGTGTAGCCCCTACATTACGGTACCTCCCGATATTCGCATTTTAATGTTTTTTGCCACATTTTTTCTAATGTTCTTTTACCCTAGGGTGGAGGGTATTAAAAGTTTGGCCCGGCCGAACTTAATGTTTTTTTACTTGTTAATTTCTGCTGGAGAGACACTTGTCAAACATTTTTTCTGTCGATAGAAACATTTTGAAAATATTGCCTCTTTTGTTTGCAGTTTTCTGTGGAAAATTTAACTCGTGGACCAAATGCGTACCTCGAATGAGAGAGAAAACAAAATTTACTTTCGTTTGAATGTACATACGCCATTCAACATTGTAGTTTTCATTCATAATTTTCAGTCTTCCCAAAAATTTTTAAATTTCATCAATTTTATCTATTTTTAATTTTTAAATGTCATAATTTATTTTTTCGATAAATGCTCTCATTTGTTAGGGATGGAACATATTTTTTCGTTGTTCTGAGAGTAATTTGATTTGAACAACTTGCAAATATGAGTGTTCGCTCAGTAATGTGGCGTTTCCACTGCACTTGATTCGCTCTCTATTCGTTGTTTGACCCCTAACTATGAAAAAACTACCTAATTCTTCACACAAAATTTCCTGAGCGAACACTCATATTTGTACGTTGTTCAAATCAAATCACTCTCAGAACAACGAAAAAATGTCCCATCCCTAACAAATGAGAGCATTTATCGAAAAAATAAATTATGACATTCAAAAATTAAAAAATAGAAAAATTTGATGAATTTTTAAAAATTTTTGGGAAGACTGAAAATTATGAATGAAAACTACAATGTTGAATGGCGTATGTACATTCAAACGTAAGTAAATTTTGTTTTCTCTCTCATTCGAGGTACGCATTTTGTCCACGAGTTAAAATTTCCACAGAAAATGCAAACAAAAGAGGTAACATTTTCAAAATGTTTCTATCGGCAGATGAAATGTTTGACAAGTGTCTCTCCAGCAGAATTTAAAAATGGAAAAACACAAAAATGTGTTCAAAATGTCAACATTTACAGAAAAAGTTGAAATCGTGAATGAAAATTGTAAAATTAATGATATAATAAATCTTTGGGAGGAAAACAATAATTTCTTCTATTCATATTAGTGAGAATTTCATGTATTTTCGTATAAATTCCCATTAAAATCAACAAACAAAATTTTTGAAAAAAGGAATTATTTTACTATGAATTACGAATCGTGCCGTATGAACGGTTTAATTCGTGTACCTAATTCTGAGAGCGAACAACGTTGTTCGGTTTTCAATGGAAACATGCTATAAAATTTGTGTGAAGAATTAAGTTGTTTTTTCATAGTTAAGGGTCAAACAACGAATAGAGAGCGATTCAAGTGTAGTGGAAACGCCACATAATTCAAAATGAAAATATGCCAAAAATATGACAAAATTGAAAATATATGAGAAAATTTTACAAAATCAATATTTTCATCTTTAGAGAGATATTTTTATTAGATTTTTTTAGACGTTTTTTCTTTCCTGCCAAGAGGCCATTCTGAATTAATGAGAACTGTGGAAATCAGTTCAGCCGTTCTCGACATATAAGAGATTTTTCAAGCATATCTTCTTTGATAAACGTATATATCGCACATATTTTGCTATATATCCGTTTTGTTGGATGTTAACATCAATGTAAAGATCAGAAGTAACCTTGTCATGGCTTTGTGATTTCGCCGGGATTTAAAATATTAGCGGTTTAAAGAAAAATTTTGAATTTTTTCAACACAAAAGATATGGTCTATTTTACCCGCTAAGTATAATCCGATGACCATTCAAATTGGTAGGCTTCTTCCCCGCCCTAAACTCTAGCTACATGCGAAATTCCGCGTCGATTGGTCTATAATTGGACCTGTATAGCTACTGCAAAATCCGAAATTTTTTCAGTATTTGGTCCATTTCAACCCCTAAACATTTAGCGATCATCTCCAAAAGAAATAGGGTTCTATTCTGATCCCAGACCCACCTCCATTCTAAATTTCGTGAAGATCGGGCCATAATTGCGACCTGTAGAGCGATTACAAATTAACATGGACAGACGGACGGACGGACATACATAGCTAGATCGACTCAGCTCGGCGAGCTAGGAAGATCCATATATACTTTCCTATGTGGGAAACCTATATTTCGAGGTGTTACATAATTTTTGGGCCAATCAAACTTATAATACCCCAACACATAGTGTTGTAGGGTATAATTACATTCGAAATTTATATATTACAAGTGAGAATTATGTGTTTGCATTTTTTACTCCTAATCTAACACGTATCCAGTTTAAGTAAAATTAGTTCATTTTTTGGGGAAGTTTTCAAAGGAAATAATATAAAATAATAAAAAATAATCCTCAATTTTGGCCTATACAATTTTTTACACATTTTTCGAACTCGCTGCCAGTTTTCACATAATTTCACTATTCAAAGCCAATAGGCCTGTTCCAAGTTGATTTGATAGTACACAGTTTAAAGATTTAACATTTTCGAAGGATTACAAAAGGAGCCCAATATTTAAGATGTATTCCCCAACATTTATGGCAAACCCCAAATTCAAATATTCAAACGTCAACGCGACATGGCTAAATTGGCATTGGATTTTACGCTGAGCCAAGCGAAGATGATCTTTACGACCGAGGAATTTTAATTGGTGTAAAATAAACAAATATCATATAGGTCTTAATTTCAATTGTTTAATATTAAACTCATTATATGAAGGTTATTTCGATATTTTTCAATCTTCTCCATCTCTTTTCAGGAAGAAGACATTACGAAAAAATGTGAATTCCTATTTAAACAAGACTATTCCCTGATCGAACTAGAAAATACAAATGGAATCCTCAGTCCACGTTATCCGGGTCGGATTTTTATACCAGAATATGAGCACAATAGACCCAACAACATGGCATCTACGATCACCGCCAACAATACGAATATTTTCTCACAAAATGCAACGCCACAGAATAGCAGCATAAATGGATTCCACCATCAACATCATCTCCATTATGCGAATAACTCAACAACAGCTAATACCACCAGCAGTAATGGTTCTATGTCGTCGTTGTCGTCTTCAACGGCGACAGCACTCAATATGGGAACAGCCAATAATGGTATACATGCCTTTGTGACATTTGCCAACGGGTCCATGTCACAAACAACAACTAACGGAGTCCCCAACAACTTACCAACAGCAGCACCAGCACCGCCGCATCCGTATTTTTCCACACAAATGCAATATCCTCAACATTTAATGCCACAAACAACACCAAATACCAGCGTGGGGTTAAATGGTGGTGGCGGCGGTGGCAATGGCACCACATCCACCTCAACATCATATCAGCATACCATCTATGAAGACTTGTATGACGTCAATAAGATACGTGAACTCATTACCATGGCCAAATATGCACGGTGTCGTCAACGGTTTGCTGTTCCTGTGATTATGTATCGTGGCAAGTATATTTGTCGATCGGCCACCATATCCGTAATGCCCGAAACATATGGACGCAAGGTGGTCGACTATGCCTACGACTGTTTGAACGGCACAAACTACAGCGATCGGGGGAATCATATTGTCGACGATGAGAACAACGACAACAATGAAGACTCTTTGATGAATCATGCCTTGAATGAATCTTCGCCTTTTTCATACGATGAAGTGATTAAGAGTGACATACAATTGTTGAATGCACTGAATGTGTCGGCAATTGTCGATTTGATGGTGGAAAAAAGGAAAATCAAGTATTTTATGGCGTAAGTGTTAATTTTGCGTATGATTGTTATATATTATTACTTAAGTAAGTAGCACCTTTTTGCCATGGGTCAATGTTCATGTAAATATGCGAGATTATCAGGAATTAAAAAAATGGAAATAGTTAATGGCTCTTTAATTGTTTGGCTTAATTCTAGTATATCTATAACTCTCGGATCGATCTAACAACTAGTTGCCAACTGCCATAGCTAATCGGCGCTTTAACAGTCACTTCAATTGAGAAATCCATTTTAATACTTTAATATTGCTATAACCAGCAACTCAGCAAAGCTTAATTAAAATTATATATATATATATAAATTATAAAATTATATAAAAATTATTTCATGTTTACAGTAATTGACTAGTGAGTGTTTGATTCTCGATATACTCGTATATAATCACCGGTTCCAAAAATCTAGTAATCTTTATGCATTATTATTGGTAGCTAGGAGCCAACTTGGAACGCTTTGTATATATTGTCATGAGATTAGGGGAACTTTCGCTACCCGTTCAGTTTTTCCTGTTAGATACTACAAATCGACCTACTGAAATATACTCCTTAGAAATCATTGAATGAGTAGGAAGGCTGTTCTCTTCAACATATTGGAAAAGTCTGTAAATATGATCATCTGATTTGTTTAGGATTTTAACCACCACCTGTCCAGTTATGCATATTTAGCATATTTTTGTTAATGCTTTAACCAAACGATCCAGAAGTTGGAACCTTAGAATCCCGTTCTAAGGCGATAGAAAAGTACGATTTCAAAAAGGTGTCCCCTTCTTCAAGGTGTTTTCTTTTTCAATTTAATAGTTTTCGAATTGACGGCGATAATTATCTTCTGCTTCCCCTGCTACCTAGCATTCCATGCATCCATTCAATAAGGATGGGGAAGTTCCTAAATTTTAAAAAGTCCTTAGTGGGGTTGCTCTGCCATACAATTTTAATGAAGTGCCCATTTTTTTCTTAGTTGACATGCAATGCTTTTGGATGTATGCTAATTGAATATTAAGAAGGAATATTAACTATAGGAAAATATATTGACACAATTTCATGTAATTATATATAAACCAATCAGAGGGAGTACATCGGTCCACGTTTTGGGATAGCCTCCCATATAACGGTACCTCCCGAAATTCGAAATTATATTAGTTTTAGCCACATATTACCACAAATTTTTCTAAAAATTGGTAGTGGCGGAACATTGTACTTATAAATCCACGTTTTCGTATAACCTACATGTAACGGTACCTGCTGACCTTCGGTATTTTTGATAGTTTTAGCTACATTTTTCCCACGGATTTGTCTAAAAATCGTTATTTGTAGTTCGTTATGGGTTCTAGCTCCGGTGGCGGAACATTGTATACATAGACCCACGTTTTCGTATAACCCCTATATAAGGGTACCTTCCAATATTCGGTATTTTGATAATTTTTGCCACATTTTTCGACGGATTTGTCTAAAAAAGGTATTTGTTGTCGTAATGGGTTCTATCTCCGATGGAGGAACATTGTACATATAGGTGCACTTTTTCGTATAGCCCCGTGTAACGGTACCTCCCGTTATTCGGTATTTTGATGGTTTTAACCACATTTTTCTACAAATTTGACAATAAATTGGTATTTGTAGCTCGTAATGGGTGGCAGGACATTGAATATCTAGGTCCACGTTTTCCTATAGCGCACATATAACGGTTCCATCGCATATTCGGCATTTTGACGATTTAACCCACATTTTCTAATAAATTTGGTTTTTTTACTTCATAATGGGTTCTACAACATTGTGCATATTGGTTCTAGTCATCTTAGTCACATTTACCCACGAAATTATGAAAATATGGTATTAAGACTCGCAATAGATTACAACAGAGCAACATTCGGGAGCGTGCGACGGTTTCATCGGCCGTTTGAAGGCCATAATTCTTGCCAAATGTGGTCAATCTAAAATCTAAAGTTATTCTAAAATTCGATGCTATTTCCAACATTTTTTGCTTTTTTTGCTTTCAATGAAATTAAGAAATATATAAAAATATGGCGTTTGACTTTGTTGTAGTTTTTGTATCTCACCTTATATACGTAAAGATTTCAAGTATTCATAAGAAAAGTAACTTTTATTCATATAATCCAATGAATTTCAATATCCCTATATAACAAATTTCCTTATCTCCTATTTCTTTCCAGGGTCTCTTCATCGGAAAAGGCTGATCCAGAAAATCACTACGAAGAATTCAATATACTATCGCTACCCTATCCTGGCTGTGAATTCTTTAAGAAATTTCGTGACAATAATTATATGGCCAAGAATCTATATTACAATTGGAAACAATCATTTAATGATGCCATTATAAGTGTACCGAAAGTTGGTCCAACAGCTGATTTGAATATTAACTGGAGTGACTACAAACAATGGGATTTGGTGCAAATAACACAAAACTATCTAAAGGCCTGCCTAAAATATATACAAGAAGAAAATTCAGGTCTTCTGATACATTGCATTAGTGGCTGGGATCGAACACCGCTGTTTATATCCCTAGTACGGCTATCGCTATGGGCCGATGGTCTTATTCATCAGAATTTAAATGCTCTACAAATGGCCTATTTAACGCTGGCCTATGACTGGTATTTGTTTGGCCATCAGCTGCCCGATCGTTTGAAACGTGGCGAAGACATAATGTTCTTTTGTTTTCATGTGCTTAAATATATAACCGATGAAGAATTTAGTATTGTAGAACATAGGTAAGTGTTTTTATGCTTTATATTTATTTTAGATGGGTACTAATCCTTTGTTTGTCTCGATTTTTTAAAGGAAACGTACTAAAACCTCAAGTAGTAGTGGTAGTAGTGTTATTGTTATTAAGTCTGATTGCTGTGATGATGAGCCACTTAAAGAGTAAGTTGTTGATTTCCTTTTAATTTCCATATTGAGAGTTATTTTTATATCGTTTTTTTTTTTTTCATTTTACAGAGACTTTATATTAAGTTACGATCAAGACAGCAATGATAGTTTTTCTAATAGTTCCAACTGTGATATGTCCATAACGGATAATTTTTATGCAACTTCTGCAACGACGACAACAACAATGCCAACAGCCTCAGTAACAGCACAACAACAAATGGTTATGAATCCTTTTACAAGTCGTTCACCGAATCCTAAAAGGTATGTATACAGTCTATTTTATGTATCCTAAAGGCTAGGTTAGATAATAATTCAGCATGACCTAACTTATCCCTAAATTTTTAATCCGACTCTGTCGATAATTTATTCAAGTTTTCCCGTTCTCAAAATATTCGAGTCGCCAAGGATAATAAGATAAGCGCTCATTATTTGACAACAACTACATTTCCTTTCTTACAAGAAGTGGGTGTACGGTCCAGAATAAAACCCGTATGATACTTGACCAAGCGCTGTAACTCAAAAAAAGTAAAAGTAACACTGCAACTGTCTTTCTCTAGACAATTCTGGACCATCCTCCAAATAACTTGCCACATTTCTGAATACTACTAGTGACAATATAGAAAGAATGAATATTGAAGGTTAGAGTTAAACCCTAGTTGTCCCTAACTGCATTTTTCTCAATCTAAAATAGGCATTTCAATCGAATTTTTTATATTGAATGTTAGTTACAATTAGTCTATCCAGTTTTCCTCTTTTTTCTGTGACTCCGTGAATGTTTGAAATACCATTATATACAGATGGAAATTTGTTTCAATTTGAATCATCAACCTCTCCGTTATTGTGGACCGATCCCAGCCGACTAACTTCCTGCATCACCAATCTGGAAAATTTGTCCTAAATTTTCAGCAAATTTTCCATAAGTTATGAGTGGTGTTACGGGGTAGAGTAACGAATGATCGCCACCGCCTAAGATCTACAAAGGCGAAGTACTAGATCCTCTTAGTCTTTATGGGTTTTTGCTTTAGAACAGCATTTATTTGAGCTCACAGGGATTCCTAACGATGCGTTCATCTTAATGCGGTTTCATACAAAAGTCAAATCCTTTCAGCAACTATGTGAAAATCGAAACCCCATTTATATCGAAAATTGAAATCCCATTCCATTCTATACAATGCATGGTATTCAGGATTAGCGTAAAGGAACAGTTTGCTCGAAGATGTGAGCTTATACTCGCTGCTATAATTCCTCAGATTATTGACCTAAATTTCACAAATTTTCCAGAGGTTACAAGAGGTGTTGAGGGGTAGAGTAACGGGTGATCGCCACCGCCCAATAAAGATCTACGAAGGCGAAGTACTTGATCCTCTTGGTCTTTTTGGGTTCTTACAGTTTTTGTTTGTGCTCCGAGGGATTCCTAGCGATGCTTTCATCTTATTGCGGTTTCATTCAGTTCTACGTTTTTTCAAAAGTCAAATCTTTTCAGCACCTATACTCTTAAAAATTGAAACCACATTACATTTTATGCAAGGCATAGTATTCAGAATTAGCATAAAGGAGCAGCTTTGATCGAAAATGTGTGCGTATACTCACAGCTATAATCGCTCAGACTATTCGTAGCTGAAAGGTCATTAGTTCGGTTATTCCATCAACAGCTAAAGTTGGTCCTAGCTACCAAAAAAACGAAACTCCGTATAAAAAAGAAAAACCAAAAAAAAAAAAAAAAAAAATACACATGTAAGCGATCTTTGTTCTGTGTTAATATACCTGTTAGTATTAGAAAAAACTGTGATATAGTTAATAAGTCGTACTTTGTTTATTTTTTATTGTAGGCCTATTTCCCTGAAGATGAAATTCATCGAATTTCGAAATATTGGAAGATTAAAATAATTATAACAACAAAGACCTCAAGCTCGAAAAACACTTCTTTCATTAAAATATAAAAAGTTCGAATAAAAAGGAAAAACATTAATTGAAAAACCATGCACTTAATGTGATTCATGTAAAGCACTATTACATGACAGACCATTATGGTTTCATTGTCTTACGCATAGTAAAATAAACATGTTGTTTCCCCTTTTATATGTTACAGATCAAAAACTAGTCCTATATCAGTGCCAGGTGTTAGCGCTACACGTCAACGACAAGAGTCCACATCATCGAATGGTAGTTGGCAAGTGGTTACCGACACCGGATCAATTGATTCCATGATGAATGGCAGTTATATGATGCATTTTATATCACAACAACAACCGGATAATATATCGATAACATCGTGTAACAGTGGTCACTACGTAATGACAGGAAACGGAAGTACGACAGGAAATGGCTACAATTGCCATTCAAATACACCCAGTAATGGCAGCAATGCCAGTTTAAGTAGTAATGGTATAAACAATGGCGGTAACGGTGGCGGTGCACTAAATTTCCTAACGAATGGTATCAACGATAAGGATCTGATGAATGGTTCGAGTAAAACGTCAACAATAATGTAAGTACACATTACCACATATGTATGTCTATTTAAATTAGACTTAAAGCTTTACTCACAATTTAAAAAAGGAAAAAAATTAGTATAAAATTGTTAATTAACTTTTAATGTATTTCATTTAAAGTAAACTACTGTACGAAATAGGAAGATATAAATTTCAAAATAAATCCATTCTGTGGACACCATTTACTATCCTTAATCCATTCTTCAAAATTATCTTTTCTTGTTTTAAACTCACATAACAATTATTCCCAAAGTTGAATTAAGTGTTAATAAATAATTCTATTTCCCTCTCTGCTTTTCAGGCGTAAAAAACGTTTAAATGCCGTTAGAGCTATTTTCATACAGGCGTATGGGAAAACTGTTGGCCTTAAGTTTAAAGAAGGTTCTGCCATGAATTTAGCCACATTTATTGGTACTTTAGCCGATCAATTATTTTAGAAATAATGAGTGAAGGACGATTGATGAAAGAAGATCCCAAATCCAGTTGTCATTTTGTTAAAGTACCTTATTATCGATAACATCAACAACAATTACATCCTCTATCTACCTTTTCGTTCCTGCTAAACATATACATAGATACATATATTTTTGTTTTGTTTTTATTTTATTTTTATATATATTTAATTATTTTTAATTAATTATTGGTTTACATCTATGCGCGTTTGTATATCATTTAATTTTTATTTTTAATTGTGTTAATTAGTTTGAAGTTTGTAAAATAATCAAATATAAGTTCATTAGTAATAATAATATATAAATGAGATGAAAAACGATCAAGTTAAAGAATATTTTCACCACACGAAAGCGTAAAATAATGGAATTTAGTAGACGCTTTACTGCTGGCGACAATGACGACGAGGTTGTAATAGCAAACTTTTTTTGTTTTGTAGAAAAATACTTGTATTTTGTTTAAGTTTAAAAGAGAAAAACAAATCAAATAATGTAAACGAAATTAAATATTTATTTATAGTTTTCGTAAAATGTAAAATAATGAATTCGTTTTTAATTGATTTTTAGTCTTTTTTGTTGGTATTTTTATTTATTGCCAGTATTGCTTGTGAAAAAAAAACTCTACAATATGAACAATTTTATTCTACTTAATGAAAATAATCCAATACCGAATAATCCGCCACTGATATTGATATACATAATTCGATATTAGTATAAATGTTATTTATATAATTTATAAGAAGTCAAGTCTAACGATTATAAAATCATGGAAAGCATATTTTATCTGTGATTGAAAATAACTAAAATAATTGAAACTTTGTCTGCCACGTTGTAGAAGCAGAACAATAATAAACATTGTCCCACAAAATACTTGCTCTGTTCCAGTACCTGCAAGAATCACTAGTTTTGCAATTTTTTTTTTTCGATATCATAAAGGCAAAATCGGTTATGGTGGTAAAAACTTTTACATTCTTGCAGTTCTGGAACAGACCAACTGTTTTGTCTAGGCAATATTTGTTGCTATGTAACAGTTCTGCTAGGGTACTTTGGGTGGAGAGTACTTGGCGAGAAAAATAAGTGGCTCCGGACCGTAGATTCTACTGTCTATTTAGGGGAGTCTCTGGACAGCATATTTTCCTATTCATATATTAGGTACGGTCAAAATATCATTCTATTTGATCATTTGACGGTTTTTAAACATAGATCATACATTTGAATATCTGATCAAGTGTTTTTTGTGTGTTTTCAACCTAATTTCCGAGCAGCCTCTGTGTCAGTTTCAATTTTTTATAGTTTTTTGAAATCGTTACTACAGCAATATCACAAGTTTTTCATATGAAATCTCTTAAAACATTTGTCAGCTTTACAATATCCAGGACTCCCATGTTGAGTTAGCGTCTAAGACAACCTACACCACAATTGAAATGTTCTGAAGAGGAATTTGGAGTTTATGTTCAGTAGCCTCGAGAAAAAAAAAATTTAAAGGCAATATTGAGAAGCCAGATAATGGTCCGTTGATAACCAAATGGTGAACAAAATATGATCAGTACGAAATATTTTATTTCCGTAAGACAAGCTTTATAAAATCGTAACAGATCATCTTGCAAGATGTTTGTAGAGTTGATAAGCGCAAATCAGAATAAACCATTTGAAGAAGTTTTGGATCCTTTACTCGTCTCCTATTAGTTTAAGTATTTTTTAAAATGCTTTGGATGGGATTGAATTGCTTCACTCGGAGACCTTTGGTCCATCGTGTTGATCCAAGGACGAAATGAGAAATTTGGGAATAGGAAAGATGTAGAAGCTGTGAATTGTGGCACATTAAGTGTTCAATTGTATCAGATTTGAACTTCTAAGCCGTATAGTGAAGCCCACACAAGTTTTAAGGAGGAGTTTATTCGAGAGGGTGGAGAAATGTTTGGCAGTTCCAAATTGCCTTTGACACCCTACATTCAGTCGAATTTACACATTTTCACTAAACTGTTTTTATCAATTGAATCAAATGGAACAATGGCTTCACCAAGTTTTTGACTCACACGCGTAAGTTGTCTATTCATCTGCCAATTTGTTTCCTAATATGCGAACTTTTAATGCATCTATGCGTTGTAGTAAACGGATAGCCAATTCAATGATTCCATTAGTCAGTTGTCTACTGATTGCAAAGATGACCACTTGAAATATGTCGCAGTTGTCCGAAGTCTTGGATGCATTGCTGCATCTGAATTGTTTAGTGTCTAGAAATGCGTGATGAGGTCCAAACTTTCTTACAAGAATTCAGTGAATAGCGTGTGACTCATCACCAGGTTTATGACTCCTAGGCCTGCTAGATCTAACGTTGCTCTACATATTTTGTTTCTCGTCCACATCCTAGAAATTATCGATGATTAGAAATCTGCTTCCATAACGTTTTCGGTCACCATCAGTTTCCAGTGCAACGATAACCTAGTACAGAAGATTATCAGTCAGACTAACGGATGTGTTTGATGCTGTATAATCCAGTAATTTTCTTTCCACCGGAAGTATCAATCAGGCTTTTTCAAAACAAATCCTGAACGGATAGTTCAAATTGGTCCCAAGTTAACTTTTGGTTATATTCAGCACAATCACAATGATTTTCCACGTATACTTTTCTATGCTAAACAAGCTTATAAGTTTCCTACTTTCGTGCATAAATCATTATACAATAACTTAAAGACACCAACAATGTAATTAATTACTGTCATAAATAAAAATGTTTAAAACACCCTTAAGTAGTAACATTTATTGTGTATATAACATGTTGAAAACATATAACGAACTACGAAAAAACTATACCGGGATAAAAAAAAACTTGCTGCCAACCGCCAGCCGTTGTAAAACGAAAAGTTATTTTTTTACATAAAAAAACAAACACATATTTTGTAATTGTAATTGTTTTTATTTTTGTTTTCGCATTTTGTTTTGTTGGTATAATGCATTTTTATTGCCGTAAAACAATAATACAAAAAGAAAAAATGAAATCATAAAAATGTTACAATTGAAAAACATAAAGGCAGCATTGTTATGAATAAAGAAAAATCTAATTTATAATACCATAATATAATGATTTGACTTTCTTTTTCAATTTTAGGAGCGGCTACTACCGTTAGTAACATTGATGTACGCTGGTGATTACTTTTCTGACATTTTTTGTACATTTAGATTATTGCAAGTAGTTGGGACTCCACGAAATGGGTTTGAAATGCATTTCTGGGACTAATGCTAATTTTATATGTTATACAGTATATAATATTAAACTGATTGAATACCAAGTGAGAAGCACTCAGTCTTGTTCTGTTCCAGAACTGCAAGAATGTAAAAAATTTTAATTGCGACAACCGATTTTTCCTTTTTGATATTGATAATACAACAATTTCCTACATGAACGCGAGTTTCTTAAAACTAAAATAAATTTAATCTTGTTTAGACTTTAGGGATTTTCGACTGTTTTCAACAGTAATCATCAGGGAAATACAATAAAGATGCAAACAATTAACAAATAGGATAAAAATTTCATGGAGAAAAGTAACAGTCTTGTTTTACGGTTTAAACATTGGCGTTGGATTCCTCTGCCAAATAATAAAGCAGGTAAGTTCGGCCGGGTTGAACTTTTAATACCTTCCACCATTTGAAAGGAACTTAAAAAAAGTCAAAAAACTTCCGGAGACTATTACTTAAATGAGGCTATACGAAGACGTGGACTTGATTACGAAAATTTTTGTCATAGGCTGTAGTACCCATTACGAACTTCAAATACCAAATTTGAAACAATCCGGTGAAAATGTCGATAAAATCATCAAAATACCGAATATCGGGAGGTACCATCATATGGGGGACATTCGTAGATGTGAACCTGCATACAAAAATTTTTTGTCATGGGCTGTATCACCCATTACGAACTTCCGAATATCGGAAGGTACCGTTATATAGGGGCTATACGAAGACGTGGACCTGCATACGATTTTTTTCCATAGGTTGTAGTAACCATTAAGATCTACTAATACGAAATTTGAAACGATTCCGGTGAATAATGTTACTGAAATCATCAAAACACCGAATATCGGGAGATACCGTTATATGGGGCTATACGAAAACGTGGCCGACATGGCCCATTTACGAACTTAACCTGCCTACTGGTAAACTATGCATGTATGCAAAATTTTAGCCTTCTATCTCATTTCGTTCGAAAGATAGCGTGATTACAACAGGGAGACGGACGAACATAGCTAGATCGTCTTAGAATTTTACGCTGATATATACTTTGTAGGGTCTATTATAAATATTTCGAGGAGTGACAAGCGGAATGACAAAGTTAATATACCCTCCACAGAATGGTGGAGGTTATAAAAATTTTGACTGGGGGTCTAGCTCTAAAAACAGATATTTAGCCGTTTCTACCAATAATGTCTACTAAATTAAGCTTAGATGTCCATATTGAAGCTCACTTCGACAATCACGTTGACTTTCAACATTGTTTCCACCAGTTTTGAGAACAATTCAATTATTAAGTGTGAGTTTCTGGCCTGTGGGGTGACGATTTCTTCATATACTCAGTAAGATCTTCCTCCCTCATGTAGACAAACAAAAATATGGTGCCAGATGTAGTCCTCATGCCATTATTGTTAAATATTACCTCCAAGTTTTCGGATTCGTTTTATAATTTATTAATATTATCATAAGATGAATTAGAAGCTAATAAATGCCATCAGGTGTGAAAGAATAACTTTTGAGATAAAGTGTAGATTATTTTATTCAATGGCAAAATCTTTCTTATACATAACTTATTCAATTAAAACTTACATTTATATTATTTATTAGTTTGTAGGAGCTACAATTCGTTATAGAAAAATAACACTATGCCTTAGTTGGAGCTCGAAATCAGTTTGGTGACGAACATGCTTGTGAAAATACTCAGACCGGTTCCGGTTCTCTTACCCTATTGCACAGGGTTATTTATCTTCACAACTATCTTTTACTATAGAATTTCTTAATCTGTGCCAATGGAAGATAATCTTCCAAATTCATGCGCTTAACATTAACATAACACGGCCGTATATGCTTGTGGGCCTCCGATAAGCGAACTAATCTTGCTGGATTGATACCATATAGTTGTTTTGCAACATCTGTGTTGTTATTCATTAGTCTTCTTTGTTTCCATGCTCTTTCGAAGACGGCTTTGAAACCGATATCATTAAGCAAGTCATCAGCTTCATGATTGGCTTGTTTCGCCTCGTTGAAATCTAGCATTTTCACCTGTTTACTATCCAATTCAGTCCGGAATAATACCTCCAAGATATCTTTCTCCAGGGCTAAACGTTTTTCCAGCGGCAATTCAGCAATTTCTGGCATGTAGTCTTGTAAAAGATTCTGGGCCGGGTTATTGGATTTCGGATTTGAATTCGATCTTGGATCCTCCAATTCAGCATTGATGTGCAGCACAGATTGCCTTAAAGAGCTGGGTATGGCCTGTAGATCATATGCCTTGCTCAGGCATTGTATTAAAGGTTTTAAAACTTGCCAGCGACTAATTAAATCGGATATAGAAAATGCCGCAAAGGGATCGTTTTCATAGCTACGATTAAAGGCAGCATTAATACGTTTCCATGCCCACATCGTATAGTCTGGGTCTCCGTAGGACCTCACTCGAGGATTGTAGATAAAGGGATATTGTTGTATCAACTCCAACAGCTTGCCATCATTCAGAACAGTCTTGCCCTGGGCATTAACATTGGAAATGTTGAGAACTTGAATGCCACGGCCACCATCGCCACCCACCATGATGTATATGATGTATTTGTAAGATTGTTTATTAAAGATGTGTTTAATGAACAATGTGTTTGCAAGATGTGTTTAATGAACGTAACGAAACGAATATGAAGGTCACAAAGGAATACCCGATAAAAAATAAAATGAAAGCAAAGACTCGGGGTACTCTGTTGTTTACGAATGAGACATGAGAAAATTGAACATCTTCACTAAAGAGCGCGGAACTAGTTCGTACGAATATGAAGGTTACAATGGAATACCCGATAAAAAATAAACGAAAGCAAAGACTCGGAGTACTCGTTTACGAATGAGACATGAGAAAATTGAACATGTTCACTAAAAGAGCCCGGAACTAGTTCGTACGAATATGGAGGTTACAATGGAATACCCGATAAAAAATACCCGAAAGCAAAGACTCCGGATACTCTTTGTTTACGAATGGGACATGAGAAAATTGAACATCTTCACTAAAGAGCGCGGAACTAGTTGCTACTATCGTTTGCCGAACTCGACTACGGGTGAAAACCGAGTACTCGACTATTGATAGCAGTGTTGCCACCGAGGACACTGCATATTGTAGCTATCGACAAAAAACGACAACTCTAATATAATTATTGTCACCTCCACTTCATGGTAGAAGAATACAGGTAGTCGCATCGACACAGCTGTTGGGACAATGAACTGTCAACCCGATTTTGGAATTGAAAATGTTGAATGAAAAATTATTGAAATTTGTAAAAATTGTTCAAATATGCGTATTATAACAAACTCCGAATTGCGTCGTATAGGAAAACATTTAAAAAATACTTATATTTGATACAACATTTTAAAAAATTTGACATATCAATGTTCCCAAGCGTTGATGCAACTACCTATATTCTTCTACCATGCCTCCACTTCATTTAGCGACGTCGACGACAACCATAATAGGGACGATTGATTTACTTTAATAAGCCGATTGCTATATTTTTCACATTTAGCATCCCAAAGTGATTGCGACAACCGTTAAACTTCCAACAACTCAAAAGTATTTCTTCTCAGTATCCGACATCTACAGGGTGAGCGCTTGGGAGCATTGATATGTCAAAAAATTTTAATGTCTTTTTAAATATAAGTAGATTTTAATATGTTTTCTTATACGACGTCAAATTTAAATAATTTTTCATTCAACATTTTCAATTCCAAAATTGGTTTGACAGTTCATTGTACCAGCAGCTGTGTCGATGCGTCTACCTACATTCTTCTACCATGGCGCCAACCTTGGTTTCCAAAATACTCCAGACACAATAGTCCAACGGATTTATATCCGCAGATTTTGGTGGCCATTGTGCGCTGGAAATGAAGCGTGGAAACTCATTTTGTAACCATTCTACTGTGGCGAGTGCTGAGTGCGATGGTGCTGAGTCCTTTTGGAATGTCCAAGGTCTGCGACCAAAACGTTTGTGTGCCCAAGGCTTTAATACACCCTCCAGAACTTCCGTCCAGGAGCGATGGTACGAGTCACAAAAGATTTATTCACATTTAAATGCTATAGTGCTCTAATGATAGCCACTTGTGTTTTTCCAGCCAAATGTAAAGAAATCACACTATCACGCCTGAATTCCATCACGAGTAACTTTTTTTCTAGAAAATTCCCACCAAAATGCTTTTTTACGCTTGTAAACAATTCGCTGTGAAAAACGTCGCAAATGAGAAAAAGCATGATCCCTCAACCGCACACACGTCAAAATCGAGCGTCATGCACAAAAAAAATTCAAAAATTTTTTGATTTTTATTCATGCATAAAATTGCATGCCATGCATTTTGACCGTGTACGGGGCACTTTAAAAATGGCTTGGAACGCTTTTTATTTGATAGGAATTGTTTCAAACAGCGTTGCCATAATTTTCCAATTAGAATTTGCTAAGCTTGGCAGCTCTGTAATAGGTTATCAAGAAACTGAACTTTTGCGGAAGGAAGAGTTTCGTTAGATTATTACATAGAATTATAGAATTATTCTTTTTAATTGTGTTTTGACCATCCAAGAAACTGGCACATAAGAGGCAGCGCAGAATGTCATCTCAACAAATCAAGGTGAGAAGTTGGTATAAAGTTCGTAGGCCACGAACGACAATATTGAAAAGATGCCTACCGGCAAAAAATAAACATGAGCCCAACCGAAAATATCGAAAGTGTAGTTGTAATGGAAGAGAGAAGTGAATGGGAAGAAGCTTTAAAATAACCATATATGGCGCTTTCCATTAAGATATTTGAGTAATATCGGAAAGTGTATTTGTAATGGAAGAGAGAAGTAAAAGGGAAGAAGCTTTGAAATAACCATATATGGGGCTTTCCATTAAGATATTTGAGTAATTATTAATTATGGCCTTGGATGATCAATAGTCCAGATTCACATATACAAATTTATTGAATTAATATTGAAGGGGAAGTGACATATTCCTCTTCCATCTTCCCTGTTACTGATGGACGCCGTCTCTATGAAATTAAGTTTACATCAGATACGGTGGTGATAGTACAATCAGAGTCTAACATTAAAGAAAGCCTTTTAATATTTAAAAGTGGCATAATTATCTAGGATCTAAATGACATGCAAGCATATCCTCTAAATAAATAGCGTCTTTTGTGCTAAATGCAAGAGAAACGAAGGAACAAACCCCAATTTATTTCTCTATTTTTTTTTTTTTTTTTTTTCAAAACTAACTTGTTTCAAAACATTTATTTTCAGATTGGTATAATTGGCGGGTCGGGTTTAGATGATCCAGATATTTTGGAGAATCGCCATGAAACAACAGTGACCACACCATATGGTGATCCCTCCGATGTCCTGATCGAGGGTGAAATTCAAGGTGTCAAATGTGTACTGTTGGCACGTCACGGTCGTAAACACAATATTATGCCCTCAAATGTTAATTATCGTGCAAATATTTGGGCCTTGAGGCAAGCAGGTTGTACACATCTTTTGGTATCCACAGCATGCGGTTCATTGCGTGAAGAAATTAAACCAGGCACCTTGGCTATACCAAACGATTTTATTGATCGCACCACAAAGCGTTGTCAAACATTCCACGATGGTGGAGAAGAAAGCCCTAAAGGTGTTTGCCACTTGCCCATGTATCCAGCATTCAATGAACGTTGCCGACAAATTTTATTAAAAACCGTAAAGGAATTAGGTTTTAATGTCCACGATAAGGCAACAATGGTAACAATAGAAGGTCCAAGATTCTCTTCACGTGCCGAAAGTAATATGTTCCGTCAATGGGGTGGTGATCTTATCAACATGACCACGTGTCCCGAAGTCGTATTGGCTAAAGAGGCTGGTTTAATGTATGCTGCTGTCGCAATTGCTACAGATTACGATTGTTGGCGTGAGGGTCATGAAAGTGTCAATGTGCAAGATGTTTTAAAAACATTTTCGGAGAATGTGGAAAAAGTCAAACAAATATTGGTTAAGGCTGTTGTGAAGGTGGCGGAAGATGATTGGTCAGAGGCAATTACAGAGGCCAAGGTTAGTGTTAATATAAAATCACTTAACAAAACGTATTGACATTAATTTATGTATTTTTCAGCAATTCGTTGTTAACAATACCATGGGAGGCAAATGAAACTGAAGTCAATTGCTGTTTAGTATTTATATCTTCCATTTCAAGCTGATGTTTTATTTTTATGCAATAAGAAATGCATTTATTTTTAATAAACCCCACAAAGAAACAACAACCAGTTATATAAGTTATAAATCCCATTTTATTTGTCGTGCTTATATTACTTAATTCCCCCTTGTATTATCAATTTATGTTGTCGTACCCACTGTTTTCAGAAGTTAATCTATCTTAAGGACATTTTCTTTCAACTTGACTTTTACCCGATTCTTCATATTCCTGAGATGATATCCACATTTGTTGGAATGTACCAATGGAAGCTAATATTGAGCCTCCTATCCAGGCGCCGAATCTTCGCTCAACACTGCCATTTGCAGAAATCATTTTCAGACGTGTATTAGATGGTGCGCGTAGCTGCAGATCACGATTCAATCGTTCGGGGAAGCCTTGTAGTAGTGTGTTTCCCCCTGTAAAAGAGAAAGAACAATTACATTGAAAGCAAAACTGGAAGATTTTTTTTTTAAATTAGTTTAAAATATGGGAGCAATTAATACTTTAACATACCAAGTTTTATTCGTAATTATTGGCGTCAGGAAAATGTTTAAGCGAAACAAATTGAGTTAAGCTCCAGCTGGCGGAAAATTCTAAAATTCTTACCGAAGGTAGATCTTGTCATCGTTATCACAGCGACATAAATTTTTGGGGTAAATCAATACTTCCCGAGATATAGGGTTCCAAATTTCCAAAAATATCATTTTTAATTTGGTATTTCTAAACCAATGATCGAAATAAAAACTTCAAAATGTTTTTTGGTTTTTGTTTACTGTTAAAAATATGGTGAAAAATTTTGAACTTTTTAAAATTTGCCTTAACACTTTTTATGGAAAACCCCTTTGGAGTGTAGACTCGTTGATCAGCGTAAAAGTTCATGTTATTACATGAGAGCTTGCAATATTTCTCATAGAGCGTTGAAATTTCACTCCTACATTAAATTTGCCTTAACCACTTTTATGGGAAAACCCTTTGGAGTGTAGACTCGTTGATCATGTTATCACATGAGTCACTATAGAACTTGCAATATTTCTCTGCGTTGAAATTTTACTACTAAAATGTTTGGAATTTCAAAACCAAGCATAGAGTACCGTCCAATTTAAACATCATTCCGAATCGTAGTGGCTCTTATTGACGAATAAAATACCTCGATAATAAATGGCGTAACGTTTTTACCAAGCCCCCATTTAGTACTTGATGAAATTCCTACACGCATTTTGGAACTGTCCAAATTTCCCAATTTAAAATTGAATAATGCGTTTTCATCCTTATTGGTACGAAATTAGCCTTCATCATTGTTAAGCGAACTTACCTGTTACCACCACAGAACCGTACAGGGATAGACGTACATCAGCATCACACATGCCAACACTTGTCGACGCCAATTGTCCGGCACCCAATGGTGCATGATCGAATAGACTTTCAGCCAGTTTGAAACGTTCTGAGCCGAACTCCTGGTGGTAGCCCGTTGGAAATTCATAGTGCACGGTAGGTATTTGTGATGCCACCCTTTCATCATATGGATTCTCCAAAACTTGTAAAATATTCATTTGAAAATCTTGCAGCAGTAATTTTTGCATATAGTTTTGCCATGACTGAGTTAAATTATCTGGTATTTTACGTGTTGTGAAACGTGGATTATCTCTTTCCTTGACTACATCTTTGGAAGCAATTTGATAGGATGGTGTTAAATCGATGCCAATCTTTTCCAAGTGCTGACGACATTGCATGGAAAGGTAATCTCCACCCAAAGGTGACTTAACAACGGCCTGTGACAGCACATAACCTTCATGTACCGGCACGGCAGAGGTATGGGTGGCACCGCTATCTACAACCAAGGCTGTTGCTCTGCCGCTGGCAAAAGCAGCCAAAACTGCATTTTTCACCAAAAAGAAAGCCGGTACATTGTACTTCTCAAACATTAGTTCTGTCAGCTTTTCACGATTGTTGCGCACATTCCACGAGGCCTCCGAAAACAATACTGGGTGATATTCTGGTTCAGATTGTATTACCTTGGCATAGGCATAGTCTATTACTTTTTCAAATAAATCCCAATTATCGATCATGCCATCCTTCATATAAGTTTGGATCTCCATTTGGGAACGTGGTACATTTATATAGGTTGTATCCACATAATATTTGTGTGATGGAGCGTCTGTAAAGAGAACACGATTAACTTTAAAGCCGATAAGGGTAATTTTCATGACTTACTATTCTGTGTCACATTATTATCAGCTTTGGTTTCCAAATCCATATTTGTATCTGGTACACTTGGTCCAACTCCCACAACAGAGGGTATTTCCGCTTTAGGTGTATCCTCTTGGGCATAACCCACACGCAGTGAGTGATGCCCCGGATCAAAGACTAATGCACCAATTTCATCACCACCGTATAGCATGTTGCCGGAACTCATTTTGCTGCTGTATCTGTAGAGATTTCAAAGATTTTTGAACACTACTTTCTTTCAAAATCACTATTTTCTACGTGATTTTTTTTTGCATACACACGATTGTCAAACAAATGCCGCTTGTTTATGAAGCCTAAGAAAACCGAGTTAAGTGCGTATGAAGTTACGGCGTTAGAAGTTGGATAAAATGGCATTGCCAGATAAAAATTATAAAAGAGTCACTAAGATAGTGTTGCCAACCGTTTTCGCCCGAATCGTTTAGTTAAAGTACGTTTACGTACGTTTTATAAAGGTTGCCCACAGGGATTATTAGATATAGTGGGTTAACACTGTGTGCCTACATATATCCATGGTACAATGAAGAGAAGGTAGGTCAACTTTGAAAAAATTACAAGTATAGAGATCTACCTGATTGGCTTGTAATGTTAGAATTAGTATCAAAACAATAAAAAATCGAACAACTTGTTGCATTTATTTTGAATAAATAATTGAAAACCGCGAAAACTGAATGAAAGGTCAACACTTATTTTCAAAACCAGGTTCTATATATCTCTAAAGGATTATTTCGCTACAAAAACTCTAGATTTTGTCGATGCATACGATGAAATAAACATTTTGAAAACATCCGAATTTGAATGATTTCTGAACAATTTTTTTGTTATTAAAAAGAAAACACATACATAAACAAAAAAAGATGACATATTAGGCCAAGAAAATAAAAAAATTGAAATCATATGGTATCATAGCCCTACCTTGATATCATTGTACCATGCATATATCCATAGAAAGAGAGAATTTTCGATGAGATGAAAAAATTATGAAATATGATGGCGCAGAAAAAAAAAACAAATTTGGAGGCAAAACAATTTTGAAAAAAATATTCATTTACTTTGGTGAGTATTTGCAAGGAAATTAATGCATCTTTCAATATACTATCGTGAGGAAATATAATATTAAGTTTTTGTTGTTGTTTTAAGTTTTTGTCAAAGTGTAAACAACGCCCTCACGAATACCCTTGCAATTTTTGGTATTGCCTAAAATGTAATACATTTTTAATTGTATTGCAGTTATTTATTGAAAAATTAATATACACACCCAATTGTGTTGTTCATGAACTCATATATTTTATTCGTAAAATATTTATTCATAATAATATTTATTATAAGATCTAGTGGTTTAGCACTGTGTGTCTACATATATCCATAGAAAGAGAGAATAGTCGCTGAGCTGGTGAATCAAAAAAACAAAAAAAGCCAAAATGGCGCAAAAAAAAAAAAAAATTGGAGACAAAAAAATATTCATTTACTTTGGTGAGTGTTTGCAAGGAAATTAATGCGTCTTTCAAAAAACTATCGTAAGCAAATATAATTTTAAGTTTTTGTGTTTTAAGTTTTTGTCAAAGTGTAAACAACGCCTTCACGAATACCCTTGCAGTTTTTGGTACTGCCTTAAATGTAATACATTTTTAATTGTATTGAAGTTATTTATTGAAAAATTAATAAACACACCCAATTGTGTTGTTCATGAACTCATATATTTTATTCGTAAGATATTTATTACCAAAAACAGATTTACAAATATTTGCCACATTAATACTTTTGATTCCCGCACTTATTTTATTGGTAAAACAAGTAAAACTATGAGCATGAAAGACACTCAAAGAGAAAGAAAATACAATCCTTCAAAATAAAAAATAATTCAAATCTTTTGCGCAGTTTATTTCCAGCAGCATGGTACAATTAATGCAAGGTAATGTCATTTCAAATAAGCATATCCAGGTCTGCATTTTCTGTAATTTTGACTTCACTGAGATGTTGTCAAAAGTATAGTTTAAAAAATTGTAAAAAAACTATTACATGAGGATACTTTTCTAGTTCTACCATATCATATCCGCTAGTTTTCAAATTAAATATGCTTTTTTGGTTATGGTAACGGTTACTTGCAGATACTGGATCAAAGGTATAGTTACAGTAGTGTTAACATTTTTAATTTGAAATAATATTTATATGTATGTTATAGACTTAATTAATATAGTCCTGGATTGGTTTCATTCGTCGCTACTGCTCTCCACAATATGCATTAGTTCCACAATTTGATCATTAAAATATTGATATAACACTGTGACAGCTATTGACAGTAACATCAGTAATTGAATCTGAAATGAAAGCAACAATTATTTCATGATTATAATACTATTTTCGGTAATAGTACGTTTATATATATGAGGGTTAACCCACTGGATTTGGATTTAAATTGTCATACCCATTACTTTTACTTCAAATAAATCCTCTCAAAGTGGGTTAACCCTACAAAAAGTTCTAACGTAAACATGGCATAAGCCATTTGTGTATCTTACAATAACAAAGTTCCATATTTTGAAGTCGACAATATTGAACAGCTTTAAATTCATTTCTTTCTTCAAACCACGTTTGAGGTCTTTTAAAATAGTCAATTTGTCCTCTGATAATGTTTTGGTCTCAATTTTTTTATTGATCATCTTATAAAACCCACTTTTCTGAAATCGAAAAAAAAATTAAAATGAAAAAAATTATAATTATATGTGTTTTGTAAGAATCCAAAGGAAATCATGGTACAATAAAAAGGTAAGGTAGAGCTAACAGCTGATTACAATATTTTTCTAAGTGTGCCCGACTTCTGCCAATTTTGTGTATGTATTTATTGTTTTGAAAAATAAAAACATAATATTTTCAAAATCAATGATTGGAAGACGTGTAAATTGGGAGACGCGTATTAAAGCTATTCGCCAGTTTGACCATGGAATTGAAAGATAGATCTGTCTAGATCATATTTTTGAAAGCACATTCAGGCATTTCATTCATTTTCCTCGCTGTTTAACTGATTTTAAAAGTGAGGAAAAATGTTGGATGAATGAAAACAATATGTTGCATGCAAATTTGACAGGAAACTGACATAGCCTCAGGGCTGTATTTCTCTAGTTTTACGAAGCTGTTCTACCTCCTTATTGTACCATTTATTTAATGACTAAACTCACTAACTAAATTAAGGTAACCTAAAATATGACCATCGGCTTAACAAGGCAAAACTCAAAAATTAAAAATTCAGCCGAGCCTGGCTGTGGGCTTTGAGCCGTGGACTAGAAGTTACCGTCTCAATGTTCAGAGCCATTAACCCGTCTTCCTACAGCAGCACTATAACAGGTGTATGCAATAGTGCAAACAATGTAGTTATAGTTAACAAAAATTCCATCACCCCAAAAATAAACTTTGCTGTGAAGAAAATTTGCTTTTGATTCTGGTGTTTAATTCGCAAATGCTTAATTGTAATGAGTTCGAAATAAATACTACTTCCAGAGAATGGCCCTTGTGAACCATCATCAATACCAAATATACCTGATGAACAGCTTAACAAACTCATAGTGGTGAGCGTGTCCATCTGGCTTTCAGATCATTAAGCTCGTCTTGAAAGAGTAATAAACACATAATTATTTTTATTATTGTTCGAATGCAAAATATAAGCAACGCCTTGGCAGGAACATTTGCGACTTATATATTATACCCCACTAAAGCTGTGCCATGGTAGAAGAATATAGGTAGGCACATCGACACAACTGCTGGCACAATGACCTGCCAAACCCATTTTGGTATTGAAAATTTTGAATGAAAAATTATTTTAATTTGTAACAAGTAAAAAAGCTGTAAGTTCGGCCGGGCCGAACTTTTAATACCCTCCACCATTTGGTACAAAATTTGGCAATTTCCAAAAAATAAAATCCGTTAAAAATTCTGTTAATATCTTAAGAATTCCGAATGCTTATACGACGACGGGGCCTGCATAGGCAAGTTTTGTCATAAGTTATTACAATATTTAAATGCGAAACTTGAAGAAAAATCTGTTTATAATGTAGCTAAAATCATTAAAATACCGTATATGGGGGGTACCGTTATATGGGGGTTATACGAAGACGTGGACCTGCACAGACAATTTTCTGGCATGGGCTGAAGTATCCATTACGACCTTCACATGCCGTATTTGAAACAATTCCGGTAAATAATGTCGCTAAAATCATCAACATACCAAATATCGGGTGGTACGGTATATGGGGGCTATATGAAGACTTGGACCTATATGGCCCATTTTCTGTTTTATGCTGCAGTATCTATTACGAACTTCAAATACCAAATTTGGAACGATTTCGCTAAATAATGTCGCTAAAATCATCAAAATACCGAATATCGGGGCTACCGTTATATGGGGGCTATATGAGGACGTGGACCTACATGGCTCATTTTTTGACTTAGGATTACGAATCCATTACGAACTTCAAATACCAAATTTGGAACGATTCCGTTAAATAATGTCGCTAAAATCATCAAAATACCGAATATCGGGGGTACCATTATATGGGGGCTATACGAAGACGTAGACCTACATAGGTTATTTTCTGTCTTAGGCTGTAGTATCCATTACGAACTTCAAATACCAACTTTGAAACGATTCCGGTAAACAATGTCGCTAAAATCATCAAAATACCGAATATCGGGAGGTACCGTTATATGGGGGCTATATGATTTCTTGGACCTACATGGCCCATTTACGAACTTAACCTGCCTACTGGCAAAATATACATGTTTGCAAAATTTTAGCCTTCTATCTCTATTTGTTCGAAAGATAGCGTGATTACAACAGACAGACGGACAGACAGACGGACATGGCTAAATCGTCTTAGAATTTTACTCTGATCAAGAATATATATACTTTGTTGGGTCTGACATGAGTATTTCAAGGAGTTACAAACGGAATGACAAAATTAATATACCCTACCGGTGGAGGGTATAAAAATTGTTGAAAACGCGTATTATACTAACTTCCGAATGACGTCGTATAAGAAAACGTATAAAAATCTACATATATCTGAAAAGACATATACAATTATTTGACATCAATGTTCCCAAGCGTTGATGCATCTACCTGTATTGCCGTGCCCAGGGATGCTTTCCCTTAGTATCATGGTAGATGCAGCTAGCCGCATCGACCCAGCTGCTGGGACAATGAACTGTCAAACCAATTTTGTATTAGAACTTTTTGAATAAAAAAAATTATTCATATTTGTAAAAAAATAGTTCAAAGATTCATATCATAACAGCCTCCGATTGGCGTCGTATAGGAAAACATATACAAATCTACTTACTTTTTAAGAAGCGTTGATGCAGCTACCTGTATTCTTTTACCATGGTTAGTATGTAGATTCCACACCAGATTTAAAATAAATCTGGTTGTCAGAATATCTACTTTTTATGATAAATTTAGTTGAATGGATCTGTATCTAAACGCGTTATAATAAAACAAACAAAATAACAATATTTTTGAAAATACTTTTGCTCACTTTTTCTTTCCCGAACCTTTTTAACCACTTCTCTAAGAGCATATTACAACAATTCACGACAGTTCACTCTTTTGCTAACCTTATCACAAAAAAAAAAAATACGGAAACGGAGCTATTGTGAATCAAATTTTGATATACAGAGGGAAATATACAGGGATAATGAAAGTGTAAATAGCATTTCGTCTGATAGTGCCTTAAAAACGAAGAATTTTATGATTTTACTCGTGTAAGTCCCGTGGTAGAACAATACAGGTAGACGCATCGACACAGCTGATGAGACAATTAACTGTAATTTTGAAATTGAAAACTTTAAATGAAAATTATTTAAATTTGTAATTTTTTAATGCTTTTCTTAACAACCACTGATAGGAGTCCTATAGGAAATCATTAAAAAATTCTGACATTTCAGTGTTCCGAAGCGTTGATGCATCTATCTGTATTCTTCTACCATGATAAGTCTAAAAATTTTAAAATGTTTTTTTTTTTTCAAATATAAGTAGCTTTTTATATGTTTTTTTTATACGACGTCAAGCGGAGGCTATAATGCGCGTTTTTCAACAATTTTTACAAATTTGAATAACTTTTTTACCTTATTCGACTCCCTTCTTTTCCATAACTCATTTCATTTTCATAAACTTTCGGTTTTTTTTGTTAACACAGGGTGTAAACTTGATAATACTATTAAGTACGTTCATACATGGCTCAATCAAAAAAGTTGCTCAACTTCAAGAAACTAGGAAAAATATAACTCTGTGTCGGAGTCTTATAGTGTCAAATAATCTTTTAAATATACAACAATTGATTTTGTTTATTTTACGTTTTTTTTAACAAAATTCTTATGTTGGGGAAAAACGCAAAACATGAGTGGTTATTCCACAAAATTGAATCTAAAATAGTAGGACAATAATGTTTTATCTAAAAATTGTACAATTTGTTGATCAGTAAGGCTGCAAATACATAAAGAGCATATTTGGCTGGCTTAAGTCATCGGCTTGCTTCTTCGTAGATGAACAAAGTAGTTTTAGGTTGACATAGTTCGATTTTGGCCCTAGGCTCCTTTGTTCATTTCCGAAGAAGTCAGCCGATGACTTAAGCCAGCCAGATAAGCGCTTTATGTATTTCCACCCTAACTTGGAAAATTGGTATTTATTTTTCAACTGAAAATTGTATTTTTTATTCAAACCATTTTAGAACTAAGAAGGTAAAGTCATGTAATCATATGTTTATAATTTTTTTAAATTTATACCTATGACAACATCTTCATTTATACATTTGACAACATCTTATTGTCAAAATCTATATTCATAAATTCATTGAATACACACAAAATCAGAGGTGGGAAATGTTTTTTATGCATTGAGATTTGACAAGGTAAATTAAAAAAATGCAGAGCTGGGAATGCCAATTTGAAATGAGGTGACCTTTATTTCATTGTACTATGATTCAAAAGGTGTGTATGTTTTGACAGAATAGGGGCACAAGAGACAAAAAATGTATTTAGGTGGTAGCTTTGTCCTACCTTCTGTAATTGTTCTATGCGTACATATATTTTTAATGAGATGTTCTCCTCAAAAATATTTTACCTGGCAAAAAATAACACCCAAATTGTCTGAAAATGTTATTATGATGAAATACCATCTATTTCTGACATTTCTACTAGTTTTCTTGATTACGTTTTCATACGTCTAATTTACAACTGCATCTATTTTGACAAAACGGATGAAATCAGCTTGTCTTATCGGATGGCCTAATAAGTAGACCGTGTCATGTTCCATGGCCCAGCTGATTACCAAATTTAGTTTAAAGATGTATTATTGTGATTGAAATCGCAGTACAAAAACCAAACAAACAGCAAATGAAAAGCAAAGAAATTTTGACATTTAGTTCGATTTTCCTTATTGGCGAACTATTGTGATTTAAAACAAAAGGTATATGAATACGTTATGCAATTTCCACTTTTCAAACTTACCGTTTTCCTAAAACTCAACAGCGTCATGGTCAAAAAGAGATAATCCAAAAATATGCAAACAAATATGACCGAATTAGCAGCATAAAAGACACGGCGATTGCGATCGGTAAATATGAGATGCCAAGATTTTTCAAAATACAATTTCGTATAGATGCCATAGAGCAGGCAATTGTAGTTGAGACCGTTCAAAATTAATAATTGTCTTTGAAGGATTTTATTGGTGGAACTCAAGTACCTGGCAATGCCATTAACTCCTTCGGAGACATATCGATAAATATCCATAGGAGTTATATCTTCCACTGGTGTCTTGTTCACTTCTAATTCATCATTTTTAATAATTTCATCCATGGATGAGAACTCCTCATTTGGATTCCTATTCTCCTCTAGATCGGTTTTCAAAACAGGATTTATAATTTCTACGATTACGTTTGATTTTTGGCTTATTGGGTCTTGAATTATCAGCTGATCTTTGTATTCCGATAATTTCGTTCGCAAAAGCCACAGAGACAAAGTGTGGAATCTTAGAGCTCCAGCCACCATAAAGTGGGGCATAAATAATGCCAAGGCAATCATTATGTGGTCCATGGGAGGTAATTCAAATTTCATTTCTATGGCTATGTATAAACCAAAAGCAAAGGCAACAAAAAGGGTGGAGAAAAATATCAAATATGTCAATAACTCTTCGCGGATAACTTTTTTCGCCGTAGACACTTTTTGAGGAGCCTTTGTGCCCACCAACACCACCAGCAATCCATTGAAAACTTTTGTCAAAAATTTCCACTCAATCATGCAAAAAACAAAAGTTTTCAGTCCTAACCATATTTGAAACAGCAGTAGATGTTTCAGAAATGGTGATAAATCAAAGGTGATTTTTAACAAAGCCGATTCTTCGAAGTGATGTCCAAAGCAAATCAAATAAATGATAAGGAGACCCACAAAGTACAGCACACTCCATAAGGATACACGATATCGTTGACTTTTAACATCCAAAGTACGAATTTGATAGCCCGTAAAAAGTAGATATCCACTGGCTATGCGTAATATCCGTTGGTAGTTCATATTGAACGCGGATTTGAAACTAATTTGAAATTTCGATGAATTTTAAACAAATAAAATAAATGACCGCCATCAACGACAAAGATCGAAATCGGTATTTGAGTTAATTACCCATAACAATTGGCGTTCATGGTAGTTCATTGGTATTTTATTGCGAATGGATTTAAAAATGATTTTGTTTGGTGTTCCGAAATAATAATTTGGACAAGTACTTTTAAATAAAATGCCCTTTATCATAATCTATAATCAAGGGGTCGTATGTTTACATACACACAATAACTTCTATAATTTTAAGAATCTTTTCCAAACCAAAACATATTACCTGTATTCTTCTACCATGTAATAAATATATGGTATTCGCTATTTCCAGAGTAGTTTTACATCTTGTCTGAAGTGGTTTTGGAAGTGGTAGCGTATTGTTCTGGCTTGATTTTACAAGACTATATTACAAAACTATTAGGTTTAAGACTTAAGTGTCCTATGAAATTATCTGTTTTTCAATTTTGTCGTCTTTCTGTCTTGAACTCAATTCCGTAGAATAACCTCAACATTTCATTAATGTTTTGTAAGTTTTCCCCCATTCTAAGAATTTGAAATAATAGTAAAATAAACAAAGCCAATTGTAGCATGCTTTAAAAGTTTATTTGACACAATAAAACTCGCGTACAGAGTTGTATTTTTCCTGCATCCTTTGCAGTTAAGCTGCCTTTCACATGTTATTCTGTGCAAATGTTATTTTGTACAAATGATAAAAATATTGGCACGTGCAAAATTTAAAATGTATATCCAATTTTATACGGAATCATAAATTCCGATTAATTGCATATTTATAACAGATTTCTGCCTAATATAGCAAGTTGTATAGAATCGCCGACTTGTTTCGAAATTACGACAGATATAAGTTTTGGAAATTGTGTCTCTTTGGGGTTGAGGTACCAGAACGGGTGGGCAGATATCTATCATGTGTAGATGTGGGAAATTTGATGACATTTGTATGCTTATTTCGCGATCTAATGTAAGTAAAAATAATGGAATGTGTGAAATTTGAAGTGAACCGGATGTTTATTTCGGATTTTATGATCGTTTTGGTTATTCAAAATTTTGAGCCTTTGTGGGTGAGGTACCAGAAGAGCGGACCGATACATTCCATCTTCTCAGAAGATCTTGTGTTAGTAAAAATAATGGGATGTTTGAAGTATGAAGAGAACCGGCTGTTTAGTTCCGATTTAATAATCGTTGTGGTTATTCGAAACGTAGCCCGTTTGTGGGGGAGGTACCCGAAGCAATGATCCGATCTCTGCCATTTTTATGGCAGATCTTGTGTTGATAAAAATATTGAGAATTGCCAATTTGCTGAATGGAATCGGATGTTAATTTCGTGTCAAAATGGTTTTGGAAGAATATTTAGTTTTATTCGAGCAGTCGATAAGGTAGGTGCTACCGGATAATTTTCTGAATACCCCATTAGAAATTTAGGTGTACGTAAATATAACTTCCTAATTTTTTTTTTGCAGAAAACTTTACAGATTTATTATTGGTGGAATGTTTGGGTTATATACACACTTCAGCACCTTTAGATATTTAATTTTGATTTTGAAAGAAGATGTGACAAAGATGGCCATGTCATGCCTTTGTCTTACATATATATATATAAAAATGGCGGATTTTTGGCGGGTTACTTATTTATAATTTTGCTTAAACCATTATCTCAATATACATAGTTTCTATAATGTAATAGAACTTTATGAGAACGTCACCTTATATTTATTTATTTTTATTTTCATCATTCGTGTTATTTATTATCTTCCAAAATAATTTATAGAATATTTAATTGTGCAAATATAACATCGATTTTTTTTTTCAAAAAATGTATTTTACGATAACAGATATAAAATTAAACAAGTAAAAAAGCTGTAAGTTCGGCCGGGCCGAACTTTTAATACCCTCCCCCATTTGGTACAAATTTGGCAATTTCCAAAAAATAAAACCCTTTAAAAATTCTGTTAAAATCTTAAAAATACCGAATGCTTATACGACGACGTGGGCCTGCATAGGCAACTTTTGTCATAAATTATTACAATATTTAAATGCGAAACTTGAAGAAAAATCTGTTTATAATGCAGCTAAAATCGTCAAAATACCGAATATGGGGGGTACCGTTATATGGGGGCTATACGAAGACGTGGACTTGCACAGACAATTTTCTGGCATGGGCTGAAGTATCCATTACGAACTTCACATACGAAATTTGAAACAATACCTGTAAATAACGTCGCTAAAATCATTAAAATACCGAATATCGGGGGGTACCGTTATATGGGGGCTATATGAAGACGTGGACCTACATGGCTCATTCTTTGACTTTGGATGAAGTATCCATTACGAACTTCAAATACCAAATTTGAAACGATTCCGGTAAACAATGTCGCTAAAATCATAAAAATACCGAATATCGGGGGGTACAGTTATATGGGGGCTATATGAAGGCGTGGACCTACATGGCTCATTTTTTGGTTTAGGATGTAGTATCCATTACGAACTTCAAATACCAAATTTGAAACGATTCCGGTAAACAATGTCGCTAAAATCATCAAAAAACCGAATACCAGGGGTTACGTTATATGGGGCCTACAGGAAGACGTGGACCTGCACAGATAATTTTCTGTCTTAGGCTGTAGCATCCATTACAAACTTCAAATGCCAAATTTGAAATAATTCCGGTGAATAATGTCGCTAAAATCATCAAAATACCGAATATCGGGAGGTACCGTTATATGGGGGCTATATGATAACTTGGACCTACATGGCCCATTTACGAACTTAACCTGCCTACTGGGAAAAAATACATGTGTGCAAAATTTTTGCCTTCTATCTCAATTTATTCGAAAGATAGCGTGATTACAACAGACAGACAGACAGGCGGACAGACAGACGGACATGGCTAAATCGTCTTAGAATTTTACGCTGATCAAGAATATATATACTTTGTTGGGTCTGACATGAATATTTCGAGGAGTTACAAACGGAATGACAAAATTAATATACCCTCCATAGTATGGTGGAGGGTATAAAAAAAATCTAACAAAATATTTCTCACTATGTATAGAGAGGCAAGAAACACTTGCAATATTTTTATTTCAAAACACATACAATCACAAAATAATTTTGGATTTCTCTGCCTAGCCCTGATCTAAATTCACAGGGTTAGCGCACTGGATCTATTAAACCCAGTGGGTTAATCTTAAATAATAATTATTATACGTTACTAAGTAGTTTTTGCTGGCAAAATTATGGCACACATCAATTGTGGCGATCGCCTGAAAGTATGCAACAAAAATGTTAAATATAAACATTATAGAAAATACAGGGATTGGTAGTCTTATATGAAATGACTTTGCCTCCTTAATTTTGTTTTTGGCAATTTGTGCCCGACTTTGCTGAAAGTCGTCTGTTAACACAAAAGTTCTGCAAAAGCGAGCGATTCGATAAACAAATTTTCACAGTTCTTTCACTGAGTTTGCAAATTCTTGCTGGACAAATTTCTTTTTGTAACTCTTCCTCTTCTCCTTCTGGTGATTTATATTTGGGTAGGTTAATTATTTTTACTTTGAAAATCTCAAATCTACTTTTTTGTCCTCGGTTCATTATAAATATTTGTGTGCATTTTATGGCGGACAAATTGCTTCGTTTTTGACAAACCATCTAATTGCTTGTAAGTTTATGTTGACATTCCGTCTGTTTAGTTTTCACAGTTTTCTAGCTAATAAAACCGCGTTACACTTTCAGAAAGAAACTATTAAATAATTCCTGCAGGACAAGTAACCAAACAGACCTATTGTATGTTGACAACTTTTCACTGTTTACGCGAATTCCAAATATAGACAATTGTATTTTGAGATAATGGCCGAAATCAGCTGGGCTAATTGGAATGTCTATTAAATAGGGCTTGTTTATGCTTGTCTGTGTGGAGAGAATTACGCTCATTATGTTCACTCGTGCCTACATTTGCCTGGCCCTACAAAGTAATTATATCTTACAAGGTGGCGCAAAAGTAATCCTCCCATCAAGAAAATGCGATATATTTTACGATTGGGCCCTAATGTCTTAATTACAGCCAAGAAACATCGGAAGTTTACTTTTGGGCCACCTTGTACATGCATATGTTCTTGACAGTCATTCCGGTTTGTTTTGGCTGCTATTAAGACCATGGTACAATAAAAAGGTATGGTAGAGCTACCAGCTGATTAAAATTTTTTTCTAAGTGTGCCCGACTTATGACAATTTTGTGTCTGTATTTATTGTTTTGAAAAATAAAAACAAAATTTGTTCAAAATCAATGAATGGAGGAAGCTTAAATTGCGGGGCGCTCACTAATGATATTAACCAGATATGCCACGGAATTGAAAGACTGAAAACTTAGGATCATATTTTTGAGAGAATATCCAGGCATTTCATTCATCTTTCGAGCTATTTGACTCATTTTAAAAATTAACAAAAAATATCAAATAAATGAAAACAACTTGTTAGATATAATTTTGAATTATTCTGACAGGAAGCGGGCGTTGCCTCAGGGCTGTATTTATGTAGTTTTACGAAGCTGTTCTACCTCCTTATTGTACCATGTTAAGACATTAGGGGCCAATCGTAAAATTTATAGCATTTTCTGATAGGAGGATTACTTTTGCGCCTCCTAGTAGATAAAAATCATGTATTTACCTATATATCAGAAGTCAGATTACACTTCTACAATAATCCGTTTATTCTCAAACACAATCCCATTGTGTATTGCCCATGATTTGTGTTTATTGCAGGGCTAGGCAGAGAGCATCAAAAATTTTTTGTGATTGTATGTGTTTTGAAATAACAAAATATTGCAAGTGTTTTTTTGGCTCTCTTTGCACATTGAGAAATATTTTGTTGGTTTTTTTTGATTTTTATATTTCAGGTTTCATAGCAACTTAAACTTTTCAACTCATTAAAAAAAAACGCTGTTATATTAAAACTATTAAATAAACTATAAATTATTTTGTAAGAGAATAGATAACACGAATGATGCAAAAAATATTTAAGGTGACGAAGTTTTATCAAATTATGGAAATGAAAATTATTAAAATAATGATAATAATATGAGTAATAACAAAATTATTAATTTATTCAAAATAAATATTTAAAGAAGACGTGTACATAAAGAGAATTATTATAGATTAAATGGAAGTTTTTTTATGGAATCTAAATTTAGTAAACAATTTTGTTGCTTCAGAAATACATTTAATCTTGAATTTACATTACTGGTTCAACTATTTCATCAATGTTTAATTGGTATGGACAACATTTAATGCGCAATAAATTTTCAATATGGTTATCTGTAAGGGAGTTCCTGGATTTACTTTTTATGATTTTTAAATAAGAAAATGTAGATTCACATAAATATGTGGACCCAAACATTGAATATATTTTCATAATTTCTCTTTTTATCTTTGGGTATTTCTCTGAATTAATTGCGTTTTCTCCCCAAAAAACATGCAAAATTTCCAAAGAAAGTTCTTTGAAAAACATACCGTCAACAAATGGACGGCATTGTTTAGCTAATGCCGCAAATACAACAAAGGATGCTTTTCTTAGGAGGAATTCGTCATCAGAGGTTTTTGCTAATCTGTCCTCCTTATAATCCAAAATAAACCTTTCATAAAAAGGTTTTTTTAATTTGAGAATTAATGACGTTTTTTCCTCGTCAGTAAAATTACGATATTGTCCGTGACAGGATATATAATGCCTTTTCAAATAATAAGGCATCGACCGAGATAACGTGCGTTGGCAAACCAAGCATTCTAGTTTCACAAAATAATTTTCGGCGAATAAAAATTCATATTCAATGTCCTCAGCCATTTTTTATGTGCAGAACAAAATGATATATAGAATCTTTCTTAATCACTATCGAAATGAAACTGGAAATATTTCTTTGTGTGACCAAATCAAAACCCAAATAAGTCCATGACCATCTTTGTCACACCTGTTTCAGAAATAAAAATTAAATATTCAAAAGTGTTGAAAAGTGCATTTGATTTGAACCAAATATTGCAAAGCCAATAAAAAATTCAATTAAAGAAGAAAAATCTTTAAAGCTTCCTGAAAATGTACATTTATGTACACAATTATTTCTTACGGTGCATTCATAAAAATATCCGACAGCACATTCCTCATCGACTGCTCGAACAATACTAAATATTCTCCCAAAACCATTTTGACAGAAAACTCAAAACAAGTTATTTTTTACAATTGTGTTGGTGAACACACAGACATCCCAAGGGATACTCTTTGCCTAGCCCTGGTATAAACGAAGTCATTGTTTGTTTTGTTTTTTTGTTGTTCGCTTGGCCAAACGTCATTTAGTACCAAATCGAATAGAATAACCAAAAGACGTTGTTATCTCTGAAAAAACCTCAACGAAAAACAGAACTGAACGAAAACAAAAACCATCGAGCTGGGTATCGAAACATAAAATGTGGGTATGTAATTATTTAATAAAAAAAATAATTAATTTTTATGGATAAATTATAATGGAAAACAACAATAAATTAGACTGGATACCTTGGCATTTTTTATACACTCAGCCATATAGCTACAGAGGATATTTATAATTTGATACGGCCAAAATCTGCCTAGTCGAGATAACGGTTTTAGACCCTAGGTCTCTTTGGACCAAATCCGTTTCAGGATATTTGGAGTCGATCCAGCGGTGTAAGTCGGTCTATCTGCCTACTGGCTGGTGCGCACGATAACTCTCGAATGGAGTATCAGATTTGGTCCAAACTTGGTACATCGTAATGTTTTTGGAAAACTTAGATCGAGTTCGGAGATGGGAAATATTGGTCCACTCCTTCGGCACCTCAAAACAAAAAAAAAACAAATTTTCAAAAAAAATATTTCACTGCACAGAAAGAGAAAGTATAATCCGTTTTGCGCCAATCGGTCCACTCCATTCATAGCTCAATAAGAAAGGTTGCTCAAGTAGAAAAATGCAACTCTGTGCTGGAGTCTTATAATGTAAAAAGACTGTTAAATATACAACAGTTTGTTTATTTTTATTTTTTGTTTACAAAATTCTTATATTAGGAACAACCCCCGAAACAAGAATGGAATTTCGGCGTTATTCCACAAGATTGAATCTAAAATGGTAGGACAATACAGTCTTATCTCAACATTTTACAATTTGTTGCCCATAATTTAAATTATTTTAAATTATTCATTACGAGCTTAAAATACGAAATTTGAAACAATTTTGATTAATAACGTCGCTAAAATCATAAAAATACCGAATATTGAGAGATATCATTATATGGGTGCTTTACGAAAATCTGGACCGGCATGGCCCATTTACGAACGGACGCCTGGTAAAATACACATTTGGGGAAATTTTTAGCCTTTTATCTCAATTCGTTCAAAAGATGAAAAGTGATTACAACCGACGAACATCGCTAAATCGACTTGGTATTTTACGCTGATCAAAAATGTATATACTTTGTTGGGTCTGATATGAATATTTTGAGGAGTTATAAACGGAGTGACATTGTATGGTGGAGAGTATAAAAATGAGCCAAATGAGAAAATAACCTTTTTTAAATTTTTTCTCCAAAAAAGCTGAACTACGAATAAATTCCTGGGTAGTAAAAAATGTTGCAAATGATTGCATTTTGCAGCTCTGTGTTGTATTTTCCGAAATAATAAAAATGCAAGAACCTGAAAGAATCTACAAGTTTTGCAATTTTTAATAGTTTCATGATAGTAATTCTGACATTACAATCCATAGAGGTAGATCTCTTTACTTGCAACTTTCTCTAACTCAGTCTACCGTGACTTCATTTTACCGTGTATCCTACTTTGTGAGAACTCAAACTTTAGTCTAATTACCCTTAGGAACCCTAAAATTTTAAAATCCTGTTATATGAGCTGAGAAGTTAAAACAAAGCCCGAAATATCGAATTTCAGCTTATTGAGTTGGAAACTGAGGTAGAAACCTTCAAA
The DNA here is from genome assembly GCF_030504385.1 of Musca domestica. Lineage (NCBI taxonomy): Eukaryota > Metazoa > Arthropoda > Insecta > Diptera > Muscidae > Musca > Musca domestica. Next base: position 5,988,505 of record NW_026712340.1, on the reverse strand, counting down.
ATATCGAAAATCAGGAGTGGCTATTATAAAGGGGCGGCACCAACGTTCGGACCTGCATTGCATATATTTTGCTAGCAATGAATCGAACCACTGGGAACCCAAAGCTCAAATCACAACTGATTTGTTTGGCTGAAACCTCTTAAATACCGAATATCACGAGGTACCGTCACATGGAGGATCGATATTTTCCGTTCAGTATCAATCCTCTGTCTTTAAAAGGGCCTACAGACAGACGGATATGGCTAAAGTGACACAGTATTTTACGCTTTCAAGAAATTGTGGAAAGCGCCTAAAAGTATGCAATATGCTAAATTTAATACTTTTGTCTTTATCTATAGTGTACAGGAGGGTATATTAACTTTGTATTCGGTTTGTAGCATCCCTAAAAAATCGTCGTAGACCGCATAAAGACCGCATGATCAGCATGAAATTCTAAGTCGATTTGACGATGCCCGTCTGTCTGTTGAAAACACGATACAGCCCACATTATTTGACGAAAAGCTTTGTATTTATTGTGTCTAGGATGGTTGGTGTTGAAAATGAGATATATCGGTTCCCGTTTTGGAATAGCCGTCTTATAACGTTACTTCCCGATATTCAGTACTTTGATGATTTTTGCACATTTATCCACGGATTTGTCTAAAAATTGGCATTTGTAGTTGGCAATGGGTTCTAGCTCCTGTGGTTTTTGTATAGGCCTTAAATAAAAGTACCTTCCTTTATTCGGTATTTTCATGATTTTTGCCAAAATTTTCCACGGATTTGTGTAAAGATTGGTATTTGTAGTTCGTCATAGGTTCTGGGATTGGTAGCGGAACAGAGTATATATAGGTCCACGTTTTGGAATATTTCCTATATAACGGCACCTTCCGATATTCGGTGTTTTTATGATTTTTTCCACATTTATTCGCGGATTTTTCTAAAAATTGTTATCTTTAGTTCACAATAGGTTCTAGCGCCGGGAGCAGAACATAGTATATATAGGTCCACGTTTTTGTATAGCTCCCATAAGACGGTATCTCCCGTTTTTCGGTATTTTGATAATTTTTGCCACATTTTTTTTGGTATTTGTAGGTCATAGTGGGTTCTAGCTCCTGTGGTAGAACATAGTATATGTAGGTCATGTTTTAGTATAGGTCCAATGTAACGGTACCTCCTTATTTTCGGTGTTTTGATAATCTTTGCCACATTTTTCGACGGATTTGTCTAAAATTTGATATATGTAGGTCATAATGGGTTCTAGCTCCGGCGGCAGAACATTGCGCATATAACGATACTCAGCGATATTCGATATTTTGATAATCCTTTTCACATTTACCCACGAAATTGTTTCAAATTTGGTATTTAAGAAGATTTGGTAAATGACAATCTTTGAAGTATAAAATCGTCCATGGATGTTCCCGTTTTGGTATGGCTCCCATACAATGACCTGACCTACTTTATGGGTTTTTGTAAAGTTTAACATCATTATCCAAACGGTTTTACTGGTATTTGTAGTTTAAAGTGGAACACGTTTGAATTCAGACACTTTTATTTAAAAATGTTTTCTTTACCCAAAGGTTGATTAAAAGGTAGGAGGTATTAAAAGTTCGGCCCGGCTGAATTTAATATTTTTTACTTGTTTTTGTTTAATTTTTGTTTGTTGTTGAATTTAAAATAAGATTTAATTTTGTAATATCTTATAAGTAAAAAATAATATTAATAAATAATTTCATTTGGTTTCATTTCAGGTGGCATCCATAGGCGACCTGTAAATCCCCCCTTGTTCAGCTGAGTAGTCATTCGGCATCCTTATTACTTACATATTATATATATTTAGCCTTTACATCAAATATTATCAATGCATTTCATTTGAAATACTTTATATATTTTTTCATATCTCCAAACAAAAGTTACCTGTATTATTTTTCTTTTATTTCAAATGTTATTATATTCATTATTTTGAATATCGATTTGAATGTTAACTACAACTACTGCATACCAATCAGGTCAAGTGATATTATAAATTTTAAGTCTGTGTGTGTTTTTTTAAATTTAATACAAGAATTTAGTCATCCATTCGTTTGTAAGCAGAGATTAGCGCTGCAGTTCCGGTGTGTCCCAAAATCCGAATGGATGCCTTTACATGGTTTTGCATATATTTTTGGTTTTTATTTTTCATAATTTTCGGACCAATGGTATTTTTCATATGCATCCATTTGCCAGAGGTGTCTGTGCAATATATTAAGAAATTGCGTTTTTAGTTTTAAGATTTTTTGTATTCTTTCTTTTTAGATATAAATAAACAAAATGTATAAACGTTTTATGAAAATATTAAAAAAAAGAAATTGTGTTTTTTAATAAACAATCGAATGACCAATTTTAATATTAGAAAATAAACTTGGAGATTTTAACACTCAATTTTTATTTTTAAAAATCAAAAATTATAAAAATTTTTGAAACACAAAATGGAAGAACAAACATCCCTAGAAGAATTTTCCACACCAATACATGTAAATACCTTCGCATTTCCGAATGAACCAGATTTGCGTTTGGTTCACGAACTCTACCGACCATCGGAGAATGTCAAAAAGTTGGAACGACGACGAACAATCTTTCCCGAATTATTTATAGAGAACTACAACTTGGGGACATTGGCAGATCTCTCAGTGCGTTGTTTGGCCCGGGCATTCGGTCCTGATCCCTTGCCCATCATAGCTGATGATCCTTTAAAGTTAATGGTACATTATGATTCATTGGATATTGATATGCCCTTAAACCAATGCTGTCACATAACCTCGGAACGATTTTGGAAGAGATTGGTGCTAAATAAACATCCTGACAAAAGTTTGTCCCTTCAATCGAATATAAATTGGAAGAATTTGGGAATTTCTTTGAAACTAGTGGAAATGGTGGAGGCTTGTCCAGCCGAATATTGGCCTGCGGAGGAAATGTCAGAATTGTTGCAAAAGATACAGGAATTTGTTCTTGAGTTGCATATCAAACGTTTGCAGTCGCTGATGGAAAGATCCTTTGAGAAATATTTTAGTTTGAAAAAGGATTCATCAACGACGGAAGAAGATGATGATACGAATGATGAGATTACTGATTCACCCATACCTACTTCCGAGGAGGGTGATGTGGACGAAGAGCTAAAAGCCAAGACTGAATCCCAAATAGCCTTGGCCCAACAATTGGCGGAAGAGAAAGAGCAACGCAAAATTGCCCGGCAAATTCTTAGACAAGACAAAGCCAATGCTCGTCAGGAAAAAGAAGAAAGACGTCTGAGACGTGAGGCCAGACGTCACGAGGAGGAACAGGCGGCCGAAGAACTTAAAAAGAAGAAGAAAAAGAAAAACAAACTACCGAAAAGTGTTTTCGAAATTGAAATTTCCGAAAGTGAAGATGATGGTGAGCAGTTTATTGTGGATCGTCGAAATCTGGAGCTATATTTAAAACACAAGAGGGGTTATAATTACCCTGCCGAACACTGTCATCACATTGATCTGAGATTTGTACAACACTTGAAGAGCCTGACAGATTTCACCTTAGAATTTTCGGGGCCACTGCAGGGTAGGCAATATCATCAGCGTCACTACAATTTCTCCCACGAGGATATAAAGAACTTGGCCTAGTGAGTTCATTAGATATTTTTAAGAAAGACATCGGAGCTAAAATTCCATTTTTTCCAGCGGCATATCCTTGGCACCACAATTAAGAATATTTCGTTTACGCAACAGCCGAATGGATGCCGAAAAACTTTTGACCCTAATTCGGGGTTTAAAACACCTCGAGAAAATAGAATCTGTGGACTTTGGCTATGACCAGCTAATGGATGATTGTGGCAATGCCCTATATGAACTGTTTGAAAATACGCAAAGCATTCGTGGTCTGGAATTGGAATCAAATCAATTGGGCGAGGAGACCCTAAGGACATTGGGTGAAACTTTAAGCCATTACACCCAAGGAACTTTGGAGTATTTGGGTCTTGCACGTAATCCAATAAATGATGATGCTCTTCATGCTTTGATATCGAATATTTTGGGTACTCCACATATCTCTTCGTTGAATTTGAGAGGTATAACTTATTTATCGGAAGATGGGTTCATTTGTTGTGTGGCCCATGAGTTGCTGAGGCAACATTCAGTTTTAATGCATTTGGATATTACCGCTATTCCCATTGGCCCAAAAGCTGCAGATCAGATGATGCTATCACTGAATTCAAATGAAAAAATATTGAATTTAGATTACCTCGCCTGTGGTCTGGATGAAGAAACTGAGCAAGATATTGCGGTGATTTTGAAGAGGAACAAATTCATTATCCAGAATCCTTATATTGGAGATCAAACTAAAACCGATGAGGACATTGATGAGTGGTTGAACACAACGACGTAAGTATCAAAAGACCGTCAGACAAAAGTCATATTCAAGATTTTCCATACATTTTGCAAACTGAGATGCTGCAGGAATGTAAAAATATTATTACGAAAACCGAATTTTGTTTACGATAGAACGAAAAACCCGTAAAGAAAAATCAAAAGTCGGGCTGGGCGACTATATTATACTGTTACGCAAGATAATTGAATTACAGAAAATCGCTTTGGAGGGTATATTAATTTTGTCATTCTATTTGTAACTCCCCGACAAAACGATATATATTCTTGATTAGCATAAGATTCTTAGTCGACTTAGCCATGTCCGTCTGTCTGTCTGTCCTTTCTTGAACATCTCCTTGGCTTCCGAACGGAGTGAATTATGTGGACAAAATTTCACTGAATTCATTTTAGGACAGCAAGATTTACTGTGTGGGCTGTATAGGTCCACGCTTTGGTATAGCCCCCATATAACTATGCGGGCAGATTTAAGGTGTTATGAGTAGATAAGTCACAATTTTATCCAGAATTTACAGTTCTTGCAGAAAATGTACATATAGGTCAACATTTTGGTAAAGGTCCGATATAACTGTATCTTGCGATATTCCGTATTTTGATTAATTGTGTCACACCGTTGCCAGAATGTTTTCAAATTTAGTATTTGGGATTCATAATAGGTACTACTTAATACCGGTACCTCCCTAAATTCGGCATTTTGTCGATTTTTGCGACATTGTTTAACGAAATATTTCGAGGTTGATGATTGGTGTTGCCAATAGGGACTATCTTCTCTGATAGAAAATTGTTTACATAGGCCCACCTGTTTTTATAGCCCCCAAATAACTGTACCTAACGGTATTCGGTATTTTGATAATTTAAGTAACATTTTTCGATTGAATTGTTTCAAATTTGGTATTTAGAGTTCGTTATGAGTACCACTTCCTACTACCGAAAATTACCTGTACGGATCCACATCATCGTTTTTCCCCACATTCGCATTTCTCCCTATATTCGATATTTTGCCGCTTTTAGCCAATTTTTAAACGGAGTTATCTCAAAATTTTACAATATGTACCGCATTTTCTGCCAGATAGTTGGCTATACAGGTCTATATTTTCGTATAGCACCCAATATTCGATATTTTAACAAATTCGCACGTATTTTTTCAGCAGATTTTGTTTACCCCCCACCATGCTATGAGGGGTATATTAGCTTTGTCATTCCGTTTGCAACTCCTCGAAATATTCATGATAGACCCTACAAATTCTGGATGAGCGTAAAATTCTAGGACGTCTGTCTGTGTGTCCGTCTGTCTGTTGTAATCACGCTATATTTCGAACGAATTGAAATAGAAGTCTAAAATATTGCACACAAGTTCATTTTGCCTGTAGTCAGGTTAAGTTCGTAAATGAGCCATGACGTTTTCCCATATAATGGTGCCTCCCGATATTCGGTATTTTAATGATTTTAGCGACATAATTCACCCGAATTGTTTCGGTTTCGAAGTTTGTAATGGGTATTACAGCCTATGTTTAAACATTCATAAACAAAACATATCCATGTCTTCGTATAGCCCCCTTATAAAGGTCAACATTTAAATGGAATTTTTTAAAATTTGTTGAAATTTTTCAAGTTTCTTCCAAATGGTGGAGGATATTCAAAGTTTGGCCCGGGAATTCAAAGTACAGTCCACATTATTTGATGTAGAACTTAAAAATTGGACAGAACAATTTGTATTGTGTTTAGGATGTTTGGTATTGGAAATGAGATATATCGGCCAACATTTTGGTATAGCTCCCATATAACTGTACCTCCCGATATTCGGTATTTTGACGATTTTCGCTAAATTTGTTCACGGATTTGTCTAAATTGGTATTTGGTCCCAGAATCAATCGAATGGCCAACTCTTCCTTAACAACAGGAATTCATGAATATTTCAAACAGATATTAGGTTTAAAGTCGTACTTCTTGTGGCTTTATGCAAAATTCTCCTACAAAGCATCATTTTAGAATGATGACGTCAAGGACCAAAATATTCATATCAAGTATCAAATTTCCCTATAACAGTACGTTTACAAAAAATTGTGCTTACCCCCTGGATTTGGATTAAAATTGTCATATCCATTACGTATACTTAAAATAAATCCTTTTAAAGTAGGTTAACCCTACACAAGCTTCTAACATAAATATGGCACCTCTTGAAGAGATCTTTTATAGAAAGAACACCTCTCAGAAAGAAGAAATCTTTAGTAAGAATAAGTTTTAGTTGACTAACGTTGAGAGATACCTTCTAGAGGCTTTCTATGCAGAGAATACCTCTCAGACTCAGAATAACTTCCGTAGATATTTCATTAAGCGTAGACTACCCAGAGATCTTCTATTGTGAGAGAAGACCTTTTTAAGGTTTTTATTGAGAGGGGATCTCTCAGCGGTCTTCAGTTCATAGGATATCATCAGTGTGTACAAAAGTTTAAAGAGGTAACCTATATTAAGATACTCTCTGATGTAATTTATTTCGTGGGTATTGATACTATTTCCCAATTGATTTTGTTAAACATTTTTTCTGCTCTTTGAGGGTAGATAACCTTCCGATCTTCTTTCTTTGGCTTTGTCAATTTTCCCCAAGCATATACTCTCTGCTTCTAATTTTTTGACACCTTTTATGTGAAGATAACCCCAACGGCCTTCTCTCAGAGGTTGAAATTTCCCAGAGGTCTTAAATTTGGAAAAAATCTCCCATAGCTGAGATAGGACCTCCTGGAGATCTTCTATATAAAGAATACCTCTCAGATGTTTTCTTTAGTAAGAAAAACTTTTAGTTGTATTCTAAGGGTTTCCTCAGAAATCTTCTATATATAGGATACTATCCATGTGGAGAAAAGTTTCCAGAGCTAACCCACTCAGAGAAAAAATTCAATTGGTTTTACCCATAAGAAGCAGATTTTCCCAGACATCTTTTAGAAAAGGGAGGCCTTCTAAAGGTTGTTTGTGAAAAATCATGGTACAATAAGGAGGTAGAACAGCTTCGTAAAACTACAGAAATACAGCCCTGAGGCTATGCTCGCTTCCTGTCAGACTCATTCAAAATTATATACAACAAGTTGTTTTCAATTTTTTTAAATAGCGCGAAAAATGAATGAAATGCCTGGATTTTCTCTCAAAAATAAGATCCAAACTCTCCAATATTTCAATTTCATGGCTAAACTTGTTAATAGCATTACTGCGCGAGCCGCAATGTATGTGTCTTCCAATCATTGGTTTTTAAAATATTTTGTTTTCATTTTTCAAAACAATAAATACATACACAAAATTGGCAGAAGTCGGGCACACTTAGAAAAAAATTGTACTCAGTTGGTAGCTCTACCCTACCTTTTTATTGTACCATTTTGAAAAATAAATGTTCTAAATGTTCTAAACAAAAGACATAGGAGACCTCTGAAATATCTGCCGTCGGATTTCTGAAAAGAGCTATAGGATTTTTTTAGAGAAACGTAAATTCCCTAGGTTTTGGGTTTCTTCTAATTTTTTGACTCTCCGACTACATTGATTTTCGCTGAGACCGTATTTGTCTAGCCATAATATACTCTTTCCATTCATTGAAATATTTTTTTTTTTGAACTGCTAACTTAATATACAATCTATAACTCATCACATATAGGAATCCAATACTTCTACGAGTTTTGGCGAAACGTGAAAAGCAAAAAGAATGCCTTTCCCAAAAACCCAAAGAATTTGTGACATCGCCGCAAACCTCACCCTTACAAAGTCAAGAATCCTTTAAACTCGAAACCGATGGAAGTGTCTATGGGCAGATAGCATCAAACTCGGAATACAGCATGGAAGCAAGAGAACCATTTGTCTACGAATCAAATCAATTTGATGAAAAGGAATTTTTGCAACATCTCTACTTACCAGGACCCAAAAATCGCTATTATCATTTCAAAACATTAAGGGATTGAAAAAGAATCTTGCCATGTCATGTCATTGTTTATTACGACAGAGCGTGGGCTGGGGCTGGGTTTGCCGGTTGGCACAACAAATCGATAACCCTAAATTTCTATAGTAACAAATATTTTTCGATTGTTTTATTTGTTTGATTTTTATTGTCAATTTCGTTTCCTACCTGTTTCTGTTTTCCTTTAATCAAAGAAAGAAAAAAACAAACGAAATCCAAAAAAAGTCAAAATCATTTTGACAATTTTATTATTTATTGAAAGAAATTAAATGTCCATAACAAATCTATTGCAATAATTTTTATTTAATATATTTTTTCTTATAAACAATTGTTGTCGAAACTAAATAAAAAACTCGTGGAACAAGATATTTACTTGGTATGATTATATTAACGAAGTCCGACCAATATTTGATGTGTTAAGGTATTCCAAATCTGAAAATGGCTGCTGTTGACAGAAAAGTTAAAATTGGTTTACAAAGTGTAGCTGGTGGCGTCGGCGGCGGTTCCACTGGAGCTGGTGGCGACAAATCAACATTAAAAGGCAAAGGTTCACATAAAGTGGTAAGTTTCGGGAAAACGCCAATGGAAATAAAATAAAAAAATTAAACATTCGAATACGTATACAAGGAAAAATAGTTGAACGTGTGTTTGGGTAGGTGTTTGATTATTCAAATGATACGCTACCTAAATCACAATGTCTCACTTTCCCTACCCTAACAGAATTCATTATTCAGGACGAAAGCTCAAGTTAAATTGATATCCTTTATAAAGGCATTTGTTTCATATTCTCATGGAACAAGAATTGAAACTTAGATCTAGTGCTGTCATGTGGCTCGTGCATGAATTTCATAACCGAATCAAAGATCGGGAAATCACATACAAAATGCCGAATATCAATAGGTATATCCTACATATTAGATATATGGTGTCTTTGGCAACATTACTGAAAACAATACGAGGATTATGGCCCTTTTTTGAAAACTGGTTAAAATTATTTTTAAACTGGATCGTTGCAAGAAAAATATTCTACAAAATTATTTGTCACAAAATTCTACTCTAGGTGCCAGGAATTCATAAATAGTAAAAACAAATCCTGGAGATCTTCTATAGAAAGAATACCTCTCAGATATCTTCTTCAGTGAGAAGAAATTTAGTTGTCTTCTAGACGTCTTCTATACAGAGAATACCTCTCAGATGCCACCCACAGATCTTCTATTATGAGAGAAGACCTTTTAGAGAATTTTATTGGGAGAGGTGTTCTATAGATCTTCTATAGATGGAGAAAAGTTTCCAGAGCTAAACCACTCAGAGAAAAAATGCAATTGGTTTTACCCATAAGAGAAAGATTTGCCAGACATCACTTGGAAAAGGAAGGCCTTCTAAAGTTTCTTCGTAAAGAATAAGTTTTCTAATGGTTATTTTCTGTACAAAAGACATAGGAGACTTCTGAAATATCTACGTCGGATTTCTGAGAAGACCTATAGCAATTTTTTACATACAGGATTTGCACTCTACAAGAATAATATTTGGTATCAGATATTGCCCAAAAATACCTTTGCCAAATTTGATCGATATCGGATCAGATTTGGATATAGCTCCCATATATATCTTTATCCGATATCCCAAATGAACTAAATTTTGGCACATTCGACCGAATTCAGTATATATGCAAGTACATATGCAGTACATTCGGTGAAAATCGATTCATATATAGCTATAGCTCCCATATATATGTTTCATCCTATTTGGGATTTTAAGTCCCTCATATGCGTAATATGCTCTCCACAACATTGATCTTTGGTACCAGATATCAAATACAGCCCAAAAATGCCTCTGTCAAATTTTATCGATATCGGATCAGATTTGAATATAACTCTAACATATATCTTTATCCGATTTAATATTTATTGTGCACCAAATGGCTAATATCATCCCAAATGAACTGAATTTTGGCACATCCAACCGAATTCAGTATAGAAGCAAGTACATCAAATTTGGTGAAAATCTCTGATATCAAATATAGCCCAAAATAAATACCTCTGTCAAGTTTTATTGAGATCGAATCAGATTTGGATATAGCCTCCATATCCGACATCGTTATCCGATATTAGGTTTATTGTGCACCAAAGGGCTAATATCAGCCCAAATAAACTGAATCTGGGCAATTCCGACTGAATTCATCCTAGAAACAAGTATATCAAATTTGGTGATAATCGGTTCAGATATAGCTTTAGCTCCCATTTATATGTTTCACCCGACTTGGAGTTTTAAGTCTATATTTGATACCGAACATCAGATACAGCTAGAAAATAATTCTGCCAAATTTTATCGAGATCGTTCGGATTTTTATATACCTTCGATATACATCTTAATCCGATTTTACGATTATTTGCCACCATATATGCAATATCATCCTAAATTGGGTGGATTTTTTCATATTTAACCGTATTTTTCCATTTGGTGGTCCGGTATATCTATTGCTTCAATAAATATTTTTTAATATAATCATGCACTATACAGCAATATTATTCGGTACTACAGGTACAAATGCATCCGTTAAATTTGTTAAAAAACGATTCAGAGTTGGATATAGTTCACAAATTGTGGCTACGCATTCAAACAAGATCCATCGTTGGTATGATCTACTCCACATAAATAGTTTTTGAGAAACGTTCCTCTTAAATTTAGGTTACTTTGCAATGTAAACTTTTAAAACGCCTATACATATGCCTTCTTCTTACGGTCTTCTTTCATTATCTGCTCGATTTTCCTTGTAATTATTTCTTGTATAGTGTTATAAATGTTGAAAATGTTGGTCCTTTGTGGGACATGTGCCAGAAGGAGCAGGCTGTTGTTGAGTTTTTTTCGTACCGAATCTACGTCTGTTCGATTTCTATGAGATTTTGGTTTATTTTCAGATAACTTTCTTCGTTTTAGCGAAAAGTCCCAACATGAATGCAATTTTTAAAATATTCTCAATTTTTTGAATCTGGTGAGCCGGGTGAGCGCTGAAACGCAACATTTTGTTTTTTTTTTTCTGTACAGAGTTGATGTACTCAAGGAAACCCTTGATATTAAATGATAACCAATTCCGCCACAACATGTGCGGAGTGAAAATACTCCATGGAGACCTCAAATACCAAATAATGGAAAAATGTTGTCAATAGCTTTAAAAACTGCTTAAATGTCTTCAGAGGCAGTCCTTTATATATCTATAGAATAGCTGGACTATTTTCTATCTATCTATCTATCTATCTATCTATTTTCTGGACTATCATTTTTTCTATAGAACTCAACTTAAACTCAAAAGTCTGCTATCAATAGGGGACCTCAAATATCTCTATCTAGCTCAGAGTTCTTCTGCATTATCATTATAAGTAATATAATAAAACATCTCAGATGGAGAGTGTAAAGCTAGGATTTTCGGGAATATTTCAGCAATAATTTTACCGCTACAAAACTGAGGCGTATTTCAAGATGTATATCCTCAGTCTATATCATCTAGGTATTTTGATTTACATTATGAATATTCAAAATGTTGACCCTTTATGGAGGTGATAACGATTTGGACTGTATCGACTACTTCCTTCACTTCACTTCCACTTCACTGAGGGAGGTACAAGGATGAGTGCGACGATAAATTGTATATTCACACCAGATCTCTGATTGAAAAAAATATGTAGATTTACCAAGTTTGAAAAGAATCGCCGACATGCTTCGCATGTTATGAGAGATATAACTGTTGAAAATTGTTACGCTTTGTAGGAGAGGTATCAAAAAAGGTAGACCCATATCTATCACCTTCACACCAGATCTTGCGTTAATAAAAATGTTTGGATACGTGAAATTTTAAGAGAATCGGGTGCTTATTTCGTATTTTTATGAGAGTCATAATTATTCAAAATGTTTACCCATGGTAGAAAGGTACCAGAAAGAGTAGTCCGATATATAACATCTTCATACCAGATTTTGTGTAAAATATATATTGGGGTATTTGAAAAGTTGAAGAGAATCGGATCCTTTTATTGTATTTTAGGAGAGATATTATTATTTTAAAATTTGACCCGTTATGGGGAAAATACGAGAAGGTCCACGATTTGGTATAGCCCCAATATAACGGTACCTGCCGATATTCGGCATTTTAATGCTTTGTGCCACATATCTTCTAATATTTACTCTACCCTAAGGTGGAGGGTATTAAAAGTTTGACCCGGCCGAACTTAATGTTTTTTACTTGTTTAATATAATCATGCACTATACAGCAATATTATTTGGTACTATTGGTACAAATACATCCGTTAAATTTGTTGAAAATCGATTCAGAGTTGGATATAGTTCACAAATTGTGGCTACAGCCATGATACGCATCGTTGGTATGATCTACTCCACAAAATTCCCAATATAAATTTTTTTGTTACGGGAGCTCTACTATATACGCATAGTGGTGTAGGAGATCATATAGTCGGGCCCGCCCGACTTTTGACCTTTCCTTACTGGTTTCGAGTTAATGCATTGAAGTAACATTTAATTTCGTTTTAGGTAAAAGGTGTCACAGTTTTTAAGAAACTGCGTTTAATAGTTTTGGAGAAACGTTCCTCTTCAATTTAGGTTACTTTGCAATGTAAGCTTTCAAAACGCCTAGACATATGTCTTCTTCTTAAGGTCTTCTTTCATTATCTGCTCGATTTTCCTTGTATTTATTTTTTGTCTTGTATAGTGGTATAAATGTTGAAAATGTTGGTCCTTTGTGGGGCATGTGCCAGAAGGAGCGGACTGCTGTTGAGTTTTTTTCGTACCGAATCTATGTCTGTTTGGATACGTGAAATTTGAAGAGAATCGGGTGCTTATTTCGTATTTGTATGAGAGTCGTAATTATTCAAAATGTTTACCCATGGTAGAAAGGTAGTCCGATATATAACATCTTCATACCAGATTTTGTGTAAAATATATATTGGGATATTTGAAAAGTTGAAGAGAATCGGATCCTTTTATTGTATTTTAGGAGAGATATTATTATTTTAAAATTTGACCCGTTATGGGGAAAATACGAGAAGGAGTGGACCGACATATTCCATCCACACACCTGAACTTGTGTTGATACAAATATTTGAATGTGCCGAGTTTTAGGAGCTTCATGATTATTCAAGATTTTAGCCCTATGTGGGAACGTACCAGAATAAGTGGTTCGATATGTAACATCTTCATGTCAGATCTTGTGTTAACACAAATATTGGGATGTTTGAAATTGGAAGAGAATCCGTTGCTCATTTTGCATTTTATGAGGACATGATGAACCAGCCAAGAAAGTCTAAATGTCGGGAGGGTCGACTTTATGATACCATACACCCATTTGCATATTCAGTAAAACTTTATATAACAAATAAAAAATATATCAACTCGGAGGAACAATACATATGGAAGCTATAGCTATATCTGAACAGATTTTCACCAAATTTGATATACTTGTTTCTAGGCTCAATTTGGTCGTAAGTCACAAATTCCATCCCATTTGGGTTAATTTCACACGTTTGGTGCACAATTAAAGGCAAATCGAACGAGTTACGGCTGCGGAGGACAAAAATATCAAATCGGATGAACAATATATATGGGAGCTATATCGATGTCTGAACCGATTTCGACCATATTTGGCATTCTTATTTCCAAACAAATGACTTGTGCAAAGTTTTATCTGGATCGGGCAGTAAATGCATCCTGTACTTTGTTTACTAAAATATATGAACAGATAGACAGGCCGACGGACGGACATGCATAAATCGACTCAGAATGTGATTCTATGCAGATCATAAAAGGGAACTGTGGATCGATATAGTTTCCTTTTGTCTGATACAAACAAATGCACAAAGACATAAGACCCTGACCACATTGTGGTGTAGGGTATAAGAAGAGGGTGGAGGGTGTTGGAAATGGACATTATATTGTCCATTTCCTCACCTGACTTAGCACTAATTTGGGATTTGCAAATTTTGAGCAAAATCGGAATGGGGAGGTACCAGACGAAGTGGGCCAATATTGCCCATATCCGAGCTCGATCTTTGTTTGAAAATAATATTACGATGTACCAAGTTTGGACCAAATCAGATACTCGCTTCGAGAGTTATAGTGCGCATCAGCCAGCGAGACAGACGGATGGACACCTCTAGATCGACTCCAAATGTCCTGAAACTGATTTAATCCAAAGAGACTGCTATTTCGATGAGATACTTTACTTTTTTGAAGATTTTATCAAATTTAATTTCGAACAAAATGAAATAGGTTAATATAATTGTACTCAGAAGTGTTTTAGGTCTGCAGGACTTTTGGTATTGAAAATGGGTATGTTTTTGTATAGGAGTTTTAGTCACAGCTTTAAATCGAATTTGCTGTAAATTGGGAATATATATTGTCAGTAAGGTATAGGTCCAAGTTTTATTTATAGACAAAACATAACTGTACTTCCATATGTTTTGTGAAGGTCCACGTTTTCAAATAGCAGCATATAACACTTGATTTTTAACATTCTACGGACATTTTGCAAGTTTTATACTTTATACATCGGTTTTTTCTGTATATATAGATTTTTTAACTTTGCAAAAAATGTTTATTCGGATTTAAGGTTTGTTTTGATTTTTTTTACACAATTCCATTATAACATTTTCGTCAACTTTTTTTATTCAAATATTTTCTAATCCACTTTAATAAATTCATTGTCTATAGTTTTCATTTTCACTTTATCCCATTTGTTCTTTTGTTATCCTTTCTTTCCAAAATTCCACCTGATAATGGCAATTTATATGAAAGTCAAGTGGCTTTTATGCAATTTCATATCAAAAAATCAAACTTATTATTATTTTCAACCCTCACGCCCTGTATATTTCAATTCTGGCAAAGAGAACGGGTTATCATCATGCAGAACAAAAAATTATTACCTTTTAATATGCCTCGATATGAAGTTACACTTAATTGAGTTTTCCAATTTTTGATACCAAACAGCACCGTTACCACCGCCCAAAATTGTTGATATTTAATTTTGTCACGGAAGTTATTAAAACAATAGCAAATGTCGAATGATGATGGAGACAAAAAAACATATTTCCATATTTGTGTGTAGGTGCAAAAAATGCAAGGATATGAAATGCAATAACTACACTGAAAGAAAATTTCTGTAAGCAAAATATTTGAATTTAGTAAAAAACAATAAGTTCGGTCGGGCCAAACTTCTACCTTTGGGTAAAAGTATCTGAAGTCAAACGTATTCCACTTTAAATTACAAATACCAGTAAGACCGTTTGGATAATGCTGTTAAAATTTTCAAAAAACCATGGGTGAGGCCACTGTATGGGGGCCATACAAAAATGGGAATTTATACTTCAAGGATTGTCATCTACCAAATTTTCTTAAATATCAAATTTAAAAAAATTCGTGGGTAAATGTGACTAGGATCATCAAAACATCGGGTATCGGTGTGTATTCGCTTATAGGAAAACATGGACCTACATTTTCAATGTTCTGACGCCGTAAATAGAACTCATTATGAACCACAAATACCAAATTTTCGACAAATCCGTGGAAAAATGTGGCAAACATCATTAAAATACCGAATATCCTGAGGTACCGTTATATGGCTACTATACAAAAACGTGGACCTATAATATTTTCCTGATGCTGAAATTAATAAAAGCTTTCTTTTGACCAGTATATATGAAGGAAATTATGCGGTTCATTACATGATTGCATAATGTAAAACGATCCATTACTTGATATCCATAATGTGTTCTTGGTGGATTTTTATACCCTACACCACATAGTGGTAAGGGTATTATGTCTTTGTGAATTTGTTTGTAACATGAAGAAGGGAGCGAGATAGACCCATAGTTACTTTTGAGGATCTTCATAAAATCTCTTTCTGAGGTAGCATTTACTAACCGATTGAGATGAATATTTCCAAACAATATTTGTTTAGCTCAAGGACGAACCCTGCTGAAATTGGTGAGAATCGGTTCAAATTTAGATATAGCTCCCATACATATCTTCAAGTGATTTCGGGTTACTTGTGCACCAAATTGCCAATATCAGTTCAAATGACCTGGTACATCCGACCGAATTCATTCTAAAAACAAGTACTTCAAATTTGGTGAAAGTCGGTTCAGATATAGTTATAGCTACCATATATATATGATTTATCCGATTTGGGGTTTAAAGTCCCTCACATGCGTAATATGCACTCCACAACAATGATCTTTGGTACCAGATATCAAATACAGCTATGGAACAAATGTTTCAAATTTTGTCAATTTCGGTTCATATTTGGATATAGCTCCCATATATACAGGGTGAGTTCAAAAAAAACTGCAACCAAATTAAACGTAATTTTTACATTTTTTTATTTAATTGAATGAAAGCAAAAATGTCGGGAATAGCATCAAATTTTAGAATAAGTTTAGATTTGTCCGAATTCGTCACCTTTGGTACGAATTATGGCCTTCGAACGGCCAATGAAACCGTCACACGCTACCCAAATGTTGCTCTGCGGTATTTTGGCCTATTCACGGCGAAGCACTTGCTTGAGTTGATCGACACTTTGGTATTTTTTAGTGCCAACCTTGCTTTCCAAAATACTCCAGACACAATAGTCCAACGAATTGGTATCCGGAGATTTTGGTGGCCATTGTGCGCTGGAAATGAAGCCTGGAACCTCATTTTGTAATCATTCTTGGGTGGCGCGTGCTGAACGCGATTGTGCTGAGTCCAGCGGGAATGTCCAAGGTGTGCGGCCAAAATGTTTACGTGTCCAAGACTTTAATACACCCTCCACAATATTTCGGAATTGTCTAAAAATTCACACAAGGAGTTCCTTGTGAGTACTTTATCCCCTGGAAGGGAATCATCTATATAGGTCCACTTTTTGGTATAGCCCCCATAAAACGGACCTCCCGATATTCGGTATTTTGAGGATTTTTGCCACATTTTTCCAAGAATTTGTCTAAAAATTGGTGTGTGTAGGTTATAATGGGTTCTAGCTCGCGTGGCGAGTCATTGTAATTATAGGTCCAAGTTTTGGTATAACCCCCATATAACGGTACCCCCCGATATTTGGTGTTTTGATGATTTTAGCCACATTTTCAATGGAATTGTCTGAAATTCTACACAAGGAGTTCTTCGTGAATACTTTACCCCCTGAAATAGAATTGTTTATATGGGTCCATAATATCGTATATGCCCATATTCAAAGTTCAGACCGGCCAAACTTACTGTTTTTTTACTTGTTCATATTTAACTCTTTGAAAACAATGCCCCTCTAAAAATTAGCATTCAGGAACTACCGTTTTTGTGACAAAAAGAATTCAAGGAATCTTAATGCCTACTTCCTATACTCTGCCAATTAAATTAATAGTAATTAAAACAATTACAAAAGTCGATTTAGTCGAACAAAACTCAAGCAAAACTATTAAAGTTCAGCCATAAAAGGTGATGAAAGCGGCATTCTTTTGTTATTCATTTACATTTTGCCGTTTTGTTGCATTTGTTGTTTGGCTATTATTAACGGTTAAAGTTCACAAAATGACATTTGACATTACACGCCATATATAGTCGAGACATCATCACTTAACCATTTAATCTACCCATTCTTACAAACTATCCTTGAATACATCCTTGTTCTATAGTTCAATGTCTACCACGCTCTCTCTCTCTCTTTCCGACGACGAGTATTCTGTAGTATTGAGGGAAATGTTATTGACGTATTGTTTGCCAATTGTGTTTGACTGTCTGTCTGCCTATCTGGCAGTAAGTAAGTTTGTTTGCAATTGTTTCGGTTTTTATATGTGGCATTGTAAAACATAGTCGAGTGAAATGAAGAAAATAAAACAAATGATTGAATATTGACTTTAATGAATGCATGAAAATAAATAGCAACAACAAGAACCCTTTTTTCAGTTAGGGTAATGCTTGAAACCCCCTTTTGTTTACAAACTTATGCTATTATGAATGAAATGTACAGTGGTTTCCTACAAGACTTTTGTTAGGGTTTCCTCATGTTCGAGTGTATAATAGAGTGGGAGAATATGAACCATATAATATGGAAATATTTCTTAAAATTTATTAGAATCGATGTTTTTTTGGTGTTTTTGTCACAATGTTAACCCGAATTTGCTGTTAATTGGCAAAATGTGTTCCCATTTTGTAAGAAATATCCTTGCATAGAACTGTTAATATAGGTCTATGTTTTGGTATAGTCCCCATATAACTCTAATTCCAGATATTCGATATTTTAATGATCTTTGCGAGATTATTCACCGGACTTGTTTCAATTTTTGTATTGTAAGTTTATAATGAAATCAGCAGCCTGTAGCCGAAAATTGGCTTTGCAGGCCCTCGTCTTCGTATAATAGTAATAGAATGGTTCCTCCTTTTATTCGGTATTTTGATTATTTTCGCGACATTATTCACCGGGATCGTTTCAAATTTCGTATTTCAATTTCCTTATGGGTACTACAGTCTATGACATAGGCAGTTCCACGTCTTCGTATAGACCCCAATATAAAGGTTACTTTGTATAATCCGCATTTTTATCATTTAAGCAGTATTTTATTTACAACGGATTTTTATACCATCCGCCTTGAAAAGCAGGGTATATTACATTTGTTTGTAACATTCCTAAATAATCGTCGTAGACTCCATAAAATATATGTATACTAATAATCAGCATACAATTCTAATTCGGTTTAACGATGTTCGTCTGTCTGTTAAAATCACGAAACAGCCCACATTTTTTGAGTAGAGCTTCAAAATTTGGCAGAACAACTTTTTTGTATAGCCCTCATATAATGGTACCTACCAATATTCGGTATTTTGATAAATTAACCCACATTTTCATAATGGGCTCTAGCTCCGGCAGCAGAACATTGAATATTTATGTCCACGTTTTCTTATAGCCCAAATATAACGATACCCGCCGATACTCGGTATTTTGATAATCCTAGTCACATTTGCCCACGAAATTGTTTCAAATTTGGTATTTAAGAAGATTTCGTAGATCACAATCCTTGAAGTATAAAATTGTCTATGAAGGTTCCCGTTTTAGTATGGCCCTCATACAACGGTCTACACCCACTTTATGGCTTTGTTTGAAAAGTTTAACAGCATTATCCACAGGTCTTTCTGGTATTTAAAGTTTAAGGTGGAACAGGTTTGAATTCAGATACTTTTATATAAAAATGTTTTCTTTAATGTTTTTTGTGTTTTTTTTTTTTGAAAATTTGCAAATTCTTTCCTAATAGTAGAGGGTATTCACAGTTCGGCCCTTATGCTTTTTTTTGACACGTACGAAAATTTTGAAAAATTTGTTCAAAAACTAAAAAAAGGGTAAAGCCGGTTAGTATCGCTGTATGAGGACTAAAAAGTGAGAAATTCATTTGGAACCATTAACATACATAATGGGGAACTATACCAAATTGTGAATCTGTAGTGAATGTATATACTTAATGTAGTTTCTTTTGAAGTGTCCTGAAAAATATTTTAAAAGACAGTTTATAATTCTATGCTCCTTAAAATGTCGGCCCCTTTCCTCTTTATTATTAAAAAGTTACAGAAATGTGAATAAAACATCCAAACGAACGAAAAAGATTTATTGTTACTTTTAAGAACCTTCATAGAATCACTTTCTAAGTCGAATTCGGCGTTTTTAGCTACCACTCAGCAATACCGATTCCAAATTTTATCAGGATCGGTTCATATTTGGATATATCTCCCACATATATTTTCGAACGACTTTACGTTTATTGTGCACCAGGTGGTTACTATCAGTCCAAATGGAGTGACTTTTGGAACTTCCGGCCGAATTTAGTCTAGAAGCAAGTACTTCAAATTTTTTGAAAATCGATTCAGATATATCTATAGCTCCATTATATATGTTTCATCCAATTTGGGGTTTTAAGTCCCTCACATTCGTAATATGTACTCCTCAAAAATGGTATTTGATACAGGGCATCAGGTACTGCATGAAAATACCTCTGCCAAATCGGTTCAGATTTTTATGTGCCTTCGATGTACATCTTCATCCGATGTTACGATTATTGCACACCATATATATAATATCAGCCCAAATTGAATAGATTTTTTCATATTCAACCGAATTTTACCATTTTGTAAAACTCGGTCCGGTATACCTATTGCTCCAATAAATATTTTTTATATATTCCGTACCATGCACCGTAAACTTTTTTGTTACGGGAGCTCTACACATAGTGTTGTAGGGTATCATATAGTCGGCCCCGCCCGAATTTTGACCTTTCCTTACTGTTTTTTATATATTAATGTCCAATGTGATGCATAATGTATATAATATGTATATAAAACCAAGGCTTTTTTTTATCGGAAACTCACTGTACATTTCCTTCTCTGAAATATGAATGGAACAACCAACATTTCCAAGTAGAAAACAAACTATGGACGTAAACCAAAGAAAACAACAACAAAATCATAACAACCAAACAAAAACTTTAGAATATTTACCAGCTTTGCTGCGCTTCGCGGAAGGCAAAACAAATTTAATTTTCGTCATTTCATGTTAGTAACTCTTTGAACGGAAAACTCTTTGCAAGTGAAAAATAACTTGGATTTGGAATTCGGAAAAATTAACCAGTTGAAACAATTTGAAAGAAAATGTGGAAACTTGCAAATAAAGCTGTTGTGGTATAATGAAAGAAACAAAAAATAAACAAATAAAAATATCTATCTATATAATTATTATTAGGCTGACAACGACAACAACAACACACAACAGTCAAACATGGTTAAAATGAATGTGGATTTTATGAAGAAAATTAAAATGTACAAATAATATGTTAATTGAAAAAGTTTTTATTCGAGTCATTTGGTTGTAATCATGAATTCTTTTTAGCCATGTGCTCCTGTTGTAGATATCGTAATAAATAACATAACTATTAGTCAAGTGGATTAAAATAAATTAAACCGAAAAAACAATTAGCATAAGCAAATTATATACAAACACACACTCCCACCAATTTGTAGATATTAATTTTATGCATTAAATTAAACATTCAAACAAACTCCCTCACACACACACACCCAAATACATATAATTGGATAAACATCAAACATTGTAAATATTTGATTAATTAGACATTGGTGTTTTATTGTTGTTTTCGCATTAAAACACTCAAGGCAGAAGGATAATCTATATATAGATCAGGTATATATAGATTATATTATATTTTTTGTGGTTAGTACCCAGTATGGCTCCTCCATTGGCTGGCTGGCTAACAGTTGTACATTGTGACAAATATATTAAATTAATTGTCATTGAAATTGGTTTAGCAGAAACTCAATACGATTGCTGAGATTAATTGAATTTAGTTAGCTCAACGGTAATTTTAAACGGATTTATTTTATTTTGATCGGATAAAGTGGAAACTGCAACGTATTAAAAATATTTGATTTCAAATGGATGAAGAAGATTTGGTAATTACTCCATATGTGAAGATATATTAAAAACAAAAATGAAAACTAATCCCCATGACAACTTTTTAAGATTAACATGAAATCTGATTGAATGTTTATGTGATTTATTAACATTAAGAGAAGTGATTTTAATTTTACGCAGCTAATTATAGGCTCTATGTATGACTTCAAATTTGAATCGTTGAAACCAGTGTCATTCCGAAATTTGAAAATCGTCTGCCGTTTGCAGACATGCTTTTAATACTAAATACGATATATCTTACCAAATTTCCTTGTGTTGTCGGGTGACTTAAAGAAACCAAACCAAGCCAATAAGGAAATGTCAAAAGACGGGCGGGGCCGACTATAAGACCCCCTACAACAGTAGTAGATCTCCTGTAACAAAAAAGGTTATATTGGAATTTATGTGAAGTGGATCTTAACAACTATGAACCTTATTTGAATGCGTATCTTGGCTTTAAAGTAGTCACAACTTGTGGAATATATCCAACTCTGAATCGATTTTTAACAAATCTGACGGAGGCTTTTGTACCTCTAGAAGCAATTAATATTTCTCTATAGTGCATGATTATATTGGAGCAATAGATATACCGGACCGAATTACACCAAATGGTACAATTCGGTTGAATATGAAAAAAATCTATTCAATTGGGCTGAGATTACATATATGGTGGACAATAACCGAATAACTGAACCGATTTCGATAAAAATTTGGCAGAGGTCGTTTCGAGTTTTAGCTGATGTCCGGTATCAGATACCCCTGTTGTGGAATGCATATTACGCATGTGAGGGACATTAACACCAAATCAGATGAAACATATATATGGAAGCTATAGCTATATCTGAACCGATTTTTCGATTTTTCGTAATTGCTTTTGGGCTGAATTCCGTTGTAAGTGCCAAACTTCGTGATACTGGTAGCGTAGCCCGACGTCAAAGAAGTGGACGGAAGAAAACAGCAACATCAGCAGAAATGGTTCGAAAAGTAAAGAAGCGAATTGGTCGAAACTCGCGTCGCAATGGCCGAAAATGGCTCGTGAGCTGAACATATCGCAATATTCCATTCGGCAAATATTGGAAAATGAGCTCGGGCTAAATCCATTGAAATTCCAAAAAGTGCAAGAACTTACACCGCAACAGAAAGAAAATAGACTCAAAGAGATAAAGAGTTGCTTCGCTTGTCCGAAAGTGGTGAACTGTCGAATTCAGTTTTCTCCGATAAGAAAACATTCGTTGTCCAGCAGTTTGTAAACAAACAAAAGTGATCGTGTTTACTTGCTAAAGAGGTCAGCTGAAAATCAGTTGGCCACCAGAACTCAAGCGCCGGCCATGGTGATGGTGTGAGCCGCCATAACACCCGATGGTCGCTCTCCGCTTGTATTAATCGACCGCATCAGAATAAATGCCAAATATTATCGCGAAAATATTCTGGAGGGTGTATTAAAGCCTTGGGCACGCAAACATTTTGGCCGCAGACCATTAATGGTTACAAAATGAGGTTCCTCGCTTCATTTCCAGCGCACAATGGCCACCAAAATCTCCGTATACCAATAAGTTGGACTATTGTTTCTGGAGTATTTTGGAAAGCAAGGTGTTGGCACTAAAAAATATTAAATTTTCGATCACCTTAAGCAAGCGCTTCGCCGGGAATGGACCAAAAATGCCATAATTCGTAATTATTCTAAAATTTGAAGCTATTTCCGAAATTTTTTGTTTCATTCAATAAAATGAAAAAAAATTTAAAAATTATGGCGGTTGACTTTGTTTCAATTTTTTTTATCTCACCCTGTATGGGAGCTATATCCAAATCTAAATCGATATTGACAAAATTTTATGCACTTATTTCTGATCTGTATCTGGTACCAAAGATCATTGTTGTGGAGTATGCGAGGAACTTAAACACCAAATTGGATGAAAAATATATATGGGAGCTATAGCTATATTTGAACCTAATTGTTTGATGTACTTGCTTCTAGACTAAATTCGTTCAAATATTTTGACAGAGGTGTTTCTGGGCTGTATCTGATCTGGTCCCAAATATTATTTTTGTGGAGTGCATATTACGCATGTAAGGGACATAAAGCCCCAAATCGGACGGAAAATAAATATGGCAGCTATAGCTATATGTGAACCGATTTTTTTATGTACTTACTTCTAGACGAAATTCGGTCAGATGTGCCAAAATTCAAGTCATTTGGACTGATATTGGCAATTTAGTGCACTTTTAATCCGAAATCAATTGAAGATATATATGGTAGATATATTGCGATTCTCACCAATTTTAATTGGGTTCATCCTTGAGCCAAACAAATAGTGTTTGGAAAATTGTATCTCAATCGGATAATAAATGCTACAGACGGACGGACTGACATGCATAAATCGACTCAGAAAGTGGTTCTATGAAGATGCTCAAAAGTAGTTATGGGTCTATCTCGCTTCCTTCTCCATGTTACAAACAAATGCACAAAGACTTAATACCCTTACCACTTTGTGGTGTAGGGTATAAAAATGTGTGTTTCTTTGTGGGCAGGAACTCCATGGTTCATTGTTTTGTTGTATGATAAATATTTTGCATATTTTTGTCTCAACTAACTTTTGGTGAGTAAATGTTCTCGGAAGATAACACGAATGGAGCAAATGTGTAAACTACTACATATACGGAATATTTGTCCAATTTTGAAATTTTAATAAAAACTGAAACTAAAAAATATAAGATAAAAAAATTTCATATTTAGGAACGATTCTCAATCACTGTCCCCACTTTTTATTTGTTTAATATCAAATCCATACTGGGTAAAATCACAAAATTATTTGTCTTATAAAAACTGCTGTAAATACAACTGAATATCTAGCTTTATAATTTTTAATGCAATCTTTATTTCATTTCTTTTGTAAATAAAATAATTTAGTTAATTTAGATAGCAAAAAAAAAGTATTTAAATACCGATCCATGGCTTCTGAGCAAACTTTCGTATCTGAGTCTGAGTCCATAGAGCCTGGAAATGTAAACGAAACAGGTTCAGTCATTGACAATGAAGAGGATGAGGTAAAAAAGATAAAACTACAAAAACTGCATGTGGCATGAAACGTTTTTTTTTTTCAAACTTCTTAAAACACACGAGTTTTTCTCTCCGCCGTAAAACTATTTGTAGCGATATAGTGTAGATTAAGTAAATGTATGTTTATGTGAATGTATGTACGCTTTCTGTGGTGAGTCCAAATATTCACACAATACTCTCTTCTTCTCTTGGCACAGAAATTTTATCTTCAAAAAATTGCTTCAATTAGCAGGGATGGAGTGTTAATTTCTTTGATTTCTTATTTGGATCTTAGCTTAATCGTGCCTCAACGGCCAAACCAAAGCCACCCACAGATGGCGCTGGTGGTGGTGATGCTGATGACTTGGATGCCTGGGTAAAGTCGCGCCAATTGGTCAAGCCTGACAACCAATTGGATTTAACCGAAGCCGAATTATCAGAAGAAATAACCAAAGTTCTGACGACGACCAATACAAATGTGGTGCATAATTTGGTCGTCTATAGTTTCAAGGAAGAGGCCTATGTACCCCTGCCGCCAGCCGGTAATACAGTTACCCTGCTAAAATTCGACGGTAATTCTCTTCATATCGATTCGGATGAGGCGAAATATCAAATGGAGGAAAGTGGGGAAATTGGTAAGTTAGGGTATTATTTTTTGTGTGGAAATTATTATTTTACACATATTTTGTCCTTAGGTTATCCCCTGCCGGCTCCCCGTTACTCGTTAATGGAAGCTGAAGCTGCTCCACCCAAAGCTGATGACGGTGAAGCCGGAGAGGGTGGAGAAGGTGAGGACCAAGAAGGCAAAGAGGGTGAGGAAGGGGCTGAGGAGGCTGAAGGCGAAGAAGAAGCCGAAGAAGAGGCTGCCGAAGAGGGTGGCGAGGCCGAAGAGGGTGAAAAGATTGAAGAAGAAACCGCAGATGCAGCTCCAGCTGCCGCAGCCGCTGGAGGTAAAAAACGCAAGCTCATCAATCAATTTAACTTTTGTGAAAGAGCGGCATTGACATTTACCAATCCAACTAGGGTAAGGAGGAGCACACTTCCATGAGATTTTAAAAACTAGTCTCTCTCAATATTTTTTGTCAGAATGTCGACACCCAAACCATACCGCCCCCACGATCCCAGTATGGCGCCAATGTCTTGCAATGGGTCATTTATGACAGCTATGCAGAAGATTTTGAACAGCAGCAGAAGGAACGCGACAAAAAGGATGATAAGAAAGCGCAACGCAAGGATGAGTTGAAAATGAGCAAACAGGAACTGAAAGCAGCACAGGCCGAGGAGCTGAACAAGAAGTATTTGAAATGCTGGCAGATACTGGAACGCATGATAAATCAAAATATCTACAAGGACATTGCTCATGATTATCGTTATTGGGAGGATCCGGCCGATGAGTTCAGAGACGGCGAGGGTACTTTGCTACCGTTGTGGAAATTTCAATACGAAAGGACCAAGAAAATGAGCGTAACCGATGTCATGTTTAATCCTTACTATTACGATTTGTTTGCGGTGTGCTTTGGATCACGTAAGGAATCAAGGAAAATATATCCGAATACTTTTTACATAATTTTTATATTCTTACAGACGACTTCATGAAACAGCCCAGCGAGGGTTCCATATGTCTTTTTACTGTCAAGAATCCATCGTATCCAGACTATATAAGTGGGTAGTCTGTTATGAGGAAAGGAGATTTATTAAAGTTCCATTTTTTAACCTTTCGATTCCAGTCATGACCGAAAGTGGTGTAATGTGCTGTGATATCCATCCAAAATATCCTTTCCTAGTGGCAATTGGTCTGTACGATGGTAATGTCCATGTCTATAATCTGAAGGAGAATTATCGAGAACCTTTGTATGTATCTATGGGTGTTGGCGATAAACACATCGAATGTGTCTGGGAGGTAGGTATTAAAGGTTTTGATCCAGAGATACGTGCATTAGAAGACTACCAAGTATTTTATATAAAGAGCAAAGTCTTCTCTTCTTTCGGAAAATTCTGTTAGGGTTGATTAAGGATATGTCCTACAATAAAGGTATAGTACTACACACCAACGAAAGGGGATATTAGGATCTTACTTAGAAAAATTTTAAGACTTCTCTTCATCAGAAGAGTACCTAGTATTTTATACAAAGAACAAATTCTCCTCTTCTTTCGGAAAATTCTGTTAGGGTTGATCAAGGATATGTCCTACAATAAAGATATAGGACTACACACCAACAAAAGGGGATATTAGGGTTTTACTTAGAAATTTTTTAGGACTTCTCAATTAAAATTTTAAGGACTACTCCTGAAGGTCTTCCTTGAGAAGTCCTAAAGTCCTTAAGATCTCCTTTTATTGGTGTGGGAGTCCTATATCTTTACTGTAGGACATAACCTTGAACAATCCTAACTGAATTTTCCGGAAGAAGACGAGACTTTGTTCTTTGTATAAAATACTGGGCATCATAAGACCTTGAGATCTTCCTTTGCCCTTGCAGACGGTGAGGTCCTCTTCTGCTTCTGAAGACAGAGAAGCCTTCTGCCCTGAAATAACTTAAGGTCTTCTTCTTGCACTAGAAGGCAATGAGGCGTTCCATAGAAGACCTTGAAGTTTTCTTAGTTTAATAGAAGAACTTGAGGTCTTTTTAGTTCCAAAGAAGAACTTGAGATCTTCTTCGTTCTATAGAAGAACTTGAGGTCTTCTTCTTTCCATAAAAGACCTTGAGGTTTTATTTATTCCATACGAGACCTCGATATCCCTTTTTTCCACAAAATTCTTTCAGGTCTTCTTCATTCGATTGAAGTCCTTGATGTCATCTTCGTTCCACAGAAGACCTTGGGGTTTTCTTCATTGCATAGAAGATCTTGGGGTCTTCTTCGTTCCATAGGTGAGCCTGCAGTCTTACTCATCCCACAGAAGACCTTGAGGTCTCCTTTTGCTCTATAGGATATTTACGTCTTCTCATGTCCTAAAATTCCTTTAGGCTTACTTCTGCCCCAGAAGACTCTAAGGTCCTAAAACACCTTGAGGTCCTCCCTTGGCCTAGAAGTCCTTGCGGTCTCCTTCTACCCTAGAAGACCTTGAGGTCGTTTTTCGCTCAAGAACATCTTGTGGTCCTTTGCAGTCAAGTTCTTGAGATCTTCTTCCGATTGAACATCTGAAGTTCTTCTTTGGCCCAAGGAACCTTAAGATCTTCTTCTGACCTAAAAGACCTCGAGGTTATTTGTCGTCCTAGAACATTTCGAGGACTTCTTGCGCCCCAGAATGTCTTAAGTTTTTTTTCTGCTCTAGAAGACTTTGAAACCTTCTACTACCCCCTACTTAACAATAAGCCCTCTAGATGTTCTTTAGAATTATTCTGTTAATTTTTTCTTAATGATTTTTCAAAATCTCCCACCTTACAGATAAAATGGGGTCCCGATATGGCCGATGGTGAAATCAATTTCTATTCCGTATCCTCGGGAGGTCGTGTCTTCAATTGGGTACTGATGCAAAATAAATTAATGGTGACGACAATAATAACGCTGTTCCTTGAAAACGGTATTGTCTCGGGACCAGATGGTACCGAACTACGTCTGCGTAGCTGTGGCTCCTGCATGAAATTTCATCCCGAAGATCCTGAAATATTTCTAGTGGGCACCGAAGAGGGATGCATCTACAAATGCAGCATTGCCTATAGCTCAAAATATCTCATGACATATCGAGCCCATAATTTATCCGTATATCGTATTGATTTTAATCGCTTCAATTCGAATATTTTCATATCGTGCAGCGGAGATTGGCGTGTTAAAATCTGGGAAGACATGCGTCCTGAACCATTGTTCATCTTCGATTTGGGCTCCGCAGTGGGAGATGTTAAATGGGCACCGTATTCGAGTACGGTGTTTGCAGCCGTTACTAATGAGGGAAAGGTTTATGTCTTCGATTTGAATGTGAACAAATACAAAGCGATTTGTATTCAGGCTGTGGTGCCGAAGAGGAAGAATAAATTGACGCGTTTGTCGTTTAACGAGAAATTGCCATTTATCATTGTGGGCGATGATAAGTAAATAATTAGTTCGATTTGTAGTCTATAAGTTAGATATTGATTGTAGTTTTTTATTGCAGAGGCACTGTCACCTCTCTGAAATTGTCACCCAACTTGCGTCAGATGGTTAAGCCCCCCAAGAAACAACAGAACTTGGAACAGTCTGTGTTGCAGGTGCAAAAATTGGAAAAGTTACTTTCCCTGGTGCGAGAACTACCCGAGGGTGAAATCATCAAAGATACCACCACAACTGTCCAGAGTTGAAAAATAAATGTGATGGTCCAAAAAGATGTGTGTGTGTGTGTGTGTGTTTTATTATTTTGGCAAGTTGCAATGTGAGTAAATTCAATTATTTTGTTACCGGTGGTATTGAAACGTTTATTTTAAATAAAAGGTTTAGTTAATAGAAGTCTTCGGCAAGATTGAAATCTGCGTGTTTACGAGCGAATTTTGCTCCCACTCTGAAACGAGCGAATCATACGAAAGTAAATAGCAAAGACCACAACCAGATATAGAATGATGACAGATTTATGACAGATTAACTAGAATAATGGATGTTTGAAATTATAAAGAGACTTTCAGAACAAAAGTAAGAGACTGAGGTTCATGTAAGCAGCGAATGTTTATATACAAAATCAGATGTGAGCCAAATAGACTGCTAAACAGAAAGAGTGCATGAGTGAACTGCTAATAAATTAAAGACTAAATTATTTTATAACTTTAAATCGCTGAACTAAAGCCGGAACTATTTCATTGAAAAGAGCTGAATATTCGATGTAGTATCGATTACGAACCTCAAATGCGAAATTTTAAACGATTCCGGTTAATGATGTGGCTAATACCGAATAAAGGGGTGTATATGTGGGCTATACAAAGACGTGGCCCTGCATATGTTATACCATCAGTCATATGACATTTGATACGGCCAAAACGTGTCTCATAGAAATAACGGTTTTAGATCCTAGGTCTCTTTGGACAAAATCCTTCTCAGGACATTTGGAGTCGATCTAGCGATGTCCGTCCGTGGCTGGCTGGTTCACACGATAACTCTCGACGGGAGTATCCGATTTGGTCCAAACTTGGTAGGGTTAGTGTGCCTAAGTTCGGCATGTCCCAGTAGTCGGCACTTTTTATTTTTAAGCCCAAATAAATTAAACAATTATAACTAAATGTATTTTGTTTACTTCAAATATATTGTCAGCTATCTTTGTGTACAATTTCGCTAAGAAAAGATGATTTATTCTAAAAAAATAAATTTTTTGTCTGTGAAGGTCCTCAACAATCCATATTCTTAAGAAAAGTACAATAAAGACGTCGAATCAGTTTAACTAAACAAATATTTTATATTTTAATGAATTAATTTATTATTTTTATTAATTATGCTTACAAAAAATTGGTATGCCGACTGTTGGAACATGCCATACCGACAATTGGCAAGTGGTGCCGACTACTGGCAAAAAAGCATTGTTTTAATGAAACTACAAATTTATGAAATTGAATAAAAAGTTATTAAAACTTTATTTATTATTGCAAAAAACTATACAAAATTTCGAATCTGAATAAATTAACTTTGTAATAATTGAAAACTTCCATTCAGAATTGTGAGCGATTAAAAACACGAAAATCCTAAAAGTGCAAACTACTGGTACACTTACCCTACATCGTAATATTATTATCAAACACAGATCGAATCATGGGCAATATCAGTTCACTCCTTCTGGTACCACCCAAAAGGTCGAAATTTCCGATTGTCTTCAAATTTCACACATCCACATAATTCTACTAACTTAAGACCGTTTATAAAGTAAGCGAAGTAAGCATCCGATTTCCGTCAAATTTCAAACATCCCATAATATATATATATATATATATATATGGGATGTTTGAAATTTGACGGAAATCGGATGCTTACTTCGGATGCTTTTTATATATATGCTGACTTATTCTATATATATATATATATATATATATATATATATATATATATATATATATTTTGATGATTTTATGATTTTATATATATATATATATATATATATATATATATATATATATATATATATATATATATATATATATATATATATATATATATATATATCATAAATTCAATATGTACTCGAGAATAAGTCAGCAATACAATAACTAAAATCATCAAAATACCGAATATATATATAGACTCCAAAAAGAAAATTCTATTTTCAATACTTTTAAAGTGTTTTATTTATTGTTGGTGTTATTTTTTTTTTTCTTTAGTTATATAGGTAGTGTTATTTCTTTACAGATGATCAATCAATTAGGAATATGTATGTAATTATGTATTTATTTATATATCTATATAATATAACTGAATAAGTGTGTTAGTGTATGTATGTAGGTGTACGTGTAGGTGTTTTAAACTCACTATATCTTACTGACAAATATAAGGCTAAACTTTTTTCGAAAAACATAGCTTTTGGTTGCGTTTATTTATATTAAATGTATTAACAATGGAGAACCGAGGGGGAGATAGGGGATAATTAAAAGTAATTTAATTACAATCAACATTTGTCAAAATTTTCTAAAAATCTATGGCACAGGAATTGTAAAAGTGTGTCTAACTACACCCTTTTCAGATGTAATTCAAAAGATTGTATTTGATATTCGTAACTTTTCAGTTGTAGTTTGAAATTTGTTATATTCTATTTCAAATTAGAATTTTCCATTTATAATTCAAAATAATTTTTTTGCATTTTCGTATATATTGGCGGATAAAGTAATTCGAATAGCAAATGTAATAATTCGGATTTTAAATAGAATGTTTCGAATTTCAAATGGAATTTT
This sequence comes from Musca domestica, assembly GCF_030504385.1. Classification (NCBI taxonomy): domain Eukaryota; kingdom Metazoa; phylum Arthropoda; class Insecta; order Diptera; family Muscidae; genus Musca; species Musca domestica. The sequence goes on along the minus strand of NW_026712340.1, from coordinate 5,956,851 downwards.
CAAATTACAATTTAAATGTTTCGATGTTACAAATGGAATACCAGATCTATAAATGAAATATTACGAATAAATACTAAAATAAAATGAATTACATTTGGAAATGGCGTAGAAGCGTAGAAGGAAACTTTACTTTCAATGCAACTTTCAGTGCTTGGCAAATTACTTAACTAAACTATTGTGGCATGCCACATTTCTAGAATATTGAAAGTGTCAAAACAAAATCACATAACCTAACTAAATCTAAATAAGCTACGATTAGACTATGTAAGGATAGGATGTTATTCACTTATATCTGTAGAGAACTCTGGGTACTTATGTGGCTAAAAGTCTGTTGTTTTATAAACTCATAAAGTACTTCAATTCTATTTCCTTTGCTTTCACGCCATCTATGGAATACTCTTAAATTCTAAATAATCTCTTACATTATTGGGACACATAATATTTTTACCCAAAAATAGCACCGTCGACATGGGATGTAGGAAATCGGCAGAGAATGGTTTTGCTTTCCAGCCAAAGAAGCCATTCGGTTTAACCACATTGCCACTGATCTCGAATGGCAAGAGATTAACTCCGATTTGATTTATTTTGGAAAACTGCACCTTGAAATAATGACCATCGGTGGCCTTGATCCAATAGAAACCCTCATTATCAACATAGGGTTTATTTTGCGATTTCTTCAGCGAATTGGAACGCTCCAAATCGTTGACATTAAAACTTATGTCAATGTCGTAGGCGTCCGGTGACAAACGATTCGTATCTATGGCTGTGCGCAGAGCCTGATTGTCTAACCAATAGCGAATGCCGACATTCTCAAATTCCTCAAGGACATGGTTGAAGGTACTCTTTAGTTTATCCAAACAACAGGGCGGAGTATGTTTACCCAGATAGACATAAAATGGACGTTGATTATAGACGGTACCCACACACGATTTGGTGGTACGTTCACAACCGATTAAGTCGATGTCGGTAACTTGGGGCAAGGAGAAATTCGACGAAGAGAACTGGGTATCCAATACCAAATTATGTTGGACATTATACGATGAGGAATCTTTGGAATCGCTTTTAATGGACACCTTGTGCGATCGTCGAACGATGCGTTTAATTTGTAATTTTTTATACATTTCACGAAACTGTCGTCGTCTAATATCGGTACGTCTCTGCTTGGTGTGATACGCCGCAAATAGCCGTCGTCCATCTTGAAATGAGGTGGGGAAAACGAATTTCTGAAAAAAAAGAATATTAAATTCATTGAGTAGTTTAGTAGTACCAATTTACACTAAAGGGTGATTTTGCAACACACACATTTCGTGTTTTGCTTCACTACTACATACACATTATCAGTTTGGTTTATAATCATTGATTTTTATTATTACAAAAAGTGTTCTCTGTTAAGAAAGTTCATCGCGAGCTTCTTCCATTTTATGGTCAGTGTAATCAATTCACTGCACTATGGGACCAATAGCATGTTGTAGACCTAAGTTATAATGAGTAGGTGCTGGTTATGATGAGAACAACATCTGCCAAATCGACAGAATTAAGATATAGCTCCCACATATAACTTTCATCCGATTTGAGATATAGGTTCCTAAGAGTGAACTCTATAACAATTCTGAACTCTATAACAATTCTACTCGGTACGAGGTATCGGATACAGCTTAGAAATACTTTTGACAAATTTAATCGAAATCGGTTCAGATTTACATGTAGCTCCAATATATATTCGCCTCATTTATTTTGAAAGTGATACACCTACCGCGCTGTATTTTATACCCTCCACCATACATATTACGAGGGTATATAAAGTTCGTCGCTCTGTTTGTAACTCATCGAAATAATAATTTTGGACCCCACAAAGTATATGAAACAAACTGCAACCAAATTCAGACTGCTGTCATTTCTAAGCCACTCGACCGACAGCTGTTAAGATTATTCCAGTGACAGCTCAACATATTGTTTACAAGCGTACAAAGGCATTTTGGTGAGAATTTTCCAGAAAAAAAGTTATTCGTATTCGTATTATTCGTAGTAGCAATCGCTAGAGCACTCCAGCAATTAAATGTGAATAAATATTTTGTGTCGCGTAACATCGCTCGTTACCGTGATACTGGTAGCGTAGGCCGACGTCAAAGAAGTGGACGGAAGAAAACAGCAACATCAGCAGAAATAGTTCGGAAAGTAAAGAAGCGACTTGATCGAAACCCGCGTCACAGTGGCTGAAATATCGAAAAATGAGCTCGGGGTAAAGCCATTGAAATTCCAAAAAGTGCAAGAACTTAAATTAAATAGACTCAAAAGAGCTAAAGAGTTGCTTCGCTTGGCCGAAAGTGGTGAACTGCCGAATTTGATTTTCTCCGATAAGAAAACATTCGTTGTCCAGCAGTTTGTAAACAAACAAAGAGGTCAGCCAAAGAGGTCAGCTGAAAATGTGCACCTTCGGTTGGCCATCAGAACTGAAGGGCCGGCCATGGTGATGGTGTGGACCGCCATAACAGCCGATGGCCACTCTCCGCTCGTATTAATCGACCGTGGCATCAGAATAAATGCCGACTATTATCGCGAAAATATTCTAGCCTTGGCCGCAGACATTGGATTTCCAGAACGCGCCACACACGGTTTCATTGGCCGTTTGAAGATCATAATTCGTGCCAAAGGTGACCAATTCGAACAGATCTAAACTTATTCTAAAATTTGATGCTATTTAATTAAAAAAACAAGTAAAAAAACATTAAGTTCGGCCGGGCCAAACTTTTAATACCCTCCACCTTAGGGTAGAAACATTAGAAGAAATGTGGCAAAAATCATCAAATTACCGAATATCGGGAGGTACCGTTATATGGGGGCTATACCAAAACGTGGACCTATAATTACAATGTTTCGCCACCGGAGCTGGAACCCATTATGACCAACAAATACCAATTTTTAGACAAATCAGTGAAAAAATGTGGCAAAAACCATCAAAATACCGAATATCGGGAGGTACCGTTATATGGGGGCTATATCAAATCATGGACCCATGCATGCAATGTTTCGCCACCGAAGCTGGAACCAATTATGACCAACAAATACCAATTTTCGAACAAATGTGGCAAAAATCATCAAATTACCGAATATCGGGAGGTACCGTTATATGGGGGCTATACCAAAACGTGGACCTATAATTACAATGTTTCGCCACCGGAGCTGGAACCCATTATGACCAACAAATACCGATTTTCAGACAAATCCGTGAAAAAATGTGGTAAAAAAAACTAAAATACTAAATATCGGGAGGTACCTTTATATGGGGCTATATCCACAACGTGGACCTATACATGCAATGTTTTGCCACACGCTCAGGGACCCGCTATGACCTACAAATACCAGTTTTAAGACAAATCCGTGAAAAAATGTGGCATAAATCATCAAAATACCGAATATCGGGAGGTACCGTTATATGGGGACTATACCAGAACGTGGACCGATATATCTCATTTTCAATACCAACCATCCTAGACACAATGCAAATAGCTCTGCTAAATTTTGGAGCTCTACGTCAAATAATGTGGGCTGTATCGTGATTTCAACAGACAGACAGACAGACGGACAGACAGACAGACGGACATCGTTAAATCGACTTAGAATTTTATGCTGATTATGAATATATATACTTTATGGGGTCTAAAACGAATATTTAGGGATGTTACAAACGGAATGACAAAGTTAATATACCCTCCTTTCCAAGGTGGAGGGTATAAAAATGTACAAATTTTGGGGTTTGCCTTTGTTGCCGTTTTTTATCTCACTCTGTATATTCTTGAACAGCATAAAATTCTATGTCGATTTAGCTATGTCCGTCTGTGAAAATTACTCTAGCTTCCGAACGAAATGAAGTAGGTTCATAAAATTTTACACAAATGCATATTATGTCTGCAGGGCTTTTGGTATTGCAAATGGAAATGGACCATGTAGGTCCACGTTTTGGTATGGCTTCCATATAATGGTACCTCCCTATATTCGGTATTTTGGTGATTTAATTGACTCAAAATTGGTATTTGAAGTACGTAATGGATATTACAGCCTGTCAGAAAATTTCTGTGCATATCATCGACGCCTTCGTATAGATCTCATATAACGTTACCTTCCGATATTCGGTATTTCGATGATTTTAGCGACATTATTCTCCGGAATTGTTTCAAATTTAGTATTTGAAGTTCGTAATGGATATTACAGCCTATGACAGAAAATTGTCTATGCATAGCCCCGATATAACAGTTCCTCCGTATATTCGGTATTTTGATGATTTTAGCTACATTATTCACGTGAGTTGTTTCCAATTTCGTTTGTAGAGTTCGTAATGGAAACTACAGTCTTTGAATCCTTTGAAATCCCTTTAAAAATCCATATAGCAATGCTATACGGTAGAAGTTTTTTATGAAGTCTTTTATCCATAGAAAGGCTCAAGAATGTTTTCCATTCGTAGAACATCTTTAGGGGATCTTCATCAATTTTTTTTAAGTCTCGTTTCCGAAGAAATCGTCGATCGAATTTTATCAATTAAATACTCTTACGGAGATTTCTATCCATAGAAGACATTTAGGCGATATTTTGTCCATAGAAAATTCTTAAATGATTTCCTTTCCCTAGAACACCTTTAGGTTCTCATTTAAAAATTACTTATACTTACCGTTATATTACTCAACTTCGCCTGGATATAGAACATTTCCGGAAATGGTGCAGCTAGTGGTTCTGGCATTTCTTTTAGCACCCCAACATCCACCAGCAAAGCATGTTTTTGTAAAAACTGAAAGTACGGAATGTAAATTTCAATTCTCAACATTTCTCAGTAGTTTTCCAGCATCGGTATCCCTTACCAAATCACATTTATCACTTGTACTATTTACGGCCGTATATTGTATCGTCCAATTCGGCAAATCCAACGTGATTTGTATACAGCCCACAAATGATTTCAAATTCCCGGCAAATGGTACAATAATCACCCGACGCACCACTTCCTCGGGTGCTATCATTGATTTGGATTTCAGCACAGCTTTGGCATCTTTATTTTCCCAGCTGTTGGTATTGATTTCCCGTAAGATTTTCTGCAACAGATTTTTACTGCTCAAGCGGACACTGTCGGGCATAAAGAGAGCATATTTGGTATGTACGGCCGAGAGGGGGTTGAGTTCGTGAACCGGTTTGACCAGATCAAAGCCTAAATTAACAAAACGCACACTTGTCTCCTGGCCACCGGCAGAGTTGTTTCGCTGATACACCAACGGTGGATAGGGTATGCCCTCTAGGTAGACCACAATCGGCATATTTGGTATCACATCCAAAATGCTGTCAATCGAATCCTTGATGTCATTCTCAAATGTGTAGAAGGTACGAAAGACAATGGTAATAGATTTACGTATGTGTTTGAAGGCATTTCTCGCCTTCTCCTTGGGTGACTTCTCCACATGTGCCTGTGAGGGTTTCTTGAGCAAATCATATGTTTCCATGCTGGGCAGGGTGAGAGAGGCAGCAATGTTTTTCCACAATGTCGATTTCCAGGAATAGTAGAAAAGTATCAGATTGGCAATGACAATTAGGACGACAATCAATTTGGCATGCCGCAAACGCATTATTTTCATGATGACCGGATGTTGTTGATAGACTAGGTTACACAAGATGAACAAAGGAGCAGAAGGCTGGCTATTGGTTGTTGGTGGAATTGTACAATACTCCCCGGCAATAGACTATTTATTTTATTTCAACGGTGGTGGTTTATCCTCCAAAACACAAAACTGAATTCCTTTATTCCTTTAACTTGAACTTTGCGTTGAGCAACATTTTTGCAAGGACTCTATTCTATGTATAAAGTCTGAGGTTAGTTCACTACATTATTTGCTATTTTCACTGTCCTTGTTGTCTGTAACTACAAGTAACTACACTAACAACTAAGTTGTTTTCAATTCATTTTCTAAATTTATGAAGTAGTTTTCAATTCAATTTATTTTAAGCGTATTCTAAAGGATATTTTTGTGTGAAATTTTTCTTTCCGTTTTTGTTCTTTCAGCACCGTTTTTTTCACATTTTGACAGCTAAAGTCATTGTAAGGATAATAAATGGGACTTTGTTGTTGTATCTACCTATCATATGTTTGTTTTGACATTTGCCCACATGCACACACACACACATGCGGAGTATTGTCCAAACAAAAAAGCTTTTCAATGTCCTTTTTAAAAGCTTCAAGAAAAAAGCTTTAGGGTTGCTATGTTAAGTGTTAATGTTATTTAACATTGGATTGGGGTTGAAAGAAACAATTAAAGACTCCTTGCAAAGACCTAAAATGTTAAGGACCAAAGACTTAAAATGGTAAAGACCAGACACAATGCATTCTTAGTATATGGTTTGTGGCTATACTACCTTAAATAACAGCTCATGACAGAGGCATGTTAATATAAAAAAACACAATTATAGAAAATAATAACAAAAGAAATTTAGAATAATCCAAAAATTTGGTTTTAAAATTCCATTTAGTACAATTTCCCAATTCATTGCATATTGTCTTAACGGTTTAAATTGCTTAACATTGGTAACTATGGTGTTACGATATAAAAACAACAGAGGTATTCACAACTGGTGACAATGTCTTGTCCTATCTCTATTCTTCTATGTCTTTGTAATATACAGGGTGAGATGAAAAAACTGCAACCAACTTCAGACTGCTGTAATTTCTAAACCACTCGTCCGATAGCTGTTTAAAATTATTCCAGTGATAGCTCATTATATTGTTTACAAGCGTACAAAAGCATTTTGGTAAGAATTTTCCAGAAAAAAGTTATTCGTGATTTATATTCGGCTGGAAGACCACAAGTGGCTATCGTTAGAGCATTCCAGCATTTAAATGTGAATAAATCTTATGTGTCTCGTACCATCTCTCGTTACCGTGATACTGGTAGTGTAGCCCGACATCAAGAAAGTGGACGAAAGAAAAAAGCCACATCAGCAGAAATGGTTCGGAAAGTAAAAAAGCGACTTGATCGAAACCCGCGTTGCAGTGGCCGAAAAATGTCTCGAGAGCTAAACATATCGCAATATTCCATTCGGCAAATATTGAAAAATGAGGGGTGCAGCCTTTAAAATTCAAAACAGTGCAAAAACTTACACCGCAACAGAAAGAAAATAGACTCAAAAGAGTTAAAGAGTTGCTTCGCTTGGCCGAAAGTGGTGAACGGCCCAAGAGGTCAGCTGAAAATGTGCACCTTCGATTGACCACCACACCAGAACTCAAGCGCCGATCATGGTGAAGGTATGGGCCGCCATAACAGACGATGGTCGCTCTCTGGAGGGTATATTAAAGCCTTGGGCACGCAAACATTTTAGCCGCAGACCTTGGATATTCCAACAGGATTCAGCACCATCGCACTCGCCATCCAAGAATGGTTACAAAATGAGGTTCCTAGCTTTATTTCCAGCGCACAATGGTTACCGAAATCTCCGGATACCAATTCGTTGGACTATTGTGTCTGAAGTGTTTTGGAAAGCGAGGTTGGCACTGAAAAATACCAAAGTGTCGATCACCTCAAACAAGCGCTTCGCCTGGAATGGGCCAAAATACCGCAGAGCCACATTCGGGCAGCGTGTGACGGTTTCACCAAAGATGACCACGACACAAATCTAAATGTATTCTAAAATTTGATGCTTTTTCCGACATTTTTTGCTTTCATTCAATAAAATTAAAAAAAAAAATGTAAAAATTATGACGTTGGACTTTGTTGCAGGTTTTTTATCTCACCCTGTATAGTAGTTGACCAATTTTGACTATCTTCGACCAGATCTAAGTTTAATAGAAGTAGGCACTGGCTCACCAGACACGCAGATATAGCCGATTTTAATAACATATATTTTGCTCATCCATAGATCCTTATATAGTAAGACCTTCGTATATTGAATATCTTCTGGTCTATAGGGTGCTTCTTCAGGCGACGAATATTGGCAAAGGTATGATTGCAATTCTCCTCATTCAAAATTCCAAAAAGTTGAAAGATTTTCTAATTCATTTAAGAGTTTGGCATATTAGAGATATCGGGGCATCTTTGCATGATAAAAATAGCTGATCCTCAGGAATAAAAAGGCAAACCACCTACAAAATAGTTTCAATATCAAATTAGGCGCAAAGTAGCTAAACTTCGAAAGATATTCCATTATTATTATTATTATTATTATTTTTTATTTTATTTTTTTTTTTTTTTTTTTGAACAATATCGAATCTTTTTATAGCAAGGCCTAGAGACCTTCTATTTCAAAAATTTCTTGTCTTCGAAAGTGAAACCATCTTACATAGTCAGATCTTCCATGAGGACGACCACCCTTCTCTAGATTTCATTCTTTTTATACCCTACACCACATAGTGGTAAGGGTATTATGTCTTTGTGCATTTGTTTGTAACATGGAGAAGGAAACGAGATAGACCCATAGTTACTTTTGAGAACCTTCATAGAATCACTTTCTAAGTCGATTTATGCATGTCCGTCCGTCCGTCTATCCGTCCGTCCGTCCGTCTGTCCGTCCGTCCGTCTGTCCGTCCGTCCGTCTGTCCATGTATTTTTGTAAACAAAGTACAGGTCGCATTTATTGCCCGATCCATATGAAATTTTGCACAGATCATTTGTTCGGCCCAAGGACGAACCCTATTGAAATTGGAGATAATCGGTCAAAATTTAGATATAGCTCCCATATATATGTTCGTCCGATTTGCCTTTTATTGTGCACCAAACGTGTAATAGCAGTCCGAATAGTGTGGAGTTTCGCATGTACGATCAGATTGGACCTCAAAATAAGTATGCCAAATTTCATCGAAATCGGTTCAGATATAGCTATAGCTCCCATATATATTGTTCATCCGATTTGTTATTTTTGTCCTCCGCAGCCGTAATATGCACTCTGTAACAACAATATTTGGTGAAATTTATCAAATATAGCTCAGAAATACATTTGCTAAATTTTATCGAGATCGGTTCAGATTTGGATATAGCTCCCACATATAACTTCGTCCGATTTACATTGGATTGTGCACCAAACGTCTAATATTTGCCCAAATTGGATGAAATTTGGCACTTACGACCGAATTGAGTCTAGAAGCTAGTATGTCAAATTTAGTGAAGATCGGTTCAGATATAGCTATAGCTCCCATATATACTGTTCATCCGATTTGTCATATTTGTTACCCACAGCCGTAATATGCACTCCGTAACAACGATATTCAGGGAAATATATCAAATAGAGCTCAGAAATATCTTTGCCAAATTTTATCGAGATCGGTTCCGATTTGGATATAGCTCCCATATATATTTTTATCCGATTTTAGATTAATTGTGCACCAAATGGGCAATACAACTCCGAATTTAAAAGATACAAATGCTTCGGCATATTTAGTTCTTTGAACTTTAAATTATAATAATAATCATAGCGTGTATGATTGAATTCTCCCATAAAAACTTTTAATTGTTATGTGGAGCTCAACTAAATTAGCGAAGTGGTGTAGGGTATCATAAAGTCGGCCCCGCCCGACTTTAAGACTTTCTTTACTGGTTTTTTCTAAAAAAACAATACACATATTGTTTTATGTTAAACATTTAACATTAAGATTTATTTCAAAAAATATACATTCAAAATCATTCATATAAAATATATCTGTTCTCATACTCGGTGAACATACTACTTCTTGTACATATGAATATTAAAACTAGCAATACTTACCGCACGGTTGGAAAAATACAAAATTCTCCACAATATCTCCAAAAAGCCTATTACACTGCAAACTATTAGTCTTCACAATACATACATATAAAATACACATTAACATAACCTAACATTTCATATATTCCTACTCGCAAAAAATTCCTCATCTTACATCTACAATCTTAAGTAAAACGAATATTCAAACATATCACTTCGTAGTTATGGAAGAGAAATTTCGAATTTGGTTTTCTGAGCACACATTTTCCAATACTTAACTATAATTGAACTACAGTGGGATAAAGCATGGTAATTTCGTTCGTTTATAAGCAACATAGAGAGAGTGAGAGAGCGTATCTCATAACAGCAACATACATTTTGTATTGGTTCCAAAAATCCTTATTTGCCAATGGCCGGAAAGAGGATGGGGAATGGAACATCATCGTTATTATTTTTATGTGGTGTTGGTGGCCTTGGATCCGGTTCGGAGCAACCAACAAGCCAATATGTTGTCACCGTACCTTTGCCCTTGACTTCGACTTCGCCGCGCAATTCCATTTCAAAGGTTCCAAACTTATCGAAAATTACCTTTGCTGCCGATGAGACATGAATGCGTAGGGCTAAAAAAAACCAGAATAGAACGAAAAGAAATCAGAAAATAAGATTTTAATGGAGAAGGATCTGGAGGATTCTTCAGAAGGCTTGCCTGTAGAAGACTAAAAGGGTTTCTTATAGAAAACCAAAAAGTTTTCATATAGAATACCCAAAGGTATTCTCATATAAAAACATAATTTTTACTTATAGAAGACCAGAAGTTCGTCTTATATAAGCCCAGAAGATGTTCTCATAGTCCAGAAAATGTTCTTATATAAGCCCAGAAGATGTTCTCATAAAAGTCCAGAAATTTTTCATTTTGAAGACAAGACGATTGCCTAAAAGAGGCAATCTTATAGAATACCAGAGTCTTTTAATGGAAGACCACAAGGTCTTCTTACAGAAGACCTAAACGAGTTCTTAAAGAAAGAAGAAGACAGTTTTCTTATGGAACAAGAGAGGCTCTTCCTATAAACGACTAGAAGGCCTTCTCATAGACGAAGACCAGAATGGTCTGCTCATAGAAGAAGGCCAGAAGGCCTTCTCGAAGAAGACCATTGGATCTTCTCATAAACGAAGACCAAAAAGTCTTTCCATAAACGAAGACCAGAAGGTCTTCTCATAGAAGAAGACCAGAATGGTCTCCTCAAAAAGGTCAGAATGGTCTTCTCATAGAAGGTCAAAATGGTTTTCTCCTAGAAGACCACAAGGTCTGCTCATAGAAGAAGATCAGAAGGTCTTCTCATAGAAGAAGACAGGACCGTTTCCTCATATTAGAAGACCAGAAGGTCTTCTCATAGATGAAAGACCAGAAGATCTTCTCGTAGAAGAAGAACAGATGGTCTTCTCATAGAAGAAGACCAGAAGGTCTTCCCATAAACGAAGGGCATAATGATTTCTCATAGAGGAAGACCAGAATGGTCTTCTCTTAAAAGACCAGAATGGTCTTCTCTTAGAAGACCATAATATCAGAAGGTATTCTCATAGAAGAAGACAGGACGGTCTTCTCATAGAAGAAGACCTCATAGAAGAAGACCAGAAGGTCTTCTCATAGAAGAAGACAAGAATGGTCTTCTCTTAGAAGGCCATAATGGTCTTCTCAAAAAAGGTCAGAATGGTCATCTCATAGAAGGCCAGAATGGTCTTCTCATGGAACAAGACCAAAAGGTCTTCTCATAGAAGAAGACCAGAAGGTCTTCTTATAGAAGAAGACCAGAAGATCTTCTCATAGAAGAAGAACAGATGGTCTTCTCATAGAAGAAGACCAGAATGGTCTTCCCATAAACAAAGGGCATAATGTTTTCTCATAGAAGAAGACCAGAATGGTCTTCTCTTAGAAGACCGTAATATCAGAAGGTATACTCATAGAAGAAGACAGGACGGTCTTCTCATAGAAGAAGACCAGAAGGCCTTCTCATAGAAGAAGACAAGAATGGTCTTCTCAAAAAAGGTCAGAAATGGTCATCTCATAGAAGACCAGAATGGTCTTCTCATAGAACAAGACCAAAAGGTCTTCTCATAGAAGAAGACCAGAAGGTCTTCTTATAGAAGAAGACCAGAAAGTCTTCTCATAGAAGAAGACCAGAAAGTCTTCTCATAGAAGAAGACCAGGCGGTCTTTCAATAGAAGTTCAGAATGGTCTTCTCATAGAAGGCCAGAATGTTCTTTAAAAAAAACCTCAATTTTAAATATTATAATTAATGGGGCAGCTAAACTTACGCATCCCAGTAGATTCCATGCGCGATGCAGTATTCACTGTATCTCCAAACAGACAATAGTGTGGCATTTTTTGACCCACCACCCCAGCACACACCGGGCCCGAATGAATTCCAATTCGAATTTTCAATTGATACTCAGGTTTATGTTTTATGCTAAAACTTTTTACAGCGTCCAAAATGGCCAAAGCCATTAGGCCTATTTCTCGGGCGTGATTATCCCCATTACGTTCCGGCAGACCCGATACCACCATGTAAGCGTCGCCTATTGTTTCCACCTAAAAACAAGAAGAAAAAAAGATAAAACTAAATTCAAATAGACATGACTCTCCCCATACCTTGTACACATCATAAAATCCAATAATACGATCAAAAGTACTGTACAAATCATTGAGAAAGTCCACCACTTCCATGGGTCCACTTTGAGCACAGAGAGCCGTAAAGCCAACAATATCACTGAAATATATGGTCACGCATTCGAATTGTTCCGGCTGTACCATTTCACCGGCCAGCAGCTGTGTGGCCACTGGTCGTGGCAGAACCTGATACAGCAATTCTTCGGTACGTTTCTTTTCAATACTCAACTGTTCGGTTTTCTCTTCAACCAAACTTTCCAAATTATTGGCATACTGTTCCATGCGCCGCAGCAAATCGTCCATAAGATTTTCACAAAAGCCTCTGAAAGGGTACAAACATGAGACAATGGGCTAAATTTATTAACAAATAATAAAATGATTTTCAAATTCAAATTTTTAATCCCTATTAGATTAATGTTTCGTATGGAAAAGATAAACCCATTTTACTCCCCATAAAGAGCTTACTGAATAAATCTCACTAGAAAAATAAAAACTTTAATTTTATTCTCTATTTTCTCCCACCACCACTCATAATCTCTCCCATACCAATACTTACTTCATTATCAATCGCACAGTGGAACGTATAGCCCCAAATGCCGGCCTATCATCCGGGTGATCTGCCCAACATTTCTCCATTAAATCCAAGACATCGGGTGGACAATCACGCTGACCCACAAATGGACGAAACGGTGGACTTTCATGAGATTCGACGCGATTCAATATTGTTTGTATATCCATAAATTGACGTGCTGTTTCATAGGGTCCACCACGCACAACAATTTCCTCCAAAATTATGGCAAAGGAATAGACATCACCCTTCTGGGTTGCAGGATTACCGGGAAAGACGGTTAGCGGCAGCAGCTCTGGAGCAATCCACATGAATTCTACAATGAACCAAACTTTTTATTATTACATCTGATTTTTCACCAAACCACTTTTTTGTTTCCCTATGAAAAAGTCCCATCCCTGATTACCATGGCCGCTACTTACTATTGAAATAATTTTGATCCTTAACAAACTCTGATGGTGTTGTCAGTGTCCTTAACCCAAAATCGGAGATTTTCAATACAAAACGACCATCAATGAGACAATTACACGAACGCAGTTTACCATGGACCTGAACATCACTGTTATGCAAATATGCCATACCCTTGACAATGTCATGGATCAAGGACATCCGGAAATTCCAATCAAGTTGTATGGCGTCATTTTCTAGAACATCCTTTAAACTTCCTTTTGGACAATATTCGGTTAAAATCAACACTGTAGGCCGCGGCAAGTCTATACAGGCTCCCACAAAACGTACAGTATTCTCATGGCTTACATCGCGAGCTTGTTTGATTTCCCACAGCAAAGTTGAGGTTATATCCACTTTCTTTTTGTGGATTTTCTTGATGGCCACACGCTCACCTTTGAATATGCCAATGGTGGTGAATACCTGAGTCAAGGGCAGCGAAGTACAGCTTGCAATGGACGCTCTTCCCGAATGTATACCATATTGTTGCAAAGAGAAATTCTGTAGAGAGAAAGAGAGATTTGGTAGGTATAATTTCGAGTGAAAAAGAGCTTAAGGCTTGTTTACACTTTATGTTAGTGACTTTTTTATATTTATGATTTGAATATTTTGAGAATATTTTTAGAGGATCCCACAATTTTTAAAATGAAACCAGTAAGGAGAGGTCAAAAGTTGGGCTGGGCCAAATATATGATACCCCACACCATCTAAGTTTATATTGGGAATTTATGTTAAGTAGATCATACCAACTATGAACCAAATAATAATGATATGACTTCGATAAGGATTATATTACAAAATATTTTTTAGATCAATAGATATACCGGATCTAGTAACACCAAATAGTAAACTTCAGTTGTGTATAGAAAAAACCTATTTAATTTGGGCTGATATTAGATATATGGTGAGCAATAACCGTGAAATCGGAACCGATCTCGATAAAATTTGGCAGATGTATTTTCCAGCAGTATCTGATGACCGGTATAATTGTTATAGAGTACATATTACTCATCTGAAGGATTTTAACACCTAATCGGATGAAAAATATATATGGGAGCAATAGCTATATCTGAACCGATTTTCACCAAAATTTGAAGAAGTAGTTTTTAGGATGAATTCAGTTCATTTGGGTTGATATTAGCCTTTTGGTGCACAATAAACCTGATATCGGATAATAAATATGTATGGAAGCCATATCCTAATCTGATCCGATCTCAATAAAATTTTACAGAGGTATTTTTGAGCTCCATACCTTATCTGGTACCAAATATCATTCTTTTGAAGTGCATATAACGTATGTGAGGGACTTAAAACCCCAAATCGGATGAAACATAGGTATGTAAGCAATAGCTATACCTGAACTGATTTTCTCCAAATTTGATGTACTTGCTTCTAGACTGAATTCGGTCGGATGTGCCAAAACTCAGGTCATTTGATGCACAACAAAACTAATATCGGATTAAGATATATATGGGAGCTATATCCAAATCTCATTCGATCTCGATAAAATTTGACAGAGGTATTTCTGGGATGTATCTGATATCTCGCATGTAAGAAACTTAAAACACAAAATGGGATAAAACATGTATATGGGAGCTATAGCTACCGATTTGATGTACTTGCTTCTAGACTGAATTCGGTCGGATATGTCAAAATTGAAGTCATTTGGACTGATATTGGTTATTTGGTGTACAATTAACACGAAATCGGTTGAAGATATATATGGGAGCTATATCTAAATTTGAACCGATTATCACCAATTTCGATAGGTTTCGTCCGTGGGCCAACCAAATATTGTTTGGAAAATTTCATCTCAATCGGATACTAAATGCTATCTGTATTTTCTCCACAAACATACATGGACAGACGGACGGACAGACGGTCTGACAGACGGTCTGACATGCATGAATAGACTCAGAAAGTGATTCTATGAAGATTCCCAAAAGTAACTATGGATCTACCTCGCTTCCGTCTCCATGTTACAAACAAATGCACATGGAGATAATACCACTATTTTGCAAATTGTTTAAACAAATACACCCAATGTATAAGTTATGACATAGTTGAAATATTGCTGGTTGCGCCTAAATGTATACTACAAAAATGCTGCAAAATTCTTTTAGTATATGAATCTAATAGTAAAACTCTCTCGAATTCGAGCAAGTGCGCTCTTGGGAGCAGAAAAAAATGTTGAGCACTTATTTTGTCGATGTCCCTCGAATAGGAGTGAACATATTTTCCTCGTTTTTGAGTGGGAGCAAAATTTATTGAAAATCGAGCAGATCTACCCTTGCCGAGCAAAGAGTTGTGTTTGTATGTATTTTTGTGTATTTGCAACCACCAGTGGCAAACGTAACAAAAACAATAAAATCAATTAAAATGCTCCCACGCTAATTTTTCAATCAGGAGTGCTCCCACACAAAACAAAAGAGTGAAGAGTACACTTCGTAAAAAACTCCCACTCTTTGAGCAATCCTGCTCGGGTGCAAGTTTCGCAAATCTGAGCTTTGAAATCTGCTAGTTTTGCAATTTTTTGAAACTTAAATTTCGTAATAACAAAATGCTCCCACGCTCATTTTTCAATCAGGAGTGCTCCCACACAAAACAAAAGAGTGAAGAGTGTACTCCGTAAAAAAACTCCCACTCTTTGAGCAATCCTGCTCGGGTGCAAGTTTCGCTTCCGAGTGGAAATGAGCAAATCTGAGCTTTGAAACCTGCTAGTTTTGCAATTTTTTTAAAACTTAAATTTCGTAATAACATCTTTACAATCCTGCAGTTTCTGAAGCAGAGCAGATGTGTAAACTAATCCTTATCCGTTGGATCCTCTTACCTCTGCATTTAATTTCTGCAGGCCAACCTTGCTGCCATACAAACGTCCAACTTCCAGCAGCACATCATCAGGTCGTACCCTCCACGACATATTGTTCAGTTCATTATTCAATTTCATTTGCCTGAGAAGTAAAGAATTCGTCAGTAGTACGATAACAAAAAACTGAAAACTTACTTGCACATAAGATACACGACCAAGAATGTAAACCCCAGGAAGATAATCAGTGCAAACATGGCATAGACGATGATCAATTCTGAAAGTGAATTTATATTAAACCAACAATTGAGAAAGGCTGTGGATTGGTTTGGATAGAAACTTACCATTGCCATGACATTTCGGCGAATTGCCTAGGAATCCACATTTTGGAATATCTGGTGGAGGTCCTTCTTTGCCACCGGGCCAGTGAATCTTTTTGCCATGTACACCGGAATAGTTCCTAAGAAAAAAAAGAATTAACAAGCAATAGCGTTAACAATACTATGCATTTTAATAGTTAGAACGCAAAGTAACCTAATTTTACTTTTTGTACAATTTTTGGATTAAAATTCGTTGAAGTCCCTAAATAGGAAGTCCTTACATAGTGTCTAAAAATATGGTTAAGAAGGTTCACAGGTAAGGTTCACAGTAAACCACCAAACAAAAGAAATCTGTATTTTCATTATATATAAACAAAATATTTGCATCAATCTTTCAAATATTTCAATATTTCCTATTATTATTGATACATTTTTTGACCTTTTTTCGAGTTGATGCATGAAAATAGAATAGTAAAAGTTCGTGACCCTTTAGAGATTTACCCTTTCAGATCTATTATTGGAGAGATTAGACTGCCATATCCCATTTTCAAACTGTATATAATACGAGCAGAAATATTGAGATGTGCGAAGTTTTCAGAAAATCAAACACTAAATATTCCCTACACCACACTGTGGTCAGGGTATTATGTTATTGTGCATTTGTTTGTAACATCAAGAAGGAAGCGAGATAGACCCATAGTTCCTTTGATGTTCTGTAAAAATCATATTCTAAGTCGATTTATGCATGTCTGTCTGTCCGTTCGTCCATCTGTCCATATTTTTTTGTAATCAAAATATAGGTCGCATCTATTACCCGATCGAGATAAAATTTTGCGCAAATCAGTTGTTTAGCCCAATTGAAATTAGAGATAATTGGTCAAAATTTAGATATAGCTTCCATATATATCTTCGTCCGATTTGCCCTTTATTGTGCACCAAATGTGTAATATAAGCCAAAATAGGATGAATTTGGCATAAACGACCAAACGACGAGGCTAAAAACAAGCATGTCAAAATTGATCGAAATCGGTTCAGATATAGCTATAGCACCCACATATATATTGTTAATCCGATTTGTTATTTTTTTCCTCCACATCCGTATTATGAACTCCGTAATAACCATATTCGGGAAATATATCAAATACAGCTCAGAAATACCTTTGGCAAATTTTGTCGAGATCGGTTTAGATTTGGATATAGCTCCTTATATATTAACCCGATTTCAAGTTTATTGAGCCCTAAATGGTTAATATAAGCCGGAATTAAATAGATTTTGGCATATACGAAAAAAAATCAGCCTCTAAGAAAGTGTATTCCGATTTTGTATTTAAGTCCCTCATACGCGTAAAACGGTCACCACAACAACGATATTTGGCGCCAGCTATTAGATACAGCAAATACACACATTTGGATATAGCTCCCATATATATCTTCAACCGATTTCAAATTTATTGGACCTATAAAGTGTAATATCAGCTCAAATAAGATGGATTTTGAATTCGATTCTCACATATATTAGTTTCTTTCGACTTTAAATTATAATTGAATTAAATCCTTAATAAATTCTCCATAAAAACGTTTATTTGTTATGGCTAGCTCTACTTAATATACAAAGTGGTGTAGGGTATCATAAAGTCGGTCCCGCTTTTAAGCCTTTCTTTAATCGTTTTAAATTGTATGAGAGCTATTACTATTCAAAATTTGTTTGGGCAATAAGTTTGGACAAAATCGGGATCTCGGTTCACATTGTATGTGATTTATTAGCAAGTGCCTCCGACTTCGCCAGCAGTAGGTCCACCTTAAAAGTCTAGATTCATTCCAACAGTTTGTGTTAGGCCATTCTAGTACTCAAAATTCACAATTTGTTCAGTTTGACACATTTTTTGAATCAAAACTTCATACATAGTACTTCATTTTTAGACTTCCAAGGTTTTATATATTAATCAAGTTGTTTGCTTTTCGGAAAGAAATATCAGAAAATGTTTACCTTTTACACCAAAAAGACTTTAAAATCGTTCATTTTGAACTTTACCGAGGACCCATATCATTTTTTTCTGTCCAAAACTTTTTCAATGTGAAACCCTAGAAACCAACAGTGATCTCAGTATCAAATTTCAGAATTTTCCAAATTTAGTAACATTTAGTACGCATATCCAAAACAAATTTCAGATTTCAACCACTATCTGTTCAGCCAACACCAAATTATGCCAATTATAGTATTATTTAGTACTTTTTGTGTACTTGTAGTACACATTTCCTGAATCACCGCTTTATCACAAATTGCACACATTCACAAACACATTGCCAGCTCCTTCCGTTCACCCAAAACGGAATTACAAGGCATGTTTAGCAAGAAGACCCACTACGATAACTTCGTCCTCATCATTTTTACAATTTACATTAAACGAATTTGCTTACCTATGCAACCCATAGTAATGGGCCACAACTGCAAACTTTCCATTAATAGGATCCAAATCCAATATCGAATAATCTGCATCTCTATCGCCATTATCATCGATCCGCACATGACCTGTTATGCCATGGAAATTGCGATTCCACATACGTCTGGTTATGGCCATGCCATCGCGAATATCTTCTCCCTCACTTAGGGTTTCATTGAGGGCCATGCCTAGCAAATAGACGCCATCATAGAAGGCACCAATGAAAAAGTTGACCTAAAATTGAATTTTTTCAGATTTGTCTAAATTTCAAAGTTTGAAACAAGTGTACCTCCTCTCCCTCTCCAAAGGTGTAGTTGTAATTTTTCAAGGCCATTTCCTTGACGTTGTCCGCAAATCCTTGATACTTGGGGCTCGAGGGCTGTAACAAAGACACACGCAACAGGGCTTCATAGGCCTTACGGGCTCTTCCATCATCGGCATCACCCATTTCCCAGTCATGGTCACCCCAATAGGAGCTCTTTATCGGAGAAGGGAAATAAACTTGTAAAGAATTTACATTCAATTAACTCAATTTCCACACCCACCTGAAAAATCTCCACATCCAAGAATACCCAATCACCATTTGTCATACCCAAAGAATAGGCGGCTAACATGAATTTTCTTACCAATGTGCCACGAACAGATAATATTACCACTGGTAGAAATGAAAAAGGCAAGCATATGCAAATTTCCAAAAAAAAAAAGAAAAGATATATTAATCTCTCCCTAAGGACCCTTCACACACACAAACACTCATACGTACCCACACACGCACACTTACATTTCAATTAACAAAAACAAACGTTTTGTTAAAAAGATTTTCGGTTTAACTTACCTCTGGCATACATGCTGGCATCCTTTAAATACAGCTCATACGGTTCCTGCTCATTGCCATTTAGCTCACGTACAAAACTTAAGAGGCCCTCCTGCCGCAGACCATATTCCAGATTTTTCCCCACCGTCAGCGAAAACAAATCGGAACGATCCACCAACAGAGCAACATGTTTCCAATTAAATTGACGAAAGACACTGGCGAAAACTAATTTCAAACGGCACTGGCAATACGACATGCGTGTCAGTGTTGGGTATTTGGTCTTGTCCTTAAACATGCCCTGTTGTAATCAATGAAATGGGGGGTGGAAGGGAATGATAAGAGATTAGAATTTAAGTGGTCAATATCAATGGCCTTGATTATCGGCTTGAATTTAATTTTGTCATTATGCCATAGCACAGTATTTGGAGAGCTAAGATAGCTTTCTGCTTCGTGATGAAGACATTGTAGTGAAATTCTCTCGAATTATGTCTAATTTATGCTCTGTCACATATTTCATTACTTAAATGCCTATTATAATAAGCCCAGGGAGAATGTATGTAAGCCCAAGTATGTAATTAAGGATAAGCGAAATTGTGAAATGAAAAAATTATGAGCTATTTTCATACTAGAAAAATACATATATTTATGTATATATGAATGTTCCCTTTTTCAATAGGAGATCTGTATATCTTCTACTTTTCATAAGTTGGTTTGTAGCCCTTCTAAATTTCATAGAAGAGCTTTAGGTCTTCTACTTCTCATAGAAGAGCTTTATGTCTTCTATTTCTCATAGAAGAGCTTTGGGTCTTCTATTTCTCATAGAAGAGCTTTGGGTCTTCTATTTCTCATAGAAGAGCTTTGGGTCTTCTATTTCTCATAGAAGAGCTTTGGGTCTTCTATTTCTCATAGAAGAGCTTTGGGTCTTCTATTTCTCATAGAAGAGCTTTGGGTCTTCTATTTCTCTTTAGGTCTTCTATTTTCCATAGAAGAGCTTTAGGTCTTCTATTTTCCATAGAAGAGCTTTAGGTCTTCTATTTTCCATAGAAGAGCTTTAGGTCTTCTATTTCCCATAGAAGAGCTTTAGGTCTTCTATTTCCCATAGAAGAGCTTTAGGTCTTCTATTTCCCATAGAAGAGCTTTAGGTCTTCTATTTCCCATAGAAGAGCTTTAGGTCTTCTATTTCCCATAGAAGAGCTTTAGGTCTTCTATTTCCCATAGAAGAGCTTTAGGTCTTCTATTTCCATAGAAGAGCTTTAGGTCTTATATTTCCCATAGAAGAGCTTTAGGTCTTCTATTTCCCATAGAAGAGCTTTAGGTCTTCTATTTCCCATAGAAGAGCTTTAGGTCTTCTATTTCCCATAGAAGAGCTTTAGGTCTTCTATTTCCCATAGAAGAGCTTTAGGTCTTCTATTTCCCATAGAAGAGCTTTAGGTCTTCTATTTCCCATAGAAGAGCTTTAGGTCTTCTATTTCCCATAGAAGAGCTTTAGGTCTTCTATTTCCCATAGAAGAGCTTTAGGTCTTCTATTTCCCATAGAAGAGCTTTAGGTCTTCTATTTCCCATAGAAGAGCTTTAGGTCTTCTATTTCCCATAGAAGAGCTTTAGGTCTTCTATTTCCCATAGAAGAGCTTTAGGTCTTCTATTTCCCATAGAAGAGCTTTAGGTCTTCTATTTCTCATAGAAGAGCTTTAGGTCTTCTATTTCTCATAGAAGAGCTTTAGGTCTTCTATTTCTCATAGAAGAGCTTTAGGTCTTCTATTTCTCATAGAAGAGCTTTAGGTCTTCTATTTCTCATAGAAGAGCTTTAGGTCTTCTATTTCTCATATAAGAGCTTTAGGTCTTCTATTTCTCATAGAAGAGCTTTAGGTCTTCTATTTTTTTATAGAAGAGCTTTAGGCCTTCTATTTTTTCATAGAAGAGCTTTAGGCCTTCATTTCTCATAGAAGAGCTTAAGGTCTACTATTTTACATAGAAAAGCTTCGGGTCTTCTATTTTTCATAAAAGAGCTTGATGTCTTCTATTTAAAATAGAAGCGCTTTAGGTCTTCTATTTACTATAGAATAGCCTTATGTCGTTTTGGTCTTTTATTTACGATGGAAAAGCTTTAGGTCTTCTATATTCTATTGCAAAGCTTTAGGTGTTTTATTAAGAGCTTAAGGCCTTCTATTTGCCATAGAAGAGCTTTATGTTTTTATTTTCCATGAGAATGCTTTACGTCTTCCTTTGTCCTTAATAGCTGTAGGTCTTCTCTCTTTCTGTCTTTTTTGCTGAAAAGCTATTTTTATAGTACGTCTTAAAAATGTATCTTTTTGGAAAACTAGCTGCCGCCCTTACAAATAATACATGTCATAATCAGCCTAAATCAGACATTTAACCTTAACCTTAGCTTTTATGGAGCTATAAGCCCGCATTGGTTTGTATGTGTGGGTCTAAGTGAAATTGTGACTTAAATGAGAAAATATTTGCTCATTGTGACCAATAAAATAGTTCACAGTAAAGTAAATAATAAGCTTGGGACACATTACGAACGAAAAGCCAGACAGAAGGAGACCGGTCAATGTGTTAAGAAGATGGAAATGGTTTAAAGTGGTAAATAATTTGAAAGAGTGGATTTATAGGGGCTCCAGTTGCTAGGTGAAATAGTCAATGGTTTCATAGCCATTTTCATGGGGACATTATATTTATAAAAGAGAATATGTCACAACCATTCTCCTTTTGGGCTATATATTCGATAGAAAGTTTAAATTGATATTCTCAATTACTCTATACTTTACCTACATTGACTTGCAATATTTCCATCCCACTACTCTTCCATCTCTTTTCAACAAAGTTATTAATCCATCTTCTGAAGATAAGTGAAAATGTGAGTGCATTTGTGTGTGTGACGATAAACCTATGTTTGCTTTACAGCATGTATGTATGTCGTGTGTATGAGTGTGTTGACTTTAAAATAATGCCAAAGAAAAACATTTTAATTGAATTGGTAAACGCGGCTAAGGACAAAAAAACAAAGGCTGAGAGAGAGAGAGAGTGAAAATAATGGCATTTTCGTGGTTTTTGATAAATCTATAACGATTTTTCAGAATCAAAGAATTGGAAAACATTGAAGGCTTTTAAGAGGATTAAAATGAATCAAACGAAACGATATTAAGTTTGATGTGATGTAGAAGACCCATAGCATCCCTACGAGAATACCCACAGCTCTTCTATGAAAAGTGAAAGACCTAAAGCTTCTCCATGAGAAGTTAAAACCTAAAATTCTTCAGAGAAAAATAGAAAGCGAGAATTCCAAAAGTATTGAAAATTGTTACGCTTTGTGGGTGAGGTGCCAGAAGGACTTCACAGATATTTATCATCTTTACCACAGATCTTGTGTCAGCAAAAATGCTTATATGCATAAAATTTGCAGAGAGTTGGATGCTTATTCCGCTTTCTTTGAGCGTTTTGTTTTTCAAAATCTTGAACCCTATATTGAGGAGGTAACAGAAGATCCGATCTCTACCATCTTCAGAACAGATTATGTGTTGATGGAAATATTAAGATGTACCAAGTCTGAACTGAATCGGATGTTAATTTCGCGTTTTATGAGCTTTATGGACATTCAAAATTTTGACCCTTTGTGGGGGAGGTACCAGAAGAAATGGACCGTCATATCCCATCTTCACATCAGATCTAGTATTAGTAGAAATAATGAAATGTGTGAAATGTGAAGAGAACCAGGTGCTTATTTCGGATTTTATATTAGTTTTGGCTTTGACCCTTTGTGGAGGAGGTACCAGAAGTAATGGTCAGATCTCTGTTATCTTTATAACAAGTCTTGTGTTGATGGAAAAATTGAGATGTACCAAGTCCGAATGGAATCGGATGTTAATTTCGCGTTTTATGAGCTTCATGGATATTCAAAATTTTGACCCTTTGGTACCAGCAGGATGGGCCGATATATTCCATCTTCACACCGTCTGGTGGTTAATAAAAATATTGTGATGTGTGTAATTTGAAAACAATCGGACTCTTACATCAAATTTTAGAAGAGTTATAATTATTTAAAAAATGTAGACATTATGTGGCGGAGGTGTTAGATGAAGTTGACCGATATTGTCCACTTCCGCACCTAACCTAGTAAAGTTGGACAAATATTTTTGTTGAAAATTTCGACCTTTTGTAAGGGATGTACCAGAAGGAGTGGACCGATATTGCCCATCTCCGAACTCGATCTAAGTTTGGTAATAATATTATGATGTACTAAGTTTGAACCAAATCGGATACTCCCTTCGAGAGTTATCATGCGCACCAGAAAGACGGACATCGCTAGATCGACCTCAAATGTCCTTAAACGGATTTGGTCAAAATAGATCTATGGTCTAAAACCGTTATTTCGATGAGGCACGTTTTGGCTAACCATATGTCTGAGGGTATGGAAACATAGTCTATGAATAAAAACCACAAGTTCTTCTGTGAAAAATAGAAGATCTTAATATCTACTATCAGAGGTAGAAAACTTCAAGCTATTTTATCAAAAGTAGAATACTTTAGGTTTTTCAATGAAAACTCTCCTAAGAAGAATAAAAGGCAGAAGCTCTTTTTAGGAAAATTCGAAGGAAGCCTAAAGTTATTTTATGGGAAATAAAAGACCCAAAGCAATCCTTTGGGAATAATAGCTATTCATTGGATCGAAGAGACCTAAAGGTCTTCTTTTTAAACATGGCCTATAGCTCTTCTATGTAAAGTTTATAATCTATAACTTTTCTTATAAAAGTAGAATCATTGTAGTTAATTCTTTGAAGGGAAGAAGACATGGGAAGGCCTGTAGCTCTTTTATAAAAAGCAAAATTAATGACTTTTAGCTCTTGTATGAAAAAAGTCCTATTATAGATTTCCTCACTTCTTGGTCTCTTATTCGTCACTGTTACTTACCGTACTTTCATTTTTCCACTTGTGTATTCGTCCCAGTATTCCAGATGTCACCGTTAATTCACCTTCGGATGGAGGCTGCATTTTAAAGAAGAAAACAATAAAGGAAGACAACGAAAACAACAGATTTGGAATTAAACAATTACACTGATATTTGATTTGCTTTTCCCTCTGCTTAAGCCAACAATCACCAGAATTTGCGTGAATAGATTTAATAGCCATTTGTCATGCAAAATGAAATAAAGCCAAACCTAATTAACTCCCGCATGAGTTAATTAAATCGAAAACACTTCAGAGGCATTGAATGACTTGCATTTTCCTTGTAATTCCTCGCCTAAAGTACATCTTACCTGATCACCCATGCCGGTGATGATGGGTGAATTCCAATAGGCAGCCAAACGTGCCACCGGTTCCAGGGCAAAGGCACATGCAGGTCCCACAAAGGCAATCACATCGTTCTTAAAATGCATATCAGCTGCCAAACCGGGAGCTTTGGCACCGCTACAGGAGGGATAACTGCAAAGACAACAAGGAAAATGTGGGAGGGAAAGAAAATCATTTGTAAGAAAATTGCTTCAATCTGCCGTTGCCATTGCTGTTGTAGTCGTAATTCTCCGACACAACTGGGAGGATACAAATAAAAACTCATTAACTGCGAGAATAATCATTGAAGTAAAAGAGACAGACTAGCAGACAGACAGACATACAAACACCCAGACTTCTGTGATTTCATTAACTTTTACTTTTGGAAAAGTTCATAATGCCACAGGCATACTCGCATCAGACATTAGTACACAAATCATTTGATTCAACAAATGTGAATGTAAAATAAAGTAATTTCAAAGAGAGAAGGATTAAGGTAATATTGTCCAGAATATATGGTGTTCTGTAGAAAAATCAAATGACCCTCAATAATAGTATAAAATAAGTACGGAGTTTGTTAATCTACTAAAAGATGGATATTTAAGCCCTATTTAGTGGACTTTGTGGTCTATTTATAAAAGACAATATATAAAATCTATTCTACGAAAATTATGAGACCTTAAGCTCTTTTATGAAAAGTCTCTTTTTTGAAGGTCTTCTTAAGTTTTCTATGAACAAGTAAAACAATATTAATTTTGGCCGGGCCGAACTTTTAATACCATCCACCTTTAGGTAAAGAAAACATTTTAATATAAATTTACTGAATTAAAACGTGTGTGCACGTTTAACTACGAATACCAGTAAGACCGTTTGAATAATGCCGTTAAACTTTTCAAAAAACCATAGCATCGGTTAGGCCAACGGGAACCTCTATAGACAATTTTATACTTCAACCAAATCTTCCACCAAATCTTCTAAAATACCACACACACATTTGAATTTCGTTTGTAAATTTGACAAGGATAATCAAAATACCGAATATCGGTGGGTATATTTATATGTGCGCTATAGAAAAACGTGGACCTAAATATTCAATGTTCGGCCACCGGAAACCCATAATGAACTACCAATTGTTGGACAAATCCGTGGAAAAATGTGGCGAATATCGGGAGATACCGTTATATGGCGGCTTTACCAAAACGTGGGCCGATATATCTCATTTAGGCCAAATTTTGAAGCTCTATGTCAAATAATGTGGGTTGTATCGTGATTTTAACAGATTATTTATGCATATCATAAAGACCTTAAGCTCTGCTATGAAAATAAAAGACCTAAAGCCATTTTGTAAAAGGAAGACCAACGTTTTTCTTTGAAAGGAAAGAAGGGGAGAGAGTGAGAGAGAGGAACAATATAATTTTCCTAGAGACAAGCTTTTTAAATTATTTAAGAAGTTATGTGGATTCCTTATAAAGGTCCATAATTTTTTTCTATGGAAGACCAGTTATTGTTCAAAGAGATTACATTTTAATCTTTTTGTAGAAGATCTTTTTGCATTCTCACAAAAACCATTTAACATTTAATAGAAAACCATTTACCCTTTTAAGAACAGTTCATCTCCTCTTCTTATAAAAGACCGTTTGATTCCCCCATGACGACCGTTTGGCCTTTTTGGGGCGATAATTTGATTTTCTTGTAAACGACCAATTTGTTTACTTAAAGAGAACCGTTAGATTTTCGCATCTGATATTCCTCTGGGGAGAATTTGGTCTTCTTTAAGATACCCTTTGGTTTCCTTCTACAATAAATCCAAAATGGTCAAATGGTCTTCTGTACTAAAAATAAGTAGATATCTCTAAGAAAACCAAATGACGCTCTACAAAAAAGATTTAATTTTTCTTCCATAAGAAAATTTTCTTTGAGAAGTTTCTAAGGAGACAACTTAGATTTCTATAATAAGACTTAAGACACGTTCCTTTACAACAAATAGTTTTCTATAAAAAGATCAAATGTTCCTCTGTAAGTCTCCAAATGGTTCTCTCTTCCAAAACAAAATGCCTCTCAATAAAAACTCAAAACCTCTCCCGATAGAAAAATTAAATTGACCAATTGAGTAAAGAAAGACAATAGTTGGGCGGTACCGACTTTATGATACCCAACATCACTATGTGACCTTTCAAACCAAATATCATTGAAACGTTTTTTTTTTAACAAAAGCTCAAATCTACTGTAAAATAAAACCTACTGGCACTTAATTAAAAAACGACCCCTTTATACACAACCTGACGGGTTCGGATTTCCTACCACCAATCAAAAACCAATTATTTGAAATTGAATATTAAAAAAAGTTATTGCCCTACTTCCTGGGCTTAGCTACTTAATTGAACACAGCAACATTACGTAATTAACTTTGCTGGTTACAAAACCTGGCATGAAGTGCTTCATGGTTTTAGTTAATTAAATTCAATTAAAAATAAAGATTAATATTTAAGGAGTCTGATATCCATTACCCTCTCGTTTGCTTATTTTCAATAAAATTGAAACAGTTAAATATTTGATTTCCAGCAACAAAACCAAGCAATCATTTTTAATCCATTTAATTATTTTACACTTATTTAGAATCCCGCTCATTCTCTGTTCCTTCAATATCAATTGAGTCATATTCACGATACCTTACCTTGCCTGAACCTTCCTTAACGTAATGTTATGAGGTCTCAGAAATTCCTTATTAATGACATCCAATGCCAAATCAACAGCCGGACCGCAACGCTCCAAGTCAAAAGGTGAATCTGTTATAAATAAGAAAGGGGAGAGCAATGAGTACTCACACACACACATAGAGAGAGAGAGGCAGACACATAATATAGTTAGCAAGAAATAAAAGATGGCCAATAACAAGAAAAGGGGTCTTTTGTTTATTTACATTTGAGGCTATTTGCTGGCTAAGCTGGGTGTTAGATTACATTTTGTGTTTTTTTTTTTTATTTTTAAATTGATTTTTATTTTTAAATTGAAGAAATTCATTTAGAAATGTTAAGAATTATTTCTCGGTAAATCCTTTAACATTTTTTTCTTTTTTTTTTTCTTTAATATTCCTACATAGACGAAAATAAAGATAAAGAAAATTATAAAAGTAGAGCTCGACATAGAATGTGCGCATTTTTATTGGCGTTTTGAAAGTTTACAGCGCAAAGAAACTTAAGTAAAACAGAAAGTTCCCCCCACCTCCACATTTTTGTCTTCGACAATATTACTGTGAACAATGCGAGGATTATTCTTGTCGAGCTTTTTTTTGACCTTTTTTTATACCCTCCATCTTGGAAAGGAGAGTATATTAACTTTATCATTCTGTTTGTAACATTCCTAAATATTCATCGTAGATCCCATAAAGTATATATATTCATAATCAGCGTAATATTCTAAGTCAATTTAACGATGTCCGTCTGTCTGTCTGTTAAAATCACGATACAGCTCACATTTTTTGAGGCAGAGCATCAAAGTTAGCAGAACAATTTGTATTATGTCTAGGATGGTTAATATTGAAAATGAGATATATCGGTCCACGTGTTGATATTGTCCCCATATAACGGTACCTCCCGATATTCGATATTTTGATGATTTTTACTACATTTTTCCACGGATTTGTTTTAAAATTGGTATTTGTAAGTCATAATAGGTTCCAGCTCGTGGGGCGTATGTATAGGTCCACGTTTTTATATAGCACCCAATTACGATATCTTCCGATATTCGGTATTTCGATGATTTTTGCCACATTTTTTCACGGATTTGTCTAAAAATTGGAATTTGTGGGTCACGTTTCTGCATAGCCTCCATATAACGGAATCTCCCGATATTCGGTGTTTTGATGATTTTTGCACATTTTTTAACGGATTTGTCCTGAAATTGGTATTTGTAGTTGGTTATGGGTTGTAGCTCGTGTGGTATAATCCCGCATATAACGGTACCTGCCGATATCCGATATTTTGATAAAAATTGGTATTCTCAGTTTATAATGGGCTTTAGCCCGGCAGAAAATTGAATATTTATTTCCTCGTTTTCCTATAGCGCACATATAACGATACTCAGCGATGTTCGGTATTTTTATAATCCTAGTCACATTTACCCACATAATTGTTTCAAATTTGGTATTTTAGAAGATTTGATAGATGACAATCCTTGAATTGCCTATAGAGGTTCCCGTTTTAGTATGTCCCCATATAACGGTCTCAATCACTTTATGAGTTTTTTTTTTTTTTTTTTTTTTTTTTTTTTTTGATAAGTTTAACTGCATTATGCAAAAGGTCTTACTGATATATGAAGTTTAAAGTAAAATACGCTTGATAGATACTTTTTATAAAAATGTTTCCTTTACCCTAAGGTGGAGGGTATAAAAAGTTCGACTTAATTTTTTTTACTTGTTTTTTCAAAATATGGTCAAAAACTTCTTTTTATTTGTCATAAAATTCTACTACAGGTCCCAAAACTCATCAAAATTCTAAATTATACCTAAAAACACATTTTAAGGTTAAAACCATATTTCATGTAATTTTATGCCAAATTCTCTTTCTCAAATTCTAGTTCAGAAGGATGATGTCTAAGACAATATTTTTGATCAAATATATCAAAGTCTTGGTGCGTCGGGTGTGATTAGACTGAGTTGCAAAGTAATTTTGATATATGAAGGTAGTTTTGGAAATGTGTACCAAATGTGCAAACTGTACTAAATGGTACTAAATTTGGAAATTTGAAATGATGAAGCTGGAAATTTGAAATTTTGTTCTGCGGTCCCAGCTAGTGGTAGGTATGTCTATGTATAGTGGAAATCTGTTCTATAATTGTATGAAAACTACTAAATTTAGTATTGGATATAAAGGGAAAGGATTCTGAAATTTGATATTTAGAATAGTGATGGTATCTGTGTTTGAGTTTGTCAGTGGTTTGAAATTCGTCCTATATTTATACGAAAATTACTAAATGATACTAATTTTGGTATTGGGTGAAGAAATAAGGCTAGAATCCTCAAATTTCACATTGAGGTGCCGGATGGTATTTGGAATTGTACGAAAAGTATTTAATTTGGTATAGGGTGAAGAAATAGAGCTGAAATCCTGAAATTTGATATTTAGATAACTATTGGTATCTGCGGTTGAGATTTGGAAATGCGTCCTATATCTATACGAAAAGTACTAAATGGTACAAATTTTGGTATTTTGTAAAGAGATAGGCCTCAAATCCTCAAATTTCACATTGAGATGTCTCTTGGTATCCGGAATCGAGATATGCAGATGGTTTTGGAAATATGTACTATAACTGTACGAAAAGTACTAAATTTGGTACTGGATGAAGGAATAGAGCTGAAATCCTGAAATTTGATGTTTAGATAACTGTTAGTATCTGCGGTTAAGATTTGGAAATGCATCCTATATCTGTACGAAAAGTGCTAAATGATACTAACTATGGTAGTGGGTGAAGAAATAGAGGTGAAACTGTGAAATTGTATGTTACAATAACTGTTGGTATCTAGGATTGAAGTATGGAACGGTTTTGTAAATGAGTACTAAAATTAGACAAAAGATACTATTGTAAATTTTGGTATAGAATGCTGTAATACGAAATATGATATTGAGGTCTCTGTGGGTATCTAGTGTTAAAATTGGGTGTTGGTTTTGCAAATACGTACTAAACTGTTCCAAAAGTATTAAATTGTACCATTGGTGTTTAAGATAGAGAGATGTAGATTGTTTTGGATATGTATATTAAATGTTACTTAATTTGGGCCAAATATAGCCGTTATATTGGGATCTATACGAAGACGTGGGCCTGCATAGGCAACTTTTGTCATAAGTCATTACAATATTCAAATACGAAACTTGAAAAAACTGTGAATAATGTAGCTAAAATCATCAAAATACCGAATATAGGGAGGTACTGATTTATGGGGCCTATACGAAAACCTGGACCTGGCAATTTTCTGTCACAGGCTGGAGTACCTATTAGGGACTTCAAATACGAAATTTCAAACAATTTCGGTGAATATTGTACCTAAGACCATCAATCCATACGGAATATCAGTATGTGGGCCATACGATAACGTGGGCCTGTATAGACATTTCTCTTCCAGGGGACAAAGTGCTTAGAAAGAACTTCTAGTATGGATTTTTAGACAATTCTATTGAAAAATGTAGCTAAAATCATCATAACACCGAATATAGGGAGGTACAGTTATATGGGGGACGA
Organism: Musca domestica; assembly: GCF_030504385.1. Lineage (NCBI taxonomy): Eukaryota > Metazoa > Arthropoda > Insecta > Diptera > Muscidae > Musca > Musca domestica. Next base: position 5,925,580 of record NW_026712340.1, on the reverse strand, counting down.
TATCATATATTGTGGACCTATATAGACAACACTCTTCTAACGAGGTAAATTACTCAGAAGGAACTCCTTTTGATTTTCAGACCATTTCATTTAAAAATAAGGCTACAATCATCAAAATACCGAATACCGGAGGGTACCTTTATATGGGGGCTATACGATATGGAGGACCGATATAGCCCATCTTCGAACTTGACCTGTCTGCAGACAAAAGACTGATCTGTGCAAAATATTTTAGCTCCCTATCTTTATTCGTTTTGACTAGCGTGATTACAACAGACGGACGGACGGCAGGGCTAAATCGTCTTGGAATTTTACGCTGATCAATTAAAGTTACAAACGGAATGAGAAACTTAATATACCCTACATACCATGTATCGTGGAGGGATAAAAATATTCTTCATCAAATTTTACTATAAGTCACCAAAGAAAATAAATCTCTGTTTCCACTGTATATTAAAAAAATATTCGATTCAATGTTCCCCAACAAAACCGACAATATTTTCTAATTTCGTTTTAGGCAGAGGTGCCAAAAAAAACTAGGTATAGCTAAAACTTCACCCTTTTCTTTCGATTGGGGATTCGAATTATATCTCAAAATCTACCATTCGAGCCATTTCGACGGCAAACGAAAAAGATAAGAACATCTGTACCGTTTGCTGAAGAAGCGCGTCTTTTACCGTCTTCAAAACTAAAAATAATAAATAAATAAAAAATAAAATTTTGACCAGCAATATAACATTTAATAATCCATTTTTGTTACAATAAAAACAAAACAAGGTAATTTTTCTCTCCCTCTCTCTCTCTTACACACACACACACACATTGTCACCTGCAATACTCACCCAAATGCGATGCCATCAATACACCAACATTGTAAACACGATTGCCCATTTCATCATATTCAATAGTTGCTCGTTTTCGTCGCATCTTCACCTCTTCCATGGCATTGGCTACATTTGTGTCGCCATTTAATGCCCCTGCTCCGGAACCGCTTGGCCCATTGCCACTACCAGCGCCACTACCACCCTCGTCATAATACAGCGATGAGGAGCCAAATGTATATTCATTCGAAGACGTTGACGAACTGCCCGTGGCAAAAACATGTAATTCCTCAGGTAAATTTTTTAAAATCCCAATTTCTGGATTTTGACCTGGCGTATCCATAGCCTCTGCCCCAGCATCATCCACATCTGTTATATCAATTTGCCAATAACCTGGATCTTCATTCATAATTCTTTTTGTCTCATAGACAATGGCCAGTGTGGTGATGATTAGGACAAGGCAACATCCGCAAGCGAGTATTAGGTTGGCGGTGTTACTTTTAATTCTCCGCCACGGGGTTGGGGTGTTATAGTTACTGTTTTTCTTGGCCTTGATTTTGTAACGCATTGTTGTTATCGTTTTTGTGTGTCTTTTATTGTGTTTTGGTTGTTGCTGTGAATTTATGATTGTCTGGAATGGGCACGTGCTTGTTGACCGAAAAACAGGGACCTTTTGGATGTCTTGTGGTTGTTTTAGTTTTTGTTGCTTATTTTGTCCTTATGAATAATTTCCAACGTTTATATGGCTCATTGTGCAGCTATGCCATTATCATTCATAATTTGGTATTAATTATTTCAGCCAAAAACCTTCTTGGGTAAGAAAACGAAAAAGAAGAAGTGAATTAAAAAAAATGTGATATATTTTTGAAGTGAATTAAAATTCTAGAATTAATGAAAATTTAAATATGAATTTTAGTGACATCGAAAGTTTTTCGAAATTAGGATTTAGGATTTTCAGAAATCATAGTCGCGGTTGTCATTTGGTAACTATCGTTAACAATTGCGAAACAATAGCTCTGTTTTTGCCTTTGAAAATATCCATCAAAGTTTAGTACGGTAGTTCTGTTTGTCCTAAAACATTCAGGACAATAATTCTAGTTTTTCTTTGAAAACTATATTTTCAAAAATTAAAAACTATCATTCTGGTTGTCCTCTAAAAAATAATCCTAAATTATCAATGTTATTCTTTGATAAAAATATCCCTAAAATCTCCGCCATAAGATCTGTTTGTCTTTTGAAAAATATTCCAAATCAAGTCATTCAAATTGTTTATTTTGGATTTTCTGTGTACATAAGTACACACTTCCAAAATGACCACCTTACATCGACCCTACTCCTTAACCTCGATTACCGTTGCAAATTTCAAACCGTTCACATGATACGAAACGGTACCAATTGTAGTACACTTTAGTACTTTTCATACACTTATAGTGGGAATTTTCAAAAATATTGTAGTACATTTACCATACACTCCATCGGTGGCTGATACCACGATCGATTAATAATAGCGGAGAGTGACCATCAGCTGTTATGGCGGCCCACACCACTTCTGGTGGCCGGTGCTCGAGTTCTGGTGGCCAACCGAAAGTGCACATGTTCAGCTGAACTCTTTGGCAAGTAAACACGGTCATTTTGTTTGTTAACAAACTGCTGGACAACGAATTTTTTCTCATCGGAGAAAACCAAATTCGGCAGTTTACCACTTTTGGCCAAGCGAATTAACTCTTTACCTCTTTTGAGTCTATTGTCTTTCTGCTGCGGTGTAAGTTCTTACATTTGGTGGAATTTCAATGGCTTTACCCCGAGCTCATTTTTCAATATTTGCGGAATGTAATATTGCGATATGTTCAGCTCACGAGCCATTTTTCGGCCATTGCGACGCGGGTTTCGATCAAGTTGCTTCTTTACTTTTCGAACCATTTCTGCTGATGCTGCTGTTTTCTTCCGTCCACTTCCTTGATGTCGGACTACGCTACCAGTATCACGGTAACGAGCGATAGTACGAGACACAAACGATTTATTCACATTTAAATGCTGGAGTGCTCTAACGATAGCCACTTGTGGTTTTCCAGCCAAATATAAGGAAATCACACTAGCTGAGCTGTCACTGGAAAAATTTTAACAGCTGTTGGATGAGTGGCTTAGAAATGACAGCAGTCTAAAATTGGTTGCAGTTTTTTTCATCTCACTCTGTATTGTCATGTAACGGTACCTCCCAATAGCCTGCATTTTAATGGTTTGAGATACATTTTTCAAAGGGATTGTCTAAAAATCCATACCAGAAGTTCTTTCTAAACACTTTACCCCCTAGAAAAGAAATGCCTATATAGGTCAACGATATCGTATAGGCCATACACAACGGTACACCCTATATCCGATATTTTGATGATCTTAAGGACATTATTAACCGGAGTTGTTTCAAATTCCATCATTAGCGTCATTATTCACCGGAATTGTTTCAAATTTCGTATATAGAGTTCGTAATGGGAACTACATTCTATGGCAGAAAATTGTCTATGCAGATCCAGATCTTCGTATAGGCCCAAATACCAGTACCTCCATATATTCGGTATTTGGACGATTTAGGTACAATATTCACTGAAATTGTTTGAAATTGAAATTGTTTGTTTAAAGTTCCTAATATGTACTACAGCCTGCGAAAGAAAATTGTATATGCTGGTCCAGGTCTTCCTATAGCACCACGTTACTTTCCTATATTCGATATTTTGCTGATTTTCGATAAATTATTCGCCAGATTTTTTCAAGTTTAGTATTTAAATATTGTAATGGCTTATGACAAAAGTTGCATATGCATGTCCACGTCTTCGTATAGACCCCAATATAACGGCTACATTCGGTATCTTTAAGATTTTAACCGAATTTTTAAAAGATTTCTTTTTTCTTTTATTTGTTTTTTTCTTTTTATTTCTTTTTTCCAAATTAGTTTGAAATGGTGGAGGGTACTCAAAGTTCGGCCCGGCCGAATTTAGTGCTTTTTTTACTTTACTTGTGCCTTTTTTCAAGAGTTATTCTTAAAATATACATGGCTCTGGTTTTGTTTTTAAAAATATGATTAAAGTCTCCTAAGTTCTAGCTGTCCTTTGAAAATACTCTTAAAATAACAGTGACAGTAGCTCCACTTGCTCTTTGAAAATACTGAACATGTTTCCACAACATTAATTTCGGTTATATTGCTCTGATTGCCCATGAAAATATTATTTTAATATCCACTGACATAGCTGTGTTTGTTCTTTAAAAAGTAATCTTAAAATGTCCCTTTTGGCAAATACTCTTCAAATATTGATGACTATAGCCCTGATTTTCCTAAACATTATAATCTGAAAATAAATGAACCACTATAGCTTTGGTTATTCTTTGAAAAATATTATTCTAATAATCGCAAAAATATCTCTTTTCGTCCTAAATAATCCATGTTCTAGTGGATTAAAATATTAAACAAATTCCACATTTAAACTTTCAATTCCCACTTACAGAAAAATGACACGCCAAATAATAGCCGACAAGAGATAACAGAAAAATAACAAAAGGATTTTTTTTTTGAATAAAGCCACATACACATTAAACGGAAAATCGTAAACATTTTATGGCCACAAAGTCTTTGAAATATTTTAAAGCTACAAAATATTTATTGAAAACAAAACAGCATAACATGATAACATAATAATAGCCTTTATGATATTTATTTTGAAATATTAACATGTTAAGAATTTTCGGTAGAGGGAAGTTTTAAATTTTATATCAACCATATATAAGTAGTATAATTTAAATATAAAATATGTCACACATACGCCAGAACATATGATGGGAGCTAACATTAACACTTACATCTGTATTGTGTTGTATGCCAAAACACACACTCACACACATCAAAGCAAAGTGTATTTGTCGTAAATGTTAACAAGAATTTAACAGGACAATTTGTAACCTTAAGCTTTTTATTGCCAGCATTTGAAGCGAATTCCAAGAATACCTTTTCTTCCTATGGATCACTTAATATTTGGTATAAACAAAAATACTCCAGTAAGGCAATAATTCAAGCGTTTAGTTCTTTAAAAATTTTCCGTTTAAAGAAAAGTAAAAATAAATGTTTAATGTTATCAAGGACTATTTTTTTCAACGAATCATCAGCGTTATATGCAAGGGAACATTTTTAAAAGGTCAGTCGAAACTGAAGACATAGTTTTAGAATATTTTGAGAACAGTAAACTGAACTTTTATCGCTGATATTTAAAGCTAATTCTTGAAAAATGTAAAATCGACGATTGTTGAAAAAAAATTGTAGAAGAACAGACATATTTTAATGTTGATTTTTAAGACGATTTTCAAAGGAAAATTAAAGCTTAAATCGAGAATTCCTACAGGGTGTACTCAAAAAAGCTCCCGGATTATATATTAACAAGTAAAATAGTATTAATCGGTTTTGCCGACAGATATATACCCCCAGCCTTGAGTTATGATTATTCTAATTGTTGACCCTTTATGGGGCTGGTTCCGAAGCAGTTGACCAATATTTTCCAATTTGTATTTGACCTAGATCTTACAACGTGCAATATTTGTACAATTTCATCTCCTTCCTATACTTTATATGAGATATGTGCAAATTTTTGGAAAATGTGGAAATATGCGTGAGGTACCAGATACAGAGGACCGGAATATTCCACTTCATCTAATACAGATAAAAAGGTTGGTATGTGTAAAATTTAAAGGAAATCGAACATTTATATCCAATTTTATACGAAATCATAAATTCCAATTGATTATATATTCATATCAGATTTCTGGCTAAGGGAAAGGGAAAAAATGTTTGGATTTGTGAAATTTGAAGACGGTTGGATACTTATTTCAAGTTTTATTAACGTTTTGTTTTTCAAAATTGTAAACGCTTTGTGGGGGAAGTACCACAAATAGTGCGCCGATATATCCCATTTTCACAGCAGATAATTTGTTAGTAAAAATAATGGCATGTGTGAAATTTGAAGAGAACCGGATGCTAAATAGCACTAAATTTGATATTTGTTGAAGGGATAGAGATACAATTCTAAAATTTGATATTAAGATTATATTGTTGAAGGGATAGAGATACAATTCTGAAATTTGATATTAAGATTACTGATGGTATCTGTGTCTGAGATTTGGTGGTGGTTTGGAAATGCGTCCTAGTTTAGTACGAAAAGTGCTAAATGTTATTAAATTTGGTTTTGAGCGAATATATGCAGGGTGAGATATAAAAACTGCAACAAAGTCAAAGGCCATAATTTTTACATTTTTTTTTTCAAATTGTATTGAATGAAAGCAAAAAATGTCGGAAATAGCATCAAATTTTAGAATAAGTTTAGATTTGTTGAAATTGGTCACCTTTAGCACGGATTATGACCTTCAAACGGCCAATGAAACCGTCACACGTTACCCGAATGTTACTCTGCGGTATTTTGGTCCATTCCCTTCGAAGCGCTTGCTTGAGGTGATCGATACTTTGGTATTTTTTAGTGCCAACCTTGCTTTCCAAAATACTCCAACGGATTGGTATCCGGAGATTTTGGTGGTCATTGTGCGCTGGAAATGAAGCGCTGAACCTCATTTTGTAACCATTCTTGGGTGGCGCGTGCTGAGTGCGATGTGGCTGAGTCCTGTTGGAATGTCCAAGGTCTGCGGCCAAAATGTTTGCGTGCCCAAGGCTTTAATACACCCTCCAGAATATTTTCGCGATAATATTCGGCATTTATTCTGATGCCACGGTCGATTAAAATGAGTGAAGAGCGACCATCGGCTGTTATCGCGGCCCACACCATCACCATGGCCGGCGCTTGAGTTCTGGTGGCCAACCGAAGGTGCACATTTTCAGCTGACCTCTTTGGCAAATAAACACGATCGTTTTGTTGTTTACAAACTGCTGAACAAGGAATGTTTTCTCATCGGAGAAAACTAAATTCGGCAGTTCCCCACTTTCGGCCAAGCGAAGCAACCCTTTAGCTCTTCTAAGTCTATTTTCTTTCTGTTGCGGTGTAAGTTCTTGCACTTTTTGGAATTTCAATGGCTTAACCCCGAGCTTATTTTTCAATATTTGTCGAATGGAAAATGATCAGCTCACGAACCATTTTTCGGCCTCTGCGACGCGGGTTTCGATCGAGTCGCTTCTTTTCTTTTCGAACCATTTCTGCTAATGTTGCTGTTTTCTTCCTTGACGTCGGGTTACGCTACCAGTATCACGGTAACGAGCGATGGTACGAGACACAAAAAATGTATTCACATTTAAATGCTATAGTGCTCTAATGATAGCCACTTGTGTTTTTCCAGCGAAATATTAAGAAATCACACTATCACGCTGGAATTCCATCACGAATTACTTTTTTTTCTGGAAAATTCTCACCAAAATGCTTTTGTAAGCTTGTAAACAATATAATGAGTCACTGGATAAATTTAAACAGCTGTCGGACGAGTGGCTTAGAAATGACAGCAGTCTGAAGCTGGTTGCAGTTTTTACATCTCACTCTGTATATTTATTAATATTTCTTAAAGCCCTATTGAGGTATAAACAATAATGGAATTTAAAACTCTATTTTCGGAACTACTTTAAAATATTTTATTTAGCGCTTCAAAAAAAATTTAAGTAACCAGAACAATGACTCAATTTATGAGCCAAATAACATATTTAAAATATGAATTTATATTCTTTGGTTTTTTAGAAAATATGATTTGAAATTTTTTTAAAGATACACTCTGGAGGGTATTTTTAAATTCTATTTTTATTTATAAATTTTATAATCTCAGAAAATACTTTATTAAAATATCCCCCAAAAAAATATTTTTTAGAATCTTCTTTTTAAGCTCTTTGGGCATGATTATTAACATGTTCTTAATCTCATTACACATTCATGTGATTTAATTCAAAATCTTTTTACATCCAATTTTCCAAATAAATTTGAAATATATCTTCTTAAATACAAAATTGCCATAAAAATCACAATCCATGACAAATTTATTTGCGTATAATTGTTCGTGGAATCGGCGTAAATCATACGTCTACGTGTACAGCGATTATACGCACCATTGATAATTCCTCGAACTGAATATTATTTGTAACACTTTTTCTGCCTATTTGTTTGTTTGTTGCTTTGACAATGTTTTCTTAAACTGGTAATCTTAAATTTATTTTTTCCAACACTTTTTAAAACTGTAATTTTTTCCTCATTCATTCACTCACAGCTATTTTGCTTGCCGTCTTGTCTTATCCGACGCACTTCATTAATTCATTCCTTTGCCGTTAAACAATGTTTGAAATTCAAACAAAATAACATTTCCTTTCAATTATAAATTCCAATGTTTGGCCATTTCACACCAAGCAATTCACACATTTCACCATATTTGTTATTACTTTTATTCTAGGATTCAAGGATTCTTATGCATAAACTTAAACACATTTCGTTTCACTTGATATCCATTTACTTGCTCTTCGTTTTATTTCTCTCTCACAGGCTCTGTTTACTTTCTGTTTTAATACTTTAATTTTCTTAAAATTCACTTATTGCACAAATTTAATCCTTAATCCATGTCAATATTCCTCAAGTGTTTCAGTGTTTTTCTAGCGCCGTTGTGAGTAATCCTTGAACAAATTTCCAGAGTAGTCCCAATAATAGAGTTCCAACCGATTCGACTGATGATAAACGAATGAAACTGTTGCATATCCTGATGCGGCTTTTATAGCAAAAAATATCCACCAGGATCAAAGCACAGACCATACTGCTTCGGCATAAAACGACCATAAAAGTCGTAACTATGTCTAAGGATATGTCTTGCCTAGAGTCGATGGGTGGGTGGTTGGTTGCTTGGATTGGTGTGTGGGACAGGGTGTTAAGCAAGCATGTTGTCTTGGCCATAACAATTATGCAAAATAGCTAAAGAAGTCACACAGCTCAACACAACGTAGCATTTGTTTGACAAGCACACTCTCTCACGTACAGACACACTGAAACCAACGACACCAGGACTCTCTCACACATACTTCATCCTGCGTTTACATATGCCAAAACAAACATCATGAAGTTTTCGTTTAACATTAAAGTCATTCGGCATCTTCGGTTTGTTTTGGATACGAACTTTGGTACTTTCCCACAAACACACACCCATACATACACACATGTACAGATACACATTCGGATACATCATAGCTTTAATACTAACGAAGACATCACAACACAGCATACTTATATTGGGCGTCTTGGATGATTTACCATTTGTTGTTTTGTTTACAAGAGCAAGGTATTTATTGTTGTTGTTCTTTTCAACACCGCCTGTTGCTCAGTTTCAAGAAAATTTGGTTACGAGGCAGGAAACGTAAGGTTTAAGAAGTCTTCTATAGATAGGAGAATTTAGTGAATGAATAGAAAATATTTAAGAGCTCTGCTATTCAAAGAAAGGCCTTATACACATTTAAGATATTTGAGAAGCCATGTACTCAGACCTTCAAGAGGTCTTCCCTGTCATAGAGTCTGTGGGTTGTTCTACATAGAAGTCCTACCCCTGGAGGGTTATTAATAAGCCTAAAAGATACTTGAGAGGTTTTCTACGTTATGATTATGACACCATTTTTTTAACAGAGGGGCCACGTCACCGCATTTGTCATCAAATTCTGTTTCGCATAGAGAAACATTTCGATCACTGTAAATTTTTGGATCACCACATTCGATCGTAATTTATTTTGTCTACTACTTTTTTTACATTGCTGTAATAACAAATTGGAAGCGAGAGAGAATTTCAAAATACGTTTTTTGATCAATATGTAATTTCTGAGAAAGGTATATTGTTTTTATGCCCCCCTCCTTGAAAAGGTGGGTATATTAACTTTGTCATTCCGTTTGTAACATCCCTAAATATTCGTCGTGGACCCCATAAGGTATATACAGGGTGAGATGAAAAAAAAATCAAATGGCTCTCAATAAGTAAAGTGTTTCTTAGACTACTAAAATATGACTATTGCAATCCTATTTACTGGACATTTTTTAGAAGACAGTATCGAAAATCTATTCTACCAAAATTAAAGCTTTTCTATGAAAAGCGAAGACCTATATCTCTTCTATTGAAGGTATTTTTAAGTCATCTACAAACAAGTAAAAAAACATTAAAAACTTTTAATTCTCTCCACCATTGACTAAAGAAAACATTTTAATATAAAAGTATCTGAGTTCAAACGTGTGTGCCCCTTTAACTACGAATACCAGTAATACCATTTCGAAAATGCTGTTTAAGTTTTTAAAGAACCATAAACTCAGTTAGGCCATTTTATGGGGGCCATACCATGACGGGAACCTCCATAGACAATTTTATACTTCAAGGATTGTCATCTACTAAATCTATTAAAATACCAAATTCGTAACAATTTCCTTGGTAAATTCGACTAGGATTACCGAATACCGGTGGGTATAGTTATATGTGCCCTATAGGAAAACGTAGACCTAAACATTCAATGTTCTGCCACCGGAGCTAGAACCCATTACGAACTACAAATTCCCATTTTTGGACAAATCCGTGGAAAATATGACACAAACCATCAAAATACCGAATATCGGAAGGTATCGTTAGATGCCGGCCATACATAAACGTGGACCTATACATACTAAATTTCGCCACCGTAGCTAGAACCCATTATGACCAACAATTGCCAATATTTAGACAAATCTGTGAGCAAATGTGGCGAAAATCATCAAAATTCCGAATATCGAAATAAAATTCAAAGCCGATTCAACGATGTCCCTCTGTTGAAATCACGATAGAGCCTACATTGTTTGACGAGAGCTGCACAAATTGGCAGAACGATTTGTATTGTGTCCGCGTTTTAGTATAGCCCCCATATAACGGTACCTCCATATTCGGTATTGTGATGAGTTTTGCCACATTTTTTCACGAATTTGTCCAAAAATTGGTATTTGTAGTTTATAATGGGTTCTAGCTCGTTTGGGGAACATATTATGTATTGGTCCACGTTTTGCTATAGCCCCCATTTAATGGTACCTTTCGACATTCGGTATTTTGATGATTTTTGCCACATTTTTCAACGGATTTGTTTAAAAGTTGATATTTATAGTTCATAATGGGTTCTAGCTCCTATGGCAGAACATAGCAAATCTAGGTCCACGTTTTCCTATAGGGCACATATAACGATTCCCACCGATATTCGGTATTTTGATAATCCTAGTCACATTTACACACGAAATTTTTTCAAATTATGTATTTAAGAAGATTTGGTAGATGACATTCCTTGAAGTATAAAATGCCGTTCCCGGTGTATGGCCCTCATACAAGGCCTCACCCACTTTGTGGTTTTTTGAAAAGTTTAGTAGGAGTATCCGAACGGTCTTACTGGTATGTGTAGTGTACACGTTTGAATTCAGATACTTTTATATAAAAATCTTTACTCAAATCTTTACTCAAATCTTTACTCAAACTTAATGTTTTTATACTCTCCACCATAGTATGGAGGTCCATGTAGATCCACGTCTTCGTATAGCCCACATATAACGGTACCTCCCGATATTCGGTATTTGGATGATTTTAGCGACATTATTTACCGGAATTGTTTCAAAATTAGTATTTAAAGTTCGTAGTATATACTACAGCATGAAACAGAAAATGGACCATGTAGGTCCACGTCTTCGTATAGCCCCCATATAACGGGACCACCCCATATTCGGTATTTTGATGATTTTAGCGACATTATTTACCGGAATTGTTTTAAATTTGGTATTTGAAGTTCGTAATAGATACTACAACATGAAACAGAAAATGGCCCATGTTGGTCCACGTCTTCGTATAGCCCCCACATAATGGTACCTCCCGGTATTGGGTATTTTGATGATTTTAGAGACATTATTTACCGTAACTATTTCAAATTTGGTATTTGAATTTCGTAATGAATACTTCAGCCTATGACAGAAAATTGTGTGTGCAGATCCATGTCTTCGTATAGCCCACATATAACGGTACCCCCTGATATTCGGTATTTTGATGATTTTAGCGACATTTTTTACCGGAATTGTTTCAAATTTCGCATTTGTAGTTCGTAATGGATACTACAGCCTATGATAGAAAATTGTCTGTGCGGGTCCACGTCTTCGTATAGCCCACATATAACGGTACCCCCTGATATTCGGTATTTTGATTATTTAGCGACATTATTTACCGTAACTATTTCAAATTTGGTATTTGAATTTCGTAATGAATACTACAGCCTATGACAGAAAATTGTCTGTGCAGATCCACGTCTTCGAATAGCCCCCATATAACGGTACCCCCCGATATTCGGTATTTTGATGATTTTAGCGACATTTTTTACCGGAATTATTTCACCTTTTGTATTTGAAGTTCGTAATGGATACTACAGCCTATGCCAAAAAATTGTCTGTACAGGTCCACGTTTTATAATCCCCATGGTACTTCTCTATATTCGGTATTTTGATGATTTTAGCTACATTGTAAAGAGATTTTTTTAAGTTTCACATTTGAATATTGTAATGGCTTATGACAAACAAATCCTATGTAGGTTCACGTCGTATATACCCTAATATACGGCTACATTCGGTATTTATAAGATTTTAACAGAATTTGTAATGGATTTTATTTTTTTGAAAATTGCCAAATTTTGTACCAAATGGTGGAGTGTATTCAAAGTTCTGCTTGGCCGAACTTACAGCTTTTTTACTTGTTTGTCATCTATAGTTTTTCCCAGAACATATCCTGCCTTTGATCGAATAGTCTTCCTGAGTTCGGAGTTTTCTTACAGCTAGGAAACATTAGTTATTTCGAACGTCTTCACGAACTTGATTTGTGTTGATCGTCGAGAGTTCTTAGTTCGTATCTTTTGCAGGGGCTTTTTTGCAGAGCTCTGAAATAGTGTGAAATCCGTTCGATTTTGAGTTTGTTTTACATCCACTCGAAAACGAGCAGAGCATACTCACTGTTATTCGAGAGATAAAGAAATTATTTTTCCATTTTCTACTCACAAAAGTACTACGTCTCAAATTCGATTAGGGAGTGAAATTCTCTCGTTTCGTGGACGCGGATTAGCGACAATGATCTTCCACACATTCGTTTTTTAGTAGTGCAGACGTTATTGTATGTTTACATTTTTTTTCAAAATTATTCGTTTGACAAGATCTCATTGTCAAAATATATATTTATAAATCCATTGTAAAAAACAAATCAGAGATGGATGGAGATGGAGTTGGAAACCTAGTTTTCATGCAGTGAAATTTGACATGGTAAATTACAGAAAATGCAGATTTGTGTATGCTTATTTGAAATGACACCTTCTTAATTTTACCATAGTCTGCAGCTGTGGATAAAAAAACCCATACTTACAAATAAGGCAACGGAATGACGAAAACTAAAAAAAAAATACTCGACATAAGTAGAACCTTGTCGGCTTCTAGCGTATTTTACTCCAATTTTTCGAGAGATACAAAAAAGAATATACTCGATATCTTTTTTTCTCGCAAGAGTGCTCTCGTTCGAATTTGAGAGAGTTTCACTCCTTACTCGTATTCGAGGAACCCTCTCGGAACTTTGCTTGCAATACATTCTGTTGTTTTTTCTTCTTGGATTTAGTACAAGATCCCGCACCCTTCCGCAGCATTATCGAAAACTGTTTGCTACTACACACACTCAAATCAATAAAAAACTATTTAACATTTCTGAGAGAAATATCTTATATATAAACATTTCTGGGATCGATGAAGATGTCGATATATTGTCGGATACAGATTGGTTCCACTCTAACATCATAATGAGTCTTCAAAAGATTGAGCTGCCTGTCACTGTGAGTGAGTACTTGGCTATCATCATAATTTTTATAATTTTAGTAAAATTGTAAATGCTAAAATGCTCATACTTCCCCTCGCATTGTTGGCCACTTGCCGGTCCCATTCATTTATGTTGTCCAAATTTGTCATAATATATTTACCCGTAGAAATAATGTTCATCAATGTCATAGTCTCGTGCCAAAGTGTATTTTTGTTGTTTATGTAGGTGTGTCACTGTCATCGTGAGTACACATTTGCGTGTGTATGTGTCTTTGTGCGTTGTCACAGACATTTGCGTATCCTTTCGATTTTCATGAATGGTTTTCATCACTTCATTTGTTTACAACTGTAACGGTTGGTACGTGTGCCGGGGCGTGGAGGAGCAGTTCAGGGTTAAGTTATGGTAAATCTCTGAGCACAACAACATTGTCACTGTGGTTAGTAAGTTCAGTCAGTCACTCGGTCCATAGGTCGAAGATCTAGTGTTAATAATGACGATGCTGTGACTGTTGCTGCATAATTAAAATCTCCGTCTTCTTTTCAGGATTTTCCATTGATGTTTCTACGCTACTATGTGTGTGTTTGTTTGTGTGTGTGGCTGATGCTGATGTCGCTATTTAATGTCCTTTTTGTCAGGCATTTCGGTGTCGGTGTTCATATCGTCTGGCTTCATATTCTTTTGTGGGACAAAACACATTCTATCGTTACGTTTCCATGAAAATTCATTTGTATTTTTGGGGGGAAAAACGATAACAAATAAAAATTCAATAGAAAAATAGAAACTCTCCAAAAAAGGTCAATTGTATTTCATTGGCAAGAAATTACATTTCTAGATTTACATGTAAAAAATTTGAAATAGTTGGGGTATTTTGATTCACTTGAGAATTCTTGGGGTTTGATTGGTTTTTGTTTTTTTCTACTAGGAAAATACATCAATCGTACCACTATTGAATCGATAAGATTAGCAATATACTAGTATTGAGTTTTGCGAATTTATTTATTTATTTATTTATTGCTCTGTTGAATTTAGAAAGCTATGCGGAGTTAGCCAAACATTCCATATTTTTAATATAATTTGCTGATTTCTGTAGTATTTCCCGAACATGACCATGTTGAGATTTTTGATTCCTTATCCTGCCAATTGACAACCTCAGACACCCTTAGGTATAGAAGGTCTACCCATGGCTCTGTAATTGTACCATGGGTCTAGAGAAGTCAGCTTTATCAATGACAAAAAATTAAATGCATTTTTGAGCCGTCAATGGAGTGAGTGCCATATAAAAACCTTAGACCATATAGATAATTCCCTACCAGAGGGGTTGGTATCCATTACGAACATCAAACAATTCTATTAAAAAATGTGTATAAAATCATCCAAATACCGA
Organism: Musca domestica; assembly: GCF_030504385.1. Taxonomy (NCBI): domain Eukaryota; kingdom Metazoa; phylum Arthropoda; class Insecta; order Diptera; family Muscidae; genus Musca; species Musca domestica. The sequence continues at coordinate 5,910,562 of NW_026712340.1, read as the reverse complement.
ATATCGTGAGCTTAACTTTAAAATGGGGTCTATATCACCAGCATAGTCAATTAACTCCCACAGAGGGTGGGACCTCAATTGTTTCTTTCTATTTTTCAACATGCAGTGGACAGGTCTCCAATATTAGGTGTGTCTGGTTAATTTTCCTGCAGGAATTCTCCAGCAACATCTATCTGAGAGAGTAAGGTAGTTTTATTCTCTTTCGCAAGGAAAATGCGAAAAGTAAATAGACGGCATTCCTGCAGAAGCTTGTAACTAATCAGCTGATTTGTCAAAACAAACAAATTTGTCCCCCATTAAAAGAATGAAAAGAAAGGAACCACCACCAATTTTACAAGTTTTATAAATAAAAAGGAAATTAGCAATAACATAAAAATATGAGCAACGAAAGAAAGATAGATTTTATGTGTTCCCCAGAATCCTTTAAACGTCTTTTATTTTCTTATTACATATTAATGTTTACGTTTTTCACATTTTGTAAATTAATTCTCCAAAAACAAAAAGAAATAAACAAACAATAGAAAACATCTGATTGAATGTCGATGAATGCGAAGAAGATGAGTTACAAGTGATTGCAAGAAGAAATTCATCCAGCAAGAATTTGCAAACTCTCATTGAAAGAACTGTCAAAATTTCTCTCTCCAACCGCTCTCTTTTGCAAACTTTCGGGTTAACAGACGACTTCCAGTAACAATTTGTAACAATTGTTACAAATTTTAGGGTAACCACACACCTATTTTTCAGCAATCACACTACAGGGTGAGATGAAAAAACTGCAACTATCTTCAGACTGCTGTCATTTCTAAACCACTCTTCCGACAGCTGTTAAAATTATTCCAGTGACAGCCCATTATATTGTTTACAAGCGTACAAAAGCATTTTGGTGAGAATTTTCCAGAAAAAAGTAATTCGTAATGGAATTCAAGCGTAAAAGTGTGATTTCTTTATATTTGGCTGGAAAAACACAAGTGGCTATCATTAGAGCACTATAGCATTTAAATGTGAATAAATCTTTTGTGCCTCATACCATCGCTCGTTACCGTGATACTGGTAGCGTTGCCCGACATCAAGGATGTGGACGGAAGAAAACAGCAACATCAGCAGAAATGGTTCGATATGTAAAGAAGCTACTTGATCGAAACCCGCGTAGCAGTGGCCGAAAAATGGCTCATGAGCTGAACATATCGCAATATTCCATTCGGCAAATATTGAAAAACTAGTTCTGGACAAAGCCATTGAAATTCCAAAAAGTGCAAGAACTTACACCGCAACAGAAAGAAAATAGACCCAAAAGAACTAAAGAGTTGCTTCGCTTTGCTGAAAGTGGTGAACTGTCGAATTTGGGTTTCTCCGACGAGAAAACATTCGTTGTCCAGCAGTCTGTAAACAAACAAAATGATCGCGTTTACTTGCCAAAGAGGTCAGCTGAGGTCAGTTCAAGCGCCGGCCATAGTGATGGTGTGGGCCGCCATAACAGCCGATGGTGGCTCTCCGCTCTCATCAATCGACCGTGGCATCAGAATAAATGCCGAATATTACCGCGAAAATATTCTGGAGGGTGTATTGAAGCCTTAGGCACACAAACATTTTGGCCGCGAACTTGGACATTCCAACAGGACTCAGCACCATCGCACTCAGCACACGCCACCCAAGAATGGTTACAAAATGAGGCTCCTTGCTTCATTTGCAGAGCACAATGGCCACCAAAATCTCTGGATACCAATCCTTTGGACTATTGTGTGTGGAGCATTTTGGAAAGCAAGGTTGGCAATAAAAAATACCAAAGTGTCGATCACCTTACGCAAGCGCATCGCCGGGAATGGGCAGAGCAACATTCGGGCAGAGTGTGGCGGATTCATTGGCAAAGGTTACCAATTTAAAACAAAATGTAGAAATTATGACGTTTGACTTTGTTGCAGTTTTTTATCTCACCCTGTATTTTCTTGGAATTTGACTCTGAACAGCGTTCCGGCTTCATCTGTATGGTTGCGATCCGTCTTCGTCAAGTTGAATCCGAACCTGCATTCTCTCACTTCGAACATTAGGGGGCTGACAAAAAGTCAAGAGTTTCCAGACGAGAGTTAGTGCCATCTCTTCGCTTAAAGCTTCCATTGGACATCAGATTCTTTCTGATCTTATTACGAAACAGGCACGTCAGCTCTTTCTATCTACTCAACGAAACCAGCCCATGCGTTACTTTAAGTCTTCCTGATATGCAAATATCTTGAATCCTTGCTAGGTACTTAATCTAGCTTTCCTTTGCTGCTATTATTTTCTCAGATACGAGTTGCATATTCTACTACACTGCAAGTAACTTCCAACATGAAAAAGTTTATGAATATTTTCATTTCCTTTCCTTTCCTAGATATATTACATGCTCTTACCTTTTTCCAATTTGGAAGAGTAATGTGGGAGTAAATTCCATTGATTGGTCCAATAAAGAAAGAATCATTCGATATAGCCTTTTCCAAACTTTCTCGAACTCTTTTAATTTAACCAAATCTTCCTCACTTCCGCATCTGCTGCCCTGAAAAAACTATAATCCCAACAAATTTGTTGCAATAGCTGAGTGCTCCTCTATATTCTTCGGCATCTCCCAAGCTTCACTTCTCTTAGGCTTTCCTGACATTGAAACATTTGTTTAACTCGCATCTTTGAATTATATTTTGAGCTTTTAGTATCCACAAACTGTGAATTCGCCCATCAGTGGATGAAAATCATAGCAGTGGGACCTGACATGACCAAATACTTTTCTGGGTACCAATTGAAAACAATGTCTGTATTTGATTACTTGCTGTTAGCTAAAGTCATTTTAAATATTCTTTATTTTTAGACTTAAACAATTGAACACTAGTCTTAACAATTATAAACCGGAAGATTTTAAGAATTGTAGTAATAATATAAATATTTAATTAAAATTGCATTTCCATTTTTGCTTTCTTTTATCGATTTTATTTACGTTTTATGCCACCCAAGGTTTTAATGCCAGTCATTTGGGGAACTTTTGCGGCTGCCTTTTTGGCTTCTTCAATGGCATGTAAGACACGACGCGGCTCGGTTAAAAACCAGATCCACAGCAATTGGCTATAACGCCACAATTTGTCCTTTTCCTGATATTCAAAAGCAAACAAAAGTATTAGAAATATATTTCAGGCGTAAATAGAGATCAATGAAATGTCTTTTCATTTTTTTAATCTATAAGGAATGATGCCATTTTTCATCCTCCCCCTTCCCAAACTTACCAAACGTTCGGTTACATTCTCATGAAATTCTGTACGTAATTGCCTTAAATGTTTCTCGATACGATATTGTTGAGTTTTAACATTAAAAATTGGTCTTAAATAGTGGACATTTTCAAACATGGGGGCATTAACCGGACTGTCATAAACAAAAGGACGTAAAATGCTTTCAATGCGATTACTAAAAACAAAAAGACGACAAAAACCCAATACATTAACATAATTAATAGCACTAAAAGCATTTGCAATAAACAAATACAACAACATACATTTCTTTAAACTTTTCCATGGCCGAAGAATATGGTTTACGATTCAATAATCCTTGTAGTGCATAAGCCATTAAACGTTTAAACTTTTCATACTCATAGAGGCATGCCTTCACCTCACAACGTAGCTGCTGTTGCAAATGTTGAGCCAACATTTGGCTCAGTTGCTGGATAAATTCAGTTGTTAAACCTTGAGATTGGGAATTTTTCATATATTGTATACGCATGGCACAGCGTTGTGAATCACTGGTTAATTGTTCTGTATTGTCGAAACGATTACGTTTCTTTTCCATATCCATTTGTATGGTCATCCATATTAGCTCAGCATTAGACAATGCTTCGGAAATAATTTTTCTAAGATTACGATCATTTTCGTGGCGTTTTAGTGCCCTCTCCAATTTTTGTTTTGTATTTTCATAGAGTATCAACTCGACAGTTTGTTGAGCCTTCTGCTGCACCTGGTGTTGTAGATCAACCATTAACGTTTGATGGGCAATTTCCAAACGAGATTTGGCCTGAGCCAATTCATGAGTTTCTCTTTCCATATCGGAAAGACTGATGACATGGATTTGTGTGAGATTCAAGGCATCAATGGCACATCTCAGGGCATGACTTTTGGCCTTTTCCATTACATAGGCTAGAGTATATTGTTCAATGCTGCAAAGAAAAAAAGGAAAGCATGTGAATAAAATATATTTTGAGTTTTTCAAATAATATCTGACAAGAGATATCTGTAAAATAGTTTCAATAATATTCAAAGTTTCAAGTTATATATATTTGAAACTTAATTCATATATCAGGTGAATTCTTTCTGACAAACGTCACCGCAGTGGTCTACGAAGTATATAATAATTTGTATGTATCCTTTGGATGTCCCCCAGTTCGAACTGTTGCAATATTGCGGACTAGACATATTTGACAATGACCCTAAGATTTTGGTGTAAGTAGTGCTTGAGATTGTTTATCCATCAATCTGCACATTCAATAGGTAAATATTCCTCACACATACTGAGATACGACCATTGCAAAGTTTTTTTTTTTATTAATTATAGAGGACGGGGACTATATCTAAAGCTAGGAGGAGTAATTGGTTAAACCTTTCCTTTCAAGAAAAAAATTTAATTCGGCCGATTCGATCATCTATAACAACCTTGCCTGCTTATTTGCCAGTATTAGAACTTTGATAATATACTGTCAGATCACCATTAAAATTAAGCTTGTTATTGTTGTAGCAACCCGTACTGCTATGTTCATTGTGATTATATTTTCTGTAATCTGGTTCGGCTTCTAACTCAAGTTCTAAAAGGAGATCGTCCATGAACATTGTGGTTGTTGTTGAAACAGAGATATATTTTGCATCCTCTCTGCTAACCTGGCTCCAACTCCAAGTCCAAGAATTCAGATAACTTTGCTGACTGCAGTCAAATATCTACAGAAGTGAGTCGGGTATATTTGGCATGGCAATTGAAGATCGGCATCGTATTGTGCGGGCCTGTATCGCACGCTGGACACATCTCCATCAAATCGTGTCCTATACTAATTGAGACAGCTGCCCAACCGGAATGTAGTTGGGCCAAAACTACCCTGCTTTGTCTAGGCAATGGATGGTGGTGGACACAGACGACGACATTTATATTATAGATGCATCAGTACCAATGCCACTCATCTGCCCGATAGGCTTCTTGATCTACAGGCTATCTCCTATAGCTTTGAACGTGGTTTGGATGGCTTCAAACTCCAAGGAGGTGTTAGAACTAGAACAAAAGCATATGATTATGCTGACGTACGGGGAGAACCTTTGCCTCCTCATGTGGATGGTCCACCGATATATTGCATTCTGACAGATCTAGATATTTCTCCACTGCGTAGCTCTTATATTCGCACCACACTGGGTACGCATATCTCATCACAGACCGACCTATAGCGTTATAAAACTATGTTTCCTTGTTTACGCCCCAAGCTCTGCCTCCTAGCGCCATTAGGACCTTGTTCCTACTTTTTAAATTATCACAGATAGCTGTGACACATGCGGACGACTTTTACATTCAGCATCATCATTTACTTTTTTGCAGTATTAGCGATCTGGAAATAGACATTTACTTCTCTGCCTTAGACTCACCCTTTCTTTAATTTCCCCAATTTCTCGATCGTTTCTTGGTTTTCTGTTAGACTTGTTTCGAGTTCGATAAATTCTTGGATTTTGAAATTTTCCTTAATATAAAGGGAAAAGTATTGGGTAAATGATTCACACTTCAAAAAGTATTGATCCAAAGGCAGCTGGTGCATGAACAAAGGTGGGGATTGCTAGACGTGTTGAACAGTTTGAAGTTAGTAATCAGAACATTGCAAAAACTTCGTATTATTTACCATTTTTGAAAATGTCTTCAAGACCTCTTCACATTTTTTATGATTTTCCATTTCCATGTCTTCCAGTTGTTTGGCCTTTGCCTGGCATTGTGACAATAAGTCTTTTTCTTTGTTTTTCAACGTATTAAAACGCTCTTCCAAGCGGCTAAATTCACAATTTAAAAGATGTTTTGTTTCTCTAAAAAAAAAGATATTAAAGAATTTATTTCAAAAACACATTATTTTAAAGCTCTCCCTACCTCATATCCTCCACCATAGTATTGTAATCGTTGTATGCCATTTCCATAATGTCATAGTCCTGTTGCAAATTATCCACCTCATCCTTGGTGTGCGAAAACAATCCCATATATTCCTTTTCCAAATCATCCAGACGTGGCTTCCTTTCCACCGCTCCCAAATACTCATTGCGCTTCACATATTCTTCGTGATCCAAAATCTCAGTCTCCAATAGAATATTTGAATCCGTAATATTATTTGCAAAGAAATCAAAGAATTTGTGGAAACGTTCATCGTAGAATATCCACTGATTGGAAGAGTCAAAGTCCAGCTTTTTAAAAACTTCCATATTCTAAAAAAAACACAGAATATTTACTCGGTTATTTAGATATAAAGTTGTATTTTCTTTATTTATTGTGTTTACATTTATAATATCACCCATTTTTATATAAATATATTGACTTTGTTTGAAAAAGTGCAAAATTGGGTGGCGCGGTGCGCTGAAAATTTAAAAACAAAACATCAAACCCAATTGTCAAATGTCAGTTGTTGTTTACATTTGATCTCATTGATGCCACTTTGCTCAACTGAGGCATGCATGTGTAATATCGCCGATTTATAGATTGTTTACACGGCTATATTCATGGTAGATTCATATTAATTCATATTCATTGTTCAAGAATCCTTTTATTAAACGTCAATTAAAATTTATATTCTCATAAACTCATGATCAAAATTTATATTTATAAATCCATACATATACACACAAATCAGAGATGGGAACCTGTTTTTTATTCAATGAAATTTGACAAGGTAAATTACAAAAAATGCAGAGATGGATAGTCTTATTTGAAATGACTTTTGGGTGAGATAAAAAATCTGCAACAAATTTAAAAGGCCATAATTTTTACATTTTTTTTTAAATTTTATTGAATGAAAGCAAAAAATGTCGAAAATAGCATCAAATTTCAGAATAAGTTTAGATTTGTTCAAATTGGTCACCTTTGGCACGAATTATGGCCTTTAAACGGCCAATAAAACCGTCACACGCTGTCCAAATATTGCTCTGCGGTATTTTGGTCCATTTCTGGCAATGCGCTTATTTGAGGTGATCGACACTTTGGTATTTGATAGTGCCAACCTTGCTTTACAAAATACTCCAGACACAATAGTCCAACGGATTGGTATCCGGAGATTTTGGTCATTGTGCGCTGGAAATGAAGCGCGAAATTGCCAACCGAAGGTGCACATTTTCAGCTGACCTCTTTGACAAGTAAAGACGATCATTTTGCTTGTTTACAAACTGCTGGACAACGAATGTTTTCTCATCGGAGAAAACCAAATTCGGCAGTTCACCACTTTCGGCCAAGCAAAGCAACTCTTTAGCTCTTTTGAGTTCAATTTTCTTTCTGCTGCTGTGTAAGTTATTGCACTTTTTGGAATTTCAATGTTTTTTTTTCAATATTTGCGAATGGAATATTGCGATATGTTCAGCTCATGAGCCATTTTTGGCCACTGCGACGAGGGTTTCGATCAAGTCGCTTCTTTACTTTTCAAACCATTTCTGCTGATGTTGCTGTTTTCTTCCGTCCATTATCGCGGTAACGAGCGATGGTACGAGACACAAAAGCTTTATTTACATTTAAATGCTGGAGTGCCACGATAGTGGTTTTCCAGCCAAATATAAAGAAATCACACTATCACGCTTGAACTCCATCACGAATAACTTTTTTTCTGGAAAATTCTTACCAAAAAGGTTTTGTACGCTTGTAAACAATATAATGAGCTGTCACTGGAATAATTTTAACAGCTGTCGGACGAGTGGCTTTGAAATGACAGCAGTCTGAAGTTGGTTGCAGTTTTTCATCTCACCCTGTATACGTGGAAAATTGGCCAAAAATTTATTTTTGTAAGGAAGAAGATTTCTGAACTATGTAATTTTTTCTTCGGGTTTCGCCTCCAAAAACCGATCTGCAGTCTTTAATTTTTTTTAAGTTTTTATATACGACACCAATCGGAGGTTGTTATGACATGCATTTTTCTACAATTTTTAAAAAATTGAATGATTTGAATTATTTTTCCATTGATGCGACTAGCTGTATTCTTCCGCCATGGCATGGTCAAAAATTGTTGAAAAAGCGTATTATAATAACTTCCGAATGACGTCGTATAAGATAACATATAAAAATCTACATATATTTGAAAACACATTTAAATTTTTTTGACATACATATCAATGTTCCCAAGCGTTGATGCTCTACCATGGTATGTAGATTCCACACCGGATTAAGAATTAAAACGGTAGTGCCAATGTTGTATCTAAACTTTGATTGTCAACCTTTCTTCAGAAATAACTGTTTTCTATATTATTGAAAGCAATGAACAGATTTATAAAAACTGTTTGTATGATTAGACAAAATAGGGCGCCAGACTTGTTACATTTTTGCTTGTTTGACAACCTGATATTTCTAAAACCGTTCATGTGAGAACATTGTATAACTTCATATCGTTGATGTGGCCGATATTACACCAAACATATGATTGTTTGGTTATTTAAAAAAGGTAGCATAAATAAGTACTAAATTATACAACCCTACACAAACAATCCGTGCAATGACAAGTAATTTTCAGCAAAAGTCAGTCCAAACTGTTTTTGCCGATTTTTTAATAAGCTGCATTAATTTACTGAAATAGCCTTCAAAGAATTAAAATAAACAAATATGGTAAGTATTGGAGCTATTTACTGCACCAGATGTGTTTTTGTTATAAAAAGTATGGCATATTTGCTATGTTTTTTTGTTTTGCAAATTTGTTGCCAATGATGATTTGCTAAAAAAAATATTGACATTAATTTTTGTTTTCCTATTATCAAGGCACGTCGTTATGATTCCCGTACCACCATCTTCTCGCCCGAGGGCCGTTTGTACCAAGTAGAATATGCTATGGAGGCTATTTCACATGCCGGCACCTGTTTGGGTATTTTGGCTGAGGATGGTATCCTCTTGGCCGCCGAATGCCGCAACACCAACAAACTACTGGATCCCAGTATCTTTGCTGAGAAAATCTATAAGCTAAACGATAACATGGTATGTTCCGTAGCTGGTATTACATCGGATGCCAATGTCTTGACCAATGAATTGCGCATCATTGCTCAACGTTATCAATTCAGTTACGGCGAATCCATGCCCTGTGAACAATTGGTATCTTATTTGTGTGACATCAAACAGGCCTATACCCAGTACGGTGGCAAACGACCATTCGGTGTATCCATTCTTTATATGGGTTGGGATAAACACTATGGTTATCAGCTGTATCAATCGGATCCCAGTGGTAACTATGGTGGCTGGAAGGCAACATGTATTGGTAATAATTTCGGTGCAGCCATTTCACAACTGAAGCAGGAACTGAGCGAAAATGAAAAAATTACTTTGGATCAGGCTAAAGATTTGGCCGTTAAGGTTTTGAGTAAAACTTTGGATACCACCAAATTGACTTCAGAGAAAATTGAAATGGCCACGCTTCAGAGGGTAAACGACAAGACAGAAATTAAAATTCTCACTAAACCTGATGTTGAAAAGCTAATTGAGAAATACAACAAATTAGAAGCAGAGGCCGAGGCTGCCAAGAAGGAAAAACAAGCTGCCCAAAAACCCTAAATTGTAAATGTCGGAAAAGTAAATTATAATTTTGTAATTTTTCTAAATGGGATTTTAATTTTAAGAGATTTTCTTTAAAGGAAATAAAATTTCTGTAAAATGTTATGGAATGGATTTAGAATTTTGAGATAAATCGAAAATTCCCAGAAAAGGTTTACTTTAAACAAAAAAGGTCTCTTGCTTAGTTAGGATCTCATAGGATTTATTGTGGAATCAACACATCCTCGCTTAATGTTATAAATCGGAACAAAAGCGTTCCACATTCCTCAGGTATCCTGTGATATTAGTATTACTTCTACATTATTTTAAGAGATTTTCTTTTGGGGGAAATAAATTGTCTGAGACGGAGTTAGTAATTTGAGATTGATGATATATTTTGTTGAAAATGTATCATTACCATAAAATGTAGGATCCGGAAAAGTATTTAATTTAAAAAGAAAAGTATACTCAGAGGTTTTACAGTAGAAACAATATTTCCTCGATTGTTGTTACAAATCAAGCATCCTGTACTTTAAATAGAGCTTTACAACAACTAACCTTGTATGAGCATGGCTCTGGAAATATAGATTTTTTTAACCGCCTAACAGGTGGAAAATTTTTCCGGGCATAAATATGTTATAAAAAGCTATTTTATATAGAATACCTTTAATTGGACTTTTAAAGGTAGAAGTTCTTTAAGACCTTGATCTTAAGATGGCCTACAAAAGGCACTTTATAAATAGAAGACATTCATATCCATGCATAGTTTTGTAGGTATAGAACGTCTAATATTTCTTCTATAAGCAGACGCTGTGGAAGCAAATATAAGTATTTTTACCATTGAATTAGGAATGTTGTCATTTTAAAGTATTCAACAATTATACTGAAAACACTAAACACTGATCACAAAATATAGTTTAAAAAACCGAAAAGTCAATATTTATGACCATTTCAAAATATTCAATTATTCATGCTTCTGCAAATCTGTAATTGAGATGTATTTCTGAAGATAAAAAAAATATTTGAAAGAATCTCTGTACATAAAAAATAGTAAAGAGGTATTTTGCAGATTTGTTATTCTATAGACCAAAGGTCTTTAAAACATATGTATAGACGGGAGACATTTTTTTATAAAAATAATACATTTGAATACTCCTTCATTTTTTTTCTAAAAAGCGAATTGAATTCTATCACAATGTGCGATCATTCCTTGCAATCTTCTGTTGAGTGATGTGTCAGAGTCTTGAATTATAAATTGTGAACGCCGTTACAGCAATTTTTTAGGAATCTATAGTCGAGATTAATAATAATTATTTATCGACTATCGAGGGCTTGTATAGCTCATTTTAATAGCCCGTGTCCACATTGAAGAATTTTCAGTGATTGTGTTCCAGAACCTGCTAATTAGGGTTACTTCCTTCAATACCACATAGAAAAATTAGATTATCGTAGTAAAAACGTTTTGGTTGTTGTTGTTCCAGAACCTGCAGAAATTCATTGTACAATGAAAAGATAGAAAATAATGAAAGTTCTACGTTTCTTTTCATAATTATGTTCTATATTTTTCTAAAGATTTAGTTCGCTACAAAAAGCTTAATTTTTGTCCATACATACGTTGAAATCCGCATTTTCATTACAAACATGACACAATAAGAAAGGTAGCTCAACTTCGAAGAAACAAGGAAAATGCAGCTCTGTTCCGGAGTCTTATAGTGTCAGATATATTTTTAAACATGCAACAAATGGTTTTGTTTATTTTCCTTTTTTTTACAAAATTACTATATTGGAGAAAAATATAAATGAAATATTGGATTTTCTCCACAAAATTGAATCCAAGATAGAGAGACAATGTTGTTTCATCCCAAAATAATACATTTTGTTGTCCGATAACGTGGGAAATATGCATTTTTGTTGCATCTAAATTTAAAATTATTTTCTTTTTAAGTCAAAGCAATACCCAACTTGACTAGGGGCACCAAAATAAATTGTAATTAGAGGGTAGCTTTGTTCTACTTTCCGTAATTGTGCCATGATTACAACTGAATTTGAATATTTTCTCAATAATTTTCATATCCACATGCACAAATTTATTTGGCATGCTAGGCCAGGAAAATAAAAAAAATGTAAAATCGATTAGTATAAGTGCCCTACCTTGATTTCATTGTCCATGGTTAAGATCATATAAATAAATGAAAAAAAAAACTGGTTGCATATAATTTTGAATTATACTTACAGCAAGCGGGCATAGCCTCAGAGCTGCATTTTGGTAGTTTTATAAAGCTGTTCTACCTCCTTATTATACCATGGTTTTGCCATAAAAGCCATATTTTTTGAGATGATAATAATATTAATGTACTAATTTTCCAATCCGTTAACAGGCCGGGAGAACAAACCGGAAAGAAAAGTGATTTTTACTCAGCCAAGTTTGTCTACTAAGTAGTAGTAAAAGGGATGTCATGTCTGAAAGTTTTAATAGCTTCTTTATGCTCTGTTCCAGAACCTGCAAGAATCTACTAGTTTTGCAATTTTTTCCGATATTATAAAGGGAAAATCAGTTATCTTTTTAAAAACTTTTACATTCTTGCAGTTCTGGAACAGACCAATTTTTGCTACCAATCGGGGGAAATCTCTTATGATATCGAAAAATTGTGAAACTAGTAGACTTCTGCTGTTTCTGGAACATTGAAATGTGTCTTGAGTACGGAAAATGCACACCGAAATATAAAAGTTTGTAATTGTATTCGTTTTGCAATATTTTCTATATCATAAATGGAAATCGGTTATAATAGGTTATATAGTATAAACTTTCACATCCATGCAGTTCTGGGACATGTCAATTAATATAAAATCCTAACGACAATAACATTACAATTATGTAAGTGATTGTGGTTCTTTTTAAATGTATTAATTCTTCTGATAATTAGTTTTCTTTACACTCTGGTGTACATTAGTTTTTATAGGAGCCCAGCAAATTTTGCAAATGTACAGTAATAATTTTCATCATCCAAAAACAACGTAAAAATCGATAGCTAGATTTTCTTTAACGACATTTTAGTTTATAGAAAAAGGCGATTAATCGGTTGTCTCAAAGTCGACTTCGGTAACCCTAAAAAACGAACGACGAAGAAGAATAGTAAAGGAGAATTGAATTCGTGTGTGCAGTCATTAAAAGCGCGTAAATTTCTCGATAAATCATAGTTATTTTAATAAATACAATTTAAATAAATATATTTCAATGAAATATATAACCGAGAGTGTGCGGAACACATAAAAATGCATGTGTATTACAAGAAAATCGCTGCGAAATAGCCAAATCATTGCTACAACGCGACGGTTCTGCAAAAAAACACGAAGAAATCCAATCGACGAATGGCCGTTTTCGCTCTGGTCTTTTTTAAAAAATAGTGCCACAGCGCACAATAGCGATGCAAGCAAAGGTGGCAAGAAGAATTAAAAGAAAATATCGAGCAGAAATTCATATATTTTATGTCAAAAACAAGTGAAAAATAGCAACAAAAAGCTTTGGGCCCCAACACAATTTATGCAACTCGAAACACACATCCAACCGCACACACACAAATCATGTGTGGCAGTAGTGCAGCAGCAGTCAGTAGTGAATTGTGTGGTGTGGTGGTAGTGTAGATGATGATGATGTAGAAAGAAAAAAAAATTGTTAATAGTTTGAGAAGCCCCCTGAAATACAAAAAATAATTCACAAAATACCAAAGAGATAGTCGTAGTGGTGGTGGTATATTTGTAACCAGAAAAAAGAAAATAAAACGAAAAAGAAACGTGAAAATAGCTGCTGCTACTATTGTGTAAATGTGGTGTTCTATAAAGAAATCAAAAATCAACAGCAAAAAGTGAAAAATTCATTGCATGTTGCCCAAAAAATGTGTGTACATCTAAAAACGACGACTGGAATTAAATTGGAAATATTTTTAATTTAGAAATGTGAAAATTCCGAAAGGAAACAAGAGAATCTACTACCCGAGAAGAGAGGATAACGCGTGTAAAAGGAAATCCAAGATAAAAGTATAAGAAAAACACATAATTCACAAGAAAAGTCAATAATAAGAAAAATAGTATATTAAATCGTCGACAACCTCGACGAGCTACTAATAAGAGAAAGAAGAAGAGATATTCACAGACACACATTTACTTGTACAAAACGAATGTGAAAGAGAAAGAATAGCGCGCAATCGGCGGTTAACGTACCCCATCGTCGACAACGACATCACATAGCAGTACGAATGAAAAAATAGTAGTGGAAAGCAAGAAAATAAAAAACAAAAAAAAAAAGAAATACGAAATAAGAATACAAAAAAAGTAGCAGAGCGAGCTCTGCACAACGGCGACGATGACAACAATTTGCTATGTGTGTGAGAGAGCAAGTGAGATACAGTGATAGAATGTGAAGTGATGGTACGCTACAAATACGGCGAGTGTGAGTGCATGTGCGCTGGTGTGTGCTTATAACAACAACACCAACAATAAAAAAAAGCAAAAGAAGAATAAAAAAGATGCGAGTTTATTTGTGTGTTCTTCTACTCTCCATAAACGAACAAATAAATAAGAAAATGTGTGGTGATGTGGGCATTAAAAAACAAAAAGGAATAAACAGCATAGTGGTAAATAAAGAAAACAAAAAAGGAAAGCTATAAATTAAAACAACTACAACCATTCTGTTAACAAATGCTAAAATTAATATATAGTAGTAAAGAAGCAAATAATAAATAAAAAAGCATTGCACACACAACACTACCAAATTCATGCAATAAATAGTAACAGCAACAACAAAACATTACAAAAAAAAAACGAGAAGAATGTAAGAAGTAAAATAAAGTAAAGAAAGAAATTCTCAAATTCATAAAAGAAATCAAACAAATCAATCCGACCGACACACACACAAAATGGATACAACAAATACTGCGGCTGCGGCGTCTGCCGCCGATGTAGCAGCAACAACAAAAGCAAAACAATTGGATTTTAAAATACTGGTAATTAAAACTTATACGAATGGCATAATGAAAAAACAACAGAAACAGAAAAAACGCTAACAACCATTCATTTTCATTAAATTTTTTCGTTTCGTGTTTTTTTGGTTTGTATTTTTACCATATTCGTTCATTGTTCCATTCGTTGGCTCGCTCAAAACCTTTGGAAGACAACAAAGTCAAATGTTTCTTTTTTAAGGCCGGCGTTATTTAAGATGCGGCTTTCTTCGTTCTTCATTCGGGAAATATTTATTCAAAATAATGAAAAACTAATGAAACTGGAGTAATGAAAATATCTATCCAACGAGCGATGATGTGTTTATATTATATGACTTTTTTATAGAAATGACTTTATCTTTGGTTATAGAAATGGATGTATCCGCCCGATTTTTTTTATATAACTCAACCGTTGTTTTGGGCCAAAAAAGCGTTTACGCTTTCACATATTTAAGTCTACTTGGTACACATCCTAGATCAAGAAAAATCATTAACACAAAAACGAATCCACCTAAAGGTTCAAGTGTAAATTAATCCTAATCACTGGAATATTAATTATGAATCTACGGAATAACTTTCTTGTTGTTACAACACCAGAATAAAAGATCTATCGTAAATAATGGTAAAAATCGCAGCTAGGTCCACATTTTCGGCTTAACAAAGAAAGTCGGATCCATTTTCAGGCGCTTTTTAAAAATTGATTTTTATTGTGGGATGGTATCTGTTGATAGTTTCATCTTGTAACCACTTGTTGGATAGATATTCAGTAGGGGGTATTTTTCCTTGTTCTATATTATTAAGGATATAAGGATTAGAATGTGCAGATTCGTACAAAAATGGTATTTAACGCTAACAACCATTCTGTTAACAACTGTCCATAGGTGAAAGTCTTAAATTCCCAGCTAATCACTAAATCTTTGTTTTATAATCAGAGTTGTTTTATAACCAGAGTTGGGATCTGTTCAAAAGTGATAGTCTTAAAATATCAATCTAAGAAAGCCTTAGGTGGCGTAGCCGGTGTTGGACCCAGAAAAGAAAATTTCAAGCACCAGTACCAAACCGGCTAATTAAAAAAGTATCAAAATTAGAAATAAACATTGGGTCGTGCGGACGGTTTTAGACATACCCAGAGGAGAACATTTCAAACTCCGGCGGAAGGGTTTCAAATTTAGAAAACTTTGGTTCGCGTAGCCGGTGTTGATACCCATCTTGCATTGATTGGTCTTAAGAACACAGGAATTGTGGACTTCCCCAAGAAAAATAATATAATGTCGTCCAAAGGACAAAGGAGTAAGCAGCAAACCGTCCCTAGTTGTGGAGCAACCATGCCCATTTGCTAGGATTCGAGAACGCTATGATTGCCTTGCGGAATAGCGGTCCATCCAGTTGTTTTACCAATATTATATGAAGATGTCTCTAAAATTTTCTCTGCTACCCAAACATTTGAATTAAGGCCAACTTGAAAGAAAATGGAGCGTTCCTAGTATATGAAATCCGTAGATCTGCAGAAAAGGGACTTTTGGTTACTGTATTGGGTTGGGGTGGTCTGCGTTTAAGGATCGATTACTTCAAAGGGGCAATGTCACAGACAGTTGTTGCCTTCAAAAGAGTGTCAAAAATGGACAAATTATACAGTCGATGTCTGTCGATCAGCGAGGCACAATGACTGCAATTTTGCACTTGACTGTTACACATTCCTTGTATATGGATCACTCGAGACTAGGGCTAATCTCTTCCTCTGCTTTTGGCGCAACCCGTATGTTGTAACTACCACCACGTTATACGGAAAGCCCATAATATTCCTCAGATTCATAAAATCGACTATTCTATACATCATTGCAAAAATGTAACACAACAGAAGCAATGACTGTAATTAAAGTTTCTCAGATTCTTTACGATCCATACACCTACGTATTAGTTTTAAATATTTTGCCGAGTGTTGATGATCGATTTAGAAATGTCCGCGTTCTATGTAAACCTTTGTAGCCTAAAAACTGAATAAAATATGGTCAAATGTATTTAAAGTATGTCCACGTTCTGGTATATGAGTTATGTTACAGGAGGCGCAGCTACACTGAAGTCGACATGGAGACCATTGATTCTGGTATATAACGGATTTATACGATTTAAGGTATCTTCGAGGATTTTGTTATTTATTTAAACCTTTTGTAAACGAAACCTTATGAATTATAATGATTGCAATATGTACCTAGGAGAGGCATATTTTCCAATTTTCATTAGTTATCAATTGTTGGCGTTCAATGATTGAGGTTTTTTGTTATTCATATCCTTTTTTGTAGTTTATTTCATCAATGGAACATGACAAAGCTTTACTTTCTTCAAGCAAAGCGTACTATTTCGAAAGCTTGAGTTTTTCGAGGAACTTAAACAGATCTTAAGAAAATTCTCAAGATTTTTTTTTTGCAAAAGGGTAAAGTCCCCTTTAAGTACTCAAAACTTGGCTATGTTAACTCAAAACTTGGCTATGTTAACTCAAAACTTGGCTATATTAATAGTTTTTTTGTCGGGCTTTTTATGAATATCAGAAAACCCGACAACGCAAATTATTTGCAAATCTGTAACCAATTTTCGTCAAACCCTTCAAATTATACAAAAATGGGAAGCACCTTAAACGGAAACTATACAAAAAACTTGACATAAGCTGATAATTGTTCTAAGAAGAGATAATGGTCACCAGAAACCTAGAGTGGAATTCGGTTTTGTAGAAACTTGAATCAATAATCAACATCGAACGTACAGTTAGATGATTTTATATCAAAAGTTGGTCCATTTTCAAATCCTTAAAACCATCAAACACATTTTCAGCATTTGTAAATCATTAACAGAACAGAATATTTAGGGTAGTTGCAAACGGTCTGACAAAGGATGGTATTATGAATTAGTGAAGTTCAGACTACCTACCTCCACTTTAAAAATTTCACAAAGTTGCCCTGTTCCAGAATTTCCAAAAATCTAAAAATTTTTCTACGATTACCGATTTTTCCTTTATGACATCGAAAAAGTATAGTACTAACTAGCACTATTTTTAATGTTTTGAAACACACAGAATATACGGATGGACGTATTTATCGGCGGCTTACGATTCTTCACTTTCGGTATCGGCTTTGAAATCTTTGCTTCTTCTTCGTTTACTATACCGTTGCCTGTTTTTTTATTTTATATAATTGAGTTGTATTTAATTAAACATAATTAAGGAAGTAATCGCTATAATACATTGTAAATTATTCAACATCATGGTTGGTGGGTATGATGACGATGATGATATGTTTATGTTTGTTCGTCAGTCAGTCAGTCAGTCAGGCATTCATTCCGTTTGCCCGTTCGCCTGTTTATTGGTGGTTTGTCTATCTGACGGCGTTGTTGATACCTTAATTCCAATTTTGCTGCTCTTCTTCTTCATCGTCGACATCGTTGTCGTTGTTGTCGGTTGGGGGGTTATTTGAGGCGCGCTCTACTTGCACTGTGTGTTTTTTATTTATTTTGTTTTCTTTTTTCTATTCGTTTCATTGTGTATTGCTATGTGATGGGAACGGGGCACAGAGTAGGCAGCGAGTTGCGTGTATGTGTTTGTTGTTTTTGGTGTGCATGCGAATGTGTGTTTTCGGGCAACATAGCATCGGTGCGTGTGTGTGTGTGTGGCGCGCTTGTATGTATGTTAGTGGAAAGAGGAGGAGTACAGTTAAGATAAATGTTGTTGAAAACAACAAAAACAAAAAAAAAAAAAACAAGAACAAAAGAAGAAACAAATCTTAATTAAATGGATCGCATTTGTTCGTCCGTCCGTCTGTTAGCTTGCTCGCCCGTTCCTACATCCCTCCATTCGTTGCCACTATTTTATTATTGTTTTTCTTTTTTTTTTGTTTACAACGTTTATCTAATTTACTCTTTATTTTACGATAGCTGGTATTTGGGACATCGTTTAGAACCAGTATTTTTATTCGTTGCGCTTTTTTTTATTGGATATGAGAAAATACTTGTTTTGTTGTCGTTGTTGTTAATGTTGAATAAAGAAAATATTGATGTTTTTACGCGATGGCCATGGCGAAAATGTAAACAAACAACTATGACATTTTATTAAATGATTTAAGTTTTATGTTTTACAGGAATTTTTAAAACTTATTTTGCTAGGAGAAAGTGGATCTGGTTAAAAAACGGAGGTTAGTAAGCATCTAGGTATTTTAGTGTTTGCAGAATGGACCTGGTAATATAATTTCTATTTTCTTTGTCTTTAAATCCTTAAAATAGTGGATCTATAAGTTTTTAAGGAGAAGATATTCAATCAGGTTACCCTCCCTATTTGGCCCGAAATGTCGGCTTGCCTATTTTCTCTGGCAAATTTCTTTGACGATTATATAGGTATAACTCTGGAACCGTTTAGTTCTCAAAATAACCTGCAATTTTTGATTCAAAGGATACTAGAAATCAAATTTCTAACAATTCCGTTGAAAATGTAGCTACTTATCATCAAAATACCAAATGTAAAGGGCTACCGCTACATGGGCTAATACAAATACGTGGCTAAGTGGTTTGTATACATTAAGAATATCAAATGCCAAAATTAAAAAAAAAAATTGCGGTGGAAAATTTTGCAACAATCATCAGAATAAAGAGGTATAAGAAAACTTGGCCATTTATACCCTATTTTTTAATACAATTAACATTTCAGGCGTAACATTTTAGCCATTTTGGTCGATCCCTTAAAGTGATTACTACATACGGACACGTTGACATCGTCTTAAACTTTTTTTTACTTTTATGAAGAAAATATGTACTTTGTTGGTTCTTAAATAGCTACTTCGATAAGTTACAAATGAAATGACTAACTTAATATACCCTCCATAATATGATAAAAAAAATTTTAGAATCGGACGAAATTGCTGTGTTATTGTATCCTCCACCATACTAGGGAGGGTATATTAACTTTATCATTCCATTTTAACTTTGTCATTCCATTTGTAACTCCTCGAAATACTCATGCAAGACCCTGCCAACCGAAGGTGCACATTTTCAGCTGACCTCTTTGGCAAATAAACACGATCATTTTGTTTGTTTTTTTTTGTTTACAAACTGCTGGACAACGAATGTTTTCTCATCCGACAAAACCAAATTCGGCAGTTCACCACTTTCGACCAAGCGAAGCAACTCTTTAGCTCTTTTATTGCGGTGTAAGTTCTTGCACTTTTTGGAATTTTAATGGCTTTACCCCGAGCTCGTTTTTCAATATTTGACGAATGGAATATTGCGATATGTTCAGCTCACGAGGCATTTTTGGGCCACTTCGACGCGGCTTTCGATCAAGTCACTTCTTTACTTTTCGAACCATTTCTGCTGATGTTGCTGTTTTCTTCCGTCCACTTCCGTGACGTCGTGCTACGCTACCTGTATCACGGAAACGAGCGATGGTACGAAATACATACGATTTATTCAGATTTAAATGTTGGAGTGCTCTAACAATAGCCACTTTTGGTTTTCCAGCCAAATATATAGAAGTCACACTATCAGGCTTGAATTCCATCCCGAATAAATTTTTTCTGGAAAATTCTCAGCAAAATGCTTTGTAGACAATATAATGAGCTATCACTGGAAAAATTTTAACAGCTGTGAGACGAGTGGCTTAGAAATGATAGCAGTTTGAAGTTGGTTGCATTTTTTTCATCTCACCCTGTATTCTTAGTCAGCGTATAATTCTAGCGATGCCCGTCTGTCTGTTGTAACCATGCTATCTTTAGAACGAATTGAGATAGAAGGCTAACATTTTGCTCACATGTGTATTTTGCCAGTAGACAATGTTCTACAATGTATGACAATAAAAGGGCCCATCAGCTCCATGTTTATGTTTAACCCCGTATAACATTCCTATATTCGATTTCAGAAAAACATGACATTCGATTGCGGCTCAACGTTTTGCTTCCCCATGGAAAGATATAGATATATTTTAATGGTTTTTTAAGTGTGGATTCCTATTATTATTTTTTTTTTTTTGGTATCTTCATAGATTTTAGTCAAAGTAGTAGTTCCCGCCCTGCTGTATTTTTTCTTCCTAATTTTACCGTATTTATTCCCTAATCCTACTCTTTTCTATAAAATTCAATTTCTTTAAAGCTTAAAGAGTTTTATCCTACCAACTTCCCTTTTCAATTTAAATTAACTTCCTCCTTTGTTGGATGTTCCTTCGTTCATGTTGTTGCTGTTGTCGTTACTGTTTTTTTTTTTTTTAATTTTTGTTATTTTCTTTTTTTTTTTTGTTATTTTGAAATTTATGTATAAAGCTTTTCCTCGACTCAAAATTAAAGCCTTTTAAAATCCAATTTTTCTATGTTTTGGATGGCTGGTTTGTGAGTGTGTGTTTTACTCTCTACCGGGTAACCCCAACCACATTACTCTCAATACTCTGGCGGCGGGCTTAACATAACCTTCCTGGCATTTTATACAGCATAGCAACATACTACATACAGACATAATGTACATGGTCTATACATATCTACAACATAGATGATGGTGTTTGTCTGTCTGTGTGTGTATTTGCATGAAAGTAAATTTGGATTTGTGTGAGTGTGTGTATGTAATTTTTTGTATAGCCACCCATGCCACCCTACAATCTGCCATCGACAAAAAAAAACCCCCACCCACCACAACTACACACAAATTGTTTGTTAGGTTCGTTCATTCTCTCTTGTTTCATAATAATGTAATATGCATATTTGCCGCACCCCTTCCCGCTCGCTCTTCACATTTTACAGTATGAATGGGATTCCGTGCCTTCCAAACTCCCCCGAACTCCACTTTAAAATTTGTACGACCCACAAACCACTCATAGAAAACAACGTAGCGCTACCTTCCCACCCAACCAACTAACTAACTATCTAGATACCAATAACGGCCACACTCACTCATTCAGTATTCTCTGAAACACACAAACACATATACCTTTCTTTACTTCCGTTATTAATGGCTGACTAAACAACAAGTACCATGGCTTGTCTTAGACCCCCCTGCACACCTCCCCCATTTTCCCCATACCGCCGCAGTTGGGTTTTGTTGTTGTTGTTTTTGGCATGCCAGAAAAACGCAAAATTTCTCCCCAACTCTTGTTCTCTTTTCTTGTTTTATTCTAAAAACATTCAAAATTTCATTTGCTTGACACTAGAATGTTGTGATGGGTACAACTCACATTATGTTATTGTTTGCTGGGTTATTCCTTTACACACAATTTGGGTGATTTCGAGGACTCTTTTTTTCCATATCCAAAATAAAAAATCCTACAATCTAGCAGACGTTCAGCTAACCAACCATACAGTCAGGCAGCCAGGCTGTTTAGTAGGAGATGAAAGTGTGGTTAGTGGTAGGAGTAGTTATTGGCCTGTCCGTCAGACAGACAGTCTGCCTAAAATGCCGGCAAGGCAGCAGCAAAAAAATATATATAGTCACAACGACATTTCGCTATTTGATTTGCCGGGTTGGTTGCTGTCAGTCCGTCCAATGGGATGCCTTAGTGGTACCAGCAGCCATAGCAGACTAAAGCCATATTCCAACTCTCTCAAAAAAGTAATATTGTTTTTATTTTGTTCTTCTTTTGTTGTTGTTTTCGTTTTGTTTGTCGTTTCTAACGTCGTTTTAAGAGATGTGATATTACATTTTTTTACTTGGATTACAGTAGAACTATGTTGGAGTGAATACGAGTTAAATATAGAAGTTGGTGGTTGCATGCCAATCGACCTTGGGTTAATAAAAATATGGTGATATGTGTGATATATGTAAAGAAAATCGGCTCTAACATCACGTTTCATAAGAGTTAAAGTTATTAAAAAGGTTGACCCTTCGTGGGGGAGTGGACAGAGATTTCCATTTTCGCACCTGAAATAGCACTAATGCAAATATTAGTTGACGCAAAATTGAATTATCCTTTCCCTTTTTGTGCAGTTAACTTAAATTTCGCATATATGGAACCTACAATAGGCCATGTCCCTTAAGAACATTTTTTCTTGAGTTCAGAAAGGGTTAATAAGGGGTTAATTAAGAGAGAGAAAGAGTGAGTGAAAGAGAGGAGGAAGAAAATTATATATAGCAAAAATTGGAACTAATTTTTGCCGGAATATACTGAATTGAAGCAATGTTGAGACGCGGGCTAAATGAAACTTTACACTGAGTTTTTTCCAAATATACAGACAATAAAGATAGACAGAATTTTGGACTTGGGGATTTTATAATTTTCTGAAAATTTTTTCGATCAATTTTAGCAAATTACATAGCACTGCCCAAAAACTTAGAATAAGAAGGTGTCTAAAATTAAAATTTGTCCTATAAGGTTCATATAATTTAGAAAGTATTCCTTGATACCTTTCATTTAAGCCACTCTTTATCCTTAGTTTGGTTTTCTAATGATGTAGTGGAAGATTCCTTGGAACTATTTTAGGTTTGATAAAAAATGCAGCAGTACAGCCGTCCAGTTCGGGCCATGATATTGGGCTCTGCTGAGACTGAACTAGGACCATTCACCAAAAAATGAATGTTCTGTCCTATGGGTGCCTCGGCTGGTGGCACGCGATTTTGTGATTGTCTACGTCCAAGCTTACCAACCAACCAACTAACAACCGGAGCTCTAAAGAGAACTCCACAATTTGCATTGAAAATTTTCCAGTCACTGGATATTCGGTCTCGGTTTCAAGCAGCAACAGGACGGACGACACTTTTCTCATTTTAATCACGCACTAATCCTGAATTAATGATTAAAGGAACACCTTTTGCAGCTTCAACTATATGAATGTTATAATACCTGATAGGGACGCTTGGGTTACTGGTGAACTTCCCTGGACGGTCTGCCTATTAAGTATTCGATCTGCTCCCCTTATACTCTCAAATTTTAATGACAACAGTAGCAATTCAAATTCAAGGTAATACGATGCAAATTACACATTGTACATTTCCATCCATATTCTCAGAAAAATCTTACCCTTTCTTCGTTAATAGATATTTTGTTTTGAGTGTATTCAAATAGTTGCTTGGCAAAGTCCTCCCTGCGCAAGCTTACTTTTTTTTAAAATCTGCGCGAGCGTAGGACTTTTTATTTTCTTCGGTAATCCAACTATACAACAGCGTTTTTCAGGCTGAGATTTTTAAAATCATTAAGGCAGCCGAAATGGTAAGATAACGTAGAAATATCATAATAAGACCAGCGGCTATAAATTTTGGAAGTCGAGCGGCCCTGTCAACTGTAAATTCATGTGTCAACAAATCGAGATTAATTCTTGATTGTAAGAATGCCCTCTTGAAAATACTAGTCTTCATTAAGCTTTATTGGATCCCAGACCATAGTAATATAATGGGGAAAATGGCAGAAGGGTTAGATCGGGGTCGTTTTCAGAAGACAAATCACCGATAAACTATTATGTCAGCCGTTTTAGGATTATCTCATCGAAGCAATTTGCGATAGATGGAATTCTAGGGATATCTGGCTGGCAATCTCGAGAAGAAGCTGCTCTCTTCTATCAATTAGTACCTGAGATCCAAGAGTCGCGGTGAACATATTGACGGGCCAAACATCAGACCTCAAAATGGAAGAAGATCTGCTGGTTATGCACACCATTCTACTAAGCCTTTCTTTCTTGCTTATATATCTCTGATCTATCATATCCCAAATTCCTTCTAGGATAAGAACAATGTTTCACAGGTCTCCGAGTAAAGCAGTTGCCGACTCCTTTAATGAAAACAATATTAAAACTTGACTTCAGTCCTGTAAGATTTAAACAGTGTTCTTGAATAGCTTAAGTAGGGTATATATGGGGAAGTAAGGAAGATATTTGATTTCTTTCGAACCCAAAGTTTTGTTGACTATGTGCTCCGGATGAAATTTGCAGTATCTCTTACCGTTCCCTGAGACACATTCATTAAAAGTGTCTGGGGTTCTAATATATTTTACCCCATGATTGAAGTTATTAATGTTTATTCAATATCACTTCATCTTCAAATGGTATAGCTATTTGTTTGCTTTATACTCCTCGAGAATGCTCTTGATGCTCAATGCGAGATCCATGTCACTGGGATTGAGGCAAATATGATCCTATTTAACAAGTAGGTATGCAACAGGAGATTACTGCCTTGAGAGTACATTTTCTTCTACCCAAACACGTCTCTATTGTATGCACTGAATTTTGTTGAAGATTAAAATAATGGAATGTCAAATGATGTTTGTAATTGGCATTTTTGCCCAATAGGGACCAAGAATTTAAAATGGTCCTTGCCAAAGAAGCCGCCCCTCCGTCTGTTGTAATCACGACAGATTCCAAACGGCATGTGATAGGAAGCTGAAATTTTTCATAGAGTTGTCTTTTTGGTCAGGTCACGGTATTTTGATGATTTTAGCTACAAATTAAGTTCTTTCTAAGTACTTTACCCCCTGGCAGAGAATTGTTTATATTGATCCACGATATCGTATAGCCCCCATTCAACGGATCCCCCCGTTATTAGGTATTTTGATGATTTTAGAAACATTATTCACCAGAATTGTTTCAATTGCCTCTGCGTATGGAGGACCACGTATTTGTATTGCCCCTTTTATATCGGTACCTCCCTATATGCGGTATTTTGATAATTTTAGCTACATTGTTCAAAGTTTCGTATTTGAATATTGTAATGGCGTATGAAAAGATTGTCTACGCAGGTCCACGTTTTCGTACAGACTCCAATATAACGGCGACTTCCTATATTCGGTGTTCTTAAGATTCCAACATAATTTTTATTTTTTTTAAATTTTCCAAATTCGTTCCAAATGGTGGAGGGAATTCAAAGTTCGGCCCGGTCGAACTTACTGCTTTTTTACTTGTTATTCCCCTATTATGGAATTCATCAAATTCTTGCTTCACTGTATATCCCGCTGTATCTCGCTGTTATTTCAATTGTGTTGTTGTTATTTTCAATTTCTAAAATTGCTATTTGCTTTTTGTTGTGTTTAGAAAATATTTACTTTTATGTTTTTTTATTGCTTTTCATGTTAACATAATCATACATATATACGAACATATCAACTACGTATATGAAAGATAATAAATATTTATGTATTAGACTAGGATATGAATAATAATGCTTGTTTACTCAAGCTTTTACACAAAACATTAAAATAGCTGCGGAACAAAAGGAGAAGACCGAGAGGTCTTCTCATAGAAGACCAAGTGGCCTTCCCCTTTAAAAGCAAGTGGCATAGAAGACCAAGTGGCTTTCTTATAGAGGACCAAATGGTCTTCTCAGAGAAGACCAAGTTGTCTTTTCACAGTGGTATTCTCATAGAAGACTTACAGAAGACCCAGTGGACACCTCACAGAAGACCAAGTGGTTTTCTCATAGAAGACCAAGTGGTCTTCTCATAGAAGACCATGTGGTCTTCTCATAGAAGACCATGTGGTCTTCTCACAGAAGACAAAGTGGTCTTCTCACAGAAGAGAAAGTGGTCTTCTCACAGAAGACCAAGTGGTCTTCTCACAGAAGACCAAGTGGTCTTCTCACAGAAGACCAAGTGGTCTTCTCACAAAAGACAAAGTGGTCTTCTCACAGATGAAGAAGTGGTCTTCTCACAGAAGAAGAAGTGGCCTTCTCATAGAAGAAGAAGTGGTCTTCTCATAGAAGAAGAAGTGGTCTTCTCACAGAAGACCAAGTGGTCCTCTCAGAGAAGACAAAGTGGTTTTCTCATAGAAGACCAAGTGGTCTTCTCACAAAAGACAAAGTTGTCTTCTCACAGAAGAAGAAGTGGCCTTCTCATAGAAGAAGAAGTGGTCTTCTCATAGAAGAAGAAGTGGCCTTCTCATAGAAGAAGAAGTGGCCTTCTCATAGAAGAAGAAGTGGTCTTCTCACAGAAGACCAAGTGGTCCTCTCAGAGAAGACAAAGTGGTTTTCTCATAGAAGACACGGGGGTCTTCTAATAGAAGACAAAGTGATCTTCTCACAGAAGACCAAGTGGTCCTCTCAGAGAAGACAAAGTGGTTTTCTCATAGAAGACAAAGTGGTCTTCTCATAGAAGACAAAAGGGGTCTTCTCATACAAGTCAAAGTGGTCTTCTCATAGAACAAATGTCTTCAGAACCGAATCTTCAGGAGGAGAGCCTCCTGATTTCACTTTCTTGAAAATCCCAAATGTATTACTTTGCAGACAACTGCATATGAATAGATACAAGTTCTGGGTTCTATGCATTTTTATCCAACATCCAACTTGACTTCTTCGAAACCCCGTTTGTTTGTTGTTATTATTGCTTTTATTGTTGTTGTTGTTCCTGCTTTATTGTTATTTCATCTTAATTAATTCCCCTGAAGTTTGTTTTTAATGTGTTCGGCAATTTAAGTTTTCTGTTTTTTTTTTATCACTTTTAATTGAGTTTAAAAAGAACAAAAAACGAAAATTGTGAGAAAGAGAGTGAGTGTGTGAGATGGAGAGTGGAAAAATGCATACTGAATTTGCTTATATTGTTTTAGTTAGATTTAGTTGGTGTTGTTATTGTTGTTCTTGCAGTGTTTTTATTGTTTTATTGAGGCAATAAAAAATGGAAGGTATAACAGCGCTGATATATACAATGTAAACACACACATACGCGCACATTGGCAGTGTATATGAAAAGGCCAGAGCTGCTGTTTGTTCCCCCCTTTTCTCATCATTTACATTTTGCTAAGCAGTGGTGTAGGTGAATTGAATTTATGGTGTATTCGTGAAAATGAGGTGGTGAGGGGGATTAGGGGTCATATATGTGGGAAAGGAAAAACCGTCCCAGCTGTAGCGTTGACATTAACAGCAACAGACACCGACTGTAACACGCTGCTTGCCTGTGAGTATGTGTGTGTGTTACTTTGTCTGCGAGCCTCTGTAATAGAAATCGATCATAAAATCTCGTATGTGTTGAGTTATAGTCTGTTTATTTTACTTTGCAAAGGTCCTCCCGTGTGAATCATAAATCATTTACGTAATTTATGTACCCTACCTATGTGTAAATGTATGTTCTAATGGCTGATCTAAGATTCAATAATTCGATCCAGGTAGATAAAAAGTTATACGAAAGGGATAAAAAGGGAAATCTTGGGGGGAAATATAGCCATTGTCACTGTTGTCGTAGGGCGTAGATGGATGGCATGGAATATTGTCAGATTCCCCTAATATAGCGAAAATTTGAACACACTATGGTTTTGTGTTATTGGGAAACTTGACAGAATTTGGTGATTTTCATGCATGTCCGTCCGTCGGACAAATTTTAAAAATATAAGGTTCAGATATAGTTATAGTTCCCATATAAATATTGCACCAGCTTCCGCTTTTAACAAACTTGAACCGTCATGTCTTCACTATAACAATTATATTTGGTAACCTAGATATACCATTGCTAAATTTTGTCAAACTCTGTTCAGATTTAGATATCGGTCTCATATACATATTCATCCGATTCCAGGTTCATTGTGAACCAAAGGCATATTTTATGCCCAACTGCGATGAATTTTTACACATGAATCCGAATTCGGTATATAAGTCAGTCGAATTAACTGAAGATCAATTCAGATATGAAGGATTTTGGTACGAGAAATATATGAGATAGCCATCGATTGATATTAATTATTCAATTGTTAAATATTCGGCCGGTCTGACTTTCTTAATTAAGGTTTTAGACAAAATTTACGATTTTTTTAATTTATTAAATGAAATGTTCCAATTATTGATGGATCCGAAAGTGCTAAAATGAACCTTTCGTATGGACCTATCCCTCCTACAATTTGCATAGTGGGATCTGTTCATGTGTAAAACAGCAACATTTCTAAAATGAAATGTTTCGAAGATCACTCCCAGCATCTCTTCAACGGAGACCTATCCCTTACACATTTTTTATGCGAATTTTTAATTTCTTCAGTAAAACATTATGAGCAATTTTTCATGTCCGTCAAGATAAATTTAAATTTAATTAGCAAAGACACAAACCAAGGTGATTTTTTCTCCGGTTCACAAAGGGTTAATAAAGAGAGAGAGAGAGAAAGAGAGAGAGAGGGAGAGATAGAGAGAGGGAGTAGTAAACCAGAGAAAATTAAAGGTAAACTAAATTATATTAGTTTTCATCAAGTTTCATAATTTTCCCTACAAATTTCAAATTTAAAATGAAATCGCTAAATAAAAACCTAATTAAAATTTACGTTGAAAAACTTTGAAACCCTTAACCGTTTAAACCGAGAATAAAATATTTAAAAATGAAGCGGTGTCGTGGCTGGGCACAAATG
This sequence comes from Musca domestica, assembly GCF_030504385.1. Lineage (NCBI taxonomy): Eukaryota > Metazoa > Arthropoda > Insecta > Diptera > Muscidae > Musca > Musca domestica. The sequence goes on along the minus strand of NW_026712340.1, from coordinate 5,881,593 downwards.
AAAGATCTCGAGGAGTACTTTCCGAATCTGTGGACCTTATAGTCAAAAAGAATTTCAGACTTAGGAATTTTTTGCATTTTCTGAAGAATTATCGCTCAATTTTAGGGAAATCGCAGATAAAAGGGTCCACAGAACAGAAACTAAAAATGAAGCGGTGTCGTGGCTGGGCACAAGTGAAAGATCTCGAGGAGTACTTTCCGAATCTGTGGACCTTATAGTCAAAAAGAATTTCAGACTTAGGAATTTTTTGCATTTTCTGAAGAATTATCGCTCAATTTTAGGGAAATCGCAGATAAAAGGGTCCACAGAACAGAAACTAAAAATGAAGCGGTGTCGAGGCTGGGCACAAATGAAAGGTCTCGAGGAGTACTTTCCGAATCTGTGGACCTTATAGTCAAAAAGAATTTCAGACTTAGGAATTTTTTGCATTTTCTGAAGAATTATCGCTCAATTTTAGGGAAATCGCAGATAAAAGGGTCCACAGAACAGAAACTAAAAATGAAGCGGTGTCGAGGCTGGGCACAAATGAAAGGTCTCGAGGAGTACTTTCCGAATCTGTGGACCTTATAGTCAAAAAGAATTTCAGACTTAGGAATTTTTTGCATTTTCTGAAGAATTATCGCTCAATTTTAGGGAAATCGCAGATAAAAGGGTCCACAGAACAGAAACTAAAAATGAAGCGGTGTCGAGGCTGGGCACAAATGAAAGGTCTCGAGGAGTACTTTCCGAATCTGTGGACCTTATAGTCAAAAAGAATTTCAGACTTAGGAATTTTTTGCATTTTCTGAAGAATTATCGCTCAATTTTAGGGAAATCGCAGATAAAAGGGTCCACAGAACAGAAACTAAAAATGAAGCGGTGTCGAGGCTGGGCACAAATGAAAGGTCTCGAGGAGTACTTTCCGAATCTGTGGACCTTATAGTCAAAAAGAATTTCAGACTTAGGAATTTTTTGCATTTTCTGAAGAATTATCGCTCAATTTTAGGGAAATCGCAGATAAAAGGGTCCACAGAACAGAAACTAAAAATGAAGCGGTGTCGAGGCTGGGCACAAATGAAAGGTCTCGAGGAGTACTTTCCGAATCTGTGGACCTTATAGTCAAAAAGAATTTCAGACTTAGGAATTTTTTGCATTTTCTGAAGAATTATCGCTCAATTTTAGGGAAATCGCAGATAAAAGGGTCCACAGAACAGAAACTAAAAATGAAGCGGTGTCGAGGCTGGGCACAAATGAAAGGTCTCGAGGAGTACTTTCCGAATCTGTGGACCTTATAGTCAAAAAGAATTTCAGACTTAGGAATTTTTTGCATTTTCTGAAGAATTATCGCTCAATTTTAGGGAAATCGCAGATAAAAGGGTCCACAGAACAGAAACTAAAAATGAAGCGGTGTCGTGGCTGGGCACAAATGAAAGATCTCGAGGAGTACTTTCCGAATCTGTGGACCTTATAGTCAAAAAGAATTTCAGACTTAGGAATTTTTTGCATTTTCTGAAGAATTATCGCTCAATTTTAGGGAAATCGCAGATAAAAGGGTCCACAGAACAGAAACTAAAAATGAAGCGGTGTCGAGGCTGGGCACAAATGAAAGGTCTCGAGGAGTACTTTCCGAATCTGTGGACCTTATAGTCAAAAAGAATTTCAGACTTAGGAATTTTTTGCATTTTCTGAAGAATTATCGCTCAATTTTAGGGAAATCGCAGATAAAAGGGTCCACAGAACAGAAACTAAAAATGAAGCGGTGTCGTGGCTGGGCACAAATGAAAGATCTCGAGGAGTACTTTCCGAATCTGTGGACCTTATAGTCAAAAAGAATTTCAGACTTAGGAATTTTTTGCATTTTCTGAAGAATTATCGCTCAATTTTAGGGAAATCGCAGATAAAAGGGTCCACAGAACAGAAACTAAAAATGAAGCGGTGTCGAGGCTGGGCACAAATGAAAGGTCTCGAGGAGTACTTTCCGAATCTGTGGACCTTATAGTCAAAAAGAATTTCAGACTTAGGAATTTTTTGCATTTTCTGAAGAATTATCGCTCAATTTTAGGGAAATCGCAGATAAAAGGGTCCACAGAACAGAAACTAAAAATGAAGCGGTGTCGAGGCTGGGCACAAATGAAAGGTCTCGAGGAGTACTTTCCGAATCTGTGGACCTTATAGTCAAAAAGAATTTCAGACTTAGGAATTTTTTGCATTTTCTGAAGAATTATAGCTCAATTTTAGGGAAATCGCAGATAAAAGGGTCCACAGAACAGAAACTAAAAATGAAGCGGTGTCGAGGCTGGGCACAAATGAAAGGTCTCGAGGAGTACTTTCCGAATCTGTGGACCTTATAGTCAAAAAGAATTTCAGACTTAGGAATTTTTTGCATTTTCTGAAGAATTATCGCTCAATTTTAGGGAAATCGCAGATAAAAGGGTCCACAGAACAGAAACTAAAAATGAAGCGGTGTCGAGGCTGGGCACAAATGAAAGGTCTCGAGGAGTACTTTCCGAATCTGTGGACCTTATAGTCAAAAAGAATTTCAGACTTAGGAATTTTTTGCATTTTCTGAAGAATTATCGCTCAATTTTAGGGAAATCGCAGATAAAAGGGTCCACAGAACAGAAACTAAAAATGAAGCGGTGTCGAGGCTGGGCACAAATGAAAGGTCTCGAGGAGTACTTTCCGAATCTGTGGACCTTATAGTCAAAAAGAATTTCAGACTTAGGAATTTTTTGCATTTTCTGAAGAATTATCGCTCAATTTTAGGGAAATCGCAGATAAAAGGGTCCACAGAACAGAAACTAAAAATGAAGCGGTGTCGAGGCTGGGCACAAATGAAAGGTCTCGAGGAGTACTTTCCGAATCTGTGGACCTTATAGTCAAAAAGAATTTCAGACTTAGGAATTTTTTGCATTTTCTGAAGAATTATCGCTCAATTTTAGGGAAATCGCAGATAAAAGGGTCCACAGAACAGAAACTAAAAATGAAGCGGTGTCGTGGCTGGGCACAAATGAAAGATCTCGAGGAGTACTTTCCGAATCTGTGGACCTTATAGTCAAAAAGAATTTCAGACTTAGGAATTTTTTGCATTTTCTGAAGAATTATCGCTCAATTTTAGGGAAATCGCAGATAAAAGGGTCCACAGAACAGAAACTAAAAATGAAGCGGTGTCGAGGCTGGGCACAAATGAAAGGTCTCGAGGAGTACTTTCCGAATCTGTGGACCTTATAGTCAAAAAGAATTTCAGACTTAGGAATTTTTTGCATTTTCTGAAGAATTATCGCTCAATTTTAGGGAAATCGCAGATAAAAGGGTCCACAGAACAGAAACTAAAAATGAAGCGGTGTCGTGGCTGGGCACAAATGAAAGATCTCGAGGAGTACTTTCCGAATCTGTGGACCTTATAGTCAAAAAGAATTTCAGACTTAGGAATTTTTTGCATTTTCTGAAGAATTATCGCTCAATTTTAGGGAAATCGCAGATAAAAGGGTCCACAGAACAGAAACTAAAAATGAAGCGGTGTCGAGGCTGGGCACAAATGAAAGGTCTCGAGGAGTACTTTCCGAATCTGTGGACCTTATAGTCAAAAAGAATTTCAGACTTAGGAATTTTTTGCATTTTCTGAAGAATTATCGCTCAATTTTAGGGAAATCGCAGATAAAAGGGTCCACAGAACAGAAACTAAAAATGAAGCGGTGTCGAGGCTGGGCACAAATGAAAGGTCTCGAGGAGTACTTTCCGAATCTGTGGACCTTATAGTCAAAAAGAATTTCAGACTTAGGAATTTTTTGCATTTTCTGAAGAATTATAGCTCAATTTTAGGGAAATCGCAGATAAAAGGGTCCACAGAACAGAAACTAAAAATGAAGCGGTGTCGAGGCTGGGCACAAATGAAAGGTCTCGAGGAGTACTTTCCGAATCTGTGGACCTTATAGTCAAAAAGAATTTCAGACTTAGGAATTTTTTGCATTTTCTGAAGAATTATCGCTCAATTTTAGGGAAATCGCAGATAAAAGGGTCCACAGAACAGAAACTAAAAATGAAGCGGTGTCGTGGCTGGGCACAAATGAAAGATCTCGAGGAGTACTTTCCGAATCTGTGGACCTTATAGTCAAAAAGAATTTCAGACTTAGGAATTTTTTGCATTTTCTGAAGAATTATCGCTCAATTTTAGGGAAATCGCAGATAAAAGGGTCCACAGAACAGAAACTAAAAATGAAGCGGTGTCGAGGCTGGGCACAAATGAAAGGTCTCGAGGAGTACTTTCCGAATCTGTGGACCTTATAGTCAAAAAGAATTTCAGACTTAGGAATTTTTTGCATTTTCTGAAGAATTATCGCTCAATTTTAGGGAAATCGCAGATAAAAGGGTCCACAGAACAGAAACTAAAAATGAAGCGGTGTCGAGGCTGGGCACAAATGAAAGGTCTCGAGGAGTACTTTCCGAATCTGTGGACCTTATAGTCAAAAAGAATTTCAGACTTAGGAATTTTTTGCATTTTCTGAAGAATTATCGCTCAATTTTAGGGAAATCGCAGATAAAAGGGTCCACAGAACAGAAACTAAAAATGAAGCGGTGTCGAGGCTGGGCACAAATGAAAGGTCTCGAGGAGTACTTTCCGAATCTGTGGACCTTATAGTCAAAAAGAATTTCAGACTTAGGAATTTTTTGCATTTTCTGAAGAATTATCGCTCAATTTTAGGGAAATCGCAGATAAAAGGGTCCACAGAACAGAAACTAAAAATGAAGCGGTGTCGAGGCTGGGCACAAATGAAAGGTCTCGAGGAGTACTTTCCGAATCTGTGGACCTTATAGTCAAAAAGAATTTCAGACTTAGGAATTTTTTGCATTTTCTGAAGAATTATCGCTCAATTTTAGGGAAATCGCAGATAAAAGGGTCCACAGAACAGAAACTAAAAATGAAGCGGTGTCGAGGCTGGGCACAAATGAAAGGTCTCGAGGAGTACTTTCCGAATCTGTGGACCTTATAGTCAAAAAGAATTTCAGACTTAGGAATTTTTTGCATTTTCTGAAGAATTATCGCTCAATTTTAGGGAAATCGCAGATAAAAGGGTCCACAGAACAGAAACTAAAAATGAAGCGGTGTCGAGGCTGGGCACAAATGAAAGGTCTCGAGGAGTACTTTCCGAATCTGTGGACCTTATAGTCAAAAAGAATTTCAGACTTAGGAATTTTTTGCATTTTCTGAAGAATTATCGCTCAATTTTAGGGAAATCGCAGATAAAAGGGTCCACAGAACAGAAACTAAAAATGAAGCGGTGTCGAGGCTGGGCACAAATGAAAGGTCTCGAGGAGTACTTTCCGAATCTGTGGACCTTATAGTCAAAAAGAATTTCAGACTTAGGAATTTTTTGCATTTTCTGAAGAATTATCGCTCAATTTTAGGGAAATAGCAGATAAAAGGGTCCACAGAACAGAAACTAAAAATGAAGCGGTGTCGTGGCTGGGCACAAATGAAAGATCTCGAGGAGTACTTTCCGAATCTGTGGACCTTATAGTCAAAAAGAATTTCAGACTTAGGAATTTTTTGCATTTTCTGAAGAATTATCGCTCAATTTTAGGGAAATCGCAGATAAAAGGGTCCACAGAACAGAAACTAAAAATGAAGCGGTGTCGAGGCTGGGCACAAATGAAAGGTCTCGAGGAGTACTTTCCGAATCTGTGGACCTTATAGTCAAAAAGAATTTCAGACTTAGGAATTTTTTGCATTTTCTGAAGAATTATAGCTCAATTTTAGGGAAATCGCAGATAAAAGGGTCCACAGAACAGAAACTAAAAATGAAGCGGTGTCGAGGCTGGGCACAAATGAAAGGTCTCGAGGAGTACTTTCCGAATCTGTGGACCTTATAGTCAAAAAGAATTTCAGACTTAGGAATTTTTTGCATTTTCTGAAGAATTATCGCTCAATTTTAGGGAAATCGCAGATAAAAGGGTCCACAGAACAGAAACTAAAAATGAAGCGGTGTCGAGGCTGGGCACAAATGAAAGGTCTCGAGGAGTACTTTCCGAATCTGTGGACCTTATAGTCAAAAAGAATTTCAGACTTAGGAATTTTTTGCATTTTCTGAAGAATTATCGCTCAATTTTAGGGAAATCGCAGATAAAAGGGTCCACAGAACAGAAACTAAAAATGAAGCGGTGTCGAGGCTGGGCACAAATGAAAGGTCTCGAGGAGTACTTTCCGAATCTGTGGACCTTATAGTCAAAAAGAATTTCAGACTTAGGAATTTTTTGCATTTTCTGAAGAATTATCGCTCAATTTTAGGGAAATCGCAGATAAAAGGGTCCACAGAACAGAAACTAAAAATGAAGCGGTGTCGAGGCTGGGCACAAATGAAAGGTCTCGAGGAGTACTTTCCGAATCTGTGGACCTTATAGTCAAAAAGAATTTCAGACTTAGGAATTTTTTGCATTTTCTGAAGAATTATCGCTCAATTTTAGGGAAATAGCAGATAAAAGGGTCCACAGAACAGAAACTAAAAATGAAGCGGTGTCGTGGCTGGGCACAAATGAAAGATCTCGAGGAGTACTTTCCGAATCTGTGGACCTTATAGTCAAAAAGAATTTCAGACTTAGGAATTTTTTGCATTTTCTGAAGAATTATCGCTCAATTTTAGGGAAATCGCAGATAAAAGGGTCCACAGAACAGAAACTAAAAATGAAGCGGTGTCGAGGCTGGGCACAAATGAAAGGTCTCGAGGAGTACTTTCCGAATCTGTGGACCTTATAGTCAAAAAGAATTTCAGACTTAGGAATTTTTTGCATTTTCTGAAGAATTATCGCTCAATTTTAGGGAAATCGCAGATAAAAGGGTCCACAGAACAGAAACTAAAAATGAAGCGGTGTCGAGGCTGGGCACAAATGAAAGGTCTCGAGGAGTACTTTCCGAATCTGTGGACCTTATAGTCAAAAAGAATTTCAGACTTAGGAATTTTTTGCATTTTCTGAAGAATTATCGCTCAATTTTAGGGAAATCGCAGATAAAAGGGTCCACAGAACAGAAACTAAAAATGAAGCGGTGTCGAGGCTGGGCACAAATGAAAGGTCTCGAGGAGTACTTTCCGAATCTGTGGACCTTATAGTCAAAAAGAATTTCAGACTTAGGAATTTTTTGCATTTTCTGAAGAATTATCGCTCAATTTTAGGGAAATCGCAGATAAAAGGGTCCACAGAACAGAAACTAAAAATGAAGCGGTGTCGAGGCTGGGCACAAATGAAAGGTCTCGAGGAGTACTTTCCGAATCTGTGGACCTTATAGTCAAAAAGAATTTCAGACTTAGGAATTTTTTGCATTTTCTGAAGAATTATCGCTCAATTTTAGGGAAATCGCAGATAAAAGGGTCCACAGAACAGAAACTAAAAATGAAGCGGTGTCGAGGCTGGGCACAAATGAAAGGTCTCGAGGAGTACTTTCCGAATCTGTGGACCTTATAGTCAAAAAGAATTTCAGACTTAGGAATTTTTTGCATTTTCTGAAGAATTATCGCTCAATTTTAGGGAAATCGCAGATAAAAGGGTCCACAGAACAGAAACTAAAAATGAAGCGGTGTCGAGGCTGGGCACAAATGAAAGGTCTCGAGGAGTACTTTCCGAATCTGTGGACCTTATAGTCAAAAAGAATTTCAGACTTAGGAATTTTTTGCATTTTCTGAAGAATTATCGCTCAATTTTAGGGAAATCGCAGATAAAAGGGTCCACAAAACAGAAACTAAAAATGAAGCGGTGTCGAGGCTGGGCACAAATGAAAGGTCTCGAGGAGTACTTTCCGAATCTGTGGACCTTATAGTCAAAAAGAATTTGCAAAAATAAAAATTTGCAAAAATAAAAAAGTAATTGTTGTATCAAAGTATGAATTTGAAAATAAAAATTAAACATTTGAAATAAAAAATAGTGTTTTCACGTTTTTCCTACAACCTACTACTTGTTGGTGTAAAATTAACTTAGTGCAGAATAAGCATAAACGAAATAATGGCCCATGTGTACAAAAATATATGTTTTCCAACACCGGATTGCACTCTTCTGGCGAAGCATTTTCTTAAAACAAAAAAAAAAATTCCTAAAAAAAAAGAAATAGTAACGTTCGCATTTTGGGAGCGCGCACTTAGTTCTTTGTCTTCTCACAAACACTTTACGCAGGATCGTGCTTCTCTTTCTCACTCTCTCTCTCCCTCTTCACGACTCTGCTATACATGAAGAACATTTGTTAAATTTTTCGGTTTTTTGTAAAAGCTTTTAGAGCTTTCCTCAGTGAGAGCAAATATAAAGCTAAAATCAAATCTAACAAATTCAATTCGAACTTCGAAAAATAGTGAGAGCATTGATTGGAGTTAAAATTGAACCGAAGGTAATATACATGCACTGACAAAAAAATGTTGAATTCAAATTATAAATACAGAAAATACAAAAATAATTGCAACACATTTTTAATTAATTTCTAAATTTGTGCCCAGCCTCGACACCGCTTCATTTTTAGTTTCTGTTCTGTGGACCCTTTTATCTGCGATTTCCCTAAAATTGAGCTATAATTCTTCAGAAAATGCAAAAAATTCCTAAGTCTGAAATTCTTTTTGACTATAAGGTCCACAGATTCGGAAAGTACTCCTCGAGACCTTTCATTTGTGCCCAGCCTCGACGCCGCTTCATTTTTAGTTTCTGTTCTGTGGACCCTTTTATCTGCGATTTCCCTAAAATTGAGCGATAATTCTTCAGAAAATGCAAAAAATTCCTAAGTCTGAAATTCTTTTTGACTATAAGGTCCACAGATTCGGAAAGTACTCCTCGAGACCTTTCATTTGTGCCCAGCCTCGACACCGCTTCATTTTTAGTTTCTGTTCTGTGGACCCTTTTATCTGCGATTTCCCTAAAATTGAGCGATAATTCTTCAGAAAATGCAAAAAATTCCTAAGTCTGAAATTCTTTTTGACTATAAGGTCCACAGATTCGGAAAGTACTCCTCGAGACCTTTCATTTGTGCCCAGCCTCGACACCGCTTCATTTTTAGTTTCTGTTCTGTGGACCCTTTTATCTGCGATTTCCCTAAAATTGAGCGATAATTCTTCAGAAAATGCAAAAAATTCCTAAGTCTGAAATTCTTTTTGACTATAAGGTCCACAGATTCGGAAAGTACTCCTCGAGACCTTTCATTTGTGCCCAGCCTCGACACCGCTTCATTTTTAGTTTCTGTTCTGTGGACCCTTTTATCTGCTATTTCCCTAAAATTGAGCGATAATTCTTCAGAAAATGCAAAAAATTCCTAAGTCTGAAATTCTTTTTGACTATAAGGTCCACAGATTCGGAAAGTACTCCTCGAGACCTTTCATTTGTGCCCAGCCTCGACACCGCTTCATTTTTAGTTTCTGTTCTGTGGACCCTTTTATCTGCGATTTCCCTAAAATTGAGCGATAATTCTTCAGAAAATGCAAAAAATTCCTAAGTCTGAAATTCTTTTTGACTATAAGGTCCACAGATTCGGAAAGTACTCCTCGAGACCTTTCATTTGTGCCCAGCCTCGACACCGCTTCATTTTTAGTTTCTGTTCTGTGGACCCTTTTATCTGCGATTTCCCTAAAATTGAGCGATAATTCTTCAGAAAATGCAAAAAATTCCTAAGTCTGAAATTCTTTTTGACTATAAGGTCCACAGATTCGGAAAGTACTCCTCGAGACCTTTCATTTGTGCCCAGCCTCGACACCGCTTCATTTTTAGTTTCTGTTCTGTGGACCCTTTTATCTGCGATTTCCCTAAAATTGAGCGATAATTCTTCAGAAAATGCAAAAAATTCCTAAGTCTGAAATTCTTTTTGACTATAAGGTCCACAGATTCGGAAAGTACTCCTCGAGATCTTTCATTTGTGCCCAGCCACGACACCGCTTCATTTTTAGTTTCTGTTCTGTGGACCCTTTTATCTGCGATTTCCCTAAAATTGAGCGATAATTCTTCAGAAAATGCAAAAAATTCCTAAGTCTGAAATTCTTTTTGACTATAAGGTCCACAGATTCGGAAAGTACTCCTCGAGACCTTTCATTTGTGCCCAGCCTCGACACCGCTTCATTTTTAGTTTCTGTTCTGTGGACCCTTTTATCTGCGATTTCCCTAAAATTGAGCTATAATTCTTCAGAAAATGCAAAAAATTCCTAAGTCTGAAATTCTTTTTGACTATAAGGTCCACAGATTCGGAAAGTACTCCTCGAGACCTTTCATTTGTGCCCAGCCTCGACACCGCTTCATTTTTAGTTTCTGTTCTGTGGACCCTTTTATCTGCGATTTCCCTAAAATTGAGCGATAATTCTTCAGAAAATGCAAAAAATTCCTAAGTCTGAAATTCTTTTTGACTATAAGGTCCACAGATTCGGAAAGTACTCCTCGAGACCTTTCATTTGTGCCCAGCCTCGACACCGCTTCATTTTTAGTTTCTGTTCTGTGGACCCTTTTATCTGCGATTTCCCTAAAATTGAGCGATAATTCTTCAGAAAATGCAAAAAATTCCTAAGTCTGAAATTCTTTTTGACTATAAGGTCCACAGATTCGGAAAGTACTCCTCGAGATCTTTCATTTGTGCCCAGCCACGACACCGCTTCATTTTTAGTTTCTGTTCTGTGGACCCTTTTATCTGCGATTTCCCTAAAATTGAGCGATAATTCTTCAGAAAATGCAAAAAATTCCTAAGTCTGAAATTCTTTTTGACTATAAGGTCCACAGATTCGGAAAGTACTCCTCGAGACCTTTCATTTGTGCCCAGCCTCGACACCGCTTCATTTTTAGTTTCTGTTCTGTGGACCCTTTTATCTGCGATTTCCCTAAAATTGAGCGATAATTCTTCAGAAAATGCAAAAAATTCCTAAGTCTGAAATTCTTTTTGACTATAAGGTCCACAGATTCGGAAAGTACTCCTCGAGATCTTTCATTTGTGCCCAGCCACGACACCGCTTCATTTTTAGTTTCTGTTCTGTGGACCCTTTTATCTGCGATTTCCCTAAAATTGAGCGATAATTCTTCAGAAAATGCAAAAAATTCCTAAGTCTGAAATTCTTTTTGACTATAAGGTCCACAGATTCGGAAAGTACTCCTCGAGACCTTTCATTTGTGCCCAGCCTCGACACCGCTTCATTTTTAGTTTCTGTTCTGTGGACCCTTTTATCTGCGATTTCCCTAAAATTGAGCGATAATTCTTCAGAAAATGCAAAAAATTCCTAAGTCTGAAATTCTTTTTGACTATAAGGTCCACAGATTCGGAAAGTACTCCTCGAGACCTTTCATTTGTGCCCAGCCTCGACACCGCTTCATTTTTAGTTTCTGTTCTGTGGACCCTTTTATCTGCGATTTCCCTAAAATTGAGCGATAATTCTTCAGAAAATGCAAAAAATTCCTAAGTCTGAAATTCTTTTTGACTATAAGGTCCACAGATTCGGAAAGTACTCCTCGAGATCTTTCATTTGTGCCCAGCCACGACACCGCTTCATTTTTAGTTTCTGTTCTGTGGACCCTTTTATCTGCGATTTCCCTAAAATTGAGCGATAATTCTTCAGAAAATGCAAAAAATTCCTAAGTCTGAAATTCTTTTTGACTATAAGGTCCACAGATTCGGAAAGTACTCCTCGAGATCTTTCATTTGTGCCCAGCCACGACACCGCTTCATTTTTAAATATTTTATTCTCGGTTTAAACGGTTAAGGGTTTCAAAGTTTTTCAACGTAAATTTTAGTTAGGTTTTTATTTAGCGATTTCATTTTAAATTTGAAATTTGTAGGGAAAATTATGAAACTTGATGAAAACTAATATAATTTAGTTTACCTTTAATTTTCTCTGGTTTACTACTCCCTCTCTCTATCTCTCCCTCTCTCTCTCTCTTTCTCTCTCTCTCTCTTTATTAACCCTTTGTGAACCGGAGAAAAAATCACCTTGGTTTGTGTCTTTGCTAATTAAATTTAAATTTATCTTGACGGACATCAATTTTTCTTGGGTTACGAACTTAGGTTCCCGGGAATTTATAGCGAAATTTCGGGTTCAATACCCGGGTTAGAAACGGAATCACTAAAAATACGCAATATGATGAGGGACTTAAAAATAGTTTGGGAATTTTTACAAAATTATCAATTTTTTGGACCGGATTTTTAAAAAAAGTCCCCTCAAGAAACCGAAAAATGGTCCATTTTGAGGGTCCATAAAATATACCAAGTCATAGATGAAATCCTAAGCATTCCAAAATACTAAAATATGTGTCATTATCTTTGCGGATCCAGAGACAATTTAATTCGAAAACAAACGTATCCTGAAATTAATAATTTTTTGAGAAGTCAGACTTTGGACGGGACTTCCAAGTTTGCCCATCAACGAATGCTCGAACCAGTTTTTCTGAATTTAATACTTTTTTAAGTAGCCGGACTTCGGCCGGGGCTTGAGATTTTCTCTTCTAAGCTTGTGCAACATCGGCGACCTGAATCAAAGTTATTCTAAATTACATTATTTTTAAGTAGCCGGCCTGCAACCAGGGCTTGCAATTTTCTTCTCTGGGTATGTCCAACACCGGCTATACGAACCAAAGTTATTATAAGTTGCCGGCTTTCGACCGAGGCTTTCAGATTTTCTCCATTGTGGTATGTTCAATACCGGCTACGTGAACCGAAGATTTTCCTAGTTTTATACTTGTTTAAGTAGCTGCGAGAAGAAATATAATACTAAGATATATTTAATCATTATGGAAAGGATAGATTAGTATCAACTATAATTTAGCATGTAAACTGTAGTCCTCCACAATAGGGTCTTTTTAGACTTTGGGGGATTTCATGAAAAATGCGATTCTAAAACGTCGATAATTTTTATTTAACTCCCGAAAATTTTTTAATAATTTTTGGATAGGTATTATATAATCATAATATCATAAGCTTCTTAATGATCCTATATAGTCTAAATTGGTTTAGTAGATTCGGGTCGAGTCCGGGGCCATCGGTTTTTAATATCAGGAAATACTTATCCGAAATCAACAAATTCATCAGATTTTTGAAAATCTGATTATATGAAATTTATTTATATTCTGAAAGGACTCCTTGAAATATTATATTTTAGCCGAGTCTCAAAACCCGATGTTTTTATCATTTTTTTCTGAAAATCAAAATGTGGTATTTCTTTAAAAGAGTTTCCCTAAAGCTATCAATTGAGCAGTTTTTAGTTTTTTTAATTCACCAGTCCTTTAGACATTTTCTTGCGATAAAACAATTAAACCGTTAACACTAGATTCTAACAACAAAAGAGAGAGTTGCATTTTTATTCAATTATTTTTCGGTAATTTGTTATTGTTTTTATGGATGGATTTCTCAAGTTATTCATTAGTTTTTGTGTGTTAACATGTCAGCAGTAGTAAATTCGTTTCATCTCAACTGTAGAGAAGATAAACAAACACACACGCATATTTCTACACATTCCTACATGTCTTTAAACTTAATTGTTAAAATATGTATTTGCACTAGTTTTTATTTTTTGGTTTGTTATTTACGGCAATTTGTGAATGTGTGAAAGATTTGTTGTTGTTGGTGTTTTTATTCAAGATTGCCTTTTTTCTTAGTTTTCCCTAGTCGTCTTTATTTTTGTGTGGATAAAACGACGTTGTTATTGCTTCTTCTTCTGCTGCTGCTTCTTGTACCTCTTTATCAAATAGTCGTATGACAGCTTCTAAAAATGCATTTGTCCCACTTCCCACTCAGAGTCATTACAATAATAACAACAAAATGAATTGCAATACCAACAACAACTGCACTCAGCCAGTCGTCACACAAGCACATCAGTAAAAACAATGCCCCCTCAACATATTCTAATACATGCCACACATTGGCAACACAACACGCATACACAGAGACACAGGCAAATAATTGTCGTCTCTACTAAACACAACACTAATAATAATAGTGACAGTAGCGGTAGCAACAACAACAGCAACGAACAGTGTTTAATAAGGAAAAAATAATAATAAATAACAACAAATAATACATTTTCTATTTGAGTGCTTTCTCTTCTTGATAAGCAAGTTTTCTTCATATCCTCCTATTTTTATTATTTATTTACAGCTGCAGCCACCAGCAGCAATGCGCTCTGTTGTTGATTATGTTGCTCTGTCAACGTAGTGTTCTCTGCTAATATTGCTCTCTCGTTCTCTCTGTCTATTTACTCTCCCAGTGTTGTAGTGCCGCTCAACGCAACACATATTGTACATTACTGCTTTGTTTTCTTGTTTCTTCTTACAAAGCTGGCTGGCCTGTGCCTGGTGGGGACGAAACCCCACGAACACCCCTTGCCTCTTTCTTCATTCCCTAACGAAACAAGCAACCAAACCAGCCGGCCAACCAACCAGCCATCCATTCAATTCATACCCATCCATTGTATATACAGACCAAAAGCACATTCCTACATACATAGAGGTATCTACTCTTAGACATACTCTACCCAACGTACAGCTGCTGAATTTCGTTGTTATTTTTTTCCTTTTTATTCTTAAGCTTCTTTTATCTTTCGCCCAACTAGTTTCCACACCGTGTGCTTGTGTTGCTCCCCCACTACCCCGTCCCTGATTTCCTAACACTACATGGTATTCATCCACAAGAGCATTATGGCCGTCGTTCGTGTTGTTGTGTTTCCCCACCACACTCTCTTTCCCTCTTCCTCGGCCACTTCCTCCCCCACTCACTCGTTTCAACGTTACAACTCTGAGCGCGCACACACATACACGCAACATAGCCCGCAGCAATAAATTTAATTTGCTTTAATATAAATATAAAAAATAAGAGAAAATAAAAAAATGAAAAATAAAATATAATCGTATTTTTAGCATGTTTTATGGCAATAAACAACGACTGTTATTTACTCTACTCGCATTTCTCATGTGCGTGTGTGTGAGAGAGAGAGAGCATGAGTGTTATTATTACGGCCTTTAGTTAATGCATCAATGTCAGCTGGTAATAATGGTTGTTTAGTTAGTTTTTAACGTAACGTAGGGTAGAAGTAATTGCATATGACCTAGTTCTTTCAAAAGTAGAAGTGTTCTTCTGTGGCTAGAAGAGATCTTCAGGGGATAGAAGTTGTATTCTACGAAAGGAAAGAAGACGTCTTTTATGGAAAGAAAAGTTTTTTTAAAAGATCTTTTACAGTAAATACAGGGCTCCTATGGATAGAAGGGTTCTTCTATGTTTTTTTATTGATAGGTAAGACCTTATATTGGTAGATGAAGACCTCATATGGATGGAACAAGTTTCTTATGTGAATAGACGAGTTTTTCAACGGATAGAAGAAATTGTGCCTTACTATAGGATAACAATTATTTTTTTGTCAAGAATAAGCATCGTCTCCTTATAGAGGGTCCCATGATATTCTTATAGAAAACAATCAGCCTTTTTCGAAATACAAAAAGGTCTGTTTTGAGAATATATAATAAATCAGCTTAATATAGCTTTTCCATTTGTTAAAGGTTTCACTGTTTTCAACATTACAAAAAGCAATCAAAACCACCTCAATAAATATTTAATGCAAACACAAATCCCCCTTATAAAATTAATTTAAATATTTAATTTTATAATTAACATTTATATAATAAAACATTGAAAAACAACAAAAATGACATCTTAATGAATGAGTGAATGAATGAATCAAAACCACAACCGCACAAACACTAACACACACGCGCCCATGTGCACGCAATGAAAATATAAACAAATTAAAACCGGCTAAGAAGAAATACCCCACTACCTTTGACAGGAAAAATTATAATCTTGCGTGTTTGCCTGCTACACACGTTGTTATTGTATTTTATGAATCAATAATATTCTCATTAAAAGATTTTTATTTTTTGTGAAATATACCACTATAAGCAAGAACAAGTACAAATGAACCCCTCAGATTATGGATCTTCTCTTCTCTCTGTGGGCCTTACCTCTCTAATGGAATATTGCTATTGCCTTTTTTCCTTTATCTCTCACTCTCTGTAGCACATCAACAATGCGTAAGGTGTGTATGAGGGTGTGTATGTGCGCTCGTTCGTTCGTTTCTTTTTTATAGAAAGTCCAATAAAGAGCTAAAAGTTGTAATAAAAATAGATCAAAAACATTGCATTCAATTAAATTAAAATTGAAGAAGAATAGAACTACAAATCTGGTAACAACAGTGTATGTGTGTGCGTGTCTGTGGGTACCCATGTGTAATACAGTGAATGCAAGTGTTTATTGTTTTCTCTATGGGCATTGATAATGACGTTATTTAAATTACACTCTCACTCTGCTGTTAATATTCAGAAAGAGAGTGTGTGTGTTGGCCAATTTTAAGGCATCGCGATTTAACTTTATTTTTATTTGTATTGTTCACCTATCTGTCTGACAAATTTTACGTCCACTGTCAGTGTGTCCGTTCCTCCTGACGTTTTGACCATAAGTTTGTGTAGATATTTCTGGTATATTTACCTATGTTTGTATATACTTATGTTGCCGACTTCTAAAATGCACTCTCTACTTACACAAACCCACTGTGTCTTTGTTATGTATCAGTACGCTGTGCTCTGTCGCTGAATTTCAACGTTGACGGCTGCAGTCAGCGTCATGTTCTTGTTCTTATTTGTGATGTAGGAGTGTAGCTCTGTGTGCGACTTGTTTGTTTGAGTGTGGCTATACAATTTTACAATGAGCAGAAGTAAGAAGAACAACGGCAAAAAAGAACGATACACCATCACGATGATGATGACGACGTTAATATGTGTGAAGAGGTAGACGATGTAAGAAAGAAACAAAAAAAACAAGTACAACAACTTGCTGTAATAATAAAAACAAGTACACACCATTCTTTTACATGTGCACTTGCGTGTGTATTTGTTTTCATAGTAAAACCAAAAATAACAACAACAGCAATGATGGCAATGCCAACAGCAACAACTCAATACAATACCCATGCAACGATGGTCATGTAGTTGTTACACACACATATACCACCATACGTACATACCACCAAATCCAACAAACAGTGGGCAACAAAAACATGATGTTGTTGTGTGTGCGGGTAAGGTGTTGTTAGGGGGTCGTTCGGTTGGTCGCAACGTTGCACAGTTGTTCTTTATATACCTACCTACCTAACATCAGAGAAAGATGTAGCCGAATGTATGAAGGTGTGTTGGTATGTACATTGTATTGTACATGCATATTGACATTGTTCTTTTGTCGCTTCTCGATAGAGGGGGATATTATTGGGGCTAGTAACAGAAAGAACATGAAAATTGTACAAAAAGGAAAAACTAAACAATCTTTGCTTTACACTGAGAAAATTACAATAGGCAGTAACTTTCTATAGGTACCTATTTCATCTCAAAGGTATTTTTTTCTAGAAGGACCTTGCGAGGCCACGATCTACCCATAGAATTTTCCTAAGAGATCCTCTTGCCAAGAATACGTTTTCTGTTTTCAGCTACTTTATAAAGAGTTTATGTGCGTAGAAGACCTCATAGAATTTGACAATAGAATCCCATTTGGAAAGTCTTACACCAATAGAAGATCGTGAGGAGAGCTTTTTAGCAGCAGATGACCGTAAGGAAGTTTCATGTTCGAAACTGGCTTATCCCTGAGGGAAGAATCTTTTGAAGTCTTCTATAGAAAATCTCATAGCAAACCAAAAAAAATTGAAATGTTTTCGTTGGAAAGTTTTCTGTTGATAGAATAAAAGTTGTACACATAGATGAACTCTAAAAGGTCTGCTGTATAGAGTAACCTTAAAAGCTGAAGAAATTTAATGACTTTTTGAGCTTCTTTTTTTAATAGAAGAGCTTTAAAGGACGTCGTTATATAGAACAACTGTAAGCATATAAGACCTTTAAAATGCTTAGCTGTAAAGGGTCTTCTATAGATTGAAGAATTGTAAATGGTTTCTTTTGATAGACGAGCTTTAAAAGTATTCTTTATGCAGAATAGATTCATATGGTCTATCGCCCTTATAAGAGCTTTAAAAGGTCTTCTGCACGAAGAAGAGCTCTAAATGTATCTCATACATACCTATGAGATCTTTAAAATACCGTTTTAACGTAGAAGAGTCTTTTTTTGGGTAGAAGAGCTTTTAAATGTTTCCAAGCATAACAGAGCTTTAAAATCTCTTGTATGCATAAGAGAACTATAAAATATATATTTTGGAATGCACGAATATCAAAAGATCGGCAATGGCAGAATATTTGCAAAAGGTATTCCCTATGGAATGAAGGGCTTAAAAAGATCTTTCATTAACACAGCTTTAAAAGCACTTCCATACACAGAGGACTTGAAAAATTTCCTATCCGTAAAATGATTTAAACGTCTTCTATCTGTTCTAAGACAGCTTTAAAACACTTCTATACACTAAGACCTTTAAAAATGTCCTATCCGCAAACGAGCTTTAAAATGTGTTCTATCTTTAGAACTTTCTAAGGTCTTCTATTAAGATAAGACATACATTAAATGGTCTTATCTTAATAGAAGGCCTTAGGCCCATTGACAAGCTTGAACGACTTTTCAATCCCAGTCAAGAAGAGCATTCCAAACCTCTTTTGTCCACCTTAAAGCATTACAATAAATTATATTTTCAAAAACGATTAAAAAATGTTTCTACCCACAGAAGAGTTTAACAGGTCTTTTAACCCTAAAGGTGTTTCATGATGCTCTGGCAATAGAAGATCTTTATATTGTCTTCTACTCATAGAAAATACCTTCTTTTACAACAAACGATCTTAAAATATATCTTAAAAAAAGAGCTCTAAAAGGTCTCAACTTCATAGAAGATCTTTGAGAGATTTGCATAACCTAGAAGAACTCTATGTCACCTTCCTTGGAGGACCTAAATGAGTCCAATAGGTCAGGTTGCCATTGGAGATCTTTCGAAGGATGTCTTTATAATAACTTTCAAACGATATATGTCCTCAATTTCTATGGGACTTATGGAAGAAATTTATCTCTGCAAGACCTTGAAAGGCCAAAAGCCCAGGCAGTTCCTTCCAAGGCCTGGGCCTTATACACCATCCCATATGGTATATTTTCTAATCTTTTGAATGCATTTGCATATGTAAAGGTTAATTTTTAGCTACTTGGGCCTGCCAAAATGGCTTCAATATGAATTCCTAGGTAAGTTGTTGTTACATTCTACCCATAAAAGACCTTTGGTAAGTTATTTAAAAGGACTTTCATACCAACCTCGTAACAAGTTCAGGGATGCATGCATGTGCTGTTTAGTGCATGTATTTCTGTGGGTGGGTGGCGTTTTCGCTTGGCTTGAAATACGAAAATACAACATAAGAAACAATGAGTACATAACAGCAGCAACACAACCAACAATTTTTTCACTCTTTTTTTGAGAGAGACTGTGAGGGACATAGAGAAAAAGATAAGAGAACAACATCTGCAGTTAATAACACCATAAATAATGGCAACAACGTTTGAAGAACATTTGTTTGTATTGGTGGTGGCAAGCGGAACTAGATAAAACCGAGCTATAGCTGCTCTTCGTAGTAGTTGGGGAAAACGAATGGAAACAGGCAGAATGAGACGACTAGGCAGTAATAACACTTCGAACAACATAATATCCATAGAAACATCTGTGTGTAGTAGGTATGCATTCTTCGTTGATTACCAAGCAAGCAACACGACTAGCAGAACTACAAAATATCGAAAACGACAACGGCGGCAGCGACAGCGGTAACAACAACGATCATCACACACACAGATAACAACTACTATTGTAAACTACAAATCAAACGACTTCTGTCTGACTTGACGGCGCAGTTTCTATGCCACAGCCAACGTCTCTGCCCCCATTTTGGGGTTTAGTTGTATTGGTTAGTTGGGTTGGATGACTGGCTGACTGGCTGGCTGTTGCGCGCTCTTCTAAGCTTGACTTCAACTTCTCAGCGTTATACGAACAGCAACGACAACAACTACCACAACAAAAACGGTTTAATAGATTGATATATGGGGGAAAAGTGGCACAAATTAAATTTTAGTTTTGCTTCGTTCGTGTTGTTGCTGTTTGTTTTGTGTGGTGTTCTCTCTTCAGTTTTTGTCGTATTTTTGTATTTTGCGTTTTTTTCGTACATTTTTTTCTTTTTGGTGTTTGAAAATAGTTTTTAAATCTGCGGCGGAAGATAAACAAGTGAATTTCGGGTCGGTGTGGTGTGTGCGCTTAATATTTGTCGTTTCTTTTTTCATTTTACGAAATATCTAGTAAAATAAAAACTGACACAGCCACTTCATTGTAGGAACAAGAAATAAAAAAAACACAAAACTAATATCAATTCGGTGCTGATATTTTTTGTTTGTTTCGGGGTCTTTTTTTGTTTTAATTTGGAAGTTTTCATTGCCGTTATCATTGAGTGATTACTTACATCCGTATTTGGTGTAGTGGTCGTTGTTTAAAGTGATAAATTAAGAGACCTTCAGATATTGTGCGCGCCATAATGTAATAATCTGCTTATTGGAAGTAACTATTTACCAAAGAAATTAAATAAAATTTGAATCTATCAAAAGAAGTGAGGGAACACCATCTTTTGCAAACGATCATATAGGTAAAACTCTCCACTCTATTTTAAACAAACTCTCTCACACTATCCCTCCCCCATTTTCCGTTGAGAGTTCATTTTTAATAAGAGCATCCATTTAGTTTGTAACTAATTGTTGGTGGTGTTGTTGTTAACATACATATGTTATCATCATCATCGTCATTGTTGTTTTTTCTTCTTCTTCTTCTTTTTCGTGGTGTTGTATATTTGTGTCATTGGGAGTAATTAAAAACTTCGCATTGGTATTTGCTTGCGCTCTTCTTTAAGTAGGGCTCTGAGATAATTAAAATTGACGTGTGTTTTTTAGTGTTGTCAATGTTATTGTTAGCGGAAAAAGCGCTATGTAATCGCAATATGTGAATTCAACTATGTGGATGTGAGACTCGTATTTAACTTGAAGTGAAAATTATTTAAATTTAATATTTTTTTCAATTAATTATTATTAAAACTATCTGTGACATGTGGCTCATCAGAGCAAATTTTATAACTGTCCATTATCTTAATATAAATGTTAAAAATAGTGAAATGAAGTCAATATGAAAAGGAATATCGCTCTAAAAAAGAGACAACGACTTTAAAACAAGGGTAAAAACCAGGGTTTTGCTTGACTTACTCATAAAGACCAAAAACTTCTTAATTCCTTAGAATGTTTAAATCGCTGCAAAGTAGAGCTGATCATTTCCAACTATAAATTGGCCGAAACTTGAAAGAAAAAACATTAAATCTGGACAGAAAAGTAGAAAAGTATCAAATAGTAGTCCAGAAACGAAAAAAAAAACATTATTGTGTTTTCTTCCCTCTGAGAAAATTTTGTGTTTTTGGTTTTTGGGGTGGCAAAATATGTGTTTGCATGGGAGTCTGCATTCTTAAAGGCCCAAATCAGAGCAAATTACAAGATACCGCAGAGCAAGATACAATTTTTACCGCAGAGCAAGATACAATTTTTTTAAGTTTTATTTATGTATAAACTGAAAGTATTACTTTTAAATGGCTATTTTTATTATCTGAAAATATTAAATTGTGACACCTTTTAAAGTCTTACCATAAAGCGCATAGGAATTTTTGTCTTAGAAATATAAATTGAAGTTACATCTTATTTAAAGCTATGATAATTCTAATTCCCCAAATCTTTGTTTATTAAGGCAATTGTAATTCAAAAATTTCCTTATTTGGCGTTTTTCATACTCTCCATTAATTACGTTTTTTTTGTTCTAACACAACTCGCACATTGGCAACACTGTTGTTTTCTTTCTATTGCAACTTTCTCTATTTTTGTTGAATACCCATTAAACAAAGTCTAAACACTCTCTCCCTCTCTTTTTCCAGGTGGATCAAACACTTAATTCATTGAATGGCTTTGATCCTGTATCCCGTTGTGATGCTCTTCATTATCTGCTGCAAAATCTAAAATTTAAATATTCCGAAACCTGCGAAAAAGTTGTGCCCAGCGTCTTTGCATATCTTTTAGATCGTGACTATGCGAGCACTACCAAAGGAGTATCGAAGAAACAATTACAACTGTTGCTAGCCACCAAAAAGGAGGATATCAAGAACGAGGATGAGAATGCCTCGTCGACAGATTTAAATCAGAATTTTGAAAAAATCCTATGTAAAGAGGAATTTATGTGCCTGGATGAAGACGACGGTGATTATGCCGATGATGCGGATAACGAAAATTCAAATTTCCACAATAAAAGAATACGGCGTTATCCCCAAGGAGCAGCAGCAGCCGCATTAGCATCTGGCGGAGTTGTTAATTCTCTGAAAGCGAATAGTAGAGATCCTTTGGATTTGATACCCTCTTCCGTAATACACGCCCGACGTCTTGGTCGCATAGCCACAACAGCGGATGGTGATGAAAGTAATAGTTTAGATGCCCTTGCCCCTACAGATAGCCTCAAGAGAACACGAAGACGAGCAGGCTTTGCCTACGGTGGTAAAAGCAGTCTTGGTAAATTGCATCAGTCGCGTTTGTTGTTTGAAAAACTACAACGTGTCTCCCATTTGGGTGAAGGTTATGTCTTCCATCCGGACAATGAGTTTACAATTCATTTCCATTGGAGATCGGAAGAACTGAGTATACGTGTGTTCCAAGAACAATTTCGTTTACATCTAAAGATAGCCCTGAAAGAACGTAACAAAGAATTCCTGCGACAGTTTCAACAAGACTTCGTATTCACGGGACGTCTATTGGGCACGACACCACCAAAACATGTACTGGAGTCGTTGCGCCTAGAGCACGAAGAGGAGTGGCGTCAACAGAAAATACGAAAACAACAACAGCAACAACAACAAATGTTGCTTATGCAACAGAGGAGACGTATTCTAGCAGCGTCCAGCAGTGCGGTGGGCAATGCATACGATTCTGAAATGGATTTCGAGCTAGAATCAGAATCTCAGTTATCCTCAGCTTCCCAAGAAATAATGAAATTCGAAGAGATCATTGATGAGGGCATGGGACCGGGACGGCTGATTGATGGTTTGGTTATGGAACCCGAAATCGAAGATGTTATTGAACGTAGCGGCAGTGGAGCCAGTGTTAGTGTAAGCGGTGGCAGTAGTAATAGCGGTAATGGTATGGATACCCTGCCCAATGATATGGTAACAACAGATAGTGCTTCCACCTTGACATCACCGTTTATTGGTGGTAGTGGGGTTGGAAGTATTGGCGGGGGTGTGGGTAATGATATCGGTGCAACAAATTTCAAAAATCACCTATCCCAGCAGCAGCAACAACAACCAAATTCCAACACCGGAAATCTTCTTATGAATGGTCTTACACCTACGGCGGGTAATATCCCACAAAATAACCTTATCCCCAATAATTTAAATCAACAACAGTCACATGGCATGGCCATGGGACCGGGTAATCATAATATGATGCCCAAGGATCAACAGCAACAAATCTATCATCATCAACAGCAGCAGCAGCAGCATGTGATGCATAATCAACAATTGTCGGAAGATGGTATGAAAGTGGGTGCTCCAAATATGGCACAAATGCCAGGGGGAAAGCCACCACAACAACCACACCAACTGCAACAACAGCAGCAACACAATATTGCCAATCTTATGAATAACAATTTGGGTCAACAGCAGCAACAACAACAGCATTTCCAAGGAGGTCATCAACAGCAAACCCCGCAACAGCGTTATCTAATGCAACAGCAGCAGCAACAACAACAGCAAATGCATCAACAAGCTGGGCCTTACAATTCACAGCAGCATATGCCGGCCCAAAATCATCCATTGGCAATGATGGGTGGTATGATGGAGTCCGCCAATCAACAACACCAACAAATGCAACAACAACGCATGCAAATTAATGCCACCAATAATGCCATCAATAGCATAGATAATATATTGGGTGTTGGCGGTGCCGGAGGTGGTGGTGGTGGTTCGGCAGGTGTTGGTGTTGGTCCCAAACCACCAACCACTCCAGACAATTTGCAATATATGCAACAGCAGCAGCAACAAACGCAACAGATGCCTCCTCATATGCAAACTATGCCAACACACATGATGATGCAACAACAACAGCAACCCGATCATACTTCATTTTTGACAGGCTCCGGTTCCATGGCCTCAACTAATTCACAGAGTGGTGGTATATTAGCCAATCCTCATACCCCCACGGGTAATAATTCATCGGCCAATGCATCATTTGATCATGATGATCCAGATATGTCACACGATGAAGATGATGAGGATCATGAAAATGATACAAATGATGGCATGGAACCGAAGCAGCAGCTCATTGATGGTGGCAGCAGTAGTAGTACCTCATTGCAGGCAACGCCCGGCGGTGCAAATGCTTCCGGTGGCGGCTCGAAAAAGGAGAAGCCCATCTACAATTGTTTGTTGTGTCCCAAGTCATATCGCAAACGAAAATCTCTACTGGATCACTATAAAATACATCCAGGATATTGTCATGATTGTGGCAAAGCCAATGGTACTTCTTTGGAGGTGAGGACAAATGAAATTCTTGTAAATTTCCACTAATTAAATTTATTTTTGTCCATTGCAGGAAATTATCCATCATAATCGCACGGTACATGCCAAGGACTTTCCATTTGTCTGTGAGACTTGTGGTGAATCTTATTCAAGGCGTCAACAATTCCATGCCCATGTTGAATCTCACAATAAGAAGGAATTCAAAAGTGAGTTTGTGTCAAGAATCATAACAATCGATGACTAACATAGTATTGAGAGTAAATTTCATTGCATTTAACCAAACTAAAGCTTGCTTCTTCCAACCCAATGTCGTATTCGTAAATAAAAGTAGTAACTTGTTTTTTGATTCCATAAGTTGTCATTAGAATAAACACTTAAGTAAATATCATACCATTTGATTTTTGTCCCCAATCCCATTTAGCTTACTCTTGTATTGAATGCGGTCAAAAGTTCTCTCACAAAAAACTACATCAACAACATTTAGATGATACGGGCCACAAGGCTGATGGTGCTATTTGCGAAGTGTGCGGCGATGAATTTCCCTCGAAGAATGCTCTGTATCAACATATCGTTCGTGTTCATAAAAAGGATAATTTGTTTGAGTGCCACATATGTCAAAATCGTTTTACGCTAAAAGCCAATCTAGAACGTCATGTCCAGTTACATACTGAGATTAAAAGGACATATGTAAGTTTAAATTGAGAGAAAAATACTTTTTTCTTTATAATTTATATTAATATATATTTTGTTTGTTTTTTTTTCGCAGGTCTGTGATATTTGCAACTCTTCGTATTTTACATATCCAGCTTTAAAAGATCATTACAGCAACGCTCATACAGATTCCTCCGAATGCAAATGTCCATTGTGTGGCAAACGTTTTGGTTCAGTTAAATCGTTGCAACGTCATTTACCATCACATTCGGAAGAGCGACCACATAGTTGCTGTTACTGTGAACAGGTATGTAAAGATTACGAATTTGAAATTGAATGAAAACGAATGATTGTTTCCGTCCTACACAATTAAAACGGTCAGGATTGCAGTTCGTTTTCTAGTCTCGACTGAAATGATGATTTAGATGTAATGGCAAAAGAGTTTAGGCTCAGCTTTATTTTTCTTTTAAGCGTTTCTGTTGTAGAGTTCCTTTCATTTTGGACACTCGGACTCGAAGGTCTTTATTATTTGTTTAATTCTAATGAATATTTTCCTTTATCTTCTTTAAGACATTTAAATGGAAAACTCATCTTGTACGCCACAAACAAACTGTGCATGGTAACCAGCCGTCCCCCAAAAAGGTTAAACGGTTCGCAAAGGAAGGTGATGGTAAGTATTTTTTTAAATTAAAACTTACGTAGTTTGCTTTTGTTTTTATTTTTTTAACTTGAAATAATATTAACATTGATTTGGTTATGTTTTCTCTAACATATTTTCGTTTTATTTCTCTATCCACCAACTATATTCCACTATTCATAGAATTAGTTCCAATGTCTGATGTTCCCGGCCCGCCACCGGCTAAAGTTGCAAAGAAATCGAATGCTAGTAAACCAAAACAACAGGCACAACAACAAACGGTTCAACAACAGCAACAACAACAAAAAATGGGGGCTGTTGCCACACCACCACCTCTATCAACAACACCCGGAACTTCGTCATCCTCACAACAAGATCCCTTCAATGCTGCCATCATAAGTAACAATAGTTCACAATCGTCAACTGCTTCGACATCACAGCATTCATTGCAGTCTAGCGAATCTCAACCGAATTCCATGTACAGTCAAAACTTTAGTGCTGAAAAGCTGTTGGGTCAGCAGCAGCAACAGCAACCACATCCAACATCACAGGGACCACAAACGGCACTGGCACCACAGCAGCAACACCAACAACAGCAGCAAGCACAGCCCATGTTAACCCCACACAGTCAGCATCCGCATCCGCAACAACAGCAAAGACCAACACCACCTCCGCACCAGCAACAACAGCATCATCGTCACACACCTAATAATAGTCACACGCCGGACAATAACTTGCCCCGAATTAATAGTTTTGGTGGCGGTGGGCCCACACAACCGGAGACACAATTTCATTTCGATCAAAGTGCCGCTGGCGGCCCAACATCAACCATCACTAATCCTGGTGCTTATCCACAACATCAAATCATTAATCAATACCAACAGCAACATCATCAGCAACAAATGCAAACTACTCAACAGCCACCACCACCGCCGCAACAGCAGCAACAACAACAGCAGGCACATATGCGCAGTCATACACCCCAGAGTCCACATCCCCACAGTCATGTTCCGCAACAGCACCCGCACTTTTCGTCGCCACATCAGCAACATTTGCAGAGTGCCGCCCAACAGCAGCAGCAACATCAACAACAAATGCATCACCACCAACACATGATGCAACAACAATTACAGCATCAACAAGCCACCGCTCACCAGAGACACAATCAACAAAGATCGCCTCATCCCCATCAAACACCAGCACAACAGCTGCAACAGCAGCATCAGCAACCAATGCATTCGCCACAACATACACGTTTGCAATCGCCTCAGGCTCATACGCCGCAGCCACAGGCCACACCACAACAACAACAGCCAGGTGTTGCCGTCAATCATCAGCAACAACAGCAGCAGCAATACACCACAGATGCCTGGGGTAACATCAATTTTGTTGGACATGGAGCAAGTGGTGCTGGCGCACATCCCCAACAACAACAGCAACAACAACAGCAACAGACGAATGCAAGCAATCTATCAGCATCCGATAAAGATAATCCAAATAAGTTTTACATCGTCGATTCTTCCGAATTCATGGGTCTTCCAATTAACGTTTCTGGCAGCAGTACACCGGGTGCAGAAACAAATCAGTTGAGCAGCGCTCAACAGCCACAGTCACCAATGGTGGCAAACAAAACGCCTCAGCAGCAACACCAGGAACAGGATTTGATGAGTTTTCAGGTAAGTCTAAAAGTAAATTGTGTTACAGGGGGATGAGAGGAGGATTAAAATTTCTTTCCTTTTTTATTTTTGTAGAACATGTGGCCCCAGGCGAACCAGACACCCAACCAAATGGCCTACAGTGCCAATGGTGGCCAACAACAGACCACCGCCCAGCAACAACAGCAGGTTCAGCAACAACAAACTCAGCAGCCTCAGGCTCAACAGGCTCAACAACAAGCCGCTGCTAGTCAGCAGGCAGCTGGCGGTGTTGCCAATGTTGGTGGTACAACCGATCCCCATAGCTATAACAATATTGGCAGTATTTTGACGAATCTCATTGACAACAATCCCAATCCAATGGAATACAATTTCGAATTAATGCAGCAAGGATCGGTGCCTGTGGCAGGTGGTACAACAGCTACATCGGCAGCAGCTGCTGCGGCGGCGGCGCAAAGCCAACAGCAGCAACAAAGTGCTTTGGGTGTGCATCATCAACAACAGCAGCAGCAACATCAAGCGGCCAGTGCTGCATCAGCGTATGGCTTGCAGCCTACTGCCGGAGCTAGTGGCTTGATACGCCACGCTGGGGTATATGGAGCACCAGGCTCGCTCTATGATCCCCACCATCATGCAGCTGCCCATCATGCCTCCAGTTTGGCTGACATGGGTGAACAGCAAAAGAATAGCTTTCAACCATATCATCCACATGCGTTACAAACGCATGCTCACGCCTTGGGTGGGCATCCTTTGGCACCCACCGCCCATCATCCTCTAGCTGCTGCATCCCACCTATTGCCACCACCACCTCCGCATGCCAGCCATCCACATGTATACGATCGCGGTGGCTATTCAGTTCTGGGCGGTGATGATGGTAAGGCCGTACTGCCTCCAATAAGCGATTATATGCATCACATGCAACAGCAACATGTACAGCAGCCCGATTTATTGTACTATTCTGTGAAAAATGACTGACATTTAAAATAGGTCATGCCCACCGGTGGGGCTGGAGGCGGCGGCGGAAATTCGAGTAGTAGCGGTAGTAATAATACCAGTACGACAAGAACAGCAGCACAAGTCTATCATCAGGGACTTGCAGCGGCAGCAGCACACCACCACCACCATCATTATCAGCATGCACAAACACCTCCCCAGTATCCATATCACCACCATCATCACCATCACATGCAGCAACAGTATCACCACCATCAGCGTGCTAAAACAGCGGGAACGCATCCTGCCCATCATCATCCGGGCCATGCGGGAGCGGCCCATTCGCAAAGTGATTTGCTGCATTGGTGGCCACCACCTCCACCGGCAATGACACCATCACAACCATCAACAACAGCATCTGTAACAGCCAGCAATTCGGCAACTTCATCAAACCCATCCGCAGCAGCAGCTGTAGCGGCGGCGGCGACATCATCATCAACAAATACAAAAACTAAGAGAGGCGATGTTTCATATTAATCCGTAAGTTAATTACTTTTAAGTTGTTTTGTTTATATTATTTTTTAAACAATTAGTGTAGCTTGTAAATTTTTCTAAAAAAACACACACACACACTTACAACAAACATCCAAAACACATCCCAACACAGGAGAAACCCCATTCTATTTTGTTTTTGAACCAAAAGAACGGAAGCTTTAATTACTTTTTTAACTATGGTTTTTCTATTCAACTAAAACGACTGCATCTTGCCTTATTGCAAAAAGGTTTGAAGCCAAACCCAACAAAAAGCTTCCGTATTTTATATTGTTTGTTGTTAATTCAATTGGTGAATAAGGTTTGTAATCTCTAGGTGTAGATAATTCCAATCACGTGTGGAAATTTAGGTATAAAAATAACAACAACAAGAAATTTAATAACACAAAATAAGAAAAAACAAATACATTTTGTATGTAGTAAAATCACGATAAAAACTAAATTACAAATAGATTGAAGCAACAATAAGAAACAGACAAAAAAATTCTATAAATTACATTTCTGCTAAATAAAATGCGACAATTATTTTTAATAACATAAAACAGCATTGAGTGGTATATGTGGTAAAGATAATGTATGTTTAACAAGAAAATCCAAGAAATCCTCATCCAAATTACAGCCATTTTTGTTGGTTAATTTTGGAAGTAAATGTTGAAGGATTTCTTGTTATAGATACATTTTTAAATGTCTCCCCACAGTGTAATCAATAATACTTTACATATTTAAGAAGACGAAAAAATAAGGAGTAGCAAATAGGATACATTTTTTTAATAGATTGTGTCACACCAAAATAAGATAATACTTGCAAAGTGACCCGTTCTTAGATGTAGCTTCCCCATTGCAAATAGATTTTAAATCAATTTGTTTTCATAAATTCAATATACATCTTTAAAATGCGAAGTTATTACCATCCATCTTTATACGAGTCTTAACTATGGTACTATTCATTTAGAATGGAGTTTTGATATTTGTCTAAATAGTAATTGCAACCGTATTAATATAAGAGGGTTGCTATTCATATTTCGTATTCTGGAATTCTGGTAATAAGTTTGATATTTTGGATATCCACAGCTCCGACTGACTAGTTTTTTGGGGACTAAAGAAGCTGATCTAGCTGGAAAATATAAGTTTCAGGTAATTTTAAGAGAACCCAGGAATTGTCCTCTATTTAAAAAACTTTTACTTATCGAATTTGGCAGAATAAGGGAAGGAACATGATCGTTTTTACTCGTTTTACCAATTGAAAGGGGGCAGAGCAAAGAATACTTGATGTTTCGTATGTGCATATGACAGTTATCGTAAGAAACTTTATACATTCGGAGAACTACGTCCCAAGATGTAGTGAGAAAAGTGTAGAAGATTATATGGACAATAGTGATTAGACCTTTTCCATAGCCATTTATAGCTTTAGAATATTTGACATAAGCCGTAAGACTAGTAAAGGAAACTATGTAAGATAGTATGGATTTTACCCGAGAATATATGACAAGAACGTAGGTATAACATGGAAAGAAACCTCACGTCCATTCCATTCGAATGAATGTTTCCTCTTTTGGATGGACTAGGCACCCATGGCTACATATGTGCAATTCCTAATTTAATTTTGACTTGGATCCCGCTTTATTCGTTTTGAATATCCAGCTACTTATAGGAAACTCAGCTCGGATGGAAGTTACTTGTCTGCCCCATTACTATTGGTCTATTTCAGAAATTATAATATCAGCAGGACCAAAGTTTAGTAACGGATAATTATTGTCCGAATTCAAAACCCTTTTGGTAAAATTCCCAAAAGATTGGCCGAAAAATGTTGGAACATTTCCATTCTCGGGTTTTACTTGAAATATAAACATCAACCCTCTTAACTTTTCTATTTACCTTATATTTATAAAATATAATATTTTGATTTTCCTTCTATAGATTACCGCCAATAGGTATTCTATAGATAGAAAACCTTTTGATTTTCATATTATTTTACTAGGAAATCTTCTTGGAAGATAAATTTGTAAAATGAAGGGCTTTAAAAGCACATCTGTTGACGAAAAGTTGGAGATTTCCATATTCTTTGTTAGGAGTAGGATTTTCTTTTGGATATAGTCTAAAAGCAGACTTTCTATGTCAACTGTATCTATCGAAATTTCAGGGCATCTATCTGCAAGTCATTCATTGATATATGGCTTGCGAATAGATGTCTACCTACAAAAGATCTGTAAGTGGTACTTCACACGTAGAAGACTTGCAAAATAATATCTCACCACATATGACATTAACAATTGTAATATGGAATCTAGCTTATGTCCAAAAAACTCGCCTTTCAAAGATGTATTAATGGAGTTTATTGCTGAGATTTGAAGAAAACTCATAGGCTTAATTGAGAGAGGAGGTCATATTGGAAGTATTTTTTTATTTGGTAACACCGAGTTTCTTTTTTGTTCAAAAATTGTTTTGTATTTATAAATAAAAAATAAATGGAAATAATAAACATCTTCACGACTCGATTACAAGAATTTATGTTTAATTTATTTTTTGTTTCTTTTTTTCATTATAAATAGCCTAGCCCACCCAGCCTCATGCTTCTCATTTTTTAGATATATATCTCAAAACTTTTATGAAAAAATGAACAAATTTTTTACTAGTTTTTATTTAAGGCTTTTAAAATTTTTCTAATAACAGGAGAAGAGAATAACAACAACATAACATAACTATATGGAGGTCAAATGTCACCTCCTATTATCAAAATAAAAGCCAGTTAGTTTTGTTTTTATATAAACAAATATAATTATTTTAATAATGTAAATCATATACTTCAAGTAAAACAAAAAAAAAAAAACAATATACATAACTTAAGAATAATTTTTATCATAAACTATATAGAAAATACAAAAGCAGAAGAAAAAAAAAAACTAAAAATAAGCAATAAAAATTAGACTTTAGATATTATCCATATTGTAATATAATAAAAGAAAAGAGTGTATATTAATAAAAAAAATATGATTGATTTTAAATTTGTAATTTCTTAAATGAAAAAATCTCCTTATTTGTATTGTTCCCCTAATCAACCTTAACAAAAAATGCTATACTCTTCTCTTTTTTTCTCTAACATACTCTCTTTTTCCTCTTTTTCTCTTTAAAAAAGAACAAATTTTAGTTTATAAATACATAAAATATAATACTTAAATATAAGCAAAATAATTTGAAAGAAACTCATATATTTTTTAAATTAGTACAAGTGTTTATTATTTATATAAAAAATACAAAACAAATAATATATAAATATATTGCCTAATTTGTCTTAAAATAAACAACAGAGACAACAATACAATAAATCTCCCCTCAAATAAACCCACCCACCTCTTTCAAACTTTGCATGCATTATTTACTAATGTCTTAGTTTTTCTTCCACTGTGTCTCTATCGATCCCTCTATCTCTCTGTCTCTCTTTCTGTCTCACAACACCCATACTAATGTATACTCGTTAATCAATACCAATTAATTAAAACACAATTCTATAAGTATAAATTTTGTTTTAATTTTTACAAACTATTTTTGTTTACATATTTTTGTGTATTTTATATATAAATATATATATTTTGCTATATATTGTTTTTATTGTTTAAGCAATTTTTTATTTATAATAAAAAAGTGAGAGTTTTACATATTAAAAACAAAACAAAAAATAAAGTTATAAATATATCAAATTACAATAATAATATTAACTTACAACAAAAACAAACACATTATATAAGAAAACAAAACGTTTAGCGTTAAAATTCAATAAACAAAAAAAAAAATACATCTTAAAAAGTATGCTAGAAGGATAAAAAATAAATACACCACACACCCAGATTTTAATAAATAATAATAATAATACCTAAAAACGGAGAAATATACCTAAAATTGTAATTATAAAATTAAAGAAAAAAAAAACGTTTGTATATTAAATAAAAAAGAAAAATAATTTAATTACATGGAGTTTTTATTTGAATGGTAATGATGAAATTCAGAAACAGAGGGCTCGGGCCATTTACTTGTGGTACTATTGGAGTGCAATCTGAAAGAGTTTAAAAAAGGTTTTTTATCCTTAAAGACATGTACAAGTGGATCTGATCTTGCAATCAGTTAAACATACTGACTGGCCACTGCGGTATCAGGTATCTGACCCCAACATGAGATTATGTGGCGTTTCCACTGCACTTGATTCGCTCTCTAACTGGAAACAAAAGAGGCAATATTTTCAAAATGTTTGTATCGGCAGAAAAAATGCTTGACAAGTGTTGACAAGTCCAGCAGAATTTAAAAATAGAAAAATACAAAAATGTGTTCAAAATGTCAACATTTACACAAAAAGTTGAAAAAGTAAATGAAAACTATAAAATTAATGAAATAATAAATCTTTGGGAGAAAAACAATCATTTCTTCTATTCATATTAGTGAGATTTTAATGCATTTTAACGATCAATTCAAATGTTCTGCTTCTCAACAAACTTTGAAATCTTGTTTAACTTCATGAAGGAGAAGGCACTTACACTGAACGTGGGATTTTTTCTTATTCCTTTCGTCTGATCATCGCGCTGCAGTTTTGCCGTCGTTGTAAAGGCAATGTTCATAAAGTATTAGTGTCTCTGCGTTTCGTAGGGTATTTACTGTGGGAAACTGTGAGGTTTGTCAGAATATCCACAGAGTATGCATATGGTTTGAAAAGATTTGAGCATTGTGTTATTATAAATTTAACTATTAGGCTTTACCTCTCTTACCTTCGAACGTTTCTGCAATCATACCATAACAATCTGCTGCTTTATATGAGTAGAATGGAAATGCCGATCTAAAGGAGACCTGGAGAAATTTTATGCATAAAGCCCCTTTGGAAGTTTTTTATCTATTAAAGGCATTTCATATCTACAACATTTGCAAAAGTAGTCGCAGCATAGATGAACTACTAAAAGTCTCTACCTCTAATATAACTTTATATCAAATTTTTTTTGTGTAGCATGTCTTTAGTAGTTCTTCTTTCTACAGAAAACTTGTTAAAGCTCTTCTAACAAAAGCGGTCCAGCATAAGATTTATATGATTTCGCTAAAGGCGTTGTTAATATGTTTTTATGTACGAGCTTTTTATTAAACAATATTTTTTAAATTAAAAATATTTATTGTTTTAACAAAAAAGTTTTATTTAAAAAAGTAAAGGCATGTAGGTACAATTTATTCTGCAGCCAAATTAAATTACAAACATACAATATATATTGCAAATGATATAACAATAACATACAAGTTCCATCCCCGCAATTTATCTAAACACCACCCAATAAATTAACTATACGATTCTTATAACGTTTCGATATGTCCTGTTCAATCTTGCCCTGCAAATCTTTTGTTTGGGCTATTAATTTCTCCAGGACCGGTGTTAGTGCAACTCGTTGTTCTTTCAATTCCACAGAACGATCTTTTAACACCTGTTTGGTGGTACGTATTTTCTCTACAGCTTTAAGCATTTGCTTCAATTTTGATGCTAAGAGATCAGCATATTTGGGTGAGTGTTTCAATTGGAAAAGATGGCGAGTTTGTTCGCTGCTCATCTCTGTTAGGATAACATCAAGGTTGGTCAACATTTTACGCAAAGACTCTTCATCGTGGGTTGAAATGGACTCCATGAGAGAAAACATAACATTACTGCTGGCAGTAACCTGACGCAGTTCATAGCAGCGCATACGTAAGAAGGCCTCGAGTTCATATAACTCATCAATAAAACGTTCACGATAGGAAGGCGAATCAAGAAGTGTATAAGCTTGATCACCCTTGGCAACACCACCATCCATGCCAGCTCCTTCCACAACGATACCATACTCCTCGATGGGTATGTCGAAGTTGATTTCCACACCTTCAGTGGGTGCACTTTCAATACCCCAATCAATGTCACCAGTATCCCCAGCATCTCCGAAATCGATGCCGCCTTCACCACCAGTTTCCAAATTCAATTCACCAAAATCAATCATTTCGCCAGAAATGGTGGAGGAAGCCCCGTTATTATCATCGCCGAAATCTATTTCATTATCATTGCTTTTCATTTCATTTTCTGCACTCAAATTCAATTTAATTGGTGGCTCCTCGACAGAGAGAGGTGCTTCCTTGTGAATATATTGGTAAACTGTTGTATTGCCAAAATCAATTAAATGCCTGGTAATTGGTAAACACTGTTGTTTGGTTTGACCCGTAGTCGTGGCATACAGTTGCAAAGCCTCATCCAAGGTTCCTATTTGCTTTATACTTTTCGCATAAATTTCAGGCAGCCCAGAAAGGACCTGAGTAAACTCCTCACGTAGATTTTCACCTTTTACGCCAATCTGCTGTAGCAAAGCAGCATGTTCGGCCAGAAGTTGTGCTTCCGGTTTACCCAAATCATTGCTGCGTTTTAAGCATTCATCACTTTGTTGTTCGAATTTTGTCATTTGTTTCTTAACGTTGGGGACTTCATAGTTAACATTACGCACATAGAGTTGAGCACTTTCCGCCAAGTACACATTATCCTTTTCATAAAGGCGCACAATTTCTTGCCAATCTTTCATTCGCTGACTGCCATAGCTGCCAAAGAGACCCTTGGTATCCTTTTCCGTTTGCTTTAGAATCTCAATGATTTCCTTGCAATGGAAATAGTTGATGTCTGTAAAGAGTTCCATATTATACCAATTCCATAAATTGGAAAGCATTCATGTTTGTACTTACTTGTACCCTTTAGGAGCTCTATGAGTTTTTCATGGGATGGCATATCTTGCAAGGCTGCAGTTATTTTGGAACGAATGTCTTTCAAATTGGATTGTATGTTTTTGGGTACAATACGCCTGCTCACAAGCCAATCTTGTAGCTTAAGCGTATGTATATCAATGGGAATGTCAGCCTCCTGCATGGCGATATAGGTAGATTTGAATTATTTACTATTTATGGGAAATATTTGAAAAAAACTCACATTCATTTTTCCAGAGTAAATGTCCACGCAAACAAAATATTAACACCCTTCTTCTTACTTAACCAATAATGTACAAAAGAATGATAGCCCTCTTCTTCTTACACAAAATATGTGTATATAGGAATGATAACAATGTGAATGATATTAGTGGATGCCGGACATATAATTCACCTGGAATGTGTGTGAATGGATTTAGTAAAAAAACGGATTTTAGAATTTACTATTGTCAGTTCCATTGTATATACGTCAAATAAATCCTCATGAAGCAGATTAAACGTGCAAAGAGCTCTAATATATATATACGTCAAATAAATCCTCATGAAGCAGATTAAACGTGCAAAGAGCTCTAATACAATCATGCTGAAGTAGTATGTTTGGATCAGCATTTGTGCCGACTTAAAATACTGTATGAGAAATTATTTGTTGTTAGAAAAGTTTTTGAAGAGAATGCAATTAAATCCCAATAAGAATGTTAAAACTAACATGTGGCAACTCTTTCATACAATATCAGCTGTGGCATAAGTCGAACTATCGACAATGAATAGTGTTCGAGTTCGATTAATCGGACTTACCTATCCCTAATAGGATCCTATTGATATGGATTTAGACGAGGAGCAACTTCAATGGAAGCTGAGGACCAGAGGCAAATGTCGTAAGTTTAATATGTGAAGAATTTCCTGCTTATTGTACAGAATCACTTATATTTTCTTTCAGAAACATTCTTGTTACAATCAGATTATTTGGAACTCAAGCCAAGGGCACGTAGGGGCAAATGTTTAGGAGCTGCCGTAGAAGCTTTAGAAGAAGTAATGCGTGACAACGAATCGTCTACAACAGAGTACTCATATATCAGCAATGACATATGGTTCCATTTGGCTAACTATATTGCACCTGAAGATGTTCAAAGATTCGCCATGATTTGTACACAATCAGCTGAATGCTTAAAATCAAGACACTTTTGGATACAGTTGTATAGGAAGCATTGTCAAAAATCCAAAGATAGAAATAAGTGGGTATTACAATTACCATCCCATTTACAAATGCATCAGTTAACGCAGTGTGATACCAACATATTGAGGCAACAAGTTATTAAGGCGCTATTCTTCTGTCATCCTCCGTTTGTTGATCGTCTTAAAGACAATTACAAGTTGGAATCTTTGGTTGGAAAAACATATCAATCATCATGGCATCTGACCGTGCAATGCGTTTGGATAATGGTTTACAAATTTCGGGATAATGCTGCTGCCACAATTTCTAAACATAATGCAGCGTCTACAAAGAATTCATCATCAACGAATAATGAACAGGTTGATACAGTTGTCAATGATTGGGAATCTTTAGCCGAAAATGAAGAACACACTGAGAGGAATAATAATACAAAAACTACGAAGGCATTAAGTACTGCACCCTCTTCTGTAGATAATTGCAATGGCCTGAAACTTTTGATAATATGCTGTGATCGTTTCATACCATTTCCGTCTGATTTTCTTTGTACAAACTCATCTTCCACAATACGGTTAAAGGATACAAGGGAACTGCTGTCTACCGATATGAGATCGACAAATTTAGAATTGGATTTTGTATCTTTGACAGGAGACCAACGAATCACATGGAAATATCAGCACATACAAAAATATAAAGTACTGCCGTGGTGGCATCCAGATTTTAGTAAATTCAATAAATGTGAATTGTGACTGAACATCAAATATTTTTTTTTAAGTTTTGTTAAGAGTGTAATAGTTTGGAGTTTATTTATAAAATGCTAAAAAATATGTACCTTGTGTAAATAATAAAATACAGCTGAAATGAACGTAGTCTTAAAAAAATGATGAAGGATGCAGATTAATTGCAAAAACTTTCTTCAATTATAGCTGAGGCTTGGCGTAGCATGAGTGGGAAGTTAAATTCTTTTGTTTTCATGAAGTGGCTTCCACGGCCATGGTGTAGTCTCCATACCATAGCAAGGAATTAGTATGGAGTCTAATATCTTATGAGGGTATCAACTGACTGCAAAACTCCAACACTGATAGAAATTATGTGGGTATCAACATAGGGATTGACTTGTATTAGGCATCATTTAGTCCCAAGGTCTGTCTCCTAGTCAGCACAAAAGAAACTGTACCTAAAAAAAAATATCAGAAAAGTTAAAGAGTTTTAAACAAACAATAGTTGTTTTAGGAACTCACTAATTGGGTCATTAGGGTGTGGTATGATACCAAGAAAACTGACAAGATTTTTTAGGGAAACACCATTTCATGGTTACTTTGGGAGTGTCGGTCTAAATGGGCTTCAGATGACCTCTTTTAATCATTAAAAAATATGACCCTGATGCAAAAAACAGTTCAAGTCGATGTGTTGACCATCTATGGCCGAGTAGAACACAAGTCGTTCCAGAAAGTTGATCTGTCGTAGCAGTAGCAGTCGTGCTGACTTTTTGGTGCTGAGCTATTTCGTTAAGGCTTATTTCATTTTAGTTTCAGCCGTTCACTGCTATTGTGTCTTAGCTGAAGAATTTTTAGCAGACAAAACTGAAAATTTTCGCTGCAAATGCTAATTTGCCTTTAGCATTTTAAACCGTGGTGATGTACTATCACCTTGAAAACATCTTTGACTAGGAAGGTATGCATCGGTTATCTACATCGATATTTTAGAAGCTCTTTTCAATGTAACCAGGGTAATACCTTACAAAATCTCTACACGCTTTTCATGTTAACCAGACTAAGGACCTACTTAACTACAAGGATCAAAGTAAGAGAAGAAACATCGAAAGTGGGAATGTTTCCACCACTCTGCATGTGACAGTATAACACGCCTAAGGGGATGCAACTTAAAAAAACTAGAACCTTCCCCAAAAATTGTCCTCCTATTAATGATTTAAATATTGATTATTAAATTCTTATTACATTTTAAGTAAAACTACAAATACATTATTGATTTGTTTTGATATTTTATTCAATATTAAATCATTTTTATGGTATATAAATTTGCCAGCATTGTTATATATATATATATATATTTATTTTTTGTTATATTTAGAGTACAATGTCATCTGTTTTAAATTCTTATACATTTTACTAAATAATTTCAATAAAATTAAACAATTTCTTTATTATTAAAAGAGAGTTTATGTTTGTGTGTGTGTTTTGCTTTAAATATTTTTTCACTTAAATCCATTTTTTGTTTACTTTCTTTAATAAGGCGCATACCGAAATAAACAGTTTTCATGTTAGAAATTTCTTTTTAAGAAATTTTCAATCTAAAATCTTTGAAATAGACAAGAAAAATAGGGAAAAGATTAAAATATATTTGTTATTTATCATGGATTTTCATTGTAACAATACAAAACAAGTAGGCGATAAACTTGAAATCAAAAATAAACAATAAAAGAGAAATGTATTTACAAATCAAATAATAGTCGGGGAATTGTTACAACATTGATTTGGGTAACAATTTTAAGGAAAAAGTATACGAACAATAACTAGAACAAACAACACTAAAAGTTTTATTATCAATAGAAGAAAGCTATGAAGCCAATAAAAATGAGTAAAACCGAACATTAAGACCAGGTGGAGAATAAGTATTTAAAGGAACCATAAAGACACACGTTCGACCAATCTAAGCATGGGCATATAGTGTCAATTAACAGTTTTACTGTAGCTCAGATGTCTTTTTTTATAAATAATTCGCTTGCGGCAAGTATACATATAAGTTGCCTATAAGTGTTTTGGTTCGAACATCAGTTTGTGATGCTAGCTACTTTAACAGCTACTTTAACAGTAAGAACAGATTTATAACACCGTATACTCGGTCTAAAATAATAAGACATAAAATGTTTCTTGCTCATAAATTCCTTCTGTCTGCATTAAAAAAAGCATAAAAAATATATGTGTAAAATCAATTAAAAAGCAAATAATATAGGACGACTATGCATACATACAAACACACATATACATACATTAGGAAAACTATAATTTCAATTAGGAAACGCATAAACGAAACATAAAAAACAGTTATATAAAGCAAACATTTATTAATATCTAACCAGTGTCCAGCAACCCGTAGTTTCATCGCGTCTATAATAGCGAGGTCGATTGTCTCGGAAAACAGTAATAGCAGGAAATTGGTTTTCTTGTATGAATTTAATGGTTGCCCTCATCTGTTGGAAAGATAGAGAGAGAGAATTAGTAAATAATCCCCGAAATCTCTTGAAGGATTTTACTTACATGATGTGTAAAATGTGGTGGTTCCACATCAGGACTTGTGGATAAATGTTGCAATAGAAATTCATCGGTTTGTGCCAGCCACAAATCGGCACCCCTTAAGGGATCATAATTAAAGGGTCCGATGCGTAATAGACCCAAAGAGGCGTCATATATATCAAGAACCTGCAATTACAAGTAACGGCAGTAGGAACAATTAAAAATCGCATTGCTTGTTTGTGTGTTGTAAGCGTTTTCTTACCGTTTGTGCTCCCATAAAGTTACGAGCATCACGTAATTCCCTATCTGGTCCCCGTTCGGGAAATGTGGCTGGAAATATTTCCCCAGTTTTTATATTTACTCCCACGCCGTATATAATGGGGCAATTGATATCGCCACGTAAAATTGTATTTAATTCCCCAACGCAGGCTTGTGTTAAATCAATTTCAAGATGATGTTTGTGGAATGATTCTGGAAGTAGAAAAGAAAAACGAAACCAAATAGATAATTTATTAGTTAAAACAATGGAGATAGAGAGAGAGAGTGGGAGATTTTAACTTGCAAGAAATGTCCACAATAACAAGGCATTATACATTTGAAGAGTATTAAAATATAAAACTTTCTAGGAAAAGTAGGAGATCTGGGTGCATATCATATTTTCAAAGAGAAATAAATATCGGAGTGCCCATCATAATGAGATAACAGTGTTGCTGACCACTCTAGACTTGTGAAGAGGAAGAAGAGGTAAAAATCTAACAAGAGAGATAGGCTATTTGGTAGGTGGGAGATATAAACTATAACATTTATCCTGAATACAGGGTGAGATAAAAAAAACTGCAACAACGTCAAAGGCCATAATTTTTACATTTTTTTTAAATATTATTGAATGAAAGCAAAAAATTTCGGAAACAGCATCGAATTTTAGAATAAGTTTAGATTTGTTCGAATTGGCACGAATTATGGACTTCAAACGGCCGATGAAACCGTCACACGCTGCCCGAATGTTGCTCTGCGGTATTTTGGCCCATTCCCGGCGAAGCGCTTGCTTGAGGTGATCGACACTTTGGTATTTTTCAGTGCCAACCTTGCTTTCCAAAATACTCCAGTCACAATAGTCCATCGGATTGGAATCCGGAGATTTTGGTGGCCATTGTGCGCTGGAAATGAAGCGAGGAACCTTATTTTGTAACCATTCTTGGGTGGCGCGTGCTGAGTGCGATGGTGCTGAGCCCTGTTGGAATGTCCAATGTCTGCGGCCAAAATGTTTGCGTGCCCAAGGCTTTAATACACCCTCTAGAATATTTTCGCGATGATATTCGTCATTTATTCTGATGCCACGGTCGATTAATACGAGCGGAGAGCGACCATCGCCTGTTAATGCGGCCCACACCATCACCATGGCCGGCGCTTGAGTTCTGGTGGCCAACTGAAGCTGCACATTTTCAGCTGACCTCCTTGGCAAGTAAACACGATCATTTTGTTTGTTTACAAACTGCTGGACAACGAATGTTTTCCCATCGGAGAAAACCAAATTCGGCAGTTCACTACTTTCGGCAAAGCGAAGCAACTCTTTAGCTCATTTGAGTCTATTTTCTTTCTGCTGCGGTGTAAATTCTTGCACTTTTTGTAATTTCAATGGCTTTGTCCCGAGCTCATTTTTTAATATTTGTTGAATGCAATATTGCGATATGTTCAGCTCACGAGCCATTTTTTGGCCACTGCTAACCGGGTTTCGATCAAGTCGCTTCTTTACTTTTCGAACCATTTCTGCTGATGTTGCTGTTTTCTTCCGTCCACTTGAATTCCATCACGAATAACTTTTTTCTTGAAAATTCTCGCCAAAATGATTTTGTACGCTTGTAAACAATATAATGAGCTGTCACTGGAATAATTTTAACAGATGTCGGACGAGTGGCTTAGAAATGACAGCAGTCGAAGTTGGATGCAGTTTTTTCATCTAATCTAGACATTTTTTTTATTTTCTCTTAAATTTTTTTTTTGGAATCACGTGCTAACACTCGCTCGCACAATGAACCAAAGGTCTCCGAGTGTAGCAGTTGTCGACTGCCGTGTAGCTGAGCATCCTTAAACCATACCAACAAACCATAAGTAGGTTGAAAATCATGTGTTATAATTTACTTTTGTCATTACCAAGTAAGGAGTAACGAAAGTTGTGAGTTCAAGAATCGGCTTCGAAAAATATTGTTAGCTATTTTTCAGCTTTAATAGCCAAAGAATAACTAATTATTTCGGGCGAAATAATAGTAGTAACATAATAGAAGATTGATTTGTAAGTATTTACGACTGCCAACAATTAATTAGAGAACTCATTATTTGGTTATGAATACATTTCTGCTGTGATACATTAATTGCTTTGATACGAACATTTTATCAAATATATTTGCAAGAAGTAAGGTTTTGAAGATCAACAGTGTCAACAAAATTGACATTATTTAAATGTTCCAAGACCAAAGCAATAAAATTAGAATAAGGTTATTAACATATTTCCATGTAGCACACCTTTCTCAAAGAATAGAAAACTATTAAATAGGACTTTCCTGAAACAAAATGATTATTCGAAGACCAAATTTTATATTTTACAGAGCACTAAAAAGAGCATTTTTAAACCCACCACCATAGAAATGCGGACACTCCATAAATTATATATATTCATGATTAGCAAAAAATTCAAAGTCCATTTAACGATTTCCGTCTGTTTGCTCAAATCGAGATACAGCACCCTTTTAAAAAAAAAAAATAAAATAACTTTGCATATTTTTAGGCGAAACAAAGAAATCTACCTTTTTCGTTTTCTAAAGATGATAAATAACTACTGAGTATTTCATTGAATGTTATTTTAAAAAATCAAACCCCAAAATCTT
Organism: Musca domestica; assembly: GCF_030504385.1. Classification (NCBI taxonomy): domain Eukaryota; kingdom Metazoa; phylum Arthropoda; class Insecta; order Diptera; family Muscidae; genus Musca; species Musca domestica. The sequence continues at coordinate 5,838,643 of NW_026712340.1, read as the reverse complement.
TTTTATATCTTCAGCAGAGAATATTGCACCAGTAAGAAACTACATTATAGTAATCGTGAGCTTTGAGCAAATTTGGGACAGTAAGATTTGACAAGAATGACTAGACCTGCGGCATATTAAGTTCAACTATTTAAACACCTAAAAGATGGAATACAGAATGGATGTGTTTATATAATAGTCTGAAACTTCCATACCCAGCCAAGTGTAATGATAAGTTCATGCTGCGAGGCCACTTGCTTGTTGAATTGATGTGTTTCAAATTAAATAAATAATTGCCAAAGCTGAAATTACATAAAGCTTTAGGGGACTCCGAAATTTTAAATCGATCAACAACATAGGCGATAAGTGATGAAGTAATCTCACCTAGTGTTGGTGGTTGGTTGTAAAATTATAGAAGCTACCATTTTCAGTTGACGATTTTCGATCTTCTATTCCAAATAGTTCATCAGAGTACCCAAGATGGGTCAACATTTCCACAAAATGTCAAAAATGAAATAAATATAAATCTCAAATTAAACAAAGAATCCACGTATTCAGAATTAATTAAAAAATTACTATACCTACTTCTTTCTGTTAACTTTTCTTCAAGGGATCAACATATATGTCGAATAAAACAAAAGTAACATCAAAAGTATATCAAAAAAGTAACAAAAGTATATCAAAACATTTTGATATACAGGGTGAGATGAAGAAACCGCAACCAACTTCAGACTGCTGTAATTTCTAAGCCACTCGTCCGACAGTTGTTAAAATTATTCCAGTAACAGCTCATTATATTGTTTACAAGCGTAGAAAAACATTTTGGTGAGAATTTTAAAGAAAAAATGTTATCTGTGATAGAATTCAAGCGTGATAGTGTGATTTCTTTATATTTGGCTGGAAAACCACAAGTGGCTATCGTTAGAGCACTCCAGCATTTAAATGTAAATAAATATATTTTGTTTCGTACCATCGCTCGTTACCGTGATACTGGTAGCGTAGCCCGACGTTAATGAAGTGGACGGAAGAAAACAGCAACATCGGCAGAAATGGTTCAAAAAGTGAAGAAGCGACTTCATCGAAACCTGCGTCGCAGTGGCCGAAAAATGGCTCGTGAGCTGAACACATCGCAATATTCCATTCGGCAAATATTGAAAAACGAGTTCGGGACAAAGCCATTGAAATTCCAAAAATCGTTGTCCAGCAGTTTGTAAACAAACAAAATGATCGTGTTTACTTGCCAAAGAGGTCAGCTGGAAATGTGCACCTCAAGCGCCGGCCTTGGTGATGGTGTGGGCTGCCATAACAGCCGATGGTCGCTCTCCGCTTGTATTAATCGACCGTGGCATCAGAATAAATTCCGAATATTATAGAAAAAATATTCTGGAGGGTGTATTAAAGCCTTGGGCACACAAACATTTTGTCCGCAGACCTTGGATATTCCAACAGGACTCAGCACGCACCTCGCTTCATTTCCAGTGCACAATGGCCACCAAAATCTCCGAAAACCAAACCGTTGGACTATTGTGTCTGGAGTATTTTGGAAAGCAAGAATGGCACTAAAAAATACCAAAGTGTCGATCACCTCAAGCAAGAGCTTCGCCGAGACTGGGCCAAAATACCGCAGAGAAACATTCGGGCAGCGTGTGACGTTTTCATTGGCCACTGAAGGCCATAATTCGTGCCAAAGTTGACCAATTCGAACAAATCTTAACTTATTCTAAAATTTGAAGCTATATCCGACATTTTTTGCTTTCATTAAAAAAAAAAATTTAAAAAAAAAATTGTAAGTTATGGCGTTTGACTTTGTTGCAGGTTTTTTTATCTCATCCTGTATTGACAATATTTAAATAGTTACCTTAGTTTAAAAACTATTAAGGCACATTTAAATCCCTCTCATTAGCTTCCTCTTTAGTTGCATTCTACTGAAACTCATTTAAGGTCGATTACTGAGGCTCCTAAAAAGGTCGCTTATAGAGACAATTTAAATCAAATCTATTGAGATTCTTTTAAGTTCTTTTTTTTTTAAATCATCCATTAATACTTCTGTGATATCGTACATCCTTGAAGCCGTCTATTCAGATTCTCTCAAAGTTTTTTGTTGAGACTACTTTAAAGTTGTCTGTAGAGTTAATAAAGTCATCTATTTAGATTTTCTATTAAAAATCATTTTAAGCAGTAAGTCACGACTCCGTTAAAGGTCGCCATTAAATAGCTTTAAATAAGTCTATTGAATCTAATTTCTAATCGTATATTAAGATTTGATTTGATTTTCTTTTATTGGGACTCCTTACAGTCGTCTCCAGCACTTTCTTATTTTTGATTTTTTTCTAAAACAACATTTCAATATTAAAAATCTCAAAATGTTTCTTAGTTTTCTTTTAACATTTAAATATGTCTTTGCGAATTCAACTTACGCATTATACTGTAGAAAACCTCTTCGCCATAACTCTGTGGATCACGATAGCCCCCAATTAATTGCAATTCAATGCGACCCTCCGGATAACCTAAGGCCAACTCTTGGACACGGGCCACCATAGTGCAGACAGCTTCATCGACGCCAGTGCCGTCAAAGTGGGCCAATGCTACAGCACCAGAACCTAAAATAAGGATAACATGAAAATTAGGAATGTAAAACAGCAACAAGAATAACAATAATTGCGATATCACATACAACCGCAAACAAAAAAATGTTTTTAAAACTTCAATTAAAACAAGGATATTTTTATACTTTCTTAAGGACGAGCTTTCTTTTTATATTAAGCAAAAGTAAAATGAAGCCAATTTAAGGCCCAGGAAGATAAAGAAATAAGAAACATAAAAGAAATATTCCTTAAGAAAACATAATCCTTGCATCTCTTTGTGTGTGTGCGTGCGTGCATGTGTTCATCTGACTCACCTGAATGCCTTACCACCACAATAATACAGGTGGTAGCATCATCTGTACCAATTATATTGATATTTTTATCATGCGGTGCTGCAGCAGCCATTTCACGTTGACCTACGTACAGAAGACCCACCGGACCTACCGACTTTGTGGGTATCGATAACAATTGCTGGGCATAATCTCTGTAGACAGGATGTTGCATGAACAGACTGGTCGTGTCCATCGGACAATCGTCCTGCAGGACACCATTCAGTACCAAAACCATTTTGTTAACAAGGCTATACCAAAGGATAACGACGTCTTCTTGTTGATATTTTTATTTGTGGCTGTCCTTTATTTTCTTTTGGTTTTCTTAAGTTACAACAAAGCAGGGCGTTAATATTGTAAGTTTATCTACAAGAAGGAAATTAAATTTAATTGAAATTTTATTAAGATTATTAAAAAAATATATTTTCATAAGATAAATTAGGGTAATGTTTTCTGTAATATATGGTCGTAATGGAGTTGAGGCACTAAAATTGTTTCTATGGAATAAAGTCGAACTCAGAGTTTAAAGTTATTTCTATAGAAAAGAGTTCGACTAAGTGGAAAGATTATTGTGGATTTTTATAAAGGAAGCTTGGATATGAGAGAATTAGAATAGTTTTTCTTTTTAAATTATATTTTTGTGAGGAAAATAATAGTTTACTATGCTACATTTTTCATAGACTGTGAGAGGCCTTAATTACATTTTAATAAAAATATATGACCCGATGAGTTAGGATCAGCCTGCATTCGGTTCTTTATTTTGTATTAAAATATTATCTTCCTCTTACAAAATCTTCATTTACAGCCATCTAGACTATTTTGAAGTCGCCTAAACTGCTAGCATCTCCACTAGAATGCCATTTTTAAATTTTAAATAAAATACTGATATTCAAGAGCAGTTATGTATAGCAGTTTTTGGAACCGTCCATGGCCCATCGATTGAACTGGTGGAAGGTGCGTTGTCCCCAGTTACGGCAAATTCATCTATTAATCTCTTTACATTTAACTCCCTTAAAATCGGATGTTAATTTCGCGTTTTATGAGCATCATGGATATTCAAAATTTTGGCCCTTTGTGGGGAAGGTACCTGAAGGAGTGGACCGATATATTCCATCTACGCAGCAGATCTTGTGTTAGTAGAAATAATGGGATGCGTGAAATATGAAGAGAACCGGATGCATATTTCGGATTTTATGATCGTTTTGGTTATTCAAAACTTTGACACTTGGTGGGGGAGGTACCAGAAGAAATGGTACGATCTCTACCATCTATATAACAGGTAAACTTGTATTGATAGAAATATTGAGATGTGCCTAGTCTGAATGGGATCGGATGTTAATTTCGCGTTTTATGAGCTTCATGGATATTGAAAATTTTAATCCTTTTGTGGGGGAGGTACCACAAGTAATGGACCGATATATTTCACCTTCGCACCATACCTTGGATCAATAAAAATATTGTGATGTGAGTAATTTGAAGACAATCGGACTCTTACATAAGATTTTATAAGAGTTATAATTATTCAATTTTTCGCACCTGACCTAGCACTGATGCAAATATTAGGATTTGGAAATTAGGAGCAAAATAAGATTATTCTTTCTCTTTTTTTGCAGCAAAATATTTTTTTGAAATTCTCGATCTTTTATGGGGGATCTACCAGAAGTAGTGAACCTATATTGACCATCTCCGAACTCGATCTAAGTTTGATCATAGTATTACGATGTACCAAGTTTGGACCAAATCGTATACTCCCTTTGAGAGTTGTCGGGCACACCAGCCAGACGGACGGACGGACATCGCTTGGTCGACTCCAAATGTCGTGAAACGAATTTGGTCTAAAGAGACCAATCGTCTAAAACCGTTATTTTGATGAGGCACATTTAGGCCGTATATCCTCTCTAGCCATATGGCTGAAGGTATAAATAAAATACAAGTATCATATTGAGCGATGAAAGTATCTCATATCGTTTAAACTTTGCAGATCATAATATTTATTCAACCTAAATGGGTAATGTTAGTCTACTTATTTTGCACCTACCCCACAAAAGGTCAAGATTTGGAATAATAATGGCTCCTTTAAGGGGAATTAACGTCCATAACATTTTTCACATCTCAATATTTGTATTTATGGTGTAGCTAGTGTGAATATGGAATATGTGGTACATCCACCAAAAAAATGCAAATTTTCGAAACCAGACACATACAGGGTGAGTTTGGCCGAAAGTGGTGAACTGCCGAATTTGGTTTCCTCCGATGAGAAAACATTCGTTGTCCAGCATTTTGTAAACAAACAAAATGATCGTGTTTACTTGCCAAAGAGGTCAGCTGAAAATGTGCACCTTCGGTTGGCCACCAGAACTCAAGCGTTGGCCATGGCGATGGTCTGGGCCGTCGACGGTCGCTCTCCGCTCGTATTAATTGACCATGGCTTCAGAATAAATGCCGAATATTCTCGCGAAAATATTCTGGAGATGTATTAAAGCCTTGGGCATGCAAACATTATGCTCCCAGACCTTGGACATTCCAACAGGACTCAGCACGCGCCACCCAAGAATGGTTTCAACATGAGGTTTATCGCTTCATTTCCAGCGCACAATGGCCACCAAAATCCACCGCCACCAAGGTTGGTACTGAAAAATACCAAAGTGTCGATTACCTCATGCAAGCGCTTCGCTTGGGAGAAAATACCGCAGAGCAACATTCGGACAACGTGTGACGGTTTCAGTGGCCGTTTGAAGGTCATAATTCGTGCCAAAGATGACCAATTCGAAACTTATAAACTTATTCTAAAATTTGATGCTAATTCCGACAATATTTTCTTTCATTCAATAAAATTAAAAAAAAAAATAATGTAAAAAGATGGCGTTTGACTTTGTTGCAGTTTTTTTATCTCACCCTGTAGTCGACGTAGTCCAAACCTGGCACGTCGCAATATTTATTTAATATTCATATTTATTTAGGTCCGATACAAAATGACAACGTTGGTCCATTCCTTAGAAACTTACTTCATAGAGGGTCAACAATAATTATAACAGAAATCGAACTATATTTAAATAATCGAAATTTGGCTGAGGGTAAACATCTGTAGGCAAAACCGACTGATACTTTTTTACTTGTTAGTGTTCTATTTTTGTCAAATTTCAAAAGGGACAACTAACAAAAATGAATAGTTTTCCTTCGACCCACCCTAATACCTCTTTTGTAAAATATATTATGCTTATTATATGTACATAGTTATGTTTTCCTCAATGTTGTAGGTGTTCATGTATTGTAAAGCAATAAAAAACATTATATGACAAATTTTTAATATGAAGACATTACAAATTTACGATGTGGCCAGTAAGCAGAATGTAAGCAGGATCATTGTACCACCATGTATGGATACACACACACATGTGTATGTATGAATATGACCAAGAAAGGATACACGGGACATATGTTCGTACATATCTCATCTCAAGAGCATACGTACAACACACAATCATTCCAATCGCATGCATATGCTTATGGCTTTATCGCTTTGGGGACAGCATTGTCCATTGCCAAAGAACATACAATGCAGAAGTTTGCTGTCTTTGTTCATTGTGGACACAATGGTTGCGTTGGAGGACACAGACATTCAGCCGAATTGCCAGCCAGCCGACCAAATGAAGGCCACCTTTAAGTAATTCTCATCATTCGTGGCAAAAAGTTATGACATTGGAGGAGTGAGTGCTGAAGTACACGGATCCTCCACAACATTGAGGTGGCAGCGTTTTTCCCGCAGCCAACAACACAACACATCTGAGCAGACCAAATCAGCAAGCGAGCGAGCGAGCATCCAACCAAATTTATGGTACAACAATCAAATGTCGTTGCAAAAATGATTATCAAACATTTAAATCTATATGTGATTTGTTGTTGTTATTTTAGTGTGTGTGTTTCAGTTGTTGTTGGTAGTGTTGTATCTTTTTCTCAACATATGAACAACTCTTAATAAATTTTTCATTCAATTTGATTGTTGTTGCTGTTCAACGTTTGCTTTGTTTTGTTGGCCACCAGGAGAAGAAAGAAAAACAAAAAACCGGGCAAAAAGCTTCCCTCCAAAAAGTTCTCGTTGATGATGTGTTGGCGTTAACGGCTAAGCCCAGCAAAAAACCACAGAGAGAAAAAAATCTGGGTAATAAGTTAGAAAGACTGACCCCAGTTATTGTCATTATAATTTTTGTTGTTGTTGTTATGGTTGGTTGTTGTATTTTTATAATAAATTGAATTTACTTTTTGGCCAACACACACACGCTGTGACTGGCTGGCTAGCTGGTTGGATGTTCGGTAAAAGTGATTAAGATAAGGATTTAAACTACTTTACCAACAACCGACCAATTGCTCTGGAGAACTTCATAATTGAATGGGTTGATGTTGGACAAATTTTTATTTGTTGATTTTTATCGCAAATTTTGTTGTTATCAATTTATTATGAGTTTGGTGCTGTTGTTGGGATTTGTGTGTTTGATTAATATCTTGTAATAATGGAGCAAGGATTTATTGGGGTTTATGGGTACTTAAACAAAGTTTAAGGAAGGGGGCCTCTTTCAAATAGGATAGGAATATAACTTGGAGCCTGTTGGAAAGGTAGCCACTCACTCCATTTAGGAAAACCTCTACTATTACACAATAGATCCTTGATTCATTGTAGCTGAGTTCAACATACTAGGGATAAGTAAGTATGTCGAATTTCGTTAAACATCGTTAGAAAAAAGTCTAAAATATGAAATTGAATTTCGCCAGAGTAAAAATCGCAAAGTCGAGTTTCGCAATAAATTTTTGTTTTTGGACAAAACAAAGGAGAAAGTTGCAAGATCGGTCCGAAAAAAAATTCTATAAAAGTGTAAGGGTTTCGTTGAAGATAAACGTTGCCAAGATCAATGCCACCCAACTGCGACCATTGAAAATCAATAATCATCTGTCGAAAAAGAATGTTTAGACGGCACCAATCGTCGCACGGTGAGGATGTAGAGGCTTCTCAACAATATCTCTTGGATTCTTCAGGATGGGACAATTTTATTTTTTGCCATAGCCGCCGAGTTGGAAATGAACCTCATCAGTCAAGATGATTGTTCGACGAAATTCCGAATCAGTTTCTTACATTCCGAGGACACAATCAGTAAAGACACGACGTGAAGATCGGTCAGTGCATTATGACGACTCAAAAATACTTTGCTTTTGTGATCAGTGACTTCAGTGACCATTTTTATCCTCTCAGCTACATATATGGCTACATTGGGTATATATCATTTGATACGGCCAAAACATGCCTTATCGAAATAACGGTTTTGGAGATTGGGCAAATTCGTTTCAGGACATTTTGAGTCGATCTAGGAGTGTCCGTCCGTCCGTCTATTTGTCTGTCTAGCTGATACGTATTATAACTCTCGAAGGGAGTATTCGATTTGGTCCAAACTTGGTACATCGTAATAGTTTAGTTCAAATTTTTGAAAGAAAATAATTTCCTAGTAGAACATAAAATGATCCTTCAATTTTCCGCAAACTTTACAAATACCAACATTTGGATTAGTGCAAAGTGAGGTGAGAAAATTTGACAATATCGTCCCACCCCATTAAATACCTCACCCATAAAGGGTGACCATTTTGAATTATATTAACGCTTATAAAATCAGATCTGGTATGAAGTACAGATAGACCGGACCACTTCTTCTGGTAACTCCCCCAATGCGGGTGAAAATTTAGAATAATTATAAGTATCATAAAATGCGAAATTAGCATCCGATTACTTTCAAACTCGACACATGACAATATTTTTATTAACACGAAATCTAGTGCGAATATGGAATAAATCGGACCACTTCTTCTGATCCGATTCTCACTCAATTTCACACATCAAAACATTTGTACTAACCCAAGATCTGGTGTGAAGATGGAATACATCGGCTCACTCCTTCTGCTCCCTCCCCTAGAAAGGGGTCAACATTTGAAATAACAAAATGATCATAAAATGCGGAATAAATATCTGATTCTTTTTTAATTTCAGACATTCCACTATTTCTATTAATACAAAAGTTGGGGTGAATGTGGGATATATCGGTCCACTACTTCTGGTTGCTCCCCCACAAATGGGTCAACATTTTGAATAACGAAACGTTTGTAAATAGCGGAATACGATTCTCTTCAAACTTCACACATCCTAATACTGTTACAAATACATGATCTGGTGTGAAGATGATATATATCGGCTGAAATTATACATCTGTCGGCAAAACCGACTGACATGCTGAGCAAGAAAGTGTTTTAGTCCTGCAAAAAAAAAATATCCCAGAAATGACTTAGAAGTCACATCTGTCATCGATATTGCTTTCCATCCGTCTGGAGTAAATGAACCATGTCCCCAATAGTTTCAAGTAGATTTGCTTATTTTCTGTGGGGAACGAAACTTGCTTGCGAGCAGGATTGCTCGAATAGTGGGAGTTTTTTTCGGAGTCTACTCTTGACTCATTTGTTTTGTGTGGGAGCACTGCTGTTTGAAAAATTAGAGTGGGAGCAGAATTGCTCAAACTAAACCAAGAGATTGCTCTAAGAGTAAGGAAAAGGGGAAGAGGGGGTGTAATTTTCCACAGAAAAATACACATGTATAGAAATTCAACGACAGTATGACAAAAACTAAATGAGTGCTCGATAAGAGTGGAATCTGCTTGATTTTGAACACAAAAACGAGGAAAATGTGCTCACTCATATTCGAGCGACATCGAAAAATTGAATTTGTCTTTTCTTCTGCTACAAGGAGCGCTCTTGCAGAAATTCGACTGAGTTTCACAATTTGTATAAATTCGAGTGAGTTTTCAGGAGGTCTGGTTTTAAGCATGACTGAATAGCGTGTACGGCATGATTTCTAATAATCACGGCAGTCGCTTTCGCCATAGTTAATGGAAGCGAAAAAATCTTTATTTTTTTATATTTGGAACTGTATTGTCATTTTGTTTTGGGATACCGTAGTTAGTTTGTTGTGATTATACAGTTAGACTTTTACTAGTGGAGAAAGGGTGTAAAGCAGGTAATAACATGGTTTCGAAAAGAGCCACCGATCGTCGTCAATCCCCTTGGCATTTGTCTGGGGATATTCTCCTATGAAGTAGTTTAAAAATAACTCCTATGACTCCTTTTTGTATTCAAGTTACGATCGTAAGCTCAATAGAAGAGGAACCCAAGAATTAAATAAAACTAAAATTCTTTCAGCATTTCTTTTAAAACTTTCCACCTTTCTCCATTAATAACTGAACATTATTTTATTAAACAATTTTTAAAATAACTGGAATGCCCTGAATATGTGTCATATAAAGTAACATTTGAAACATATATCGGAAAACTGACCGTTAGACCTTAAAAATCACCGATATCTCAAAAAATCGAAAATAGCGTATGGAACACTTAAGCCTGACACGCACGTTTTCGTTTACAACGTTTCGAAAGATAACAAGGGGGGCTTCCTGGACGGACAGGCGGCTTCTAGGCAAATGGTGACAATAACATGACACGACATACAGTGTGATTAATGTCTTTAAAATACAAGCTTTTCGAATCGGGATCAATGAGTAAACAATCCTATACCTGTACCAACCAACCAAGTAAATGGACCACAACATACATGGCCAGCATAAAACCAAAGAGTCAAGTCAGTCGGGATATGATCTCATAAATTGTGCCCAGCATTGTCATTATTAATAGAAATTATGCACAATATCTGACATAAATGGTCAATAAAAGTGTCGACCATAAATAATTTCCTTTATCCTCCATTGGGTTGGGGTTGTAAGTATGTGTGTGTGTGTGTTGGTATCTTTTTTACTCGCAGATAGTTTTGCGTGTTGCTCAAATAACAGCAATAACATATGGTTGGCTACAAGCTACCATTACCATCATCCATCCAATTACCTCGAGAAAGCATGCAATCTCATATCATAGCAATGATGTATGGTATATCTGATGCTGATTTCCACTGATGATGACGGTGGTGGTTGTGATCTTCCAGAGCCCAAACATCCAGCTAGCCATACAATAAAGATATTAAATATTTGGAAAAAAAAAAAAAAAACAACAAAAAATGCAACGAAAACCTAAGAATCTAATCAAAAAGCCATTCACAGACTCCTTTGTCCATGCAAGAAAGCAGGGGAAAATTATGGCTTTTCCCAATATCGTTGAAAAAAAAAAAACAATAACAAAAAATTTTGGAAAAAAAAGTTTTTGTGGTCGGCCTTTTTCTTTACTTGGCCATGGTGTAAATTACATCAAGTCAAACGTCCGCCAGCTATAACACCTCCTACTTCAGTACGCGTTTAGCTATTTACCTTTTTCTTTCGTTGGCATCAGACAACTGATGGATTTGTAATGTTCGGACGGACCCATTGTTAGAAGGCTAGGAAAATACCAAGAACAACAGCAACAACATTCTAGGAAATGATCTGCTGTGTATACAACAAGCCATCAGCAACCTGAAGCTCAAAGTGTAGTATTCACGTCATTTGTCAAATGCCATTGGCAATCAATCATTATGTGGCTGGTGCTGCGTTGTTTTTGTTGTTGTCGTTACAACAATCACAACTCCTTTCAAGACACTCATCAGCCATCAACAACATCATCGCTACCATTCTGGACAAGCGCAATTGTTGTTTCTCTTTGTTCCTCCACAGATTTACACAAAGGAGCAAATGATCTCTGGAGGTTGTTGTTTTTGTTTGTTGTTATAGTGTATTGTGGTTGGAAAATTAAGTGGTATTCTGTAGGAGCAACATGTTGTTTGTTGGTTTCAACAATGATGTTTTGTTGATGTTGATGTATTTACAACTTTCTAGATTGGTTGTTGGTCAAAAAGTTTTCCAGAAAAGGAGTTGGAACGGAGTTATAGACACTTGGACTCCAAGACTTAATTCAATACAATTTGGGAGCATCAAATGATGAGGATACCAAATATCCCCGAACGATTAAATATCTTCTATGTCTCCGCAGCTAATTCCGAAAGACCAAAATGTAGATTGTGTTGTGAAAAATTTGAGCAGTTTTTATTAAAAAAAAAAACGGTTCAAAAGAGCCGAGTCGAACATTTAATATTGAAAAAATTGGTTTTTGAAACCAAAGTTCTTAAGGACTGAAGAAATGTTTACTACTAAAAAAATCAATCTCGAGCAACTGAGTCATTTTTAAACCCTACGCCACTCTTCACTACAGGGTATTATGTCTTTGTGCATTTGCTTGTAACTTGCAAAAGGAAACGAAATAGAGCCATAGTTCCTTTTGATGATCTCCATAGAATCACATTCTTAGTCGATTTTTGCATGTCAGTCCGTCCATGTAAGTACAGGTTGCCTTAATTATCCGATTCAAATGAAACTTTCCACAAATCATTCGTTTGGACCAAGGACATACCCCATTGAATTTGGTGAGAATCGATTCAAATTTAGATATTGTTCTAATTTATATCGCCGTCCGATTTCAATTTTATTGTGCGACATATGTTTCATATTCGTCCAAATAGGATCTATTTGGGCATATCCGCCTGGAAGTAAAGACTTCAAATTTGGTAAAAATCGGTTCAGATATAGCTATAGCTTCCATTCATATGTTTCATCCGATTTGTTCCAGTCCCCCACATTCGTAATATGCACTCTACGACAATGAAAAGTAATACCAGATATCAAATACAGCCCAGAAATACCCTTCTCAAATTTTATCAAGATCGGTTCAGATTTTGATATAGCTCCCGTATAAACATTTATCCGATTGCAAGTTTTTTGTACCCCAAATGGATAATATCATCCCAAATGGAGTGGATTTTGGCAGGAGTTACTGAATTCAGTTTAGAATAATTAGAATTTGGAAATTCGGTTAAGATATGGCTTTAGCTCCATAAAATATAGCTTTAGCTCATCCCACTTGGTGTTTAACTTTCTCACATTCGCAATACACAGCTCAGAAATACATCTGGCAAATTTTATTGAGATTGGTTCAGATTTGGATATAGCTTCCCTATAGAATATCATCCGATTTCACAGTTATTGTGCACCAAACATATAATATCAGTCCAAATTTGATGGAATTTTTCACGTTCAACCGAATTATTCCATTTTGTGGAACTCGGTTCCCATATATATATATATTGCTCCGATATATTTTTTCCTAATATAATCCTTTTGAATATGACTATAATGCACCCTATAGCAATGTTATTTAGAGCGAGAGATACAAATTTGGTGGAAATCGATTCAAAGTTCCCCCAGATTCCAAATTATAACTCTCTAAAGCCATAATCCGCATTTAAAAAAGGCATTTGTTCTTTAGACCATAATCGAGCCTCTGAAACCAAGGCAAAAAAACCTTATTTTTCGAAAAAAAGCCCCCGGTTCCTTAGGGTCTTTTTTTTCGCTTTATCTGTATGTGTCCTCAGGAACTGAAAAATATTTTTTTTTTCAGTAAGTGAGGATTTTTTCTAGTAAAAGTTTTTTTCTAATAAAAGAGGGCCTTGAAGTATAGCAAAACTATTAGCAAAAGGTTAGTATCAAAAATGTCAAGCAATGTTATTTAGTGCTAGAGGTACGAATTTGGTGGAAATCGATTCAAACAAAGTTCCCCCTGATTCCAAACTATTACTCCTCTAAAGCCATAATCCGCATTTAAAAAAGGTTCATAGTTGGTATGATCTACTTTACGTAAATTTCCAATATGAACGTTTATTTGTAGCGGGTAGCTCTACTAAATATGCATAGGGGTATAATATCTGTACTGGATCTCTAATGGCTGAGGTGTGAAAAACACTTTTTTTTGTGGAAATTTGCTCTAAAGAAATACGATTCCTGGCAATCTTAATTTATTCAATAAATAGAGCAAGCTATAGATATTGAGCAAACTGATAGCTGTCTAGGAAAACATAAAATGACGGGCATACCTTTACGCGTCAGAAATGCCATGAAATGTACACTAATTGCTGAGAAAAAATTTGGCCAAGTCATGTTTTTCAAAAGTACTGTATTTTTGTAACAAAGTACCAAGTTCCAAAAATGGGTTTAATAATGTCAGTTAACGCTTGGTCGGCTGAAAGTAGGTTATGTAAACTTTACATGAGGGTCTCAATGAAAAAGGTGTGAAATAAGCGTAGATTTCTTCATAGAGGGTTACTAGACATGGATGACGGTCCTTGAGATTTTACTTTGGTTTAGTTTATTGCGAAAAACGGCTAGTTCCCTATGAAAACATAAATTCAGATGCATAAGTTGGGGCGTCAAAACGCCATGAATTAAAATTATTTCTGCGAAAAAAAAAATGGAAAAAATGGATATTTGGATATTTCGAAAATTCGAACTTGAAGTATATGAGACGTGGACGACTATCCTTGAAATGTTAATGTGGATATTTGAGTTCATATCTATCACTTTTGATGCTTTTATTTGTTGCTGATGCCTCTTTTTCGTCTTGATGTTATGCTTCCATTGCATTTTTGCCTCGACCCATCTATGGTCTAACAGTCTGACAAAGGTCAGATATTTTGCCCTAACTTTGTGACTTTATTTCATAGTCTAAGGTTTCAGAAATGCTACGATTAAAAGTTTTCTTTGAAATCTATACTTCCGCAGAAAAAAAAAATGACGTGACTATGATATTGAGTCTACATGAGGATCTCTTAAGGCGGAGGTGCGAAAGAAATCAGCATTTTTACGCATTTGTAAGCATAAGAGGGATTTGGTAGTGATGTCGGAAAATCGCATAAGGTTTTCATATCTTTCTGGTATTCTTTGTGTACAGGGTGAGATGAAAAAACTGTAACCAACTTCAGACTGCTGTCATTTCTAAGCTCGACAACTCGTTCGACAGCTGTTAAAATTATTCCAGTGACAGCTCATTGTATTGTTTACAAGCGTACAAAAATATTTGGGTGAATATTTTCCAGAAAAAAAGTTATTCGTGATGGAATTCAAGCCTGATAGTGTGATTTCTTTATATTTGGCTGGAAAAGCACAAGTAGCTATCGTTAGAGGACTTCAGTATTAAAATGTGAATAAATCTTTTGTGGGTCGTACCATCGCTCGTAACCGTGATACTGGTAGCGTAGCCCGACGTCAAGGAAGTGGACGGAAGAAAACAGCAACATCAGCAGAAATGGTTCGAAAAGTAATGAAGCGACTTGATCGAAACCCGCGACGCAGTGGTCGAAAAATGGCTCGTGAGCTGAACATATCGCAATATTCCATTCGACAAATATTGAAAAATGAGCTCAGGGTAAAGCCATTGAAATTCCAAAAAGTGCAAGAACTTACACCGCAACAGAAAGCAAAAGGAATTTAAAAGAGCTAAAGTGTTGCTTCGCTTTCCCGAAAGTGGTGAACTGCCAAATTTGGTATTCTCCGATGACAAAACATTCGTTGTCCAGCTGTTTGTAAGCAAACAAAATGATCGTGTTACTTGCCAAAGAGGTCAGCTGAAAATGTGCACTTTCGATTGGCCACCAGAACTCAAGCGCCGGCTATGGTGATGGTGTGGGCCGACATAACAGCCGATGGTCGCTCTCCGCTCGTATTAATCTGATGCCACATCAGAATAAATGCCGAATATTATCGCAAAAATGTTCTGGAGGGTGTGTTAAAGCTTTGGGCACGCAAACATTTTGACCACCAAAATCTTCGTATACCAATCCGTTGAGCTATTGTGTCTGGAGTATTTTGCAAAGCAAGGTTGGCACTCAAAAATACCAAAGTGTCGATCACCTCAAGCAAGCGCTTCGACGGGAACGGGCCAAAATACCGCAGGGCAACATACGGGCAGTGTGTGACGGTTTCATTGGCCGTTTGAAGGCCATAATTCGTGCCAAAGGTGACCATTTCGATCAAATCTAAACTTATTCTATAATGTGATGCTATTTCCGACATTTTTTGCTTTCATTCAATAAAATTATAAAAAATGTAAAAATTATGGCGTTTGACTTTGTTGCAGTTTTTTTATCGTACCCTGTACATTAACCGTGCATCAAAAGTGCTGTTCGAATTTGTACGATCTCTCCTTATTTTCACTTCATAATTTCTCTTAAAGCTTTTTATATCTTCCTGATGCTCATTGTGTTTTTTATGTGGCGGAATTCTTGATTAAAGGATTTCATGACTTGCGCATGCAATTCCGTTCTAAAATCCGCAATATCTTCAATCATACACACTTAGATTGTACGATAACTATATAGAGATGTGAAACCCCTCCCCCTCTCTATTCGGGAAATCAAACATCATTTGACATCCGTTCACAAAGTTGTAACCTGGTTGCTTGTTTGGTTTTCGGACGATTCGAACATAGAAAAGCATGTCATTAAATGTCAAATTACCATGTTGACATATGTATAACTAACTGTCAGCCAACTGGACAGACAGGCTAGCTGTCTGGTTGGTTTGGATGGCTGGCTGGCTAGCGGGCAGGCATACATGTTGTCAATTAATTTAAATGGATGTTTTTTCTCCAGCTGTCGTCTAGCTAGCCTGCGACTACTAAGACTAGTGATTTTTAAATTATTTCATCATAAACAGGAATGCCTTCTTTTGAATTGCAAGGATGATTAAGCAGAAGGAGGAGGTGGTTGATTGTTGGTTTTGCAAAATTTGAAATAACCAGTTGCGAGCTATTTTTTTGCATTTTCGATTTTTTTGCTTGTGCTTTGCTAAATAAAATATCAATTTCTTGAATCTGCAAACGGTTCAGTACGGCGGCTTAACTTTCGTTACTATCAATTAATCATTGTCATGAATACGAAAAACCCCCACCTCCTGGTGGCCAACAAAAAAAAAAAAAAATCGGCCACCAGAACAACAAGACTATTAAAATATCTCTTGATTTCGAGCCTAGCATAGCTCGATTTGGCGGTGAGCGAGTGCATCGTGGCAATCGTTCACTTCTGATCATCTGAATGGAGCGGCGAGTTGGTTTCTTTTATTTTTTGTTTTCATTTCGGCATTTTATGCGCTGCACGATGACGACGATGATGATGGCGGCATGCCACGTACATACAATTCCTCATAAAACATCAGCATTAGCAACTTGGTTTGCTAGCTGGCCAGCATAGCCAAAAAAAGGAAATATTTACAATCATACTTAGATTTTAGATACAATTTTTGCCCGTTACCTCTCCTCAGCTGATGCCTCTCCACTGCAGTTTTAGGCATCATCAAGTCATATCAAATGTATTGAATCTTTGAATTGCGGTTTTTTCTTGTTGTTTTTGCTGTTGCGGCTGCTGTTGTTGGGGGAGATTTTTTCCTCCCGATCATTGAAGCTTTGCCTTTATTGATTTCGGTTGCTAGTTTTGTGGCAAATAAAATGCACGATTTACTATAAAAATAGTACCTACCAAATTTATTCAAAAAAAAAAAAAAAATAACAGCGACAGACGAACGGTCGGCATGAATGTATGTCGTCGTTGTTATGTAGCGCAATGAACACCAACCAAAAAAAAAATCTAGGAGTAAAACACATCACACAATCACAATTGGTCAGCAGAGGTGTGGTCAAAGGGGATACTAAGAAAAAAGTCATGAAATTGTCAGTCAATTGTAAAATTTTCATATTTATTGGAATATTCTAAAGGGGATGGGTATGCAGGTTATTGACAATGGAGGGGTATGATCGTTTCTAAACAGAGAAGCATAATATCTCTTTAATTCCTCCAGTCTCTCTATTACCCTAATGAGAGACTGGAAATAAAATAGGGAAGAATAGAGGCCTTCACAAAGTTTGACTTAAGAGCTCGTTTCCAATTTATTTTTTTTTTGTATTCCTATTTATTTTTCCGATATTTTGACTATCTTCGATAGTCATCAGGGATTTTTTCCAGCTGAAAATTCGTGTTAAAAGAAGAAGAATGGAGAAGCTGTATCAAAAAGTTAAAAACTAAGAAGATAAAGAAAGTCAAAAGTCGGGCGGGGCAGACTATACGACACTTTACACCACTATGGGTATTTAGTAGAGATCCCATAACAAAAAAGTTTATATTGCGAATTCATCTGAAGAAGATCATACCAACTATGAATCTTATTTGAATGCGTTTTATGGCTTTAGAGTAGTTACAATTTAGGAACTATATCCAACTATAAATCGATTTTCAACATATTTGACATTTGAGGATTTGTACCTCTAGTAACACCAAATAACATTGATTTGTTGGAACAATAGATATAGCGGACCGAGTTTCACTAAATGGAAAACTTCGGTTAAATATGAAAAAATCTATCCAATTTGATTAGATATTACATACATGGTGGACAATAACCGAGAAATCGGATGAAGATGTATATTGAAGGTACATAAAAATCTGAACCGATCTCGATTAAGTTTGTCAGAGGTATTTTCGAGCTGTATCTGATGTCCGGTATCAAATATCCTTGTTGTGGAGTGCATATTACGCATGTGAGGGACTTTAACGCCAAATGGGATGAAACATATATTTTGGAGCTATAGCTATATCTGAACTGATTTTCACCAAAATTTGATTTACTTGCTTCTGCACTGAATTTGGTCGAAAGTGGCAAAATTCAGTCCATTTGGGCTGATATTAATCATTTGGTGCACATTTTCATTTTAGGGACTTATTCCTGAGCTGTTCCTGGTACCAAAGATCACTGTTGTGGAGTGCATATTATGCATGTGAGGGACTTAAAACCCCAAATCGGATGAAACATATACAGGGTGAGATAAAAAAAACTGCAACAATGTCAAACGCCATAATTTTTAGATTTTTTTAAATTTTATTGAATTAAAGCATAATTTTCGGAAATAGCATCAAATTTCAGAATAAGTTTAGATTTGTTCGAATTGGTCACCATTGACACGAATTATGGCCTTCAAACGGCCAATGAAACCGTCACACGCTGCCCGAATGTAGCTCTGCGGTATTTTGGCCCATTTCCGGCGAAGCTCTTCCTTGAGGTGATCGACACTTTGGTATGTTTTTGTGCCAACCTTGTTTCCCAAAATACTCCAGACACAATAGTCCAACAGATTGGTATCCGGAGTTTCGATCAAGTCGCTTCTTTAATTTTCGAACCATTTCTGCTGATGTTGCTATCTTCTTCCGTCCACTGCCTTGACGTCGGGCTACACTACCAGTATTACGTTAACGTTATTCACATTTAAATGCTGGAGTGCTCTAACGATAGCCACTAGTGGTTTTCCAGCCAAATATAAAGAAATCACACTATCACGCTTGAATACCATCACGAATAACTTTTTTTCTCACCAAAATTTGTACGCTTGTAAACAATATAATGAGCTGACACTGGAATAATTTCAACAGCTGTCGGACGAGTGGCTTAGAAATGACAGCAGTCTGAAATTGGTTGCAGTTTTTTCATCTTACCCTGTATAAATATATATACAGGAGCTATATCCAAATCTGAACCGATCTCGATAAAATTTGGCAGAGGTATTTTCGAGCTGTATGGAGTGCATATAGCGCATTTGAGGGACTTTAACATCAAACCGGATGATTTGGTTCACGATAAACCTGAAATCAGATAAAGATTATATTGGAGGTATATCCAATACTGAACCGATCTTGACAAACTCACTTTTAGACTTAATTCGGTCGGATGTGCCAAAATTCGGGTCATAATCCTATCTTGTATTGGGTTCGGATGAAACATGTATATGGAAGCTATAGCTATGTCTGCACCGATTTCCATCAAAATTAACATACATGCAGATGGAAAGGCGGACATATATTAAACGCAGAAAGAAGTAATACCCTTTATCACAGTGTGGAACAGGATATGTAAAGACTTACAGGCCTCAAGAAAACGACTTAAAACAACCCTGGATTGAACTAAGTAAAATTTTTGACTCAGATGAGCGGCGATATTCTGATGTGTTGTCCGTTTAGATTTCGAAGGAGGAAGGTTGTGCTAGATTTGTGCTTTTTTATTTTTTCGAAATTCAAAATCTGGCATACTTTCGAAAATATCTTTTTTTTCGTAAATAGTAAGAGATATCGAAAAAAAATGTTAGGAACACGAATGAGCACAAACCGAATAAAATTCAGCACAACTTTTATTTTTTCAAAATTCGAAAGATGCAAAAAATATTTTTTAGAAAAAATCGTTTTTCGTATATAATACTTTTTCGAATCGGAACAATAGAGCACAAACCTAGCACAATTAAGCATAATTTCCCCTTTTGTCATAGCCTTCTCGATTTCTAATCCTTTAGAAGCGCCAGGAAAAACTTATTAGTTTAAATTCACAGAGTTTGTTATCTGTGGCCTTAGAGAGACGCCCGAGCCTTCTAACAACGTTCAGGTTATCAGATATAATTTTTGAAGACATCGCCACCCTCGAAACTGGAATATGAAATAAAACGCTATATTAAAGGTAAAGCTTTGACATTTTGCACAGACATTAATTATGATCGTCTGGTTTTTCGTTGAGGACGATCTCATGTGTTTCACTAATTCAACAAAATGTGCTGGTCGGCGTTAGACAGTTAATTCCACCCACTAATTACCCAAAGTTCTGGGGGTCACATTTGACAGAATCTTTAAGTTATCTGCTGATAAATTTCTCCCGTAAGAATCCAGTGATTTTAGTTTTATGGATTCAGCTTATAAAATTCTCAAATCTGAACGTTGAAGGTGACATAACTGGTCAGATTGACCTCGCTTTGTTAGAAAAACGTTGGATGGACAGAATAGATTTCTTGTCAGGCGTCAGAAATCTGATCAATTTTTGGCGCAAATATCTAGGTGGGTGGAGAATTCCCAGTTTCTAAATAACTCAAATCGAACTGGTGATCTTTCAATCCGTTTAAGTGTGTCAGGGGTGTCAGGTTATTTGATCAATGCCACCACCTACGCTACTGTATTCCCATATCAGACAAAACTCTTCCAAAAATAATTTATTTACTGTATCTACTGTTAGGTTTGCAATGCGGTGGCGTTCTCTTCAGCTCGTATCGATATTTTGTTTGTTTTTATTGTTGTTACTATTTTTCTAGGGGGCAGCAACAACAATTGTTGCAGTTTTTTTTTTGTTTGTTTGGTTTTGTCGTCTTTATATCGTTAACTGTCATCATTTTCAAATTATTTCTCGTAGAATATCTAATCGAGATTCATGCATGATCCCTTGCTAAATTGCTGTGGCTGCTGCTGCTGCTGCTGCTGCACATCCATGATTTTAGATTTTATTGTTGTTGGTTAGTTGGTTCGTTTTGGATCGTTCGATAGTAGTACGGATAGCTAGCTGTTTGTTTTTTGGGGGATCTAACTTTTCTTTTGTTGTTGTTTTTTTTTTTTGCTAAAACAAAGAAAATCATGATTTCTATTTTTTTCCAATTTCTGGAGAATATTTTTGTTTTGCCTTGTTATGCTTGGCGAAATTGTAGCCGTTGTTGTTAAACAATTGATATGACTCTTTTTTTGCCGTTGAGGATAATTTCTATTCGATCTGCCCGAGTAAGGAGTTTTGGGTTAATACGTGTGCCAAGCAACGACGGTTGCACATGCATGGAATACTTTAAGTCATATTCCACGTCCATGGCCATTAAAAATGCAACAACATAATAAACTAGATTGGATTGGTTTGTTAAATGGTTGAGTTGATATCATTTTTTATTTGTTTGTTTGATTTTAATAGCTTTATTGCCACCTACCTTCGAATTGGGAGCGAGAGGGGGGCCGTTTATCTGTAAAACAATGGGAAAAAATGGGAAATTATTTATTTAGATATTTTTGGATTTATTAATGGATATATGCTTATAGTAGAGGTGGAAAGATGCCGACGGTCGCTACATTCGATACTTTCGAAAGGTGGTTTTTTATACCCCCAGCCATATGACTAGAGAGGGTATACGGGGTCAGATGAAAAAACTGCAACCAACTTCAGACTGCTGTCATTTCTAAGCCACTCGTCAGACAGTTGTTAAAATTATTGTATTGTTTACAAACGTACAAAAGCATTTTGGTGAGACTTTTCCAGGAAAAAAGTTATGCGTGATGGAATTCAAGCGTGATAGTGTGATTTCTTTATATTTGGCAGGAAAACCACAAGTGGCTATCTTTAGAGCACTCCAGCATTTAAATTTGAATAAATCTTTTGTGTCCCGTACCAATGGGGTAAAGCCATTGAAATTCCAAAATGTGCAAGAACTTATACCGCAACAGAAAGAAAATAGACTCAAAAGAGCTAAAGAGTTGCTTAGCTTGACCGAAAGTGGTGAGCTGCCGAATTTGGCTTTCTACGATGACAAAACATTTGTTGTCCAGAAGTTTGTAAACAAACAAAATGATCGTGTTTACTTGCCAAAGAGGTCAGCTCAAAATGTGCACCTTCGGTTGGCCACCAAAACTCAAGCGCCGGCCATGGTGATGGTGTGGGCCGCCATAACAGCCGATGGTCGCTCTCCGCTCGTATTAATCGAATGTGGTATCAGAATAAGTGTCGAATATTATTGCGAAAATATTCTGGAGGGTGTATAAAAGCCTTGGGGACGCAAACATTTGGCCGCAGACCTTGGACATTCCAACAGGATTCGGTACCATCGCACTCAACACGCACCACCCAAGAATGGTTACAAAATGAGGTTCCTCGCTTCATTTCCAGCGCACAATGGCCACCAAAATCTCCGGATACCATTCCGTTGGACTATTGTGTCTGGAGTATTTTGGAAAGCAAGGTTGGCACTAAAAAATACCAAAGTGTAGATCACCACAAGTAATCGCTTCGCCGGGAATGGGCCAAAATACCGCAGAGCAACATTTGGGCAGCGTGTCTCAGTTTCAGTGGCCGTTTGAAGGCCATAATTCATGTCAAAGGTGACCATTTCGAACAAATCTAAACTTATTCTAAAATTTGATGCTGTTTCCCACATTTTTTGCTTTCATTCAATAAAATTTAAAAAAGAAATGTAAACATTATTGTGTTTGGCTTTGTTGCAGTGTTTTTATCTCACCCTGTATATCATTTGATATGGCCAAAAAGTGCCTAATCGAAATAACAGTTTTAGACACTAGGTCTCTTGGACCAAATCCGTTTCAGGACATTAGGAGTCCATCTAGCGATGTCCGTCCGACTGCCCGTTCGCCCGAGATAGAGTTCGGAGATAGGCAACATCGGTCCACTCCTTCTAATACCTCCCACACAAAAGGTCGACATATTCAAAAAAATGTTTTACTGCACAGAGAGAGAGAGAGAGAGAGAGAGAGAGAGAGAGAAAGGATAATCCAACTTTGCAAGTCCTAATATTACCTTCTGTGCTAGGTCAGGTGCGAAAATGGACAATATTGGTCCATCAAGTACCTCCCACATAAAGGGTCAAAATTCTGAATAACTATAACTCTTGTCCGATTGTCTCCAAATTACACAGATCACAATATTTTATTAACCCCAGGTCTGGGGCAATCTACTTCATAGAGGGTAAAAATTTTCAATAATCGTAACAGAAGTTGAAATATAATAAAATAATCGAACATTGGGTGAGGGTACACTGTCATTGAAGCTTTATTTATCATAAGCTACAGTAATTTTGGACAAAGACTCAATGCCGATCTTTAAGATCCCAATTATCAAAAGGCAGATAAAAACTAAGCGACTTGTAAATCTTAGCAAAAAGGATAGGCTTTGGATTTTAAAATACCCCACCATACAGGCTTTCTCGTGATTCACTTTTCTTTCCCAATTGCAAAATTATCTTGTTTATTTGTTCTTTCAAAAGCCCCAACACCCATAGACCCATTTTTTTTCTTATTAAATTAATATCATAACAACTCGATCATGTTTGTCACCAATTAAATTAATTAAATTTTTATTTCATAGATCTCTTGTTTCTGGTTAATTGCCGTAAATTAACGATGACACTACCGACTGATTGCCATCGAATGGTCGGTCGCTCGCATTTGCTATTGGAAACTAAACACATGTCTAATACGAACATGAATGAATTGTGTGGTGGCTTCCATCGTAACGGGGAAAACTTAATTGGTTGAAAGATCAAAGCCCACAAGTCAATGGGAAAAAATGATCGTAAATTTTTGGTTTAATTTAATAAAAATATCATTTCAACAATTGACCAAACGACCGAAGGATGTGGCATAGATTTTGAGCAATACAGAAAAAACTGTGACTCAGCGATGTTGGAGGCAATCAGATGACATGTTCTAGTTTTTGGACATCGGAGATTTCTGTGAAAAGAAGGCTTTTTGCAGATAAAATCCCATTAATAGGTCTTTTTATTAGGAAAATATGAACGATTATATTGAAAGATCGGTTGATGTTAACATAGAAGTTGATCTTTTCATAGAAGATTAGTGGATTTTCTCATAGATGATCAGTTGATCTTCTCATAGAAGATCAGATGTTGTTCTCACAGAAGATCAGTGGATCTTCTCACAGATGATCATTATATCTACTCACAGAAGATCAGTGGATCTTCTCACAGATGATCATTATATCTACTCATGGAAGATCAGTTGATATTCTCATAGAAAATCAGTTGATCTTCTCATGGAAGATCAGTTGATATTCTCATAGAAGATCAGTTGATCTTCTCATAGAAGATCAGTTGATCTTCTCATAGAAGATCAGTTGATCTTCTCATAGAAGATCATTTGATCTTCTCATAGAAGATCAGTTGATCTTCTCATAGAAGATCAGTTGATCTTCTCATAGAAGATCAGTTGATCTTCTCATAGAAGATCAGCTGATTTTCTCATAGAAGATCAGTTGATCTTCTCATAGAAGATCAGCTGATTTTCTCATAGAAGATCAGCTGATTTTCTCATAGAAGATCAGTTGATCTTCTCATAGAAGATCAGTTGATCTTCTCATAGAAGATCAGTTGATCTTCTCATAGAAGATCAGTTGATCTTCTCATAGAAGATCAGTTGATCTTCTCATAGAAGATCAGTTGATCTTCTCATGGAAGATCGGTTGATCTTCTCATAGAAGATCGGTTGATCTTCTCATAGAAGATCAGTTGATCTTCTCATAGAAGATCGGTTGATCTTCTCATAGAAGATCAGCTGATTTTCTCATAGAAGATCAGTTGATCTTCTCATAGAAGATCGGTTGATCTGCTCATAAAAGATCAGTTGATCTTCTCATAGAAGATCAGTTGATCTTCTCATAGAAGATCAGTTGATCTTCTCATAGAAGATCAGTTGATCTTCTCATAGAAGATCAGTTGATCTTCTCATAGAAGATCAGTTGATCTTCTCATAGAAGATCAGTTGATCTTCTCATAGAAAATCAGTTGATCTTCTCATAGAAGATCAGTTGATCTTCTCATAGAAGATCAGTTGATCTTCTCATAGAAGATCAGTTGATCCTCTCATAGAAGATCAGTTGATCTTCTCATAGAAGATCAGTTGATCTTCTCACATAAAATCAGTAGATCTTCTCACAGAAGATCTTCATATAGAGTATATTTTCATAGAAGACCAGAAGATCAGTAGATCGTCTCATAGAAGATTAGTAGATCTTCTCACTGAAAATCAGAAGGCCCTCTCATAGAAGACAAGAGGATATCATAGAAGATCAGTACATCGTCTCGTAAAAAATCGGTAGATCTTCTCAAACAAGATCAGTCGTAGAAGATCTGCAGATCTTATCGTGCATGCTCTGTAGATTTTTTCATGGAAATCTATCGATCTTTTCACAGAAAATCAATCTTTCTTCATCTCCTTTAAATTGTATTATTTCTAGTACCCCTTCCATTGAGCATCTGATTCTCCTTCAAATACCATAGAATATTTTCCTGTGTTGTTATTGTAATATAATGACCATTATTATTACCATTCCATTGATTTGGAATTCCTGCTGTTCTTTTCATTGCCGACATAGGCCAACAACTTCATCGGCAACAGCAGCGGCAGTCAGTTAGTCATCTCATTCAATCAGTTTGGGCCATTAACACATTCAATCGACATCAAAATATTTCTACTTTTCTTTGGGCCAGCCATTCAATTCCTTCGTGCCAAGAATGACAGGTATTGTTCGAAAGAATACTTCATTCGCTATTCATTATTCTATTGAAAATTACGGTCTAAGATGTTAAAAGAAGAGAAGTAGCTTCGACCAATGGAGTTGTTTTTTCCTGGGATTAACAACATAATTTTTTCTTTCTCAAGTAACAGAATAACAGATGAAGGGGAAAGAGAAAAAAGTTCTTTCAACAAGTGATCTCTTTCATGTCAAATGGGAACTATTATTAATCATTTCATCTACTGAGAGGGTAAAAGGGGTAAGGAGAGAGAGCGAAAAGTGGTGCTATGGCGAATTAAACAATTACAATAATTTCAACACATTATAAGTCAATTTTGTGATCCTAATAGAAGAAAATAGTTGATTATTATGGACCGGACTTCTTTTGAGCCGCACTAATGAATAGCTCTTAAGACATTCAATTCTTAATGATAGTTATTTGCCAACGAATCCAAATGTCATTGCAGAAAAAGCGATAACTTTTTTGATATTTCCCTTCGTTAGAAGGCTTAAAGTAGCTATATTTATCCTCTCCCTTTTTTCGGATTTCCAATACCCTAAAGGGCCATTTGATTTGGCTGCTTGTAAAACACTATCACGTTTTGTCTAATGAATGAAGATCAATTTTTACAGCAACAACAACAAGCGGAGCAACAAAAACATGGACATGTCCTCGATGATGATGACAACGACGACAACAAACATTTGAAAAAAATCTGTTGCAATTAAAGTTTATCCGAGTTTTTTTTATGACAATTTTTTAGTGGAAGGGTTATAATGTTAGGGTTACAAATTCAGGTAAAGTTCGATGGAATCAATTCCCTGACGGGGTTGGAGACGAAAATCCAGTTTTTAAATCTAGGTATGAGGAGGAGATGCTAGACAACAAAGCACTGCTGATATTGTTCTAGTCCTAGCAAGAAATAATAAAAAAACACGTTCAAGTTTATTTCCAAAATCAATTGTTTCATTAACCTACTTCTACATTTAAACCGACAGATATATTTATGTCATCAGCATATGACTAAATTTACCTCATATTCACTACCATATCTAATGCTGAACAATTTTCAAAGTCTAAAAAACGGGGAATAATTCTACATTTTTCGAGAGAAATGATTATTCAAACATTTTACGATTTGTGACCAAATGAAGTAGAATGACAATGTTTTGACAATCAAAGCTACTTAGAAATCAATCTTCTAACCTACTATTATACCCTCAGCTATATGCCTAGAGAGGGTATATATCATTTGATACGGCCAAGGCGTGTCTCATCGAAATAACGGTTTTGGACCCCCAAATCCGTTTCAGGACATTTGGAGTCGATCTAGCGATGTCCGTCCGTCTGTTTGCTGGCTGGTGCGGACAATAACTCTCGAAGGAATTATCCGATTTGATCCAAACATGGTACATCGTAATATTATTGTCAAACTTAGATCGAGTTCTAAGATGGGACAGATCGGTCCACTCCTTCTGGTACCTTTTCCACAAAAGGTCAAAATTTTGAATAATAATAACTTTTATAAAATATGAAGTAAGAATCCGATTGTCTTCAAATTACACATATTACAATATTTTTATTAACCCAAGGTCTGGTGTGAAAATCCTCCTTCTGGTATCCCCCCACAAAGGGTCAAATTTTAAATATCCATGAAGCTTATAAAACGCGAAATTAACATCCGATTCCATTCAGTATATTTCCATCAACACAATATCTGTTGTAAAGATGGTAGAGATCGAACCATTCCCTTCTGGTACCTTCCATACAAAGGCCAAAAGTTTTTAATAACCAAAACGATTATTAAATCCGAAATAAGCATCCAGTTCTCTTCATATTTCACACATCCTACTATTTCTACTAACACAAGATCTGCTGCGAATAAGGGGTGAATCGTTCCACTCCATCTGGTACCTCCCCCACAAAGGGTCAGAATTTGGAAATCCATGAAGCTCATAAAACGTTCAATTTTAATCCGATTTCATTCAGACTAGGTACATCTCAATATTTCCATCAACACAAGATCTGTTATAAAGATGGTAGAGATCGGACCATTCCCATTCCACACAAAGGCCAAAAGTTTTTAATAACCAAAACGATTATTAAATCCGAAATAAGCATCCAGTTCCCTTCATATTTCACACATCCTACTATTTCTACTAACACAAGATCTGCTGTGAATAAGGGATGTATCGTTCCACTCCTTCTGGTAACTCCCCCACAAAGGGTCAAATTTTTGAATATCCATGAAGCTCATAAAACGTGAAATTAACATCCGATTTCATTCAGACTAGGTACATCTCAATATTTCCATCAACACAAGATCTGTTATAAATATGGTAGAGATCGGGGCATTTCTTCTGGTACCTCCCCCATATAGTGTTCAAGATTTTGAAAAACAAAATGCACAAAAAAGCGAAATAGGCATACAACTCTTTTTAGATTTCACACATACAAACATTGTTGATAACACAAGATCTGTTGTGAAGGTAATACATGTATCTGCGAACCCCTTCTGGTACCTCACCCACCAAAGGTCACAATTGTCAATACTTTTATCTGTCATAACTTGTGAAACAAGTAAGCGATTCTTTACAACTTGCTATATCCCAGTATTTCTCTCCACCAGAAACCTGAGATAAATATGGTATTTATGATTTCCCATAAAATTGGATATATATGTTCGATTTTCTTGGAATTTTGCCCATACCTGGGTGTACAGGGTGAGATGAAAAACTGCAACCACCTTCAGACTGCTGTCATTTCTAAGCCACTCGTTCCATAGCTGTAAAAAATATTCCAGTGACAGCTCATTATATTGTTTACAAGCGTACAAAAGCATTTTGGTGAGAATTTTCCAGAAAAAAAGTTATTCGTGATGGAATTCAAGCGTGATAGTGTGACTTCTTTTTTTTGTCTGGAAAACCACAAGTGGCTATCGTTAGAAGACTCCAGTATTAAAATATGAATAAATCTTTGGTGTCTCGTACCATCGCTCGCTACCGTGATACTGGTAGCGTAGCCCGATGTCAAGGAAGAAAACAGCACCATCAGTAGAAAAGATTCGAAAAGTGAAGAAGGGACTTGATCGAAACCCGCGTCGCAGTGGCCGAAAAATGGTTCGTGAGCTGATCATATCGCAATATTCCATTCGCTAAATATTGAAAAATGAGCTTGGGGTAAAGCCATTGAAATTCCAAAAAGTACAAGTACTTACACCGCAACAGAAAGAAAATAGACTCAAAAGAGCTAAAGAGTTGCTTCGCTTGCCCGAAAGTGGTGAACTGCCGAAATTGGTTTTCTCCGATGAGAAAACATTGGTTGTCCAGCAGTTTGTAAACAAACAAAATGATGATGATTTACTTGCCAAAGAGGTCAGCTGAAAATGTGCAGCTTCGGTTAGCCACCAGAACTCAAGCGCCGGCCATGATGATGGTGTGGGCCGCCATAACAGTCGATGGTCGTCCTCCGCTCGTATTAATCGACCATGGCATCAGAATATTATCGCGAAAATATTCTGGAGGGTGTATTAAAGCCTTGGGCACGCAAACATTTTGGCCGCAGACCTTGACATTCCAACAGCACGCGCCACCCAAGAATGGTTACAAAATTAGGTTCCTCGCTTCATTACCAGCACACAATGGCCACCAAAATCTCCGGATACCAATCCGTTGGACTATTGTGTCTGTAGTATTTTGGAAAGCAAGTTTGGCACTAAAAATACCCGCTTCGTCGGGAAAGGGCGTTTGACTTTATTGCAGTTTTTTTATATTCCCCTGTAAATGTTCGATTTTTTGAAATTTTGCCTATACCAATATTTTTATCTGTATTAGATGAAGTATTAAAATGAAATACGTCGGTCGACTATATCTTCGACGTCGGTCGACTATGTCTTTTTAACATTTTCTAAAAATTATCGCATATCTCATATAATGTGAAGGAAATAGTGGATATAGTCCAAACCTGGCACGTCCGATACGAATTAGACAATATTGGCCCATTCGTTGGGAACCTACATCATAGAGGGTACACAATTTGAATAATTATAACCGAAGTCAAAATATATTTAAACATTGATACTTTTTAACTTGTTAGTATGAATTTCTATAAGCCCACTGATTCAAAGCCTAATATATAAGTTCACTCGTCGAATTTTCTTCCACTGTCGATTTTATGCCCGACACCTGGCAATATCATTAACGCATAGCTCATAACCCTTTAAAGGGACCCCGAAAACAGACCTAACCTATGTTAAGGGGGAAAAATAAAATAAAATTGTTGCAGTTGTCCTACAATTTGTTGTAGCCAACGAGACGACGTCGTCGTCTACGTTGTTGTTGAAATTGTTTTCTGACGTTGAACAAATATTGGCGACAACAAAACATTTAATTGTTGTTTGTTGTTACGTTTTTGTTTTCTGCTTTACGAGCTACAATGTTTCTTCAATGTGGCGCAAAAAGTCACGAGACTTCCATTTGCCGTCGTTTGGTGTTCAATGGAGGAGTTTGCTTCTTGTTGCCTTTTTCGTTTCAAGAGAATAAGAAAAGGAGGAAACATTTAATGCTTAGCCATAACTACAATTTTTTAAAGGAATAATATTAGTAAGGGAGTATGTTAGGAATGGTGGAGTGTCTTCACAAAGGAGTTAATGACTGTAAAATGCTCCTCTTTTTTTGTCGAAAAGTTATTATATTCTAGTGGCGGTGATTTTTTTAGAAAGTACATGAATTCTATGTATTTTATCGTAGAACATCTTGGTAGAACAGATTGGTATATAAATATATAGATGGAATGTTTACTCTTCCTAGAAATGACTTTGAAATATGCTACACAATCATTTTCAACTAAAATTCAGATAATACCATTTGTAATTCAGCAATTCTATATTTAATATAGATAATTCATTTGAAATTCAGCTTTTTTATTTGAATATTCCAATTGAAATTCAGATATTTCATTTGAATTTAATATTCAGAATTCTTTGAAATTTTGAATTTTGCATTTGATATTTAGACGTTTTGATGATGGGTGATGTTTTAGATATTATCTTTTTGGGAACACTGGTCTAAAGACCTTACACACTTTTTGTGTTTTGCTTCACTGTCAAAAATATCGAAATTGGAGTTAAGATCAGCCAGAAGCATTGAAAAAGAAAAATTACATTTTAGTGCGGTTTATGGGCTGGTGGCATCATTGGACCATACTTCTTTAAAGATGCTGCGAACCCTAATGTAGCTGTTAATGGCGAACGCTACAGTGAGATAATATCCATTTTTCCGAAAAATACAAGATATTGATTTGCATAACATGTGGTTTTAACAAGACGATGCAATATGCCACACAGCACGCCTAACGATGGACTTCTTGAGAGGAGAGTTCGGTGAGCATTTTATTACACGTTCGAGACCGGTCAATTGGCTGCCAGATCGTGCGATATAAGCCTATTTTTTGTAGAGCCATTTTAAAGCTCATGTCTATACAAATGAACCCTCTTTAAATGACGCATTGGATGCAGACCTCTAAAAAAACTTGTTCAAATTTGTACAAAGAGCGAAACTCACTGGAACTCGAGAAAGGACGCTCCTGGAATCAGAAAAAATCGAGCAAATGCTCGAATATGAGTAAAATTTGTTCAAAATTGAGCAGATACTACTCTTGCCGAGCACTCTTATAGTTTTTGTCATACCGTTTTTGTATTTCTATGTATGTGTAATTTTTCGTACAAGATCAATCCTGCTCGCGACCAAATTTCACTCGGCGCCCGGACATAATCCCCGTTGCAATTATGGAGAATGTGACAGATTTTTTCGGTATAGCCACCATAATAAATTTGGGATTATGTCCGTTGTGGAAGCGGGTATATATATCCCAGACATACCTAGAGGATAAAAAAGTTTATAATTAAAAAAAAACTTTGGTTCGCGAAAGCCGATGCCGGATATACCCAGAGGAAAAAATCTCAATTTTTTCCCACAAACCCATTATTATGGGGATAATGTCTGAAATTATCTGGGGATTATGATCTATTTTTTTCTTGGACATACCATTATAGGGGCTATGACCGAATCGAAAATCGGTCATAATCCCCATAATTGTAATGGGGATTATGTCCATGAGCAAGTCTATGCACTGATTGGAGGACAACATGGAAGCATTTATTTGTGAAATACCGGCCGAAATATAGGAAAGAGAATGCCAAAAATTGGACAAAGCGAAAGGACCATTTGAGGCGCAGTAGTATTCAACATTTGCGTGAAATAACCTTCACACATTAATTTATATGGCCGCATAATCAATTCAAATAAAGATTTACGTTTTTTTCCTAAATTGTATTTGTTTTTTTTTTTTTCAGAATAAAACGTTTCTATTTTTCCTAGAAAATCAACCTTTAGAGAACTTTTTATGAGTCTGCAAAAATAGATCAGACAGGTCTCCCATCGATGGAAGATCTTAAATCGGATTTGTAAAGGCCCTCAAATTGTTCGCCTGTAGGAGATCTCCTAGAGATCTTCTACACATTAAAGATCTTCTACCAATTTTCTCCCGATAGAATATCTTTTATAGGCACAATATCTCAGATAGGTCTTCTGTAGAGTGGTAGATCTTTCATAGTTAGAAGACGTTCTTTCTTCATCAACAATCTTCATTGAGTATCGTTTCCAAAATATGATGGAAATATTTTCTTTCTTTGGCATTACTTTGATACTTCTTATAATTTTTAATGTCTGCATCCAGTATAACACTTTTCTACAGATCATTTTATGGGGAGTGGCTTTAGCTGTCATGGTCTTGTTATTGGTCTTTCAAAGCTCAGTCAGCCGCATGTGACCGTTTTTACGCTACTGACTCTCACCATGGACGACATACATACATATGTTTTGCGTGTATGGTTGGCATGGCGACGATTTGTTCGCACATCTATTCCTACGAGTTTCGTATCGGATCGCTGGTAATTCAGCGTTTATTGATTGAATCAACGAATAACAAAACAAAAGGAAAGCAAATTTTTCACAATGGAAAAACTAAAGCGGCAGAAAAAAAACTGTTTTACAATGAGGTGGAAAGACACGTTTATTGTTCCGAGCTTTTGTTTACCGCAGACATACTTTCATATACATAGATGTGTATATAGATCGTTTGTCTTCCAAGGTGCCAAAGGTAATTGCATGCCTACAAAGCAAAGAATTGGACAAAAAATAGGTGTTTCCGGAACTTTGAAACCAAAATGTAAGTGTCTATGGATTATTTGTGGAGTTTTGTTTTTCCAATGGCATTTCTAAGTCATAAATTGTTGAAGAATTTTGTTTCCTCTCTTTGTACCCAGACACACAGGGAAAGGTCTGAGGCCTTTTGTTGCAAATTCTCATATTTATACATGATCGTTGTTTACCCCCTGCTATTCGATGGTCGAATATTTGAAGAGTCGCAGA
The DNA here is from genome assembly GCF_030504385.1 of Musca domestica. Classification (NCBI taxonomy): domain Eukaryota; kingdom Metazoa; phylum Arthropoda; class Insecta; order Diptera; family Muscidae; genus Musca; species Musca domestica. The sequence continues at coordinate 5,805,337 of NW_026712340.1, read as the reverse complement.
AATAAAAAGATCATTTTGAATTTGACTTTTAAATTTGTGACAATGCGGTATATTTTAGAATTATTTATTGCCTGTATTCATCGATTAGCGGATTTTTTCAGAGAAAAAATTTGTTTTTACAAATAACAAGGTATATTTCGAATTTGTTTTTGGGATATAAAAGCTCACGGGATAATCAAAGATGAATAACATTTTTATCCAATCCTTATAGGTACAAGGTATAGAAACCAGAAGATCTCCTATAAAAGAAGTATTTTGTGCAGACCTTTTAAAGAGAAAATATTATTGTAATTCGATGTCCAGCAGAGCTTCGATATATCTCGCATGTGTAGAAAATTTGAAAAGGGATTTGAAAAGGGCTTCAGGTCTGTACTATTGTAATTAGGTACATGGCTTATTCTGAGATTTTTAGTGAACATTTGTGTAGAATGATCTTGTTTTGACACCTTCCACCTAAAATGAAATTTCATTGTATTTTCAAGCGTCAACTCAAAAAAAGTCCAGCGAAGAATGATCAAAAAATAAAGAATATTCTCTGATTTTTTTACCCTCAGCGATATGGGTATATATCATTTGATACGGTCAAAACGTGCCTCATCGAAATAAAGTTTTTGACGGTTTGGACCAAATCCGTTTAAGGACATTTGGAGTCGATCTAGCGATGTCCGTCCGTTCGTCTGTCTGTCTATCTGCTGGCTGGTGCGTAGGATAACTCTCGAAGGGAGTATCCGATTTGGTACTTCGTAATATTATTAGAAAATTAGATGGTGCTCGGAGATGGGCAATATTGGCCCCCACAAAAGGTCAAATTTTCAAAAACATATTTTACTACACAGAAGGAGAAAGGTAATCCGATTTTGCTCCAACTTTATATCACAATATTTTTATTAACCCATGGTCTGGTGTGAAGATAGAATATATCGGTCCACTCCTTCTGGCACCTTTCCCATAAAACACGAAATTAACATTCGATTCCATTCAGACTTGGTACATCTCAATATTTCCATCAACACAAGATCTGTTATAATTCCTTCTGGTACCTCCCCCACAAAGGGTCAAAGTTTTGTATAACCAAACCGATTATAAAATTCGAATTCCGAAATCCGGTTCCCTTAATATTTCACACATCCCATGCATATGGGATATATCGGTCCACTCCTTCTGGTACCTCTCCCAGAAAGGGTTAACATTTTGAATATCCATGAAGCTCATAAAACGCGAAATTAACATCCGTTTCCATTCAGACTTGGTATATCTCCATATTTCCATTAACAAAAGATCTGTTATAAAGATTGTAGAAATCGGACCATTCCCCCACAAAGGGTCAACGTTTTTAATAACCAAAACGATCCGATTCCATTCAGACTTGGTACATCTCAATGTTTCCATCAACAAAAGATCTGCTATAAAGATGGTAGAAATCGTACCATTTTTTTTGTACCTCCCCAACATGAGTCAAGATTTAAAAAACAAAACGCTTGAAGGCTAAAATTTTCGACCAAATTTCGATCCTTGTATTTTTAAAAGCAATATTGACGAAGACACTGTATACCTAAAATGCACAGATTCTTAGGAATTTTTATCTGAAAATTTCTAAAAGTGTGGAAGAGGGGGAAACTTGCCCCCCCCCCCTATTTTGGTTACTTTTCGATGGTTGGTTACTGTTCGATACACGTGTATTTTTAGCTCTACTTTCGGATATCTCCGTAATTTTTGAAAATAAAAATTCATTTTTGTCGCACTGTCTAATAGGAAAACTTGTGCGAGTCGAGATATTTTTTTTTTTCAAATTGTTCGACTGCGACTCTTAGACTCCGGGTCCGAGTCTGCAATCTTGGTTGTAAAAAATGTTTGTGGGTCCTCAAATTCACCCTGAGTGTGCGCTTTATTCAGACTTATAATAAAACCACTCGTTATACCTTTCAACAGCCTTTTAGAGGTCCCAGATCTGCCAAAGGTCTTAAACAAAAAGAAGTCCTTCAAGACGTCTTCTACAGAATAAACTCTTTCATATGTCAATTACAGTAATAAGGCCTTTGACAGGATTACTTTGAATACCTTTCACAGGTCTCTCACATATAGAATTTCTTACTCTTTACAGAATTTCTTGCACAATGAAATATGAAAATGACTTCCTCAAAAACGAGCCAGCACCTGCTTATAATGTTTTATTTGTTTTTTTTTTTTACCTCAAAACTATTTTAATGGTCATTATTTATTCTTAAATTTCGTTTGAAATGCAAAAAAAAAAAAAAAAACATAAGATTATCTATCATTCATGGAGGTAGGAAGACTCGTCAGCGTCACCAGCCGCCACCATCATCATCATTCTTTGCCGTCATCGTCTCTACAATGAGTTACATCAATTATATTCATTTTATTGTAATTTACAACGCCTACCACCTTTCAACACTACGCGATTATTTTAAGCTTTTCCAGAGATAGCCTTTGCAAACATTTCAACATAAAAGCAAACGAGAAATCCAAGCAAAACGAAAAAACAACGGCGATTTCAACAAAACGAAACAAACAGGGCTCTGAAACTGGCGTAAAAAGAAAATCAAGGCGAAACTTTTCCAAAAAAATTGAGATGAAAGAAAAAAAATGAAATGAAGAAAAAAAGAAAAAACAAATCCTCAGACAGTTTTTCCATTTGTGCTTCTTTTTTTTGGAAAATTCCGTTGAAAATCGAAGTTAGGCAAAAACTATACAACAAAACGTAAGAAATAGGTTCGCTAGAAATACCGCTGCTTGCAACAGTCAAATAGACACTTCATCGCAACGATCAATCTTTTACAGTGTTGCTATGGCTGGGCTTCCACCAAAGCCGAAACAAGAAGAAAGATGGCCAAATAATATGAAACCCAAAAATGAAAAAAACCCGAAACGAAGGAAGGCGGGTGTTATACATTGTAGATCTTGTTACGAGGAGGGCTTTAAAATGTTTATCAGCTTCAAGTGTCATAAACATGGCATATATGTCGAAAAAATAACCTTAAATGATCAGTATAACAGTTATGCAAGACTGTTTTTTTCTAAACTTTAAAGGGATCACAAAAGTCAAATAAACTTTTGTACAAAAATCAATAACTGTTATATTTAATTTCTACAATGGTGAAATAGTGAGAAACAGTTATATTAAACTGTTATAGGAATAAACTCGTAAAAAAACTGCACTGTTAAATTTGTCCAATACATTTTAACAAACTTTGAAGGATTTTAAAAGGTAAATAAAACTGTTATACATACTGCTATAACTGTAACATATGGAACTTTACTGCTAATATTAAAAAAAATTGTAAACTGATTTTGAAAAGCATCAGAAAATTTGAGAGTATGCTAAAGAAATTAAATTACAAATTTTAAAAAATTTTAAAATTGCAAATACCATTGTTTATAATTTCAAATTTACCACATATACAGAGTGAGATAAAAAAACTGCAACAAAGTTTAACGCCATCATTTTTACATGTTTTTTTAAATTTTATTAAATGAAAGCAAAAAACGTCGGAAATAGTATCAAATTTTAGAATTAGTTTAGATTTGTTCGAATTGGTCACCTTTGGTACGAATTATGGCCTAACTCCGAGCTCATTTTTCAATATTTGCCGAATGGACTATTGCGATATATTCAGCTCACGAGCCATTTTTCGGCACTGCGATGCGTGTTTCGATCAAGACGTTTCTTTACTTTTCAAATCATTTCTGCTGATGTTGCTGTTTTCTTCCGTACACTTCATTGACGTCGGGCTTGAATTTCATCACGAATAACTTTTTTTCTGGAAAATTCTCACCAAAATGCTTTTGTACGCTTGTAAACAATATAATGAGATGTCACTGGAAAAAAATTAACAGCTGTCGGACGAGTGGCGCAGGAACGACAGCAGTCTGAAGTTGGTTGCAGTTTTTTCATCTCACCCTGTAGAAAGAAATTTCAAAATCTTTCCTTATTTGGCTGAATTTTTAAACACTCAAATGCTTTAAGTATCGTAATTATGGCAAAGACTTCGAAAACAAATGTATGACAATTTGTATAACAGTTATAAAAACTGTTATACAAATTGTCATAGTAATTAATTTTTATGTTTGTTTGAAGAAACGAGTTTATTTCTCTTAATATTAAAGGACTATAAAAATCAAATTAAACTGTTATACATACAGTTATACGTGTCATATTTATTTACGTTTGCTTAAACCAATGAATAAATGGTTTAGAAAATTGTTATACAAACACTAACATTATAATTATTAAGAAGATTATTTTTCGAGTGCAGAACAGTTTGAGAAAACTGTTATACAGCTGAGGACGTTTTGCAAATGTCCACTTCACAATTTTCTGGATAATGAGAACAATCTAGTATGTGCTTACTAGGTTATAAGCGTGTTTATATTGATCTGTCGGCGTTGATAATAGAGGGGACATGAGTAAAGGAGGTTAATTCCAGGACTGCTTGATCTTGGTATGTAGGCGTTGGCCTACTCTAGATCTGAGCCTCCAGTTAGAGCGGTCTCCACTAAGTCGTCTGAAGGAGTGGCGTTGGAAGGCCCAGTATCCTGTATCTTACAGTCTCTCTCCAGTCTTCCTGGCAATGGTTAGTCCGTCATCGTGTCTCGATATTTTACCATCTGTGACGACTTTGAACATTGTTTGGGCATATACCAGTTTTTAAACAACTTTCATAGAAATGTCTACAGTGTAAATAAGCTGAAATATTTTTTGTATGTCTAAAAGTTAGAAACGACTATATAACAGTTTGAGAAAACTATTATACTAACTTTTATAATACGTCATAAGACTATGTTCGGAGTTAGAAACATTTTGTATGCATAAGAATTAGAAAAGGCTACATACCAGTTTAAGAAAACTGTTATAATACGCCAAAAAGACCAATTTAAAAGGACAAACAATCTTTGCAGTATAATTTTCCAGAAATTTTAGTTTTATCTTTTTCATTTGTTCATTTTAAGGATTGAAATATTATTTTGCAACACCAGCATTTTCGAACCACCTTCCATTCTGTAAACAATAATATCTTCGTCTTTACGCCGAATTCTGTTTCTTTTTCTATGTTGGCTTAAAATAAATCCCTCCGAAAACAATTGTAAGCTTAGCTTTTCCACCACAACATAGCTGGAATTGTGGACGTGGACATGGACGTAGACGTAGACTTGGTCTTCGTCAGTCATCCTAGCCGTTCAAAGCCATGCCGTTAAACTAGATCGCACACTAGAGATAGAGGCGTACCTCTTGGCTAAAGCTTTGTACGTGTTGGTATTACGTCCAATAAAAGCACAAAGCAAGAACAACAACAACAACAACAAAATAAAATCAACTGTAGCTAGGAAAATTTTGAGATACGCCGCCACCACAACAATAATAATTGCAATAGCCTAGGAGGTAGATGGGCTTTCTCTGAAGCAACATTGCATAGGATATCCTAACACACTTTGGGACCACATTCAATTGGTTTGATTTCGTTTCGAAAAAAAAGGTTACAACTAAAATCGAAGAGACTTTGCTACGCCATGAACTGAAAGAAAAACGTTTAAAACCTTTCGAGAGGGATTTTCAATTGAAGTCGATGATTTTTTTCTTGGATTTGGGTTCAACCTCCCTTCACATTCAATGAAGTATTCCCCCTTTTTCGGATATACCTCTCTAATACAGGCGTATAAATTATGCCGCATTATTTAACTCTGGGCCTAAATGCTTGCCCAAGGAAAAATTGAAAAAAACGTCCTAAAAAACTGATTTTCTTTAAACGTTTGGATTTAGTTTTGTTTTCCTTCACAGCGCGTCCCTTTGTAACAAAAATCGTATCATATCTAGGCTTCGTTGTTGAGAAAACAATAGCAACTAAATAAGTTTAGCTGGCAGATTTACCAAAGTTGCGCAAACGCACAGCCAGCCAGCCAGTCATTGCAGTTTCATCATTACCAGCAACGCCACAGCATTGCACAAATAACCGTTATTAGAGAATTATTGTAGAGCTTGAATAGCAGGGCGGAATACGAAATCCAATGTTTGTCCAGGGACCAGAGTTGGTTGTTGCTTTTGCGAAGATTTTAATTGAAGGGTGGCGAGAAAAAAAGCAAATATCTGGAATTGATTTCACATTGTAGCATAATTGGTTGGCAAGAAAGGCAGTACTAAGCTAGAATATGATTATGGTACCTGGACTGGAGGAAGAAAATAATTTAATTTGGAAGTAAAGCAAGCTACATACGTTTGTATGCTTGTAAAACTTCCGGAATTTTCCAATTCAAGAAGAGAGAGAGAAAAGATTTTTCGCAACAGCAAAATATGTCTGAAGACCCATCTAGAGAACATATTCTTTATCACACACACAGTTTAGTGCCGTTATATGGGGGACAATTTGAAAAATATTGTTATACACTCCACCTTGAACTTAACTTTGTCATTCCGTTTGTAAAATCCCTAAATGTACGTCGTAGACCCCATAAATTTGTATTGTGTCTAGAATGTATTGAAAATGAGTTTTGGTATAGCAGCCATATATAAAAACAAGTAAAATAAGTGAAGAAGCTGTAAGTTCTGCGGTGCCGAACTTTAAATACCCTCCACCATTTGGAACGAATTTGGCAATTTTCTAAAAAAAGAAAATCCGTAAAAAAATTCTATTAAAATCTTAAAAATACCGACTGTAGCCATTATATAAGCATCTATACGACGAAGTTGACCTGCATTGACAATATTTGTCATAAGCCATTAAAACATTCAAATTCGAAACTTGAAAAAAAATCGGTGCGTAATGTCGCTAAAATCAATCATCCGGATATAGACAATTTTCTGTCATAGGCCGTAGTGTCCATTACGGACTTCAAATGCCAAATTTGAAACAATTTCGGTGAATAATGTCTCTAAAATCATCAAAATACCGGATATAGGGAGGTACCATTATATGGTGGCTATATCAAAACGTGGACCTGCACAGACAATTTTCTGTCATAGGCCGTAATGTCCATTACGGACTTCCAATACCAAATTATAAACATTTTCGGTGAATAATGTCTCTAAAATCATCAAAATACCGAAAATAGGGAGGTACCATTTTATGTGGGCTATATCAAAACGTGAACCTACATGGCGCATTTTCAATACCAAAAGCACTGCAGACATAATTTACATTAGAGTAAAAATTTATCACCTACTTCATTTCGTTCGGAAACTGGAGTGATTTCCAAAGACGGACAGACAGCTGATCAATGAATATACAGGGTGAGATGAAAACACTGCAGCCAACTTCAGACTGCTGTCATTTCTAAGCCACTCGTCCGACAGCTGTTAAAATTATTCCAGTGACAGCTCATCATATTGTTTACAAGCGTACAAAAGCGTTTCGGAGAGAATTTTCCAGAAACCAAGTTATTCCTGATGGAATTCAAGCGTGATTTCTTTATATTTGGCTGGAAAACCACAAGTGGCTATCTTTGTGTCTCGTTCCATCGCTCGTTACTGGTAACGTATCCCGACGTCAAGCAAGTGGACGAAAGAAAACAGCAACATCTGCAGAAATGGTTCGAAAAGTAAAGAAGCGACTTGATCGAAACCCGCGTCGCAGTTGCCGAAAAATGGATCGTGAGCTGAACATATCTCAATATTCCATTCGGCAAATATTGAAAAATGAGCTCAGGGTAAAGCCATTGAAATTCCAAAAAGTACAAGTAGAAAAAAAAAGAAAATAGACTCAAAAGAGCTAAAAAGTTGTTTCGCTTGGCCGAAAGTGGTGAACTGCCGAATTTGGTTTTCTCCGATGGGAAAACATTTGTTGTCCAGCAATTTGTAAGCAAACAAAATGATCGTGTTTACTTGCCAAAGAGGTCAGCTGAAAATGTGCACCTTCGGTTGGCCACTAGAACTTAAGCGCCGGCCATGGTGATGGTGTGGGCCGCCATAACAGCCGATGGTTGCTCTCCGCTCGTATTAATCGACAGTGGCATCAGAATAAATGCCGAATATTATTGCGAAAATATTCTGGAGGGTGTATTAAAGCCTTACGCACGCAAACATTTTGGCCACAGACCTTGGACATTCCAACAGGACTCGGCACCATCGCACTAAGCACGTGCCACCCAAGAAGGGTTACAAAATGAGGTTCCTTGCTTCATTTCCAGCGCACAATGGCCACCAAAATCTCCGGATACCAATCCGTTGGTGTCTGAAGTATTTTGGGAAGCAAGGTTGTTTGTACGTCTGTCTGTTGTAATCACGCTATCTTTCGAATGCATTGAGATAGAAGTCTAACATTTAGCAGTTGGCAGGTTATGTTTGTAAATGGGCCATGTCGGTCCACGTTTTCGTATAGCCCCCATATAACGTTACCTCCTCATATTCGGTATTTTCATGTTTATAGCGAAAATATTCCAAATTTCGTATTGGAAGTTCGTACAGTCTATGACAAAAATGTTTGTATGCAGGTCCACGTCTTCGTATAGCCCCTATATAACGGTACCTCCCGATAGTCGTATTTAGATGATTTCAGTAACATTTTTTACCGGAATCGTTTCAAATTTCGTATTGGAAGATTTTAATGAGTACTACAACCTATGGCAAAAAAATTCGTATGCACGTCTTCGTATAGCCTCCATATGACGATAACTCCCGACACTCGGTATTTTCATGATTTTTGCGACATTATTCACCGGAATTGTAAAAAATTTTGTATTTAAAGTTCCTAATGGGTATTGGAACCTATGACAAAAAATTTCCTATGTAGGTTCACGTTTTTTAAAAGATGGAGGGTATAATAAGAAAAGCTTTTCTAAAAGTCCACAGCATATGAATAAGTGTTTAGATTAATAAAAAAACTCCATATTTTACCTTTTCTATTACGATTTCAGTAAATGATTGTTAACTTCTTCAAACCTCTATGCAATTCATCAATGAACACCGAACTCTCTTAGCAAGTATCCAATATTAACTTATGGTTTTAGTTTGGCAGCACAAAATGTTTTGTTTTTTGCTCAGCTTATTTGACAATCTAAAACTACCAACAAATATTCAAATGCCACCTCCTGTTAATACTGAAAATAGATTAAAATAAAGAGATAAAAAATAAATTAATGAAAGGGTCTTGAAATAAAGTCAAAGTATTATGAGCAAAAAAAAAAAAACAGAAACGTTACAGAAAACAACAAGAACAGTATGTGGCTTATAAAGTTTCTAAAAATTGAGAACAACAAGGGACAAAGCAAAATATCGAAAAGCGAATCAATTGATGGACATGTCTTCTGGTCATTTCATTTATAACTAATTCATAAAGAAGGGAACGCTTTGGAAAAGGTACATATATTGAGAGTATGTAATATTTTCAACGGATATAAGTAACTCTTCCTGAAGGGAAATTAAACTTGTAACAATGGAGATGGGACATTCGGCAAACACATAGATGGTGAGTGAGAAAGTCACACCTTCAGTGCATGGAAATTAAGTTAATTTTAGGGAAAGTATTTATTTATTTATTTAAAAGGGCAATAAAAATCCAAAATATCAGAAATTTGATGGGTCTCTAATTTCCACATCATCCAGCTTATCAAGAATTACCAAGTCTTTTAACTTGAAATCTAACTCAAAAATGAGAAACAAACAAACAACATCTAAATCAATGAAGACTAAAATAACAGTATATTATTTTTTCTGATAATTGAAACAATAAAAAAATGACTTGGCATCCATCACTCTCTGTTGTCTAATCTCACCGCTGCTGTTTGTTGTTAGACATTTTTTATAACCTCATTATATGGCAATTATTGGCGCTGACGACTGTCTCGTAATGACAGTAATGAATAAATGTTGATATCTAATTCCATTTAAATTACTCCCAGCAACATTGCAATAAAAATACTGAGACCAAAAAACCAGACGTAAACAAATACTCAAAGTTGTAATTAAAAAATCGTTTATTAAATCAAGTTATATGCGAATGACATGGGGATGGGGAAACAAGTGATGGCGGGTGGGGGAAGAGCAGTGGTAATTGCCCAGCCATTCATTCCAAACAAATTACTCCAAATATGCGCAAAATGACAAACTGAGATGGAAGATATTTCAAGATTTTCATTGGTCTGAAATTTTAATTGGCCCCTGGTCGAATTTGTCCAATAAAAATGTTGCAGAAGCAAGTTAAGATGTCTTTGTCTCATACACATACATGTATACATGGGAGGGGATATGATTTTGAGTACAGGGGAACGTAGTGAGATTTTGTAGAAAGGTCTTCATCTGTACACATAAGAGAGGTATTCTACTGTACACAGAAGAAGCGAGCTCTTCTGCTGTACACAGAAGAAGAGAGGTCTTCTGCTGTACACAGAAGAAGAGAGGTCTTCTGCTGTACACAGAAGAAGAGAGGTCTTCTGCTGTACACAGAAGAAGAGAGGTCTTCTGCTGTACACAGAAGAAGAGAGGTCTTCTGCTGTACACAGAAGAAGAGAGGTCTTCTGCTGTACACAGAAGATGAGAGGTCTTCTGCTGTACACAGAAGAAGAGAGGTCTTCTGCTGTACACAGAAGAAGAGAGGTCTTCTGCTGTACACAGAAGAAGCGAGCTCTTCTGCTGTACCCAGGAGAAGCGAGCTCTTCTGCTGTACACAGAAGAAGAGAGGTCTTCTGCTGTACACAGAAGAAGCGAGCTCTTCTGCTGTACACAGAAGAAGCGAGCTCTTCTGCTGTACACAGAAGAAGAGAGGTCTTCTGCTGTACACAGAAGAAGCGAGCTCTTCTGCTGTACACAGAAGAAGCGAGCTCTTCTGCTGTACACAGAAGAAGAGAGGTCTTCTGCTGTACACAGAAGAAGAGAGGTCTTCCGCTGTACACAGAAGAAGAGAGGTCTTCTGCTGTACACAGAAGAAGCGAGCTCTTCTGCTGTACACAGAAGAAGCGAGCTCTTCTGCTGTACACAGAAGAAGCGAGCTCTTCTGCTGTACACAGAAGAAGCGAGCTCTTCTGCTGTACACAGAAGAAGCGAGCTCTTCTGCTGTACACAGAAGAAGCGAGCTCTTCTGCTGTACACAGAAGAGGAGAGCTCTCCTCCAGAAGAAGGGAGGTCTTCTGCTGTACACAGAAGAGGAGAGCTCTCCTCCAGAAGAAGAGAGGTCTTCTGAAGAAAGGTATTCTTCTTCTGCGGTCTTCTTGGTTTGTAATTTACAAAGGTATTAACCTCTCTTCGGTGAAAAGAAGAGGACCTATGTTCTGTGAACAGAGGAGAACCTCTTTTCTGTGTATAGAGGAGGACTTCTTTTCTGTGTCCACAGAAGACGACCTCACTTCTGTGTACAGGAAAGATCCTCTCTTCTATGTACAGAAGAGGATCTTTCTTCTGTGTCTACTGGAGAGGATCTCTCTTCTGTGTCTACAGGAGAGGATTTCTCTTCTGGAGGGACCTCCCATCTGTGTCTACAGAAGAAGACCTCTCATCTGTGTCTACAGAATAGGACCTCTCTTCTGTGTCTGCAGAAGATGGCCTCTCTTCTGTGGACACAGAATGGCTGCAGAAGAAATGGCTGCAGAAGACTCTTCTATCCACAAAAACTCTTCTGAAAACTGTAATGTGACTTTGCACTCATAAATTTCTGCAAGCAACATTTCTGTCAAGAAAATACGAGACATGTTGTTTACCTCTTCCAATTATCTTTATTTAATTTGTATTTTTAAACAACTCATATATAATGTGACGTATATTTTGGGAAAGCTCAAACAAAACAAAGCCATACACATTCAATAATCAAATAGACCTCCCTTTTCAGGTTTTGTGTCAAAATCATTTTTATAGCACAAATCGAACAGAGGACAATCCAGCGACAAAGAACGTCAACCTATTATCTGGCCAGGTAAATATCAGTGTGTTTGTGGGTAAATTTTGTTAAAACTTAATTAAATGACAACTTTGAAATAATATTTTTATTTCCTATTTTGGGATAAAGAGATTTGTATTGAAGGCTAATCAACTATTGAGAGACTCAAGAACCAATTTCCAACATCAACTCTTCCAAATTTTGCTATTAATTTCAAAGGAAAAGGTGAAGTGGTAGTTTTTCTTTATTTTAGTTATGTAAAATATTTGTTGGTTCGTTTGTTGTTGTTGCTGTGTTAAAGCTTGTGTCCAACTTGTGTTAAATGTCTGTCATTCATTGATTTCACTACCAGTTGTAGAACATGTCCAATCTGTTACACACGCACACACATTTGAAAAATTAAAATTTCAGGACACTTTTACATATCTTGGCAATCTAATCGATATGGGTGGGTGGAGACATTTACATTGTCCATCCAATTTGTAGTTGTAATGCCATCAAGACATATTGATGTCCAAACATTTGTTTGGCTTTTCTTTAATCAAATTTAGCAGGAGATGAGTCCAAAGAGATGAAATAAAATATTGCAAAGATGTTTGGCTTCTTTTTTATTTTTTATTTGGATATAGCAATTTATAAAATAAAATGTTAATTCTAAAATTTTATTATTTTATTTTAGGAAACGGAAAACGGTACTGAAATAGGTTGCCATAAAATTGGGAAGGCAATGTCTCTGCGGAGTTGCGAGTTTGAAATGAAATTTTAAACTTTATATATCGATATTTTATAGGTAAACAGAGGCTAAAAAAGCCTTGCCTGAGATACAACTACATATGCGAGATGAAATGAGTGTTTAAAACGATGTTTGGGGTTATACGATATTGTGGACATATATAGACAATTATCTTCCTAGGGGTAAGTACTCAAAAGAAACTCCTTATGTGGATTTTCAGTCAATTCCATTGAATAATTTGGCTACAATCATCAAAATACCGAATATCGGGAGGTAAAGTTTTATGGGGGATATATGATATCATGTACCTACATAGACTTCTCAGTGGTAAATTACTCAGAAGGAACAGCTTATGCAAAATTTGCTACAATTCCTTTGAAAATTATGGCAAAAATCATCAAGATACCGAATATCGGGTTTATCGTTATATGGGGGCTATACGATATCGTGGACCGTATATCCCATCTTCGAACTTGTCATGCCTGCAGACAAAAAACAGATCTGTACAAAATTTTAGCTTCCTATCCTAATTCGTTTTGACTCTAGCGTGATTGCAACAGACGGACGGACGGACAGGGCTAAATTGCCTTAGATTTTTATATTGATCAATAATATAATCCCCCACGGATTGTAATGGATTATGTGATGTCTGTTAGATCTTTAATGTCCAGAGTACGTAGTTAAGGCTAAGATACAACTAAACAAGTTAAAAAGTATCAAATGTATACCCTCAGCTAAGATTTTATATTTTTGTTATATGTTTAAAGATTGTTCCTGATGATGTCTTCCGTCGGAGGACGAAATATCGAAAATAATAAATAAATATTATTAAAAAAAAAACAACAAAGACCTCGAGCTCAATTTTAGTAAACTTAAATTTGAAATATTTTGACTTCTGTTATGATTATTCAAATGTTTAACCCATTATGGAGTTGGTTCCAAATGAATGAGCAAATATGATATAAATATTGCGACGTGCCAGATTTGGTAACTTCCTTTACTTTACGTGACATATATGATAATTTTTAAAAAATGTTAAAATGTGCCTGAGGTACCAGATATAGTCGACCGAAGTATTCCATTTTCATACTTCATCTAATACAGATAAAAATACTGCTATGGGCAATATTACATTTATATCCAATTTGTGGAAAATCATAAATTCTATATTCATCTCAGGTTTCTGGTAAAGAGAGGTATATTTAGATATATCAAGTTGTAAAGAATCGCTGACTTGTTTCGCAAGTTATAACAGATAAAAGTATTGGGTTCACAGATATATATCATTTGCACAAAAAATATTGTATTACCAAAAATGTTTGTTTGTGTGATATTTGAAGAGAGTTGGATGCTTATATCGCCTCCTTTGCACGTTTTGTTTTTCAAAATCTTGAATTCTATGTGGGGTAAGGAGCAAAATAAATGGTCAGATCTCTACCATTTTTATACCACATCTTGTGTTGATGGAAATATTGAGATGTACCAAGTCTGGAATGAAATCGGATGTTGATTTCGCTTTTTATGAGCTTCTTGGATATTCAAAATTTTATAAGAGTTATAATTATTCAAAATTGTGACCATTTGTGGAAGAGGGTCGATATTATTCATTTTTATACCCTAAACCATACTTTGGAGGGTATATTAACTTTGTCATTCCGTTTGTAACTCCTCGAAATAATCATGTCAGACCCAACAAAGTATATATTCTTGATCAGCGTAAAATTCTAAGTCGATTTAGCGATGTCCGTCTGTCTGTCTGTCTGTCTGTCTGTCTGTTGTAATTACGCTATGTTTCGAACGAATTGAGATAGAAGGCTTAAATTTTGCACACATGTTTATTTTTCCAGTAGGCAGGTTAAGTTCGTAAATGGGCCATTTAGGTCCACGTTTTCATATAGCCGCCATATAACGGCACCTCCCGATATTCGGTATTTTGATGATTTTAGCGACATAATTCACCGGAATTGTTTCAAATTTCATATTTAAAGTTCCAAAGGGATACTACTGCCTAAGACAGAAAATTGTCGGTGAAGGACCACGTTTTCGTATAGGCCCCATATATCAGTACCTCCCTATATTCGGTTTGTTTGAGATGTCGTATTTGAAGTTCGTAATGGATGCTACAGCCTGTGACAGAAAATTGTCTAAGTTGGTTCAGGTCTTCTCACAGCTCCGATATAAGGGTACCACCCTATATACGATATTTTGATGATTTTAGCTACATTATTGACCGTTTAATACCAGTTTCGAATTTGAATATTGTAATGGCTTATGACAAACAATGCATATGTAGGTCCAAGTCGTATACACTATATATAATATAACTACTATCTTCGGCATTTTTAAAATTGTAATTTTTTAAGGATTTTATTTCTTGAAAATTTCTATATTCGTTCCAAATGGTGGAGGGTATTCAAAGTTTGCCCGGCCGAACTTACTGTCTTTTTAACTTGTTACACCTAACCTAGCACTAACGCAAATATTATGATTTTTATAAGAGTTTTAATCATTCATTCATTGATAGAGTGGACCGATATTGTCCATTTTCGCACCGCAAAAATTAAAAAAGTTGTGGCAAAATCGAATTATCGTTTCTCTTTCTGTGCAGAAAACACTTTTTTTTTGAATATTTGCACCTATTGTGAGGAGGTACCAGAAGGAGTAAACCGATATTGCCCATCTCCGAACTCGATCTAAGCTTGACGAAAATATTACGATGGACCAAATCGGATACTCCCTTCGAGAGTTATCGTGCGCACCAGCCAGACACACAGACGGACGGACATCGCTAGATCGACTCCAAATGTCCTGAAACGGATTTGGTCCAAAGAGACCTAGTGTCTTAAACCGCTATTTCGACTAGGCACGTTTTGACCGTACTCAATGATACATACCCTCTCTAGCCATATGGCTGAGGGCATAATGATATGTAAGAGTTATGTGATGACTGAGAAATCGACGACCAAATATTCCACAATACTATTCCATAATACCTTTAAAACAGATCTTGTGTTGAAAAGACAATGGGACTCATACATCAGATTTTATAGGAGTAATAATTATTGATTGATAATAAATAATTGGGCGGTACTTGATGGAGTAGATTGATTTTTGATTGATTTTTTTTGTACATGACCAGATTTTTTTTTTAATTTCGACCTTTTGTGGGAAAGGTAACAGAAGGAGTTCACCGATATTGCCTATCTCCAAATTCGATATATGTTTGATAATAATATTACGATGTACTTAGTTTGGAACAAATCGGATACTCCCTTCGAGAGTTATCGTGCGCACCAGCCAGACACACAGACGGTCGAACATCGCTAGATCGATTCCAAATGTCCTGAAAAGGATTTGATCCAAGGAGACCTAGATATATACCCTCTCTAGTCATTTGGCTGAGGATATAAAAATGGGATATAAGGGCTATATCCCGTTCGTTTTTTGGTTGACCCCATTTTCTGAATTTTCGTTGCTTTTGCCACATTTTTTAAATGGATTTCGGGGTTTTGTGTCATTTGTAAACCGAATTTTGTGAATTATGTCGTTTTTAATTTCTAAAAAAGCTAATCCTATGGATGATACCTTTCACTATACGGGTTTCGTCACATTTTTAACCGAATTGCAAGTGATAACTAAATTCATAGATTTTTATCAATTTTTTTTTAACAATTACTGAATCCAAATTAAAATCGAAGTGTTTTGCCCTAAAGATCGAGGTATTAACATTTTGGCCCATACTCCCAATTTTGGTCGCTCTTTATAAGTGTTTTTTGAAATTGACATCATGAGGAAAGTGAGGCTACAGTCTTTAGTCCAACATTTTCGCCTATACCGCCATCTGAACTTCGAAGTTACCATGCCAAGAGAATTAATTTCGGCCCGGCTTCTGGCATAAACACGATTTCGGCTATAATAGCTCGATTTCTAACGCTTGGTTTGAGCCTATTGTAATATCATAATTTTATAATAGCTGATATAACATTGTTCCAAAGTGGAGTGTTTGTTTATCAGCTAAGGCAAAAATTGGCGCCATCTATATTTCAATTTCGACTTTTCTTTAAAAGTGTGTTTTTTTATCACGGCATCACAAGCAAAGTTATGGCGACAATTGCAATTGCATTCAGTCTAAGAAATGATTCCGACTTAGTTATGTTTGTTAAACTTAACCATTTTGGTCAGTTGGAGCATATCACGTCATCTGGACTTCAAAGTTGGCATTGCAAATGGTGTCTTAAATGAACACTCCGACCACCACTACATCTACAATAGCTTGATTTCTAGCACTTGATCTTATTGTAATATCATAATTTTGTCATCGTAGCAGATATAACACTGTTTCAGAGAAGAGGGTTTGTAATAGCCTGTCTGGCCAGGTTATATATTTCAACACACATTGTTCAAAGATGCAAATTTGTAAAAAAATACAAATTTTAAGTTTTGTTTATTTCCTAATTCAAATACGAAACCTAAACAGTTTTTCTAATTAAAAATGCGTATTCATTTCGTAGAGAGAATATCAAAGGCAAGAAATCTTCTAATCCGTTTCAATAGACTTTAATCTACAATTGAATAAAATACAATTTTAGAAATGATTTGCTGATTATCTGTATTTTGCACAAGCAGAAGGCGTCTTCTAAGTATTGAGAATTGTTGACTTTTTGTCGTCTTATCATGGCTCAGTGAAAAAAATAAACAAATCGCCTTAATTATCATAATTAAATAAAATAAATCACAGCAAAAGAACTTTGTATGTTAATTGACAAAAAAAAAGAAACAAAAATTGTTAAATGAAAATAATTTAAAATAAAAAAAATGAAATAAACTGTAGCACCGGATGCAAGCAACAATTTTACTTTCTGCACAAGCAATGTTTTATTTATTTGTTTCAATCTGTGATTGCAATAAAATTTAAATTTAATTTTAGAAAAAGATTTTTAAAGTATATTTATTCAAATAAAATTCATAGATCAAATACGTAAAGGAGCTGCATAAAGAGATAAATGTTCGAAAGTTTTTTAAGAGACTTCCTTTGAGCTCATCTATAAACAGATTCGCTTGAAGATCGCACACTCATACCTCATTTACAAAAAGACTCCTCCTGAGCTCATCTATAGAATCATACTCCGTTTGAGCTCGTCTAACAAAACAAACTCTCTCTGATGTCGTCTATAAAAATAGGCTAAATTTCAGCTGGTCTATTAAGACTCACTTTCAGCTCGTCTTTTGAGACTCTCTTTCAGTTCATCTATTGAGACTCCTTTTTAGCTCGTCTATAGAGAATCCTCTTTCAGCTTGTCTATAGAGACACCCTTTCAGCTCGTCTATAGAGACACCCTTTCGGCTCGTCTAAAGAGACTCTCTTTCAGCTCCTCTATTGACACTCCTTTTCAGCCCGTCTATTGGGACTCCCTCTCTGCTCGTCTATTGAGACTCCCTTTTAGCTAATCTATTCAGACTCCCTTTTAGCTGATTTATTGAGACTCCCTTTTAGCTCATCTATTGAGACTCCCTTTAAGCTTGTCTATAGAGACTCCCTTTCAGCTCGTCTATAGAGACACCCTTTCAGCTCGTCTATAGAGGCACCCTTTCAGCTCGTCTATAGAGACTCCCTTTCAGCTCGTCTATAGAGACTCCCTTTCAGCTCGTCTATAGAGACTCACTTTCAGCTCGTCTATAGAGACTACCTTTCAGCTCGTCTATAGAGACTCCCTTTCAGCTCGTCTATAGAGACTCCCTTTCAGCTCGTCTATAGAGACTCCCTTTCAGCTCGTCTATAGAGACTCCCTTTCAGCTCGTCTATAGAGACACCCTTTCAGCTCGTCTATAGAGACTCCCTTTCAGCTCGTCTATAGAGACTCCCTTTCAGCTCGTCTATAGAGACTCCCTTTCAGCTCGTCTATAGAGACTCCCTTTCAGCTCGTCTATAGAGACTCCCTTTCAGCTCGTCTATAGAGACTCCCTTTCAGCTCGTCTATAGAGACTCCCTTTCAGCTCGTCTATAGAGACTTCCCCTCCGTTCGTCTATAGAGACTTCCCCTCCGTTCGTCTATAGAGACTTCCCCTCCGTTCGTCTATATAGACTCCCTTTCAGCTCGTCTATATAGACTCCCTTTCAGCTCGTCTATAGAGACTCCCTTTCAGCTCGTCTACATAGACTCCCTTTCAGCTCGTCTATATAGACTCCCTTTCAGCTCGTCTATATAGACTCCCTTTCAGCTCGTCTATATAGACTCCCTTTCAGCTCGTCTATATAGACCCCTTTCAGCTCGTCTATATAGACTTCCTTTCCGCTTGTCTCCTTTTAAGCTCGTCTATACAGACTACCTTTCAGCTCGTCTATAGAGACTTCCTTTCCGCTCGTCTATAGAGACTTCCTTTCCGCTCGTCTATAGACACTTCCTTTCCGCTTGTCTATAGAGACTCCCTTTCTGCTCCTCTATAGAGACTCCTTTTCAGCTCCTCTATAGAGACTCCCTTTCTGCTCGTCTATAGAGACTCCCTTTCTGCTCGTCTATACAGACCCCCTTTCTGTTCGTCTATAGAGACTCCCTTTCTGCTCGTCTATAGAGACTCTCTATGTATAAGAGACTCTTCTCCTCTACTCCCTGAAGCTGGCTAATGGAGACTCTCTTTAAAGCTCGGCCTTCACCTTATCTATAAAGACTTCCTTCATCCAATGAAAAAAAATCTTCCATCCAATGAAAACTTCATTCCAGATCATTTAAAGAAAATAAATTGTCTTAAATCTCATAATTGCCACTAAAGACACGCTGAAAGTTGTTAAAGATACAAAAATATAGCTTTGGAATCTGCTAAGGATGACAGTAATTGCCGGCTATATTCCATGATAGACTATAATTTCCAATGGAGTATTAAAAGATCAGGATTAAAACGTTCAATGATGAATTCATTCATAAGAAGATGCCACAGATAGTCAGTCATCCGATAACAACAACAAAGGCAAAAAAATGTTGCAGAAAATTACAGTAATTTGAAATTGCAAAGAGGACAATATTAAATTATCTAGCAATTGTTTCACGTTCGATCGAAAGCAACATCATTATCAACAACATGGACCCCGAACAACCAACCATCCGACCGGCATCTGGAACAGAAATCAATATGGCCATGGAGGACCAGAAACAAAACATATTTCAAATTACAACAACAATCGATTTGAAATACTTTTATTTTTAAACCTGTGCGCCACATGAGCGTCTAGAACGACGCCAGCCGACTGGCACTGATCGATAGCTTGGCCAACACCATCCTATGAGATGGCATGATGGGCATCATGATGTCAGTCAGTCAGGTAATCCTGGCAGCAGAAGCTTTGACTTTGCACAAGCCAAACATATGTCAGCTGTCAGCGTGCTGGGCGACGAATGGCGGTGGTAAGGTGCAATGGTGTATTTAAGCTTAATTTCAGCAACCATCCAACCATGGGCGAAGAATGGCACAACGGCTGGCATAATGATGGCCAGTCTTTTGGACGACGACAACAGCCACAACAACAATCTAAGATCAAATTGATTGATCGTCATGGATAATGTATGGATTGTAACGCATTACCGTCATTCCATGGATCAGTATTTTTTTTTTCATCTACGTTGGACAACTGCTAAGCTTGGCCAGAGAAGAATTATGAACGTGTATAGAGAATGTTATAACTTGTATATGTCGTCCATTAGCCCGGTTCATATGTGAGGACACGATTTGAAGAGGTAAAAAATTATCCTTATTGTCGCATTGGATGGTGGTATTATAAGGGAGCGAAGTCTTTCTTGAGAAGCTGAAAGAGGCAAACGACACGGCGAAGAATTGAAAACGAACTGTTAGTTTTTATTTGTTGTTGATTTAAAGCGAGTCTTAATAGACGTGCCGGATCGATTTTTTATAAAGACAAACTGACATGGGTGTCCTCATTGACGAGCTGGAAGAAACTTCCCACTTGATTTTCTCATAGAAGATAACTTGATCTTCTCATAAAAGATCACTTGATATTCTCATAAAAAATCACTTGAACTTCTCATAGAAGATCACTTGATCCTCTCATAGAAGATCACTTGATCTTCTCATCGAATATCACTTGATCCTCTCATAGAAGATCAATTGATCTTCTCATGAAAAATCACTTGATCTTCTCATAGAAGATCACTTGATCTTCTCATAGAAGATCACTTGATCTTCTCATAGAAGATCACTTGATCTTCTCAAAGAAGATCACTTGATCTTCTCATAGAAGATCACTTGATCTTCTCATAGAAGATCACTTGATCTTCTCATAGAAGATCACTTGATCTTCTCATAGAAGATCACTTGATCTTCTCATAGAAGATCACTTGATCTTCTCATAGAAGATCACTTGATCTTCTCATAGAAGATCACTTGATCTTCTCATAGAAGATCACTTGATCTTCTCATAGAAGATCACTTGATCTTCTCATAGAAGATCACTTGATCTTCTCATAGAAGATCACTTGATCTTCTCATAGAAGATCACTTGATCTTTTCATAGAAGATCACCTGATCTTCTCATAGACGATCACTTGATCTTCTCATAGAAGATCACTGGATATTCTGATAGATGACTTGATCTTCTCATAGATCACTTGATCTTCTCATAGAAGATCACTTGATATTCTCATATGAGATCACTTGATCTTCTCATAGATCACTTAATCTTTTCATAGATCACTTCATATTCTTATATAAGATGACCAGATCCTTTCTGATAAGCCCCCGAAAAATGCACCTTTATAGGTTCTCGTTTAAGCTGTTGGTATCCACTGTTCTAAGCTGTGTTTCTTTAGATTATTGTCTAGTTTTGACTTAAATGGCTTTGAAAATATATTGTTGTAACACGCACAGAACACCCCATGTCTCTTGTGGCTGTTGTTGTTATTGTAGTGCAACAATAACAACAACAACTAAGGAACCCAAGAAAAATATATTAAAGACCACTTGGATGAATCGATTCGCTGCTTAGATGAAACCCAAATACGTGAGGTGGCTTAAAAACATTTTTTTGAAGCCAGGCAAAGAGGGAGAGAGAGACTTTCCTATTTGATCTGCCATGCTTTGGATATCTAGTACCATGTAATGATAATAAGGATAAAATAACAGTGACCATAACCAATTTATTGATGATGACGATGGAGATGGTGATGTTGGCGAAGCGACTGCAATTCCAAACTGCCAAAGATTGATCGTCTAGTAGAGTTGTTGTCGTTTTCCACGTTGTCGTCCACATTGATGATAATGATGATAATTGTAATGAAGTGGAAGATGATGTTGATGCTGTAGTGCGATTGTTCAAAGATTTTTGTGTTGGTTACAGACCAGTACATTTTCAAACCCGAAGCTAAAAAGCGTCATTATGTGATGGCTTAACCAGCGAATATTTATGTTTAGTTTCTCTCGCCTGCCTCTTTGTGCAGCCGAACGCATCGTTAATTATCTCAATAGCCGTGGATGTGTGTCGGCTGCAATGCCGGGTTTAGTAAATCAAGCCTATATCCTGATGGCGTTTATGGCCCTTTTCAAGTGATATCACCTCGATTTGAATTGATTTGTGATTTAATCTAAGAAGGTGAATTTGATGTTTTTGATATCGTTGTGGGCAAAGTTCGGAAATTCCGAAACGTAATGTCATTATTTTAAATGATATCACTGGAATTGGTCTTCAATGGGAAATTATTGAGTTTCAATGGACTGATGTGAAGTTCACTTTTTCTTAATCAATTATTTGTCTGAAAAAGTAACTTTTGGTTAAAGGACAAAAGAAGAATTTCAAGAAAGAGCAAGGAAATCCATGTTTTTTTAATGAGTTGAAGAAAGAAAGGGGTCAATTGTCTTTTCCATTGAGTTTCAGATAAGAACAACGAAATTCTTTAAGAAGAGTTTAGCGCTCTAGGAGTCTAAATTTACAGGACATGTAAACATAAATTCATATGTGGAAGGAAACATATTTTTACTTCTGATAAAATTTTTGTTAAAATATAAATAAACCTTCTCTAGGTGTTTAACCAAGGACAAAATTGCTATACAAATTTCTGTAAGGGCTTTGGCAGGAAAAAAGTTTTTTTTTTGACAAAAAAAAAGCTTGTGATGACATACCTATCACTCATGGCCCATTTTCGAAAAAAATGTCTTTCGTTCGATATTAAAAAAAACATACAAACTATTCCCACCGACTTCCTAAAAGATTCATCAAATTATAGGACATGGGAATGATTTTCGACCAGCATCCAAAATTTACACAACAATAACAACAACAACTACATTATTTTCCCCCAATTTGACAACAAAATAAGTTGTCAACATCTTTCAGGAAAGACATATTTCCCCTAAGTTTTTGTTTCTGGTTTTGCGTTATTTTCCTTTGCGTATCCCAAAACAGACATTCAAATAAAATTGCCTGACTTCAGCTCCAGGCCTTAATATGTCTTCAGAAATTGCCATTCTTGGAGTTGTTTTAAAAATTCTTGACATAAATGAAATTGCTGATCAGTTTTCATGCGAAGCCGAACGGCGGAAAAAAGGCGAAGAGGAAGAAGTTACAGACAAACGCAAATTGCATGACCTACAAAACGAAAGAGGAGATTTGTTGAAGAGAAGATGTGGAGGGAGGGTGTGAGAGTGGGGAGTTTGAATAGAGATTTTTTCTTCCTGATACGATGACAATGATGTCAGGCATACACAGAAAGAAAAAATTACACAAACCTTAACACCAAACTCATGATATAGGAAGAAAAAACGTTAATAAAATGTGGGTGTATAATTAAAATTATCCTAAAATATGGAATGTGTTCTTTCTTAGAATTTGCTCATCACTTGCGCAAATGCAACTTTGTGTTTTCGCACAAAGTGAGTGATGTCAAATTCTAACGAATGACTAAGGTTTTCCGCCACTTTGCAACACCTAGCGTACTCGTTGCTTTTTTCTTCCTTACTTTTTTTACTTACTTGGCTTTGGATTTTCGTCCGCAACAAACCACCACCAATTGTAATCAAGGTAAAAATATTGTTTTTCCGAACAATATTTAAATAAATTGTTTAAATTATATTTATACGAAAAACTAAAACCTTTTGTTTTTCTTTATTTTATTTTTTCTTTTATTTTATTGCCTACGCAAACATTGGTCCATTCGAGCCGGATCAGAAAGAATTGCTGCCTAAAAACAACAACAACTAATTGTTCATTTTTTTCTAATCAAGGCTGACTCCGTCAACACCACAAACAACTAACCGCTGTCCATCATCTCCACACTCATCATCCCTCATCTTCATATTATTTATACAATTTTAAGGTGAGTACCGTCAATATAAAAGTGAGCATCCGCGAGTGTCTTTTTTGTATTATTTATAAAGAGAATATACCAGTGTTTTACACTTTGCCTACATCCGTCTTACAGCACCGCGGCGCATTGTATTTGTTGTTATTCTCTTCAAGAATAACTACAATTCATATTCTCGGTTACGAAAAATAATAATCAAAAAGTGCAGTGAACCTTTTAAAAATTGTTGGTGCCAGTATATTCTGTTTAAAATATTAACATTGTTGTTGGTGCTTTCTTAATCCATCGTCCAGTTGACGAAAAAGAAAAATAGAGAAAAAACACTAACAACTATACTGGCTAACCATCAGCACTGCTTGCTTGGATATCGTTGATCGTTTGATACAAGCACACACACATACATATCTTGTTAATATACGAGGTCCCCTCTGAAAGTTAATATACGTAGGGTGTGTGGAAAGTTTGTATTAAAAGTTCAATAATTTATATTATTATAATTTTTTGATTATTTTTTGGAAAGCGGTAATCATTTTGAAGTTGATTAGTAGAGTCAACTACGTTACACCCTACATTCGTCCCGAAAAGCGATTTCGAAAATTTTTTTGCATATATATTAAAATCAAATTTACAATTTTTATTTAATTTTTTCTAATTATATTTTGATTCGTTTGGAAATTTTGTTGTTGTTGTTAGACCGTAGAGTGCATTTTACAGTCCGTGCACCCTACATTCAGTCAAAATTGAGGTATTTTTGAGTTTTTTATTTAATTTTTTTTTTGTTCTTGAATTTCTGAATTTTATTTATTTTTTTCTTTTGCAATTTTCCTTCGTAAATAAATTCTTGGGTGTTTACCAAAACAATAAACGAAATCTGGTACTCTGAAAAAATTGTGCCTGTTCTGCAATACACTGGGAAAACATATTTTTTTTATATTCGACAGAGTTTTGCGAGTTTATTGTATTTTTACATACAATAAGATAAACCGTGATTGTTTTTAGTACGGTTTTGTATACTCCGATTTTTTGCAATTTGTCTCTTCTTTAGTTTCACATATTACTAAAAGCTTAAAGTTGATAATTATAACGAAAATTTTCTTGGAGTTTTTCTTTTTTTTGATTTTTTCAAAAAGGAAACTAATTGGTGACAATTCCATTTCTTTATTCTTTTGCTCGGAGCGTTTTTATTGATTGTTATCATGTCGCTTACTCCGTTAGATTTTTTCATAAGAGCTGCAGATTCGCTTATTAAGTCTGAAGCCAATTTCATGTCTCTTCGAGAAGAAGACTTTGATATTTATGCACTTGAACTTCCAGTGAAGTTAAGGAAATATGGAACAGAGTAAAAGATATGTTTGATAAATGCCTCAATCATTTACAGACTACCGCTGGTGCTGATGTTGAAGATATAACTTCGTCAGAGGGCAAATATCAAGCCGCTTTCAAGGCTTATATTAATAGTTTGGCTTTAATAAATAGGAAACTTGATGACCTACGAACGGTTCCAAAGAATTCTCCCGCCCCCATGGTTCAAAATATATCTAGTTCTCCTCGAGTAGAGCGCCAAAGTGCTAACGAAATCCTTTCCATTTCACAAATTTCGTTTCCAGCTGAGGCCGCAGGTGATGTTTCCGTACTAGGGAATGAAAATAATTTTCATAACATGAATTTACCTCCTTGTGATATTGATATCTTCAATGGTGATTTTCTATCATGGCCAACGTTCCGGGACTTATTTTCTGCGGTATTTATCAATAACAACCGGCTAAGCGATATTGAAAAATTATGTCATTTAATGAAAAAAACAGGTGGTGAAGCGAAAGATATCGTTTCAAAATTCCCCTTAACACATAAGAGTTTTAATTTAGCATGGAAGGCATTGAAGGCGACGTATGACAATGTCCGCATACTTGTCCATAATCAATTGAGGTTGCTATTCAATATTCCTGTTCTAGATAATGAGACTTGTTCTGGTTTAAAAAATATTCAACGAGTAGTAAATGGGTGTATTTCGGCAATGGCGATCTATGAGGTTTCGACAAAAGATTGGGATCCCATATTAGTTTTTATTTGCATTCAAAGATTGCCTAAAAATACAGTGACTTTATGGGAACAGACAGTAAAAGATAAATCAGCATTGTCAACTTGGGAAGAATTGGATGGATTTCTATCAGAGAGAATTCAGACACTTACGTGTCTCAAAGATATTCGGGGCATAGACTCATCTCAAAAGGTTGAAAAAAAGGTTCGCTCCCACTTCTCCAAAATGATCTCTACTAAGACATCACGTTCCTCTGCGGGCAAAACTTGCATTCTTTGCCCTAAAATCGTTCACGCGTTGCGTTTGTGCCCGGAGTTTTTAAAATTATCAATTGAGAATCGTTATTCTGTACTTCGTCGATACAGTTGTTGCATGAACTGTTTAACTGTTGGACATGATGTGAAGAACTGTGTAAGTAAGCACAGTTGTGGCATGTGTAACAAACGACATCACACGCTTTTGCATCGTGAAAGGTCAAATTTCGAAACATCAGTAAGACACACGACTCCGTCCCAAACCCCTGCCAATGTGTCTGCCATAAGA
The DNA here is from genome assembly GCF_030504385.1 of Musca domestica. Lineage (NCBI taxonomy): Eukaryota > Metazoa > Arthropoda > Insecta > Diptera > Muscidae > Musca > Musca domestica. The sequence continues at coordinate 5,778,907 of NW_026712340.1, read as the reverse complement.
TCATCATCAGAACTTAATCCAAATATTCCCACAACTTCATCGGGAATTGCAAGTAGACAGGTCTTTCATGTCTCCCAGAATAGAAGTGTATTGCTAGGGACAGCAATTATACATATTATACATCATGGTGTCACATATCCAGCTCGCGCCTTAATTGATCCAGCTTCTGAGGCTTCATTCATTACTGAAACAATTCAGCGTCAACTAGGGATTTCGACCAATTCCACTCTTGCTACGATCTCAGGTGTCAATCAGACTTTAACCACTACGTCGAGAAAAGTGTGTTCAATAAATATTGGCTCACCAATCAATGATTCCCTAAAATTGCAATTAACTGCATTGGTAGTCTCCAATATCTCCGATAAGCTGCCATCATTTTCAGTAAGTTCAGACTTCATGTCCCGTCTACCCGATATTCGTCTGGCAGATACACAGTTATTCGACTGTAGACCAGTAGATATGCTGATAGGTGCAGACCTTTATCCCAAAATTATATTACCGGGTACGCATATCAATATCTTAGGTACTTTGGTTGCACAAAATACCATATTTGGGTGGATAGTTACAGGGCCACTTCCATATTCTAATGTCAGGGTATATTCTACGACCATAGCCTATTCGGAAGCAGAGGATGTAGACAAAACTCTCCTTCGGTTTTGGGAAATAGAGGAACCACCAAAGCGGACTATTCTGTCCCCTTCCGATAAGTTTTGTGAAGATAACTACAAATCTACGACAGTCCGGGACTCTGAAGGCAGGTATATTGTCACCCTGCCTGTTAAGCCAGAATATGTAAATCAGACTGCTTTGGGATATTCGCGAACAAATTGTTTGAAACAATTTCTTCGTAACGAGGCTTCACTTTTACGAAAGCCACATATCAAAAAAGTTTACGATGGGGTGGTAAATGAATATTTAAACTTAGATCATATGAGGCCAGTTACGACTCCGTCAGCAAGCACGAATGTTTGCTACTTGCCTCATCATCCTGTAATAAATCCTGAGAAACCAACTACAAAGTTAAGGGTGGTTTTCAATGCCTCAAGTAAAACTTCAAGTGGTAAAAGTCTTAACGACATTTTGTATGTGGGTCCTACCTTACAGTTAGACTTAGTCCTGCTTATATTAAGATGGAGGTTATTTAAGTACGTGTTTAATTGTGATATAACACAGATGTATCGCCAAATTAGAGTTACTTCCAAACACACCCCTCTCCAAAGAATAGTTTTTAGTGATTCGCCCGATCAACCTGTTCAAGATTATGAGCTCCAGACAGTTACTTTCGGTGTAAATTGTGCGCCATATTTGGCTATACGCACTTTGTTGCAACTAGCTGCTGATACAGAAAAAGAATTTCCTTTAGCTGCGCATATACTTAGAAGGTGTATGTATGTCGATGACGTGCTAGCAGGTTATCACGATTTATCCCTTGCTCAAAAGTCACGTGATGAATTAATAAAAGCATTATCGTTAGCTAAATTTGAATTGAGAAAATGGACATCGAATAATCGCACGATCTTAGAAAATTTGCCAGTTGAACATTTATATGACACCCAACTTCTTACCTTTGTAGAAGCCAGTAGCTCTAAGCCATTAGGAATTCGATGGAATGCACAAACCGATTTATTCTTTTTCAATGCAGAACCCCTTGTTCAAAAACCTAGTTATACTAAACGAGAAGTGTTATCCTGTATTGCTAAACTTTTTGACCCTGTTGGATGGTTGGGTCCCGTAATAATAGTAACCAAAATCATAATGCAGCGAATATGGCAGGATAAAATAGATTGGGACGAGTCACTACCGTCTGCGACGGCAAGTGAATGGCAAAAGTTTGTTAGAACATATAAGGATATCAATTCCATCCAAATTCCTCGTTGGGTTCGGTATGCCCCAGACTGTCAGGTACAGCTTCACGTTTTTTCTGATGCCTCTGTAAAGGCATACGCGGGGGTAATATACATACGTATTGTCGCTCCGAATGGGAACGTTTTCACTGATTTGCTTTCTTGTAAGACCAAGGTGGCTCCCCTTAAGTCGATTTCTTTGCCAAGGTTGGAACTCTGTGGGGCAGTTTTAGCGTCCGAGCTTTTAAAATCTATTATTTCGGAAATTGGAATAGAAGTGCATGATATATACTGTTGGACCGATTCCACGATTGTCCTCTCCTGGCTTAAAAAATCTCCTTCAACGTGGACTACATTTGTGGCTAATAGGGTGTGCAGAATACATGAGAACATACGTGAGGGAACCTGGTACCATGTGCGTTCGGAAGATAATCCAGCGGATTTAGGTAGTCGAGGGCTTTCGCCTGCTGAGTTGGCGATGTCTCAAATTTGGTGGCGTGGTCCTAGATGGCTTAGCGTAGACAGTTCCCATTGGAATCTTTCAGATTTATCCACCCTTGATACCGATTTAGAGATGTGCGCCGTTAAAAGCCATGTAACATTTTTCTCCAACTATACGGATATTTTAGAAAGGTTTTCATCACTAAACACGGCGATACGTGTAGTTGGATATGTTTTTCGGTTTTTCTATAAAACCCACCCTCTACATAAAGGCAAGCATAGTTTTGAAGAGAGAACCCTGTCAAGTTCTGAAATCAATAGGGTTAAATCACGTTTAGCGTTGTTATCCCAAAAGGTACATTATGCGGAAGAATATAATTGTTTACTTAATAATAGACAATTGGATTCTAAAAGTTCGATCTTGTCGTTAAATCCGTTTTTAGATGAGGTTGGAATTATGAGGTTAAATGGTCGTTTAGTAAGATCCCCTACTCTTTCCTATTCCGAACGTCATCCCATCTTGCTGCCGTATCACTGCAAATTTACTCATTTGCTAGTAAATGACGTTCACATAAGGTCCATTCATGGACAAAATCAACTAATGTTGCGAATTATTCGTAGTGAATATTGGATTCCTCGGCTAACGACTTTACTTCGAACTATAATCAGTAGATGTAAACGTTGCTCATTGTATAAAAATCGAGCTTGTACTCAAATTATGGCAGCTCTCCCCCCGGAGAGGACAAGCTTTACCAGGCCATTTGCTACGACCGGTGTAGACTTTGCTGGTCCAATTGAGATCAAATCCTTTACTGGTAGGTGCTGTAAGATAACCAAAGGTTATGTATGCGTTTTCGTATGCTTTTCTACAAAAGCTATACATTTAGAAGCTGCTTCAGATTTGTCTACGACAACTTTCCTAGCTGCCTTCTACAGGTTTATTTCGCGTAGAGGCTGTCCTAAAACTATGTTTTCTGATAACGGCACCAATTTCGTTGGAGCTTCTAGGAAATTAGAGAAAGATTTTAAAGTTATGTTGGAAGAAAGTCGTGAGCGTGTATGTTCCAAATTGCAATGTCAAGAGGTTTCATGGAATTTCATTGCTGCTGGGGCCCCACATATGGGCGGTCTGTGGGAGGCTGCCGTGAAGAGTTTCAAATTACATTTTAGGAAATGTGCTAATAACGCTAAATATACGTTCGAGGAATTATCGACTCTTCTATCGAGAATTGAAGCATGTTTAAATTCTCGACCACTTTGCCCTATGAACGATAGTCCACATTCACAAGTGGCACTTACTCCAGGTCATTTTTTAATAGGCGCTCCGATTCTTGCTCCTCCGGAGCCATTGATAAACGAATCTCCCCTGCATATCGTGAATCGATTTAGAAAAATGAAAGCGTTAACTCAACAATTCTGCCTCCGGTGGAAGGAAGAGTATTTAAAAAATCTTCATAAACGTTACAAATGGAAATTTCCGGAACGCGATATACAGACGGATGATTTAGTGGTTATTCGTAACGAACAACTACCTCCTACATCGTGGAAACTCGGTCGGGTAATTGACGTTTTTCCGGGCGTTGACGGTCACAATCGCGTGGCAGATATTCGCACAGAAAACGGTGTTGTAAGACGACCAATAGTAAAGTTGGTCATTCTGGCCAACCAATAGTTGTTTTTTGTTATTATTGCGGCATCTCTCCCTTTTTCGCAGAATGGAAAACATGAGCAAGATTGCCGCTACCCTCCCCAATATTGAGGACGAACTTTTAATGTCTGATGAGGAGAGGGACCTCCAAAACCAGATGGCTCCTGAAGCTAGATCGGAAACAAAGCCAATTAATAGCGATCAAATGGAGGCCACTCCTATCCGGGAGATTGCACAAAGCCCTCCTTTAGAAAATAGTGCCCTTCTGGCAAGTCGAGCCGAAGTGACTCCTATCCGGGAGATTGCACCCACACTTCGTGCCTCCAGTACAGTGGTAGAAAATACGGAAGCAGCTCCTATCCGGGAGATTGCACTTAAGCCTTCCGTTGAGGTTATTAATTCCGCATCCGCGGTTCAGAATAGGTCGACACCGTCGACCGCTCCGGCATGGAAAAACTCAGGTTCGAGTAGTAGCAATCAACGATGTGCGTTTTGCAATCAGGGCCATAAAATTCGGGACTGCCGTAAGTTCCATAGACTGTCCCATGCAGCGAAGGTTCGAGTCATTGTGTCGAAGCGTTTATGCTCGAATTGTCTTACTGGGAACCACTTCTATAGAAATTGCCCAAGTCCTAGAAGATGTCAAATATGTCAGCGGGATCACCATACCCTTTTGCATCCTACCAACAATTCCCCAAATCCTAATCTTAGAAATCCAAACGGCAGACAAATTGTTCCTCATTGTTCCGTTCCCAATTCTTCCTCTGAAATGTCTCCGTTCCTTCCCTTTGCCAATCCTATCCCCTTGTCCGTTCCTTTGTTTTCCTTTCAACCTACTGTAACATTAGCGCCCACCATTATATTAAATCTTCAATTGGGCAGTAGAAAAATTCCTGTCCGAGCTCTGTTAGATTCTTGCTCGGGGCATAGTAGAATTTGTCAGTCTCTTGTGCAGAAACTACAATTGGGTATGGTGCCAATGGGACAGGGAATGTTTTCCCAAATTAAGGTAGAGTCCATGTATGAACGGGCTCAAAACGTAATGCTGTTTGCTCAGGTGATGCCATTACACCACATCGTAAAGCCTTCAGCGTCCGCACCGGAGAGCATTAAGGAGCATTACGCGGGGCTACAACTGGCGGATCCGGAGTTTTATAGAGCGGGGCATATAGGTATTGTTCTTGGGTCCGATGTTTACCCAAAAATTATAAAGTCTCAAACTTTCTCGAACCCGGGTTTTCCATGGGCCCAGCTCACCATTTTTGGTTGGGTTATTATGGGCCCTTGTAGTATGTAGTCGTAGTTTTAACTTTAAGTCGTATTGGGTCATCCCGACCAAGCTTTAGAAGGCAATTTTTTCGTTGCCTGTGGCTCTCCGAGCCAATAGTATTAAGATAAAATGGATTAATAAATGGATTTATAACGTACGCTCACTATTGACGGTTCTACCCTTGAATTTATTTTACACAGATAAAATAGCTTATAAATAGTTTATAAGTTGCAACATCGCTGGATGTTCCAAGGCGGCCGGCAAATGTATAATTAAAATTATCCTAAAATATGGAATGTGTTCTTTCTTAGAATTTGCTCATCACTTGCGCAAATGCAACTTTGTGTTTTCGCACAAAGTGAGTGATGTCAAATTCTAACGAATGACTAAGGTTTTCCGCCACTTTGCAACACCTAGCGTACTCGTTGCTTTTTTCTTCCTTACTTTTTTTACTTACTTGGCTTTGGATTTTCGTCCGCAACAAACCACCACCAATTGTAATCAAGGTAAAAATATTGTTTTTCCGAACAATATTTAAATAAATTGTTTAAATTATATTTATACGAAAAACTAAAACCTTTTGTTTTTCTTTATTTTATTTTTCTTTTATTTTATTGCCTACGCAAACAGTGGGACAAAAGTGTCATTAGACGGGAGTAGAAAAAAATTGACGTGATTTTTTATAACGAAGCCAATAAGTTACCAGAAAAAAAAAACATTAGGCTATTACTCAAAAATGTTAAAGCAAGATTCCTTAATTGCCTCATTAATGAGTGGCCTTGGTATAGATTGTGCGCTACACATAAGAGGAGTAAGAGTCCGATTGTCTCCAAATTACACAAATCACAATATCTTTATTAACCCAAGGTCTGGTGTGAAGATGGAATATATCGGTCCACTTTTTCTGGTACCTCTCCAACAAAGGGTCAACATTTTGAATATCAGTGATGCTCATAAAACACAAAATAAACATCCAATTCAAATCAGACTTGCCACATCTCAATATTTCTATGAACACAAGACATGTTGTGAAGATGGTAGATATCGACCCACTCTTTCTGGTTCCACCTCCACAACGGGTCAAAATTTTAAAAAATTATGTCTCTCATAAAATCCGAAATAAGCATCCGATAAAATTGTACAAATCTCAATATCTTTATTAACCAGATCCTGTGTGAAGATTGGATATTTCGGCCCACTTCTTCTGGTACCTCCCCCACAAAGGGCCACAATTTTCAATAATTTTATTTTTCATAACTTATGAAAAACTTCAGAGATTATTCGAGTTTTAAAATATATCTTTCAACCATAAGACTCCACTCTCCTAGTTCCTTCACTACAAATGGATACATTTTTCTTTAACAACTATTCGCATAAAATTGGAAATAAATATTCAATTTCTTCAAATTTTTATTACCTCACGCACATTTTAAGACTTTTCAAAAATGATCACATATGTCATACAAAGCTAAGGAAGTAGTCGATTTAGTACAAATCTGGCACGTTGTAATATTTATATCTGATATAGGTCAGATTCGAAATTGAAAATATCGTCCCACTCCCTCGGTACAAACCCAATAAAGGGTAATCCGTCGGCAAAACCGACATAAAAAAGATAGAAAAAATTTGACAAAAACAAGTTAGAAAGTACTTGTTTTTGACAAATTTTTTCTTGGACTTTTTGACGGCTCAAAGTAGGTGTCAAAATATGAAATATTCTACAAAAAATTCACTGTAAATCTTACAATAAACCACACACCTGCAGGGTGAGATGAAAAACTGCAACTAACTTTAAACTTCTGTCAGTTCTAAGCCACTCGTCCGACAACTGTTAAAATTATTCCAGTGACAGCTCATTATATTGTTTACAAGCGTACAAAGGCATTCTGGTGAGAATTTTCCGATTCTCACCAGAATGTGATTGTGTGATTTCTTTACATTTGGCTGGAAAACCACAAGTGGCTATCGTTAGAGCACTCCATCATTTAAATGTGAATAAATCTTTTGTGTCTCGTACCATCGCTCATTACCGTGAAACTGGTAGCGTAGCCCGACGTCAAAGAACTGGACGGAAGAAAACAGCAACATCAGCAGAAATGTCTCGAAAAGTAAAGAAACGACTCGATCGAAACCCGCGTCGCAGTGGCCGAAAAATGGCTCGTGAGCTGAACATATCGCAATATTCCATTAGGCAAATATTGCAAAATAAGCTGGGGGTGAAGCAATTGAAATTCCAAAAAGTGCAAGTACTTACACCGCAACCGCAAGGAGTTGCTTCGCTTGGCCGAATGTGGTGAACTGCCGAATTTGGTTTTCTGCGATGAGAAAACATTCGTTGTCCAGCAGTTTTTAAACAAGCAAAATGATTGTGATTTAAGTGTTTGTTTTCTCTTTCGAGACGAGCTTAATGATCTGAAATTTGCAGTGAAAAGGAAAGCCAGATAGACACTATCACACACTCACCACTATGCGACGCGTTTCGCCGTTGGTTAAGCGGCTCATCAGGCATATTTGATGTGGATGATGGCTTACAAGGGCCGTTCTCTGGAAAGTAGTATATATTTCGAACTTATTGCAAATTAGCATATGCGAATTATACACTAGAAACTCTCCAGGTTCGACTCAAGTTCTATTGGCAGATCTTTTTCACAGTAACGTTTTGTTTTTGTAGTGATGGATTTTTTGTCCACAACAACTACATTGCTTCCAATGCATACACTTGTTTTAGTGCTGCTTTAGGAAGACGGGTTAATGGCTCTGAACGTACAGACGGCAACTTCTAGTTGGCTGCACACAGAGGTCCGCGGTTCAAATCCCAAAGAGGTCAGATGAAAATGTGCACCTTCGGTTGGCCACCAGAACTCAAGCGCCGACCGTGGTGATGGTGTGGGCCGCCATAACAGCCGATAGTCGCTCTCTGCTCGTATTAAACGACGGTGGTATCAGCATAAATACCGAATTTTGTCGCGAAAATATTCTGGAGGGTATATAAAAGCCTCGGGCACGCAAACATTTTGGACGCAGACCTTGGACATTCCAACAGGACTCAGCAACCATCGCTCTCAGCACGCGACACCCAAGAATGGGTACAAAATGAGGCAAAGACCTAAAATGGTAAAGACTAGACAAAATGCATTCTGAGCAAATGGTTTGTGTCTATACTGTCTGGGTAACAGCTTATGGCAGGACCATGTTAATATAAAAAAAATATATTTATAGAAAAAAATGACAAACAAAAGTTTGAAAAATCCAAAAATTGGGTTTCAAAATTCTATTCCATACACTTTCCAAATTAATTGCATATTGCCTAAGCGGTTTAAATCGCATAACATTTCTAACTATGTTGTTACGATATCATAACAACAGAGGTATTTTCACAGGGTTGCCATATCTTGACTCTGTCTTGTCGCATCTTTACACTTCTATGTCTTTGAATGAGGCTCCTAGCTACATTTCCAGCACACAATGGCCACCAAAATCTCCGGATACCAATCCGTTGGACTATTGTGTTTGGAGTATTTTGGAAAGCAAGGTTGGCAATAAAAAATACCAAAGTGTCGATCACCTCCAGCAAGCACTTCGCCGGGAATGTTCCAAAATACCGCAGAGCAACATTCGGGCAGCGTGTGACTGTTTCATTGGCCGTTTGAAGGCAATACATCGTGCCAAAGGTGGCCAATTCGAATAAATCTAAACTTATTCTAAAATTTGATGCCATTTCCGACATTTTTGCCTTCATTCAATAAAATGTAAACAAAAAATGTAAAAATTATGGCGTTTGACTTTGTTGCTCTTTTTTATCTCACCCTGTATATCCTCTCTAGCCATATGGCTGAGGGTACAAAATTAGAAAACGGCGAGGACAAAAAATTGTAATTTTGTTGGATCCAACATCCTTACTTCGAAAATATGGAACAGTTATTCCACCTAAGGCCCCAGGGAATATACCAATAATCGTAATGAATTTGTAAAAGCCCTATTATAATATTCTGCGTGTAAACGTATTATTCGGCGATGAGGTTAATTTGAGTTTGTTTTTATACCAAACCACTTATTTAAGTGGCTTTTTCTCCGGAGGAGTGGGGTAGCAATCGACATCTTCCTAAGGCCTCATTGGTTTTAAATTTAAAGGCTTAGTTAGGGAAATCAGCCCAGGCAAGAGAGTGTATAAAAATGTGTGTGCTTGTGTCTGTCTGCAGAGAAAAATGAACAGATTTTCAAATAACTACAAGTCATCAACAAAGAATCCGTAAGCGAAACACAGAAAAAAAAAAATAAAGGAACAACGACAACATTAAACAACTTCCAACTTCCAGAAAAACACTGAAACGAACCGAAAAAACTCCTTAGCATTCAGATCTAACATCGGAAAAGAGACGACAGACAGAGCGAGCCCGGTAAGAGGAGGGGGTGAGTTAAGTTTGCAAATGCCACAACAAGCGGCAGTAATTTGGATTTGAATGCGCGCTCCAACTTAACGACGGCAGCACCATGTTGCGCCTGCGCTTTTGCGTAATTTTCCCTCCAGAGACTGCCGAATTGTTGTCGTTGGAGTTGATGTTTTTGTTGGGGTGTTGTTCTTGTTGTTGCCTTTATGTGTAGTTAGTTGGTTGGCTTGTTTGTTAAGTGCTGTTGGCTGCTGTCGCAAAACTGATTTCTTTTTGGCCTAGTGGTGGTGGTGGTGTTGTAGTTGTTGTTGCCGCTGGTTGTGGGATAGGTAAAGTTTTGGACCTTGTGCTACGTGTTGCACATATGTATCAATGTTGACTTTTTTATTATTTTGCCGGAGCTTCCAACTTTACAGGCGAGAGACGAGGACAACAACACCAGCACCACCGCCGCCACCTCCGTCAGCATCACCGGGATGACGACAACGACGCGGACAATGACAACAAACAGTAACACCAACATCATTTGACTCTATCTTGAAGAAATCCAGGGATTTGTCAGTTCTTGTTTAACTCGGGACTTTTTGCATTGGTTCGGAGTGTTGTTGGCGGGATCGGGCTGTTTGGGCTGTTTGGCTGCTTGACTGAATGTTTGGTGTTCATTTCCTTTTGGTAGTTTCTTCTGGTGTTTTCTTTGTCATTGTCATGTTGTTGTTTTGGGGATCTGTTTTTTTTTCGCTGTTATTTGTGTAAATATTTCGTAGCTTGAATGCAAATAAAAAATTGCTACAATCCAAACATTAAAAATGTTTTGTAGTTTTTTTTGTGGTCTTTCGCAGCGGTTTTTTGTAAATTTCTTAGTTCACGTTCTGTGGAAATGTAAAAAAAGTCAGCAACGAAACGAAAAAAACCGCAAAAAGATTTGCCATGTTCCATGTTGTTGTTGTCGTTTGTAAATGACAAAACTTGATGTTCTTTTTTTAGGTTGTCCACTTTCTTTGTTGGATCTTTTTTACACAACTGGCCCCTTATACCTACCTCACCGAAAAGGAAACTAAACGTTGGGTGATATTGTTTGAAATCTCGGGTCTGGAAATATTTCCCATATGGAAAACATTTATAAACACGAACCAGTAAAAAGGCAGCTAAGTTCGGTCGGGCTGAACTATTAATACCCCCACCATTTTGAAGAAACTTGCAATTTTTCAAAAAAAAAAAATCCGTAAAAAATACCTCTCAAATGAAACACCTTATACGGAGGGTATACGAAGACGTTTTCCTTCATAAGTAATTTTTTGACATAGGCTGTAGAGACCTTTACGAACTTCATTTACGAAATTTGAAAGAATTCCGTTTAATGTTTTTGCTAAAATCTTTAAAATACCGAATATCGGGGCTAAAAGAGGGCTAAAAGAAGACTTGGACCTGCATAAGCGATTTTTAGTCATAGGCTGAAGTACCTATTACCAACTTTAAATACGAATTTTGAAATGTTAAAATTATTAAAATACCGACTATTGAGAGGGCTAAATGGTCCATTTACGAACTTAAACCGCCTACTGGAAAAATACTCAAAGACCTCAAATGGTAAAGACTGGACAAAATGCATAATGGAAAAATAGTTAATGTGAGAAATATATAGAGGCCCTGCTCACAACAGTGACATGTTAGCATAAAAATTATATTTTCAGATCAATTTTAAGAATAAAATTTTCTGTAAACCAAAAATTTGAACTAAAAATTGAATTTTACTGACGTTTAAATATTGCATTTGCTGTTAAACAACTTAACATTGGTGATTATGTTGTTATGATATCGTAACAACAGAGGTAATTACACCTGGTGACAATATTTTGACTCTGTCTTGTCCCATCTTTATACTTCTATGTCTTTGAAATACTCATTTCTGCAAAACTTTAGTTTTCTATCTCAGTTCCTTCGAAAAAATAGCACACAATCACAATAGACGGACAAACAGACGGGTATCGCAAAAAATAACAAAAAATAATTAATTGTTCCTGCAATACTTAAAAGGCAAAACTACATCCTTTCAAATTACCAAGTAATGAGTAACGGCGGCACGGAAGGATTGTGGGGTTTGTGGGGACTGGGGACAGAAAGAAACTAAATGTTTTTCGACGCCTTAAATCTTTAAACGTAGCAGTGGCTGACTGTACGATGTGCTCAACTACCAATCAAAAGATCCCAAGTTCAACCTCATCATCGAGCCAAGAAAATAACAACACTAACAAAAAATAAATAAATAAATAAATAAGTTGGACAACATTAAAGACAACTTTAAATGTACCCAGTAATAAGTACTCTCGAGGAGTACTTTCTGAGAATACATAGCCTTCAGGTAATCCTATATGATTTCAGATAATCAAAGTTTTTGTGCAATTCATCCGTCTGGCAATTCGTTGTTAATTTTTCAATGAAGTTTTGTAAAATTTTTCAGTTAAATTAATTTAGGAGTATTGTTTCTTTTTATTTTAATACGTCGATTTATCCAAAAAAATAGTAAAAACTTATTATAAAAAACTATTTTTCGACTAACCCCTTGTGCACCAACACAAAATGCAAGTGGTGTGTGTCTTTGCTATTATATTTTCAAATTAATCATTACAGGCATCGCATATTGGGAGGTACCTTTATATGAGGGCTATACGAAGTCTGGGATCTGTACAGAAGATTTTCTGTCATAGGAGGTATTTGAAATTTTTGAAATTTGAAACAATTCCGTTAAAAATTGTGACAAAAATGAACAAAATACTGTATATCTGGAAGTAAAGTTACATGGGGTCTATACCAAAACTATAACTATACAAACTATCAAAAAACTATGACGTATAGGTTTGAAATAGTGACTGAAACACCCAAAAACCTTAAATCTGTTGCTACTGTGGGTTTATACCAAAACCTGGACCTATGTAGCCCATTTTCTATACCAAAATTCCTGTAGACATTGAAATAAAATTTTATCAACCTACTTAATTTCGTTTGGAAGCTAGAGTGATTTCCACATACTGGAAACAGACAGGCGGACGGAAAGCGCTAATTCGACAAATAATTTTTGCTGATTAAGAATATACAGGGTGAGATTAAAAAAAAATGTAACAAAGTCAAACGCCATAATTTGTGACTTTTTTTTTAATATCGGAAATAGCATCAAATTTTAGAATAAGTTCAGATTTGTTCGAATTGGTCACCTTGGCACGAATTATGGCCTTCAAACGGCCAATGAAACCGTCATTTTTTTAGTGCTTTCCAAAATACTCCAGACACAATAGTCCAACAGATTGATATCCGGAGATTTTGGTGGCCATTGTGCGCTGGAAATAAAGCAAGGAACCTCATTTTGTAACCATTCTTGGGTGGCGCGTGCGAGTCCTGTTGGAATGTCCAAGGTCTGCGGCCAAAATGTTTGCGTGCCCAAGGCTTTAATACACCCTCCAGAATATTTTCCCGATTCTCAATTAATACGAGCGGAAAGCGACCATCGGCTGAATGCGATATGTTCAGCTCACGAGCCATTTTTCGGCCTCTGCGACGCGGGTTTCGATCAAGTCGCTTCTTTACTTTTCGAACCATTTGTGCTGAAATTGCTCTTTTCTTCCATCCACTTCTTTGACGTCGGGCTACGCCACCAGTATCACCGTAACGAGCGATGGTACGAGACACAAACGATTTATTCACATTTAAATGCTGGAGTGCTCTAACGACAGCCACTTGTGGTTTTCCAGCCAAATATAACAAATAAATCACACTATCACGCTTGAATTCCATAACGAATAACTTTTTTCCTGGAAAATTCTCACCAAAATGCTTTTGTACGCTTGAAAACAATATAATGAGCAGTCACTAGAATAATTTTAACAGTTGTCGGACGAGAGGCTTAGAAATGACAGCAGTCTGAAATTGCTTGCAGTTTTTACATCTCACCCTGTAAATTTAAGAAGCTCCTATACATCCGTAGAAGTATTTCACTTGCAGCTCTCATGTACAAGAACACATCCATAGGAAACTTATTGAAGGTCTTTAATATAGAGAAGACATCTGAAGTTCTTCTATCCAAGGAAGGCCTTTTTAAAGCCTTTTACCTGAAGATAATTTTTGGAAAACCTTTTATCCCTGAGCTTTTGAAGGTGTTACGTTTACGAAGATCTCCTTTTCTTAAAAATTCTTTGACTGTATTCTATTAATAGAAGACCTTTTAAAACGTTACTTCCAGTAGAAGACATCTCAAAGGTCGTCTATCGAAAAAGACCTCTGGAAGGTATTTTATTGGAGATTTTTAAAGCTCTTCTATACACATAAATTTTCCTTCCTATAAGAGATTTTCTTAGGCTCTTCTATCCATAGGAAACCCAATGAAAGTCCCCCTATTCTGTAGAGACATATAGTAGCGGGAAAGTGTTTTTACGACATTAATTTTTCAAAAATTATAAAAAAGGCAAACTTTACAAGGAAGCAACAACAGCAACTCCAACATCAATATCAACGGCAGCCGCAGCTGCAGCAGCAGCAACAACATCATGTTTCTAGAAGTTAAAAACATCATCTTGTGTAGTTTTAGTTGTTGTTGTGTGTAGATTTTGCTAACAATGTTAACACGGTTTCGGCAAAAATGTTAACTGCCTGACTGGCTGGGCGACTGGCGGTCTGTCGGTCACAAAAACAACAGGCGTCGGAGAAAAATAAAACAGAGTCGGCCGACAGATATATGGATGGACATTATGTCAGTTTGTCATTCACTCATTGCATTCGCAAATTTCTAGAACCAGTTGCAACGAAGACAACACAACTACTCAACTGTCGCTTTGAATTTGGTGTGAGAAGAGACAATGATTTCCAAACAGGGGAAATTTTCCTTTGCAACAACACCAACAACAATGGACAACTTTGTCAAGTATCCAAGCTCGATTTCAAAAAAGTTTATTCCATCCCAACTTTTGATGCCCCGCTAAGGCTCACTGAATATTTGCAAGTTATTGTGAATTTTATGTGGCAACAACAACAACCTCGTGTGTGTGTCTCCGACCACCGAACGTACAAACCGGCGAATAAAGACCCGGCATTCATAATATTTTGTGTTGTAGTCGCTGGCCAGTTAACTGCTGCATTAATACCCTCACTTTAGTTTTTAAGTAGCCGTTTAGAGGAGTTTATTTTCAGTTAAGCGTGGATTTCCTCAAACTCTTATCTTTGGCGACATATCTAAGATGATGGGCCTAAATGCTAAACATTGCCGCTACAGGTCTGCTCTTCCTCCCTGTCGCTGATATGCATTTGCAGTTCATTAAACGCATAAATTTCCCACTGAATAAAAACAACAAAAAACGACGAACTGAATGCGTTCGTTGAAGACGATGACGATAACGATGCAGATGATGATGATGAAGAGTTGTGGCATAATGATGCCGCCGCAACCGCGATATATTCTCAACCTTCTCTGGAGTGTTTGTAAAGATAATCGGTTTTTTGTTCTTCATCATTGTTGTCCCCAGAGTTAGTTTCATGGCATCGTGTCCATCAATGTTTGAGCCGCTACAACTGATGATAATGAAGATCGTTAAATACCCGAATGTTGCGCTGCCGCCTAAGTAAAGAGGGAATATCAGTTTTTTAATTGCCTTTTAAGTTATGACAAAATATAAACCATTCAAAAAATTATCGCCTAACAAGAAGCAAGAATGATCGTAAAAATCTTACTTAAGAATCTATAGCTTTTTTTGTCGGCCTTTGGGAAGTGCATGTTCAAGTATGAAAGGAATCCAAATATAACATGAAAGAAAGGGGCCTAATTTAAACTTTTCATTGGCTTGGCATACCTTGAGATATTGAAAATAAGGGTGTTATGTGGAAATATTACTAAATATGAGAAGATTATTAACAGGAACGCACAGTGATTCAGAATTTGATTTCCCTCCCTAAATAGCAAGTTTTTCATACAGAGGGAAAACCTCTCGAAGTTTACTTGGAAGAGGAGAGAGTGATCGGGAGGGAAATTTAAGACATTTTGGAATAAATTTGCAGCCAACGCAACACAAATTATAGATGGACATAAACATCGATAAAAAAAATATAATAATTAAAACGATATAAAATATCTAAATAAAGTTTTTTAATTGCCTTTTAAGTTATGACAAAATATAAACCATTCAAAAAATTATCGCCTAACAAGAAGCAAGAATGATCGTAAAAATCTTACTTAAGAATCTACAGTTTTTTTTGTTGGCCTTAGGGAAGTGCATGTTCAAGTATGAAAGGAATTCAAATATAACATGATAGAAAGGGGCCTAATTTAAACTTTTCATTGGCTTGGCATACCTTGAGATATTGAAAATAAGGATGTTGTGCGGAAATATTACTAAATATGAGAAGATTATTAACAGGAACGCACAGTGATTCAGAATTTGATTTCCCTCCCTAAATAGCAAATTTTTCATACAAAGGCAAAGGCAAAGGCCTCTCGAAGTTTACTTGGGTGAGGAGAGAGTGATCGGGAGGGAAATTTAAGACATTTTGGAATAAATTTGCAGCCAACGCAACACAAATTATAGATGAACATAAACATCGATAAACAAAATATAATAATTAAAACGATATAAAATATCTAAATAAATTGAAAGCTATTGAATGAATGACATTTTCTAATGTGGTGTCCGTTGGAATTGCAATTTTCGAATTTCGAAAAAAGGAAAGTTGTGCTGAATTGTGTTCTAGGTTTGTGCTCAATTGTGCCGAAAATTTTTTTCGAAATTCGAAAAAATTTCTGAGATATTCGAAAAAAGATTTTTTTTCGATAAACCTGAGAGAATTTGTACAAAAATTACATCAATTTTTCTGAAAAATACAGGTTTTTTTCGAAATTGCCATATCTGGAAAGATATTAAAGATATTAAGAAAAAATAAACGGCACAAGTTAGCACAAATCAAGCACGACCCAGCACAACTTTAATTTTTTCGATTTCGAAAATTGCAATTCTGATATACTTTCGAAATTGTCGCTTTTTTTCGAAATTGGTAAATATCGAAAAAATTTTAACGGCACAAATGGGCACAAACCGAGTACGACTCAGCACAACTTCAATTTTTTCGAAATTCGAAAATTGCAATTCTCTCAGATTTTTTCGAAAAAAATATGGTATCCCAAACAAGCAAGCCAAACACTGTTCTATTAATAGACACAGGCACGGTCGACGAAGGGGTTTTTGTTGTAACAGACAAAACAAACTTACATGGTTATGTTACTTCGTTCAGGTTGAACGAAAGCATAACAAGTGGAGAAAGATGTAAATGTTTATAAGTGCGGTTGTAAGATTTAGAAGATTTTCCAAAAGAATTTTAGTTTTATGTAATTCTTTTGTTCCTCTTCTATTGAGCTTACGATCTCGTCACTTGGGTAAAAAATGTTTTTTGTCATAGAAGTTATTTTTTAAAATAACTTCTGGGGAGAATATCCCAGACAAGAAACAAGGGAACCGATGAGGTTGGTGGCTCTTTCCGCAACCTAGGTATTCCCTGCCTTACCCCCTGGTAAACATTACCATCGTTCTCCACTCATAAACAAACGTTGTTTTTATAAAAACAACAATAATGGGATTTTGCCTGACGATTTTGCAACAAAAAAATCTTTTTTCAAATATCTCAGAAATTTTTTCAAATTTCGAAAAAAAAATTCGGCTCAATTGAGCACAAAGCAGCACAACTTTCCTTTTTTCGAAATTGGAAAATTGCAATTCCAACGGACACCACGTCATTTTGTAAGGGAAATTACAGATATTGCTATTTTTTAAATATATTGTGCCTTTATCAATATATTTTTATAATAATAAATAATTTGTTTATAACGAGTTAAATGTAATTTCCTATCACTCACTCTCTCTCCCCCTCTCTTTCTCTTCATTAAACATTTCTGAACCCGGGCAAAATGTCGATGGGCTGTATCTTTGCTTAAACAGCTTATCCCCACAGATATTTTTTCATTATTGACTTGAAAAATATTGATTGGAGCCTATACATTTATTTATAATTAGAACAACTTTACATAATTTTTTTTTTGTGAAAATATATTATTTTTCAAAAAAAAAAAATTATGAATTTGTCATTAAAGAAATAATTCTTTTTTTAAAACTATAATCAAAATTATCTAATGGAAATAGAGGGAAAGTATGACCAAAATCCTCAACATAAACCATTAATGAAAGGTTAAAAGTCGGGTGGGGCCGACTATATGATACCCGACATTACTATGCGGATATAGCAGAGCTCCCGTAACATAAAAAATTATTTGGGGATTTATGTGAATTAGATCATACCAACTATGAACCTTAATTAATTGCGTATCATGGCATTAGAGTAGTGACAACCTGTGTACTATATCCAACTCTGAATAGATTTTCAACAAATTTTTCGAAGGCTATTATATGATTTCGATAAGAATCGTGTTTCACCAAATGGAAAAATTCGGTTGAAAATCTATCCAATTTGCGCTAATATACATATTTGTTGGCCATTAACCGTAAAATCAGATAAAGATGTATATAGAAGGTATATAAAAATCTGAACCAATCTCGATAAAATTTTCCGGTATCAAATATAATTGTTGTGGAGTGCACATTACGCATGTGAGGGACTTTGACACCAAATCGGATGAAACATTTAAATGGGAGCTAGAGCTATATCTGAACCGATTTTCACCAAATTTGATGTACTTGATACTAGACTGAATTTGAACCGATTCTCAACAATTTCAATAGGGTTTGTCCCTGGGCCAAACAAAAATTGTTTTGAAAGTTTCATCTCAATCCGGTAATAAATTTTGTTCACAAAAATACATGGACAGATGAACTGAGATAAATCGACTCAGAAAGTGATTCTATGAAGATCCTTAAAAGTAAATATGGGTCTATTTCGCTTCCTTCTCCATGTTAAAAACAAATGCACATAGACATAATACTCTTACCAATATGTGGTGTAGAGTATAAAAATCAGGGCATATCTTTAAACAAGAATGGTACGAAAACTTAAAATATACTTGAAAGCGAAGTTTATCCTTATATAGGGACGATGGCAAAAAGTGTACCGACATGGTCGACTTATTATGCCAATGATTCTTGAAGTAAACCAAAGCTCGCCATTTAAGCTCTATAATTAATGTTGCGGAATATGTCTCAAAATATTGGCGTCGCTCTACATTAACAATAAAAAAAGCAAACACATAATTTTCATTTTTAATACAAAAATTTATAATTAAAAAAAATTATAATTAAAATTTATAATTATGTTTCATAACAATTATTGTGTCTAGATATATGGTTTATTCTGAGATTTATAGTAAAATCCGTTTTGGAAAAATTCGATTTCGATCTAGAGATTTCCATTCGTCTGTCTGACCGGATATTGCGTGTGTTAACGCTCTAAAGATGTATCGGCTCAGCTCAGCCCAGGTACATCGCAATATTTTTTTATCAAACGAGAATCAAAAACGAGAACGAGATCAAAAATATGGGGACCCATTTCATCTAAAATACTTCAAAATGGTGAAACTTACATCACAATGATTTGGCTGGAACATCGGCATATTTTTAAAATTCCATACATTGTACTAACTGTTCAGCTGCAACAGTTCGACAACACTTTATTCATATTTAAGTTTTTTTCTTTATCTTTTTCACTAAAAATCTTCAAAATCTTTAGTTTTGAAGTTCTCCGATGAGCGTATTAGTCTAAAGTTGCAGCTTGTAGATCGGCTTCAATATTAACGTTGAAAGTGCTCTTTCATGTATTTGCTATTTTTTATGTATTTGTCAGGTTGAAATTGCTCTTTTCATGCATTTGCCATTTTGCAGTGAACTGATATTCAACACTAAAAATATTCACGGCAGTATGTAAATTTTTGTATTTTTCATTTCACCCGATAAGAATCAAAAATGATATCCTCCTACCCAGTCCTGGTCTAAAGTTGCAGCTTGTAGAGGGATCGGGAAAAAACTGTTGTTTTTCCATCTTACATCTGCAACAAGTAAAAAATATGCTACATGTTAATACCCTCCATTATTTTTAACGAGCTTGAAAAATGTACAAAAAAATCTGTCGAAAAATACCGCTCAAAGAAAAACCTTTATATTGGAGCTATACCAAAACGTGGTCCTGCATATACAATTTTGTCATAAGCAGTAGTTTCCATTACCAATCAGAAATACGAAATTTGAAACAATTCCGAATAATAATGTCGCCAAAATCATGAAAATACCGAATATCGGGAGGTATCGTTATATGGGGAATATACGATATTGCGGACCTTATATGTGGTGCCGTTATATGTGGTCTACATACACAATTTTCTGTTATAGCTTGTAGTACCCATTTCGAACTTCAAATACGAAATTTGAAACAATTCCAGTGAATAATGTCCCTAAAATCATCCAAATACCGAATATCGGGAGGTACCATTATATGGGGGCTATACGCGCAATTTTTGTCATAGATTGCAGTACCCATTACGATCTTTAAATACGAAATTTAAAACAATATAATGTAAATAATATCATTAAATTAGCAAATATCGGGGAGTACCATTGTATGGGGGCTATTCGATATCCTGGACCTATATAAACAATTTTCTTCCAGGGAGTAAAGTACTCACAAAGAACTTCTTGTCTAGAATTTCAAACAACTCCATTGAAAAATTTGGCTACGATCGTCAAAATAGCGAATATCGGGGGGTACCGTTATATGGGGGCTATACGATATATACCGATTTCGAACTTTTAATTCGTTTTGACCCTAACGTGATTACAACAGACAGTCAGACGGATGGGAAGTGCTAAATCATCTTAGAATGTTATGCTGATCAAGAATAATTGCAATGTACCAGGTTTGGGCCAAATCGGATACTCACTTCGAGTGTTATCGTGCGCAGCAGCGGGCGGACATCGCTAGATCGACTCCAAATGCCCTGAAACGGAATTCATCCAATGAGACTTATTGTCTAAAATCGTTTTTACGATGAGACTCGTTTTGGCCGTATCAAATGATGTATACCCTCCCTATATGGCTGAGGGTATAAAAACATAATGGGGATCCGATTTGTCGAAAAAATGATCACTAAATACATCTTTATCTAACTCTATCAGAATTACATTCAGAATGCTAAACATTGTGTATTAACATTCTGAATCCACTGGTAATCTATGTCTATATTCGATTATAGTAGCCATATTTCTTCAGTTTTTTTTTGTCCACGACAAACAATGAACAACAAAAATTATCTCATAATTTTTTTATTTTATTTTGGAGATGCCAATAGAAATGTTGAACTACTGCATCGATAATTTTGAGTTGCAACGATGTTGAGTTGCTGATAAGAAGATTTCCCTTTATGGGTTAACACGTTGAGCAGTGATCGTCCAATGCAGTTGCATGTTTGCATCATCATCATCATCTGTGAAATATGTATTTTACGGCTTCAACACAAAACCACTTGAGATTTGAATTTAAATAAAATGGAAAATTTGTGAAAGAACGACGCTTCTTATCAGTCCAAAGAAGTTGGTGTTTACATTAATTATGTAAGAAGCGCGGGAAGGCAGAAAGAGCGGGAAATATGACACATTATAAATCGATTTATGAAAATAATTGAGGCACAGACATAAGCTGTCCGCCAAAGTAGAAAAAAAGAAATATGAAAATAAAGATGGAAGGAAAAATAGGTTACATATATTGCGGGGATTATAAGAAAATGGAATGTTTTTTTTACGACTTATAATTGCAAGATGAGGCAGTTTGAGGTTTTGTAACAGTAGTCGATACAAATAAAATAAGTAAAAAAGCAGTTAAGTTCGGGCGGCCCGAACTTTTAATACCCTCCAACTTAGGGTAAAGGAAACATTAGAAGAAATGTGGCAAAAACCATCAAAATACCGAATATCGGCAGGTACCGTTATATGGGGGCTATATCAAATCATGGACCTATACATACAATGTTTCGCCAACGGAGCTAGAACCCATTATGACTACAAATACAAATTTTCAGACAAATCCGTGAAAAAGTGTGGCAAAAATCATCAAATTACCGAATGTCGGGAGGTACCGTTATATGGGGCTATACCCAAACGTGGACCTATAATTACAATGACTCGCCACACGAACTGGGACCCATTATGATCTACAACTACCAATTTTCAGAGTAATTCTTGAAAAAATGTGTCAAAAATCATCAAAATACTGAATATTGGGTTATATAGGGACTATATCAAAACGTGGACCTATACATACAATGTTCCGCCACACGAACTGGAACCCATTATGACCCACAAATACCAGTTTTTAGACAAATCAGTGAAAAAATGTGGCAAAAACCATCAAAATACCGAATATTGGGAGTTATATGGGGGCTACACCAAATCATGGACCCATACATGCAATGTTTCGCCACCGGAGCTGGAACCCATTATAACCAACAAATACCAATTTTTAGACTAATCCGTGAAAAAATGTGGCAAACAAATTAAAATACCGAATATCGGGAGTTACCTTTATTGCCACACGCACAATACCAACCATCCTAGACACAATACAAATAGCTCTGCTAAATTTTGGCGCTCTACGTCAAATAATGTGGGCTGTATCGAGATTTCAACAGACAGACAGACGGACACCGTTAAACCGACTTAGAATTTTATGCTGATTATGAATATATATACTTTATGGGGTCTACGGCGAATATTTAAGGATGTTACAAACGGAATGACAAAGTTAATATACCCTCCTTTCCAAGGTGGAGGGTATAAAAAAACAGCTAAGTTCGGGCGGCCCGAACTTTTAATACCCTCCCTAATATTTGTATTACTGCTAGGTTAGGTGCGAAATGGACAATATAGGTCCACTCCATAAAGTACTTCCCTACAAAGGGTCAAAATTTTGAATAATTATAGCTCTTATAAAATGTGATGTAAGAGTCCGATTGTCTTCAAATTACACATATCACAATATTTTAATTAACTCAAAGTCTAACTATGAAGATGGAATATATCTGTCCATTCCTTCTGATACCTCTCCACAAAGGGTCAAAATTTTGAATAAACATGAACATGAAGCTCATAAAACGCGAAATTAATATCCAATTCCATTCAGATTTGCTACATCTCAATGTTTCCAACAACACCAGATCAGTTATAAAGATGGTAGAGATCGGATAATTTCTCCTGGTAGCTCCACACATATAATTCAAGATTAATAATCATCCAACTCTCTTAAAATTTCACACATGCAAACATTTTTGGTAACACAAGATCCCTTGTGAAGATAATACACATCTGCGAACCCCTTCTGGTAACTTAACCATAAAGGATCAATATTTTTATTTGTCATAACTAGCGAAATAAGTCAGCGATTTTTTACAACGTGCTACATCTGAAATTTCTCTTAAGCAGAAACCTGAGATGAGTATGGATTTATGGTTTTGCATAAAATTGGATAAAAATGTTCGATTTTCTAGTAATTTTACCCATACCAATATTTTATGTGCATAAGATGAAGTACAAAATCGGAATACTTTGATCGACTATATCTGATACGTTTGAAAGCCATTAGATGCTATTTCCCAGAAAAAAGTTATTCGTGATGGAATTTAAGCGCGTTAGTGTAATATCTTTATATTTGGCTGGAAACCCACAAGTGGCTATCGTTAGAGCACTCCAGCATTTAAATGTGAATAAATGTTTTCTGTTGTCTCGTATCATCGCTCGTTACCGTGATACTGGTAGCAAACAGCAACATCAGCTGAAATGGTTCGAAAAGTAAAGAAGCGACTTGATCCAAACCCGCGTCGTAGTGGCCGAAAAATGGCTCGTGAGCTGAACATATCGCAATATCCCATTCGGCAAATATTGAAAAATGAGCTCGGGACAAAGCCATTAAAATTCCAAAAAGGGCAAGAACTTACGCCGCAACAGTAAGAAAATAGACTCAAATGAGCTAAGGAGTTGTTTCGCTTGGCCGTATGTAATGAACTGCCGAATTTGGTTTTCTCCGATGAGAAAACATTCGTTGTCCAGTAGTTTGTTAACAAACAAAATGATCGTGTTTACATGCCAAAGAGGTCAGTTGAAAATGTGCACCTTCGGTTGGCCACCAGAACTCAAGCGCCGGCCATGGTGATGGTGTGGGCCGTCATAACAGCCGATGGTCGCTCTCCGCTCGTATTAATCGCCCGTGGCATCAGAATAAATGCCGAATATTATCGCGAAAATATTCTGGAGGGTGTATTAAAGCCTTGGGCATGCAAACATTTTGGCCGCAGACCTTGGACTTTCCAACAGGTCTCAGCACCATCGCCATGGTTACAAAATGAGGTTCCTCGCTCCATTTCCAGTGCACAATGGCCACCAATATCTCAGGATACCAATCCGTTGGACTATTGTGTCTGGAATATTTCGGAAAGCAAGGTTGGCACTAAAAAATACCAAAGTGTCGATCACCTCAAGCAAGCGCTTCGCCGGAAATGGGCCAAAATACCGCAGAGCAACATTCGGGAACGTGTGATGGTTTCATTGGCCGTTTGAAGGCCATAATTCGTGCCAAAGTAGACCAATTCGAACAAATCTAAACTTACTCTAAAATTAAATGCTGTTTCCGACATATTTTGCTTTAATTCAATAAAATTTCAAAAAATGTAAAAGTTGTGGCGTCTGACTTTGTTGCAGTTTTTCATCTCACCCTGTACCTGTTAATATTTTCTAAACTGTACCTGTTAATATTTTTCACAGTGGGAGGTAGAACGATCGTAAAAATTCCTTCGAATTACTGATTAAGGATCGCTGTCTTAATTTAGTCGACTTCGGTATGGTATTAATGTAACCAATCACAATTAAAGTATATAAGATTTAAACATTGAAAGACCGTTTTGATTGGGTCCGAATGCTTCAAATATAGGTACATCAATATTATAAATTTATTCATTTTTATAACAAATCATTTCAGCGATTTGCAGATTGTTCGCAAATGGCCAAACTATTTTGACATTGAAAATAAAAATAGTTTTAAACATTGTGTTATTCAATATTACGTTGCGAAATTCCGAGAACATATACATTTGCTGTCGTAAATAAAATCTAAAAAATCCAAGTAAATTAATTTAAAGTCTTACTTGTTGGCTAGCTGGCTGTAGTTGTTTTTTGTTGGATCGATGTGTTTGTCTTCAATCGATCGTAATCGTAAATTTTTATATTGCTGTTGTTGTTGTTGTTCTTTTTCCACAAATTTAATTACGTTTAATTTCTTATCACATTGGCAGAGCAGGGCTGAATGTTTTCAATTCTCTTTTTTTTTCAGTAATTTCAAAATAAGAATTATCGGATAGGTAATAGGTATGTATGTCGTATCTGCACGTTGAAATATATTTTCGCCAAAGATGTGTCACATATGCATTAATAATTATTTCAATTTAAATAATTTATGCTTCTTCTTCTTCGTTGTCACCTTTTTTATTCAATTTTCTTTATCATACGGGTGGATGGCAAAGAAATGCAAAAATATTCAAAGTCCACTCCGAATACACCACTGCACAATTCTGTTGTCAAGCCTTGATAATCGAAAAATAAAAACAACTCCGAACACTTGGTGGGTTTTCAAATTCGTTACCAATTCAGAAATTCAAATAGATTTATTTTAAACCACACTGGGATAATCTTGGAAATATCAAAACAAAAACATTGGCCGTCGGTAGGTGATATTCGAAAATAAAATTGCACACACCACTCGGAAACGTTGTAGCTGTTATCTATCGCGCAATGCAACAAACGGCGGTAAAAATCGGCGTTCTGTTAAAACTTGAGTTTTCTTCGCAAGGGAATGGCTGACAGAGTGACTGCGTGAAAAACCAACCGTCAGAGCAAGATAACTGTTGACAACAAAAATCGCCGAACAAATAAACGCAACCGACAAGGCAGCCTGCTAGGGAACGACGAGCGTAAAACCACGACACACAACAAACAGTTTAAATTTTCTGGTTGGACAGCCTGGCTGCGATCGTTGACAAATCCAAAACCGGACTGAAAATGAGTAGCAGGCGCACATTGAACATTGAGTCGTCGAGCTAGGCTGGCAAGCAAGCCAGCAAGCAATCGAGCGAGTGAGCGATGATGGTGGGTCGTTTGCGCTCGGACACCAACGATAGCTAATCTCCTCACACACAGATACTGAAGGAGAAGTGGAAATACACCAATACCACTACATTCTGAGATTCATTCTCATGCAACAACAAACCAAAAACAACACACGCGCGCCACAAAATCAGCACCAACAACAACAACAATGAAGTGCGAGTCAAATGAACCAACAAATGAATGGATGATTGTGGCGTTGCCAGTGTGTAAGGGAATAATTGGGATTCCATACTCAACTAAAGACTTCAAATCAAAGTGGATGTATTAGTTATCTGGACTATTGCCTCTCCAAAATACAGTATGTGTGAACTCGCCTAGCTTTTAATCTATGCAGATATGTTAAATGTAACTTAAGTGCCCCACAAGGGCAGGGAACTCTTACCATCGATCTAGCAGTGTGCGTCCGGCCGATGTCTGTCCGTCTGGCTGGAGCACACTATAACTCTCGAAGCGAGTATCCGATTTGGTCCAAAATACATTGTAATATTATCGAGTTCGGAGATGGGCAATATCGGTAAACTCCTTTTGGTACCTCCCCCACAAAAAGTCTAATTTTTCAAAAAAAAAAAAAATATATATATTTTGCTTCACAGAAAGTGAAAGGATAATCCGATTAAACTCCTAATATTTGCATCAGTGCAAGGTCAAGTGAGAAAATGGACAACGTCGGTCCACTCAATCAAGTACCTCCCCCACAAAGGGTCAAAATTTTGAATAATTTTAACTCCGATTGTCTTCAAATTACACACATTACAATATTTTCACTAACCCAAGGTCGCGAAATTAACATCAGATTGCATTCAGACTTGGTACATGTTAATATTTCTATCAACACAAGATCTGTTATAAAGATGGTAGAGGTCGAACTATTCATCGTTGTACCTCCTTCACAAAGGGTCAACATTTTGAATAACCAAAACGATTGTAAAATCCGTAAATGTAAAAAAATATTTCACTCATCACAATATTTTTATTGATCCAAGGTCTGGTGTGAAGATACCCTCACAAAGGGTACAAATTTTGAATAATGAAAACGATCGTAAAATTCGAAATAAGTATCCGGTTCTCTTCATATTTCACACATCCCATTATTTCTACTAACATAAGATGTGCTATGTAGATGGGATGTATCGGTCCATTCCCTGTGATACCTCCCCCATAAAGGGTCAAATTTTTGAATACCCATGGTGCTCATAAAACGCGAAATTAACTTTCGGACTTGGCATATATTAATATTTCTACCAACACAAGATCTGTTATAGAGATCGGAACATTCTTTCTGGTACCTCCCCTACAAAGAATCAAAATTTTGAATATGAGTGGCTCTCATTGCCTCCTAACTCGATGTAAGTTTGATAATAAAATTTCGATTTACTAAGTTTGGACCAGAACCGTTATTCCGATGAGGCACGTTTTGGCCGTATCAAATTATATATAACCACTCTAGCCATATGGCTGAGGGTATAAAAAGGTAGGATTGAACATTCGGAGCATGACGCTGGAATGATAGCACAATTTTAGATTTTGGAGTAGTGAGTACAGCTGAAGTACGATTGCTCAATAATATCTTCCTACGAAAAGGACATAACGGCCCAAAATATTTATAATTAATTCTTCAATAAAAATAAAAACAGATTTTTTTTAATATTTGCAAGCACTATAATATATGAAATGAATCATTTAAACTTGAAATTTAAATCTGACAACATGGATGTAGGAAATATTCACGAAAAATTTTTTTCTACGCCTTGTATCAAAATTTTTTAAACCTCCAGTTTTAGATAAAGGGCAAAATGTGAAAAATGAAGATAGATGAACTAAGCACTGTCATTGACAAATCCAATTGTTTTCTGCCTCTAGACGAACTATGCAAGATGGAAATGGATGCAGAAAAAATATACCTTTTTAAAGAGAAGATAAAAAGATTTTCGGAAAATATTAATGTTTTCAGGGTTTATGCACCATTATCAGTTTTATAATGTGGCACTCAATTATCACAAACTAAATTTGTGGTTGTCCAAGAAATCATAAATAAGTGTATGGATCTAAGCATTTTATTAGATGTGTATAAAACTCAGCAGCGGAATTACAATTTATAAATTGGAATCAATATTTTAACAATGAAATTCCAACAAATTTACGCGATTTTTAGCCGAAAGTTTATGATTACCGTGATACGGCAGATACACACCACTTTAAAGAATTATCACTAGCTGTTCTGAATACGGTAGTTATTTGAACTAGTTATGCCTGCTTGGGAAGGGCATTTTCCATTGTGAATTCTTCCAAAACAAGGTTGCGGATTAAGATGCAATTTGTGGTTTTGGAATGCCTTTTCGCGAGTAATCAATCATTTCGCGAGCAATCAATCACTTAAAATAAATAATAACGTAATTCTTTCAGGCCAACTCAAAACATTTACGACAAAGAGAAACAATTCAAACAATATGAACAAAACAGAAAACAAAAACAAGTAAAAAAGCTGTAAGTTCGGCCGGACCGACCTTTTAATACCCTCCACCACTTGGCACAAATTTGGCAATTTCCAAAAAAAAAAAAATAATAATAATAATAAAATCCGTTAAAAATTCTGTTAAAATCTTAAAAATACCGAATGCCTATTCGACGACGTGGACCTTCATAGGCAACTTTTGTCATAAGTTATTACAATATTTAAAGGCGAAACTTGAAGAAAAATCTGTTTATAATGTAGCTAAAATCATCAAAATACCGAATATAGGGGGTACTGTTATATGGGGGCTATACGAAGACGTGGACCTGCACAGACAATTTTCTGGCATGGGATGAAGTATCTATTACGAACTTCACATGCGAAATTTGAAACAATTCCGGTAAATAATGTCGCTAAAATCATCAAAATACCGAATATCGGGGGTATGGTATATGGGGGCTATACGAAGACGTGGACCTACATGGCTTATTATCTGTTTTATGCTGCACTATCTATTACGAACTTCAAATACCAAATTTGGAAAGATTCCGTTAAATAATGTCGCTAAAATCATCAAAATACCGAATATCGGGGGGTACCGTTATATGGGTCCTATATGAAGACGTGGACCTACATGGTTAATTTTTTGACTTAGGATGTAGTATCCATTACGAACTTCAAATACCAAATTTAAAACGATTCCGGTAAATAATGTTGCTAAAATCATCAAAATACCGAATATCGGGGGGGTACCGTTATATGGGGGCTATACGAAGACGTGAACCTGCACAGATAATTTTCGGTCTTAGGCTGTAGTATCCATTACGAACTTCAAATGCCAAATTCGAAGCAATTCCGGTGAATAATGTCGCTAAAATCATCAAAATACCGAATATCGGGAGGTACCGTTATATGGGGGCTATATGATAACTTGGACCTACATGGCCCATTTACGAACTTAACCTGCCTACTGGCAAAATATACATGTGTCCAAAATTTTAGCCTTCTATCTCAATTTGTTCGAAAGATAGCGTGATTACAACAGACGGACAGACAGACAGACACACAGACAGATAGACGGACATGGCTAAATCGTCTTAGAATTTTACGCTGATCAAAAATATATATACTTTGTTGGGTCTGACATGAGTGTTTCGAGGAGTTACAATCGGAATGACAAAATTAATATACCCTCCATAGTATGGAACATAATTTTGAAACCAATTTTTTGGATTATTCAATCTTTTATTTGTCATTACTGTTATTTTATATAGTATAGATACAAACAATTTGTTCACAAGGCATTTTGTTTAGTCTTTACCATTTTAGGCCTTTGTTCTTCACATAACAAATACAACTATGATTAAAGTTATAAAGTCCAAGGGAACTAATATATGAGAGGAATATCCTTCTCTGAATCGAGTTTTACAGAATTTGTTTAGGCATTTGTTCCTTTTCAATTCGGGCTTGTATTACCCATTTGGGGCACAATTAACTTGAAATCGGATAAAGACATATATGGGAGCTATATCCAAATCTGAACCGATCTCGATAAAATTTGTCGAAGGTATTTCTGAGCTGTATATGATATTTTCCCCCAAACATCGTTGTTACGGAGTGCATATTACGGTTGTGGAGGACTAATTTAAAAAAAAAAATTGGATGAACAATCTATATGGGTACCATAGCTTTAAATAAACCGATTTTCACCGAATTTGATATACTTGCACCTAATTAGTTTATAGTAAATATAAATTTCCCTCTAATAATTGAATTATAAATTATATTTAAAGAAATACAAATGTGGTATAATTTTTAGAATAAACTAGAGTAATTTTTGGTTAGGCGATTTCTCACATTTGATTTGGCGATATATTAGAAAAATATCTAATAACACTGGAGTGGACCTACCTTTTTATTATTTATCTGAAAATTTCGAATCATACCTGAAATGGGAAAAGGAAAATATTTGTTATATACATAGATTAATGCACTTTAAAAGATATTTTATTGAATTATATTTAATAAACATCTGGCAACACTTTTATTGTCGTAATTGCCATTTT
Source organism: Musca domestica (assembly GCF_030504385.1). Lineage (NCBI taxonomy): Eukaryota > Metazoa > Arthropoda > Insecta > Diptera > Muscidae > Musca > Musca domestica. The sequence goes on along the minus strand of NW_026712340.1, from coordinate 5,748,626 downwards.
CTTAAGGTATTTATTAAGTTATGGTAATGTTTGTATATTTTGAGGTTTGCTTGAGGTTTTTAGAATTATATGTTGCTTTGTACTCATGGCGCTCCTGTTGCTTGGCGCTTCCATTGATGCCTGTTTTAGTTGTGATTGGGAGAGCGCCCATCACAGAGCCTTAGACAAAGGGGTATGAAGTGATGTTTTGTTCGTCTAGTGGAGAGGTGGACAGGGCCACACAAGTAATATGACATTAACAAATGGGAGAGCCAACTAAAACATCTTATGTGGACAATATGAACGCTGTTCTCTTTTACTCATACATATTTAACAAAATCAACAGTTGTCTTAGCTGTCAGAGGATATTTCGCTCTATTGAGTGCATTTCCAAAGGGGAAATTGTAGAGATAGAGCATTGAGAAACCGCCAAATGAATGAGTTAAAGACCGAGACTTGTTGGGAATTTTAACATGCAGAAAAGGGGCTTGAAATGAGTGAATCATATAAAGAAATACAACAACTATTCACATGCGGATTATCAATTGAGTCGTATTTGAAAATGTAAGGACTGTTCATGAAAAGGATGCGGTAGTTTTTGAAACTTATGCAAAAACAATATACATATTTTTTATTTTTAAACTTTCTCAATAATTAATAATTTTCTTTTAAAAGATTAATTATATGTTTATAGAAAAAATATTTCAAAAAGAAAATATTGTTGTTTTTTTTTACATATATTAAATTTTCTTTTATGAAATCGTTTCAAGTGGCTACAAAAATCTCAAATATTATGCATTCCATACTAAAAGTTGTGAAATTCAAAAGTCGAAGAATTTTTTTTTAATGGAAACAATGCTTTGGTGTATAAAACTACATTCAGATGCTGATATGGTTCAGACATTTTGTTTTCATTTACGATTGCCCAAAATTTTGTTGTTGCAAAAATCGTCAGGCTTAACCCCATTATTGTTGTTTTTATAAAACAACATTTGTTTATTAGTGGAGAACGATGGTAATGTTTACCAGGGGGTAAGACAGGGAATACCTAGGTTTCGGAGAGAGCCACCAATCCTCATTAGTTCCCTTGTTTTTTGCCTGGGATATTCTCCCCAGAAGTTATTTTAAACATTTTGGGTAAAAAATTTAAGATTGTTCTATTGAGGGTCAATGGTAACAGTACATTAATATATTTTTAAAAAAATATTTTAGTGAAAGGGTTAGAAAGCATCTTCACCCAAAACTTGTGACAGTTTGACATACCAAATTATTAAATGGCCAAAAACAAGTTAAAAAGTATCTGTCGACAGATTTATACCTTAGCCACTATTCGATTGACTTGTGTTATGATTATCCAAACTATTGACTCTTTATGGGGAGGTTCCGAAGAAGGGGGCTAATGTTGTCCATATCGTATCTGACCAAATTCTAATATAAATGTGCCAGATTTGGACATATCTTTATATGAGATATGTCATAATTTTTGCAAAAAATTAGAAATGTGCGTGAGGTGCCAGATATAATGGATCTAATACTGGAAAACATATTGGGTTGAGCAAAATGAAAAGAAAATTAACCATTTATATCCAAGTTTATGCGAATAATTGTTAATCAAAATCTAAAACTTTTTTCCGGGAGATACCAGAAGGGGTGAGCCGGTGAATTCTATATTCATTTCAGATATCTGGTTACTAAGTTTTAAAGGAGTTGGTGACATTCGCAATTGTAAGAGATATAATTATTAAAAATTGTGACCCTTTGTGGGGGGAAGTACCATCAGGGGTGGGCTGTTATCTATCATTTTCACACCAGATCTTGTGTTAATAGATATATTGGGATGTGTGAAATTTGAAGGAAATGGTTATTCAAAATGTTGACCCCTTTGGGATGTGTGAAATTGCAAGGGAATCTGATACTTTTTTCGTATCACTTTATAAGAGTTACAATTAGTAGGTTGATATTGTCCATTTTCGCACCTCACATAGTTCTGACACAAATCTTGGGATCCGTACAAAATTGTATGATCCTTTCTTGTTCTATACGGAAAATTATTTTTTGCGATAATTTTGACCTTTTGTGGGGAACGTACTAGAAGAAGTGGACCTAATTTGCACATCTCCGAACTTGATCTAAGTTTGACAATACAATTACAATGTACCAAGTTTGGATCAAATCGGATATCGGACAGCGGGAGGGATATCGATTCCAAATGTCCTGAAATGGATATGTTCCAAAGGGACCTAGGGTCTAAAAGCGTTATTTCGATGTGGCACGTTTTGGCCGTATTAAATGATACCGTGTGTGTCGCATGTAATCAAGCTTTCGAACGATTTGAGATAGGAGTCTAAAATTTTGCATATATGTGTATTTTGTCAATAGGCAGGCCAAGTTTCGTATATCCAGTACCTCCCGATATTCGGTATTGGATGATTTAAGCAATATTTTCAAATGGAAATTCGATACTTAGAGTCTGTAACAGATTCCACCTCCTGTATATGAACATTTTACATATATGTTTTCTTATAGCTCCCATATAAGTACTCCACGACATTCGGTAATTTAGGAATTTAAACCACACTTTTAAAGAGAATTGTCGATAATTCGGTTCATCAATTTTATAATGGTTTCTACCTCTTGTGGCAAAATATTTTGTATGTGGGTCCACATTTTCCTTTAGCCTTCATGTAACTTACATGGTACTTTGATCACTTTTTCTAACATAATTATTAAAAATTCGGTATTAAAAGTTTTTAACGGGGTCTATCTCCTCTAGCAAAACATTATTTATATGGGTCCACGTTATCTTATAGCCCCCATATAACTATAGCTCCCATGATTTAAGCAACATTTTCAAATGGAATTGTTTAAAATTTGGGTACTTAGGGTTCAATGTGTTCCAGATCCCGTGGCAGATCATTGCCTATATAGGTTGACATTTTGTTATAGCCCCCATGTTTCAGTACTTCCCTATATGTTGTTATTTTGTTTGTACGTAGAGTGGGCTCTTTTTACCAACCGACTTCACTAGCAAATGGAAGTGGACCCAAAATCCTATTGCTTTTAAATGTTTTCATTACCCTTACGGCCCGGCCGAACTTAATGCGTTTTTACTTATTTATGTTTTAAAGATATTTACAAATGTAAAAAATTTTTGCAGAAATAATTCAGAATTAATTTTCCCACACAATTTTGAAATTTCCGCCGTTCTCTGAAAGAAATTAAAAAAGTCTTTCTTTCAACAGTTTTACCTTTAAAAATGTACGCGAACACAACGCTAAACATGACTGTGAAATTATATTTATCGCAAATACATTATTAATACATTGTTCGACTGTTTATTATCTACCTGACCTCGTAACGCTTCATTGACTATCTGCCACTCTATGAATAGTTGTGTGAATGTTGTTTAATCACATAGGGGTTGGTTATTGAATTTAGATACTGGCCACAAACATGTTGTGGTCTCTGTTTAGTTGAGTCTTTATCTTATGATGCCCTCCTATCGCCACTCGTTTCTTGTCACTTCAATCATTTAATACATGTGTATATTTGTTAGACATCTCGAAGGGGTAATTGAGTTGAAAAAAAAAACTACTCGAGTGCAGAGAAGCAGCAATGCCAACTTTGAAGTCAACTCAACATAGCTGCATTATATTCGTAATAGTATTTCATTTAGATTTGTTAACAACTAAAAAGGCCTGAATAAGGGCCCATATATTCAGTTGTTTATTCATCTGTAGATGTGTGTGTGTGCATGTTTGTCGTATAAATTAAGTACAATAAATGTATATGAGCATGACTATCAATGAGTGATTTGCTCCAATTGGTCAATCAGAGTATTTTGTTATTATTTAAGGTACGAGTAAGTATAAGTAAGTTATTGATTGAAAAACAAGTAAAAAAAACAACATTAAGTTCGGCCGGGCCAAACTTTTAATACCCTCCACCTTAGGGTAAAGGAAACATTAGAAGAAATGTGGGGAAAAACCATTAAAATGCCGAATATCGGGAGGTACCGTTATATGGGGGCTATACCAAAACGTGGACCTACACATGCAAGGTTCCGCCAACGGAGCTAGAACCCATTATGACCTACAAATACCAATTTTCAGACAAATACGTGAAAAAATGTGGCAAAAATCATCAAATTACCGAATATCGGGAGGTACCGTTATATGGGGGCTATACCAAAACGTGGACCTATAATTACAATGACTCGCCACACGAACTGGGACCCATTATGATCTACAACTACCAAATTTTCAGTGAAATTCGTGAAAAAATGTGGCAAAAACTATCAAAATACCGAATATCGGGAGGTACCGTTATATGGGGGCTATACCAAATCATGGACCCATACATGCAATGTTTCGCCACCAAAACGTGGACCTATACATGTAATGTTTTGCCACACGTACAGGGACACGTTATGACCTACAAATACCAATTTTCAGACAAATCCGTAAAAAAATGTGGCATAAATCATCAAAATACCGAATATCGGGAGGTACCGTTTTATGGGGACTATACCAGAACGCGGACCGATATATCTCATTTTCAATACCAACCATCCTAGACACAATACCAATTGCTCTGCTAAATTTTGGCGCTCTACGTCAAATAATGTGGGCTGTATCGTGATTCCAACAGACAGACAGACAGACAGGCGGACATCGTTAAATCGTGGAATCTGTGGAAAAATGTGCAAATTAAAGGTTATATGTGGGCTATACAAAAACGTGGACCTATACATATAATGTTTCGCCACCGGAGGTAGAACCCATTATGACCAACAAATACCAACTTTTAGACAAATCCGTGAAAAATGAGGCGAAAATCATCAAAATACCGAATATTGTGAGGTACCGTTATATGGCGGCCATACCACAACGTGGACCTATATGTCTCATTTACTATACCATCCTAGACGCAATAGGTGCGAGGCATCAGTTAAGGTCCTTTTTGAAAATTTGTACTGAAAACTGTGTCAAAACTTATTAAAATACTGAATTTCAGTTCAGCCAGCTGACCCTGGCCATATTAAAAAACATTACTGGAACGGATTTAAGTCAAGGGGAGATTTTAAAATAATTAACCCTGTCCAAATTAACGAATTTTTAATTAGTTTGTACTAAAAAGTAAAACATTGTGCTAAGAATATTGCTTTTATAAATACTTGAAAAAACATTTTATTGATAGTAAACAACTCTCTTTATGAGCAACCCGAAAATAATTCTCATTTATAAAGGGTGATTTTGTAGACAAAGTCTTTTCTAAAAATTTAGTACAATTTAGTATAAATTTCGAAAACATTCTCCATATCCCAATCCTGTGATCGCAGTAATATCCCAATCCCAGTAATGTTAATTTTAAATGTCGGGATTCCAGCTTCATCCGTTCGTCCAAATTCAAATTGTACTAAATTTAGTACGGTTTAGTACTTTTCATATACTTTCAAAACTACCTCCTTGTATCGACTCTACTCCTCAACCTATATTCCCATTTTAGATCTTAAGTTCTTAAGTCAAACCGTTCACATGATACGAAATGGTACCAAATGTAGTATATTTTTGTACTTTTCGCACACTTTAAGTGTAAATTTCCAAAAAGCCCTCTGGTACAACTATCCATCTCCATTAGTGACCAGGAGTGATCCTCGCCCAAAATTTCAAGATTTTAATATCAAAATTTAGTCCGGGCATTGATACTTGATTCTTTAAATAATATAAATATGTTATTTATGATGGCCACCTTCGAACTGGATGTATATTTCACACAAATGTCACGATATTTCAAGTTTGAACCAAATTGAACCTTCTAAATTTTTTGTGAGCTCCGACCCAGCTAGTTCGATTTCAAATGTCCTAAAACGGATTTCGGTTGAGAAATATAATATACTCTCTGTATGCACAAGGCTGGCGTTTTAATAATGCTGAACGTAATGCTAGAAACACAATTGGAGCGAACGACGAATTTCGCCCTACGCGGCGACAAAATGAGCCGCGAAAATTCGTCGTATGGAACACAATACCGACGAAATTATAAAACAGCTGATGAAGTTGTTTACTTTTTGCTCATTTGTTGACTACAATGAAAATTATACAAGAACTCATAATTGTTTATAATTTCAGTTATGTCCATCTTCTCTATTATAAATTCACTGATATCCATCTTCACTCAGGCGCAAGTGCACAAATAAATAAACAAATTATTTATGTTTTTTACGAATAACAGATAGTAGAGTGACCATAACAATTTTTTAAGTAAAAAGTAACTTTATTTACTAAATCACATAAAATTCGTACAAGTATGGCCACCTTGTACTGTTTTGTCGCCGTTCGCCGGCGTATGAAATAGAAATAAAGCTAATTGAGTTCGCGGCGACCGACGAAATTTTCGCCGGCGCCGTGATTGTGTGCACTTCCATATACACATATGGTTTTTATTTTTGACGACGAACATACGCCGCGAAAAAATTCGTCGTTCGCTCCAATTGTGTTCCTAGCATAATACTTGAAATAATTGTAGACGATAAAGTTGTTAACAATTTTAATAGACTCATATTTAATTCAGGGAATATCTGATGAATCGTTTATATTTCATATATTGACGGCCCCGTTAGACTACATATACCATCAAGTATTCCACCAAAGATTTAAGATTCGCAAAAAAATAACGTCTTCTTCTTCTAAATAATCAGTAAACTCTGCTCAGAATTTTCCCAGAAAACCCCCTTTTTATTTACGCCCGTCATTGCTGCGGAAGTAGATGTCAGTCGCAATTTCCTCTCCTTTAGCTTTTGAATTTTAAGACCACGATTTCAATTAATCATTTGCACTTTAAAAATAATTATGGATTATTAAACAAACCAAACGGACACCTCTTGTTTCCCGCCCAGCCCAGTTCGGTTTTGCACCGCAAATAACCTCGGGCAATTTAAGTCAATCTTTCTTATTCGCCCCATCTTTGATTATTTGTAATTATTTGCACAACAACAAGAGTAGGGCGAAGGGAGTAGGGAAACGAAAAATTTATGCAGAAGAAGAAAAAAGATTTGGTTCCAGTTTAAAACAAAGAACAGAAACTGAATGGGTAAAAAAAAGAAACTTAAATGAAGTCAATTAGTTGGGGCAGCCGACATAAGTTTACTATGGCGGCGTTTTTTTCTTGCGTAAAATGTGATGCCAGGCAGGCTGGCAAGGAGGCTGAGTGTGCATCCATGCACCATGGAAGATGATGTCTTTACTATGATGAAACTAGTCATCAAGACACGAAAGTGTTTGATTAGAATAATAACCCGGTGAGACACTGAAAAAAAATGTTTTCCAAGTGCTAGAATTGTAAAGGGTTGAAGGTTTGTTAAGGACTCTATGAAAGGACAGAAGTCGAACGGGATTGACTGGCATCATATATGCGCTCCACTACAAACCAAATTAAGCAGTTTTATTCTTATGCAGTTTTATGGAATGCGCATTGCGATCTTAGAGTGGTTGAACTTTGAAATTGGATGGAACTGATATAAAGAAGATATATCTTAATCTGAATCGATTTCCACTTAATTTCTGGAAGACCCGTATTGGTGTCTTAGAATATCTTTAAAAAGTATTGTATCCACGGAGGAATCGTAAAGGGCATTGTATGGGTAGAAGATAGGAGGTATTGTTTTGTTTAGGAGATCTTTAAAAGGCCAACTATCGAACGAAGACTTCAAAAAGGATCTAAAAGGACTTTTAGGTACATATATGATATATACAGGGTGAAATAAAAAACTGCAACAAAGTCGAACGCCATAATTTTTAATTTTATCGAATGAAGGCAAAAAATGTTGGAAATAGAATCAAATTTTAGAATAAGTTTAGATTTGTTCGAACTGGTCACCTGTGGCACGAATTATGGCCTCCAAACGGCCCATGAAACCGTTACTCCCTGCCCGACTGTAGCTCTGCGGAACCTCATTTTGTAACCATTCTTGGATGGCGCGTGCTGAATGCGATGGTTCTGAGTCCTGTTGTAATGTCCAAGGTCTGCGGACAAGTGTTTGCGTGCTCAAGGCTGAGTGCGATGGTGCCGAGTTAGTCCGGTTGGAATGTCCAAAGACTGCGGCCAAAATGTTTGCGTGCCCAAGGCTTTAATTCACCCTCCAGAATATTTTCGCAATAATATTCGGCATTTATTTTGATGCCACGTTCGATTAATACGAGCGGAGAGCGACCATCGTCTTACACCATCGCAATGGCCGGCGCTTGAGTTCTGGTGGCCAACCGAAGGTGCATATTTTCAGCAGATCTCTTTGGCAGGTAAACATGATCATTTTGTTTGTTTACAAACTGCTGGACTACGAATTTTTTCTTATCAGAGAAAACCAAATTCGGCAGTTCACCACTTTCGGCCAAGAGAAGCAATTCTTTAGTTCTTTTGAGACTATTTTCTTCCTGTTGCGGTGTAAGTTCTTGCGCTTTTTGGAATTTCAAGAGCTTTACCTTGAGCTCAGCTTTTAATATTTGCCGAATGGAATATTGCGATATTTTTAGCTCACGAGCCATTTTTCGGCCACTGCGACGCGGGTTTCGATTAAGTCGCTTCTTTACTTTTTGAACCATTTCTGCTGATGTTGCTGTTTTCTTCCGTCCACTTACTTGACGTCCGTCTACTTCCTTCACGTCGATCGGTAGCGAGTGATGGTACGAGACATAAAAGATTTATTCAATTTTAAATGCTGGAGCGCTCTAACGATAGCCACTTGTGGTTTTCCAGCCAAATATAAAGAAATCACACTTTCTCTGGAAAATTCTCACCAAAATGATTTTGTAAGCTTGTAAACAATATACTGAGCTGTCACTGGAATAATTTTAACAGCTGTCGGACGAGTGGCTTAGAAATTACAGGAGCCTGAAGTTAGTTGCAGTTTTTTCATCTCACACTTTAGATATGATATATAATTTTATATGTATATTCCTTTCCGTGCATTTATGATTGATGCCAAGTGCGTGCTGCATCAAACATTTCCCTCTGCTCCTTTAAGTTGCGCACTTCCAATTCATTCATAAAAGTTGGAATTGTTTTTACTTTTGTCGTGGCCACCATGGTCAGTTGGATTCCGTTTTCTACAATAATGGAATCCATCCTGGGGTAATTGCTGCTAGGATTGATGCCAGTAGCAACGATTAAAAAAAATCTACAATGACCGGAAGTTTTCATTTAATTGCACTTTTACTTTGAATCTCCAATTTTATGTTTCCTTTGTTTTCTGCAATTCATAGAAACTGTACGGAAGGGGTAGAAAGGAGAGTAATTTTAGACAATTACAATTCTTCAAAATGCCGGTCAAAGTGTTAATGTAAGGGAAAATTAGAAAATAAATTTTAGAAAACAAAAAATTATTTTTAACTTTTGATGCTTGCCAGCATGTTGGCCATAATTTTAAAGACCAGACAAGGTATCCACATTTCATTTCGTTGAAGAGTTGTCGTCAAGAGTGTTTTGTTAAATTCTTAATTATTACCATCATTTTGAAACTCATCTTGAGAGATTGTTTACGATCTGGTTTTTATGATCTTTTTTTACACCTCAGCCTCAAGAAAATAATGAAAAGTTAAAAGAAGTACTCTAGACGATGCCGGCCGGCATTGTGGCCAAAAAAAATGTTCATTAGCTGTGCCACATTAGCCAACAGCACCTCATGGGCAGCTTGTGAGTCTCCTTTAGTGCTTAGTTATTTTTTTCTTATGTGTTACTGAGATGCCGTTGTTGTTGGCATCCATCAGGGTGAACATCATCATCACCACCATCGGCATTTGCAAGCGTCTTGTTGTTTCATCTCAAATGTTTTTGTGTCGGTTAATGTGGCAATTATCAACGCAATAAAATGTTAAATTCAAATGTCTTCTTGTCACAAAAATTAACATCTTTTTATGTTACTTTATGTTTCCCCTCATTTTTTCATTTCCGAAGACCTTGTGGCACCTGTCGCAGTTAAATGACCCAAAAACATGTAACAATAACAATTTTCATATTTATTACGAATATTCAGATTTGAAATGTGAAACGGTTAACGGGGAAGACGATATGTTTCCCAGCACGAATTTTAAGATCTTGAAGGGGTATTTTGTAAATAGAAAATCTATAGACAGAAAACTAGCAAGTCTTCTATAAAGAGCCCCTATTTTAAAGGGTTTATACATAGAAGACCTTCCATAGATTTTCTATTGAAGGGAGATTTTGTAAAAGTCGTCGTTGAATATTGGTCTTGTATGGATAGTAGACCTCAAATATCTCTTCTATAAAATTAAGACCTCTTACAGTTCTGTAATGAAAAGAAGGTTTATAGATGACTTTAAAAACCCCTTATAACAGATCTTCTATAAATAGAAGACCTTTAATACCTCGTCTAAAATTCTATGAATAGAAGTCCTTTAACAGCTCTTCTATGAATAGAAGACCTTTAACAGCTCTTCTATGAATAGAAGACCTTTAACAGCTCTTCTATGAATAGAAGACCTTTAACAGCTCTTCTATGAATAGAAGACCTTTAACAGCTCTTCTATGAATAGAAGACCTTTAACAGCTCTTCTATGAATAGAAGACCTTTAACAGCTCTTCTATGAATAGAAGACCTTTAACAGCTCTTCTATGAATAGAAGACCTTTAACAGTTCTTCTATGAATATAAGACCTTTAACAGCTCTTCTATGAATAGCAGACCCTTAACAGCTCTTCTATGCATATCAGACCTTTAATAGCTTTTCTATGAAAAGCAGACCCTTAACAGCTCTTCTATGAATAGCAGGACTTTAATAGCTCTGTTATGAACAAAGACCATCAACAGCACTTCTATGAATAGAAGACCTTTAACAACTCTTCTATGAATAGAAGACCTTTAACAGATCTTCTATGAATAGAAAACCTTTAAGAGCTCTTCTATGAATAAAGACCATTAACAGATCTTCTATAAACAGCACACCTTTAACAGCTCTTCTATGAATAGAAGACCTTTAATAGCTTTTTTGTGAATAGAGGACATATAACAGCTCCTCTATGAATAGAGGACCTTTAATAGCTTTTCTATGAATAGAGAACGTTTAACAGCTCTTTTATGTATAGAGGACCTTTAACAGTTCTGTTACGAATAGAAGACCTTTAACATATCTTGTATGAATAAAATACAGCTCTGTTGTGAGTAGAAGACGTTTGACAGCTCTTCTATGGATAGAAGACCTTTAACAGCTCTGTTATGAACAAATGCCGTTAACAGCTCTTCTATGGATAGAAGTCCTTTAACAAAACTTCTATGAATAGAGGTCTTAACGGATCTTCTATGAATAGAAGACCTTTAACAGATCTTCTATGAAGAGAAAATCTTTAAGAGCTCTTCTATGAATAGAGACCATTAACAGATCTTCTATAAATAGCACACCTTTAACAGCTCTTCTATGAATACAAGACATTTAATAGCTTTTTAATGAATAGAGGACATATAACAGCTCCTCTATGAATAGAGGACCTTAATTAGCTATACTATGAATAGAGATCCTTTGTAAGCTTTTCTATGAATAGAGGACATTTAACTGGTCTTTTATGTAAAGAGGACCTTTAACAGTTCTGTTACGAATAGAAGACCTTTAACATATCTTGTACGAATAAAATACAGCTCTGTTGTGAGTAGAAGACGTTTGACAGCTCTTCTACGAATAGAAGACCCTTCAGCTCTTTTACGAAAAAAACCTTTAACAGCTCTGTTCTTAATAGAAAACCTTTAACAGTTCGTGGGTAAATAGAATATTTTTAAGGGCTCTGTTATAAAAGAAGATTTATAATAGCTCTTATCTCCTTTAACAGATCTTTTATGAATAGAATACCTTCAGGGAAAAAATACCCTTATCATCCCTTTTTCAAATACTCTTCTCTGAGATAGTTTTTTATATTTATTCCACTTTTAAAATTCATTTGAAATTCTCCTTTTCCACCCCTCCCCCACCCATCCAATCAATAATGGTCCGAAAACCCGTTTCATTGCCTTGGCACCTATACACAGTTTGGCAAAATTTACCCACATCGTTGTGTCCGACTATGGCCAAAAATGTTAACATCACATTTGGATGTTGTCCAACGACAAGATAAATTAATTTAACTTATGTTTCGATCAATTTGCCATCAATATAAATTTACCATCGAATAGCAAATGCCGGAGAAATGCAAAGCTCTTCTAGAAGGCCAACCAGTCAGTCAGCCACACATAGCTATCCAAATGAGGGTCTTTGGGTAGGGGAGAATAGGACACCACACCACTTGTAATGTGAATCGTTGTAACATGGACATTCTCATCTCTATCCCATGTAAACTATTTTGCAGGTTTGTCTCAATCTCAACATGTGTCCACTAACCAACCAAATGGCTGAGCTTGTGCTGGGTGCGTAGTAAATACGCTTTAATGACCGGTGGTCAAAGAATCTAATTTGTTGTCATGATGATGCCACAAAAGGAGTAGAGAATAAGTAGAATGGATGGACAAACGTACGCAGACCACTCTCAGTGTGTTGGAAAGAAGATTTTACAATGTGAAACTGGCCGGCCACAAACGGAGTATGATAAGGTAATAAACCTTGGGAATGCCTGGCTTAGTAGTGATGAGGATGGAAGGAGAAATGAGCACAAATATCTCTTCACATGGCATTTGAATGGTCGCAACTAAAGGATTATTATGTTATATAATGTGGTATTACCAGCACAATTACAATAAGTTTGGGAGCTGCTGCTATGTGGTGGCTTTATACCGCCATCAAATGAGATTTTCTTACACCATTTGAAAAATGATATTACAAATTGTGTCCATTTGTCAAATTAGTAGATGTTGGTTCAACTATGGCCACTATGGTATTGGAATATTTGTAGTGCGATAAAAAAACTGTAGTTGTTGTTCTTTCATGTAAAACATTGATCCGAGCGTGGAAAATTTATAACAATTTACCACAGCAAAAGTGAGCAGCCGTCTTAGGAATGGGATTGGTACGGGGTAATGTTTTTTTTTTTAAATTTATATTAAAAAAAAATATTTCTTGAAAATTATGTTTAAACAATTAGATCAACATCATTTAATAAATATTTGTAGAAAATTCTTTATTAACAAATATTTATAAAAAATCTACGATTTAATAATATTAATATTACAGATCTTTCATAAATATATGTCCTATAAGATCTCGACAGGGTGAGATAAAAAACCTGCAATAAAGTCAAAAGCCATAATTTTTACATTTTTTTATTTTTATGGAATGAGAGCAAAAAAAATTTTGGAAAAAACATCAAATTTAAAAATAAGTTTAGATTTGTTCGTTTGGTCACCTTACGACCTTCAAACGGCCAATGAAACCGACAAACGTTGCCCGAATGTTGCCTGCGGTATTTCGGACCATTCCCGGCGAAGCGTTTGCTTGAGGTGATCGGCACTTTGTTACATTTTAGTGACAACCTTGCTTTCCAAAACACTCCAGACACAATACTCCAATGGATTGGTATACGGAGATTTTGAAATAAAAATTATTTCTTGAAATTACGTTTAAACAATTTCTACATTTAATAAATATTTGTAGAAAATTCATTATTAAAAAAAAATATTTATTAAAAATTCACGATTAAATAATATTAATATTACAGATCATTCATAATTACGGGGTGAGATAAAAAAAACTGCAACAAAGTCAAAAGCCATAATTTTTACATTTTTTATTTTTATGGAATGAAAACAAAAAATGTCGGAAAAAACATCAAATTTTAAAATAATTTTAGATTTGTTCGAATTGGTCACCTTTGGCTCGATTTACGGCCTTCAAACGGCCAATGAAACCGACAAACGCTGGCCGAATGTTGCCTGCGGTATTTTGGACCATTCCCGGCGAAGCGCTTGCTTGAGGTGATCGGCACTTTGGTACATTTTAGTGCCAATCTTGTTTTCCAAAATACTCGAGACACAATAGTCCAATTGATTTGTATCTGGAGATTTTGGTAGCCATTGTGCGCTGGAAATTAAGCGAGAAACCTCATTTTGTAACCATTCTTCTGTGGCGTGTGCTGAATGCGATAGTGTTGAGTCCTGTTGGAATGTCCAAGGTCTGTGGACAAAATGTTTGCGTGCCCAAGGCTTTAATACACCCTCCAGAATATTTTCGCGATAATATTCGGCATTTATTCTGATGCCACGGTCGAGCGACCATCGACTGTTATGGCGGCCTATACCATCACCATGGCGCTTGAGTTCTGATGGCCAACCGAAGGTGCACATTTTAAGCTGACCTCTTTGGCAAGTAAACACGATCATTTTGCTTGTTTACAAACTGCTGGACAACCAATGTTTTCTCATCGGAGAAAACCAAATTAGGCAGTTCACCACTTTCGGCCAAGCGAAGCAACTGTTTAGTTCTTTTGAATCTATTTTCTTTTGTTGCGGTGTAAGTTCTTGCGCTTTTTGGAATTTCAATGGCTTTACCCCAAGCTCATTTTTCAATATTTGCCGAATGGAATATTGAGAAATGTTCAGCTCACGAGCCATTTTTCGGCCATTGCGACGGGGTCTCGATCAAGTCGCTTCTATTCTTTTCGAACCATTTCTGCTGATGTTGCTGTTTTCTTCCATTCACTTCCTTAACGTCGGGCTACGCTACCAGTATCACGGTAACGAGCGATGGTACGAGACACAAAAGATTTATTCACATTTAAATGCTGGAGTGCTCTAACGATTGCCACTTGTGGTTTTCCAGCAAAATATAAAGAAATCACACTATCACGCTTGATTTCCACCACGAATAACTTTTTTCTGGAAAATTCTCACCAATATTTAAGAACTTCTATGAAATTCAAGCTCTGTTATGAATAAAAGAACTGTAGCAGCTCTTCTGAATAGAATACCTTTAACAGCTATGTTATGAATATAAAACCACTGTTAAGAGCTGTTAAAAGGATTTACTCATAACATTGCTGTTATAATGCTTTTAACAGCGGTTCTATAAGTAAGTAATAAGGGCCTTGAACAGCTCTATTATGAAAAGAAGACCTTTGACAGATTCTTTTTTAACTTCACCATTACACCATTAAATAAAACCGAATCAAAAAAAAAAGAAATAATAAAAAATGAAGGGTAATCTACCACAATAGATAAGCAATCCGTATCGAATCACACCTCATCTTCATCATCATCGTCGTCATCATCATCAGCTTCATTTAAATTATCTCATTTCGAATACAAATTAAATGCAATTTTGTTGCCATATCAGAGTTGGCATTTAATTAATACCTCAACAAAAGAAGACGAAGCAGAGAATTTCAATGATTGCTCATGAATGACGGGCGAACAAATGTATGGCAGCCGCAAAGGCGGTCCAATAAAGCTAACCATGAAAAACGTCAACATGCAATTAGCAAAACATCGTTGGCCACAAATAGCCTGAAATTGAAAACCACAAAGTGCCAACTTAGAGATATTAGCCAGAGATAAAGTTAAGACGTATTGCAAAATCGAATTGTAATTCGATTCGATGATGGTGGTGGTGTTCTTTGCAGATAATGACAACTGCGTTGATCGCAAAGGCATTTCGAAAGCGTACAATCAGCATAAACTTGGAGGACAGCTTAAAATGAAAAACTGAGAAAAACTTGTGTTGTTTTAGCGGAGGATTTGTTGTTTGCCTAAGTACGAAGATGAGAAGAGAGCCGAAGTTACACTTGCTACCTGCCACCATTGGCTTATAAAATTACCAAATCTATTGCCGACATTGAATGAACACAGTTTCCAAAAAAATTAATAAAAAAAACAGTAAAGAAAGCCCTAAAGTCGGGCGGGGCCGATTTTATGATACCCTACACCACTTTGCTAATTTAGTTGAGCTCCACACAACAATTAAAAGTTTTTATGGGAGAATTCAATCAAACACGCTATGATTATAATTATAATTTAAAATTCAAATGACTAAATATGCCGAAGCATTTGTATCTTTTAAATTCGGACGTGTATTGCCCATTTGGTGCAAAATAAATTTGAAATCAGAGAAAGATATATATGGGATCTCGATAAAATTTGAGCTGTATTTGATATATTTTCCTGAATATCCTTGTTACGGAGTGCATATTACGGATGTGGGTAACAAATACAACAAATCGGATGAACAATATATATGGGAGCTATAGCTATATCTAAACCGATCTTCACCAAATTTGGCATACTACGTGCTAGACTCAATTCGGTCGTATGTGCCAAATTCCATCCTATTTGGGCAAATATTAGACGTTTGGTGCATAATAAAAGGTAAATCAGACGAAGTTGTATATGGGAGCTATATCCAAATCTGAACCGATCTCGATAAAATTTAGCAAAGGTATTTCTGAGCTGCATTTGATATATTTCCCCAAATATTGTTGTTACAGAGTGCATATTACGGCTGCGGAGGACAAAAATAACAAATCGGATGAACAATATATATGGGAGCTATAGATATATCTGAACCGATCTCGATCAAATTTGGCATACTTATTTTCAGACCTAATTTGGTTGTATGTGCAAAATTTCATACTATTCGGGCTGGTATTACACGTTTGGTGCACAATAAAAGGCAAATCGGACGAAGATATATATGGGAGCTATATCTAAATTTTTACCGATTATCTCCAATTTCGATAGTGTTCGTCCTTGGACCAAACAAATGTTGTTTGGAAAATTTCATCTCAATCGGATAATAAATGCGACCTGCATTTTGTTCACAAGAATACATGACAAGATACAGACGGACGGACGGACAGACGGACTGACATGCATAAATCAACTCAAAAAGTGATTCCATGCCTGTTACAAACAAATGCACAAAGACAATACCGTGATCACCTTGTGGTTTAGGGTATAAAAATATTGATACAAAAATACATAAATGTGATAAAAAATGTCTTTGGTTCGTGGAACAGCTTTAATTGGTCTTCTGCCCCCAGAAGAGCTGTAACTGGTCTTCTGGCCCCAGAAGAGCTATAACTGGTCTTCTGGCCCCAGAAGAGCTATAACTGGTCTTCTGTGGCCCCAGAAGAGCTATAACTGGTCTTCTGTGGCCCCAGAAGAGCTATAACTGGTCTTCTGTGGCCCCAGAAGAGCTATAACTGGTCTTCTGTGGCCCCAGAAGAGCTATAACTGGTCTTCTGTGGCCCCAGAAGAGCTATAACTGGTCTTCAGGCCCCAGAAGAGCTATAACTGGTTTTAAAGTCCCAGAAGAGCTATAACTGGTTTTCTAGCCCAGAAAAGCTATAATTGGTCTTCTGGCCTCAAAGAACAGTAATTGGTCTTTGGTCCCCAGAAGAGCTGTAACTAGTCTTCTGGCCCCAGAAGAGCTATAACTAGTCTTTTGGCCCCAGAAGAGCTATAACTAGTCTTCTGGCCTCAAAAGGGCAGTAATTGGTCTTTGGTCTTTAGAAGAGCTGTAACGGGTCTTCTGGCCCCAGAATAGCTGTAGCAAGTCTTTCGTCTCTATACGACAAGATACAGACGGACGGACGGACAGACGGACTGACATGCATAAATCAACTCAAAAAGTGATTCCATGCCTGTTACAAACAAATGCACAAAGACAATACCGTGATCACCTTGTGGTTTAGGGTATAAAAATATTGATACAAAAATACATAAATGTGATAAAAAATGTCTTTGGTTCGTGGAACAGCTTTAATTGGTCTTCTGCCCCCAGAAGAGCTGTAACTGGTCTTCTGGCCCCAGAAGAGCTATAACTGGTCTTCTGTGGCCCCGAAAGGGCTATAACTGGTCTTCTGTGGCCCCAGAAGAGCTATAACTGGTCTTCTGTGGCCCCAGAAGAGCTATAACTGGTCTTCTGTGGCCCCAGAAGAGCTATAACTGGTCTTCTGTGGCCCCAGAAGAGCTATAACTGGTCTTCAGGCCCCAGAAGAGCTATAACTGGTTTTAAAGTCCCAGAAGAGCTATAACTGGTTTTCTAGCCCAGAAAAGCTATAATTGGTCTTCTGGCCTCAAAGAACAGTAATTGGTCTTTGGTCCCCAGAAGAGCTGTAACTAGTCTTCTGGCCCCAGAAGAGCTATAACTAGTCTTTTGGCCCCAGAAGAGCTATAACTAGTCTTCTGGCCTCAAAAGGGCAGTAATTGGTCTTTGGTCTTTAGAAGAGCTGTAACGGGTCTTCTGGCCCCAGAATAGCTGTAGCAAGTCTTTCGTCTCTATACGACCTATATGGAAACTTATGAATGAGGTTTTCTGACTATAGGAGATCTACATGAGATCCCATGTCTATAGAAGTCCTTTTTGAATCAACTATTCGTCGCCGGTCCTTAGAGAACCTCTATGAAGACTTCTGCCTATATAAGAACTGTATGGACTTCATGTTAATAGAGAGACCTGTATCAGGTCTAAAATACCTCTGTCTATTGAATATCTTTATTGTCTCATTGGGAATGGTGTAAAACAAAAGGTCAAATGACTTGTGTGTTAGTTAGTCTACAATTAACCACAAGAACAAATTGTTGATCACACTTTAAACAATCAATGACATGACGTTCGCATTTTCTTCTGCCGTTTTTTTGGTGACGGGATATCATTTGTATCACATAAACAATACTAGTTGTTGTGGCTGAACACATTCACACAAACGTCTAAAAGGTTGTAAAAAAGAACATCTAAATGGAAGGAGGTAGGTATTTCCAAATAAGACAAAGTCACAAAATGAAACGAGCAGAAAACAAGAGGTTTACAATTTATGTTTATTAGACACGCAAGCGTACGACGGTTTTGAGTATTCATTTTGGACTACTGTGTGTGAGTGTTGCGCTCCCCTCATCTAAAATTAATGTTGCTGCTGCTGCTGCGGGTCTAACAATACACAGAAAAAGACAAATGCAGACAATCATCATTTAGTCCCGATTATGATCTCTGAATTATGATTATTCACAATTTGTAAACGAGTGTAGAATTGTATGTCAAATTAACAATTTTGAATAATTATTTTTTAAGCGAATGCAACAAATTGATGAGACAACAAAAAAGGGAATTCTATTATTTTGAAGGGTTGCTTTGTGTGCGAAAACAATTGCATGTTGAAAGAAAAAAAAATGTATAGTGTAATTTGTCGTGTACTAATTGTCGTACGAGTGAGAAAAATGGGCGGATTTCTGTTGTACATTTTATAAATTATAATTTAAATTAGTGGCACTTTGTTTTGCAGATTATGGGCAATTTCATATAAATGATCATTGCGTGTGTTAAAAGGGATAAAATGTTTTATTTCTCTCATCAACATTTCAGCAACAAATTGGAAGCTACATTGCAGTAATGTATACATATTACCATCTTTATTAACACATAAATACTTATTTGGTGCCCATGTAAAAGTAGTGGATTAGTATAGATTGATTTGTGGGTAGTGGCGACTCTCTAAACTGTATTAGGAAACCCATAACTTGATAAACAAAGTTTTTGCAAGGATATTTCTTTGTGGCCGACATTCAATTTTCGAGAAAGCACATTTTGTTTCTTAAGAGGCAAAAAGGTTCGTCTTTAGAAGAAAGTCACGCTCACGCATTTAAATATATTCATCGAATTTTTTGGTTACCTTTAGCTTTAGTATGTTTTCTATCAGGATGTATTTTTATACCCTACACCACAAGGTGGTCAGGGTATTATGTCTTTGTGCATTTGTTTGTAACAGGCAGAAGGAAACGAGATAGACCCATAGTTCCTTTTGATGATCTGCATAGAATCACATTCTGAGTTGATTTATGCATGTCCGTCTGTCCGTCTGTCCGTCCGTCCGTCTGTCCATGTATTTTTGTAAACAAAGTACGGGTCGCATTTATTGCCCGATCCAGATGAAATTTTGCACAGATCATTTGTTTGGCCCAAGGACGAACCCTATTGAAATTGGAAATAATCGGTCAAAAATTAGATATAGCTCCCATATATATCTTCGTCCGATTTGCCTTTTATTGTGCACCAAACGTGTAATATCAGCCCGAATTGTATGGAATTTTGCATATACACCCAAATTAGGTCTGAAAATATGTATGCCAAATTTGATTGAAATCGGTTAAGATATAGCTATAGCTCCCATATATATTGTTCATCCGATTTGTTATTTTTGTCCACCGCCGCCGTAATATGCACACTGCAACAACAATATTTGGGGAAATATATCAAATGCAGCTCAGAAATACACTTGCTAAATTTTTATCGGGATCGGTTCAGATTTGGATATAGCTCCCATATATAACTTCGTCCGATTTACATTTTATTGTGCACCAAACGTTTAATATTTGTCCAAATGGGATGGAATTTGGCATCTACGACCGAATTGAGTCTAGAAGGTAGTATGTCAAATTTGGTGAAGATCGGTTCAGATGTAGCTATAGCTCCCATATATATTGTTCATCCGATTTGTCATATTTGTTACCCACAGCCTTAGTATGCACTCCGTAACAACGATATTCAGGGAAATATATCAAATACAGCTCAGAAATATGTTTGCCAAATTTTATCGAGATCGGTTCAGATTTGGATATAGCTTCCATATATATCTTTATCTGATTTCAAATTAATTATGCACCAAATGGGCAATACAATTCCGAATTTAAAAGATACAAATGCTTCGGCATATTTAGTCCTTTGAACTTTAAGTTATAATTATAATCATAGCGTGTATGATTGAATTCTCCCATAAAAACTTTTATTGCTATGTAGAGCTCTACTAAATTAGCAAAGTGGTGTAGGGTATCATAAAGTCGGCCCCGCCCGACTTTAAGACTTTCTTTACTGGTTTCCTTATAAGGTCATCAGGAGGCAATTTATTAATGGGACAATTCTCTTAAATGACATTTGGTGCACATTTAGGATTTTGTTAATTTGTCTTTTCGGTGGGTAGAGGCAGTGTAGCGCTCAGTTATTCAGAAACGAGTTTCAAAATTCGGTTAAATTTATTTTCATATTTTTATACCCTACACCACGTAGTGGTAAGGGTATTATGTCTTTGCGCATTTGTTTGTTAAATGGAGAAAGAAGCGAGTTAGATCCATAGTTACTCTTGAGGATCTTCAAAGAATCACTTTCTAATTCGATTTATGCATTTCAGTTCGTCTCTCCATATATGTTTCTGAACAAAATGCTGTTCGCATTTATTTTCCGATTGAGAAGAAATTTTCCAAACAATTTTTGTTTGGCCCAAGGGCGAGCCCTATTGAAATTGGTGAGAATCGATTCAAATTTAGATATGTTACCATATATATCTTCAATAGATTTCGGGTTAATTGACCAGCATTTTGCAAGCACATTAAATCGGTTCAGATATAGCTCCCATATACAGGGTTAATTAAAAAAAAAAACGGCAACAAAGTCAAACGCCTTAATTTTCACATTTTTTTTTTAATTTATTGAATGAAAACAAACATGTCGGAAATAGCATTAAATTTTAGAAAAAGTTTAGATTTGTTCGAATTGGTCACTTTTGGCACGAATTATGGCCTTTAAACCGCCAATGAAACCGTCACACGCTGCCCGAATGTTTCTCTGCTGTACTTTGGCCCATTCCCGGCAAAGTGCATGCTTGAGGTGATCGACACCTTGGTATTTTTTAGTGTCAACATTGCTTTCCAGAATACTCCAGACACAAACGTGAAACGGATTGGTATTCGGAGATTTTGGTGGCCATTGTGTGTTAGAAAGCGAGGAACCTCATTTTGTAGCCATTCTTGGGTGGCGCGTGCTGAGTGCGATGGTGCTGAGTCCTGTTGGAATGTTCAAGGTCTGCGGCCAAAATGTTTGCGTGATCAAGCCAAAAATGTTTTCTCATCGGAAAAACCAAATTCGACAGTTCAACACAATAGGCCAAGCGAAGCAAGTCTTTAGCACTTCTGATTCTATTTTAGTTATGTTGCGGTGTAAGTTCTTGCACTTTTTGGAATTTCAATGGCTTTACCCCGAGCTAATTTTTCAATATTTGCCTAATGGAATATTGCGATATGTTCAGCTCACGAGTCATTTTTCGGCCACTGCGACGCGGGTTTCGATGAAGTCGTTTCTTTATTTCTTCCTTGACGTCGGGCTACGCTGCCAGTATCACGGTAACGAGCGATGGTACGAGACACAAAAGATTTATTCACATTTAAATGCTGGAGTGCTCTAACGATAGCCACTTGTGGTTTTCAAGCCAAATATAAAGAAATCACACTATCACGCTTGAATTCAATCACGAATAAATTTTGTTCCTGGAAAATTTTCACCAAAATGCCTTTGTATGCTTGTAAACAATATAATGAGCTGTTACTGGAATAATTTTAACATCTGTCGAATGAGTGGCTTAGAAATGACAGCAGTCTGAAATTGGTTGCAGTTTTTTCATCTCACCCTGTATGTATCATCCAATTTGGAGTTTTATGTCCTTCACATGCGTCATATGCGCTCTACAATAATGATATTTGCTATCAGATAACTTATGGAGCTAAAAATACCTCTGTCCAATTTTATCGAGATCGAATCCGATTTGGATATAGCTCACATATATATCTTCAACCGATTTCGGGTTAATTTTGCACCAAATGGCCAATATCAGTCCAAATGACCTGAATTTTTGGCACATCCGACCGAATTCCGCGTAGAAGCAAATACATCAAATCGGTTCAGATATAGCTATAGCTTCCATATAAGTCACTCCTTCTGGTACCTCCAGAAAGAGAAAGGATAATCCGTTTTTGCACTTTACTTTGCAAATCCTAATATTTGCATAAGCGCGAGGTCAGATGCCAAAATGGACAATACCGGTCTCCTCCATCAAGTACTTTCCCATAAAGGGGGGTTTTCTTGTAATTTTGCCCATACAAATATTTTATCTGTATCTCACTCACATTTTAACATTTCCGAAAAATTATCACATACTCACTTGTCGATGATAGAGGTAAAGTAAATGAAGGCGTAATATTGCGGCAATTATAATTACCTGGTCTAAAGCTGGACTTAGTTTCAATATATTTTCTATCATATACCATATAGAAATTAGAAATCGAAGACAAAAGAAGATAAAGGTTATGAACAGAATAATATCACATCCGTGTACCGCCGTCTTGTCCTATCCTCTTACTAACTAAAATAAATTAATTCCATATTTTATTTACTTCTCAAAATAGAAACATTGAAAATATATGCATTTAATACTATTGTAACAGTTAAGCCAATTTCCCCATCCCCTTCCCATACTTTAAAAGCTGTAATAAGGAAAATAAATATCTTGCCATAGATGTACTGTACAATTCCGTTAAGATTAGCTTCCTTGCCTTAAGCCCGAGTGACCCCAAAACAACAACTTCTTCAATTCTAAATTTCCAAAAATACCAGAATGCAAAATACAATAGGCTCTAGACGCCCCAGCACGTATTACACGCAATAACTTTAGTTGGTTTTTGCGGTGGCAACCTCTATGATTGCCTTTGAATTTAATACCAAATCCAAAAGAAAACACATTATCATCCAACAGACATAAACACCCCCTCCCGATCACCTTTTATTGCTGCCGTGAGTGCATTGCGTTTGGCGCCCAACACGTACCCATAAAAATATATTTGTTGATTTTAACACCTTGCAATTGGCACAGATCCTGGCTACTTTGGATGCTTTGTTAAAATTTGTTTGGTATTTGGCATTTATTTGGTCTCCCTGGAATTCAAACAACAAATCACATTCAGTACTCCATCATTCGTATGGATGTCAATGTTTGAAAAGTCAGCTAACCCAACCTCTTCTTTATCTTTTTTTCTTCTTCTTCGGGTGTTGTTTTGAATGTGGCCCAAAGGTAGACCACAAAAACAAATCAAGAAACAATAAATGTGTTATTTTGTGGCAAATTACCCGGTAATTGTTATTGTTGTTGGTGTTACTGAAGTTGATTGCAAAATTACTGTATCGAATCTTATTTGTAAATCCAAATCGACACCTTTGCTCCGCTTGCAATTTTGCCCATGTTCCGCTCTTCTCTCGTTCCTCCTCAGGATGTCTATTTAGAATATGCAAACAGACAATTTGGAGGGCTTCACTCTGTGGCCCCGAACCGTTTTAACACTTTAACTTGACTTTGGCATCTCCATTAACATTTGGAACTTGATTTGGTTTTCTCTTTGGCAAACTTCAATTTGATCTTTCTTAGCCTTCAATTTCATCAACTTAGAAGTTGGGTCTTGGCTGTTGCTGATCTTTGATTCACTGGCAATGCAACTGCCACATTTAAGTTGCCATCGACTGTGCCACTGCTGACTGCTGATCTTCCCGTCTCGTTTTTCGATTTCCTTTAGTTTTGTTCTTGGCTGCTTTTGGTGGCAAATTGGTGTTAAATTGTTTGATAATCCTGTCGTTTCTTCTGCTACTTAGCTGGGCTGCTTTAGATTCAGTTCAATTTGTTTTGAACTTGGTATTGATTGAATTTTAACTAATTTATGGGATGGGCTTAAAGGTTTTTTCTTATTGATTTTCCTGTTTTTTATTGTTGTGCAATTTTTGTAAAGTGACGGATTTTGGGGGGTTAGGTTGAGGGTTAGCTGTTCAAGCGATTACGAGCGAAAATGGTGTTAACCTATCGTTTGTATGTTGTAATCACACCAGAATCCAAACGAATAACGGTTCACAATAAAAACAGATTTTGTTAAACAAATTTACATTTCAAGGTTTCTAAAGGTTTTTTTTTATAAGATTACCTTTTGCTGATCTGCCGTAGAAAGAAGTTCATCTATGCAAAGAAGACACTTTAGGAGTTTACCGTATGACAGATCTTTTACAAGTCTCAAATTTAATCTATGGACATAAGACCTTTTCTATGGATTCATTAAGCAAAATAACCTTTACAGGGTGAGATGAAAAAACTGCAACCTACTACAGACTATTTGGCTGGAAAACCACAAGTGGTTTGTGTCTCGTACCATCGCTCGTTACCGTGATACTGGTAGCGTAGCCCGACGTTAAGGAAGTGAATGGAAGAAAACAGCAACATCAGCAGAAATGGTTCGAAAAGAATAGAAGCGACTTGATCGAGACCCCGTCGCAATGGCCGAAAAATGGCTCGTGAGCTGAACATTTCTCAATATTCCATTCGGCAAATATTAAAAAATGAGCACGGGGTAAAGCCATTGGGATTCCAAAAAGTGCAAGAACTTACACCGCAACAGCAAGAAAATATACTCAAAAGAACTAAAGAGTTGCTTCTCTTGGCCGAAAGTGGTGAACGGGAGAATTTGGTTTTCTCCGATGAGAAAACATTCGTTGTTCAGCAGTTTGTCAACAAACAAAGCGATCGTGTTTACTTGCCAAAGAGGTCAGCTTAAAATGTGCACCAGAACTCAAGCGCCGGGCATGGTAATGGTGTGGGCCACCGTGGCATCAGAATAAATGCCGAATATTATAGCAAAAATATTCTGGAAAAAATTGCTTTGGAAACGCAAACATTTTGGCCGCAGAACTTGGACTTTCCAACAGGTCTCAGCAACATCGCACTCAGCACGCGTGACTCAAGAATGGTTGCAAAATAAGGTTCCTCGCTTCATTTCCAGCGCACAATGGCCACCAAAATCTCGGGATACCAATCCGTTGGACTATTGTGTCTGATGTATTTTGGAAAGCAAGGTTGGTACTAAAAAATACCAAAGTGTCGATCACCTCAAGCAAGCGCTTCGCCGGGAATGGGACAAAATACCGCGGAGCAGCATTTGTAAAGCGTGTGACGGTTTCATTGGCCGTTTGAAGGCCAAAGGCGACCAATCTAAACTTATTCTAAAATTTGATGCTATCTCCGACATTTTTTGCTTTCATTCAATAAATATTAAAAAAATGTAAAAATTATAGCGCTTTATTTTGTTACAGTTTTTTTTATCTCACCCTGCCTATGTATATATATATATCTTGAAAGGATATAAGACGTTCTCTAGGTCTTCTATCTTTATAAAAGAGTAGTGGAATGACTGGCCGGGAACCAACGTCCAGACGAAACGACTGAAGTTAGAATCTTGAAATTGTATGAAGTACCGTCTTGGTTATTGAGGTGCGATAAGGCTAGAATTTTGGAAATTGGTACTAAAAGGATACGAAATGTACTAAAAATTTATTACTTTGTAGTGGACACACGGAATAAGCTAAAATGAGATAATGAAATTATGAGACAAACGGAATGAACTAGAATTCTGAAAATTGGAATGAGAGTCACTGATGGAGTGCAGAATAGATGTACCAAATGGTTTTTTGAATACGAAAAGTTCTAAAATGATACTGACTTCTAAAATTATACCATTTGGTATAATGTAAACCGACAGATCTGAAAACTTGAAATTTGGTATGAGAATCAAGGTTGGAATGTAAGTTTCATACATGGAGGTGGTTTTGAAAATGTGTGTACAAAGTGTGCGAACTGTACGAAATAGTACTAAACTTGGAACAGTTGTATTGGGGTTGGTGGTAGGTTGGTGATAAAGAGGTGATTTTTGATATTTGTACAAGAATTTTACGAAAAGTACTATATAGTGCTAAGTTTGGTATTAGGTTAAGGAATAGGTGGAGGAATATACCTAAAATCCTGAAATTTGATATAGTCTTTACTGTTGGTGTCGGTGGTTAAGATATGGAAATGGTTTTGGAAAAGTGTACTGTAATTGTACGCAAAGTAGTGATTGGTACTAAATTGGGTGAAGGGATAGAGGCGAAATCCCAAAATTAGATATTGGGGTCACGCTTGCTATCTAGAATTGAGACATGCAGGTGATTTTGGAAATGTGTACAATAATTGTACGAAAAGTACTAAGTTTGTTATTGGGTGAAGGATAAAGCCGAAATCCTGAAATTCGATATAGATTTTACTGTTGGTGTCTGTGGTTAAGACATGGAGGTGGTTTTGGAAATGTGTACTGTAATTGTACGAAAAGTAGTG
This sequence comes from Musca domestica, assembly GCF_030504385.1. Taxonomy (NCBI): domain Eukaryota; kingdom Metazoa; phylum Arthropoda; class Insecta; order Diptera; family Muscidae; genus Musca; species Musca domestica. The sequence goes on along the minus strand of NW_026712340.1, from coordinate 5,721,723 downwards.
AATGGTACTAAATTGGGTGTTGGGGAAGGGATAAAGTTGAGATTCGGAAACTTTGTACTAATTTTGGATCGATTTTGGTGACGTAGATGGCGTGATGTATTTTTTTGGATATGTGTACTAAGTGTTTGTTAATTTGGTATTAGGTGAAGAGATAGAGCTTTTTTTGAAGTCTAATATTGGAGTCACTGCCGGTTTCTAGGGTTTACATCTGGAGACCTTGAAATAGTTGTGGACGGAAAAAATCGATGTGGGTCCATTGTGCAATTGTTTTACTAATATCCTCCTAGGTAAACTTAAAAATTAAAGATTTTGGAGAATTTTGGTTGTAAAGCTAAAATCATCAAAAAACCGAACATCGGGAGGTGCCGCTATATAGGGGCTGTACGAAGACGTGGACTTGCACGGACAATTTTCTGTCATAGGCTATAGTATCCATTACGAACTTCAAATACCAAATATGAATGAAAAACTTAATATACTCTCCATTCTATAGGGGAGGGTATAAAAAACTTGTGAGGTCTTATATGGATATGGATCTGAAGTGTTAGCCCCCTCCCAGGTATTTTGTAAATAGAAAAACTTCTGCGGATTTTAGACCCCTCTAGGTATTCCACTGAGAGAAGACCTTATCCTAGTCTACCATGGATTGAAAACCTTCTTCAGGTCTTCTATGGGAAGATCTGCATCAGATTTCAATGCATAAAACACCTTCTTCAGGTTTTCTATGGCTACAAGGCATATTCCAGTTCTTTGACGGATAAAAGCTTTTTTCCAGGACTTCTTTGGAGAGAAGACCATTTAGAGGTGTCTTATAAAGGTGGCGATACCGGCAAATCTTCTATGGATGGATCTTTTAGGTACATAAAACCCTTTGCAGGTTGTTTTATAATAGACAATTTTGTGCAAGTTTTCTATAGATAAAAGACGTACTCCAGATATTCTCTAGATAGAATTCCATAAACAGAGCTTCTATGAATAGGTAGAATATTTCGTCCAGCTCTTCTACAGATATATCTCCTTCTGCAAGTCATTTATGTTTAGAAGACTTTCTCCAGAACATTTTTGAAAAAAGACCTTCAGCAGACCTTGTTTAGGTTTGAGACCTACTAAGCTTCTTCTTTGATAAAATAATTACAGCTGGTTGTCTATGGATTAAAGACTTTCATCCGGCCGTCTGTGTAAAGCCTTCTCCAATTTTGTAAGGTCTTCTCCTGGTTTCCATGGACATGAGACATACTCCAGATCTTCTATGGATGGTAGAACTTTTTCAGGTCTTTCATAGTTATAAGACAGGTCTTCTGTTGTTAGATAACCTTCCAGAGGTCTTCTTCAGGAAGACTTTTTTCTATATATGAACCCACAAATTCTTGGATTCTTTTTTTTTAAAAGATCGACCTTCCTTGAATTAAATATTCCGCGTTCTTTAAAAAATTAATGTAATTTTCTTTGTTCAAAACATTACTGAGTTTGTTTAAGAAAAAAAAATTGTTAAGGACACTTGAAAAAATAAATATTACTACATTTTCTTTGGCTCAAAATTTCCAATCAGAATGCCTCGTAAAAAGTTACCTCATCTATTAATGGCACCCTCGTCTCTTTCAAAACTGACAGGCCCCAAAATAGGGGAAATCGATACAAACGAATTTCATTAACGGGTCTTGCATAAATTAACATGCGAATGATGGGTTTAATCGCTATTTAGTGAATAAATAATCACTACTTTTCCTCGCCGTCGCACAAAGAAGAGGAAATGCATTTCAAAACAGAAGAAAAAGAAGGGAACCAACACTTCACTCCACTCTATCAGAACATGAACAGGATACATAACAAAGCATGCAAATATGTGTGTGACGGCAAATGGGCACCTATGTGTGTGGGAAAAAATGGACCCAAAAAAAAACAAACATTAATTAAAGCAAAGATACAAAAAAAAAAAATAACGTAAATGCGACACAGTTCCCAACTAACAGTTGTGCAGTGGTCATCGACGTCGTCATCTTCATCACCACCATCACCGCTAACCCTTGCCGATGCCTAGCCTACAAAATATCCTCTTGTAAAGTCATTCAAAATGATGTCGTTAAAATTCTTCAGTTCCGTTGTTTGTTATTCGGTCACAAGGCAACTCAGAGATAAACATGCTATTGTCCAATGAGAGATGAAAAAGGGGAAAGGAAGTAATCGAAAATATTTCATTAAAATGCTCAATATCTTTATGGCAAAATTCATGATAGTATAAATTAACAAGGTAAAAAATGAGAAACAAAATGAAATGCTAGATTTGGCCATTAAACAATAGAAGGAAATTTCATAAATTTTTGCAAACATTTTCCAAAATCTTTCTCCGGCAATAACCCAAAATAACAGCAACAAAGTTAGTCGTTCAATTGCCAATAACTAGCCAGCAGCCATGTGTCTTTAGAGCCACCTTTGGAGTAGATGATCTTCATAACACTGTCCAACAAAATGACATAAAACCCAATATCTTACAAAGCAACCTAAGCAGAGGGGGCACATTTTCGAAATTTTCGGAATACGATTCTTTGGAAAAATGGTGTCTTCGACAGTGTTACTAACTAGCAAGTGCCGGCTACTTCGTCAACGAAAAGTCCGCCTTAACATTGCAGATTAGTTCCTACAGTTCGGCGTAGGTCTTTAAAATATTCAAAATGTACAATTTTTTCAGTTTGACAAAATTTGCTAGCCAAAATTTCATATATCGTACTAAACTTTCAGACTTTCAAGGTTTTATATACAGGGTGAGATGAAAATCTGCAACCATCTTCAGGCTGCTGTCATTTTAAAGTCACTCGTCTGACAGCTTTTAATTTTTTCCAGTGACAGCTCATTATAATGTTTACAAGCGTACAAAAGCATTTTGGTGAGAATTTTCCAGAAAAGTTATTCGTGATGGAATTCAAGCGTGATAGTTTGATTTCTTATATTTGGCTGGAAAACCACAAGTGGCTGTCGTTAGAGCACTCCAGCATTTGAATGTGAATAAATCTTTTGTGTCTCGTATCATCGTTCGTTACCGTGATACTGGTAGCGTAGCCCGATGTCAAAGAAGTGGACGGAAGAAAACAGCAACATCAGCAGAAATGGTTCGAAAAGTAAAGACGCGACTTGATCGAATACCGCATCGCAGTGTCCGAAAAATGGCTCGAGAGCTGAACATATCACAAATACACAACAACAGAAAGAAAATAGATTAAAAAGAGCTAAAGAGTTGCTTCGCTTGGCCGAAAGTGGTGAACTGCCGATTTTGGTTTTTTCCGATGAGAAAACATTCGTTGTCCAACAGTTTGTATACAAACAAAATGATGGAGTTTACTTGCCAAAGAGGCCAGCTGAAAATGTGCACCTTCGGTTGGTCACCAGAACTCAAGCGCCGACCATGGTGATGGTGTGGGCCACCATAACAGCCGATGGTCGCTCTCCGCTCGTATTAATCGACCGTGGCATCAGAATAATTGCCGAATATTATAGCGAAAATATTCTTCTAGGGTGTATAAAAGCCTTGGGCAAGCAAACATTTTGGCAGACCTTTGACATTCCAACAGGACTCAGCACCATCGCACTCAGCACGCGTCACCCAAGAATGGTTATGAAGTGAAGTTCCTCGCTTCATTCATTTCAGCGTACAATGGCCACCAAAATCTCCGGATACGAATCCGTTGGACTAAAAAATACCAAAGTGTCGATCACCTCAAAAAAGCCAAAATACCGCAGAGCAACATTCGGGCAGATTGCGACGGTTTCATTGGCCGTGTGAAGGCCATAATTTGTGCCAAAGGTGATCAATTCGAACAAATCTAAACTTATTCTAAAATTTGATGATTTGTTTGACCCTTAAGCGAGTCATCCAAAAAGTGTTAAAAACTCTCCTTAGACAAGATTAGAAGGCAAAATATTCCACATAATTTTTTGTCAACACATTTTGCTATAGATCTCAGAAAACTTCGTTAAATCTTCACTATATGTCACCAAAGAAGAGAAGTATTTTTTTTATATATCGAGAAAATATTTTCTAATATATATATATAGAGAAAATAAATTTAGCCACCTGCGACTTACATCTCTTCTTCTAGCTATACCTTTAGAGTCTACTGAGTTTTTCTTGTAATTATTGTTTTTTTTTTTTTTTGTGTTGCACAGTGTGATAATGATGATGCTGTTGATGATGGCGGTGGAAGAGTGCCTGATATTGATACTCACTCCCCATTTGATGAGGCAATTGATGATACTCTATTATTTCGTCTTATTGAAACCAGGAAGATTTTTTTTTTTTTTGGCTGAACGAAACTTAGTAGAGAAATTTCAATTCGTGTCTGGTCGAAAATATCGAAATTGCTCCTCAAAAAGAGAAGGCAACAAAGAAAAATCTTTTAAAGATAAATAATGCATATCTCACGCACATTATTGCCAATTCGGGGGAGTAGTATTGGTCTAAGAGAAAACAAAACCAACTTAAGGCTTAGTATTTTTATAGGCCAAACAATGAAAGAAAAAAGAAAAGAGAAAAAGACAAAAAGGAGGAATTCAATGGAAGACAGTACTCTAAAGGAATTGAATGATTTTTAATGACTTTCAAAATAAATTCAAATAGGTTTTCAGTGCGAACAAGTTTTGTTTTTTTTAACGCAACATAACTCCCGAAGACAGTATCCCATATGCCCCAAGCTCATGTTCGGAGATTAGAAATATCGGTCCAATTCTTCTGGTACCTCGCCCACTTTCTGAGGCGAATTCGGCATGTCAGTCCGTCTGGTCGCATTTATTATCCGATTAAGATGAAATATTTCACAAATTATTTACCTGGCCTAAGGACGAATCCTATTGAAATTGATGAGAATCGGTTCAAATTTAAATATGGCTCCATACATATCTTTAACCGATTTCGGATTAATTGTACACCAAATGGCCAAAATCAGTCGAAATGACCTGATTTTTGGGACATCCGACCGAATTCAGTCTAGATGCAAGAACATCAAATTTGGTGAAAATTGGTTTAGATATAGATATAGCTATAGCTCTTATATATACATATATATATATATATATATATATATATATATATATATATATATATATATATATATATATATATATATATATATATATATATATATATATATATATATATATATATATATATATATATATATATATATATATATATATATATATATATATATATATATATATATATATATATATATATATATGGGGCATATGGGTTTATTGTACACCAATATAGACGAAATGTCCAGTCCAGATGCAAGTGCATCAAATTTGATGAAAATCGGTTCAGATGCAGCTATAGCTCCAATACAGGGTGAGATAAAAAAGCTGCAACCAACTTCAGACTGTTGTCATTCCTAAGCCACTAGTCCGACAGCTTCTAAAATTATTCCCGTGACAGCTCATTATATTGCTTACAAGCGTACATAACCTTTTTGGTGAGAATTTTCCAGAAAAAAAGGTTTTCGTGATGGAATTCAAGCGTGATAGTGTAATTTCTTTATATTTGGCTGGAAAACAATAAATGGCAATTGTTAGAGCACTCCAGCATTTAAATCATCGCTCGTTGGGCACCAGAACTCTAGCGTCGGCCATGGCGATGGCGCCATAATAGCCGATGGTCGCCCTCCGCTCGTATTAATCGACCGTTGCATCAGAATAAAGGCCGAATATTTTAGCATACATATTCTTCTAGGGTGTATTAAAGCCTTGGGCACGCAAACATCTTGGACGTTCCAACAGGACTCAGCACCATCGCACTCAACACGCGCCACCCAAGAATGGTTACAAAATAAGGTTCCTCCGGATAGCAATCCGTTGGACTATTGTGTCTGGAGTATTTGGAAAGCGAGGTTGGCAAGGTTGGTAAAAAATGCCATGTGTCGATCACCTCAAGAAACGCTTCGTCGGGAATGGGCCAAAATACCGCAGAGCAACATTCGGGCAGCGTGTGACGGTTTCGTTGGTCTTTTAAAGGCCATAATTCATGCCAAAGGTGATCAATTCGAACAAATCTAAACTTATTCTAGAATTTGATGCTATTTCCGACATTTTTTGCTTTCATTCAATAAAATTAAAAAAAAATGTGAAAATCATGGCGTTTGACTTTATTGAAGTTTTTATCTCACCCTGTATATCCTTTCACTGTTCTCCGACGAATAGTTGTAGGTCTTATATACGAAATGAAAAATTTAATATACCCTCCGTTCTAAGAAATTGAGTATTAAAGGCATTCTTTCAAACTTCTGTCTAAAATAAGGCGTGAGGTTGTGCTTCAAACCAATTACAATGAGCCGAGTCGATCCTACCACCACACTAATGCAATGGTAGCGGCCAGGCACAACAACAATAAGTTTTAGTTTTTGCCAATTTTGTCGGTCAGCGCCGAAAAAATTCATTAAATGTATCGGGTGTTAGATGTGATCAGACATTGGTTACAACCAGTTTTTTACTTCGTTAAAACTTTGTTTAGGATGGCTTTAGAAGGAAATTGGTCACAAAATATCTTCGATCAAAGCTTAACAACTCCAACTAAATTATTGACCAATTGAGGCAATAGACGAAGACAAAGATGATGACGAAGGCGAAGGCAGATTTACAGAGATTACAATGTTTGTTTTGTAAAAAGGATTATTATTTTTCGCCGTCGACTTTTTCTTCTTCTTTTTATGGTTACAAAATATAATAATAATAATTTTTCTTGGCCAAACAAAAGTTTATTTACTTAGGATTGGAAAACGTGTTTCTATAATAAAAATAAATTTCCCTTAATAGAATAATTTCATGGAAGATATAATGTTGGAAATAAACCACAAAGCAATTACGATGTAGTTTGTTGTAGGAGTAAAACCACAAATTTAAAACAAAAATATACAAAATTATGAACAATCCCTTCGAGGCCATCATAATAATAAAAATTAATAAAAACTAAATTGTTGAAAATATTTTATATTTTTTGCTTGGCCTGTAGCACCAATCATGCTATCAAACAAATACCGTTTAATGATTGAATTTATTTTAAATAAGTTAAAAAGTATCAGTCGGTTTTGCCGACAGATGTATACCCTCAGCCAATGTTCGATTATTTAAATACAGAGTGAGATCAAAAAACTGCAACAAAGTCAAACGCCATAATTTGTAAAATTTTAGATATAAATGTAGATTTGTTCGAATTGGTCACCTTTGGCACGAATTATGACCTCCAAATGGCCAATTAAACCATCACACGCTGCCCGAATGTTGCTCTACGGTATTTTGGTCCATTCCCGGCGAAGCGCTAGCTTGAGGTGATCGACACTTTGGTATTTTTCCCAAAATACTTCAGACACAATAATAAAAAGGAATGGTATCTGGAGATTTGCGGTGGAAATGAAGCGACGAAACTCATTTTGTAACCATTCCTGGGTGGCGCGTGCTGAGTGCGATGGTGCTGAGTCCTGTTGAAATGTCCAAGGTCTGCGGCCAAGAGTTTGTGTGCCAAAGTCTTTAATACACCCTCCAGAATATTTTCGCGATAATATTCGGCATTTATTCTGATGCCAAGGTCCATTAATACGAGCGTAAAGCGACCATCGGCTGTTATGGCGGCCCACACCATTACCATGGCCGGGGCTTGAGTTCTGGTGGCCAAACGAAGGTGCACATTTTCAGCTGAACTTTTTGGCAAGTAAACACAATCATTTTATTTGTTATAAATTGCTGGACAACGAATGTTTTCTCATCGGAGAAAAACAAATTCGGCAGCTCACCACTTTCCGCCAAGCCACAGTGGTCGAGATCGTATGGGAACAGCGGCCAAAAATACTTTCAGTACAGATATCAATATGATTCTTTGGTTATGGTACCTTGTTGGGATAAAAATAAAAAATGTGACAAAATGGATATGGTCGATGCATGTTTTGGTATGGTCCCCTCACAACGTACCTCCCTAATAAGGGTTATTTGCCCAATTTTTGTCACATTTTTACACTAGATTGTTCTGTTATTTGACATTTTACGTTCTAAAGAGCTAAAAAATAGTCTTACTGAAAATTATTTGGAACGGCCCGCCTTCAGGTAGAGTCCCCCTGTAAAGGTACCTCCAAAAATAGAAGTTTTTTATACAAATCAATTCCAAATTTTATTATTTTTTTTATAAACAAAATAGACATTTTTTTGTAAACAAAATAAACAATTCAATATAAAATTAAATCAAAGTTACTAATGGATATTTATAAATTTCAGTGTTATTCAAGTACATCAAATGCAGATTTTAATAACATATTTTTTATTGTTTGGTAACGTTCGCTGTCCCGTTATAAAAGGGTCAGGGTCAGAGCTCAGAAGAAGACAGTTAATAAGATCTGTGTTTGTTGAAACACGAGAATTTTTTCGGGTATGATTTAGTCGAAAATTTTCTTATATCTCTGTTTCTAGACCCCACGGCCACCTCCTATAATTCTCCAATCGATACAATGACAAATTTATAATGTCGGGTGCATGTATTAAAATTTTATGAGCTGCGGGTGGAAGATAGTGCCATGGAAATCTATTTGTTAACTCTTTAGCCGTTTCCAGTGCAAAGGCCTTAAATTTTTCGACATTAATATTATACCCAGAAGATAATTCAGGCAACATTATTGAATACCCCTCAATTATATCCTTATCGATCCCAAACAATAAAAACATATTCTATGTCACTAGCACCATAGAACTGACAAAATTGGCGCGAAGTGACTTCAGTATATTGGGCATAACATACAAATCTGACAAAATCTGAAAGTTAAATTAGCACTTCTAGAATCTTAGGACCATTACTAATGGCGTGAAAAAAATCACATTGGAGGATTCAGGGGGGAAAACAATTAAAACTTTAACTGAAATCCAATTTTATTTTCAAAATTAATCTTAAAGGCAACTCAGAACACTTACATCGTCTATATTATACACAACTACTAAACACACAAATTACTGCACTAAAAATAAGTCAATACCTTGCTTTTTAATAATTATGCCAAGATATGTCATTTTAAAATGTATTTAATTTTGTAATACAGTTCTATTTTTACTCCACTTTTTCGCTGATCCCACTGAAAAAAGCAACTAACTACATTTTCTCTTCTTTTTGATGCTCTTTTCGAAGTGTCCCGTTAGAATGAAGCCAAGATTATTATGCTTTCTAAAAAGCTTAACCTCTTAAGAGTTCATGTGTACACATTTGAAAATAAATATCTGATTTTCATTTTTTGAATTTTGGCCAATGGCAGCGACCACTGTGCAAGCCAAGCAACTCTTTAGCTCTTTTGAGTCTATTTTCTTCCTGTTGCGGTGTAAGTTCTTGCACTTTTTGGAATCTCCATGGTTTTACGCCGAGCTCATTTTTCAATGTTTGTCGAATGGAAAATTGCGATATATTCAGTTCATGAGCCATTTTTCGAGACACAAAAGATTAATTCACATTTAAATGCTGGAGTGCTTTAACGATAGTCACTTGTGGTTTTCCAACCAAATATAAAGAAATCACACTATCACAATTGAATTCCATCACGAATAACTTTTTCTGGAAAATTCTCAAATGCTTTTGTAAACTTGTAAACAATATAATGAGCTGTTACTGGAATAATTTTAATAGCAGCGGGACGAGTGGCTTAGAAATGACAGCAGTCTGAAGTTGGCTGCAGTTTGGTTTAATAATAATATACAGATGTGCGAAATTTGAAGACAATCGAACTCTTATGTCACATTTTATAAGAGTTACAATAATTCAAAAATTTGACACTTTGTGGGGAAGGTCCTTAATGGAGTGGACCAATATTGTCTATTATCGCACCTGACCTAGCACTGATTCAAATATTAGGATTCGCAAAGATGGATCAAAATCGGATTATCCTTTCTCTTTCTGTGCACTAAACTATTTATACTCTACACCACAAGGTGGTCAGGATATTATGTATTTGTGCATTGGTTTGTAACAGGCAAAAGGGAACGAGATAGACCCATAGTTCCTTTTGATGATCTGCATAGAATCACATTCTGACTCGATTTATGCAAGTCCGTCCGTCCGTCTGTCTGTCTGTCCATGTATTTTTGTAAACAAAGTACAGTTCGCATTTATTACCCGATCCAGATGAAATTTTGCACAAATCATTTGTTTGGGCCAAGGACGAACTCTATTGAAATTTGAGATAATCGGTCAAAATTTATATATAGCTCCCATATATATCTTCGTCCGATTTGTCTTTTATTGTGCACCAAATGTGTAATATCAGCCCGAATTGTATGGAAATTCGCACATACAACCAAATTAGGCCTGAAAATAAGTATGCCAAATTCCGTTTAGATATAGCTATAGCTCCCATATATATCGTTCATCCGATTTGTTATTTTTGTCCTCCACAGCCGTAATATGCACTCTGTAACAACAATATTTGGGGAAATATATCAAATACAGCTCAGAAATACATTTGCTAAATTTTATCGAGATCGGATATAGCTCCCATATATATCAAATACAAGTCCGAATTTAAAAGATATAAATGCTTCGGCATATTAAGTCCTTTGAACATTAAATTATAATTATAATCATAGCGTGTATGATTGAATTCTCCCATAAGAACTTTTAGTTGTTATGCGGAGCTCTACTAAATTAGCAAAGTGGTGTAGGGTATCATAAAGTCGGCCCCGCCCGACGTTAAGAATTTCTTTACTGGTTTTTCTTTGAAAATTTTGACCTTTTGTGCGGTATGTACCAGAAGGAGTGGACCGATATTGCCCATCTCCGAACTCGATTTAAGTTTGACTACAGTATTACGATGTACCAAGTTTGGGCCAAATAGGATACTCCCTTGGAGAATTATCTTGCGCACCAGCCATACAGACAGACGGACGAACATAGCTAGATCGACTCCAAATGTCCTGAAACGGATTTAGTCCAAAGAGACAAAAGGTCTGAAACCATTATTTCTCTAGCCATATGGCTGAGAGTATAAAAAATTGAACATATAATGAAGGGATACATCTCTTGAATGTTCAAATGATTTAGGAACTCAGGGCTCAAGTTTGTAAATAGGACAATAGGGACTTTTAATAAACTGAAATTTGCAGAATATTTGAAACATCGCCCGTTGGCCTGGCATTCTTTTTATACCCTCCACCATTCTATGGAGGCTATGTTAGCTTTGTCATTACGTTTGTAACTTCTCGAAATATTTATGATAGACCCTAAAAAGTAAATATATTCTGGATCAGCTTAAAAATTCTAAAACGCTCTAGCGATGTCCGTCTGTCTCTCTTTTACATACACGCATAGTTCACGTTTTCGTATAGCCCCCATATAACCTTACCTCCCGATAGTTGGTATTTTCATGACTTTAGCGGCAGTATTTACCGGAATTATTTTAAAGTTCATATTTAAAGTTCGTACTACAGCCTATGACAAAAATTTTTGTATGCATGTTAACGTCTTCATATAGCCCCCATATAACGGTACCTCCCAATATTCGGTATTTTCACGATATTAGCGACATTATTTACTGGAATTATTTAAAATTTCGTATTTGAAATTTGTAATGGGTGCTACAGTCTATGACGAACATTTTTGTATGCAGGTCCACGTCTTCCCTCCTAATACTCGGTATTTTTATGATTTGTGCGACATTATTCAGCGGAATTGTAACAAATTTCGTATTTTAACTTCGTAATAGGTACTACAGCCTATGACAAAAAAATCGTATGTAGGTTCACGTTTTCGTATATCCCCCATATAACGGAATTGTTTCAAATTTGGCATTTGAAGTTCGCAATGGGTATAGTCTCCATATAATAGCTTTCATTTAAGTTGTAGTTTCCGGAAGTTTTTTGAAATTTACCTTCCAAATAGTGGAGGGTATTACTTGTTCTGCTTTTTACTTGTTCGTATATAATTTATTTTCTTTTTTTACACGGCAGTTTATATATTTATTTTTTTAATATCCGCTAATCTTCTTCATGATCTAAAAGTCTTCGAGTGGAGTAACAAAAAATGTATTTTATTTCCACGTCCTCTAACCTAAGTAAAGGAAAAATACCTCTCAAAACAACAATGATCTATTACATTCTTAAGAACACTTAACGAGCTCGCTTGGTTTGCTACTAACCACAATATTTAGCCACCATGAAATTTCCATCAAATGTCTTTTATTTTTTATGACTTTTGAATGGGGATGATCACTGTGGAAAAAAGAAACCAAGCTAATATGAATTAAAATAGAGTGGCACACAAAGAATTAACTTTCCCTCCCTCCTTAACGCCGCCCAATACGACCTTTTTCTCTCTTTTTCCATGTTAACAAGAGATTTTTAATTGTAATTCTTGCTGGGTGTAATTAATAAATTAATAAAAGTGTCTGAATGGGCATTGTTAACACCCGTTTGCCGATGGAAAATCTTCCTCTAAGTACCCTTATAATCAACACTTATATTGACAAGCGTGTGTTGGATGTCCGGTGAATGACCATTACCCCCTTCTAACCCTCGTCAATGAGGTTTTGGTAATGTGTGGTTAGTCACTGTCAATGGCATGACTCTTTAATTGATTATTATTTTAGAAAATGGAAAATTGAAATTTAAAACGTATTTATGGAAAATTAATAACACAATTTTTGGGTGGTTGACATTTTTTTATGGGAGTGAAATGCCTTGGTGAGTTCATCAGGAACCCTGAAATACAGACTCGGCGTGAGTCGAAATTTTGAGGTATGACGGGACATGGTCCCATATATGGGATGAAAGCGAACAATCATCATATACGAATCAAAGCGGATGAGGAATATTTTTGTAAACATTTTATCTTTATAACTCTATTCCTTCAATAGCCTATTTTCTTGGACCGAAACAAAAGTGACATGAAATGAGATATAGCATTTTCAGATTAAATAAAACTTTTTGCAATTCAAATGAAACCTTTTGCAGCGGAAATGAAACCTTTTGCAACCGAAATGAAACCATTTGCAACCGAAATGAAACTTTTTGCAAATCAAATGAAACTTTTAAATTTAAAGAAGGAAAAATAACAAAACTTTTTTATTTTTAGTAGTTTTTAAATTAAATCAATTAATTATAACTAATATATTGACAAAGAGGATTTTTTATTGATTATAAATATCTACATTTATTTATATTATTTCTTAAATTTTCAATTATTGTAATAACAAATGGTTCTTTATTGATTTGATATAAAATGCTTCCATATTATTAAATTCCAAATGCTTAACGCCAAAAAGGAGAAATTTTTACAAATTTTGGCCTTTATAGGTATGGCCAGGACTGAAATGTAAAATTAAGCTTTACCACAATTTTTTATAGTTATAGTATACTATTAATCTTACCTAATAAAGGATTCCCGCTTCGCAGCTTTATTGATTATGGAGATAGAGCAGTGGTGATTTCAATAGACAGAAAAGTGGAAATCATTAAATCAACTACGATCATGATTGTATATACTTTATGGGGTCTACGACGAATATTTAGAGGTGTTACAAACCGATTGACAAATTTAATATATCCTCCTTTCCATAGAGGAGAATATAAAAAGGTACCTAATTCGGGTTCTTTGAAAAAATACCTTGAAAAACTTTTTTCAATCTTTCTGCATCTACACTTGTGTTTTATGAAAGCTTTAAGAAAAAAATTTTTAAAAACATAGTTATTAATAATCAATAAAAATTCCTCTTTAACTATATATTAGTTATAATTAGTTGATTTAATTTTAAACCTACTAAAAATAAAAATGTTTTATTTTTCCTTCTAAAAATCTAAAAGTTTCATTTGATTTGCAAAAAGTTTCATTTCGGTTGCAAAAGGTTTCATTTCGTTTGCAAAAGGTTTCATTCCCGCTGCAAAAGGTTTCATTTCCACTGCAAAAGGTTTCATTTCCACTGCAAAATGTTTCATTTCCACTGCAAAAGGTTTCAATTCCACTGCAAAAGGTTTCATTCCCGCTGCAAAATGTTTCATTTCCACTGCAAAAGGTTTCATTTAATCTGAAAATGTTATATTTAGAATCAAGAATTTTTTTCGTCATCATTTTGAATGTCTTTGATACCGAATTGGAATCGACTTCCAAAAGAAAATCTGCTTTAGCTTTCGAAAAGTGATAGTTTTATATCTCCTCATCGATTCGTATATTGAATATAAACCTTATGTATGGACTTGGCAAATTTTAAAGTACGGCAAATCTTTAAATGTACTGGATACAGGATGCTACCCCTACGTACAAATTGAAAGCTATCCCAACAATTACAAATCCTGGCCCTACAATAAAGATATTTTGTAAACATGTTTTCGGATACTGCTCGAAAATACCTCTGTCAAATTTTATCGTGATCGGTTCAGATGAGAATATAGCTCCCATATATCTTCAACCAATTTTGTGTTAATTGTGCACCAAATGGCTAATATAAGTCCAAATGACCTGAATTTTGGTACATCCCTTAGAATTCAGTCTAGAAGTAAGTACATCAAATTTGGGGAAAATCTGTTCAGATATAGCTTTAGCTCCCGTATATATGTTTCATCCGATATTAGGATTTAACTCCCCCACATGCGTAATATGTACTTCACAGGAATGATATTTGGTACCGGACATCAGACACTGCTGGAAAATACCTCTACCTTTTATCAAGATCGATTCCGATTATGATGTATCTCTCATATGTACTTTATCCGATATCATGTTTATTGTGCACCAAAATGACCAATATCAGTTCAAAAGTCCTGAATTTTGGTACATCCGACCGAATTCAGTCTAGAAGAAAGTACATCAATTTTTTTGAAAATCGGTTCTCTATACCTCTTCACTGCTATTTTTATACTTCATCAGTTATGAGATTTTTATGTTTTTGTTTTTGGATATTGTTGAACTTTTGTAGGGGAGGTACCAGAAAAATGGACTCGTATGTTCAATTTTCAAACTTACTTTAATAGAGGGTCCATGCCATAACGGCAATTTTATACGTCAAGGATTGTCATCTACCAAATCGTCTTAAATACCAAATTTGAAACAATTTCGTATGTAAATGTGACTAAAATTATCAAAATACCGAATATCGATGGGTATCGTGAAATCTGCGCTATATGAAAACGTGGACCTAAATATTCAATGTTCTGCCGCCGGAGTTAAAAGCCATTACGAACTACAAATACAATCTTTTAGGTAAATTCGTGAAAAATTTGGCAAAAATCATCAAAATACTGAATATCAGGGGCTATAGCAAAATGTGGACCTGCACAGAAAATTTTCTGTCATATGCTGTATTATCCATTACCAACTTCAAATACCAAATTTGAAGCAATTCCGTTGAATAATGTCGCTAAAATTATTAAAATACCGAATATCGTGAGGTATCGTTATATGGGGCCTATAAGAAGACGTGAACCTGCACAGACAATTTTCTGTCAACTTCAAATACCAAATTTGAAGCAATTCCGGGGAATAATGTCGCTAAAATCATCACAATACCGAATATCTGGAGGTACCATTATATGTGGGCTATACCAACACGTGGACCTGCACAGACAATTTTCTGTCATAGGCTGTAGTATCCATTAAGAACTTCAAATACTAAATTTGAAACGATTTCGTTGAATAATGTAGCTAAATTCATCAAAATTCCGAATATTGAGAGGTACTGTTTCATGGGGGCTATACTAAAACGTGGACCTACAAGGCCCACTTTCAATACCAAAAGTCCTGCGTAGAATGTTATCAACCTACTTCATTTCGTTCGGAAGCTAGAGTGATTTCCACAGACGGACAGACATCGCTATATCGACATAGAATTTTCTGCTTATCAAGAATATATATTATTTGTGGGGCCTCAATGTTGTGTTACAAACGGAATGACAAACTTAATATACCCTCCATACTATGGTGGAGGGTAAAGAAATTGATGCCTTCTTCTGACAGATATAAACATTACCTAAGATACACTTTAAAAAGTGTACAATATAGAAGTGCATTGTTAAAATAGATTGGTGTAGAGTATCAGATAGTCGGACCTGCCCGTCTTTTGTACTTTCCTTTCTGGTGACTATTGAGCTTTTATTTTCCATACGATTTGCAATATGGGCAACATATTTCATTTTATGCAATTGATATCGCTGTAGTTGTTTACATTCCTGCCCAAAACCTAAAAGGCTTATTGTTACCGGTACTCCGGTACTGCATTATTTCCATGGTAAATCTCATTGACACACATCGAATACTAACCTAAAAAATAAAGAAAAATATTAACATTTTGGTCTTTTTGGTTGGGAAACTTACAACTGACCTTACAACGGTGTAAATTCCTTTGTAAACAGCTAGCCCCAATCAGCAGTTCCTCTGATTTAATTAATTTTCTCTTAAATTCACACTAAATTTTCAGTTGTCACAGCACAATTTCAATTGGATTTTCTTTAGAACAAAAATAACAACAAAACACTTGTCCCGTTCAACTTCTTTTCTCTTTTAATTTGATTAAAATATGCTTATTTTTTTGATTTTTTGTTATTTTTGTAGTCTTCTTTTATTGAACAAAAAACAAAATAAACAAAAGAAAGAAGGAGCGAAAGAAATCATACGATAAATATTGATAATCAAAACAAAACGACCGACACCACAAGTTTCTGCTGATATTGAAGAGTTACCGTATTGGGACAATTGGAAGTGTTTCAAGAGAGTTGCCAGATACAAAGAAACACATAAAAGAAGGAGCGAAAGGGAACATCCGATGAATTTTGAGAGTCAAAATAAAAAATCCGACAACACAAGATTCTGCTGCATCAAAACGGATTGATAACACCAAAGAAATATTTAATCCATTAGGGGTGATGACATTGCAGTGGGTTATTGGATTTGCTATCAACGGAAGCTGCGTTTAGTGAGTACAACTAATTACTGTCGATAATGATGTTCACTGCAATAAAAATGATATTTACAATGCAAAAGATGGCGC
This sequence comes from Musca domestica, assembly GCF_030504385.1. Lineage (NCBI taxonomy): Eukaryota > Metazoa > Arthropoda > Insecta > Diptera > Muscidae > Musca > Musca domestica. The sequence continues at coordinate 5,704,747 of NW_026712340.1, read as the reverse complement.
TGTGCATGATGAAGACATTAGCCAGTTTTTAAACTAAGGACACCTAAATTTGAGTTATACGATGTCATTTATTGGACGTACAACTAATGGGATTTTTATACCCTCCGCCATAGTATGGAGACTATATTAAGTTTGCCATTCCGTTTTTTTACATCTCGAAATATACATTTTAATCCCCACAAAGTATATACATTCTTGATCAGCATAAAATTCTATGTCGATTTAGCGATGTCCGTCCGTTTGTAAAAATCACTCTAGCTTCCGAACGACTTGAAATAAGTTGATAAAATTTTACACAATAGTATATTAAGTCCGCAGGACTTTTGGTATTGAAAATGGACCATATAGGTTCACGTCTTCGTTAGCCCCCCATATAACGGTACCTCCCGATATTCGGTATTTTTATGATTTAAGCGACATTATTCACCGTAAATGTTTCAAATATGATTTTTGAAGTTCGTAATGGAGACTACAGCCTAAGACAGAAACTTGTCTATGCAGGTCTACGTCTTCGTATAGCCCCCATATAACGGGAGGTATTGGGTATTTTGGTGATTTTAGCGACATTATTCGCCGGAATTCTTTCAAATTTGATACTTGCAGTTCGTAACTGATACTACAGCCTATGACAGAAAATTGTATGTGCAGATCCATGTTTTGGTATAGCCCCCATATAATGGTACCTCCCAATATTCGTTATTTTGATGATTTTAGCTACATTATTCACCGATATTATTTTAAGTTTCGCATTTGAAACCCTAATATAACGGCTACATTCGGTTTTTTTAAGATTTTAACAGAATAACGGTTTTCTCTTTTTTTAAATTGCCAAATACGTTTCAAAATGGTGGAGGGTATTCAAAGTTCCGCCCGGCCTACTTAAAGCTTTTTTACTTGTATAAACTATGTTCCATATTTAAGACTTATAATGTTAAATGATCTTTGATTTACTCATTAGTCCTTTCTGAAAATCTGTTACACATACAGGACCTTTAAAATGTTCTTTGCATGTCTGGGGGCTTTTGGTACAGACGATCTTATCCTAAGGCGTGGTTTTTATTCCACTATTCTATTCTGTTAACAAAACCACTTTAAATAGCGATACAAACACTAACAAAATAAACCACCTGCCTCAATATAATACTTTTCATATTAATTTCAGTTATCATGCATGATTGGAAAAAGCAAACTACCACAAAGGTTATCCTACTGCCCCACCCGACAGCCAATGTCATGCGTGCCAGAGTTTTTTCAACTTTCGCTGAAATTAGTGTTTAGCAAACGTTCATCTCTGAACCCGTGGATGAACCATGTGGATATGCGTTGTGGTAATCACAACTACAACCTTCATTGAGTTGTGAACTTGATCACAAGCGTTAACACGGCTTTTCCCCCTACAAACATTTGTGTATTTTTCTTCGGTTTCATTCATAATTATTTGCGCTTCAGTGATACAGAGTTGTCAACATCGTTACACTTGGAAGGGTTTTGATTTAGTGTTTTTTTCTCTTTTTTGTTTTTGGTTGTTTTATGCTGCTGCATTATGAGATGGTCAAATGTTATTTCAAGTAACCACCCTAAACGCACCCGTCGCGGCCAATTGACAACTAAATTGCAACGAATTTTTTACGGGGTTAAAAAATTACAAAAATTATATACAAATATAGGCCAGGGTTACTAATATGCTTCCTGAAAAAATGGGTTCATAAACAAGGTTTTTTTTGTAATATTTAATTGGATGGAATTGACTCAATTTTGTTCAAAATTGTTATTAATTTTTGGTTACTAAAAAAAATAATTGGAAATAATTGTTTATAAATGCTATGGATTTTTTCGGACACTGTGATTCAGAACTAGGATTTTGCTCCCAAAAACTTATATTTTTTGCTAGAATCAAAATTTATAGATTTACTCGTTTCTTGAAAATTACTATAGAGATTATGCTTATATCTCACAACTAATTGGTGCACAGGGCAAAAGTTATAGTTCCTTTTGGCGATCTATATGAAATCACATTCAGAGTCGATTTATGTATGTCCGTTCGTCCACGTATTTTGGTATTCAAATTACAGTTCACATTTATTGTCCGATTGAGACAAAACTTCGCCCAGTGACGAAATTTGTGGTAATGGGTTTGGATTTCGCTCCATTTTACTTTTCATTATGAATAAAATGCTTAATTGCTGACCGAATTATGCAGATTTTGGCATATACCACATACAAAAAAAAAGGAGTTTGGTAAAAATCGATTCAGATATAGATATAGCTCCCATATAGGTATGTTTCATTCAATTTGATATTTAAGGCCCCAAAGCCGTAATATGCATTCCTTAGCAATGATATTTGGTATCGACGAAATTTGGTGAAAATGGTTCAGATTTAAACATGAAAGTTCCACTCTCTTCCACATTTTTGCAAATTTTCGTATTAATATTCCCCGGAATTTGTACATCTTAGGCATATAAATTTTTAGAAAATGTTGCTGATAAAAATACGAGGAGGCGGCCAAATCGATTGGAAAATGGTGAATGACCCCAACAATAAATAAAACCGGGGGATATCTGTTTATATATATATATATATATTTGAATGAGAATAAATCTTTTGTGTCTCCTACTATCGCTCGTTGCCTTGATACTGGTAGCGTAGCCCGACGTTAAGGAAGTGGCCAGAAGAAAACAGCAACATCAGCAGAAATGGTTCGAATAGTAAAGAAACGACTTGATCGAAACCCGGGTCGCTATGGCCGATAAATGGCTCGTGAGCTGAACATATCGCAATATTCTATTCGGCAAATATTGAACAAGTAAAAAAAACATTAAGTTCGGCCGGGCCAAACTTTTAATACCCTCCACCTTAGGGTAAAGGAAACATTAGAAGAAATGTGGCAAAAACCATTAAAATGCCGAATATCGGGAGGTACCGTTATATGGGGGCTCTACCAAATCGTGGACCTACACATGCAAGGTTCCGCCAACGGAGCTAGAACCCATTATGACCTACAAATACCAATTTTCAGACAAATACGTGAAAAAAATGTGGCAAAAATCATCAAATTACCGAATATCGGGAGGTACCGTTATATGGGGGCTATACCAAAACGTGGACCTATAATTACAATGACTCGCCACACGAACTGGGACCCATTATGATCTACAACGACCAAATTTTCAGTGAAATTCGTGAAAAAATGTGTCAAAAATCATCAAAATACCGAATATTGGGAGGTACCGTTATATGGGGACTATACCAAAACGTGGACCTATACATACAATGTTTCGCCACACGAACTAGGACCCATTATGACTCACAAATACCAATTTTTAGACAAATCAGTGAAAAAATGTTGCAAAAACCATCAAAATACCGTATATCGGAAGGTACCGTTATATGGGGGCTATACCAACTCATGGACCCATACATGCAATGTTTCGCTACCGGAGCTGGAACTCATTATGACCAACAAATACCAATTTTTAGACAAATCCGTTAAAAAAAAGTCGCAAAAATAATCAAAACATCGAATATCGGGAGGTACCATTATATGGGGGCTATACCAAAACGTGGACCTATACATGCAATGTTTTGCCACACGTACAGGGACCCGTTATGACCTACAAATACCAATTTTCAGACAAATCCGTTAAAAAATGTGGCATAAATCATCAAAATACCGAAAATCGGGAGGTACCGTTATATGGGGCCTATACCAGAACGTGGACCGATATATCTCATTTTCAATACCAACCATCCTAGACACAATACCAATTACTCTGCTAAACGCTCTACGTCAAATAATGTGGGCTGTATCGTGATTTCAACAGACAGACAGACAGACGGACGGACAGACAGACAGACAGACGGACATCGTTAAATCGACTTAGAATTTTATGCTGATTATGAATATATATACTTTATGGGGTCTACGACGAATATTTAAGGATGTTACAAACGGAATGACAAAGTTAATATACCCTCCTTTCCAAGGTGGAGGGTATAAAAATGAGCGCGGGGTAGAGCCATTGAAATTCCAAAAAGTGCAAGAACTTACACTGCAACAGAAAGAAAATAGTCTCAAAAGAGTTGCTTCGCTTGGCCGAAAGTGGTGAACTGCCGAATTTAGTTTTCTCTGATGAGAAAACATTCGTTGTCCAGCAGTTTGTAAACAAACAAAATGACAGTGCTTATTTGCCTTTTTGGTCAGCCGAAAATGTGTACCTTCGGTTGGCACTAGAACTCAAACGCCAGCCATGGTGACGGTGTGGGCCGCCATTACAGCCGATGGTCGCTAACCGCTCGTATTGATCGACATCAGAATAAATGCCGAGTATTATCACGAAAATATTCAGGACTCAGCACCATCGCGCTTAACACGCGCCACTCAAGAATGGTTTCAAAATAAGGTTCCTCGCTTCATTTCCAGCGCACAATGGTCTCCAAAATCTCCGGATACCAATTCGTTGGACTATTGTGTATGGAGTATTTTGGAAAGCAAGTTCAGCACTAAAAGTACCAAAGTGTCAATAACCTCAAGCAAGCGCTTCGTCGAAAATGGACCAAAATACCGCAGAGCAACATTCGGGCAGCGCGCTTTTCATTGGCCGTCTTCAGGTAAGTCAAGTTCGAAATGGGCCATATCGGTTCAAGATATAATCAGAAAATCCACATAAGGAGTTCTTTCTAAGTATTATTCGGTATATTTGTTTTTTTAGCGACATTATTTACCGGAATTGTTTCAAGTTTTATATTTGAATATGCCAAAGGTTGCCTATGCTAGTCCAAGTCTTCGTATAGACCCAAATTTTAACAGAATTTTAGTTTTGTGAACTTACTGCTTTATTACTTGTAGATTTCTAATACAACATAAATGTTTTGTTCAGTTATATATGTAAAAATTTAAAGCTCTTACTTTTCCAGTTCCAGGACCTTGATTCTTGTTTTATGAAAATACGAAATGATAAATATTTCCTTTATAAAATTTTTCATTTGACATTTCTTTTCTTTGTAAAAGTTTTCATTTCACATTTTCATAGAGCAAGAATTGAGGCCCAGGTCTCATTGCTAAGTATATTTGAGTATTATTATGCAACTTTTAGTACGAATTTCCATTAATCATTTATACACATCATTTTGTTGGTTATAGTCCTTTGTGGAAGAGGCATTGTTCAATGTTCATAGCTTAAAACATCGGATAATAATTTTGCCTTCTGGGTTTAGGAATTGAAAAATTTGATCTAAATTTCGTTGTGTGGAATCCCAAGAAAAGTTATACCAAACACCAACCAGCCAAACAGACAAACAGAGTGATTATGAAGTAAATACCCGTTTAAAATATTTAATCCTCAAACAAATTATCCATTCATTACAACCTAACCGTACTGCACCAAAATAAGTTTTCATTCCGTTGAAGACTTATTAAAAATTATGATTTTCCATTGCAGCCATTGGCGGTACTAAATTCATCAACTTTTAATAAAAATAATAATTTTTTAGATATTCCGCAATTATCTCACCCCCAACATGAGTGAAAAACTCTTGGGGAATAGCTATGGCAAATAGGAAACTAAATTCTGCACATGTCATTTAAGCGAAAATTGTTTGCTGTGCGTGGGGATGTGTTTGTTTGAAATGTAAACGTGGTCATAATTATGATTATGGCTAGTTGATGGTAATGTTGCGAAGCGACAATGCGTCATTTCTGGCGCAATGGTCAAAGCTAAAGCAATTAAATGGTGGTGCGATGTTCACTGATGTTTTCACTCAGATGTGTTTTTCATCGATTTTTATTTTCGTTGCTTTTGTTTTGTTGCCGAAGTTAATGTTTTTCTAAACAAATACAATACTGTATAACTAAAATTCTACCGGTGATGGGTTTCTACCTAATGCCCTCAACTTAAATTAACAATTTCTATAACATTTTCCATTTGATGGTCTCTGTATCGCTCGCTGGTAATATGTAGGTATGTCGTAAGTGTGCGTGTGCATGAGTGTGACATTTGTTGGGGAAAACATATTTAGATGTCAACTGCCAATCACATAAATTTCCATTTGACCGACTGCGTATAAATTCAAAATACTAAAACATTATCGTATTATTACTCGTTTGGATCTCAATTGAAACGGCCACAACGACAAACGGTGCAGGTTTGTGTTTTGGGAAATTCGTTAATCCGACAATCACAATTGAAATTTCGTTATTTTGAAAGTGTTGGGAAGAAATTAAAAAAAAAAAATAAAAATAAACAAAATGTTATCCCATAAAAATAGTGTTATATCCTTTGTTGTTATTCTCAGTTGTTGCCATCAAGTGAGTTGTGATATACGTTCTAAAAAAGAGAAAGGAAGTAATCTAAATCGTTTTTTATTTCATTTTAGTTGGTACTCTCGGCCGTCATAGATTGCCAGCGACCGCCTCAATTAGTGGTGAGTATCGTTAATTATTGTTTCTCTTCGTGAAAAGACTTAAGACACAAACCACGTCGTATTTATACTGCCCCTGTCTCATTTCATTTGAAGAGATAATTAGAGCAAACATATCGTAGAGAGAAATACAGAGTGAGATATAAAAACTGCAACAAAGTCAAACGCCATAATTTTTACATTTTTATACCCTACACCACATAGTGGTAAGGGTATTATGTCTTTGTGCATTTGTTTGTAACATAGAGAAGGAAGCGAGATAGACCCATAGTTACTTTGGAGGATCTCCATAGAATCACTTTCTGAGTTGATTTATGCATGTCAGTCCGTACGTCCGTCCGTCTGTCCATGTATTCTTGAGAACAAAATGCAGGTCGCATTTATTATCCGATTGAGATGAAATTTTGCGAAAATCATTTGTTTGACCCAAGGACGAACCCTATTGAAATTGAAGATAATCGGTCAAAATTTAGATATAGCTCCCATATATATCTTCGTCCGACTTGCCTTTTTTGTGCACCAAACGTGTAATATTAGCCCGAATAGTGGAATTGGAATTTTGGAATTTTACACATACAAACAAATTAGGCCTGGAAATAAGTATGCCAAATTTGATCGAAATCGGTTCAGATATAGCTATAGCTCCCATATATATGTTTTATCCGATTTGTTATTTTTGTCCTCCGCAGCCGTAATATACACTCTGTAACAACAATATTTGGGGAAATATATTAAATACATCTCAGAAATACATTTTCTAAATTTTATCGAGATCGGTTCAGATTTGGATATAGCTCCATATATAACTTCGACCGATTTACCTTTTATTGTGCACCAAACGTGTAATATTTGCCCAAATTGGATGAAATTTGGCATTTAAGACCGAATTGAGTCTAGAAGCTGGTATGTCAAATTTGGTGAAGATCGGTTTCGACATAGCTATAGCTTCCATATATATTGTTCATCCGATTTGTTATATTTGTTACCCACAGCCGTAATATGCACTCCGTAACAACGATATTCAGGGAAAAATATCAAATACAGCTCAGAAATATCTTTGCTAAATTTTATGGAGGTCCGTTCCGATTTGGATATAGCTCCCATATATATTTTTATCCGATTTCAAATTAATTGTGCACATAATGGGCAATACAAGTCCGAATTTAAAAGATACAAATGCTTCGGCATATTTAGTCCTTTGTACTTTAAATTATAATTATAATCATAGCGTGTATGATTGAATTCTCACACAAAAACTTTTAATTGTTACGTGGAGCTCTACTAAATTAGCAAAGTGGTGTGGGGTATCAAAAAGTCGGCCCCGCCCGGTTTTTAATTTTATTGAATGAAAGCTAAAATTATTAGAAATAGCATCAAATTTTTGGCACGAATTATGGCCTTTAAACGGCCACACTTTGGTATTTTTAGTGCCAATCTTGCTTTCCAATATACTCCAGACACAATAGTCCAACGTGCACTGGAAATGAAGCGAGGAACCTCATTTTATAACCATTCTTGGGTGGCGCGTGCTAAGTGCGATGGTGCTGAGTCCTGTTGGAATATCCAAGGTCTGCGGCCAAAATATTTGCGTGCCCAAGGCTTTAATACACCCTCCAGAGTATTTTCGCGATAATATTCGGTCGAATAATACGAGCGGAGAGCGACCATCGGCTGTTATGGCGTCCCACACCATCACCATGGCCGGCGCTTGAGTTCTGGTGACATTTTCAGCTGACCTCTTTGGCAAGTAAATTATTTTGTTTGTTTACAAATTGCTGGACAACGAATGTTTTCTCATCGGAGAAAACCAAATTCGGCAGTTCACCACTTCCGGCCAGCGAATCTTTAGTTCTTATGAGTCTATTTCCTTTCGGTTGCATTGTAAGTTCTTGCATTTTATGGAATTTCAATGGCTATACCCCGAGCTCATTTTTCAATATTTGCCGAATAGAATATTGCGATATGTTCAGCTCACGAACCATTTTTCGGCCACTGCGACCTGGGTTTCGATCAAGTCGCTTCTTTACTTTTCGGACCATTTCTGCTGATGTTACTGTTTTCTTCCGTCCACTTGCTTGACGTCGGGCTACGCACGGTAACTTTTTTTCTGGAAAATTCTCACCAAAATGCTTTTGCACGCTTGTAAACAATATAATTACCTGTCACTGGAATAATTTTAACAGCTGTTGGACGAGTGGCTTAGAAATGTCAGCAGTCTGAATTTGGTTGTTTCTTCATCTCACCCTGTATACTCTCCCTGTATCACTTCATTTAAAGAGATAATTAGAGCAAACATAACGTAGTGAGAAATACACATCTCTTTTACAATTTATTCTCATAAAAGATTTAAGAAACATACATTCATGGGATCGTGAGGGATCATCGTTCGTAGCTTAAGTCTTTTGATTTTGTTGGTAACTACACACATTCGGAGTTTTATAGCACTTTGTAACTCAAAAATAATTGCAGGAAAAGCTCAGTAGATTATATAAGAAGAGCTTACAACGGAAGATGTGGGTTTGGCCTTTCTATACCCACCACCATAGTATGGAGGGTTGAGTTGTGCCAACCTAGTTCAATCGAACGAACTAGATCCATATCTAGTTTCGTGGACTCCGATCGTTTGTATGAAAACTCTGCGTGTGAGTCATATGCAATTTATGAAATCACTTACACGTTTAGGAACTGGTGTCCTGACCCCACAAAATATACATATTCTGGATCAGCATAAAATTCTATGTCGATTTAGAGATGTCCGTTTGTCTGTCTGTACGTCTGCGGAAATCACTCTAGCTTCCGAACGGCACAATTTAACTCAGAAATGTTTTACTTTTTTATACAGCCTCATATATAATTTTTTTAAAATTTTTATAAATAAATTGGTTGGATATTTCGGCTTCTTTCGATCTCGTTTAAATTAAATTTTTTAATATATTTTAAAAAGAGGACCAAAAAGATTTTTTTATTAGTTTGGTTCGAATTTCCGAATGCCATATATACCTAAAATCCGAAAATTTCCAAAAGTGTGGATAATGGGGGATCTTGCTCCCTTCATTTAACTCGATTTTTTGATGCCGATAAACATGTCTTCTATTTTTAGCTGTATTTTCATAATCTGGATTTTTTAAGGGATTGTCCCCGAAATTATTGAGAAAAAATGCATTTTGTTGCACAGTGTAATCTACTTAGTTTTTCCTTTAATTATTTTTGGTGTTGCATACTGCTATTCCCAGTTTGGAAAAAGACTGACAGAAGTCTTCTCTTCTTATCTACTCATAACTTTGACAACTTAATATCAATTAAAATGTTTTTTGTTTCTCAATTTCAGGATCCTGCAACATGCTGCAAAGATGGCGGACGCGATGATGTAACAGAAAAATGTGCTCTGCGCATGGGTATTACAGGTCAGCCCACAGATCCGCAGCCCAGTGTTGCTACAGCCACAGTAAGTTGGAATGAATCTCCTAGCATCAGAAAAGTTTTTTTCTAAATAAATCTCACTACCGATTTCAGTGTCTTGCCCAATGCATTCTAACCGAATCGAAGTACATGAACACAGCCGATAGCATTGATCTAACAGCAATTCGCACTGATTTACAAACGAAATTCTCCAATGATTCGGAATATGCCAATGTTATGTTCGAAGCATTCCGTAAGTGTCAACCCAATACGGAGAGGAAACTGCAGGCATTCAAACAGTTGCCGATGGGTCGCAGCATTTTGCAACGAGGATGCAGTCCATTTGCGGGCATGTTGTTGGGCTGCACCTACATGGAGTACTTTAAAAATTGTCCAGCCCATCGATGGACTGAGAGTGCTGAATGTTCGCTGGCCAAGCAGTTTGTGACACAATGTTCGCTGGGTGCTTAGTTGAACATCGATTGATGGAAGGAGAAAAAGGGGGAACAAAGAGCAGAGATTGCATTTTTTTAAGATGATTTCATTCAAAAGTTTTTTTTTTATTTAAAAAATTGAAAATTAAAAAAAATGTCTCATAGAAGTTTTTATTAATATATCTACAATGTTTTCCTGGGTGGCTTTGGAAAATCTTCCGGCAAGGCTATGTCGGTGGAGAATTCACAACGATATTTTTTTAGAAACTCCAATGCTGCATATTCTAATTGATTTGTAATGCCCAGATCTTGACAATAGCTACGCATAATTTTGTGACGAGATTCACGATCGGTATTCTGGCGAAGTAATGAATATAAATTAAATTTTTTTACTGTTTGACATTAAACTAAACAATTTTGTTCAGGTTCGAGATCTGGATTTATTCTAGCTGCATCTTCAGGATTTTCATAAATGGTCATAAAAATACCCAATAACTGTCTGTGATAACTTATTATTGTGTACTGACATGAACATTGCAGAAAATCCGAAAGCTGCAATTTTTATAATTGCAAAATATCAAAATTTTGTATTGTTTATTATTTTTTTTTAATTTTATTTACAGCTTGCCTTACCATTTTCATAACTTTCTGGGCAGAGGGAGTTATTAACAGTTTATTCAAATTTTGCAATTCTTCGAAATGATCGTTCATTATAAGCTCCACCCAGGGTTCTTGAAAAAAGTCGAGAAAACTTTCAATGTCCTTGAGATACCAACGCGAGCGCAAATTATTCAGCAGTAATTCATGGCGGCCACAAAAGAATTTCAAAAAGTCATAGTCTTTGTTCTGAAATGAGAAAAACTTTGAATACCTTCCACCATTTGGAAGGAATTTTGAAATTTTCAAAAAATAAAATCCATTAAAAATTCGGTTAAAATCTTTATTATGGGGGCTATACGATATCGTGGACCTATATATTCTCTTTTAGGGGGTAAAGTACTCAGAAGGAACTCCTTGTGTGGATTTTCGGCGGGTATTGATATATAGGGGCTTTACGATATCGTGGACCTATATAGTTAATTCTCTTTCAGGGGATAAAGTACTCTGAGGGAACCCCTTGTGTGGATTTTGAGAATTTGGCTACAATTATCAAAACACCGAATATCGGAGGTACCGTTATTTGGGGGCTATATTATTTCGTGGACCGATATAGCCTATCTTCGAACTTGACCTGCCTATAAAAAAGGAGTGATCTGTGCAAATTTTAGGTCTCTATCTTAATTTGTTTTGACTCTAGCGTTATTATAACAGACTATCAGATGGACGGATGGCATGGCTAAATCGTCTTAAATTGAGTCACTCATGGAGTGTAGGATTGATGTGCCAAAGTATTTTTAGAAATTCGAACTAACTAAACATTCAAAATTGTACCATTTGGTATTATGTGAACGGATTGGAAAGTAATTTTGACAAACAAAGGTGATTTTAGAAAAATATATGTTAAGTTTTCGAATTGTACTAAATGGTACTAAATTTGGAACAGTTTGGCTTAGTGTGAACAGATAGTATTTGAAATCTGAAATTTGCTCTTGCTGTCACTGTTCATGTGTAGCCTGGACATATGGAGGTAGAAATGAGTACTATTATTATAAGAAAAGTACTAAATGGTGCTATCTTGGTACTGGGTGAAGGGATAGTGCTGAAATAATCAAATTTGCTACTAAATTTGGAAAAGGGATAATTACAGAGCCGAAATTTGATGTTAACGTCACTGTTAGTATCTGAGGTTGAGATATGAAGATTGTTTGGAAAATTTGTACTTTAATTGTACGACAGGTACTAAATGAGTTGGTATTGAAACCCTGAAATTTAGTGTGGATGTCACTCACTGTTGGTGTTTGTTGAGGAGGTGGTTTTGGAAATGGGTGCTATGAGTGTTCAAAATGTGTCATTGAGTGTTGGGATAGAGATGGAATTGGGAAAGTTGGTATCGCGGAGACTGTTAGTGTTTAGGGTGGAGAGAAGGTCATGCCTAGTAAAACTGTGCGAAAAGTACGGTTATATATTTGGGATTGGGTTTTAGGATAGAGTTGAAATTCTCAAATTTGATATACAGGCCATTGATGGCATATAGTTTTGAGATAAGGAGGTGGATTTGGGAATGCGTATTATGATTGTTCGAAATGTATTAAATGGTACAAAATTTACCGTTGAGTGAATGGATAGAGCTTGAATTCTGAAATTTGACTTTGAGGTCACTGTTGGTTTCTAGTATTTAGATATATTGATGGTCAATTTTTATACCGTCAGGCATATGCCTACAGAAGGTACATATCATTTGATCAAAATTTTGAATAATTATATCTCTCATAAAAAGTAAAAAAATATCCGACTATCTTAAAATTTCAAGCATCTTAAAAGTTCAAGCATCCAAATATGTCTATTAACACAAAATCTGGTGTGAAGATGAGATATAAAGATCTTTTCCTACTGGTACCTCCCCCACAAAGCGATCACATCACAATATTTGCCAAGTCTTTTGGAAACTCCCCCATAGGCTTAACATGGTAAATAAGAAATACGGATGCCAAGTATTTAAATAATCGAACATTGGTACATCCGTCGATGAATGACTAATACACTCAAAAGTGCTGCCAAAATTTAGTACTGTCACTTTTTACTCGATCCGAAACGGTTACATAGCAAGAGTTTAAGTTCGAATCGAATGCAACCTTCGGCTTACTAGAACTTTCGAATCGAGTTACATAGTAACCCATCTTGTTTTTATGAATATTTTTGCTGGGTAAAGAAACCTCTTTAATGACCTTCCACAGCACTATCCCTATTTCATAAAGCTAATTAAAATTTTGTGTAGTGGGCTCTACCTCGGGGCGACCTACCTTCTTTGTTACAATGACAATTTCTTCGACCATCCCATGTTCATTGAGTCGTACCCGACTAAAATCGCCATTGGAATAAGTTACCAAAGGGAATCCATATTCATTATCCAAGTGGTTGGCCAAATAACGTTTGGGTGTGGTTACTTTAAACAGATAATGATCCATGGGCAGCTGAGCTTGAAATAAGTAGGGCTTGGAAAATTTCTCTTCCTTAAGTGAAGCATCCTGTGTTTGGAGACCCATTGAGTATATTATCTGGAAGATAATTCAAAACATAATTATTCGAATGTTAATGAGTATCGATAAACAAAAACCTTTTCAGCTGCTTCCTGGGGACAAACAAAACGATACTGGTGATTGGGTTCATTGCGATGCTTGACAAAATTGCCAATTGCATAGACCCACGGGTCGGATGTTTGATAATTTTCATTTATCAGCACACTGGAGCCCTCAGTATCCAGGTCAGCTTCTTCGATAACTAAATAGAAACAAATTTTTTCTTAATAATTTATTAATTTATCAATTTAAAGAAATACCCTCCAACATATCATCGGAAATGTATTTCTCCCAAAAACTTGCAAAGAAATCGCAATCCATGGACAGTTTTTCTTCACCCAGAAAACTTTGAAATACCACCGTTTTTATAATTTTCGAATCTTTGCGATATTCGAATTCCTCTAAATTCATTCGTTCGTAAATTTGTATCCCCAAATCTTCAACCATTTCGCGAAGAATTGTCTCTATACGAACATCAATACTGGAATCATTTAACATCAGACCCATTTGTAAATTGGCCACCTCATGTGGCATTACAAGAGATATTGATTTCGACTCTACACCATGTTGTATTAAAAAGTTTATAAATTCAAAGGCCCTGATGTGAAGACCATAGACCACAATGGTGCAACGATGAGTAATGTTTTGTTGGAAAAATCCCAGCTGATGATAAAATAAGAGCTTGTCGAAACGACTATTGATTTCTATATAATTTGCTGGCAACGGATGGGGATCAAACATTCCCCTGGGTACCCCATATTCCGTGTGACACATAAGCAGCAAAGTTTCATAATAGATTTCACATTCCGTTTCCAATTTAACAAGGTGATTATCGCTGAAACAAGTACCAGATTATTTACAACATTTCCCGATGTAATTCAAAGCATTTTATTTGTAATTCGAGAATTCTATTACAAATTCTGAACATTTCAAATGTAATACGGGAAATCCCTTTGTGGTTAAAATCTTCTCAATTGTAATTTCAAGTTCGAAAATCGAATAATTTTATTTGTAGTTTTAGAGCTTCGTTTGTAACTATTGTAATCCATATTCAAGTAAAAAAAATAGTAAGTTCGGCACAATTTTGAACGGATTTGGAAAATTTCAAAAAAATATATACATATAGTTTTGTTAAAATTTAAAAAATACCGAATATAGCCATTATATTGGGGTCTATACGAAGACGTGGACCTGCATAAGCAACTTTTGTGAAACGCCATTACAATATTAAATACAAAACTTGAAAAAAAAAACGGTTAATAATGTAGCTAAAATCATCAAAACGCCGAATATAGGGAGTTACCGTTATATCGGGGCTATACGAAGACCTGGATCTGCATAGACAAATTTCATTTCATTTACGAAATTTCAAACAATATCTGTGAATATTGTACTTAAAATCGTCAAAATACCGAATATAGCGAGGTACTGCTTGGGGCCTATACGAAGACCTGGACCTTCATAGACTGTAGTTTCCATTACGAACTCTAAATTTTATGAACGAAATTTTAAACAACTCCAGTTAATAATGTCGCTAAAATCATCAAAATACCAAATATTGGGAGGTACCGTTATATTGTGGATATACGAAGACGTGAGCCTGCATACGCAATGTCATTGGCTGTAGAACCCATTACGAATTCTTAATACGAAATTTCAAACAACTTCGGTGAATAATATTCCTGAAATCGTCAAAATATCGAATATACCGTTGTATGTGGGCTATACGATATCGTGGGCCTCTATAGACATTTCTCTTCCAGGGGGTAAATTGCTTAGAAAGAACTTTTAGTATGGATATTTTGACAGTTCCATTGAAAAATGTGGATCTATATAGGCAATTCTTTTGCAGTGTCTAAAGTGCTCAGAAGGAACTCCTAGTGTGGATTTTAAGCCAATTCCAATGAAAAATGTGGCTAAAATCATCAAAATACCGAATCGGAAACTACCGTTATATGGTACCAGGAGTTGTTTCAAATTTCGTATTTAGAGTTCCTAATGGGTACACTAAAGCCTATGACAGAAAATTGTCTATGCTGGTCCAAGTCTTCAGTATTTTGATGATTTTAGCTACATTATTCACCGGATTTGTTTTTAAGTTTCGTATTTGAATATTGTAATGGCATATGACACAACTTTCATGTGCAGGTCCACGTCTTCGATATAACTGCCATACTTGCTAAATTTTTAGAAAAAGCTTGTAACATTTTTTTTGTTGCCTTCGTATTTGCTTTTTCGAATTAAAAAATAATCGTATTATTAATAGAATTACAATAAAATAAATAGTTGGAATTTCAAATTGAAATGTCTCCACTAACATTTGATATGTTTGGAATTATAATTTGAATTCTCGAATTGCGTTTGAAATGTTTGGAATTAAAATTTGAATTCTCGAATTTTGATTTGAGATGTTGCGAATGACATCCAAAACAGAATGCAATTTTTGACCTTGGTAAAATTTTACAACTTACGTATCAACTGCCTTAACGTTACCGCTCACAAATCTCACCCAGTTCCTGAGATCCATACGTTCGGTAACATCCCGTACAAAAGCATCACAATTGCGATAATTCACCCAGCAGTCTTCGTCATTTTCACAGCTGTCACATCGAAAAGCGTTTTCATATTCGGCCTCCATTACACCGGGACTACAGATCACAGTTATCCGTACATGGGGCAAGCAATTGCAATTATCGGAAATATTTCTATAAAACATAATAATATAAACAAGTTAAAAAGCAGTAAGTTCGGCCGAGCCGTGCCGAACATTAAACACCCTCCACCATTTGGAACAAATTTGGAAATTTAAAAAAAATTAAATCCCTTAAAAATTCTGTTAAAATCTTAAAAATACCGAACATAGCCCTTATATTGGGGTCTTTTCGACGTGGCATTGTTGTAAGCCATTACCATATTCAAATTCGAAACTTGAAATAAACGGTGAATAATGTAGCTAAAATCATCGAAATACCGTATATAGGGAGGTACCGTTATATCGGAGCTATACGAAAACCTAGACCTGCATAGACAATTTTCTGTTACAGGCTGTAGCATCCATTATGAACTTTAAATACGACATCTCAAACAATTTCTGTATGTATTGCACCTATAATCTTCAAAATACCGAATATAGGGAGCTACTGATATATGGGGCCTAAACGAAGACCTGGACCTGCATAGACCATTTTCTGTCACAGACTGTAGTTCCCATTACGAACTCTAAATGCGTAATTTGAAACTACTCCGGTGAATAATGACGCTAAAATCATCAAAATACCGTATATTGGGAGGTACCGTTATAGGGGGGCTATACGAAGACATGGACGTGCACCGACAATTTTCTGTAATAAGCTGTAGTATCCATTACGAACTTCAAATGTCATATTTAAAACAATTACGATGAATAATGTCACTAAAATCATCAAAATATCGAATATCGGGAGGTACCGTTATATGGGGGCTATATAAAAACGAGGATCTACATGACCCATTTATAACTTTACCTGCCTACTGGCAAAATAAACATGTGTGCAAAATGTTGGCCTTCTATCTCAATTCGTTCGAAAGATAGCGTGATTACAACAGACAGACGGACAGACAGGCGAGGAACAGACAGACCGACAGGCAGACAGACAGACGTACATCGCTAAATCGACTTTGAATTTTATGCCGATGAAGAATATATATACTTTGTTGGGTCTTACATGAGTATTTCGAGGAGTTACAAACTGAATGACAAAGTTAATATACCCTCCATAGTATGGTGGAGGGTATAAAAAAATAAAATAATAATAATAAAATAAATGCAAGTAAAAGCTGAAAACTTATCTAAACTTGAATTCCCAAAAAATGTCGGGTCTTGAGTCATATGTCAAACAACTGAACTATTATTTGTGGTCCATTCAGTTGATAAGTGTTGTTAGGACCTTCAAAATTCATACACTCGGGGGATACTGTTATATGGGAGCAATTCCAAAGACATGACTACATTCAACAATTCTTATGGTTCCAGAGAATACATATCATTTTCATTCTATGAACGAAATCCATTTCAGGACATTTGATGTCGATCTAGCCATGCCCGTCTGTCTGCTGTCTGATGGAGTATTCGATTTGATCCACATTTTCGTGCATCGGAATATTTGTAATAAACTTAGGCAGTATCGGTTAACTACCCGACAAACAGAAAGTACAATTTTTAATGAAGAAAATAACTCTTGTAAAATCTACAACCGTGTCCCTGTGCTTCTTATTTTTGCTTACATAAGGTCAAGTGTGAATACGGAAAGGTTATAATTTTTTCAAAAACATAGAAATCCCACATTGAGCTCATAGCACATAACTATTTTAAGATATGACTTAGATAAGCTGCGGAAATCGACAATATTGGTGCACTCATTTGTGTACCTTCAAAATTGTAATCAATAATAACCCTATCACCGAGTAAAATCAATCCTTCAAATTTTACATCCCTATATATTTTGTCAGCTTAACTCTAGTTTAGCAAATTTCTTCCCGAAGTAGGTATTTTTACCCCGATTTCTGAAAAGAATTTTTTCTTGGACAACGAATTTGGGAAGCTGTATATTTGACCCGAAAGTCCACACTTATTTGAAAGTTTATGAAAACAAAACACATTTATTTTTGAATCGATAGTTTGTTATAATCCCCTCCAAAAGTCGAATAAGTGTTGACAAAATAGATGCCACTATTGTTGACACTCTAACTTTTCCATAATGTTCAATATGTGTTACTATCTCTGCTGGATCCAGAGATATTGTCTTTCTACCTCAAGAAAAGAGATCAAAACAATTGAAGAGTTTTTACAAAACTAGAACAAGTGTAAAAAATGATCTATCGGCCCACTCTCCGGAATTTCTGAACGTTCAGCCCAAACGAAACGACTGAAGCTAGAATCTTGACGAAAAGTTCTAAAATTGTACTAAACTTCTAAAATGATACCATTTGGTACCGGAAAGAGCTAAGACCTTAAAAAATTGGTATGAGAATCAAGATTGGAAAGTATGTTTAAAATGAAGGTGGTTTTAGAAATGTGTACTAAATACAATATATAAATATAAATTTGGCTTTGGGTGAAGAGATAGAGCTGGATTCCCGAAATTTGATATTGAGGTCTATTTCGGAATCTGACAGGAAATATGGGGGTGGTTTTGAAAATGTGCAACAAGGGAACTGATGAGGATTGGTGGCCCTTTTCGAAACCTAGGTATTCACTGCCTTACCCCCCTGGTTACCATCGTTCTCCACTAATAAACAAACGTTGTTTTTTTTAAAACAACAATAAAGGGATTAAGCCTGACCATTTTGCAACAACAAGATTTTTATGTTCTCCAAATTTTTGCGGATAATACTTACCTCATTCCATGCCAGCTAAATATCATTAATCGCAAAAACGCTTTACAGATATCGGTAAAACCCAAAATTACGATATTCATGGTATGGCCAAAATATGAGGAATGCGATAAATTATTTTGATATGCTGCAAAGTGATCCTGGGAAAAATCAATTGGATGTATGTCCAGGTCATGCATTGATAATGTTTGATATTTTCCCTGTGAAGTGGATGATTGCGACCGAGAAAGTTCCTCTAATGATTTATCAAACCATAATTTTTTGTTACGGCGCGGTTCCAAGGGTTGCATATTCAATATTAAGTCATTAGATAGGCAGTGATATAACTAGAACAGACCTGGTGTTAGTTTTTACTAAATCGCTTCTGATTCGTTTATATTTACCGTGGGTCGAAAATAGTAAAAATGCCAACAGTTGGATTGACGGGCCAGCTCTCGAAACACAACATCCGATTGAAAATGAAAAATGGGATGCAATTTTAATATCATCACCTCGGCTATGTTGCAGATTGGGTCTTCTTTGAGTTTGGGGACAAGGAAATGCTTTTCCAAATTGGAATTGGAGGTAAAGGGTCTTGAATTGACAGGGAGGACACAAAACATGAATATTTTTTTTAAATTAAACTACATATCCTCACCTCAATATAATAAAACCCACAAGGACATTTTTCTCCTTTGGCTGGGTCGAGTCGCCGCACTTGATGGTAAAACATTGATATTTACTAAATGGATCAGAGAAAATATTTTCCAAAATGGCCGTAACAATTCTTAAATCATATTGCAATTGATCCTCATCATCGGCAATGAGAGAAATATGCGAAGTATCCGTGGCCGAAATGGCGAAAGTAATTTTGGACGCTATGGTTGAACGCCTGGTTTGTTGTGTCCTTCTTGGTATGGCCATAATGGTGGGCACTTCATCATTTAGCAGCCGCTTAATAGCATCAACATCTTCGGGCTCCACGCGGTAGAGTGTGAGATCACCATAAATGGCACTTCGATGTGTTATATACAGATGCTCATCGATTTTACAACCTGGTCGTGGTACGACAGGCTAAAAAATGTTGAGGTTATGTATCTTCAGGTTTGAAACTCTAGTTGTAGAAGTGTGAGTGTGTAACTTACAATAAAATATTTCAACATTTCAAATAAGATCGGTATCATCGGCTGGGCAACAGATATGGACAGTAGACAATAGTTGCGTTCTGGAAATGCAGCAAAACCAGTCAACAGATAACGAAATAGTCTGCGTAAATCATGCGGCTGCATCAAACCAAATAGGTGTATGACAAACACATTTGACTGGCTATTCAAGTCCATGGTTGGGTGCTCATTTTTAATATTGTAGAGAATGTTTTTGCGACGTTTGCGTAGTTTCACATAGAAGTCGTAACTTCTGAGTTCTGGAAAAGCAAATTGTTTTAAAGTTTTCAGAGTGGCATAAAGATCGTCTTGACTGAATGTTGGATGTCTATACCAATTTCACTTGTAAATATTTTATATCCATAACAAGTAAAAAAAAAACATTAGGCCGAATTTTTAATACCCTCCAGCTTGGTTCAAGAATACATTTTTATATAGGAGTATCCGAATTCAAACGAGTTCCACTTACAAATAACAGAAAGACCGTTCAGATAATGATGTTAAATTTTCTAAAAAAAAAAACTATAAAGTGGGTGAGGCTGTTAAATGAAGGCCGTATCAAAACGGAAACCTCCATAGACAATTTTATACATCAATGATTGTCATCTACCAAATCTTCTTAAATACCAAATTTGAAATAATTTCGTCGGTAAATGTGACTAGGGTTATCAAAATACTGAATATCGATGGGTATCGTTATATGTGCGCTATGAAAAACGTGGACCTACATTTTCAATGTTCTGCCTCCAGAGCTAGAACCTATTACGAAATACAAATACCAATTTTTTGGACAAATCCGTGGGAAAAAGTGGCAAAAATCATCAAAATATCAAATTTTGGGAGGTACCAACTATGGGGGCTATACCAAAACGTGGACCTATATATACTATGTTCCGCCACCGGAGCTAGAACACATTATGACTTACAAATGCCAATTTATAGACAAATCCGTATAAAAATGTGGCAAAAATCATCAAAATTCCGAATATCGGAAGGTAGCGATACCGCTATATGGCGGCTACGGCTGGAACCGATATATCTCATTTTCAACACCAACCATACTAGACACAATACAAATTGTTCTGTCAATTTTTGAAGCTCTACGTCAAATAATGCGGACTGTATGGTGATTTCAACAGACGAACAGAGAGATAGGCGTTTCTTTTCAAGGTGGAGGATATAAAAATTAAGTACAATATTTAAATTGTTGTAAAGATCAGATAAAAGTTACTTTTTGTTTATAAAATATAAAACGTATTCGTCTATCAATGGAAATGTTATCATCTATATATTAAAGAGTGGTGAAATAACTGACTTACTAACTGACCGAGGATCAACGCCCAGACAAAGCTGCTGAAGCTGGAATCTCGAAAATTGAAGAAGTACGAAAAGAACTATAATGTACTAAAAATTTAATTTAATTCACATGGGATATTTTTTTTTGGAAATTCGAAGTTAAGGTTACGAAACGTTCTAAAAAGGTACCATTTGGTTTTATGTGAACGGATAGAGCTAAAAACTTGAAATTTGGTATGAGAATCAAGGTTGGAAGGTAAGTTTGATTCATAAATATGGTTTTGGAAATGTGTACTAAGTGTGCGAACTGTATTAAATGGTACTAAATTTGGAACAGTTAGAATTTGGAAATTTTGTTTATATGTGTACTACAAGTGCACGAAAATTACTAAATAGTACTATAATTGGTACAATTTGGTGTTGGGTGAACAGATAGTGCATGAGGTCTGATATTTGACATTAGAGTCGCTGTTCATGTTTAGCCTGGACATATGGAGGTAGAAATGAGTACTTTTATTGTAAGAAAAGTACTAAATGGTACTATATTTAGTATTAGATGAAGGAATGTAGATAAAATTCTTAAATTAGATTTTTAGATTACGGATGGTATCAGTATTTGAAATATGGCGGTGATTTGGAAATGTGTCCCAAATTTGTATAAAAACTACTGAATGGTACCAAATTTCGTATGGGGTTGAGGGATAGTAATAAAATTCTGAAATTTGATATTTAGATTATTGATGATATCTGTGTTTGAGACTTATCGGTGGTTTGGAAATGAACCCTATATGTAAACGAAAAGTACTAAATGGTACGAAATTTGGTATTGAGTGGATAGACAGGAATTGTCACATTTGATATTGAAGTCTATGATGGTATCTGGAATTAAGATATGGAGGTGGTTTTGGAAATGTATGCTATAATTGGTACTCATCTTGGAATAGTTAAGTTTAGGGTGAACGGATGGAGCTGGAATTTCGAAGTTTTGGTATTGAGATCCATGCTGGTGGTAGATTTAAGAATTAAAGATTGTTTCGGTAATGTGCACCACAAGTGCACGAAAAGTACTAAATAGTATTATATTTAGTATTGGGTGTAGGGATGGGTCTGGAATTCTCAAATTTGATATGGTATCTGGAATTGAGGTATGAGGTGGTTTTAGTAATGTATTCTATAATTTTTCGAAAAGCACTAAAGGGAAATCGAGTATTAGGTGAAGGGGTAGAGCTGGAATCCCGAAATGTGATAATAACGTATCTGTTGGTATCTGGGATTGAGATATGGACTTGTTTTTGGAAATGTGTACTTTAATCGTACGAAAAGTATTAAATATTGCTAAATTTGGTATTGAATGAAGGAATAGAGCAGAAATCCAGAAATTTGATTTGAATCTCACTGTTGGTGTCTGTGGTTGGATTTGCGTTCAATATTTGTACTGCATTTGGTAAAAAAAAGGAAATTACAGACCTGAAATCTTGAAATTTCATATTTAGGTCACTGTTGATTTCTATGGTTTACTAATGAGCCGTTAAAAAAATTTTAGACAGAAAAATTAGAAACCAAACAGCGGACACTTGCTAATAAATCATTTATTTTATAGACTCCACCATAAGATAGATTGACATATACTATCCGTTCGAAATTTCCAAAGTTTTCGTCAGAGAG
Organism: Musca domestica; assembly: GCF_030504385.1. Taxonomy (NCBI): domain Eukaryota; kingdom Metazoa; phylum Arthropoda; class Insecta; order Diptera; family Muscidae; genus Musca; species Musca domestica. The sequence continues at coordinate 5,681,842 of NW_026712340.1, read as the reverse complement.
TCCATAAATTGTATATATACTTGATCAGCACAAAAACATAAGTCAGGTTTTTTAGCCCTTCGAAAACGGTACCTTCCGGGTTTCTGTAATTACAACTTCCCGTGTAAAGGAGTCAAGAACGTCAGAATACATGGGATTTGTACTAAAATTATCCTAAAAAGTAAAGATAGGTCAAGGTGAGAACCGAGTTTCACCAACTGGAAAAATTCGGTGGATGTGCAAAAAATCCATCCAATTTAAGCGGATATTTCATAGTTGGTGCACAATAACGGTGAAATCGGATAAAGATGTATATCAAAGGTATATAAAAATCTGAGCCGATCTCGATAAAATTTGGCAACATTATTTTCGAGCTGTATCTGATGTCCGGTATCAAATATCATTGTTGTGAAGTGTTTTTTAGTGTTAAGTGTTTATTATAACTATATTTGGTGCACAATAAACTTAAAATCAGATACAGAAATATATGGGAGCTATATCTAAATCTGAACTGATTTTGACACAATTTAGCAAATGTATTTCTGAGCTGTATTTAGTAACTTTTTTCGAATAGTGTAATGGAGTTCATATTACGGCGGTGAGGGATAAAAATAAAAAATCTGATGAAAAATGTATTGTTTTGAGCTATAGCTTTATCTGAACCGACTTGGTCGCATGTGTCAAGATCCAAACTATTTGGGCTAATATTAACCAATTGGCGCATAATAAAGTTATATATAGAGGGTGTGATAAAAAAACTGCTACCAACTTCAGACTGCTGTCATTTCTAAGTCACCCGTCAAACAGTTGTTAAAATTATTTCAGGGACAGCTCATTATATTGTTTACAAGCGCACAAAAACATTTTGGTGAGAATTTTCCAGAAAAAAGTTATTCGTGGCTGGAAAACCATAAGTGGATATCGTTAGAGGACTCCAGCATTTAAATATGTCTCGTACCACCGCTCGTTACCGTGATACTGGTAGCACAGCCCGACGTCAAGGAAGTGCACGGAAGAAAACAGCAACATCAGCAGAAATGGTTCGAAAATTAAAGAAACGACTTGATCGAAACCCTATTTCCGACATTTTTTTCTTTCATTCAATAAATGTTAAAAACAAAATGTAAAAATTATCGCGTTTGACTTTGTTGCAGTTTTTTTATCTCACCCTGTATGTGGGAGATATATATAAATATTACCGATTATCTCAAATTGCAATGGGGCTCAGACATAGGCAAAGCAAATGATTTGTGCAAAATTTCATCATAATCGAAAAATAAATGTGATCTATACTTTGCTTTAAAAAACAAGTAAAAAATATCAAGTTCGGCCGGGCCGAAAGTTTAATATCCTCTACCTTAGGGCAAAGGAAACATTTTTTTTTTTTTCGATCGGTCCCAACGCCAAACTCACCCGCCCCTGCCGACCGAGGGGGCCAACTCCCAATTACGTAGGGAGCGCGTACACCCCATAGTCCGAACTATGGAGGGTTAGTGCGTTAGGGAAACCAGCTACAGTTATACATCAGCCGGTTGTTTAAATTCACAAATAAAGACAACACACAGGAAATAAAACAACATATAACAGATAAGAGTAGAGAATCTGGCAACTACTTGCTTTAATACTAAAGATGTAAAATAGTGTGTTTAATGACATGCAAAGGGCCTGTCAATGATATCTCGTTATATAATTTGTTGTAGATATCACATAAAGACCTCATAGGATTATAAGATTCATAATTGGATTTAGCCAAGCAAAGTTTAAGTGGTATGTAATTTCGAGTATTACGAGCAGGAATATTAAAATTTAATTCACCGGTTAAAAACTGTGAATCGATTTCGCCACGTAAAAGTTTTATAATAAATAAAGCTCTTAACATTAAACGTCTCTTTTCCAGTGTCGGAAGATCAATTAGTTTTAGGCGATTCTCATATGGTGGAAGTGTATCATTTATATCCCATCCTAATCCTCTGAGAGCAAATAAAAGAAATTGGGTTTGTACTGATTCCAATTTAGCAGAATATGTTTTGTAAAAAGGACTCCACAATACGCAACCGTATTCTAAAGTGGGCCGAACCAAACTAATAAATAAATGCTTAGTCACATAAGGATCGTCAAATTCTTTTGACCATCTTTTTATAAAACCCAGCAATGACTTGGCTTTATTTACACATGAATCAATATGCAAATTAAAACGCAATTTATTGTCTAAAATTACACCAAGATCAACGAATGAGTCTACATTGTCCAATTTGTAAGAACCAATGAGGTAATCACTTTTAAAAGGTTGTGTTTTAAACAAAGACAGTTTTTTACATTTCTTGAGATTTAGCGTCATACCATTAACACTGCACCAATTAACAAGGCAGTAGATATCATGTTGCAAGTTAAGGGAACTAATGTGAGAGTCCATATTACAAAAAAGTTTGACATCATCAGCAAACATTAGGATCTTAGAGTAACGTATAACCGTTGGAAGGTCATTTAGATACAATACAAAAAGTAGAGGACCTAAATGGCTACCCTGGGGGACACCAGAGTACACAGTTATCTGTTTAGAAAGAACATTATTGAAAGAAACTCTCTGTGTACGCCCTTGCAAATAAGATGATATCCATGATAAAAATAATGTTGCGAAACCCATTTTGTCAAGTTTATGTAATAATAATAAGTGATCCACGTTGTCAAAAGCCTTACTGAAATCAGTATATATAATATCAGTTTGGCATTTTATTGAAAACCCCCTGTGTACATAACATATAAGTTCTAATAAATTAGTTACAGTTGACCTACCCTTTACAAATCCATGTTGGTAAGGCGATATTAAAGACGAAACAAAGTGCGTTAGTCTACGCGAGACTAAAAACTCAAACAATTTCGGTATTGCACTTAATTTTGCAATACCCCTATAATTTTCGACGACACTTCTATTATTAGCTTTATGCAAAGGAATAATAAAACTAGATCGCCATACTTGAGGAAAATAACCAGATGTCAAAGAACAATTAAATATAGTGGTTAGAGGTAAATAAAGCTCATATGCGCATGACTTTAAAATGTAAGCAGGTACTCCATCAGGGCCAGGGGAATTACTACTTTTTAACGATAGAAGACCATTTAAAACCTCCTCCTCAGACAGAATAATTTGGGGGAAATAATTTAATCTACTAATATTATAAGCATAATTGTCATTATGATTGGATGAAGGCTTAGAGTAAGTATTTTGAAAAAAGTCAGCAAACAAATTTGCTATTTCAAGGTGGTCCCCTGATTCCCTGCAACCAAGTTTCATACTATTAGGAAATTCGCGGACTTTACGTTTCGAATTTACAAATTTATAAAAGCTTTTAGGACTCTTCTGAAAGTTATTTTTCATTTTTCTTAAATAAATCGAATAAGACTTTAAATTTTCAATGTTATATTTACTTCGAGCTTGTGAATATTTTGTATAATTTAAAGTGGTATTACATTCTTTAAATTTTTTAAATAACCTACTTTTTATGTTGCGCAAGCGCCTAAGATGTGGGGTAAACCAAACTGGTCCTGAGTCAGGATAGAACTTCAATAATGGAACTGATATAGTTAACGTATTTTTAAGTACGATATAAAAATTTGAAATTTGCAATTCAATGTCACCTTCATGAGACCAACTTGAATTGGACAATATAGAACGAAGGAGATTAATATTAGTCTTAGAAAAATTTAATTTGTGAGGCTTAGTTTGTGGTTTTGCATAATTTGTTTGAATATTAAGTTCAAGGTCTATGACAAGTGTTGGGTGATATTTATCTTCCGGTTCTACAAAAGGTGAACATTTACTTAATGAAGTATTAACGGATGAAGAAAACACTAAGTCTAATATTTTACCTTTAAAATTATAAATATTATTGAGTTGATATAGACCTTGGTCAAAAATATTTTGCCAAAAATTTTCCATATCGTTAGACCGTACTGTTGACATAATGTGGTGGTACATAATGTGCCGTGTCATCATCAACCCATTATGACCCACAAATACCAATTTTAAGACATATTCATTGGAAAATGTGCCAAAAATCATCAAAATACCGAATATCGGGAGGTACCGTTATATGGGAGTTATACCAAATCGTGGACATATACATGCAATGTTTCACCACACGAACAAGAACCCATTATGACCTAAAAATACCAATATAAGGAGGTACCGTTATATGGCGGCTATACCAAATCGTGGACCCAAATCTGTGAAAACATGTGGCAAAAATAATCAAAATACCGAATATCGGGAAGTACCGTTATATGGGGGCTATACCAAAGCGTGGACCTATTCATACATTGTTTCGCCTCACGAACTAGGACCCATTATCACCTACAAATACCAATTTTGAGACAAATCTGTGAAAATATGTGGCAAAAATCGTCAAAATACCGTATATCGGGAGGTACCGTTATATGGGGACCAAAACGTGGACCGATATATCTCATTTTCAATACCAACCATCCTAGACACAATACAAATTGTTTTTCTAAATTTTTACGCTCTACGTCAAATAATGTGGGCTGTATCACGATTTCAACAGACATATGGACATCGTTAAGTCGACTTAGAATTTAATGCTGATTATGAATATATATACTTTATGGGGTCTACGACGAATATTTAGAGATGTTATAAATATACCCTCCTTTGCAAGGGGGAGGGTATGAAAAATACAGAACCCGTCATGTGTTCAGAGAGATTTTTTTTAAATATTTCGTTTCATACCTTCCGCGAATTTCTCCAGTTTCTCGAAGCATTTCATTGGCCCTCCATAAAACTCATTCGTTTCATCTGTTGAACTGCTGTAATAACAAAATTACATTTTTATTTGAAGATTCCTTGAATAGACTCTAGTTTGTCTTACCATTGAGAGTTAATTTCATCTGTTTCGTTATTGGAAATTTTCTCATCCAAATTTTTAAATACTTCATCGATTTCTTTGTGAATAAAAAGTTTATTTATTGGATGTCGGCGTATCGAGCTATAGTTTGGTTTAAAACATTATTATTGAAATTAAAATAAATTGCGGAGTATGTCTTACTTTACAATGATTTGTTTTTCTCTGAATATTTCTTGGGAATTGAATTTTAGCAAATTACCAAACGCATCAAGTTCATAGTTTTCCAGCAGAGGCAAAATATCCACATGACCATTTAACCAAATAAAACCGGCAGTCATATGGGAAATCTATAGGATAAAAAAAAAAGAAATTTTGCGATATGATATCCTTTGATATTGCGAGCTTAGGCAGATGATGGATATCAAATACACTTTCCATAGAGGACATATTTTCATAAAATGCATAAAATGCTAGATATAACAGACATGTTGATGAACTTTCGACTTGCTATCGATTGACCATCGACGCGCTATTGACTATCTGTGAACGTGCTATTAAAAATATACAGGCGATGAGATAACGACGACCTATCGGTCAGGCATTGAAGAAAATTTCCACGTTCTATCCACAAACTATCAACGAACAATGAACAAGATTTTTATAAAGTATCGAATCGAATCGAAAAGTGTTTTTTTTTTTTTTTTGTGAGATACTAGCAAGTGATCGATACTTCATCACCTTAAAATTTTGGATTCGTTCCAACAGTTCGTGTTAGGCCTTTTTAGTACTCAAAATGCACAATTTGTTTGCTTTGAAAACATTTTTTTAATCAAAACTTCATACATCATATTAAATTTTCAGACTTTTAAGGTGTTACATATTATTCCAGTATTTTCTTTTGAAGTTTTCCGAGGAGGATATTAGTAAAACCGTGGCACAATGGGCCCAAGTCCACTTTTGTGCACAAAACTATTTCAACGTCCTCACATGTAAACCCTAGAAACCAATAGTGACTAATATCAAATTTCGGGATTCTAGCTTTATACCTTTACCCAATAACAAATTTAGAAACATTTAGTAGGCGTATCCAAAACAATCTATATCTCCCCATCCTAGACACCAACAGTAATCTAAAATTAGTACCATTTAGTAATTTTCGAACAATCAAGAGCAATCTAAGCATAAAATTTCACAGTATCAGCTCTATCCCCACACCCAATACCAAATTTGCAAGACCCCAACAGATCTTTACACCAGATACCAACAGAGACTTCAATATCAAATTTTGGGATTCAAACTCTATACATACACTTAATACCAAATTTGGCAATATCTCATTCCAGATACCAATAGAAATCTCAATATAATATTTGAGGATTCCTGCCCTATCCCTTCACCCAATAATAAGTTTAATACCACATATTACTTTTCGTAAAATTATGGTACACATTTCCAAAACCACCGCCAATTCTCAAACAAAGATACTACGGTAATCTAAGTATCAAATTTCAGAATTTTGTCTCATCCCTTCACCAAATACCAAATACAGTACCATACCATAATTTTCGTGCAATTATAGTACACATTTCCAAAATAACTTCCATATATATGAACAGGCTAACTATGAACAGCGACCGCAATACTAAATTTTAGATTTCAAGCACCATCTGTTCACCCAATACTAAATTGTACAAAATATAGTACTATTTAGTACTTTCCGTGCAGTTTTAGACTCTTTAACACAAACCTGCCACCAACAGGGACCCAAGACAAAATTTCAAAATTCTAGATTCACCATAAACCAAACTGTACCAAATTTAGTACAGTTTGCACACTTAGTACACATTTCCAAAACCACTTTCAAATATCAAATTTAATCTTTATTTTCATACTACATTTCAAGCTTTTTATACCCTCCACCATAGTATGGAGGGTATATTAAGTTTGTCATTCCGTTTGTAACACCTCGAAATATACATTTTAGACCCCACAAAGTATATAGCAATGTCTGTCCGTATGTATGTCTATCCGTCTGTCCGGAATTGTTTCAAATTTGGAATTTCAAGTTCGTAATGGATACTACATCCTAAGACAGAAAATGAGCCATGTAGGTCCACGTATTCGTATAGCCCCCATACAACGGTACCTCCTGATATTCGGTATTTTGATGATTTCAGCAACATTATTCACCGGTACTATATAAAATTTGGTATTTGAAGTTCGTAAAGAATACTCTAGCCTATGACAGAAAATTGTCTGTGCAGATCCACGTCTTCGTATAGCTCCCGTATAAGGGTACCTCCCAATATTCGGTATTTGGTGATTTCAGCAACATTATTCACCGGAATCATTTCAAACTTCGTTTTGGGAGATCTTAATGGGTACTACAACCTAACACAAAAAAATTCGTATGCAGGTCTACGTTTTCGTATATGGGGGCTATATGAAAACGGTACTCGGTATTTTCATGATTTTTGCGACATTGTTCACCAGAATTGTAAAAAAATCGTATTTAAAGTTCATAATGGGTACTACAGCTTACGGCAAAAAATTTCGTATGCAGGTCCACGTCTTCGTATAGCACCCATATGTCGGTACTTCCCGATATTCGATTTTTTAATTATTTTAGCGACATTATTCACTGGAGCTGTTTTAAATATCATATTTGAAGTTCGTGATGGATACTCCAGCATATTACAAAAAATTTCGTAAGCAGGTTCTCGCCTTCGGGTTTCAATTAAGTGGTAGTTTTTGGATTTTTTTTTTTGAAAAATTTCAAGTTCCTTCCAAATGGTGGAGGGTATTAAAAGTTCGGCCCGGTGAAATTAGTTTCTTTTTACTTGTTTTTGTTGTAGTAATCTAGGTTTCTGACCCACGTCGAGTGGTAACAGTTGTACTTCGGTTAATGAGCAACATTATCTGGGTCCGTTTATCTTATCTATCCTTAGAATCTCTGTAACCGTGATTAGAACCTTTCTTGATTATTTATAATGGTATTTAGCAGGAGAATCCTTGCATATCCTTTCAGATTATTGCTCGAGTAAAATCCATTGCTTACCTATCGATGCCCTTTACCAGTGAAGCACACATAATTTAGCCAAACCTCCAGGTAAAGTATCAATGACTTCCGTTCAAAGAAGATCAGCAAGGACAATATGACTATCATCAGCAATTGGTAACCGTTCCGACATCTAATTAATATAAAGGACGTTTGAAAAGTCTTCCCGCTAGAACTTTTGTCTAAGGCCCATGACCCTTGACTGAATTATATTTTACCCTGAGTCCCACTATGTTTGTTCATCTAATGTGCTAAGAAGTTAGTGACAGTTCTTTATTTGATTCTGTGACAGAGGCCTATAAGCACCACCGACCAAACTGTACCAAATCCGTGTTGTTAAATATGTTAATACTTACTTCAGTTATTACAATTACACTATTGGAAGATTCAGATAGCAGCTCTTCGGCTATATAATATTCACCCAATTGTTGCTTGACATCGGGACGATTACGATCCACCAATTCAACAATGTCATCATTATCTTCAGGCCTAAAAATACAAGTTTTCAACAAATAATTGATCATAGAAATCCATTTTCCGTACAAAGCTCTGCGATAACGCATTTTGGGTATGACATCGTCACGACGTATCACATGAATTTGCTCGGTATTTGGGCAGGTAATGGCACTGAAACATTTCGGATAGTAGACCGTGGAAAATTGTTCCAGACAATAGTAATCAGGACGATCTAAAAAAAATATCTGTTTCTTTCAAATTTTCAATATTCCGAAAATTGAATAGAAACCTTTCGGATACTTGACACCATATTCGGGACACTGCACGGCAATAATATAACGAATTTTATTTTCACGTTGAAATATTTCACACAAGACATGTTGCAGCAGCTGCGGATTGTAGTCCCTGTGGTAAATGAAGGTGTTGAAGAAGAACGTATTTCCCTGACTCAGCGGCAGTGGCGAACAATAGTGATGTTTCAGCCAATTTTCCCAGCAATCTTCGGGCAAGGCGGGTACATGGGGCGTGTTGCTAACTTCGGCATAACCAATAATAGTACGTTTCGTTTCTTGCACTTCGACCAGGAAACGATGTGTAACATAACTTTTAAAGAATTCCTCAGCAGAACGTATTTTCCGTTTAGATGCCCCGAAATAACGAACTCGCCCCAAGTTGAGAAGCGCCACTATTCTTTGAAAATCATCAGCAATAGCTTCAATTATATAGAAAGTCTCAACCATGTGTGGTTTTCAGATACATGAAATTATTGAAATTATTTTTATTGGAAAAACAAAAACTAAGCTTTCAAAATATTTTGATTTTACTTTTTAGTAATACTAATGTCAAATTCGATATGACGTTTTATTATTTAATTCCATTCTTTGACATACAATAGGTAAACACTTTTTATACCCTCAACCATAGAATTCCGTTTGTAACACCACTAAATATACATTTTAGATCCCACAAAGTATATATATTCTTGATCAGCATAAAATTCTATATCGATTTAGCGATGCCCGTCTGTGAAAATCACTCTAGCTTCCGTACGACTTGAAATAAGTTGATAAAATTTTACACAATAGTATATTAAGTCCGCAGGACTTTTGGTATTGAAAATGGACCATGTAGGTCCAAGTCGTCGTATAGCTCTTATATAACGGTACCTCCCGTTATTCGATGTTTTGATGTTCTTAGCGACATTATTTACCGGAAGTGTTTCAAATTTGGTATTTAAAGTTCGTCATGGATATTACAGTCTATGACAGAAAATTGTCTGTGCAGTTCCACGTCTTCGTTAGCCCCTCATATAATAGTACCTCCCGATATTCGGTATTTTTATGATTTTAGCGACATTATTCACCCGAATTATTTCAAATTTGGTATTTGAAGTTCGTAATGGATACTACGGCCTATGACAGAAAATGGCTGGTCCACGCTTTGGTATAATCCCCATATAATAGTACCTCCCTATATTCAGTATTTTGTGATTTTCGTTACATTTTTCACTATTTTATGATTTCAATCATTATCTGTTAACTAAATGATAAATTGTACCAAATATAGTACTATTTAGAACGTTTCGTACACTTCCATAATCACCTTTTTATCACAAACCTACCACCAACAGGAAACCCAACTATTCTAAATTTAGTACCATTGAGTACATTTCGCTACGCACTTAGTACTTCTTAACATGATTCTCATACCAACTTTTAGTTCTAGTTTTTAGCTCTATACGTTCACATAATAGAGGTTTAGCACTATTTTAGAACTTTTTGTAACCTTAAAATTTGAACTTCCAAAAGTCTTTGGTGCATAGGTCCTGCACTTCACCTGTGACTCTCATTCCAAATGTTAGAATTCTAGTTAATTCCGTTTGTCCAATACAACATCTTGAATTTTTACATTTTGGTTCTTTTTGTACCCTTCTAGTACGAAATTTCAAAAACCCAGCCTTTACCAATACTATCCCTCGTGCAAATTTTCAAGATTCTAGCTTCCGCAATTTCATCTAGACGTTCATTTTAGGTAGTCAGTCAGTTATTTCACTACTCTTTTATTTATATAGATAAGCTAGCTGAACCTGCGCGCTTTGCTACTCCTTTCGCTTTTATATGCATTCAAAATTTTATATATGAATATTTGTTTGTTAAGAAAAAAAAAAAAAGAAATAAAACAAATTCAAAAATTGAAAAAACGTAAGTATTGTAATATTTTAATGCGTAAACAAACAAATAGCTCGGTCTACCAACGCGTGAACATGCCAGGAACAGCTGACCATGAGAAAATGTCAAGCATGCAGGTAACTGCAATCTTTTGAAGTTGAGTGGTATTTCTGTTGCAATTGAAGAATTCGAGGTAGCAACATACTTCCTAATAATCCTAATAATCGTATCCTCAATTAAATTTTTGTGTAATTTAATACTTTTATCCTAATACCATTGCAAAGGGGTTGTGAGGCAATGCTTCTTAATAAAATCATATGCCAATTTTGAACGATTCAATATAATTTGACAAAATTTACTTTTACACCAAATTCCGTCACACCTTCCACATTTCATTGAAATTGGAGGTACATACCGTGTTTAGTGCATCAAATATATGTAATCGGCCAAGAATATATATGGGAGCTATATCCCAATCCTAGCCGATTTCAAAGTAATTTGTCCATTCCGCCATACACTTTGAATTTCTTTGGAATCTGACATATATATCGAGTTTTTTTTTTACCGATTTCAATAAAACATTTTCTCTGGTTTTTCGACCTTTTTCGATAGTTAATAAAAACAATTATTTGAGCTTGACCTCAAGCTCAAATAATTGTTTTTATTAGATTTCAATAAAATTTGCCAAACAAATTTTTTAGACAAATTCCATCACACATTCCAAATTTAATTTAAATGTGGCGTATACAGCGTATGTAATGCATCAAATACATGAAATCGGCCGAAAATATATATGGGAGCTGTATCCAAATCTGAACCGATTTCAGTATAATTTGGCAAACATATTTTCTGATCGAATCCCGTTATTCATTTCAAATTTAGAGACTGTATTTGTAATCGATCAATAGATATGTGCATATAAAATCTAAATTTTTGATAGGTACCTCCGATTCTGATGCTATGTCTCCAGTTCCAAGTAGTAAACAAACAAACAAGTTCGTCTTTTGTACATGTAGATTAGGGCTAGGCAGAGAGCCTTAAAATTTGTTTTTGATTGTATGTGTTTTGAAATAACAAAATATTGCAAGTGTTTTTTGTCTCTCTTTACACAGTGAGAAATAATTTTTAAGTATTCTAAACAGTTTTGTTGGTAAAAACTAATATTTCGATCAGACAATTCGGAGATATATTTGCACAATTATTTCAATTATTATTCATTTAAAAATAAAACAAAAAGCTGCAAGTTCGGCCTTTGAATGCCTTCCAACGATTGGAACGAATTTGGCAATTTTAAAATAAATAAAATCCGTTAAAATTTTTGTTAAAATCTTTAAAATACCGAATGTAGCCGTTATATTAGGATCTATACGACGACGTTGACCTGCATAAGCAATTTTTGTCATAAGTCATTACAATATTCAAATGCGAAACAAAAAAATCGGTGAATAATGTAGCTTTTTTGATTGAATTCTATTTGACAAAATCTGCATACAAATGCATATGTTAGGAATAGAAATTCTTTTCATATTGTTAGACAAATTTATTGTCCTTTCAAATTAATGGACATTTTCATATTCCTTGATTTAACTGAAATGATATGTACCTTCTTAGTCAATATTAGGAAAAATAATATGATGTGATGTTTGTTATTCTGGTTATAATTCATAGTAATAATATTTTACGACCCAACGCAGGATATGAGTTTTTGATAAGTATACAATTCTACGACTATTGCCTGTGGTAATCGGTATTAGTTTTTAAAGGATCAACTTAGATGGTTTGGATGTTAAAATTATTGAACACAAAAATTATTAAACACAAATAACATCATAATTATATAAAATTTCTGAAAATGTCAACTTATATATTTTTTATTTTAAAATGAATCATAATTGAAATAACTGTGCAAATATGATTATATGTTGAGCATGTGCATCTGTCAAGAAAACCCCCTGATACCTTCAACTAGTTTCGAATTAACAGTTTTCTAAGTGGTTTGAATTCCATTATTATTATCCTCTATTATTAATATCAAAGTTGAACACTGCACTTAAATTATTGACCCAGATTTTTGAAAATGTTTTTATTTATTAATTCATTAACTTGTAAACGAGTTTGCTAACTTCCATTTCCGCCGATTCGTTTCAATCAAATAAATATGGGACTTAGTTTTCACCGGAAATGCATCGCTTATTTGCAATTGTTGATGCATTATCATTTTATGAGTAGCAATGTATATTTGGTGTGTTTTTTATTGACACTAAACTATATTTATTCGCTACTAAGGTGGTATTTTTTTTTCCGGTTTTTTCTTTCCATCCGTATGTCTGTTACGTCACGATAACGCTCGCAATTATGGTGGTGGGATTAGGGTCAGAATAGAAGCCTACTGCTTTTGGAGATGATCGCAAAATATTTAGGGGTTGAAATGAACCAAAATTAGGAAAAAATCCTGATTGTGCAGTTGCTCTACAGGTCACAATTATAGACCAATCGACGGATTGGGGTTAGAGTTTAGGACTGGGAAGAAACGTATAAATTTGTACGGTCATTGAATAATATTTAACGGGGGAAATATATCATAACATTATATACAGGGTGAGATAAATAAACAGCAACAATTTTATTGAATGAAAGCAAACAACTAAAAAAGCAGCTAAGTTCGGCCGGGCTGAAATTTTAATACCCTCTACCATTTGGAAGGAACTTAAAAAATTTCAAAAAACTTCCGGAAACTACAACTTAAATGAAAACTTTTATATGGAGAATGTACGAAGACGTGGACCTGCTTACGAAATTTTTTGTCATAGGCTGTAGTACCCATTACGAACTTCAAATACGGAATTTGAAATAATTCCGGTATATAATGTCGCTGATATCATGAAAATGCCGAATATCGGGAGGTACCGTTATATGGGAGCTATACGAAAACGTGGACCTGCATACAAATGTTTTTGTCATCCATTACGAACTTTAAATATTAAGATTTGTTCGAATTGGTCATATTTGTCACGAATTATGGCCTTTAGCCGGCCAATGAAACGGTCACACTCTGCCCGAATGTTGATCTGCGGTATTTTGGCCCATTCCCGGCGAAGCGCTTGCTTGATGTGATCGAACCTTTGGTATTTTTTAGTGCCAACCTTGCTCCTTGTGCGTTGGTGGCCATTGTGCGTGAGGAACCTCATTTTGTAACCATTCTAGGGTGGCGCGTGCTGAGTGCGATGGTGCTGAGTCCTGTTGGAATGTCCAAGTTCTGCGGCCAAAATGTTGACGTCGGGCTACGCGATGGTAGGAGACACAAAAAATTTATTCACATTTAAATGCTGGAGTGCTCTTACGATAGCCACTTGTGGTTTTCCAGCCAAAATATAAAGAAATCACACTATCGCCCTTGAATTCCTTCACGAATATTTTTTTCTGGAAAATTCTCACCAAAATGCTCTCACCCTGTATACAAAGACGTGGACCTGCATAAGTTGGTTTTGCCATAGGCAATAGCAACATTCAAATTCGAAACATGAAAAAATTCTATGAATAATGTACCAAAAACGCAAAATACTGAATATCTGGAGGTACCGTTTTGTTTGGGAGCTATATGAGAACGTGGGTCGGCATAGACAACTTTCTTTCACAGACTGAAGTAACCATTACGAAGTGCAAATATGAAATTCTAAAAATTCCGGTGAATAATGTCGCTATAATCATCAAAATACCGAATATAGTGAGGTACAGTTAAATGGGGGCCATAAAAAGAAAAGGACCTGTATAGACAAGGCTGTAGCACCCTTTAGGAACTTGAAATATGACATTTGAAACAGTTCCTGTGAATAATGTAGCTAAAGTCATCAAAATAACGAATATATAACGATAACGAATATATAGAGGTACCATTAGGAAGACGTGGACCTGCTAAAGACAATTTTCAGTGATAGGCTGTTGTACCCATTAGGAACATCAAATTCTAAAATAATGTTGGCACAGTTATATGGGGGCTATACAAAGACCTGGACCTGTCACAGGCTATAGTACCCATAAGGAACTTCAAATAAGACATTTGATACAATTGCGGTGAATAATGTAGCTAAAATATTTAAAAAATCATTGAAAAAAGTTAACGTGGACCTATATAGCCCATTTTCAGTACCAAAACACCTGCAGACTAAACACACATTTCAGTAAAAGTTTATCAATCTACTTCAATTCGTTCGGAGGTTATAGTGATTTCCACAGACGGACGGACATCGCTAAATCGACATAGAATTTTATGCTGATGAAGAATATATACGTTGTGGGGTTTAACATTTATATTTCCAGGTGTTACAAACGGAATGGCGAACTTAATATAAACAAGTAAGCAAAGGCTATCGTCGTGCGGGGCCGACTATGTTATACCCTACAACACTACAATATGTTAGAAGCCCCCTTATGTCCAAATCCATTTGGAAGATTTTGCTTTTGAAAGTAGGATTTTGACTAGGGACATTTGCCCAATATTTATGCACTCCGTCGGGCTGTTAGTTGTTGTAGTCCATTTTACAGCTAAATATAATCCAATGGTCATCCAAAATGTTAGAATTCTTCCCTGTCCTTAACTCTCTTCAATTCAATTGTGTGATCGGAAAAACATTTCTGTTTTTGGTTGAACCCCTAAATATTTTGCAATCATCTCCAAAAGCAAGAAGCCCCTCCGTACTTCCAAATTTAGACTCATCTATATGATTTGCTTCTCCACGATATTTGGCTATATTCGTCAACGAAATCAGCATAAAAAAGCCAGAAGTTCGGCTTTTGTGTATTTCGGATATCGCCTGTAATTAATGCTGGTATTAGTGGTCTATTGTACCCGCTGTCCAAAACTCTAACCTTATGCGAGATTTCGTGTCCTTTGGCTTCTATTTGTGACCTTTATAACGGCTGCAAAATCAGGAACATTTTTAGTTGTTGGTCCATTTCAACCCCTAATATATTGCGGACATCTTTGAAAACAATAGGCCTATCCCTTCTGAGCCCAACCCTATCCTTGTGAAAATTTTCGTAAGGATCTGACGATATTTGCAATACTTATTTAATATCCCCAACCTATGTTGTAAGGTGAAAAAATATTACAAAATATTATAAGTCAAATTGAAAAAATCGCATGCGATAAAAAATATGGAAAATTTAAAAAAAATTTCACAATATTCAACAAAATCTATATTAACATCATTATTAATGTATTTTTAAGGGATTTTTTTAGATTTTATTCCTTTATGTCAAGGGGCATTCTGAATTGACAAAATTTGTCAAAATCGATCCAGCCATTCTTTTTGTATATACACATTGTATATATTTCGCTATATATAACCGATATATTTACTATCGGCACCTACGTAACGGTCAGAATTGACCTGTTCGTCTATTTGTGATTTCGCCCGGATTAAAATTATTCACGGTTTAATGGAAAATTTGACTTTTATTTAACACAAATGTTGTGGCCTATTTCACCCACTAAATATTACCTGATGACCATCAAAATTTGAAGGCTTCTGCCCAGCCCTAAGCTCTAGCCCCATGCTAACTTCCGCTTTGATTGGTCTATAATTGCGACCTGTAGAGCAACTGCAAAATCAGGATTTTTTCAGTTTTTGGTCCATTTCAATCCCTAAATATGGTTCTATTCTGACCCTAGCCCCACCTCCATTCTAAATTTCGTGAAGATCGGGCCATAATTGCGACCTGTAGAGTGATTACAAATTAACATGGACGGACGGACGGACGGACATACATAGCTAGATCGACTCAGCTCGGCGAGATAGGAAGATCTATATATACTTTCCTATGTGGGAAACCAATATTTCGTGGTGTTACATAATTTTTGGCCCAATCAAACTTATAATGCCCCCAACAGATAGTGTATAAAAAGCTGAAACGATGAAGTTCATTTTCAAACTTGATCATAGTTTGATAGAAATATAAAAATGTCAAGTCCATAAAGAGTGAACTGAAGTACAAGACCTTGAACTTGATTTCCTTTTGAAATAGGATACATCAGTCGATTTGTAAGAGATTTTAAAATATTTCATCCCAATAAAAGTCATATCAGGGCCTTGATTTTTGTTCCATGGAAAAGTGAAATGAAAAATACTTACTAATGGTCTATTTCTCTATGACTATTCGAAAGCTAACTAGAAAAGAAAAACACCCATGACGATATGTGTAAGCTAACAAAAACCTTCATTCTTTTAAGCAAAGTTTTTGGCGCCCTACATTATTTTTGTAACTCCAACAAAACACGACTATTGTATGCAAATAATGATAACATTATTGTGTTTACAACAATAAAATAATTTATTAAAACCTATGAATCTTTTGTTTGGAGAAATTACTTTACTCATTCATTGGTTTTTGTTTTGTTCCGGTGGTTGACCAATATTTCGACCAAACATCCACTCATTCGTTCATTCATGCATTCAACAGACCATCATCATCATCATCCAGGTATCTACTTGAAACTTGAAAGTAATTTTTGGGTCAATTAAGTACAATTCAAACTATTTTAAATGTCAGAATATCAAATGAGTTTTGGGAGGGGTTGACTAACTGACTGACTCAACTCAATGCTAGTTTGCCGACTTGAGAATTGGTTGGTGGGTTCACCAAAAAAAAAAAAACGAATTGCAAAATGAGTCCGAAATGGAATTGTAATGTTTCTTCATTCACGTTGAGGCCAACAAAAAGTTCTGACAACAGGTAAATTGAGGAACAGTGATCACAAAATGTTTTCGTAACTCATCAAAATGGATGTTGTAGATCCGGTAAATATACACAATTAATTTTAGAAATTGAAATGGAGTTATATTTGGTGTGAAGGTATATTAGCGATTTCATTAATATGATCAACAAGATTAAAGAATTGAGGTAGCCAGAAATCTACACACCAAAAAAGTTATTCGTGATGGAATTCAAGCGTGATAGTATGATTTCTTTTTATTTGATTGGAAAAACACAAGTGGTTAGAGCACTCCAGCATTTAAATGTGAATAAATCTTTTGTATTCCGTACCATCGCTCGTTACAGTGATACTGGTAGCGTAGCCCGATGTCAAGGAAATGGACGGAAGAAAACAGCAATATCAGCAGAAATGGTTCGAAAAGTAAAGAAGCGATTTGATCGAAACCCGCGTCGCAGTGGCCGAAAAATGGCTCGTGAGCTGAACATATCGCAATATACCATTCGGCAAATATTGAAAAATTAGATGAACTTACACCGCAACACAAAGAAAACAGGCTCAAAACAGCTAAAAAGTTGCTTCGCTTGGCCGAAAGTGTGAACTGCCGAATTTGGTGTGTAAACAAACAAAATGATCGTGTTTACTGGCCATCAGAACTCAAGCGCCGGCCATGGTGATGGTATGGGCCGCCATAATTGCCGATGGTCGCTCTTCGCTCGTATTAATTGACCGTGGCATCAGAATAAACGAATTATCGCTAAACTATTCTGGAGACTGTATTTAAGCCTGGGGCACGCAAACATTTTGGCCGCAGACCTTGCACATTCGAACAGGACCATCGCACTCAGCACGCACTACACAAGAATGGTTACAAAATGAGGTTGTTCGCTTCATTCCCAGCACAATGGGTACCAAAATCTCCGGATACCAATCCATTGAACTATTTTGTCTGGAGTATTTTGGAAAGCAAGGTTGGCACTAAAATATACCAAAGTGTCGACCACCTGAAGCAAGCGCCTCGCCGGGAATGGGCCAAGATACTGCAGAGCAACATTCGGGCAGCATGTGACGGTTTCATTTTCCTTTGAAGGCCATAATTCCTGCCAAAGGTGACCAATTCAAACAAATTCTATTTCTTTTGCTTTCATTCAATAAAATTATAAAAAAAGATTAAAAATTATGGCTTCTGACTTTGTTGTAGTTTTTTTTTATTCTTACCCTGTATATTCATGTTCGGTTTCATTGGCTGTTTGAAGGCCATAATTCGTGCCAAAGGTGACCAATACGAAAAATCTAAACTTATTCTAAAATTTGTTGCTATTTCCGACGTTTTTAGTTTTCATTCAATAAAATTTAAAAAAAAAATGTAAAAATTATGGCATTTGACTTTGATGTAGTTTTTTTATCTCACCCTGTATATTCATGTTCAGCATAAAATTCTAAGTCGATTAAACGATGTTGTCTGTTGAAATCACGATTCAGCCTACATTATTTGATGCAGACCTTCAAATTTTGGCAGAACAATTTGCATTGTGTCTACGATGGTTTGTATTGAAAATGATACCACGTGTAGTATTTTGATGATTTTTGCCACATGTTCCACTGATTTTTCTAAAAATTGGTATTTGTAGTTCATAATGAGTTCTATCTCCGGTGGCAGACATTGAATGTTTAGTTCCACGTTTTCCTATAGAGCACATATAACGATATCCACCGATATTCGGTATTTTGATAATCCTGGTCACATTTACCCACGAAATTGTTTCAAAGTTTTTATTTAAGAAGATTTGGTAGATTTGTCATCTTGAAGTACAAAATTGTCTATAGAGGTTCCCGTTTTGGTCTGGCCCCCATATAACGGCTTCACCCACTTTATAATATTTCGAAAACTTTAACAGCATTATCCAAACGGATGTATTTGTGGTTTAAAGGAGAACACGTTTGAATTCAGATACTTTTATTTAAAAATGTTTTCTTTACCCAATGGTGGAGGGTATTAATATTTCGGTCCGGCCGAACTTTATGCTTTTTTACTATTTTTGTATAGTCGACACATTAAAACTAAGACAAATATGTACAAAACCAGGAAAAATGAATTCTGAACCACGGTATCGCTCCATCCCCTTGCCTTCCACGTTCCTTGAATTTCAACTATGTATTCACTAATTTTGCATATCCCCCGGGATATTTTAATGCATTTCACAATTTCCTGTTTCAGAACGTAAGTATTTCTTACATTGCACGCTCTTCACTGCTCTTTGTTTTGGCTTCCTTGCCATTCGTTTTATTCATTCGTTCATTCATTTATTTATTAATACTTCCGCAATAAAGTTTACGACGACAAACAATATAAAGAGAGTAACTGCTGCTGCTGTTGCAACAGTTGTTGTTGCTACTGAATATAATGCAGAAAATTTGTTTTATACTTTGAAATAAATTCGGTCAATTGAAAAAGTAAACTTTCCGCACCATAACTTTTGATAAGAGCCATGGAAAGCAAATTTAAAATTTTCTTAAAAAAAAAAACGATCAAAGAAAATACTGCAAATTTGTTGGCAATACCCTACATTAACTTGCACTTATATTTAGGGCAATAAAAATGGGAATAATTCGAAAATTTATATTATTTGGTTTATATCTCATAATTTTGTTCAATAGTCAAGTAAAAATTGCGTTAAATTTGGCAAAACACAGAAAAAAAAAACTAGTAAAAACATTAAGTTCGGCCGGGTCGAACTTTTTTAGGCAAAGAAAACATTTTTAGAATAAAGTATAAAAAAAATACGTTTTTCCACTTTAAACTACAAACTTTAGTAGTATCGGTAGGAGAATGCATTTAGAGTTTTCAAAAAACAATATAATGGTTGGAGCCGTTATATGGGGGCCATACCAAAACGGCAGCATATATAGATAATTTTATACTACAAAGATTGTAATCGATTGCGAGTCTTAGATACGAAATTTGACATAATTCCGTTGGTAAATGTGACTAGAATTATTAAAATACCGAATATCGGTCTATTTATCAAATTTCAAATACCAAACGATTATATGGAAGCTGTAGACCAATATAGACAATGTTTTGACACCGGTTGTAGAACCCATTACGAAGTACATATAGAATACCAAATTTCTATTAGAAATGTTGCTTAAATCGTAAAAATACCGAATATCCAAAAGTACCGTTGTATGTGAGCTATACCAGCAATGTTCCGCTACTGGAGCTAGAATCCATAACGAACTACAACTACAAATTTTTAGACAAATTGGTGGAAAAGTGTGGCTAAAACCATTTAAAAGCCGAATATCGGGAGCTACCGTTATATGGGGGCTATCCCAAAATGTGGACCGATATATCTCATTTCCAATACCATAACAGACAGACAGGCAGACGGATACCCTTAAATCACTTAAATCATGAATATATATACTATATGGGGTCTATATTACAAACGGAATGACAAATTTAATATACCCTCCTTTCCAAGGTGGAGGGTATAAAAATCCTAAGCTAATTTAAGAAAGGTGCGACCCCGTTCAAAAATCAACACGTGGTCCGCATAGAAAACATTTTTATCCCTATTTTGTTTGGAATTTGCAATTAAAAGATTTAAAATCACTCAGTTGAAAGATTACCAAAATACCGAATGTAGGGTGTTACCATTATCTGAATCTATACGGGAACATGATGCTGCAAAGATAATTAGCTGTCATAGGAGGCTAAAATCATGAACATTTCAGGATGTACGTAATATGGGGGATATACGAAGACGTGAACTTGTAAAAGCAGCTTGGTTTTGCGACAAAATGTGGTACCTATAGTGAATATTATTTTTTTTTCAAGTATTGCCAGATGTCAGATATATAGATACATATATATTAGAGTCTACAAATCTTCTATAAATAACAAATATTAAAAAATCTAGAAACTTTAATATTTCGTAAAGTAGACAGAATGAGATTATGTATGAAACAAGATTTCGTGGTTGAAGGTGATTTTGAAAGTGTATACAAAATTGTGCTAACTGTACTAAATGGTACTAACTTCGAAACAGTTTGGTTTAGTGTGAAAGGATGAAGCTGGAATTTTTTTAAATTTGTATTGGGGTACCTGTTAGTCCTCGGCTTGTGTACAAAAAGTGCACGAAAAGTACTAAATAGTACTATATTTCATACAATTTGGCATAGGGTGAACAGATAATATTAAAATTTGGTATTAGGGTCGCTATTCATGTGTAGCCTGAACATATGGGTGTGGATTCGGAAATATGTACAATAATTGCATGAAAAGTACTGAATATTACAATATTTTATATTTGCTGAAGGGATAAAGATAACATTTTGATATTTTATATTTAGATTTCTGGTGGTATGGTACTAAATTTGGTATTGGGTGAAGGGGCTTGAATTCTCTTACTTAATATTGAGGTTATGTAGAATTGAGATATGAAGGTGATCTTATAAATATGTACTATATTTGTACGAAAAGTACTAAATTTTGGTATTGGGCAAAGGAATAGGGTTGGAATTCGGAAATTTGACATTTTCTGTTGGTATCTGGGATTGAGGTATAGATGTCGTTTTGGAAATGTGTATTATTGTTGTACGAAAGTACTAAATATCACTAGATTTAGATCACTATTGGTGTCTGTTGTAAAGACGTGGAGGTTGTTTCGGAAATGCGTGCTATACTTGTTCGAAAAATACTAAGTAGAACTAAATTGGGTACTGTGCATGAAGGGATAGTGCTGGAATCTTGAAATTTAATATTGAGGTCTCTATTGATATGTGGTATTGAGATTTGGAAATGGTTACATAATTGTAAAAAAAGTACAAAATTGTACTAAATTTGGTATTGGGCAAAGGAATAGGGTTGGAATTCCGAAATTTGATATTGAGGTCTCTGTTGGTATCTGGGATTGAGATATGGATGTGGTTTTGGAAATGTGTATTATTGTTGTACGAAAAGTGCTAAATAGTACTAGATTTAGATCACTATTGGTGTCTAGGATAAAGCGATGTAGATTGTTTGTTTTTAATATTTTCCAAACAATATTTCTTTGGCCCAAAGAGGAACCCTATTGAAATTGGTGAGGATCTGTTCAAATTCAGATATAAATCCCATATATATCTTAAACCGATTTCAGGTTAATTGTGCACTAAATGGCCAATTTTAGTCCAATTGACCTGAATTTTGGCATCGGACAGAATTCAATCTAGAAGCAAGTACGTCATATTTGGTGAAAATTGTTTTCGATATAGCTATAGCTCCCATTTAAATGTTTCATACGATTTAGGGGTCTAAGCCCCTCACATTCGTAATATGCACTCCACAACAATGATCTTTGGTACCAGATAACATGATGACATGGTCAAAAATATCTCTGTCAAATTTTATAGAGAACGGATTAGATGACGATATAGCTTCCATATATATCTTCGACCGATTTCAGGTTTACTGTTCATCAAATGACTAATATCAACCCAAATGGATTGAATTTTGGCAGTTCCGAGTGAATTCATCTTAGAGAAAAGTACTTCAAATTTGTTGAAAATCGGTTGAGATATAACTATAACTCTCATATATATGTTTAATCCGATTTGATGTTTTGATGTTCCTCACATGCCTAATATGCAGTCGACAACAATAATCTTTGGTACCAGATATCAGATACAGCTCAGAAATACCTTTGCCAAATTTTATCGAGAATGGCTAAGATTTGGATTTATCTCTCATTTATATCCTTAATCCAATTTCAAACTCATTGTGAGCCCAACTGGAGTGAATTTCGGGACGTACGTTTCCATTTTGTGGAACTCGGCTCCGATATATATTTTTTAATAAAATCCTTCTTGAATTGATATCATGCACGCTATACTAATGTTATATACCAAATAACATTATTATAGCGTGCATGATATTAAAGATTAAAAAAAAGATTAAAATGTAGATTGAGTGAAAATCGATTCAGATTCATTCTTTTGTTATTGGTTGTAGCTCCGTGGCGGAACACTGTATCGTACTTAATGTTTTTTTTTTTTACTTGTTTTGTCTTTTTTGCCAGAACTAAGTATGCCATATCAAAAAACTGTAGCATCTATCATCAGAATGCAACATCTGTGAGTTTAATTTTATTGTCGGTCATATACAAGTATTTTTCGCAAACAATCCAAATAAAAAAATTGGTTGTAACTTGGAAGCATTGCACAAGGAATGCATTGGTGGCCAGAGGCCATAGGTACTCTAGCATGCCGTTCAAACAAAATGACCACCTTTAAAAACGAATAGTGTTTTTCAATAAGAAAATGGGATATTTTTATGAGAAGAGATTTCCAAATAAAGAAAACGAAAAAACGATTATAGAGGAGAGGGCCAGTCGATTTCAAAAGACCGACCAAGAGCTAAAGAGCCAATTCGAAAAATGTTTGCAACAAACATTTAGGGGCTATTTTGCCACACTCTCCTCCATAAAAAACATAGAAAACAAATGGCCAACAAAGAAGTACAAATATTTTGCCAACAAATTTGATTTTCGACATTTGTAATAATTTTGAACATTAATGGTAATAAAATTGAATAGCTTTTTTTCAACTCCAGCATGGAACGGAAAATGATTGAAAAATAAAGAAAACAAAAACATGTAAAACCAATGAGATTGACTGTAAGTCTTGGCAAAAGGCAAGTGTTGTTTCCTTGTGTTACGTCGTTTACTCCATTGAGAAAAGCTCGATATTTATGGCTGTCATCTTAAGGATATCAAGATTTTCAAGTGGCCATTGGTTGCTTGACTTCACTCTGCACATCAGCAGCTGGAGCAGTACGTATGTGTGTATTTCACGCTTTGCATGTGTGAGCGAATCACACAAGAAATAACGAATTCTTCAAACGTAACAGATGCAAGAATTATGTTTTCAATTTCTCTAAACTTCAGCAGATTTATTTATCACTTAAATTGATACAATTCCATTTCCGGCGGAGACATACTCCCAGCACTCAGAGTGTGTGTGTGTATGTAAGTGTGCTGGCCAAACCAATTTTCAATTTCACATATGTTGTGTGTTTTTTCCTAGCAAATATAAATGTGAAAATAAATGAAATAAA
Organism: Musca domestica; assembly: GCF_030504385.1. Classification (NCBI taxonomy): domain Eukaryota; kingdom Metazoa; phylum Arthropoda; class Insecta; order Diptera; family Muscidae; genus Musca; species Musca domestica. The sequence continues at coordinate 5,657,505 of NW_026712340.1, read as the reverse complement.
CAAAACGAGAAGAGAATCTAGGAAAACCATCCAAATATCCGTTACTTCTTTATATTCTTCTTAAACGAGTTTTCCTTGGAGAAGACGAAGGCTATGGTTTGAGGGTGAGAAAGTGTGTGTGGGTAAGTAGATTCTTGGCGATGTTTAGACAAATGTGAAGCAATTCTACTTCATCTTCAGTAGACTCTGTTGCCTGCTTTCTTTCCATCGTAGAAATGTACCCTTTGTAGGTACTGGTAGTCTTCAGCTGTCTTCCAAGTACTATGTGTTAGTGTTATTTATGGCGTCTAGGAAGAGAAAAATTACCAAACAACAGCAAAAACAATATCCAACTAAGTTTTACCTCGAATTTTAATTTTTTTTTCGGTGGGAAACCGAATAGATGTATTTAACTTAGTTTTTAAGGAATTGGTTTTTTTATACCCTCCACCATACTATGGAGGGTATATTAATTTTGTCATTCCGTTTGTAACTCCTCGAAATACTCACGTCAGACCCAACAAAGTATATATATTCTTGATCAGCGTAAAATTCTAAGACGATTTAGCCATGTCCGTCTGTCTGTCTGTGTGTCTGTCTGTCTGTCTGTCCGTCTGTCTGTCTGTCTGTCTGTCTGTTGTAATCACGCTATCTTTCGAACAAATTGAGATAGAAGGCTAAAATTTTGCACACATGTATATTTTGCCAGTAGGCAGGTTAAGTTCGTAAATGGGTTATGTAGGTCCAAGTTTTCATATAGCCCCCATATAACGGTACCTCTCGATATTCGGTATTTTGATGATTTTAGCGACATTATTCACCGGAATTGTTTCAAATTTGGCATTTGAAGTTCGTAATGGATACTACAGCCTAAGACAGAAAATTACCTGTGCTGGTCCACGTCTTCGTATAGCCCCCATATAACGGTACCCCCGTAATTCGGTATTTTGATGATTTTAGCGACATTATTTACCGGGATTGTTTTAAATTTCGCATTTGAAGTTCGTAATGGATACTTCAGCCCATGCCAGAAAATTGTCTGTGCAGGTCCACGTGTTGGTATAGCCCCCATATAACGGTACCCCCTATATTCGGTATTTTGATGATTTTAGCTACATTATAAACAAATTTTTCTTCATGTTTCGCATTTAAATGTTGTAATAACTTATGACAAAAGTTGCCTATGCATGTATACGTCGTCGTATAGACATTCGGTATTTTTAAGATTTTAACAGAATTTTTAAAGGATTTTTTTTATTTTATTTATTTATTTTATTTTTTTTGGAAATTGCCAAATTTGTACCAAATGGTGGAGGGTATTAAAAGTTCGGCCCGGCCGAACTTACAGCTTTTTTACTTGTTGTTATATACCAAGATCCCCCCTCTTCTATTTTTTGAAACTTTCCGTTTAAGGATCCTTGGAATCTGTTGATTTTAGATATTCGGAAATATTGCAATAAAAAATACGAAAAATATTTCGGTCGAATTTTTTAACACTCAAGGGATATAAGAAAGTTGTATTTTTAGTCCTCTTTTCCGAATATGGTAAAAAGTTCCGTTATGATAATCAATGATCAACAAGTTTATTTGTCGTAAAGAATACATCAAAAGTCTAAATCTCATCTAAACCCCCCGGAATTCATATACAATATCAAGTAAAAAAGCAGCTAAGTTCGGAGTTAATGAAGTTAATACCCTCCACCATCTGGAAGGAACTTGAAAAATTTCAAAAAATTCCGAAAACTGCCACTTACATGAAAACCGATATTATGGTGAATAATGTCGCAAAAATCATGAAAATACCGAGTATCGGTATGTACCGTCACATGGGGGCTATATAATTCCAGTAAATAATGTGGCAAAAATCATGAATATACCGAGTATCGGCAGGTACCGTCATATGGGGGCTATACGAAATCGTTGGCCTGTATACGAAATAGGTTGTAGTACCCATTAAGATGGGTGTTAGTTACTACGCTTATAACTTAAGAACCGCTGGACTGATTTTAACGATCCATACAAATTCGGAATTGTCTCCTCTCCGAAAAGGATAATATCCAAAAAAATCGCATAAAAATGTGATATATTAACATTTTCATTTTGACTTTTGAAATGTACAATAGTAATGTTTTATTTTGCATGATTTTGTTTCCATTTTGACTTACTTTTTTCTAATGTTTATTTGTAGTGTTTTTTATATTTTATTTTTGAATTCAAATATTAATACCAATTTTTTAATTGACTTGATTTCTTGAGAAATTAAATTGATGGCGAGTTACATGGAAGTGTAGTACCGAATTATGTGGTGGCGAAACGGAGTAGATGATGTCGAAATAATTTAATGAACTATTGACAAACTATATAAGGATCTTTAAACATTTGCTGTAAAAAATCAGCGAACAAGTTAAAGATTTTTTCAATGTGTTATTCTTCTTTTGTGAATTCAGTAAATTTTTTGTGAACAAAATAAAGAATAATTATTCACTATATACAAAATTTCACCAAAAAATGAAATAAGTGGGAAATAAGATGTGAACTGACATCTACCTTTCAACTCCAGGGCCGACATCGTGGTTCAGCTGGAAGATGCGAACACATTTGAACAAAAAAAATTACCGAAAAAGCCTAATGGGGTTCATTTCAAAGCGTGGAACTACTTCTTTCATGTCACAATAATCCGTCCAATGTACAATCAGAAAAATACCGAATATAAAGGGTGGAAAATAGTAGAGCGAATGGGACTCTTAGTAAGGAAAGGATTTCTATCCTTCCAACCATCGTATGATTTAAGCTATTTTTGGTGTCTTGGTCACTTTTTTAATATTTTGTCCATTATTTGGCATCTTTGTTTCTAAGGAGGTAGAGAACCTCTTCGCATAAAGTTTGAAATTTTCAGAGTAGGGCCCATTTTGGTCTTGACCACATTCATTAATTAATTTGGCTAAAAAATGTATTTATGCTACCCTGGGGTAGGGAACTATCATACAGATAATTGCCACATAGGAATTTATTTAAGTAAAGTCCCCACATTGGAGTATCCCCAAGTCCACTTTCACATCTAATTGGTGGTCAGAAAAGAATATTTTGTTTTCTATTGAATTTGTAACCCCAAGAGAATATTGGTTGGGCCACGTTTTGGTATAACCCTTATATAAATGTATCCCTGATATTAGCTGTGACCGTGGTCTTGGCCACGTTTTTCAACTGATTTGGCCATTATTTGCGGTATTTAGGCTACTTTGTGAGTAGAGAACCATCTTACAGAAAAATGTCAACATACGTAAATATTTTGGTACAGTCCCCATATAGTCCCCAGGCCCGCCGATCTTAATGTTACCGATTGGCGGACAACAACGCGGGTATTGTTTAATCGTCATTGAATTTTACTATGAACAAGAACATAGACTTTTTGGGGACTCTTATGCGCAATTTGAGGTGCTATGGTAATGGATGTAAAAGCGTAATTAACTTTGACTATTCAGAAATTATTTTGCCCTCCTTCCATAGCTATTTATTTCTATTTAGTCGAATCAATATTTATATTAAAATTTGTTCACTCTTATGAGCTAGATTTGTGAAATATTATGCTATGCAAAATTAAAGACTAAAACTGCGGGCCGGCAACGCGGACCGGGCCAGCTAGTTTGAAATAATTCCGGTAAATAATGTCACCAAAATCATGAAAATACCGAATATCGGGAGGTACATATATAAATACAAAATGCTTTTCATAGGCTGTAGTACACATTACGAACTTCAAATACGAAATTTAAAACGATTCCGGTGAATTATGTTGCTGAAATCCTCAAAATGCCGACTATCGGGAAGTACAGTTATATGGGAGCTATACGAAAACGTGAACCTGCATACGAATTTTTTTTGACCTAGGTTGTAGTACCCATTGCGAACTTCATACACGAAATTTGAAACGATTCCGGTTAATAATGTTGCTGAAATCATTAAAACGCCGAGTATCGGGAGTTACCGTTATATGGGGGCTATACGAAGGCGTGGACCGACATGGCCCATTTACGAACTGGTAAACTATGCATGCATGCAAAATTTTAGCTTTCTACCTCGATTGGTTCGAAAGATAGCGTGATTACAACAGATAGACGGACATCACTACGTCGTCTTAGAAATTTGCGCTTATCCAGTATATATATACCTTGTATGGTTTATTATGAATATTCCGAGGAGTTACAAAAGGAATGACAAAGGCAATATACTCCACATAAAATGGTGGAGGGTATAAAGATAATATTGGGGTTAAAGCCGTACTGTATGTGGGTTTATGAAAAATGCTCCTACAAAGCATAATATTAGAAGGATGACGTCAAAGAAGAAAAGCACCTATGTTCGGACAGGCCGAACTTTTAATATCCTCCACCATTTTCATGAAAGTTGAAAAAATTGTGTATCGGCGCTTTAAAAGAATACATCGTAAAGTAACCAAAATCGAGAGGGCTAGTAAACTTTCAAAACACCTATAGACTTGTCTTCTATTTTTGGCTCGACAGTATATTAGGAATATACTGGATTTTTTCTGTTGCACAGTTTGAAGTCGTGTTTGCTGGAAATTTTCAGCTGCATGTCATATCATTTATTAGATATCGGGAGGTACTGTTACATGCATCTATATGGAAACGTAGTCCTGTATAGATAACACTGTGCGACAATTTTCGGGTAATGATCTGGGTAATTCCCCATAAAGGTGATAGTATTCGGTTAATTAATTAGAATCCCAAAAGGGTTTTGGGGATTCGGCCAAACATTTTTTTCTGGCCCATTATATATAGCCTTAACTATACACAGAGTTTCAAATATTTACAAGTAGAATCATTTGTACAAAATATAGGTCATGCAGGTACACGTTTTAGCGTGATCGGTATTTTTTAGTGCCGAACTTGCTTTCCAAAATACTCCAGACACAATAATCCAACGGATTGGTATCCGGTGATTTTGGTGGCCATTGTGCGCTGGAAATGAAGCGAGAAATCTCATTTTGTAACCATTCTTGGGTGGCGCGTGCCGAGTGCCGAGTGCTGAGTGCCTGGTGCTGAGTTCTGTTGGAATATTGAAGGTCTGCGGCCAAAATGTTTTCGTGCCCAAGGCTTTAAGAATATTTTCGCGATAATATTCCACTGTCGATTAATACGAGCGGAGAGCGAGCACCGGCTGTTATGGCGGCTCACTTCATCAACATGGTCGGCGCATGAGTTCTGGTGGCCAACCGAAGGTGCACATATTCAGCTAACCTCTTTAGCAAATAAACACGATCATTTTGTTTGTTTTCAAACTGTTGGATAACGAATGTTTTCTCATCGGAGAAAACCAAATTCGACAGTTCACCACTTTCTGCCAAGCGAATCAACTCTTTAGCTCTTTAGTCTATTTTCTTTCTGTTGAGGTGTAATTTCAGGAATTTCAATGTCTTTACCTCGAGCTCATTTTTCAATATTTGTCGAATGGAATATTGCGATATGTCTAGCTCACGAGCCATTTTCGGCCACTGCTTTTTCGAACCATTTCTGCTGATGTTTACTATTTTCTTCCGTCCACTTTCTTGACGTCGGGCTAAGCTATCAGTATCACGGTAACGAGCGATGGTACGAGAGACAAAAGATTTATTCACATTTAAATGCTGAAGTGCTCTAACGATAGCCACTTGTGGTTTTCCAGCCAAATTCCATCACGACTAACTTTTTTCTGGAAAATTCTCACCAAAATATAATGAGCTGTCACTGGAATAATTTTAACAGCTGTCGGACGAGTAGCTTAGAAATAACATCAGTCTGAAGTTGGTTGCAATTTTTTTCATCTCACCCTGTATATAAGAGCCCTAAAAATTTTGCTGGGAACCCAAACCTATTGAGTTTTTGAACTACTAAACGAATATTATCACTTCCACTTAGAGTTTCCCACACCCAGATTGGCTGTTTGCACAGAGTTACTTACCGCCTCTTTGTGATCTGTGAATGCTAATATAACGCCACGCCTTTGCGAAATGGAAATGCGAACTTTGAAACCTTTCTCCTAAAAATGTGGCAATTTTCTGTTAACGAAGTTGGTCAACATTATGCCGAATATGGGGAGGTACACTTATATAGGTATACTTATAATTTCTTTAAGGAAATATGGTAATTACCCTTTTAAGTTTTAATTAGATTTTGTTACGAATTAAATTTTTTGATTTAATTCGTAACATTTCACTTGTAACTCGAGAATTCCATTTGTAATTCAAATTATTCCATTTGTAGTTCGAAATATTCTAATTGTAATTCAAATTGTTCGACTTGTAATTTAAATTATTTCAATTCTTATACCCTCAGCCATATGCTAGAGAGGGTATATATCATTTGATACCGCCAAAACATCATTGCTTCTTTGAAATAATGGTTTTAGACCTTGGGTCTCTATGGACCAAATTCGTTTCAGGACATTTGATATCGATCTAACAATGTCCGTTCGTCTGTATCTCTGCCTGGCTGGTGCGCACGATAAGTCTCGAAGAAGTATCCGATTTGGTCGAACCATTTTTGTGGTATCTCCCCCACATAGGGCCCCAGATTTTGGAAAACAAAACTGGAAATATGCATCCAACTCCCTTCAAACTTCACACATACAAACATTTTTGCATACATAAGATCTGTTGTGAAGATGATATATACAGCGGACCCCTTCTGGTACCTCTCCCACAAAGGGTCACAATTTTCAATACTTTTATCTATATCTTAAAAGAGGAAAATGTTTGTAGGTCTGTATTTTTGTAATTTATGGACTCGAAAACCGCTAAACAGATTTTCCTTAAAATGTCCAAGTACACTGCAACGTTGCCTAATAGTAAGATAGGTTGCCTATATAAATGTTTGAAATTCCACTTGGATCTGGAGATATAGAATCGGAGGTACCTCCCAAAAATTTAGATTTTATATACACATATTTATTGATAGTTTACAGATGCAGTCACCAAATTTGGAATGCTTAACGGAATTTGAAACAAAAGTAAATTTGCCAAATTATATTAAAATCGGTTCAGATTTGGAAACAGCTCCCGTATATATTTTTGGCCGATTTCATGTATTTGATGCACAAATCATGATACGTATGTCCGAGCCCAGTGAAATTCGGCATGAGTGTCTGAATTTTGTTCACAAATAAATTTTCGAAATTTTATAGAAATCGGTTCAGATTTGGATATAGCTCCCATATAAATTTTCAGACGATTTCATATATTTGATACAGCAAACACGATACGTATGCCGATTCCAATGAAATTCGGTATGAGTGACTAAATGTGGTACAAAAGTAAATTTGTCAAATTTTATTGAAATCGATTCAGATTTGGACATAGCTCCCATATATATTTTCGGCCGATTTCATGTGTTTGATGCACAAAACACGATACGTATGTCCGAGTCCAATGAAACTCGGCATGAGTGCCTAAATTTGGTTTAAAAATGAATTTTTGAAATTATATTGAAATCGGTTCAGATTGGGATATAGCTCCCATATATATTTTCGGACATATATTTGATACACCAAACACGATACGTATGCCGATTCCAATGAAATTCGGTATGAGTGACTTAAAATTGGTACAAATTTGTCAAATTATATTAAAATCGATCCAGATTTGGATATAGCTCCCATATATATTTTCGGCCGATTTTACATATTTGATGCACCCAACGCGATGTGTACTTTCGATTCTAAAGAAATTCGGACAGAGGGACGAAATCTGGTACCGATATATATAACCGATTCCAATGAAATTCAGAATGTGTGGCGATTTTTTTTTATTTTTGAATTTATTTTATTTTTTTTAAGCCAACATATATTCGTCTATAAAATTTTGAAGGCATATAAAATTAAAAGGGGTAGCGAAGTGCAACGGGTTCAGCTAGTATGTCATAAATTGCGAATAAAGTCAGTGATTCTTTACAACTTGCTATATCGGAATATTTCTCACAACTAGCAACCTGAGATGAATGTAGAATTTATGGTTTCGCATAAAATTGGATATAAATGTTCGATTTTCTTGTATTTTGGCACATTCCAATGTCCTTATTTGTATTAGATAAAGCATGAATATTGAATACTTTTGCATCTGGTACCGCACGCTCAATTTAATTTTTTTTATACCCTCCACCAAAAAAGGTATGGAGGGTATATTAACTTTGTCATTCCGTTTGTAACCCATCGAAATAATCATTTTAGACCCAACAAAGTATATATATTCTTGATCAGCGTAAAATTCTAAGACGATTTAGCCCTGTCCGTCCGTCTGTCCGTCTGTTGTAATCACGCTACAGTCTAAACGAATTAAGATAGGAAGCTAAAATTTTGCACAGATCTCTCTTTTGTCTGCAGGCAGGTCAAGTTCGAAGATGGGCTATATGGGTCCACGATATCGTATAGCCCCCATATAACTGTATCCCCCGATATTCGGTATTTTGATGATTTTACCCACATTTTTCAACGGAATTGTCTGAAAATCCACACTAGGAGTTCCTTGTGGGTACTTTATATCTCGGCAGAGAATTATCTATATAGGTTCACAATATCGTATAGTCACAAGGGGTTCTTTGTGAGCACTTTACCCACCGATAGAGAATTCTCTATATAGGTTAACGATAACGTATAGCTCCCATATAACGGTACCCCGCGATATTCGGTATTTTGATGATTTTAGCCACATTTTCCAATCGTATTGTCTGAAAATCCACACACGGAGTTCCTTGTGAGTACTTTACACGCAGACATAGATTTGTCTTTATAGGTCCACAATATCGTATATCCCCCCATATATCGGCACCTTCCTATATTAGATATTTTAAAGATTTTAAAAGAATTTTTATTGGATCTTTTTTTTTTGAAAATTTTCTAATTCGTTCCAAATGTTGGATGGTATTCAAAGTTCGGCCCGGCCGAACTTACTGCTTTTTTACTTGTTTAAATTATAAAGTGAAGGAAGTAACCAATATATACCAACCTAGCACGTCGCAATATTTATATATTTATTTAGGTCCGATACGAAATGGATAATATTCCTTCCGAACCTACTCCATAGACGGTGAACTATTTGAATAATCATAACAATAATAAAAATATTTAGATAATCAAACCTTGGCTAAGGGTTTACATCTATCGGCAAAAACGACTGATACTTTTTAACTTGTCTTAAGAAGAAGTGTCAATACTATTGCATTGCTGTTCTTCAAGGCGTCCTCGTTTTTGCCATTTATGTTTAGTAGAGAAGTGAGTCTTTCTTAAATGAATAAAATAGCGGTTCCTTATGGAAATGATCAGCCTTTAGCACAATTAGTCTTTTTTAATATTTAATCAACAAATTCTCCCTTTTGTTAAGACATTTTTTTCCCGCTAAACTCTGATTATTCATGACAAAATACCCCACTAAGATCAGATTTTCTTCTGGAAAAATCCAATTTATAATTTTTATTTCGTTTCAGTTAAAGAACAATTTATGTATCTAAAATAGTGTGCCTTTTAACCTCCTCCCCCATCACAACATAACTTCGTTCATCCATTTGTCTTAATTCCTGACAATAGTTATCGCAGCATAACTACAATTTCAATGAATGTTTTCGAATTTGCATCTTTTTGCCATTATTACCCTGCTTCTAAGCACTGCTCGTCGTTATTCTAATCTCTGGAGTTATTTGAAATATTAAAAACTTTTATGAATCTAAACTATTTTTTGCTTTTGTTCTCCCATAAGACTGCCTGCCATGCCACTTGAGCATTCCAGCAAACGCATATTCTGGCATTTGTTAGACAACAGCATTCTAACGAGACAATAATTTATGATTAGTTTTGAAAGTTTGTAGTTTTTGTAGTCTATAGAATACGCCTACACTAACATGTCTTCTGAACCAACTCTCCGCCCCCCAAGTCTGTGAGAATTATTCCCACTGGTGTATTTAAATCTGGTAGATATTATTATTATTTTCGGTACTTTAACGAGTTACTTGACGTAGTGGAAGAGGGTGAATGGCATGCAATGAAATTCTAAGGATAGGGGTACTGTATTGATTAATTTCAAGTAGAATGGGCAGGATTGTGGCAAAAATTGTAAGGCCATTCCTTTCAAATGCCTTCTATCTCGTGGTCGCCTACCCACCTACCTAACTAACCGCTGAACAACTTAATCTTGCTACACTTTAAAATGTGTGCATTTTTTGCTGGATTATAAAAGAACATTTGAGTGGAATAGAAAACTTCATCCTAACTATAAATCCCTGTTAAACAGTTACGAATATGTTAAAATTACATTGTTACTTATTATTAGATAGGAAGTCGGTATAGTTTTTAAATTACCATCCGACATATGCTTCAATGGGATTTAGATTCATATAATTCCTAAGGTAGGGTAGGCCAAAATACATTTGCATTGGCTAAAACTAATGTTATGTAGAAGAGTAGCCGGCAGTAACGTTCTTTTGATTCCATACAACAGCTTTTTACCGAAGGAGTAAGTGAGTCAAAATTGTCAATTTTTGCACATGACCTAACTTTTTATACCCTACACCACATAGTGGTAAGGGTATTATGTCTTTGTGCATTTGTTTGTAACATGGAGAAGGAAACGAGATAGACCCATAGTTACTTTTGAGAACCTTCATAGAATCACTTTCTGAGTCGATTTATGCATGTCAGTCCGTCTGTCCGTCCGTCCGTCTGTCCACGTATTCTTGTGAACAAAATGCAGGTCGCATTTATTATCCGATTGAGATGAAATTTTCCAAACAATATTTTTTTGGCCCAAGGACGAACCCTATTGAAATTGGTGAGAATCGGATCAAATTTAGATATAGCTCCCATATATATCTTCATCCGATTTCGGGTTAAATGTGCACCAAATATCCACTATCAGTCCAAATTACCTGAATTTTGGCACACCCTACCGAATTCGGCCTAGAAGCAAGTATATCACATTTGGAGAAAATCGGTTCAGTTACAGCTATAGCTCCCATATATATCTTTCATCCCATTTGATCTTTAAGTCCCTCACATTCCTACTATGCACTCCACAACCGTGATATTTCGTACCAGGTATTATATGGAGCACAGAAATAGCTGTTTTAAATTTTATCGAAATCGGTTCAGATTTGGATATAGCTCCCATATATATCTTCATCCGATTTCGGGTTAATTGACCACCAAATGGCCAATATCAGCCCAAATGGCCCGAATTTTGGCACATGTGACCGAGATTAGCCTTAAAGCAAATACAACAAATTTGGAGAAAATCGGTTCAGAAACAGCTATAGCTCCCATATATATCTTCATCCGATTTCGGGTTAAATGTGCACCAAATGTCCACTATCAGTCCAAAATACCTGAATTTTGGCACACCCAACCAAGTTCGGCCTAGAAGCAAGTATATCAAATTTGGAGAAAATCGGTTCAGATATAGCTATAGCTCCCATATATATCTTTCATCCGATTTGGTGTTTTAGCCTCTCACATTCGTAATATGCACTCCACAAGAATGATATTTGGTACCAGATATAAGATACAGCCCAGAAATAGCTGTTTGTAATTTTATCGAAATCGGTTCAGATTTGGATATAGCTCCCATATATATCTTCATCCGATTTGGGGTTAATTGTGCACCAAATGGCCGATATAAGTCCAAATGGACTGAATTTTAGTACATCGGACAAAATTCAGCCTAGAAGCAAGTATATCAAATTTAGTGAAAATCGGTTCAGATATAGATATAGCAACCATAAATATGTTTCATCCGATTTAGAGTTTTAGTCCCATACATTCGTAATATTCACTCCACAACCATGATATTTGGTACCAGGTATTAGATGGAGCACAGGAATAGCTGTTTTAAATTTTATCGAAATCGGTTCAGATTTGGATATAGCTCCCATATATATCTTCATCCGATTTCGGGTGATTGACCAGCAAATGGCCGTAATAGCATCAATTTTGGCAAATTCGACCGAAACCAGCTTAGAAGCAAGTACACCAATTTTAGTAAAAATCGGTTCAGATATAGCTATAGCTGCCATATATATCTTTGATCCGATTTGGTCTTTAAGTTCCTCACATTCGTAATATGCACTCCACAGGAATGATATTTGGTACAAGATATCAGATAAAGCCCAAAAATAGTTGCTTTTAATTTTATTAAAATCTGTTCCGATTTGGATATGCATCCCATATATATCTTCATCCGATTTCGTATTAATTGTGCATCAAATGGCCAATATCAGCCCAAATCACCTGAATTTTCGTACATAAGACCGAATTCAGTCTAGAAGCTAATACGTCAAATTTGGAGAAACCCGGTTCAGAGATAGCTATAGTTCGTAAAATGCACGATAGAATTAGATAGATTTTGATTTTGTACCAAATATCTCATAGAGCTCTGAAATGCCCCGTATAAACCTTTTTACGAGAGCTCTACTAAATATGCATAGTGGTGTAGGGTATCATATAGTCGGTCCCGCCCGACTTTTGAGCTTTCCTTACTGGTTTTCAAGTGCAGAGATTTGCTTATTTTCACTCGAGAGTAAAACTTTCTCGCGAGCAGGATAGTTCGAAAAGTGGAAGTCTATTTTTCACTTCTTTGTTTTGTGTGGGATTACTCCCGAGTCACTCCTGTATGAAAAAATAGAGTGAGAGCAGAATTGCTCAAAATAGAGCAAGCGTTTCTAAGAGTGTAAAAGAGTGGAAAAAATAAATAATTACTTTTGTGTGTGTAATAGCAAACGTGTTTTGATTTTGCAGTGTTCTGCAGGAGGAAGGGAGGGGGAGGTTTTGATCATTTTAGGTGGGGAGGTAATCTTGTATAGAAAAACATTACACGTACATGAAAATTCAACAGTACCATAACCAAAACTAAAAGAGTGCTCGGCAAGATTAGAATCTGCCCGATTTTTAAAGAATTTTGCTCCCACTCAAAATAGAAGAAAATAGGCTCACTCCTATTCGTGCGAAATCGAAAAATTGAGTTTTCTCGATTTTTCGATTTTTTTCGGCAACTGCTTCACTCAGAGACCTTTGGTCCAATGTGTTGATCCTAGAAAGAAATGGAAAAAATTGGTGATAAGAGAGATAAAGAAGCGAATAGGAGAAGAAAAGATATATGGAGGGAAGTGTTTGCTTGTTTACCGATACCAATATAAGAGAGGGGAGAATATCCCAGACAAAAAAAAAAAAAAAAAACAAGAGAACTGATGAGGATTGGTGGCTCTTTCCAAAACCTAAGTGTTCCCTGCCTTACCCCCTGGTAAACATTATCATTGTTCTCCACTAATAAACAAACGTTGTTTTTAAAAAAAAACAGCAAAATACTATGGTATCCCGAATAAACAAGCCAACACTGTTCTGATAATCGAGAACTCTGATGAATGGACGTCGGGTAATCAAGGATTGCGATCTTCGAAAGTTTACGCAGGTCAATTTATCGGGTTATTCTACATTCTACGATTACCTCTACATCACAACTATAAATTTCGGTTGAAACGAGTCGAAGTTTGTTTTAGGATAGCGAAATGGATGTACTTTGGAACAGCCAGCCGATCTCCTGTGAACAGCAAGCCGAATCTCCTGTAGAACAACCGGAAGAACAGGAGGCACAATGAGCTGAAGCTTAAGTCAATAATATTGTTAGCAGACTTTCTTAATATGATATTGAATCAAGACCTGACTAACAATATATAAACAATAAGAACGATCTAGAGGGAGAGATATAGTGCTGAAAAGGAAAGCCTGTGGATGAGCAAAGCTAAAGAACGGGATCAGCCTCGATAAACAAGTCGCCTGAATTTACGGCAGAGCGCCGAACATCTGCTTGTTGTTTAATTGCCGAGCCAAACTGATACAGGTACGTTTCTGAACTTGGTGTTAGAAGCATAGCCAGATTAAGCAAATACATCTACAATAACAACACGACATATTGTTGTAGTCTATATTAACGGGTAATTCTTTCTTCACTGAGCGGTCCGGGTTTCCTTTAATTTGTCACAAAAATTACAATAAATATATCATGCAGTCCAACCTATAGTGCTACGTGGGTGGGAAGTTCAAAAATATTTTTATGCGTTTTTTTTTGTTTGCACCAGACACATTTAGCTTCAACGAAACGATTATCGTTTCCATAAAAATGGCTACAAACAATCATGGTCCAAGCTTTTGTGAAGTAACATTTAGATGAAGCACCTTAAGCAGCTGTTGAAATTGCTCGAATGGAGTAACCACAAACGATTCTTTTTGTTGTTGCACTTTCTATAAAATCGAGGCGAACGACATTAGCAGGAGGTAAAAACAATGGCATTTATAAAGGATTTAAGTATTTCCAACAGTTTTGCCATTAATAAAGTACGAAAGAGAGTGTTATCATCCCAGCTTGTAAGCTTGGAATAAGTGGAATGCAGTAGCAGCAATATCCAACTGCACCAATACCAAATGCACTTCAAGTGTAGGAATTTTTGGTATTGCCGGAGCTGTAGCCGGGTGGAATGCATAAATTTTTGTTATTTTTTGTTCGCAATAGTTTTAATGGCTTTTAAGCGAACAGGATTTAGCCAGGAACCTGAAGTTATCTGAGAGTACTTAAACACATACTAACACATAAATACAAAATTTGTGGGTTCGAGTTTATAAGTAGTGACTCCCCGATGTTGGAAGTTCACACGTGTACTTTTATGCAGTAATTTTTTTTTGGGCCACGGCAATAACAACAGCTTAACCATAATAGAATAAACAAGTAAAAAAGCTGTAAGTTCGGCCGGGCCGAACTTTTAATACCCTCCACCACTTGGTACAAATTTGGCAATTTCCACAAAAAAAAAAATAAATAAATAAAATCCGTTAAAAATTCTGTTAAAATCTTAAAAATACAGAATGCTTATACGACGACGTGGACCTGCATAGGCAACTTTTGTCATAAGTTATTACAATATTTAAATGCGAAACTTGAAGAAAAATCTGTTTATATGCACAGATAGTTTTCTGGCATGGGCTGAAGTATCCATTACGAACTTCACATGCGAAATTTGAAACAATCCCGGTAAATAGTGTCGCTAAAATCATCAAAATACCGAATATCGGGGGGTACGGTATATGGGGGCTATATGAAGACGTGGACCTACATGGCCCATTTTTTGACTTCGGATGTAGTATCCATTACAAACTTCAAATACCAAATTTGAAACGATTCCGGTAAACAATGTCGCTAAAATCATTAAAATCCCGAATATCGGGGGGGGGGGGGGATGCCGTTATATGGGGACTATATGATAACTTGGACCTACATGGCCCATTTTCGAACTTAACCTGCCTACTGGCAAAATATACATGTGTGCAAAATTTTAGCCTTCTATTTCAATTTGTTCGAAAGATAGCGTGATTACAACAGACATACAGACAGACAGACAGACAGACAGACACACAGACAGACGGACATGGCTAAATCGTCTTAGAATTTTACGCTGATCAAGAATATATATACTTTGTTGGGTCTGACATGAGTATTTCGAGGAGTTACAAACGGAATGACAAAATTAATATACCCTCCATAGTATGGTGGAGGGTATAAAAATATAAAATTCCCAAACCAAGAGAAGAAGACCCAAGAACACTTTCTTAAGATAAAACAAGTCAAATTCCATAGAACGGAAGCAAGAAAATGTAATAACGACCCTAAGTGTTGACGGCTTTATTGGTTTCTTAATAATCGAAAATGTTTGTTGGTGGAATTTTGGCAGCACAGATGGAGTGAAAGGTTTTACATTAAAACCATAAATTTTTGGAAAAAGAATGTTTTCTCGATAAAGACAGGAAGTGTCTGTAAAATTGGGGGAATAAAATAAAAAACAATTTTTAATGTGAACAACATGAAATCCAATTTTAAATATGGTTTAATTCATTGGTGTATACACTGAATAGTTCACAAATACCAAGACCCCCTCAATATCTGAAATCGGGCGGTATCTTTGTATACGGGTTGTGCATGGACCTATATATTGATAATAGGAACTGAATAGAATAGTAAATATTAATGAAATATAACAAGAAAAAAAAAAGCAGCTAAATTCTGCCGGGTTGAACTTTTTATACCCTCCACCATTTGGAAAAGAAAATTGAAAATTTCCAAAACAAAAACAAGTAAGCAAAAGCTACAGTTGAGCCGAGCCGACCGTTAAATACCCTACAACACTATAATAAATGATACAGTTTATATAGGCGAGATACTCGAAAGAATTCCACAAGATATTGTGACAAATAATAAAAGAAAACCATCAGGTTTCGTTCTCTAATTTTCGAATAATAGCAACTTAAACTAATTTGCACATTTCCAATTTATTGGTAGATGTTGCACGTAAATGTTCTTCCTAGATCTGGAACCAATATTTCCCAAAGACCTATAATCTCTCAGAAGTGGCAAAAGGTTAACATTTATTATTGGTTTTTGACTAAAACGCATCTATATGAGATACAGACATTTGACTATATTCTTCAACGAAATCAGCCTTAACGAAATAGTCAGAAGTGCGTCTTTCCTGTATTTGTGAATTCTCCAAAAAGTCACTGGAATGGATATTTTCGTATTTTGTCTACAAAAGTTGGCAAACTATTTCACATAATGAATATTTTTGGATGACCATCCAAAACTGCTTGGCTTTTGCAATGTCCGGTAACCTCAATTCTAATGCGGGTGAGGATCGGGCGATAATTGCGACTTGCTGACAATTTTGCAGTTTTTTTTTTGTCCATTTCAACCCCTAAATATATGGCGATTATCTCCAAAAAGAGTAGGCTTCTATTCTGACCCTCATCTTATCCCCATGCAAAATTTCATGAGGATCGGGCCATAAATGCGATCAGTATATGATATCCTGATATCCTAACTACTTAGTTTTGTAAGCTGCAGAAATATTACCAAATGTGTAATTCAAAATGAAAATATGCCAAAAAATGAAAAAAATTGAAAAATTTGAGAAAATTTTACAAAATTAATATTTTCATCTTTAGAGAAATATTTTTATGCGATTTTTTAGACGTTTTTTCTTTCCTGCCAAGAGGCCATTCTGAATTAATGAGAACTGTCGAAATCAGTTCAGCCGTTCTCGACATATAGGAGATTTTTCAAGCATATCTTCTTTGATAGACATATATATCGCACATATTTTGCTATATATCCGATTTGTTGGATGTTAACATCAATGTAAAGATCAGAAGTAGCCTTGTCATGGCTTTGTGATTTCGCCGGGATTTAAAATATTTGCGGTTTAATGAAAAATTTTGAATTTTTTCAACACAAAATATATGGTCTATTTTACCCGCTAAATATTATCCGATGACCTCCCAATTTGGTAGGCTTCTTCCCCGCCCTAAACACTAGCTACATGCGAAATTCCTTCTATTCTGACCCTAACTCCACCTTCGTGCAAAATTTCGTTAGGATCGGGCCATAATTGCGACCTGTGTAAAAAAATAAAGAATTTTTTCCACCATATCAAAGAATTATATATTGGTTACTATGCTAATAACTAAAGAACGGCTTGACGGATTTTGATAATTCATACAATTTCCAAATGGCATCTTGGCATTTTTTTATTGTCTTGAATTCCTAATGAATAATATCAAAAATAAAATAGTACGTAATTCGATGTTAAATATTGATTTTAATGTCTAAAATTGGCATTTAGCTTGCAACTTCAGGACCTACATTGTGCTTCAGCTGAAAAATGACAACACATTTAAACAAACAAAAATGACCAAGCGCTATGGGGCTTATTTCAAAACGTGATCGTACTTCTTCCACATGACAATAATCCGTCCAATGAGAACTCAAAATGCTAAATTCATTGGGACTGCAATCTGTGAAATACCGAATATAAAAGTAAGAAAATGATTTCCATCCTTTCAGAAAATCTTCATAAACTTTTAAATAACTCAAATCGCTTTTGCAGGTCATAATATGGGTCATAAACCCCGGATAAGGGTACAACCCGATTTCAAGTATATTTTACATGTTAACCATATTTTCATACCAATTTCGGCAAATGTTGGTAATTCGGGAAGAAACCATCCTTGCGAAAATTTATCACGTTTTTTATAACTATCATATGATTTAAGCAATTTGCGGGGATTGGCCACTTTTTTCATTTTTTGGCCCTTATTTGGCATCTTTGTTTCTAAAGGGGTAGAAAACCTCTTAGCATACAATTTTCAATTTCTGGAGTAGGGTTTTGACCACATTCGTTGGCTAAAAATTGTATTTAGGCTAATTCTGAGTTAGAGAACCATCTTACAGATAATTGTCCACATAGGCATTTATTTATGTATTTTCCCCACATTATATGTACACCCAAGTCCACTTTGATAACCAATGTGTGGTCAGAAAAGAACATTTTGTATTCTATTGAATTTGTTATCCTCAAAGGAATATTGGTTGGGATCTTAGATTTGAGATGCACGTCTATATGAAATAAACTCCGAAATGTCAAACTGGGACTCATTCAGTCAGAAATTGTGGCAGAAACATGGAAAAATTTACGAATATTAGAAAGAAACACGGGACCGAACATTTGTTTAATCGTTATTGAATTATACTATGATTAAACATATGGACATTATGGGGTCTCCAACTCACAATTTAATTGACAAAACTATTAATTCCCATCTTGCGGCATTGAGTGTAAAGAGTAATTATCTTTGACTATTCTTAAATCATTCTGCCCTCACTTATGAGGGCAGCACTGTTTTCTAGACATTGGAAATACAATTCCACATTACAGCTCATTTCAATTGAAATTGTTGTTAAGCTCTAACAATACCAAAAATTGAGCTCAGGTGAAAACCTGAGGCTATTATAGATGTTCTATATCATATAGCTTTTTAACAATCAAATTGAAGCCTATGGCTGAAAAATAAGATCATGCTATTCAAAATATCTGAAACCGACGATAGGTGAACATCTATTATAATTTTTGCCATGAATTTTTATTTATATTAGAAATTGCTATGGAGTCATTATTTATAATAATAATTGTGCCGCTTACATAAGTCAGATTTGTGATTTATTATGCTTTAAAAAATATGCATTAAAGACTTAAAGTACTGGCCGGCAACGTGGACCCGCTTTACATAGACGTGGACCTGCATAGAAAATTTGTCGTCTTACGTTGTAGTACCAATTATAACTTCAAATAGGAAATTTGAAACCATTCCGGTAAATAATGTCGATTGAAACAATTCCGGTGGATATGTGGGGGCTACACGATATCGTGGACCGTTATAGACCATCTTCGGACTTGTCCTGCCTGCAGACAAAAGACAGATCTGTGCAAAATTTTTGCATTCTATCTTAATTCGTTTTGACTGTAGCGTGATTACAACAGACGGACGGACGGACGGGCAGGGCTAAATCGTCTGAGAATTTTACGCTGATCAAGAATAAGTATACTTTGGTGGGTCTAAAATTATCATTTCCATGAGTTACAAACGGAATGACGAACTTAATATAGTCTCCATACTTGCATGGCGATATCGTATAGCTCCCATATAACGGTACCCTCCGATATTCGATATTTCAATGATTTTAGCCACATTTTTCAATAGCAATGTCTAAAATTCGACACAAGGAGTTCTTTATGAGTACTTTACTCCCTTGCCTATCTATACTCCCTATATATAGGTCTCTATAGGGATATAGTATATCCTCCATATAACGGTACCCCAGATATTCGGTATTTTAATGATTTTAGAAGAGTATTAAATAGATAGGTCCACCATATCGTATAGTTCCCATATAAAGGTATCCCTAAAATTTGGTATTTTGATGATTTTAGCAATATTTTTTAACGAAATTGTCTGAAAATTCTCACAAGAAATTCCTTGTGAATACTTTGTTCTTTAGAAGAGAATTATGTATAGCTCCACGATATCGTATATCCTCCATATAAAGGTACTCACAAATATTCGGTATTTTCATGAGTTCAGTCAAATTTTTCAATGGAATTGCCTTAAAATCCACAAAAGGAGTTCCTTGTGAGTACATTACCCCCTGGAAGAGAATTGTCTATATAGGTCTACGATGTCATATACCCCATATATAACGGTTCCTCCCGATATTTGGTATTTTCATGATTTCATGATGATTTTTGAAACGCTATTCACCGGAAGTTCGGACAGGTTACTACAGCCTATGACACAAATTACTTATGCAGAACCGCTTCTTCGTATAGCCCCCATATAACGATTTTCATTTGAGCGGTTTTTTCCAACGGATATTTTTTTTTGAAATTTTTCAGGTTTCTTCCACATGGTGGAGGGTATAAAAAGTTCGGGCCGGCCGAACTTAGCTGCTCTTTTATTTGTTTATTGATCCAAAACTTTCTATATATTTCCAAAGCTCTGTACTTAAAATCTTATTGCATCCCACGGCAGCGATTCAACTACACCGGAGTGACCAGTGTCTGTCACGTCATCGTATACATGTTCATACGTCGCGGAATTCTTGATCCCGATTCTTGTCGACCGAAGAAAACTTCGGATATTGGTTCTGCTCGATTTGTCAGAACGTCGTCCATCACAGTCCATGTATAAATATAGAAATTGGGAAGTATAAAAGTGATTAGCCTATGTCTTGATTCTTCTAGAAGGTTTCTTTGCTCACAGTTATAACTATTACAGTAACATCAGCAAGGTTGATTTTGATATATGGAATTCATATTTAGGGAAAACTTAAAATATACCTCATATTAAAGTTTCATTTCATGGTTTCCTCTTATTACACTGCTTTTTTGTGTTCGTTGCAGCTACATGCAAACACACACACACATTTGTCGGTCTGTCAGTCTGTATTTATGTCTATACACAATTTGAAAACAAATAGTTTACTGTCACTCCAGAGGGTAATTGATAATCCACGAAACACATCTTCCTATCTTCGCAATACACTTCACTTGTTGGCGGCGTTTAAGATGCAACACTTCAACGCTACGCGCATTGTCAACACCATCGAAGAACAACCAAAACCCACACCGTGAACCGTATCGCGCCGAAACGCAACGCAACGGATGCAGTCAAGATAGAGTCAAAAGAAAATTGATTGTCGTCTGTCTATTCGCCTGGGTCTGGCGCATAGATTGCTGCCAAGCAAGGTTAAAACTTCTTCAGCTTGGTGCACGCATTTCGTGGTCTATTTGTCTGGATGCAAGGAAAGCATCTTCATTGTCTGCATACAAGATTTTTGCGCTAAATGATGCCATGTATTTATTTTGCTCTTGGTTTTGCAAACGGAGGTTATTCGAGCTTTTATTTTATTTCCTTTTATTGTCTTTTTTTCTGTGGAAAAGTGTATGGAAAAAATAAAGATTTTATTTGTTTCTATCTTGTTTTTTGCAATTTTGCAAAGGATCGCAAATAGACAACAAGGGCCAGGACAACCAGGATAAGTGATTGTGTGTGAACGTGAGTGCAAGTGCGGGTTATTTGGTTGGTGTCAAACTCTGTCAAGATTGTTGTCATTTTTTTAATGGCAAGGGAGGTTTTCCTTCTATCATCTCAAAGAACGCAAAAGGAAGTTGAGTGATTTTGAAAATGTTGACTACGTGCGAAGCCTTGTCTGAAATCTGTGTAGAAGAAATGGGATATATTTTGAAATTGTTTCTTCTTTTTTAAAGAGCACAGAAAGGAACTGAGTTGTTCCAGTCTTAAATGTGAGGTAAATGATATTTTTGAATCTACTGGCCTATAAAATCTTGTGATGGAAGCTTTTGATTAATAGAAAAGCATCATTATTCAAAGAATCTCCAGATTTCCATAGACAATTGACACGAGTATAAACCCCTTGACTAGGCCAACTACAAAACATTTCGTTCAAGTGTTTGAAAAAAATGCTTCAGCTCCAGGCTGTATATAAAGTCTAGTAGTGAATTTGAACTATGCCTTATGGGTACGCAGCGAACATGGGTTAGTAGGTAGATTTAGGAGTGGTTAAGATTGCTAAAAGTTGGTTAGAGAACTCATTACTTTGTTGAGACTCAGGTACCACGCTACTAAACAAGAGTGTAATCGATCTCTTAACCTAATGTACGTTCAAAATATACAAGGTTAAAACCATTATACCAATTTAAGTGCTAGATCCATTTGATTTTATCATGACTTCATTACAAAGTTTGCAATAATTATAGAAAAATTCTAAAGATTGTAAAAGTAGAGCCTAACAAATTAAAAGTATGCCAATGTTCGATTATTTAAATATGTTTTGAATTGTGTTATGATTATTCAAATTGTTGACCCCCTATGGAGTAGATTCCAAAGGAATGAGCCAATATTGTCCATTTCGTAACGATCCTAAATAAATATGACATAAATATTGCGACGTGGCAGGTTTAGATCCCCCATGGAGTAGGTTCCGAAGGAATGAGCCAATATTGGCAATTGAAACACGACGTTAGCGTAGATTGTACGGCTTCATGCAATAAAACACCAACGTTGTGTATTAAAAAAATGGAACTATTCTTTATTTGTGATTACTTTCTGCTTATTATCAATTCCATCAACTTGGGCAAGCGTGGGTAACTTGATGTTAAGCATTTGATGATCACTACAAGAATGGATGATTTCTTGTAAAATCATTCTACTTTTATACACATTTTCTCTGCTTAAAATTAGAGTAGCTTAAAAAGGTAGAAGGGATCAGAGATGTGAATTTATGGTACTATTTACATGGTTACATTTTAACCGTTGAATTCAAATATTTACAAAGATTAGTTAAAACGTAATGTAATCTATATATATTTTATTATATATCTATCTATATATATAAACTAGCAGGCCCGGACCGCGTTGCCGGCCCGTAGTTTTAGTCTTTGATGCAAATTTTGTATATCATAATATTTCACAAATCTGGCTCATAAAGGTGAACAAATTTTAATATAAATATTGATCCGACTAAATAGGAATAAATGCCTTGTAAGGAGGGTAAAATAATTTCTGAATAGTCAAAGTTAATTACGCTTTTACGCCTATTACCATAGCTCCTCAAATTACGCTTTAGAGTCTCCAAGAAGTCTATGTCCTTGTTCATAGTAAAATTCAATGACGAATCAACAATGCCCGTGTTGTTGTCCGTCAATCGGTAAAACTCACTGTAGGTCGGTGGCCCTGGGGACTATATGGGGACTGTACCAAAAAATAAGATGGTTCTCTACTCACAAATGGTTCTCTAAATACAGCAAAATCGATTGGAAAATGTGGTCAAGACCCTCGAAATAGAAAAGCCAAGATGCCAAATAAAGGCGAAATCAGTTGAAAAACGTGGCCAAGACCACGGTCATAGCTGAAATCAGGGATACATTCATATTAGGGTTATACCAAAACGTAGCCCAACCAATATTTTCTTGGGGGTTACAAATTCAATAGAATACAACATTTTCTTTTCTGGCCACACATTAGATGTGAAAGTGGACTTGGGGATACTCCAATGTGGGGACTTTACTTAAATAAATTCCGATGTGGCAATTATCTGTATGATGGTTCCCTACCCCAGGATAGCATAAATACAATTTTTAGCCAAATCATTTGATGAATGTGGTCAGGACCAAAATGGGCCCTACTCTGAAATTTTAAAATTTTGTGCGAAGAGGTTCTCTACCCCCTTAGAAACAAAGAAGCCAAGTAAGGGTCAAAATATTAAAAAATTCGCCAAGACCACAAAAATAGCTTAATTCATACGATGGTTATATAAATATGAAATCGGGCTGTACCCTTATCCGTGAGTTATGATCGATATCATGACCTGCAAAAGCGATTTAAGGTATTTTAAATGTTTGGGAAGAATTTCTGGAAGGATAGAAATCCTTTTCTTACTAAAAGTCCCATTCGCTCTACTATTTTGCACCCTTTAAATTTGGGAGTTTACTGATTGTACTTCCAAAGTATTTTGCATTTTGAGCTCTCATTGGACGGATTATTATCACATGAAAGAAGTAGGTCCACGCTTTTAAATGAGACCCAACAGGCTTTTTTTGGTCATTTTTGTTTGTTTAAATGTGTTCGCATATTCCAGCTGAACCACGATGCAGGCCCTGAAGTTGAAAGGTAGATGTCAGTTAACATCCTATTTCGCACTTATTTCATTTTTAGCTTAAAAATTTTATATAGTGAAAAATTACTTTTATTTTGTTCACAAAAAATTCACTGATTTCAATATAATAATACAAATTGAAAAAAATTGACAAAAGAAGAAAAACAAATTGAAAAAATCTTCAACTTGCTCGCTGATTTTTTACAGCAAATGTTTAAAGATCCTTACAAAGTTTGTCAATAGAATGTACTATTATTTTAAAATTTGATTCCATTGAAAATTTTTTTCGATTTTTTCCTGATTTGAGCATTTTTGCAATGAGATCTATTTTTCGTGATTTTTTAGCGATTTTGAAAAAGTAATTACTTTTAACTTTGGTGTGACCGCGTTAAATTATTTCGATATCATCTATTCCGTTTCGCCACCACATAATTTAGTACTACACTTCCATGTAACCCGCCATCAATTTCAGTTCTCAAGAAATCAAGTCAATTAAATAAATTGGTATTAATATTCAAATTCAAAAATATAATAAAAAAACACTACAAATGTACATTAGAAAAAAGTAAGTCAAAATGTAAAAAATCATGCAAAATAAAACATTACTATTGTACATTTCAAAAGTCAAAATGAAAATGTTAATATATCAGTCCAGCGGTTCTTAAGTTATAAGCGTAGTAACTAACACAACTTTCATTTATATATATATATATATATATATATATATATATATATATATATATATATATATATATATATATATATATATATATATATATATATATATATATATATATATATATATATATATATATATATATATATATATATATATATATATATATGATGGCGGGTTACATGGAAGTGTAGTACTAAATTATGTGGTGACGAAACGGAATAGATGATATCGAAATAATTTAACGCGGTCACACCAAAGTTAAAAGTAATTACTTTTTCAAAATCGCTAAAAAATCACGAAAAATAGATCTCATTGCAAAAATGCTCAAATCAGGAAAAAATCGAAAAAAATTTTCAATGGAATCAAATTTTAAAATAATAGTACATTCTATTGACAAACTTTGTAAGGATCTATAAAATTGACCGAAAAAGTCTAATGGGGCTCATTTCAAAGCATGGACATTCTTCTTTGATGTGGCAATAATCCGTCCAATGAGAGCTTAAAATGCAAAATTCTTTGGGAGTATAATCAGTAAAATACCAAATTTAAAGGGTGCAAAATATTAGAGTGAATGGGACTTTTAGTAGGAAAAGGATTTATATCGTTCCAAAAATTCTTCCGAAACAGTTAAGATACCTTAAATCGCCTCTGCAGGTCTTGATATCGATCATAACTCACGGATAAGGGTACAACCCGATTTCATATTTATATAACCATCTATGATTTAAGCTATTTTTGGGGTCTTGGACACTTTTTTCATTTTTTGGCCCTTATTTGACATTTTTGTTTCTAAGGGGGTAGATAACCTCTTCGCATAAAATTTGAAATTTTCAGAGTAGGGCCCATATTGGTATTGACCACATTCATCAATTGATTTGGCTAAAAAATTTTATTTATGCCACCCTGGGGTAGGGAACCATCATACAGATAATTGCCACATAGGAATTTATTTAAGTAAAGTCCCCACATTGGAGTATCCCCAAGTCCATTTTCACATCTAATGTGTGGTCAGAAAAGAAAATTTTGTATTCTATTGAATTTTTAACCCCCAAGAGAATATTGGTTGGGAACGTAGATTTGGGATGTGCATCCATATGAAATAAATTGTGGAAACATGAACAAATTACAAATATAAGAAAGTAGCACGGGACCGAATATTTGTTTAATCATCATTGAATTATCCTATGATGAAAATATGGACTTTATGCCATGTTTACGTTAGAACTTTTTGTAGGGTTAACCTACTTTGAGAGGATTTATTTGAAGTAAAAGTAATGGATATGACAATTTAAATCCAAATCCAGTGGGTTAACCCTCATATATATAAACGTACTTTTAAGGGGTCTCCAACTTACAATTTAAATGGCAAATAAAATGAATTCCCATCTTATCATTCTGCCCGCAATTATGAGGTGGATAAATCTATTTTTACTTATTTAAATCACGCGAAATGCTATGACATGCTATATTGTTCTGCTATATTTTTGATTTGGCCTCTATTTGTCATCTTGGATTATAAGGGGTAGAAGAAAGTTTTCAATGTAGGTCGATGTTTCGGAGTAGTGCCCATATAAAGAAGGTACCTCCTAATTTAACCACATTTCAAAGAATTTGGCTAATAATGCGTATTAGGGGGGGTGAAAATCTTACACTAAAATATCAACATATCTACAAATTTTAGAATTTTTATCCATGTTATAATACCCTCTCAAGTCCACCTTTTGGCGGACAAACAGACTGACATGGTTAGGGGGACTTATGAGGACTCTAATGCACAATCTAAGTTGCTAATGGGTTTAAAAAAGTAATTAACTTTGGCTATTCTTAAATCATTCAGCCCTCAATTATGTAGTATACAAAATACAGCAAATTCTAAATTACTGCTCATTTGACTGGAAGATTTTGCTACGATTTTTACCATATTAAAAAATTAATTTGATCCCTTATATGGCGATAAGATTGATATATACTTTTTAATACATTTGTATAGCACATCCACACAGTTGAAGCCCACGGTTTAAATATTGAAGCCCACTGGTTAAAAATGGGTACAGGTATTTTAAAACACTTTAAATCGACCTGTACGTGAACACTTATATCAGTCATATCTGTGAATAATTATGCTTGGGAATATATGCATAATAGACAAAAACTACGGGCCGGCAACGCGGACCGGGCCAGCTAGTAAAATATGTAAACTAAGCAATTAGTGGAATTCATTGTTGAAAATATAAAAGTCAAGTAAGATAAGTAAATAAATTATAGTTGGTTTGCTTCACAATTACGTATCTGTCCTAATGAAATACGATATAAATATTGCGACGTGCCAGGTTTAGACTACAGCCTGACATGAAAAAACTGCAACCAATTTCAGACTGCTGTCATTTCCAAGCCACTTGTCCGACAGCTGTTAAAATTATTCCAGTGACGCTTGTTTACAAGCGTACAAAAGCATTTTGGTGAGAATTTTCCAGAAAAAAATTATACGTGATGGAATTCAAGCGTGATAGTGTGATTTCTTTATATTTGGCTGGAAAACCACAAGTGCCTATCGTTGAAGCTAACCAGCATTTAAATGTGAATAAATCTTTTGTGGCTCGTACCATCCCTCGTTACCGTGATACGGAAGAAAACAGAAAGATCAGCAGAAATCTTTCGAAAAGTAAAGAAGCGACTTGATCGAAACCCTCGTCGCAATGGCCGAAAAATGACTATTCCATTCGACAAATATTGAAAAATTATCTCGGGGTAAGGCCATTGAAATTTCAAAAAGAGCAAGAACATACACCGCAACATAAAGAAAATAGACTCAAAAGAGCTAAAGAGTTGCTTCTCTTGGCCGAAAGTAATGAACTACCGAATTTGGTTTTCTCCGACGAGAAAACATTCGTTGTCCAGCAGTTTGTAAACAAAAAAAAAAAAAAAATGATCGTGTGCACCTTCAGTAGGCCACCAGTAATCAAGCGCATGGGCCGCCATAACAGCTCTCCGCTCGTATTCATTTAATTTTAATTTAAGCCTTGGGCACGCAATCATTTTGGCCGCAGACCTTGGACATTCCAAGAGGACTCAGCACGCGCCACCCAAGAATGGTTACAAAATGAAGTTCTTCGCTTCATTTTCAGCGCCACCTAAACCTCCAGATACCAATCCGTTGGACTATTGTGTCTGGAGTATTTTGGAAAGCAAGGTTGACACTAAAAAATACCAAAGTGTCGATCACCTCAAGCAAGCGCTTCGCCGGGAATGAGCCTTAAGGTGGAGGCTATTAAAAGTTCGGCCCGGCTGAACTTAATGTTTTTTATTTGTTTTTTTTTTTAATTCTTCAAGATCGTTCAAAACGGTGGAAGGTATTTAAAGTTCGGCCCGGTCGAACTTTGCTGCTTTTTTACCATGGAGGGTATATTACCTTTGTCCACCATACTATGGACGGTATATTTCCTTTGTCATTCCGTTTGTAACACCTCGAAATACTCATGTCAGACCCAACAGAGTATATATATTCTTCATCAGCGTAGAATTCTAAGACGATTTAGCCATGTCCATCTGTCCGTCTGTTGTAATCACGCTATCTTTCGAACGAATTGATATTTATTTTTTTCGGTAGGCAGGTTAAGTTCGTAAATTGGCCGATATTCGGTATTTTGATGATTTTACCGACATTATTGATCGGAATTGTTTCAAATTTAGTATTTGAAGTTCGAAATAGGTACTACAGCCTATGACAGAAAATTGTCTGTGCAGGTCCACGTCTTCGTATAGCCCCAAATAACGGTACCTCCTGATATTCGGTATTCCGATGATTTTAGCGACATTATTCACCGGAATTGTTTCAAATTTGGTATTTGAAGTTCGAAATGAATACTACAGCCTTAGACAGAAAATTGTCTGTGCAGGTCCACGTCTTCGTATAGCCCCCATATAACGGTACCTCCTGATATTCGGTATTCCGATGATTTTAGCGACATTATTCACCGGTATTTTTTCAAATTTAGTATTTGAAGTTCGAAATGGATACTACAGCCTATGACAGAAAATTGTCTGTGTAGGTCCACGTCTTCGTATAGCCCCCATATAACGGTTCCTCCCTATATTCGGTATTTTGGAGATTTTAGCGTCTTTATTCACCAAAATATTTTCAAATTACGCATTTGGAGTTCGTAATGGAAACTACAGTCTTTGACAGATCTTCGTATAGGCCCCATATACCAGTACCTCCCTATATGCGGTATTTTGACGAGTTTAGGTACAATACTCACCGAAATTGTTTGAAATGTCGTATTTGAAGTTCGAAATGGACGCTACAGCCTATGACAAAAAATTTGTCTACGCAGGTTCAGGTCTTCGCACAGCCCCGATATAACGGTACATCCCTATATTCGATATTTTGATGATTTTAGCTATATTATTCACCGTTTATTTCAAGTTCCGAATTTGAATTTAGTAATGACTTGTGACAAACAATGCTTGTGTGGGTCCACGTCGTATAGGCACCAATATAACGGCTATATTCGGTATTTTTAAAATTTGAACAAATTTTTTTTCAGGATTTTATTTATAAATTCATTCCAAATGCTGGAGCGTATTCAAAGTTCGGCCCGGCCGAACTTACTGCTTTTTAACTTCGATTTTAATTTGGACACTTCAGAAATCTTCCTTTCCCCCCACACTCCCGTAATGTGATGTCTGACATGTGTGCTTGCCGTGTGAGATTGGAATTAGTGCAATAAATAAAATTGCAATGATTCTATTTGATGTTGCTAGTTTTGTGTGGTTTTCTTTTTTCCTGTTTTCCAACGCATTCAATTCTAGTGGCTTGATATTCTACGCAGCCAGCCGTGTGTGTATGTTTGAGTTTGGATATTGTGATGCTGGCTGGCTGTCTGGTAGATTCTATGATGGCTTTTGTGGCAGGATAAAATGAATGAAATGATTGAAATATGTAACAACAGCAACAATAACAACACCGAAAATATAGCTATTTAGACTAATTTGTGGTTCAGAATTGTTTCTTTTTTCTTTGCATTTATTTTTCAAAACGGATGTAATTTGATTTTAATGTAAAAATGTAATATTTATAACAACACATCAGACATTGACATTGTCGGTTGGTTGACTGGCTGGTTGTTCAGCCGGCGTCGTCGTCATCATCAACATCTCTGATGTGAACAAAATGCATTATCGCAGTAATTTGAATTTTTGAATTTTGTCTATCACATAAATTTGAATATTTTTTTTAAAAAAATCACAACATTTTATATTTAAAGTGTCACTAAAATATGCAAATGGCAATTGTGATATGGTGCTCCAAAAGTATAAAGTGAGGGAAGTGGTGTGTTGTATGTTTCAGTTCCAAACAAAACGCACACATGAGTCCTGCAGCAAACGATTGATTTGTAGTCTCATAAAAATGTCAGTTATTCCTGGGATTCGAAAGCGTATACCGACAACTATTTACATTTAGTTTTCGATTATGTACAAATGAAAGATTTATTTGACCATTTCTGGCATCATCGGCAACAACAACAATACCACCACATACAGGAATGACAACAAAAATGAAACAACATTTGTTACTTCCTGGTATTTGAAATATTTCAATTTATTGTTGAAAGATATGAAACATTCAAATCGATATGAATGGCCAATGTTTTTTTTTTTATCATTTGTTTGGGGGAGAGGTCGAGAAAAAAAACTTTGAATGAATTTCCCCCAAACATAATCAAATTGAAAGAGCATAGATGTCATAAATTTGCTATCTGTCCCTGCTGGTTGGGCTTGTTTCAAATATCAAAAATCTGTATATTTACATTTATTTTTGCTGATAGGGGAAATTATGTATTTTTTCAATGACAACATTTTGGGAGAAATTTTTATTTGATTGCAATTTTTTTGATACTTCACAATTATTCGGGATGTGGCGCTTCAGATTCTTTCAATAGCATGAAGAAGTTGGCTACATAATACATGGTTATTCCCTATAGATATTTGATGATTTTTTTCGCTATGATACAATAAATATAATGTAGGTCCGTGGTGGAAATACCAGGAAGCAAGTTTGGCGAAAATTACAATGGATCAATTAAGGTATATTTACTAGGTGACACTTTTTAATTAAGAATATATAAAAATATTATTTTTCCAGAAAATATATATATATATATACAACAATAAAATGGTAAATGTGTGAAACATTGTTTTCCGTTTTTATACCCTACAACACTATGTGTTGGGGGTATTATAAGTTTGATTGGGCCAAAAATTATGTAACACCTCGAAATATTGGTTTCCCACATAGGAAAGTATATATGGATCCTCCTATCTCGCCGAGATGAGTCGATCTAGCTATGTATGTCCGTCCGTCCGTCTGTCCGTCTGTCCATGTTAGTTTGTAATCAAGCTGCAGGTCGCAATTATGAACCGATCCTCACGAAATTGAAAATGGAGGTGGGGTTATGGTCAGAATAGAACCCTATTGTTTTTGGAGATAATAGCACGATATTAAGGGATTGAAATGGACCAAAAACAGAAAAATTTCCCTATTTTGCAGTTGCTCTATAGGTCACAATTATGAATCAATTAACGCGAAAATTTATATGGAGTTAGAGTTTAGGAGTGGGCAGAAACCTACCAATCGGGCAATAATTAGCGGGTAAAATAGACCCTAAATTGTATGTAAGAAAATAGGAAAATTTACACAAAATTTACACGAATATTTTCAATCCCAGCCTAATCACAAATACATTAAAAGAGCGCTTCTGACCATTACAGTGATACTAATAGCCAAGAAATCGGATATATAGCAAAATAGGTATAATATATATGTTTACAATATTGATCTTATTTTTTCTTCTTATAAATCAAGAACCGCTGGGCCGATTTTCACATTTCCCATCAATTCGGAATGGCCTCTTGCCAGAAAACGATAAAGTCTAAGGAAATCGCGGAAAAAAAAGAATTAAAGCCTATTGTTCTTAAGATGTACATTTAGAGGTGCAAATGGACTAAAAAATTTAATTTTTTCTAATTTTGTAGTCGCTCTATAGGCCACAATTGAAACTAATCGACACGGAATTTCGCATCGGAAGAGAGTTAAGAACAGGGAAGAAGTCTAGCATGTTGGATGACCATTGGATTACATTTAGCTGTAAAATGGACCACAACTTTCACAACTTTTGCCAAATGCTCCGGGCCAAAAAACTAAGGGTAACCTTAGGGCGGGGCTCTTTGACATTATTTCAAAAACGAAATCTTCCAAAATGGATTTGGATATTAAGGGACTTCGAACATATTGTAGTGTTGTAGGGTATCACATGGTCGGCTCCGCACGACTTTGCTTGCGACCTTTGCTTACTTGTTTTCTTTTGAAATTGGTCAGAATCGTTTGAAATTCATATATAGCTCCCATATATATCTTCAACCGATTTCGGGTTAATTGTGCACCAAATGCCAGTCCACATGACCTGAATTTTGGGACATCCGACAGAATTCAGACTTGAAGCAAGTACATCAAATTTGGTTAAAATTGGTTCAGATATAGCTATAGCCCCCACATATATGTTTAAACCGATTTGTGGTTTTAAGTCCCTCAAATTCCACGATATTTGATACCGGACATCAGATATAGTTCGAAAATACTTCTGTCAAATTTTTGTCGAGATTGGTTCAGATTTTTATATACCTTCGAAATACATTTTCATCCGATGTTACCTTTATTTTTCGCCCGGGTAGATTTTTTCATATTCAATCGATTCTGTTCCATTCTGTGAAGTTCGATACGGTATATTATTGCTCCAATAAATATTTTTTTTAAATATAATTCTTATTGAAGTCATATCATGCACTTTACAGCAATGAAATTTGGTACTAGTTGTACAAAAGCCGCTGTCAAATTTGTTGAAAATCGATTCAGAGTTGGATATAGTCGCGTCCAAATAAGTTTCATAGTTGGTATGATCTACTTCACATAAATTCCCAATTGGTTGGTATTGAGTGAACAGATAATGCTTGAAATTTGAAAGTTTGTATTAGGATCGCTATTCGTGTGTAGCCTGGATATATGGATGAAGCTTCGGTGTACTAAATATATAAATGTACGTAAAGTACTAAATAGTACTTCATTTACTACATAAATTTCTGAAATTAATATTTAGATTACTGATGGTATAACATACATTTGAGATTTGGCAGAGATGATTAAGAAATGCGTCCTACATTTGTACGAAAGGTACTTTATGGTACTATACTTGGTATTGGGTGAAGGAGTTAGGTTGGAATCGTCAAATAGGATCTGTAATTGAAATATGAAGGTGGTTTGAGGAAATGTGTACTACAATTGATCGAAAAGTACTAAATGATACTAAATTTGGCATTGGGTTAAAGAACAGACCTGAAATCCTTAAATTTGATATAGAGGTCATTGTTGCTATCTGGTAATGAGAAATCACTAAATGATAGTAAATTGTGTATTGGGAGAAATTTGATATGAATGGTACTGTTTGTATCTGCGGCTAAAAGAATGATCTGGTTTTGAATATACGTACTATCATTGTACTAAATTTGGTAATGGGGGCCAAAATCTTGAAATTTGATATTCGTATTTGAGGTTGAGATATGGCTATTGTTTTGAAAATGCGTACTATAACTGTTAAAAAAAAACAAAAAAAAAAAAAAACAAGTACTTAGAATACCCTCCACCATTTGGAACGGATTAGAAAATTTTCAAAAAAATAAAATCCATTAAAAATTCTTTTAAAATCGTTAAAAATCTAATATATGTATGTGCCGATATATGGGGGGATATACGATATTGTGGACTTATAAAGACAAATCTATGTCTGGGTGTAAAGTACTCACAGGGAACTCCTTGTGTGGATTTTCAGATAACTTTATTGGTAAAAGTGGCTAAAATCATCAAAATAACGAATAAAATCATCAAAATACCGGGGAGTACCGTTATATGGGGGCTATACGATATCGTGGACCGATATAGCACATCTTCGAACTTGACCTGCCTGCAGACAAAAGAGAGATCTGTGTAAAATTTTAGCTTCCTCTCTTAATTCGTTTACACTGTAGCGTGATTACAACAGACGGACGGATGGACAGACGGACCGACATTTCTAAATCGTCTTATAATTTTACGCTGATCAAATGTCTAAAATGATTATTTCGATGAGTTACAAACGGAATGATGAACTTAATATACCTTCCATACTATGTATGGTGAAGGGTATAAAAACACGTTAAAAAGCAGTAAGTTCGGCCGGGCCGAACTTTGAATACCCTTCACCATTTGGAACGAATTTGGAAATTTTCAAAAAATATAATCTGTTAAAAATTCTGTTAAACTCTTAAAAATACCGAATATAGCCGTTATAATGGGGTCTACATGGACATTGTTTGTCATAAGCCGTTGCCAACTTGAAATAAACGGTGAATAATGTAGCTAAAATCATTAAAATTCCGTATATAGGGAGGTATCGTTATATCGGAGCTATACGAAGACCTGAATCTGCAAAGACAATTTTCTGTCATAGGCTGTAGCATCTATTACGATCTTCAAATACGACATCTCAAACAATTTCGGTGAGTATTGTACTTAAAATCGTCAAAATTCCGCATATAGGGAGGTAATTACATATGAGGCCTATACGAAGAGCTGGACCTGCATAGACAATTTTCTGTCACAGACTGTAGATCGCATTACGAATCCTATAAACGTAGTTTGAAACAATTCCGGTGAACAATAACGATACAATCATCAAAATACCGAATATTGGGAGGTACCGTTATGTGGGGGCTATATGAAGACGTGACCTGCGTAGAAAATTTTCTGTCATAGGCTGTAGTATCCATCACGAACTTCAAATACCAAATTTGAAACAATTCCGGTGAATAATGTCGCTAAAATCATCAATATACCGAATATAAGGAGGTACCGTTATATGGGGGCTATACGAAGACGTGGACCTACATGGACCATTTACGAACTTAACCTGCCTGCTGGAAAAATAAACATGTGTGCAAAATTTTAGCCTTGTTTCTCTATTCGTTCGAATGATTGTGTGATTGCAACAGACAGACGGACAAACAGACATCGCTAAATCGACTTAAAATTTTACGCTGATCAAGAATATATATACTTTATTGGGTCTGACATGAGTATCTCGAGGAGTTACAAACGGAATGACAAAGTTAATATACCCTGCATAGTATGGTGGAGGGTATAAAAAACTAAATGCAAATGTTTTGAAAGGATAGGCATAAAATTCTGGAATTTGAAATTTATATAACTATTGGTTTTTGAGGTTGAGAATTGAATTGTTCGAGAAGTACTATATTGAACAAAATGTGATATTGGATGAAGGGACAGAGCTTAAACCGTGACATTTTGAGATGTAAAATGGTTTTGCAAATGAGTGCTAAAATTTTACGAAAAGTATTAAACGTCACTAAATTTGATATTGAGTAAATGCATAGAGCTGAAATCCCGAAATTTTATATTGAAGTCTCTCACACCACAACCTCTTTATTATCTTCTTATATATATATATATATATATCTATATATATAAATGTAAGTTGTGTTAGTTACTACGCTTATAACTCAAGATC
The DNA here is from genome assembly GCF_030504385.1 of Musca domestica. NCBI lineage: Eukaryota > Metazoa > Arthropoda > Insecta > Diptera > Muscidae > Musca > Musca domestica. The sequence continues at coordinate 5,622,146 of NW_026712340.1, read as the reverse complement.
CGCTGATCCGATTTTAACGATTCATACAAATTCGGAATTGTCTCTTTTCCGAAAAGGATAATATTCAAAAAAATCGCGTAAAAATGTGATATATTAACATTTTCATTTTGACTTTTGAAATGTACAATAGTAATGTTTTATTTTGCATGATTTTTTTCCATTTTGACTTACTTTTTTCTAATGTACATTTGTAGTGTTTTTTTATATATTTTTTAATTCGAATATTAATACCAATTTATTTAATTGACTTGATTTCTTGAGAACTGAAATTGATGGCGGGTTGCATGGAAGTCAGTCAAATGATATCGAAATAACTTAACGCGGTTAGACCAATGTTAAAAGATAATTACTTTTTCAAAATCGCTAAAAACACGATAAAAGAGATGTAATGGCAAAAATTCTCAAATCGGGAAAAATCGAAAAAAAATCAATGGAAATTGACTAGATATGGAAATAATCCATCCAATGAGAACTTAAAATGCAAAATTCATTGGGACTGCAACCAGTGAAATACCGAATATGAAGAGCACTGTTATATGCGAACTATATAAAATAGTGGAGCAAATTGAAAATTTGTAAAGAAAAGGATACATTTCCTCGAAAAATTCTTCCGAAACCTTAAAAGTAACCTTAACTCCCATGAAACGTTATACGGTGACTATGCGCTATCATCAGTAGTCAGTTTGGTTGGTACATAACAATCCCAAAAAGGGGGGATCAAACGTTTTTAGGGTCCATTTTATATAGTTTAACCAAACACAAAGGGCCTCAAATATTTTGCTCTATACTTCGCAAAAGTTACCATAGAGTTTTAAATTTTTCCTAGGGGTTTCATGAATAATCAGTTGTTCAAAATATATATCAGATGTATATCAAATGTTGGTAATTTGAGATTTTAAGAAGAACAACACATTTTTTCAAATAATTATAAGAATAGGACCATGCTTTGGTATAACCCTTATATGTGAACCTATTTCTTTCATATTACAATAATCCGCCCAATGAGAACTCAAAATGCAATTCATTGGAGCAAAATGGTGCAAAATGGTAGAGCGAATTGGACATTTAGGAAAAAAAAAAACTTTCAAGATATCTTAAATCGCTTTTGCAGGTCACGATATATGACCCCCGGATAAGGGTACACTCCTTTTTCAAGTATAGTTTACATTTTAACCATATTTTACTCATACGCATTTTAGCAAAAGTTGGTAATTTGGGAAGAAACCATCCTCGCAAAAAATGATCACGTTTTGGTATAACCATTATATAATTTAAGCTATATTCGGGGTTTTCGACATTTTTCTTTCATTTTTCAGGCCTTTATTTGACATCTTTGTTTCTACGGGTGTAAAAAACCTCTTCTCATAATATTTTGACTTTTGGAGTAGAGTCCATCTTGGTCTTGATCACATTCATCAATTGATTTGGCTAAAAAATTGTATTTAGGCTACTCTGGGATAGAGAATCGTCTTACAGATAATTGTCCACATAGGCATTTATTTGAGTATAGTTCCCACATTAGTGTACCCGCAAATCCACCTTCCTAACCAATGTTTGGTCAGAAAAAAAAATTTGGTGTACTATTGAATTTTTAACTCTCAAGAGAATATTGGCTGGGAACGTAGATGTGGGATGTACGTCTACATGCTTTGATCTCCGAAATATCAAATTGTGGCAGAAACATGAAAAAATCACGAATATTATTTTTTGGATCGTTATTGAATTATACTATGAAGAAAAATATGGACTTTATGGGTTTTCCAACACACAATTTAAATGACAAAAATAAATTAATTCCTATCTTAAGGTAATGGGTGTAAAAGACCAATTATCTTTGACTATTTTGAAATCATTCAGATCAGTGTTCTATAATGCCTTAAAAAATATGCCTTAAAAACTAAAAGTACGGGCCGGCAACGCGGACCGGGCCAGCTAGTATCTATATATATAAATGTAAGTTGTGTTAGTTACTACGCTTATAACTTAAGAACCGCTGGACTGATTTTAACGATTCACACAAATTCGGAGTTGTCTCCTCTCCGAAAAGGATAATATCCAAAAAAATCGCGTAAAAATGTGATATATTAACATTTTCATTTTGACTTTTCAAATGTACAATAGTAATGTTTTATTTTGCATGATTTTGTTTCCATTTTGACTTACTTTTTTCTAATGTACATTTGTAGTGTTTTTTATATTTTACTAGCTGGCCCGGTCCGCGTTGCCGGCCCGTAGTTTTTGTCTATTATGCATATTTGTCAAAGCATAATTATTCACAGATATGACTGATATAAGTGTTCCCGTACTGGTCGATTAAAAGTGTTTTAAAATAGCTGTACCCACATTTAAGCCGTGGGCTTCAAAGGTGTGGATGTGCTATACAAATCTATTAAAAAGTATATATCAATCTTATCCCCATGTAAGGGATCAAATTAATTTTTAGTATGGTAAAAATCGTAGCAAAATCTTTCAGTGAAATGAGCAGTAATTTGGAATTTGCTGTATTTTGTACACCTCATAATTGAGCGCTGAATGAATTAAGAATAGCCAATGTTAATTACTTTTTTAAGCCATTAGCAACTCAGATTTTCCATTAGCGTTCTTATAAGTCCCCCTAAGGGGACAATTCTAAAATTTGTAGATATGTTCATATTTTTGTGTAAGTTTTCACCCCCCAAATACACATTTTTAGCCAAATCCTTTGAAATATGGTAAAATCAGGAGATACTTTTATATGGGCACTACTCCGAGACATCGACCTACATTGAAAACATTCTTCTAGCCCTTATAATCCAATATGACAAATAGAGACCAAATCAAAAATTTAACAGAACAACTTAGCATGTCAAACTGAAAAACATTCCGCGTGATTTAAATGAGTAAAAATAGTTTTATCCACCATATTATCATATAGATGTATTTCCCAAATCTACGTTTCCAACCAATATTCTCTTGAGAGTTACAAATTCAATAGAATACAAAATTTTCTTTTCTGACCACACATTATATGTGAAAGTGGACTTAGGAAAATACTCCAATGTGGGGACTTTACTTAAATAAATTCCTATGTGGCAATTATCTGTATGATGGTTCCCTAAGCCCTTAGAGACAAAGATGCCAAATAAGGGCCAAAATATGAAAAAAGTGGCCAAGACCCCAAAAATAGCTTAAATCGATATCATGACCTGCAAAAGTGATTTAAGGTATCTTGAATGTTTGGGAAGAATTCCTGGAAGGATAGAAATCCTTTTCTTACTAAAAGTCCCATTCGCTCTATTATTTTGCACCCTTTAAATTTGGTATTTTACTGATTGTACTTCCAAAGAATTTTGCATTTTGAGCTCTCATTGGACGGATTATTGTCACATGAAAGAAGTAGTTCCATGCTTTGAAATGAGCTCCATTAGGCTTTTTCTGTCATTTTTGGTTGTTTAAATGTGTTCGCAAATACAAATTAAAAAAAATGACAAAATTAGAATAACAAATTGAAAAAATCTTCAACTTGTTCGCTGATTTATTACAGCAAATGTTTAAAGACCCTTACTATTATTTTAAAAATCGATTCCACTGAAAATCTTTTCGATTTTTTCCCGATTTGATAATTTTTGCAATGAGATCTCTTTTTCGTGATTTTTTAGCGAATTTGAAAAAGTAATTATCTTTTAATTAATAATTATCTTTCTTTTGGTGTGACCGCGTTAAATTATTTCGATATCATCTATTCCGTTTCGCCACCATATAATTCGGTATTACACTTCCATGTAACCCGCCATCAATTTCAGTTCTCAAGAAATCAAGTCAATTAAATAAACTGGTTTTAATATTCGAATTCAAAAATAAAATATAAAAAACACTACAAATGTACATTAGAAAAAAGCCAGTCAAAATAGAAAAAAATCATGCAAAATAAAACATTACTATTGTACATTTGAAAAGTCAAAATGAAAATGTTAATATATCACATTTTTACGCGATTTTTTTGGATATTATCCTTTTCGGAGAGGAGACAACTCCGAATTTGTATGGATCGTTAAAATCAGTCCAGCGGTTCTTAAGTTATAAGCGTAGTAACTAACACAAGTTACATTTATATATATAGATTTTTGAATTCGAATATTAATACTAATTTATTTAATTGACTTGATTTCTTGAGAACTGAAATTGATGGCGGGTTACATGGAAGTGTAGTACCGAATTATGTGGTGGCGAAACGGAATAGATGATATCGAAATAATTTAACGCGGTCACACCAAAAGAAAGATAATTATTAATTAAAAGCGATTTTTCAAAATCGCTAAAAAATCACAAAAAAGAGATCTCATTGCAAAAATTCTCAAATCGGGAAAAAATCGAAAAAATTTCAGTGGAATCGAATTTTAAAATAATATTCTGACTATTCTGAAATCAGTCTGCCTTCAATTATGATGTGGATAAAACTATTTTGACTTATTTAAGTCACGTGATTTTTTCAGTTTGACACTGCTATATTTTTGATCTGGCCTTTATTTGTCATCTTGGATTATTAGGGGTGAAGAAAGTTTTCAATGTAGGTCGATGTTTTGCAGTAGTGTCCATATAAAGGTACTTCCTGATTTTACCATATTTCAAAGGATTTGGCTAAAAATGTGTATTTGTATTTAAACATATTTACAAATTTTAGAATTTTTTCCATATAATAGTACCTCTTCAAGTCCACCTTTTGGCGGACAAACAGAACGACATGGTTAGGGGGACTTAGAAGAACTCTAATGGACAATCTGAGGTGCTAATGGCTTTAAAAAAGTAATTAACTTTGGCTATTCTTAATTCATTCAGCCCTCAATTATGAGGTGTACAAAATACAGTAAATTCCAAATTACTGCTCATTTGACTGAAAATTTTGCATACTAAAAATTAATTTGATCCCTTACATGGTTATAAGATTGATGTATACTTTTTAATAGATTTGTATAGCACATCTGCACCTTTGAAGCCCACGGTTTAAATATTGAAGCCCACGGCTTAAATATGGGTACAGGTATTTTAAAACACTTTTAATCGACCAGTACGCGAACACTTATATCAGTCATATCTGTGAATAATTATGCTTTGACAAATATGCATAATAGACATTTTGACTTTCGAATGTACATTTGTTGTGGTTTCTTTTTTTTATGGAATTCTAATATGATGTTTAGTTTTTTTGGGTAGTTTAAAGCGACAACGCATAAATCTGTTATTTATAGATTTTATGTATTTATTGGGTAATACGAATAATATAATTTCAGAAGAGAATAAGATATGAAAATTCTAAAATCGGGAAAAATCTAAAATTTTTCAATGAAATCGAATTTCAAAATAATAGTACATTTTAAAGACACACTTCATAAGGACCTTTAAAAATTTGCCGTAAAAAAAATCAGCGAACCAGTTGAAGATTATTTGTCTTTTCTCAATCCTTTCTTTTTTCTATATTGAAGTGTACATTTCTTATTGTTTTCAATTATGAATGAATAATATTAAAAATGAAATGAGTGTGTAATACGATTTTACATGGCGATCTTTCATGTATAAAATTGGCATCTAGCTTTCAACTCCAGGACCTTCAGCTGGAAGATGCGAACACATTTATACAAACAAAAATGACCGAAAAAGCGTTATGGGGTTCACTTCAAAAAGTGGACCTGTTTCTTTCATATGACAATAATTCGTCCAATGAGAACTCAAAATGCAAAATACATTGGGACTGCAATCCGTGAAATAACGACTATAAAGGACGTAAAATAGTAGAGCGAATTCCTTCCAGAAAAATTTTCCAAACATTCAAGATACCTTTAATCGCTTTGGCAGGTAATGATATGGGTCATAACCTCCGATAATGGAACAACCCGATTTCAAGTGTATTCTACATTTTAACCATATTTTTCGTACTAATTTTACCTTATGTTGATAATTTAAAAAAAAAAAAACATCCTTGCAAGAAATGATCACGTTTTAGTATCACCATCATATGATTTAAGGTATTTTCGGGGTCTTGGCCACTTTTTCCATTTTTTTGGCCCTAATTTGACATCTTTGTTTCTAAGGGGGAAGAAAACCTCTTCTCATAACATTTTTATTTTTTTTTTTTTTTGGGTAAAAAACCCTGAGGTAGAAAACAATCTTACAGATAATTATCCACATATGCATTTATTTAAGTATAGTCCTCACATTAGTATACCCCCAAGTCCACTTTCCCAACCAATGTGTGGTCACAAAAGAAAATTTGGTATTCTACTGAATTTGTAACCCCCAAGAGAATATTGGTTGGGAACGTAGATTTGGGATGTACGTCTATATGAAAAAAACTCCGAAATGTCAATCTGGGACTTATTCAGTCGGAAATTGTGGCAGAAACATGAAAAAAATACGAAATTAGAAAATAACACGAGACCGAACATTTCTTTAATCCTCATTGAATTGATGAAAAATGTGAACTTTATTGGATCTCCATCGCACAATTTAAATGACAAAAAATGTATGCCCAAAAGAGTATTTTTTTGGATATTCTGACAACATTCTGCCTTCAAGTATGAGGTGAACAAAACTAAATACCAAGCAGTACGGGATTTTAAAAGTTGGAAATACAAATTCAAAATTATAGATCATTTGAATGAAAATGTTAAGCTTTTTACAACAATAAAAATTGAGCTGAATTTTCACATTGGGCTATAATAGAAGTTCTTTATCATAAAGGTATTTAACACAAAAATTAATTTCTATTATTCATGGAGTCATTACTTATAATCAAAATTAGAGTCATTATAATGGAGTCATTACTTATAATGAAAATTGTGCCGCTTACATAAGTCAAATCTGTGATGCTTTAAAAAATACGCATTAAAGACTAAAAGTACGGCCGGCAACGCGGACCGGGCCAGCTAGTATATATATAAATGTAAGTTGTGTTAGTTACTACGCTTATAACTCAAGATCCGCTGATCCGATTTTAACGATTCATACAAATTCGGAATTGTCTCTTTTCCGAAAAGGATAATATTCAAAAAAATCGCGTAAACATGTGATATATTAACATTTTCATTTTGACTTTTGAAATGTACAATAGTAATGTTTTATTTTGCATGATTTTTTTTCCATTTTGACTTACTTTTTTCTAATGTACATTTGTAGTGTTTTATTTTTTTATTTTTTTTTAATTCGAAATTGAAATTGATGGCGGGTTGCATGGAAGTCAGTCAAATGATATCGAAATAACTTAACGCGGTTAGACCAATGTTAAAAGATAATTACTTTTTCAAAATCGCTAAAAACACGATAAAAGAGATGTAATGGCAAAAATTCTCAAATCGGGAAAAATCGAAAAAAAAAAATTAATGGAAATTGACTAGATATGGAAATAATCCATCCAATGAGAACTTAAAATGCAAAATTCATTGGGACTGCAACCAGTGAAATACCGAATATGAAGAGCACTGTTATATGCGAACTATATAAAATAGTGGAGCAAATTGAAAATTTGGAAAGAAAAGGATACATTTCCTCGGAAAATTCTTCCGAAACCTTAAAAGTAACCTTAACTCCCATGAAACGTTATACGGTGACTATGCGCTATCATCAGTAGTCAGTTTGGTTGGTACATAACAATCCCAAAAAGGGGGGATCAAACGTTTTTAGGGTCCATTTTATATAGTTTAACCAAACACAAAGGGCCTCAAATATTTTGCTCTATACTTCGCAAAAGTTACCATAGAGTTTTAAATTTTTCCTAGGGGTTTCATGAATAATCAGTTGTTCAAAATATATATCAGATGTATATCAAATGTTGGTAATTTGAGATTTTAAGAAGAACAACACATTTTTTCAAATAATTATAAGAATAGGACCATGCTTTGGTATAACCCTTATATGTGAACCTATTTCTTTCATATTACAATAATCCGCCCAATGAGAACTCAAAATGCAATTCATTGGAGCAAAATGGTGCAAAATGGTAGAGCGAATTGGACATTTAGGAAAAAAAAAAACTTTCAAGATATCTTAAATCGCTTTTGCAGGTCACGATATATGACCCCCGGATAAGGGTACACTCCTTTTTCAAGTATAGTTTACATTTTAACCATATTTTACTCATACGCATTTTAGCAAAAGTTGGTAATTTGGGAAGAAACCATCCTCGCAAAAAATGATCACGTTTTGGTATAACCATTATATAATTTAAGCTATATTCGGGGTTTTCGACATTTTTCTTTCATTTTTCAGGCCTTTATTTGACATCTTTGTTTCTACGGGTGTAAAAAACCTCTTCTCATAATATTTTGACTTTTGGAGTAGAGTCCATCTTGGTCTTGATCACATTCATCAATTGATTTGGCTAAAAAATTGTATTTAGGCTACTCTGGGATAGAGAATCGTCTTACAGATAATTGTCCACATAGGCATTTATTTGAGTATAGTTCCCACATTAGTGTACCCGCAAATCCACCTTCCTAACCAATGTTTGGTCAGAAAAAAAATTTGGTGTACTATTGAATTTTTAACTCTCAAGAGAATATTGGCTGGGAACGTAGATGTGGGATGTACGTCTACATGCTTTGATCTCCGAAATATCAAATTGTGGCAGAAACATGAAAAAATCACGAATATTATTTTTTGGATCGTTATTGAATTATACTATGAAGAAAAATATGGACTTTATGGGTTTTCCAACACACAATTTAAATGGCAAAAATAAATTAATTCCTATCTTAAGGTAATGGGTGTAAAAGACCAATTATCTTTGACTATTTTGAAATCATTCAGATCAGTGTTCTATAATGCCTTAAAAAATATGCATTAAAAACTAAAAGTAGGGGCCGGCAACGCGGACCGGGCCAGCTAGTATTAATATACACCAGAATGAATAATTGTAATAGTCTCATAACTTCCAATACATATTATAATTCCCCAAAAAAATGAATTCAATACAAAGAGAAAATTTGTGTTTCCAGGTCAAAAGTTCAAATTTAAAGGTGTTCACATTTTCGATGTCCTTGTTAAGATATTTTCCTATCGCAAATCCTGCCAATAATTTATTAGGCAATCACTTCGAATGATTCATTGTAGTTCATAAATTTATTTAGTCAAACAATGGTCTAAATGAATGGTGGTGGCACATGGAAAATATATTGCACCAACATTCGAACCTAACAGGGTGTGTATGAGTGTGTATTGAAGAGAGTCGTAAAGGTATGTAGGCAAATATGTAGTCATATAAGTTTAATATGGTCTCGAGCTGGTATCAAAATGTAGTAAACTCAGACGATGCCAAACTGAAAAAGTAAAAAAACTATAAGTTCGGCCTGGCCGAACTTTGAATACCCTCCACCATTTGCATCGAATTTGACAATTTTCAAAAAAAAAAAAAAAAAAATTATTAAAAAAAATATTTGGTAATTTTCAAGAAAAAAAAAATCGGTTAAAAATTTTGTTAAAATCTTAAAAATACTGAATGTAGCCGTATATTAGAGTCTTTACGAGGACATGGACCTGTATAGGCAACTTTTGTCATTAGCTATTACATATATATTCACAAGCGAATCTTAAAAAAATCAGTTTATAATGTAGCTTAAATCATCAAAATTCCGAATATAGGAAGGTACCATGGGAATTATAAAACGTGGACCTGCACAGACAGTTTTCTGTCATAGGCTGTAGTATCCATTACCAACTTCAAATACTAAATTTGAAAAAAAAAAATCCTGGTAAATAATGTCGCTTAGATCATAAAACTACCGAACATCGGCGGTACCGTTTTATGGGGGCTATACGAAGAGGTGTACTTACATGGTCCATTTTCTGTCTTAGGTTGTCGTATTCATTACGAACTTCAAATAACAAATTTGAAACAATTCCGGTAAATAATGTCGCTAAAATCATCAAAATGCGGAATATCGGGAGGTACAGTTATATGGGAGCTATACAAAGGCGTGTATCTGTTCTAACAATTTTCTGTCATGGGATGTAGTATCCATTACGAACTTCAAATGCGAAATTTGGAACAATTCCGGCAAATAATGCTAAAATCATCAAAATACCAAATATCGGGAGGTATCCCTATATTGGGGCTATATGAAGACGTGGACCTACTTGGTCCATTTTGTGTCTTAGTCTGTAGTATTCATTACGAACTTCAAATACAAATTTGAAACAACTTCGGTAAATAATGTCGCTAAAATCATCAAAATATCGAATATCGGAATGTACCGTTATATGGGGGCTATACGAAGACGTGGATCTGCACAAACAAATTTCTGTCAGCCTGTGTTAGGCTGTAGAATCTATTACGAACTTCAAATAACAAACTTGAAACAATTCCGGTGAATAATGTCGCTAAAATCATCAAAATACCGAATATCGGGATGTACCGTTATATGGGGACTACACCAAAACGTGGAACTACATGGCTCATTTTCAATACCAAAAGTCCTGCAGACATGATATATATATGAGTAAATTTTATCAATCTACTTCATTTCGTTCGGAAGCTAGAGTGATTTCCACAGACGGATAGACGGACAGACATCGCTAAATCGACATAGAATGTTATGCTGATCAAGAATATATATATAATTTGTAGGGTCTAAAATGTATATTTCGAGGTGTTACAAACGGAATGACAAACTTAATATACCCTCCATACTATGGGGGAGGGTATAAAAGACATAGAGTGGCCATTTTTATTTACGCTTGTTTTTGTACGCCAAACATATGTCATTGAAATACATTTTTAAATTGCATTTTATTTCCCTTTCTCTTTCTCTCTCTCTCTCTCTCTGTTTCATCTTTAATTGAACATCATACTAAATTCATTCCAATCCTCACAATTGCCCTTGGCATATTCCGTCATGCAGGAGATTAGGTCACGTGAAAATTGACACTTTTCACGACGTCTCTGCGATTCCAAGTAACGAAAGCATTCCTGAATGGTGTCAGTGTAGAAATTTTTCAACTCACGGCCACGCATGTCCTTGGTGAGGCCATAGAGTACCTTATGGCGATCAGGATAGCTGTTTTTATTTAACTGAAAATAACAATGTATTTTATGAGCCAAGTAGTTAATCATAGCCAAATTTTGCTCTTACCATATTCATTTCTTCAAAGAAACAATGGACAATGCAGGCACTGTCCGAAGATGAAGAATTACTGTTGTTATTGTTGCTGTTGTTGTTGCCGCTGTTGTTTATGTTTCTATTGCTATTAGAATTATTATTTCGATTTCTATTGTTATTATTTTGATTATTATTATTATTATTGTTGTTGTTATTATTACGATTATTATTATTATTATTGTTATTTTGATTGTTGCCATATCGTCCGGTTTGTGTGGATCCACCACCTTGATTTCTTTGGTTTTGCGACTGCCATTGATTACTACTCCCTGTATTTGATCTATTGGAATTTTCGGAACGCCCGCGATTGCTTTGATTTCCATAGCGATTTTCGTCATGGTTTCCATTGCCACCACCGCGGTCGTTATTATCATTGTTCTGATTTCTACCACCCCCACCACCACCCGATCCTCTGCCATTATTATTGTAATAACCATTCTGATTACTTTGTTGATAGTTATTTCTTTGTGAATATTGACTGCCACCACCACCACGACCACCATTCTCATTACTATCTCCACCACCCTCATTACTCTCATCACTGTCGTCATAATCACGATAATTATTGTAATTTGTCCTTTGATTGTAACGTCCTTGTGACTGTTGCTGTTGTTGTTGATTTTGTTGCTGCTGCTGATTACTTTGCATATTGAAAACATTTTCACCAAATTTCCTCATACAATTTCGGGCAACTCTTTTCAACTCAGCCTCTGAAGGACCATCGTCGGTGCGACAACGCAAGGCCTCTGTCATCGTTATGAACAGCGATATTGCCATGAATTTCCTAAATGTCAGTTGCCCATTTGCAACAGATTTACTCGAGCGGACCATTGTAGTTTAGCTATCCCACGTCTATTAACTGACATAAATTGTTAAACTTTGTTCGTAATTTATAGCATTTTAGAGGATCGCATTTAGCGTTTTCAAATCAAAGTTTTGTTGTGACAGATGTCATGTTAATGTCTTGTGTCTTTTAAATAGCTTCTAAAAATGATGGATGGATGTTTGTATAATGCAATTATTGTTCAGACAATTGCACTTTATTAAGTAGCAGTCAATTTTGAAGTTTACATCTATTATGCCCTCAGACATATGGCTACAGAGCTTCATCGAAATAACGGTTTTAGACCTGTTGTAAAACAATTGGAGTCAATATATTAGTCTGTCTGGCTGGTACGTACGATAACTCTTGATGGAAGTATCCGATTTCGCCAAAACTTGGTACATTGTAAAATTATTATAACCTTTAGATGAGGATTGGAGAGGGGGCAATTTTTGACCACACCATGTGGCACCTCCCCACAAAAGGTCAATATTTCCAAAGAAAACCGTTTGCCTCATAAAATTGGAAAGAGTCGTCATACTTTTCGAATCCTAATATCCTAAATGGAGAATATCGGCGCACTTCTTTTGTGACTCGTACCATCGGTAGCGTAGCCCGACGTCAAGGAAGTGGACAGAAACAGAAAAAGAAGTGGACAGAAGTAAACAGCAACATGAGCAGAAATGGTTTGAAAAGTAAAGAAGCGACGTGATCGAAACCCGCATCGCAGTGGCCGACAAATGACTCGTGGGCTGAACATATCGCAATATTCCATTCGGCAAATATTGAAAAACGAGCTCGGGTAATGCCATTGAAATTCCAAAAAGTACACGAACTTACACCGCAATAGAAAGAAAATAGACTTAAAAGAGCTATAGAGTTGATTCGCTTGGCCGAAAGTGGTGATCTGCCGAATTTGGTTTTCTCCGAAGAGACAACATTAGTTTTCCAGCAGTTGGCAAACAAACAAAATGATCGTGTTTACTTGCCAAAGAGGTCAGCTGAAAATGTGTACCTTCGGCTGGCCACAGGAACTCAGGCGATGGTGATGGTGTGGGCCGCCATAAAAGCCGATGGTCGCTCTACGCTCGTATTAATCGACCGTGGCATCAGAATAAATGCTTAATAATATCGCGAAAATATTCTGGAGGGTGTATTAAAGCCTTGGGCATGCAAACATGTTGGCCGCAGACCTTGGACATTCCAACAGGACTCAGCACGCGCCACCCAAGAATGGTTACAACATGAGGTTCCTCGCTTCATTTCCAGTGCACAATGGCCACCAAAAACTCTGGATACCAATTCGTTGGACTATTTTGTCCGGAGTAACTTGGAAAGCAAGGTTGGCACTAAAAATACCAAAGTGTCGAGCACCTTAAGCAAGCGTTGTAATGTTCAATAGTTATGTCATGTTTAAAATTGAATTATTTATTTTTCGAGTTCTATATAAAAAAAAAAAAAAAACAACCGTTGAAACTATGATTGTATTAGAAGATGTTAAAGTCCGTAAATTTTATATATGTTTAAAAGCGACGGTGGGAGCCATTTAATTTAGCTAGCAGTCGGGTATGGGGTGGGTTCTTGTCCTTCTAAACACAAGGAATACAATCAGCACATAAACAAATTATTTTATCAGACTCCCGAGGTAAAAACTGTGTTCTAACACATCAGACTAATTATTGAAGCTACGTTAGAAAATGGCAACATCCATGCAAAAAATAAAACCCCATTTGGATGTATATAAAAAAAGTATCAATCACAACAACTCAATGTAAGCTATTTGGATCTGGTGTTATTGATCCACAGGCCTCTGTACCCTATCCCTTCCATGATCTTTTGGCCGTTTACTGTTAAATAAAAGATCCCATACATAGTTATGTTAATAACATTTCCACTCCTCACATTCCCCTTTAGAAATAAATGCCTTAAGCGTTCATGTTAAAATTCATGTAGATACAGAGTTTATTTCAGGGTTCTGTTAATGTATAAACTGGTTTCAAGAATATCGGTATGATTCGAACACCATACATGTTGCAATGCTTAACATCAAATATTATAATGTATATGTATGTATATGCACTAATATAACATAACTAAGCGAAAAATATTGATGCCCTTTGCTTAAGACATATTAGGGAACTTTTTGTATTTCATAATATAATTGCTTTCTTATATGCTAATATGCGTAATTATTTAGTAGTATATTATAATTTTCATCTATTTATGGGTTTGTATTATTTTTTGTGGTGACAAAGAAAGTCAAATTGTCTAATACTTAATTATTTCTGCATTTTTGTTAAGTACTGTAATTAAGAAGCGAGGCAAACAATTTTAGGCTGATAAACAAAATAAGTTTTAACACAATTTAGGTATGGATTACCTTTTGATTAAGTTTCTTTAAGGTAGCAATGAAATTAATTTAAAAATTATTTCTAATCAATTATCAAGCGAAATTATAAAGTATATCTCAGTTATTTATCAATATTCATATATTGAGCAAAAACTCCACTTACCAAAATATTGTTGAGGGTTCTGCTGTCGACAAGGCCTTGCAGATCAGGATAGCTCAGCAATTTGAGGTTATGCATTAAACGTGATGTAACCTTTAAAATTATAATGAACGTAGTTGATAATGTTGCTGAAATATATGGGTATAATTTAGCTTGAATTCACAGAATTGCGATTTTTTTACATGTTAATTTTCTTTTCAAAGCTCCCAACGAAATTTTAGCTAAAATTGTTGCCGTTACTACAACTAAATGTCACTGCTTCCACGACTTAGAGAGCGGTTTTGCCCTTGAAGATAGGATGACGTACAAATTGGTGATAAGATCCTCTGATTTTGATAATGATGGAGAAATATTCAAGGTAGCCAAGGAATAGTTTAGATGGTGGGTGAATTTAGACTATGATGAATCATGGACAGCAAGCTGGTGTTTTCATCTTTTTGAAGCGGGAGAGGATATCACGTTCTTATTGCCCAACTGTCTCCGATAATCTTGGAGAAACAAGGTTAGCTTAGGAACTACTTCTTTGTTCAGGCCACAATTCTTGGACGTAAAGTATAACGTTTTGAGCTGGTGACGTCTTTTATGCAAATTTCCTTTACTTATCGCAATTAAATTCAATTGTTTGAGATAACTTTTTCAATATTAAAATTTGTTAACACTTTACGTCACAATGTTTTTTTTATATCAAAACGAATATCGACCAAAGTTTTCTGCGTGATTGTAGTGAACAGCTCAGGAGTAAAAAATGTAAAAAGAAAGATTTGCCAATGTTTAATGTATACGAAGCCGTTCTTGATCAAAGCAGACAAAATTCACCACTCATTTCAGATGAAGCTCTCGTACTACAAATTGATCTTAGCTACAAAAATAACATTACATTCCTCTTGCTACCCCTTCTACCTAATAAAAAGTGATGATATGCATTAGGCTGTTTTATGGATTAGCAGACAATCAGGTTTTTGGTTGTTGCTTGTAACATACAAAAATGAGGCGATGGAATATTGGTATTGATCGACTAGTTTTTACCCCTGCGGTGCCCTTCTATTCTTTGATTATAAATTTTTATCGAGGTTATTCGTGACTTTCCATAGATTCACCTTGCAATGTGGAAGGAGTTTTAATAATCTTATACTTAATCGATTTATAGTTCGTACAAATTTCTTATAAAATGTTGCGGTAAGAAGTTTACTGACGCAATTTTGTACGTAACTTTTGCAAGATGAAAGGCTAGATGTTCTTGATTCAAGCAATGAATTACCGAACTGATTCTGCGTTTCTCATTTAAAAACCAAAAAAAAAAAAATAAATAAATAAGAAAAATAACCAAGATAAAACATTTTGCTTGAGGTAGGATTCGAACCGGGAACTCCTGAAGCCTGCGTCCGACGGCTATGCTCTAGGTTACTACAGGTCTGTTAGTGGGTGGGCATAACTTATTAGTGATTACCTTCGTTTACTTCCACACAGTCTTAGCTCATAGGTTTAGTTTGCATATTCATCCATGCGGATTTCACCACTAACAAGAGAGGGGTAAAGACAAAATATGTGTAACAGCACGAATATGTCTGTTAGTTAATAACAGCGTCACAACTAATAACAGCTTTACAAGCTATTACAAGAATGATACAGTGGGAACTCTATATTACAGCGTTTCGCCGGGAATGGGCCAATATACCGCAGAGCAGCATTCGGGCGGCGTGTGACGTCTTCATTGATGGTTTGAAGGCCATAATTCGTGCCAAAGGTGACCAATTCGAACAAATCTTAGTACGCATAGCCAAAACAAGCTGAAGGGGTACAGCCAATACCAAATGTAGTACCATTTTGTATTTTACGAACAATCTACGCAGGTGTTTTCAAAACCATCTCCGTATATCAACCTCAGATACCAACAGTGACAATAATATCAAATTTCATAACTTCAGCTCTTGAATTCCCCCCAATACCAAATTTAGTATATTTTAATACTTTGCGTACAATTATAATACACATATTTCCATATCTCAGTTCCAGATACTAACAGAAAACTCAATATCGAATTTTGTCATTCCAGTTCTATTCTTTCTCCCGAAACCCAATTTAGTACCACTCAATACTTTTCCAACAATTACAGTACACATTTCCAGAACCACCTCCATGTCGTAACCTCAGACAACAAAAGTGACATGTATATTCAAATGTAGAATTTCAGCTCTATTCCTTCACCCAATACCCAATTATACCAAATATTTAGTACTTTTCGTACAAAATTTTAGTACACATATCACCATATCTCAATTCCAAATACCAACAGAGAACTCAATATCAAATTTCGAGATTCCAGCCCTGTCCCGTCACCCAATTCCAAACTTAGTACCAGTTATTTCTTTTCGCACAAATATAGAACGCATCTCCGAAGCCACCTCTATATGTCCAGGCTGCATATGAACAGCGGCCAAATTACATTAATGCCAAATTACAGATTTCAAGCAATATCTGTTCATCCAATACGAAATTGTGCAAAATATAGTACTATTTAGTGCTTTTCGTACAATTATGGTGCACATATTTCCATATCACAATTCCAGATACCTACAGAGATTTTAATATCCAATTTCGAGATTCCAGCCCTATCCCTTCACCAAATAGCCAACTTAGTACCTCTTAATACTTTTGAACAATTATAGTACAAATTTTCAAATCTACCTTAACAATCCATCCATATCTTAATCTATATCAAAATTCAGAATTTCAGCTGTATTTCTTCACACAATACTGAATTTAGTATAATTTTGCACTTTTCATACAATTATAATACACACATCTCCGCATATAAGTTCCAGATACTAACAGAGACCTCAATATCAAATTTCGAGATTCCAGCTCTATTCCTTCTCCCGATACCCAATTTAGCACCACTCAATACCTTCCCAACAATTATGGTACACATTTCCAGAACCTCCTCCATATCGCAACCACAAACGCCAACAATGACATGCATATCAAATTTCAGAATTTCAGCTCTATTCTTTCACCAAGTACCAAATTGTACCAAATATTTAGTACGTTTCGTACAAAATTTTAGTACACATATCTCCATATCTCAATTGCAGATACCAACAGAGACCTCAATATCAAATTTCTTTACCCAATACCAAATTTAGTTCTTTTCGTACAACTATAGAACGTATTTCCGAAATCACATGTCCAGGCTGTACATGAACAGCGACCCTAATGCCAAATTACAGATTTCAAGCAATTTCTGTTCATCCAATACGAAATTGTGCAAGATATAGTACTATTTAGTACTTTTCGTACAATTATGGTACACATCACTCCATATCTCAATTCCAGATACCAACAGAGACTTCAATATCCAATTTCGAGACTCAAGCCCTATCCCTTAACCCAATACCAAATTTAGTACTTTCCTTACAAATACATATACGATGCATTTCCAAACCACAGCCAAACCTCAAACTCAGATACCATCAGATATATAAATATCAAATTTCAGAATTTCATCTCTATCCCTTCTTCCAATAATTGTACTTTTCGTACAATTATAGTACACTTTTCTGAAAGCACCTCTTTATGTCCAGGCTGCACATGAACAGCGGCATTAATGAATAATTTCAGATTTCAAGTAATATTTGTTCACCCTATACCAAATTGTACCAAATATAGCACTATTTAGTGCTTTTCGTACAATTATAGTACACATTTCAGAACGCCAATACAGAATTTCAACTTTATCCGTTCACCCTTAACCATTCTGTTCCAAAATTAGTATCATTTAGTAGAGATCGCATAATTAGTACACATCTCCCATATATAAACCCTTCTTTCTAATCTTGGTTCTCATACCAAATTCCAGTTTTTTGCTCTTTCCGTTCACATAATTCCGAATGGTAACATTTTAGAACTTTTTGAAACAGTTAAGTTCGAATTTCCAAAAATCTTTTGGCACGTCGAACTTACACTCCATCCGTGATTCTCAATTTAGGATTCTAACTCATTTGATTTGTTTAATCCTATTCAATCCTGTGAGTCACAATAAAATCTGCAAATTACATTGAAAATGTTTATTTACTTTTCATCTATAAAATTAGGCTTCGTTGAAAATTGTACATAGTGTTTCGTTTTGCAATTATTTTGTGTGCAAACTGTACGTATGAATATAAACATTATCTGGCGTCAATTATATGTGAGGAAATATATGTATGAGTGCACATATAAAATGTTTCATTTTTTAATTTTTCAGTTCAGTTACGCAAGAAACATTGATTATTTAAGGTTTTTGTACTCTGCGGAATGCGAAAGTATCATGAGTTGTCTATTACGAAGTCCTTACCTAATTTATCTCATATTTATATTGTTTAATGCAGTGCTACGCTGCAAAATGGAAATGGTAAGTAAAGAAATAATATGATAAATAAGTGCACTCTTCCAGAACCTGTAAGAATCTGCAAGTTTTGAATTTTTATGCCCTACAAAATGAGTTGGTTATTACAAATACATATGGGAGCTATATCCTTATCTGATCCGATCTCGATAAAATTTGGCAGAGGCAGTAACCCGAAATCGGTTGAAGATATATGAGAGCTATATCTAAATCTGATCCAATTATCACCAATTGCAATAGGGTTCGTCCCTTGGCAGAACAAATATTGTTTGCAAAATTACATCTCAATCGGATAATAAATGCGACCTGCACTTTGTTCATAAGAATACATGGACGGACTCACATACATAAATCGACTCTGAAAGCGATACTATGAAGATCCTCAAAAGTAACTCTAGCACTTTGTTCATAAGAATACATGGACGGACTCACATACATAAATCGACTCTGAAAGCGATACTATGAAGATCCTCAAAAGTAACTCTGGGTTTATCTCGCTTCCTTCTTCATGTTACAAACAAATGCACAAAGACATAATACCCATGCCACACTGTGGTGTAGGGTATATATACCGAATATTGGGAAGTACCATTATATTGGGGCTATACGGAGTATGTACATTTTTGTCATAGGCTGTAGTACCCATTAGGATCTTCATATACGAAATTTGAAAAATTTCCGGTATATAATGTCGCTGAAAGCATCAAAATACCGAACATTGGAAGGTACCGTTATATGAGAGTTCTGCGAAAACGTAGAACAAACTTTATTTGCCTGCTGACAAATTACAAGTGTGTGCAAAATGTTATCCTTCAATCAATTCGTTCCAAAGTTAGCGTGATTACCTCAGACAAACTTTTGAATAGGCAGACGGAAATCGCAAAATCGACTTAGAATATTATGTTGATCCAGAAAATATATAGAGGGTAAGATAAAAAAAAACTACAACAAGGTTAAAGGTCATGATTTTTACATTTTCTTTATTTTATTGAATGGTAGCAAAAAATATCGAAAATAGCATCAAATTTTAGAATAAGTTTAGATTTGTTTGTATTGGTCACCTTTGACACGAATTATAGCCTTTAAACGGCGTGACAAACCTCAGACAAACTTTTGAATAGGCAGACGGAAATCGCAAAATCAACTTAGAATATTATGTTGATCCAGAATATATATAGAGGGTAAGATAAAAAAAACTACAACAAGGTTAAAGGTCACTTGATGTGATCGACACTTTGGTATTTTTTTAGTGCTTTCCAAAATACTCCAGACACAATAGTCCACAATGTTTGCGTGCCTAAGGCTAATACATCCTCCAGAATATTTTCGCAATAATATTCGGCAGTTATTCTGATGCTATGGTCGATTAATACGAGCGGGGAGCCACCATAGGCTGTTATGGCGGTCCACACAATCGCCATGGCTGGCGCTTGAGTTCTGGTGGCCAACCGAAGGTGCACATTTTCAGCTGACCTCTTTGGCAAGTAAACACGATCATTTAGTTTGTTTACAAACTGCTGGACAACGAATGTTTTCTCATCGGAGAAAACCAAATTCGGCTGTTCACCACTTTCGGCCAAGCAAAACAACTCTATAGCTCATTTGAGTCTATTTTCTTTCTGTTGCGGTGTAAGTCCTTGCACGTTTTGGAATTTCAATGACTCATTTTTGAATATTTGCCGAATGGAATATGGCGATATGTTCGGCTCACGAGCCATTTTCGCCCACTGCGACGCGGGTTTCAATCAAGTAGCTTCTTTACTTTTCGAACTATTTCTGCTCTATTTTTCATCTCACCGTGTATATACCTTATGGGATCTACGACGAATATTTAGGGATGTTACAAACGGAATGGAATGGTGGAGGGCATAAAAACCAGGAAAATAATATTTAAAATAAAGACTAGTATCTACTGTTTCCGTCTACTGTTGTAGACTAGGTGCCGTAAAAACGAACATAACTTAAAGATTTTGACAACTCTTGCTTAAAGCCTGGGATGTACTGGTTCTGTAAAGGGAGTTGTAGATTAGGTGCCGAAAAATTACCTTTTCAAACGAAAGTGAATAAGTAAACAATACAATCACATCTGCTGAATAGATATTCTATAAAGTTTAACGGATTACTTACACAAACTATTATAGATTACGCATAAAGACCTCAATGGGTTACTGATTTCGAGCGATAATTTTAAAGGCTAAAGTTTGCGTGTTCTATGAGAAAGAATATAAACAGTAACTTCGCCAGTTAAGAATGGAGAACCAATCCTACCAATTTAATTATAAATTACGCTCTTAACTTTTCCATTCACTAAAGGGACATAATTTTAAGAGAAAACAATCTCTTTCTTCAGATTTTTTTATTTTATATTTCTTATCGCCATTATCTCGTCTCTTTCAGATTCCTTCCGATTTTTGTTACAACGGACAAATAGTTATACAACGACGCATTGATGGCTCTGAAAACTTTTTTCGTCTATGGAATGATTACAAACGTGGTTTCGGCAATCGGAGCGGAGAATTCTTTATTGGCCTTGAACGTCTGCACAAACTCACCAATAGTGGGCCCTACGAATTGTTGGTGGTCCTGGAGGATTTTGACAATGATCGTCGTTACGCCAAATATGATAATTTCATAGTGGCCAGTGAAAAGGAAAATTATAAACTTCATAGTTTGGGTCAATATACTGGTACAGCTGGCGATGCGTTGACCCATCATTTGGGTAAGCAATTCAGCACCAAAGATCGGGATCATGATACATGGGAGGATAATAATTGTGCCGAGATGTGTACTGGTGCTTGGTGGTATGGAAATTGCCATAGTAGGTAAGATAGTTATATGTTAATTTGCTTGTTATGATTTCTTGGCAATTTTTATTTATTTCTAAAGTAATCTTAACGGCAGCTATTTGAAGGGCGTAACTACAAGTTTTGCCAAAGGCATAGTCTGGAGTACCTTCAGGGATTATTATTATTCATTGAAATTTGTTGAGATGTCCATCCGTCCCAAATGAATTAATTTAATTAAAAACAGATTGTTTATTTTACAGCAATCTACTTGAATGATTATCTAAAATAAAACGATATTAGAGGAAAATGCATTGACTTTAGTATTCGGTTTTTGGTATTTCTTATATTTTATGTAAATATACAGAAGTAAGAAGCAGAGGAATACATCATCAGTGTAAACAAGTAAAAAAGCAGTAAGTTCGGCCGGGCCGAACTTTGAATACCTTCCACCATTTGAAACGAATTAAACATTTTTCAAAAAATAAAATCCATTAAAAATTCAGTTAAAATCTTTAAAATACCTAATATCGGAAGGTGCCGATATATAGGGGATATACGATATTGCGGACCTATATAGACAAATCTATGTCTGGGGGTAAAATACTCACAAAGAAATCCTTGTGTAGAATTTCTGACAATTCCGTTGAAAAATGTGGCTAAAATCATAAAAATACCGAATATCGGGGGTACCGTTATATTGAGGCTATACGATATCGTGGAGGTATATATATATATTTATCTTCCAGGGGATAAAGTACTCACAAGGAACTCCTTGTGTAGAATTTCAGGCAATTCCGTTGAAAAATGTGGCTAAAAATACTGAATATCGTAGTGTACCGTTATATGGGGGCTATACGATATCGTGGACCTATGTGTTTATTTTCAGACAGTTCCGTTGAAAAATGTATCTAAAATCATCAAAATACCGAATATCGGGGGTACCGTTATATGGGGGATATACGATATCGTGGACCTATATAGACAATTCTCTTTCAGCGTCTAAAGTACTCAGAAGGGACTCCAGACAATTCCATTAAAAAATGTGGCTAAAATCATCTAAATACCGGATATCGGGGGGTACCGTTATATGGGGGCTATACGATACCGTGGACCGATATAGCCCATCTTCGAACTTGACCTGTCTGCAGACAAAAGACAGATCTGTGCAAAATTTTATCTTCCTATCTTAATTCGTTTTGACTGTAGCGTAATAACAACAGACGGACAGACGGACGAACATGGCTAGAACTGCCGAATATGGTTTTCTCCGATGAGAAAATATTCTCTGTCCAGCAATTTGATTACAAAATGATCGTGTTTACATGCCAAAGATGTCAGCTGAAAATTTGCGACTTCGGTTGGCCTCAAGAACTCAAGCGTCGGCCATGGTGATGGTGTGGGCCGCCATAACAGCCGATGGTCGCTCTCCGCCCGTATTAATCGACCGTGGCATCGGAATAAATGCCGAATATTATCGCGAAAATATTCTGTAGGGTGTATAAGAGCCTTGGGCACGCAAACATTTTGGCCGCAGGCCTTGGTTATTCCATCAGGACGCAGCACCATCGTACTTAGCACGCGCCGCCCAAGAATGGTTACAAAATGAGATTCCTCGCTTCATTTCCAGCGCACTATGACCTCCAAAATCTCCGGATACCGATCCGTTGTAGTATTGTGTATGGAGTGTTTTGGAAACTAAAAAATACCAAAGTCTCGATCACCTCAAGCAAGCGCTTCGCCGGGAATGGGCCAAAATACAGCAGAGCAACATTTGGGCAGCGTGTGACGGTTTCATTTGCCGTTTGAAGGCCATAATTCGTGCCGAAGGTGACCAATTCGAACAAATCTAAACTTATTCTAAAAGTTGATGGTGTTTCCGACATTTTTTTGCTTTCCTTCAATAAAACTTTAAAAACAATGTAAAAATTATGTCATTTGACTTTGTTACAGTTTTTTATCTCAACCTGTATGATTGTAGTGTAGGGTATTATATGGTCGGCCCCACCAACTTTTGACTTTTCCTTTCTGGTTTTTTAATGAGTGGGACACTGACAAATGTAAATGACATGTTCGTCAGCAAACCTCAGCAGGTTGCACCTTTATACGTTTGAAGTTCTCACTGGCAACTCAAACAATAAATAATATTTATATTCCCTTTTAATACAACTTTTCGCACTCCACAAAGTTTTAAATTTGCTTCACAAAAGTTTACAGTTATGCAAAAAATGCAGTACTTAATTTTTTGGATAACTGTAAATACCATATGATCAGTATTCACATGTGAACAAAAGTGGAGACAAATTTAATGCATCCTGAAGAAAGCTTACAAGACATTTTTTTCGATCAATACTTTAAAGTTTTCAATAATTCCTCATGACACATTATTTGATTTCAGTCAAAAAAAAAAAAAATCTGATTATCTACAGCTGCCTTGTTTAGATCCTCATATAGTAAAAGGTAAGTGACATATCAATACCAAAATGTAGACTCTTTCGAATAATTCCCATTAAAAAAATTCTGCTACGAGACCCTCGCTTTTGGCGATTTTTGGCCACAGTCGTTACACTGAAAATTTGCAAAATTTTGCTGACAAATTTTCTTACGAAAGAGAATAAAATTCACTCAGATTCTGAGAAGGAAATTTCTGAGTAATTTTTGTAGGTAAATTAACTAGGCAATCCTAGTTATACCTCATATATGTGCCATTCCGTCTATGTTTGTACATCAAAATGGTAAAATGTATTTGCCAAATCAAATCCATTGCAAAAATGTTTATCCGCAAGACGAAATTCATGATTTAATCTCCAATTGATTAAAGCATTTCAATCAATCATTGATTTGTTGCTGTTGTCATTGCGCCATATTGGCATTGGGAGCTTTTTATTGCTGTCATTTAACATCCGTTTGTCAAGCCAACCGCCAAACTGAACTAGAACCGAATGAAAGTGAAATGACAACGAAATAAATCGACAAAATACAGGCTGGCACTACGGAACCAATATCAAATTGAGCAAAACAACACTTGAAAATCGTTGATGATTTTTCTTGTTGGATTTCGCATAATTTTCTCATTTTTCATATACATAGGTATTTGATGCAGAAATAGAAAACCCACTTCATTGGTTTCGGGAGCGGGATACAGAAACAGGAAATCGAAAATGACAGATACACCGCCCAACGAAGAAGTAAAATGTTTTTTTTTTGTTTTTTTTTGTTTTGTTTGTTTTTGTTATATCAGTGAATTATGATGAAATAAAGAAGCAGTACTTGGAGTAATTTTTTATGGATAATTTTTCATGTTGTATATAATCGTCGTTCTTATTTTGTTTCTTATCGTAAAAATGCCAGAGATTAAAGATAAATCTTAAAAAGAATATTCTATACATTTTCCTAAGGAAATGTGGAAACTTCATTAAAGATAAGCATGGAGCTTTTGTTTATAGCATGCACTTGAAATAAATAGTAGCCACAGTATAAATAACAGTAAATTAAAGTATACTTTTAGGATGATATTATTAAAGATGTCAATTGGACAGTATCTAGTTAAGAAGTGATTACCGCTTTCAGCAAAGTACGCAATAAAAAAATAAAACACATTGAGTGCGTAAATGTCAATACTGAGCTGAAACGCTTAGCACTACAATAAAATACCAGAATTTATCCTGCCACCACCGCATCGGCTTGACCTAATTGGATAAATTAAACGTTGTATCAAATTCGACATTCTATATGTCAGAGAATAGGTCGTAAGCTTTTTCGTTAAACGGTAAGTACATGGACGCAGGACCCTTCCGCGAACTTAAAAAAAAAACTCTTAATCTCAGAAATTGTTAGACCTTTTAAATTGATATATATTATATCAAATCTATATATAATAAAGAGAAGTAAACTAACTGACTGGCTGACCGAAACGGCTAAAGCTAAAAACTTGAAATCTAAAGGGGTACGAAACATTTAATAAAAATTATATACTTTGTATTGTATAAACTGAATGTTCTATATTTGAAGATAAAATTTGGAACGAGAGTTACTGCTAGACTTCAGGATAGATGTAAAAAAGTTTTATGGAAATTCTTACATTATGGTTACAAAAAGTACTAAAATTGTACTATTTGGAATTATGTGAACGGATAGAGTTAAACATTTGAAATTTTGTTTGCGATTCCAGGTTGGAGAGTAAATTAGATATATGAAGGTGGTTTTAAGTGTACGAACTGTACTAAATGGAATAAATGGTTTAGAGTACAAGGTGAGATGAAAAACTGCAACCAACTTCAGACTGCTGTCATTTCTAAGCCACTCGTCCGACAGCTTTTAAAATTAAAAAAAAATAAAAAAAAGTTATTCGTGATGGAATTCAAGCGGGATAGTGTGATTTCTTTATGTTTGGCTGGAAAACCACAAGTGGCTATCGTTAGGGCACTCCAGCATTTATATGTGAATAAATCGTTTGTGTTTCATACCATATCTCGTTACCGTGATACTGGTAGCATAGCCCGACGTCAAGGAAGTGGACGGAAGAAAACAGTAACATCAGCAGAAATGGTTCGAAAAGTAAAGAAGCGTCATGATCGAAACCAGTAGTAGCCGCAGTAGACGAAAAATGGCTCGTGAGCTGTACATATCGCAATATTCCATTCGGCAAATATTGAAAAATTAGCTCGGGGTAAAGCCATCGAAATTCCAAAAAGAACTTACACCCCAGAAAGAAAGAAAATAGACTCAAAAGAGCTAAAGAGTGGTTTCGCTTGGCCGAAAGTGGTGAACCGTCGAATTTGGTTTTCCCCGATGAGAAAACATTCCTTGTCCAGCAGTTTGTAAACGAACAAAATGATCGTGTTTACTTGCCAAAGAGGTCAGCTGAAAATGTGCACCTTCGTTTGGCCACCAGAACTCAAGCGCCGGCCATGTTGATGGTGTGAGCCGCCATAACAGCCGATGGTAGCTCTCCGCTCGTATTAATCGACCGTGGCATCGGAATAAATTCCGAATATTATCGCGAAAATATTCTGTAGGATGTATTGGGCATGCAACGTTCTGGCCGCAGACCTTGGACTTTATTATCCGATATCTTGGCTATTAGCATCACTGTAATGTCAGAAGTGACCTTTTAATGTATTTGTGATTTCGCAGTTTTATTGGAAATTTTCGTATTTTTATGCCCTCCACCATAGTATTATTAAGTTTGTCATTCCGTTTGTAACACCACGAAATATACATTCTAGAGCCCACAAAGTATATATATTATTGATCAGCATAAAATTCTATGTCGATTTAGCGATGTCCGTCCGTCTGTGGAATTCTGTGGATAGAATTGAAGTAAATTGAAATTCTGTGGATAGAATTGAAGTACATTGATAAAATTTTACTCAAATGTATGTTATGTCTGCAGGACTTTTGGTGTTGAAAATGGGCCATGTAAGTTCACGTTTTGGTATGACCCCCATATAACGGTACCTCCCGATATTCGGTATTTTAATGATTTTAGGAACATTATTACCGTTTTTTATACCCTACACCACAAGGTGGTCAGGGTATTAGTCTTTGTGCATTTGTTTGTAACATGGAGAAGGAAGCGAGAAAGACCCATAGTTACTTTTGAGGATCTCCATAGAATCACTTTCTGAGTTGATTTATGCATGTCAGTCCGTCTGTCCATGTATTCTTATGAACAAAATGCAGGTCACATTTATTATCCGATTGAGATAAAATTTTCCAAACAACATTTGTTTGGCCCAAGGACGAAGCCTATTGAAATTGGGTATAATCGGTAAAAAATTAGATATAGTTCCCATATATATCTTCATCGATTTGCCTTTTATTGTGCATCAAACGTCTAATATTTGGGATGGAATTTGGCACATACGACCGATTTGAGTCTAAAAGGTAGTATGCCAAATTTGGTGAAGATCGGTTCAGATATAGTTATAGCTCCCATATATTGTTCATCCGATTTGTTGTATTTGTTACCAACAGCCGTAATATACACTCCGTAACAACGATATTCAGGGAAATATATCAAATGCACCCCAAAAATATCTTTGCCAAATTTTATCAAGATCAGTTCAGATTTGGATACAACTCTCATATATATCTATATCTGATTTCAAATTAATTTTGCCCCAAATGGGCAATACAAGTCCGAATTTAAAAGATACAAATGCTTCGGCATATTTAGTTCTTTGAACTTTAAATTATAATTATAATCATAGCGTGTATGATTGAATTTTCCCATAAAAATTTTTAATTGTTATGTGGAACTCTACTAAATTAGCAAAGTGGTTTAGGATATCATAAAGTCGCCCCGCCCGACTTTTGGACATTCTTTACTAGTTTTAAGTTACACATTTGAATATTGTAAGGGCTTATGACAAATGTTACCTATACAGGTCCATGTCGTCGTATAGACCTGAATATAAGAGCTACATTCGGTATTTTTAAGATTTTAACAGAATTTTTAACGGAATTTAATGTTTTTCAGAATTGCCAAATTCGTTCCAAATGGTGGAGGGTATTCAAAGTTTGGCTCGGCCGAACTTACAGCATAAAAATTATGGTTTATTTTACCCACTAAATATTTTCCGATTACCAGCCAAATTTTTTGTGCATTTTAAGTACTTAAATGAAATGGATCTAAAATTTTAAAGTTGACTTTCCGCGAACGATGTAGTGGGCACTTGCTAGTATAGTATACAATATACAACTCTAAATACAATATACAACTCTTTATTGCATTTTTTGGTGTCTGAAATATCGGTCACAACCTGTAATTGCTGATTCCATTACAAAATTATTTTTCGATGACAGAAAAACAAGCTGGCGCAAAAGTAATTCTCCTATCAGAAAATGCTATAAATTTTACTATTGCCCCGGAATGTCTTAATTACAGCCAAAAATCATCGGAATGTCTGTCAAGTACATATGCATGTAAAAGGTGTCGCAAAAACCTCCGATGTTTTTTGGCTGAAGGGGCCAATCGTAAAATTTATACCATTTTCTGATAGGAGGATTAATTTTTCGCCACTTTTTACTTTTGATTGTTTGTTTGTAATTTATGAACTCAAAACTTGCTGAACAGATTTTCCTATATTAATTTTTGAATTTCTAATTGGAACTGAAGATATAGCATGAGAATTGGAGGTACCTCCAAAAAATTTAGATTTTGTAGGTACATATCTTTTGATTGGTTACAGAAAGATACAGTCTTCAAATTTAGAATATTTAATGGAAATAAGTACAAAAATATTTTTTTTTTTTGTAAATTGTATTAAAATCGTTTCAGAATTAGATATTTTCGGCCGATTTCAGAAATTTGATGCACCAAACTCGCTATATATTTCCAATTTCAATGAAATTTGGAATATATAACGGAATGGGGTCTACTCATAAATTTGTTAAATTAAATTAAAATCGGTTCAGACTTGGATATAGCTCCCATTTATATTTTCGAATCAAATGCGCTATGTATGTATCTCCAATTTCATTAAAATTTGGAAAATCAACGGAATTCGGTACAAAAATTATTTTGCCAAATTATATTGAAATCGATATAGCTCCCATATATATTTTCGGTCGATTTCATGTATTTGATGCACCAAACAAGCTAGATATCTGCAATTTCAATTAAAATTGGAATGTGTGACGAAATTTGGTCTAAAATAAATTTTTGCAATTTATGTTGAAACCAGTCCAGATACGGATATTATTTTATAAAGCAACATGGTCATACCACGATTTTGCTTTGGTACTAGATTAACAGTAAAAAAATATTCGTATATAAAATTGTTAGTGGATATAAATGCAAAAATACCTGTTTCAGAGACGGACGATTGTAATTGATAACAAGTTAATTCATTGCGGGAAAAACATATGTTAAATTGCAAAACTCATATTTTCAAAAATTGTAGTCGGGGAAATACGTTACGTTTAATTATCTCACTTCTTTTGGTACTTCCCACAGAAAAATTTGATGAGTTATTAAATGATGCCCAAATGAGACAGATGATGTTTTTATTCGTGACTATTGATAGAGAAAGCTTCTACTGTATGTATGAATAACCATACATATTGGAATGTCTTATCAATTGTTGATTTCAGTTCGTAAATTGTGTCTATGGTTGACGGTTCAGAAAGCACTTATTAACATGAAAAATATTAAATCTTCTCCAAATTTTATTTTCGTTATATTATTTTATTTAAATATTTTGGATCAAAGCAATATGGAAGTGGTAAGTTATAGAAATTTTTGGCGGCAAACTGAAAGTGAATATTAAAAAATTTACTTTGAATACTTAGCAAATCCATCCAAATGAAATGAGATTTTGTTTGCCAAATCGAATCAGTTCTCCACTATTTCTTATACGGCTATTGGGATTGATCTCAATGTTCTTTGCAATAATGCAAGCAAAAAGCAATAATGTTTTAAAATCTCAAAATGTTACGCTTTGAAGACTCTGAATAAATGTTCTTCAAAACATAAAATTGTTGCGGTTGATTACGAGATGCAATCTAGACTATATACTGATAAGAATGTAGATCACGTTTGCTTGCCACATTGTTTTTCAGAAACATGGTCAATAAATAATTTAGTGTCCTACAGCCACTCAATGAATAAAGACGTGTTTATCAGCCACTAAAAATGATGCTGAGTCAGAAAGAGACTTCAGCACAGAAGACTGTGGTGGCGGTGAACACACTTGCCGAGGGGCTTCGTATCTGAGATTTTTATAGAGAAGGGGTGAGGCTATAAGTCCATGAATCGGTGAAATGGAGAAAGGACTCAACCATGTTGCAGGCATTGCACGACTCCTGTATGAAGTTGGGCACAAGATGAAGAAATTTGGAAAATTGTTTCCCATGACACCAGCTGAGAGAAAGTTCCATGCTAATAAATTGAGAATTTTCCGGTTCTGTCTACAAAAAAAAAAAAAAATAAATAAAAATAACAGGTGCCAAATTTGCAATGCAAGGCATCATACACTACTGCATGTGAGCGAGGCCTTAGCGCGAGAGACTAGTGATGCTTTGAGTATTAAACGGATAACCGTTGACGATGGAAATAAGAGTATATAGCTATGGAAATATCTGTGTCTAATAAAGCGGTAAATGGCGGAACTACGAGAATGAAGTAAATGCGGTATCCTACAAAATCAGGTGAAGGAAATTACATGTAGTAAGAATACAGAGAAACCACGTCGTAAGATCTTAGAAGAAGGATATAGAAGTAATTTCGAAGGATCTTCTTCTTCGGAGGACGAAGCCCGTAAAGCAGTTGAAAAAGAGTGTAATCAGTTTGATGCGAAATAGTCAAAAATTCCATCAAGGACGAAAGAGTTCTGGAAGGAGACACCATTACCAAAGTAATTAAACTTAAGAATCCAATCCTGGAGACTAAAAAAGGCAGGTATCAACCACTGAAGAATCTAAATGGAACCGTAACCATTTTGAAGGAACCATTAAATAGGGCTATACAAAGACTTGGTCTTGCAAATACAATTTTTTGTACCTTTATATGGGGGATATACGACATCGTGGACCGATATAGCTGATATTCGAACTTGACCTGCCTGCAGACAAAAGACTGATCTGTGCAATATTTTAGCTTCCTATTCTAAGTTGTCTTGACTTTAGCGTGATTACAACAGACGGACGGACGAAAAGGGCTAAATCATTTATTTAATTTTACAATTTTAAGAAGAGGAAAAATAGGACATCTTCATGTGGGAATGAAAGAAGTGAGTAATAAGTAGCCCAAGGCCCATAAGAAGAAGCCACCAAATGGAAATAGTACAGTTAGCAAAAGACAGTCAGAAAATTATGTACACATGCAACGCTGAAACAATAATCTACTCACGGTCCGAAAGATGAAATTGCCAGATAAAGAAGACATAATTGGTATCAGAAGGAAGAAAACGACCCTTGAAGAGGGTACAATCTGGAAATTGAAGCCGACAGACAAAGAAGGTGGGAGAGATGGGCTGGAAAGATGAAGGAGCTACTATTATTTAGACAACTGTCTCTTTTTAGATTTTATTGCATTTTTATAAAAATACAAGTTTTTGATTATTTTAAAAATGAACATGTTTTGAAATAATTTTTTTTTCTTTTTCAGATTCCAAATGGTCTTTGTGAATCAGATGACATGGAAGGCTTGATACGATGGTACAGTGATGTTTATAAATTTGTAAAATCAAATAAAGACTTGAATAAACGTTTAAATGAATTAGAGAGTGAAATGAAAGTTCTTAACCGAAAACTTGAGGAGCAAAACGAAATTGTCATTCAACGACGCATGGATGGCTCTGAAAATTTCTATCGCAATTGGGAAGATTACAAACATGGTTTTGGCAATCGAAACGGAGAATTTTTCATTGGTCTACAACGCCTACATAAACTCACCAATAGTCGACCCTACGAGTTGCTGGTGGTGTTGGAGGACTTTGATGACGATCGTCGTTATGCCAAATACGATAATTTTGTGATAGCCAGTGAAAAGGAAAACTATAAACTTCAAAGTTTAGGTCAATACAATGGCACAGCTGGTGATTCATTGACCTATCATTTGGGCTATAACTTCACTACAAAAGATCGAGACAATGATATAGACAATAATAATTGCGCCCAAATATTTACTGGTGCTTGGTGGTATAAAAACTGTCATGCCAGGTAGGTGAAAACCTCAGCCATTTTCCACATTGTGTTAGAGTCATATGTAAAGTGATTTTTTGACACTTTCAAAGGAACACTTTTGAAGCAGACTTTTAAACGCACCAAAAATAATTTAAACTTAAACGAAACGCTATACTTTATAAATGATATACAGTGTAATGATATATAATATACGAATATTAGATTTATATTACACTTGAACAATGAATATATTTATTTATACTTTACTACAAAATATTTCTTTTCAGTTAAAAAATGTGTAAAGCACTTTAAAATATGTCATAAAAATGTCTAACATAAATGTATAAAAAATATAGTTACATAGGACTCTAACATTATGTGTATACTAACCTTTAAATGTTATTCTTTTTCTCTTCTACAGTAATCTAAATGGCAGCTACTTAAGAGGCACAACCACAGCCTATGCCAAAGGAGTTGTTTGGAATTCCTACCGGGGTCATTATTATTCATTGAAATTTGTTGAGATGTCCATACGTCCTAAATGAAATGGTGTTTATTTATAAAATTTCTAATTTAATGTAAAACTACTACATATTAAGTTTGTTGCTTCTCTTATAAGTCATCGAATAAGTCATTTAAGACTCTTTAACAATTTGAACTTGCTGATCCACACTGCGTTACTGAGCCATAGTTTCTACAGTCAATATAAAAACTTCCGGTTTCCATGGTTTAGAATGTTTGTTTTGTGGGTTATTGCTACAGTTTTTTCAATCCATTGTGTAAGGGGGGGGGGGGGGGGCAGTATTTATAATGAATGTGGGGAATTTTGCATATACCCTTGTATCGCCCCTTCATTTTCTAATCTTTTTATTAGTATACAGGGTAAGATGAAAAAACTGCAACCAACTTAAGGCTGCTGTCATTTCTAAGCCATTCGTCCGACAATGATGGAATACGAGCGTGATAGTGCGATTTCTTTATACGGGTTGCCCATATTCGACGGATCCATCTGGCAACGCCATAACTTTTGACAGAGATGTCACATCGCTTAATGACATACCGCGTTTGAAGCGTCAGTCCAAGCAGATTTTTACCATGAACCAATACACGCCACGCGAGCCCTCTGAAATAGTTGAAATTTGCATTCAACAGAATAAGTCAATTGTAAAAAAAATGTGAGAAGTGCGCCTTCTAAGAACACCATTAAGCGTTTATACGAAAAATTTTCGACTGGTAAGGCTCTTTCTAATCCGAAGAGGCCATATAAAAGTCGACCAAGGCGATCGGCCGAGAATATCGCTGCCGTACGAGCCAGTGTTGAGAAGTCTCCAAGAACATCCCAAAAACGCCGTTCTCAGCAGTTGGGCATGGCTCGGTCCACTTTACAACGGGTTATTCTCATTGATTTGCATTTGTTCCCATACAAAATTCAATTGACGCAAAGAATGTTGCCTGCGGACAAGCCTCGTCGATTGGAATGGGCTCAAAGGTCCGTCGAATATGGGCAATCCTGTATTTGGCTGGAAAACCACAAGTGGCTATCGTTCGAGCACTCCAGCATTTAAATGTGAATAAATCTTTTGTGTCTCGTACCATCGCTCGTTACCGTGATACTGGTAGGGTAGACCGACGTCAAGGAAGTGGATGGGAGAAAATAGCAAAATCAGCAGAAATGGTTCGAAAAGTAAAGAAGCGACTTGATCGAAACCCGCTTCGCAGTGGCCAAAAAATGGCTTGTGAGCTGAACATATCGCAATATTCCGTTCGGCAAATATTGAAAAAATGAGCTCGGGGTAAAGCCATTGAAAAGGCAAAAAGTGCAAGAACTTACACCTCAACAGAAAGAAAATAGACTCAAAAGAACTAAACAGGTCTCAGAACCATCGCACTCAGCACGCGCCACCCAAGAATGGTTACAAAATGAGGTTCCTCGCTTCATTTCCAGCGCACAATGGTCACCAAAATCTCCGGATACCAATCCGTTGCACTATTGTGTCTGTAGTATTTTGGAAAGCAAGGTTGGCACTAAAATATAGATTTTACCAGAATTTTAAGGGATTTATTTATTTTTTATTTTTTTTTTTTTTTTTTTTTTGAAAATTGCCAAATTCATTCCAAATGGTGGAGGGTATTAAAAGTTTGGCCCGGCCGAACTTACAGCTTTCTTACTTGTTAAATATTTTAAGTCATTTTGATTACTCTTTGTCACTCAAACAGTGGAACACAATATACAATGTATTCAGTAACTTCTAGAACATAGGTCTTGTTGATTCTATGGAATACAAACTATCCGACCACAACTTGATTTCTTGCAAAATTATTTGTGACTACTTCCAGCGAAAAAGAACGCCTGGGATGTTCGTGAAAAGTTCGGGTTTAGGATCTCCATCAGAATCCAAAGAATTGTTGGCCGTTTTTAAGTGAGCATTTGGGAAGAGTAACTTATTCAGGTATGAAATGGGCTACTGATGCTGGTGAAAATGTAAGTAATACCGAAATGTGTGCAATATTCAATAACTTCTTCACAAACATTCCAATAGTTTTAAAAGAGAAAATTCAATTTCGTCTCGGTAATAACTTAAACTCAGAGTTCACTTATTTTTCAATTTTTCAACAACGAATAAAGAGAGAACATTTTAGAAATAATTTTAAAAGTGCCATCTAATACATGTCTTGGTCGGCGCCGCCCGACTTTTGTCCTTTCTTTACGAGTTTCATTATCCGGATTTGGAGAAATGCGTTTAACAGTTGATACATCGAATTATTTACTGTCAATATAAAATATAAATATATTGTATGATGCCCAAATGAGGCTAAAAACGATATTTTCTTTTAATTCGTGATTATACGAGTAGAGAAATCTTGTATTGTATTTATGAAAACCTATGTAGGTATATAAATATGAATGTCTTATCAATTGCTGATTTTAGTTCGTAAACTGTACCGAGTGTTGTGGGTTCAAACAACGCTGATAAATCTATATTTATAAAAGACATGAATAAAATTAATACTGCTTTATATTTAATATTCAATGTATTATTATATTTTAATATTTTCGATCGAGGCTACATGGAAGTGGTAAGTAATAGAACCAAGTCAAAGTGAATTTTAAAAAAATTCAATATAAATTTAAGTACTTAAAAATCCCGCCGATTATTGCTCAAAACGTACATGAAACATTGTTGGTTAAAAGAATTCTCACGAAACTTTTTGAAAACAAGTAAAAAAGCAGCTAAGTTCGTCCGGGCCGATCTTTTAATACCCTCTACTATTTGGAAAAAACTTGAAAAATTTCAAAAGATTCCGGAATTAAAAGATCGGCCCGGACGACTACCACTTGAATGAAAACGGTTATATAGAGACTATACGAAGACATGACCTGCTTACCCATTAAGGAATTTCAAATATCAAATTTGAAACATTTTCGGTAATTAATGTCGCTAAAGTCATGAAAATACCGAATGTCGGGATGTACCGTTATATAGGGGATATACGAAGACGTGGACCTTAATTTTTTCCATAGGTTGTAGTAACCATTAAGATCTCCCAATACGAAATTTGAAACGATTCCGTTGAATAATGTCGCACAATTCATAAAAATACTGAGTATAGGGAGGTACCGTCATATGTGGGCTATACGAAGACGTGGACCTGAATACAAAAATTTTTGTCATAGGCTGTAGCACCCATTACGAACTTTAAATACGAAATTTGAAATAATTCCTGTAAATAATGTCGCTAAAATCATGAAAATACCGAATATCGGGAGCTACCGTTATATGGGGGCTATACGAAGACGTGGCCCTTAATACAAAAAATGTTGCTAATAGGTTGTAGTACCCATTACGAACTTTAAATATGAAATTTGTAATAATTCCGGTAAATACTATCTCTAAACTCATGAAAATAGCGAATATCGGGAGGTACCGGTTTATGGGGGCTATACGAAAACGTGAACCGATATGACCCATTTACGAACTTAACCTGCTGGTAAACTACTTTGTAGAGTCTATTATGAATATTTCGAGGAGTTACAAACGGAATGACAAAGATAATATACCCTCCATAGAATGGTGGAGGGTATAAAAATTAGACTCTGGGAAAATATCACTGATGGAGTGCAGAATAAATGCATCAAAAGGAAATTTGGAAATTCGAACTTTAAGGTTACAAAAAGTTATAAAATGGTAGCATTTGGTATTGGTATTTTGTCGGAAAAAGCTTAAAACTTGAAATTTGCTTTGAGAAGCCATGATGGAAACTAAGCTTGATAAATGTAGGTAGTTTTGATTCAGAAATATTTACTATAATTGTACGAAAAATTTAAAAAGTACGAAAAAAAGTACTATATTTCGTATTGGGTGAAGGGATAAAGATGAAACTCTGAAAATTGTTGTTTAGATTATTGATGGTATCTTTGTTTGAAATTTGGCGGAGTTTTGGAAATGCATCCTATATTTGTATGAAGAGTACTGAATGGTACTAAATGTGGTATTGAATGAAGGAACAGAGCTGGAATCACGAAATTTGATATTGAGGACTCTATTGGTATCTAGGATTGAGACATGTTAGGAAATTATACTATAATTGTTTGAATAGTACTAAATTGAACTAAATTTGACATTGGGTAAAGGAGTAGAGCTGAAACAGTGATATTGCAAATGAGTACTATTATTTTTCAAAAAATACTAATTTTGGATCAGTGTTGGTGTCTAGGCTAGAGAGATATATATTGTTTTGGATATGCGTATTAAATGTTACTAAATTATGTATTGGGAGAAGGGATAGAGCTGAAATTTCATTTCAACAGGTAACTGTTGGTTTCTAGGGTTTATATATGGAGACGTTAAAATAGCTTTGCAATGGTCCTCGATAATCTTCAAGGAATCTTATATATGAAATCGTTATAGTATGAAAATTTAGTATGATGTAGGAAGTTTTGTGGACAAGGGAGAAACTTGTCCCCTGTTATCGGGTTGCTTTGTGATGAAAACTTTGAAAACGCTGATGCACGTGTCTTCTATTTTTAGCTCTATTTTCATAATCTTTTTATACCCTACAACACTATGTGTTGGGGGTATTATAAGTTTGATTGGGCCAAAAATTATGTAACACCTCGAAATATTGGTTTCCCACATAGGAAAGTATATATGGATCTTCCCATCTCGCCGGGATGAGTCGATCTAGCTATGCATGTCCGTTCGTCCGTCTGTCCATGTTAATTTGTAATCAAACTACAGGTCGCAATTATGAACCGATCCTCATAAAATTGAAAATGTAGGTGGGGTTTAGGTCAGAATAGAACCCTATTGTTTTTGGAGATGATAGGGGTTAAAATGGACCAAAAACAAAAACTTTTCTTGATTTTGCAGTTGCTCTATAGGCCACAATTATGGCCCAATCGACGCGAAAATTTACATGGAGTTAGAGTTTAGAACTGGACAGAAACCTACCAATTTGGGCGGTCAGCGGACAATAATTAGCGGCTAAAATAGACCCTCACTTTTATGTAAGAAAATAGAAAATTTTCCACTAAACCGCGAATATTTTTAATCCCAAATCACAAATACATTAAAAGTTTCCTTCTGGCCATTACAGTGATGCTAATAGCCAAGAAATCGAATATATACCAAAATAGGTACAATATATATGTAAAAGAATTGATTTTATTTATTCTGCTTATAAATCAATAGCCGCTGGGCCGATTTTAACAATTCCCATCAATTCGGAATGGTCTCTTGCTAGAGCATAAAATCTAAGAAAATCGTGGAAAAATACACCAACAAATAAGTGAATATCTTTTGTTTTATTTTTTTTTTTAATTTTTTTCATATTTTTCATCGCATGCGATTTTTTCAACTTGACTTACATTTTTGAATTGTAAATTTTCCAAATTTTTACACCTTCCAACACTACGTTCTGAGGGTATTATATGCATGTCGCAATTATCGTCCGATCCTCAAGAAATTTTGCATTGGGGTAGAGTTAGGGTCAGAATTAAAGCCTATTGTTCTTAAGATGTAAATTTAGAAGATCTTTGTAGTCGCTCTATAGGCCACAATTGAAAACTAATCGACACGGAATTTCACATAAGAAGAGAGTTAAGGACAGAGAACAAGTCTAGCATTTTGGATGACCATTGGATTATATTAAGCTGTAAAACGACCCACAATTTTCGTGTGAACACTTAATAAAAACACTACGGAGTGCGTAAATATATAGGCAAATTCTCCGTGTCAAAACGTAAGGGCTAGAGGTAACCCTCTCAGGGCTCTTTGACATTATTTCAAAAACGAAATCTTCCAAAATGGATTTGGATATAAGGGGACTTCGAACATATTGTAGTGTTGTAGGGTATCACACGACTATAACCTTTGCTTACTTGTTATTATTTGTGTTGTACAAAGTTATTAATCTGTTACAATGAGAGAAATTATGAAAATGGATTTTTCTTCCTTTTTCAGATTTCCACAGGTGTTTGTGAATCAGAGGACATGGAGGGCTTGATTCGATGGTACAGTGATGTTTATAAATTTGTAAAATCGAATAAAGATTTGAACAAACGTTTAAATGAATTAGACGAAAAGCTACAAAAAATCGAGAGTCAAATGGAACGTCTTAACCGAAAATTTGAACAGCGAGAAGAACGCATGAATGGTGAAATCGTTATCCAACGCCGTATGGATGGCTCCGAAAATTTTTATCGCGACTGGGAAGATTACAAACATGGTTTTAGTAATCGTAGCGGGGAATTTTTCATTGGTCTACAACGTCTACATAAACTTACCAATAGTCGACCCTACGAGTTATTGGTGGTGATGGAGGACTTTGATGACGATCGTCGTTATGCCAAATACGATAATTTTGTGATAGCCAGTGAAAAGGAAAACTATAAACTTCAAAGTTTAGGTCATTACAATGGTACAGCCGGTGATTCCCTGACCATTGGCCATTTGGGCTATGGTTTCACAACTAAAGATCGAGACAATGACATAGATACTCGTAATTGTGCCCAGTCCTATAATGCTGCTTGGTGGTACAGTAACTGTCATTTCAGGTAAGTGAACTAGTAAATTCTAGGCGGAAAATTCAGACATAAAATTGTTGTTCTTCTTTTTCTTCTCTTCCATAGTAACCTAAACGGCAAATATTTAAAGGGAACAACCACAGACTATGCTAAAGGAGTTGTTTGGCATGCCTACCGAGGTTATTATTATTCATTGAAATTTGTTGAGATGTACATACGTCCAAAATGATTTGGGTTTAATTTATAGAATCTCGTATTTAATAGTATTCTACTTATTTGCGTATTAAGTTCCGTCATGTAGTTCATCGAAAAATCAATCAAGACTCTGGTTATGAATTCTAAATAAGATTAAAATTTTAAGGCGATTTACACATGTTCGATGGCAGTATTACCTTTAGCTTTGTAGGGGCTTGAAATGGCCTTGGTAAAATTAAATAAATAATTTCATTTGCCAATTCGGGATCCAAATTTTTGTCACAATCACATTATATTGCAATATAGGTATATATATTTAACAAGTAAAAAAGCTGTTAGTTCGGCCGGGCCGAACTTTGAATACCCTCCACCATCCAATTTAGCAATTTTCAAATAAATAAAATCCGTTAAAAATTCTGTTAAAATCTTAAAAATACCGAAAGTAGCCGTATATTAGGGTCTATACGACCACGTGGACTTGCATAAGCAACTTTTGTCATAAGCTATTACAATATTCAAATGCGAAACTTGAAAAAAAAAACTGTTTATAATGTAGTTAAAATCATCAAAATACCGAATATAGGAAAGTAAAATGGGTTTTATAAAATGTGGACCTGCACAGACAATTTTCTGCCATAGGCTGTAGTGTCCATTAGGAACTTCAAATACAAAATTTGAAATAATTCCGGTAAATAATGTGCTAAAATCATCAAAATACCGAATATCGGGGGTACCGGTATATGGGGGCTTTACAAAGACTTGGACCGGCACACACAATTTTCTGTCTTATGCCGTAGTATTCATTACGAACTTCAAATACCGGTAAATAATGTCGCTAAAAGAATCAAAATACCGAATATCGGGAGGTATCGTTATTTGGGAGCTATACGAAGACGTGGACCGATATGGCTCTTTTTTAATACCAAAAGTTCTGCAGACATAATACACATTAGAGTAAATTATTATGAACTTACTTCATTTCGTTCGGAAGCTAGAGTTATTTCAACAGACGTACAGATGGACATTGCTATATCGACATCGAGGGAATAAAAACATACACACACAGTAATTTTTTTTGGCGTAGAATACACGAGAAATCTTCGGCCGAAGTAAGCGGTTTTCGAAGGTTTGACTGTTATCAGGCATTACGATGTAGGTGTTCGACTGATGTGGGATGTTGGCGATTTTGGATGTAATCGGGAACGTGAAGTCATCGGGTGTCGACGGATTGAATATAGTCGGGAATTATGATGTAGTATCATTAACGTTCGGAATGGTGCAGGTCTTCTGAGGTAGATTTGTGAATTGTGGTCTAGATGCTAGCAGTTCACTGTGGAGATACTCGGGAACAGCTCTTCGTAGAGGGATTGAGATATGTTTGGGTTTGAATGTAGGTGTGGCATCTTAAGTCTAGGGCTTTGTAGATGTATAGGGCCTCCTTCGGTTTCGTTAGCTCGTTGAGGGTAGGATTTGTAATCGATGTCTAAGTCTTTGTAGATGGATCGGAACTCGTACGGTTTCATCGCTCGTTGAGAGCAGGTTCGGAAACCGATGTCTAGGTCTTAGTAGATGGATCGGAACTCGTCCACTTTCGGCAGCTCACTGTGGGTATGTTCGGGTCTTCTACAATGGTTAGGTAACTACTCCAGCTAACGCTACGCTGTATAACTAGCTCTAAGAGTACTTCACTACCAATGTTTGACTATGATACAGAACAGTGAGCCTAAGCTCCTGCTTAACAGCGAAAATTCTGCGGAACAGTGAATTACCGGCCACCCAACATAATAAGGGCCACTTTTGGAAAAGGTATTCCCAATTATGTGTTACCCGTTTTCCCGATAGACCCATAGTTACTTTTAATTACCTTCATGGATTCATATTCTGAATCTATTTATTCATGTCCCTCCATCCGTCTGTCCATGTATTTCGATTGGGAGAAATTTTGTAAAGACTATTTTTTTTTTTAATTGGTAAACATCGATCCAGATTTAGATACAGCTCTCTTATTTATATTCACCCGATTTCAGGTTTATTACGCAAGATATCCCAAAATTTGATAAATATAAGCACATACGAGCTAACTTAGCCTATAAGTATGCGATCTAAATTTAGCCTAAGGTGAAAATCGTTTCGGACGTAGCTAAAGCTCCCATATATATGTTTAATCAAATTTTATATTCAAGTCTTTCATATCTATAATATTTACTCCATAACAATAATATTCGATACAAGGTATCAGACACAGCAGAGAAATACCCTCAACAATCGGTTCAGATTTTGAACATATATTCGCTCTATTTGAAATATATTGTTCGCCAAATGTGTAATATCAGCCCAAATGTGACGCATTTAAGCAATAACTGCCGAATTCGGCCTACAATCGAGTGTATTGAATTTGGAGAAAATCGGTTATGATGTAGCTGTATATATGGGAGATATAGGTTTAATTCAATTTTATATCTAAGTACCCAAAATCCGTATTCAAAACTCCATAGCAAGAATTTTGGGTACAAGATATGAGGTACATGCTAAAAATACTTTTGTCAAATTTTGTCGATTCAAAATATATTCCCTCTTTTAACCTGACTTCACAACCCAGGGTGTTATGTGTTTGTGCATTTGTGTTAGAGTTAGACCCATATTTCCTTTTGATGATCTGTAAAGAATCACTTTCTGAGTCGATTTATGCATGTCCTTCCATCTGTCAATGTAAACAAAGTATAGGTTGCATTTATTGCCCGATCAAAATGAAACTTTGCACAAAATATTTGTTTGGTCCAAGGACAAACCTTATTGAAATTGGAGATAATCGGTCAAAATTTATATATAGCTCCCATATATCTTCGCAGATTTGCCTCTTATTTTGCACCAAATGTGTAATATTAGTCATAATAGGATGAGATTTGCAAATATAATCGGTTCTGATATAGCTATAGCATCCATATTTATTCTTCATCCGATTTGCTAAATTTCTCCTCTACAGCCGTAATATGCTCTCCGTAACAACGACATTCGGAGAAATGTATCAAATACAGCTCAGAAATACTTTTGTCTAATTTTATGGAGATCGGTTCAGATTTGGATATAGCTCCCATTTATATATTTAGTCGATTTCAAGTTTATTGGGCCCCAAATAAATAAGCCCGAATTGAATGGATTTTTGCACATACCAA
This sequence comes from Musca domestica, assembly GCF_030504385.1. NCBI lineage: Eukaryota > Metazoa > Arthropoda > Insecta > Diptera > Muscidae > Musca > Musca domestica. Next base: position 5,579,493 of record NW_026712340.1, on the reverse strand, counting down.
GGAAATAAGCTTGGAATAATGTGTATCAAATTTGTTAAAAAATCGGTTGGGATTTTATTCTCTCACATCCGTAATATACTCTTCACAACAATGATATTTGCTTATTGCCTAAAAAGTGTAATATCAACTCAAGTAGGATGGATTTTGATGAATATTGGTTCAGACACAAATGTCTACTTCAAATTTAGTAGAATTCGATAGAAGCCTGCGATTTATCGACACAGCCTGACTTAGGCCTTTCTTACTGGTTATTTTTTACTTCGTTTAAACGTTTTGCCTGACCTCAACTTTTCTGTTATTATCACGCTATAGTCGAAACGAATTAAAATGGTAAACTAAAATTTTGCACAAATCTATCTGTTGTTCGAAGTTCGAATAAGAAGATATAACGGTACCTCCCGATATTGGGCGTTTTAGTGATTGTAGCCACATTTTCCAATGGAATGGTTTGAAATTTTGCACTCAAAGTTATTTTCAGGCACTTTACCCCCTGAAAGAGAATGATCTATAAAGGTCCATGAAATCGTATAGCCCCAATATAACGGTGCCTCTCGATATTTGGTATTTTGATGATTTTATCCACATTTTTCGATGGATTTGTCTGAGATCCTATTTGTGAAGTTCTTAATAGGCACTTATGAATCTGACAAAAAACTGTTTAAATGGGCTTACGATTGCCTATAGCCTCCATATAAAATTACCTCCAGCTATTGCGTATTTTATGATTTTAGTCAAATCTTTTTTATGGAATTGTCTTCTCCTAGCCGAAAATTGTCTATATAGGTCCACGTATTACCTCATCTCTATGTAATAAGCGCAAAATTCTAAGGCGACTAAGCCCTATCCAGAATAGGAAGGAAAATTTTAGACAGATCGTACAGCCCCCATATAACGGTACCTTTCAATAGTTGATGATTTTAGCCATATGTTTTAATTCATTTGTCTAGAACCCGATATGCGAAGTTCTTGTTAGGTACTTGCGAATCCGACAAAAGAAATTGTGTAAATGTGGCATACTATTGCATATAGCCGCCATATAAAATTACAATTAGATAATCGACATTTTTATACCCTCCACCATTCTATGGAGGGTGCACTAACTTTGTCATTCCGTTTGTAACTCTTCGAAATACTCATGTCAGACCCAACAAAGTATATATATTCTTGATCAACGTTAAATTATAAGTCGATTCAGCGATGTCCGTCTGTCTATCTGTCTGTTGTAATCACGCTATCTTTCGAACGAATTGAGATAGAAGGCTAAAATTTTGCACACATGTTTATTTTGCCAGTAGGCAGGTTAAGTTCGTAAATGGGTTATGTAGGTCCACGTTTTCATATGGCCCCCATATAACGGTACCTCCCGATATTCGGTATTTTGATGGTTTTTAGCGACATTATTCACCGGAATTGTTTCAAATTTGGTATTTGAAGTTCGTAATAGATTCTTCAGCTTATGACAGAAAATTGTCTGTGCAGGTCCACGTCTTCGTATGGCCCCCTATAACGGCACCTCCCAATATTCGGTATTTTGAAGATGCTACATTATACCCGTTTATAACAAGGTAATGACTTTTAGCAAACAATGCCTATGTAGGTCCACGTCGTATAGACCCCAATATAATGGCTATATTCGGTATATTTTTAGATTTTAACAGCATTTTAAAGGAAGTTTTTTTTTGGAAAATTTCCAAATTCGTTCCAAATGGTGGAGGATATCAAAGCTCGGCCGAATCTAATGCTTTTTATTTTGTTATATTTTATTTTATCACTATTTTTTTGAGAATTGTGTTTCCACAGCCGAATAAATTCTTTAGATAGGTCCCTTATTACCTAATTTCTATATTATAGTACTTCCTCGGCATGTTGTTGAATTTAGTCCGATATTTCACTGGTTGCGAAAAAAACATAATAATAGCCAGAATATTGGTATTTTGATGGGATCAAAAGCCCCACACAACTTAACTGCTTTTTTATTTCTTTGTTCTACAAATGTATAACTTCAAATCATTAAGGTTATCTATCCGAAAGGCTGAACATTACTACAACATTGTATATTTTTGCACCTTAATTTTAGTTCATTATTCCCGTTTTTATTTCAGTTTACAAAATTGATTTCCCTTAAAACGAAAAAGAAAAAAAATAAATGTTACCAAAAAAAAAAAAAAAAAAAAAAAAAACATTGCTAAATTCCACATTCCATTCTTGATTACGGTTTTTATGCAAAGCTAATTTAATTTGCGATTCTGTGATTCTTTAGAACGGGCCACATAGACTACTGACTCTCTGGGCATGGATATGGAGTGGAATAAAATGCGGTAACAATTGTGGCAATTCGTGCCTCACGTTTTATTATGGCCTACAAAGATGTTCAAACTGGGTGGAGGTTGGTAGATGATAGCAGGACAATGTGCATAGGCGAATACATGTGTACGCGGATATTTGGGATAACAGTTTGGAATAGTTTTTCTTTTGGTTGTAGTGTTTTTTTATATCGTTCTATGGCAAACACTTGTTTGCCACTTGGTTTGAAATGGTCAAGGTGGAACTGATGCTGGTGCGACTGTGCCGCTGTTCCTCTTGATGATGATGGTGGAGATAGTGTGGCTGTGTTGTTCTTTCTGGCCAGAGGATATATCTTTGAGCTGCCAACACAATTCACTTTGCTCTCTGGAAAAACATAAACACAGCCACACACACACACACACACTCACACTCTCAAGAAAAACAAAAGCAACAGCAAATAACTGGCAAAACAAAGGATAGAAGTGTACATGTACACATTTAGACAGCGATTATGCCGCAGGATAAGTACTTCCCATTTCATTATTGTGTCCATATCTTGCTTTGTAAACGCTTTTTTAGATCAATTGATATGATGTGCACAACAATTTTGTGGCAACAATTCCAAAACTACAAAAAAGAACAACAAATTTCGAATAGAGGGTCGGTCGGTGGGACGACCAACTAAATAAAACATTTCTTTTCTGTTGGCCCACAAAACGGCAATTATATGTTTTCCACATTTTGTGGCCCCTTGCAATGCCACAACGAAATAGTTTCGCTAACCACCACCTTCTTTTTGCCCAACTCTCCTGGCCAAAGTAATAGAAACAAGTTAAAATGTCATTGACTATGTTAAGGCCGAACTTTTAATACGCTTCCTAAGAGGGGAAATTATGCATTTTTGTGCTTCGCTACTACTACACTCGGAACCAGACTACCGACCTACTCGAATTCGAGCGAATTTCACTCGTTGTACAAAAAACAATCTCAATTTTTCGATGTCGCTATAGGAGAGAGCATGTTTTCCTGGTTTTTGAGTGGAGGCAAAATTCGTTCGAAGTCGAGCAGATTCTACTCTTCCCATGTATTTTTTTACTTTTCGTCGTACAGTTTTTGTATTTCTATGTATGTGTATTTTTGTACAAGATCACATCCCGTCTTCCTCTACTATACTACAGCACGCAGAAACTTCAAAAATTATTTGCTACTTGCCACTTGTTTACACTCTCACTCTAATTTTTCAAACAGGAGTGACTAGGGAGTGCTCTCATCCAACACAAATGTGTGAATAGTTGATTCCATTAAAAACTCCCACTCTTCGAGCAATCCTGCGTAAATTTTGCTCCCGAGTTAAAATGAGTACAGATTTTATCTGTACTCTGATCGGAATATTTCTGTCCATTGTAATCGTTTCAGTTATAATGGCGTTGTTAGAGACGCAGTGATGTGGTGTCCGTTGAAATTGTAATTTTAGAATTCCAAATTTGTCCAAAATTGTATTTGATTTCTCTGACCGTTTTCAAGATATACCATTTTCGAAAACAGTATTTTTTCAGAATTGATTCAAAGATAGCAATAGCCTATTGCCGGATATGATGAGGTATCAGAGGCAAAAAAAAAAAGATCCAATAAATAAATTGTTTAAAAGCAACAAAAACCTTGCAGAAGGACTATACATATATAATCTTATTTCGTCGATGGAAAGGAAGAGGCTGAACACAAGGGTATGGAAAGTATGAAAATACTTTGTACATGCTTTGCAGAGTTGTAAAGGTACTGAGAAAAACTCCCTCCACCTTTGGGCAAAGAAAACATTTTTATGTAAATGTATCTGAATTCAAATGAGTTCGACTCTGAACTACATGCACCAGTAAGACCATTTGGATAATGCTATTAAATTTTTCAAAAAAAAAAAAAAAAAAAAACACAATAATGGGTGAGGCCGTTTTATGGGGAAGCTATACCAAAGCGGGAACCTCTGTTGACAATTCTATACTTCAAGGATTGTCATCCACCAAATCTTCTTAAATAACAAATTTGAAACAATTTCGTGGGTAAATGTGACTAGGATTATCAAAATACCGAATATTGGTTGTTATCGTTATATGTGCGCTATAGGAAAACGAAAACGTAAATATTCAATGTTCTCCAGACGAGCTAGAACCCATTATGAACTACAAATACCTATTTTTAGACAAATCCGTGAAAAAACTGACCAAATTTTGAAGCTCTATCGTGATTTCAACAGACCGACTGACATCGTTAAATCGGTTGATGATGAATATTTATTATGAATATTTATTATAAGTTTATGGGGTCAACGGCGAAAATTTGGGGATTTTACAAACGAAATGGCAAAGTTAATATACCCTCTTTTCCAAGGTGGAGGGTATAAATAAATAATAAATAAAAAGAATCCCTTCAGAATTCTATTAAAATTATAACAAGTAAAAAAGCTGTAAGTTCGGCCGGGCCGAACTTTTAATACCCTCCACTATTTGGCACAAATTTGGCAATTTCAAAAAAAAAAAAAAAAAAACAAAATAAATAAATAAATAAATAAATAAAATAAAATCCGTTAAAAATTCTGTTAAAATCATAAAAATACCGAATGCCTATACGACGACGTGGACCTGCATAGGCTACTTTTGTCATAAGTTATTACAATATTTAAATGCGAAACTTGAAGAAAAATCTGTTTGTAATGTAGCTAAAATCATCAAAATACCGAATATTGGGGGGCACGGTATATGGGGGCTATATGAAAATGTGGACCTACATGGCTCATTTTTTGACTTAGGATGTAGTATCCATTACGAACTTCAAATAACAAATTTGAAACGATTCCGATAAATAATGTCGCTAAAATCATCAAAATACCGAATATCGGGGGTACCGTTATATGGGGGCTACACGAAGACGTGGACCTGCACAGATAATTTTTGTCTTAGGCTGTAGTATCCATTACGAACTTCAAATGCCAAATTCGAAACAATTCCGGTGAATAATGTCGCTAAAATCATCAAAATACCGAATATCGGGAGGTACCGTTATATGGGGGCTATATGATAACTTGGACCTACATGACCCATTAACGAACTTAACCTGCCTACTGGCAAAATATACATGTGTGCAAAATTTTAGCCTTCTATCTCAATTTCTTCGAAAGATAGCGTGATTACAACAGACAGACAGACACACAGACAGACGGACATGGCTAAATCGTCTTAGAATTTTACGCTGATCAAGAATATATATACTTTGTTGGGTCTGACATGAGTATTTCGAGGAGCTACAAACGGAATGACAAAATTAATATACCCTGCATAGTATGGTGGAGGGTATAAAAATACTGAGTACAGGGAGTTACCTTTATTTTGCGGTCTACACGAATGCGTGGACCTGCATAGACAATTTTCTTGCGTTACGAAGTGCAAATACGAAATAAGAAACAATTCCGGAGAACAATGTAGCTAAAATCAGCAAAATACGGAGTATAGAGAGGTACCGTTATATGGGGGCTACACGAAGACCTAGAAGTGCATAGCAAATTTTCTGTCGTAGAATCCATCAGGACCTTCAACTATGAAATTTGAAACAATTCCGGTGAATATTGTACCGAAATTGGCCAAAATACTAAATAGAGGGAGGTACCGATGTATGGGCTATACCAAGACCTGGAATTTTAGAATTTTATACTGATCAAGAAAACTTTGTGGAGTCTAAAATGTATATTTCAAAGTGTTACAAACGGATAGACAAACTTAACATACCAAAAGCAAAACAAAAAAAAAAAACACAATTTCAAACCGAATTTGCTGTAAATTGGGAAAATGTGTTTCCAGTATGTAGGAAACATTCATGCAGAGAACTGTACATTTAGGTCCAATTTTTGGTATAGATACCATATAGTTGTACCTCCAGATATTAGGTATTTTGTTGATTTGTGTCACAGTTTTCACCGGAATTGTTTCAAATTTGGCAATTGGAGTTTTCAATGGGTACTACCTCTTATGGCAGAAAATTTCCTATACAGGTCCATATTTTCGTATAGCTCCCATATAACTTTTCCTCTATTCACCCTTAGGCATTTTTGCGATTTGGGACACACTTTTTACCAAAATTATTTCAAATTTAGAATTTGGAGTGTGCGGATAAAAAATTGTCCATACAAAATCATGTCGTTGTGCAGGCCGAATATAACGCATATACCTCCGAATATTCGGTATATAGAGTTCGTAATCGGTAACACCTTTTCAGGCAGGTAATTGACTGTAAAGGTCCACGTTTTCGTATAGCCCCATATAACTGTCAAGATGGAATATAGCGGTCCATTGACACCAGAACGGGTCAAAATTTTGAATAGCAATGTAGCTCATAAGACGGGAAGTGAGTATCCGATTCCTTTCAAACTCGGCACATCTCAATATTTCTATTAACACAAAATCTGTCGTGAAGATGATAGATATCGCTTCACTCCTTCTAGTACCTCCCCCACAACAGTTCAAAATATGAAATAGTTCACTCTCTCAAAAAATGCGAAATTAGGATCCGATTCATTCAAAGCTTCTCACATTGCAAAATTTCCACTAACACAAGATTTGGTGTGAAGTCGGAATATATCGGTTTACTCCCTTTGGTAGCTTCCTCTCAAAGGGTGATTGTTTTGAATTATTATTTCTCTCATAACATGCGATTCTTGTTTTATCTAAATATTGCTCTCAACCACAGATCTGACGTGTACATGGAATTTATCTGCCCACTCCTTCGGATACCTCACTTTCAAGGGGTCAAGTTTTTGAATAATTATATCTCTTATAAGATGCGAAAAACTCAGCGCTTTTCATCAAACTTCGTGCATCTCAAGATTTCTGTAACCAAAGATCAAATAGATATTTCAGTCCACTCCTTCTGGCTATCAATCTGTCTGCTGTCACTATCTTTCAAGAGAATTGAGATAGAAGGTTAAGTTCTCAAATGGGTCTCCATATAAAGGTGCCTCGCGATATTCGGTATTTTTATGATTTTAGCGACATTACTTACTGGAATTGGAAGATCATAATTCGAAGTACAACCTACGGCAAAAAATTTCGTATGCAGATCCACATCTTCTTATAGGCCCCAAATAACGGTACCTCCCGATATTTGGTATTTTCATGATTTTAGCGACATTATTTACCGGAATTATTTCAAATTTCACATTCGAAGTTTGTAATGGGTACTACAGCCTTTAACATGATTTCAGCAACATTATTTACCGGAATAGTTTCAAATTTCATATTGGAAGATCATAATTGGAAGTACAACCTACGGCAAAAAATTTCGTATGCAGATCCACATCTTCGTATAGCCCCCAAATAACGGTACCTCCCGATATTTGGTATTTTCATGATTTTAACGACATTATTTACCGGAATCATTTCAAATTTCGCATTTGAAGTTTGTAATGGGTACTACAGCCTATAACAAACATTTTTGTATGCAGGCCCACGTCTTCGTATAACCCCCATAATGGTACCTTCCGATATTCGGTATTTTGATGATTTTAGCAACATTATTCAAGCGATTCGTTTCGAATTTGGTATTGGCAGATCTTAATGGGTACTACAACTTATGGCAACAAATTTCGTATGCAGGTACATCTGGTACAACGTGCCGGTTATACAAATGTCGGCAAGACCGACTGATACTTTTTAACTTGTTATTTATTAATGACTTCCTTACTTAAAAGGTACCATTTTCGATCGAAATAAAATTGTGTATGTACATTTGCATATTCAAATTAATTTCTATTGCAATAATCCTATATGGTATGCGAAAATTTGGTCCGTGTCTTAAAATCCCAGTAGCACCTATCGAAGAGTCACAAACTGAGTTGAAAACCTAACATAACCTCATAACATAAAGTAGGGCATAAAATCATACATTTTAAATTCCCCCAAAAAACAAGGAAACCCTCAACAAAAAAAAAAAAAAAAAAATCACCCAAACGTAAACGTCCGTAGTTGTATTTAGATTTTTATCAGAACGATTTCTTTTTGTTTTGTTTTGCGTCTTTCGTTCTCCTTCAAACCATAGAAATTTCCATTTGGTTGTTGGCGTTCAACCACGGCCAGCAGGAGCTGCAGCTGGTGCCGAAAAAGCTGTTGTTGTTACAATTGAAGCCATAAAACAAAGCTTAAGCTGAGTGAAATCCAAAGTTAAGAAAGTTTGTCCTCATCATCGCAGTTTTCTTTATGGTTAGCCAAATTTTGTTTTCCATGTCACCAACTAACAGTTAAGCATTTTCAAGAAATACCATTCAAAAAGTTGGTCGGCCGGCCTTCTTGCTGGCTGACAAGCTGTTTGTTGCAATATATTGTGTATGGAAGTCATCATCTCTCTAGGCCAATGGTTTTGAAAATTTGACAGTTTAGTAGTAGTGTTGAAATAGTAGTTTCAGTGGGTTTATAGCAGGTAACATGTCTCTCCCTACACTTTAATAGCTGTTCTTAAAAGAGCTCTTAAAATAAGATACCACAGAGATGCTTGAGAAAATATCCAGAGAAAGTCGATTTGCACGATCGAAACTTTTTCGACTTTTTCGGTATTCGATACAATCTTTCGGAAAGCTGGGATTATGTGCCACCGTGTTATAATTTAAGCCTCTAAAAGGGTTAATGTTTGAAAAAATGGAAAGAAAAAGCATTTACAATTCACACAGGATAAATCAGCTAAGAGTTTTTTTTGGTATCCCGGATATTTTATATTTTAATGATTGTAGCCAAATTGTTCAATGAAATTGTCTAAAAAACCAGACAAGGAGTTCCTTCTGAGTACTGTACCCCCTGAAATAGTATTGTCTAGATAGGTTCACGATGGCCCCCATAAATAAATTTGTATACCCTTCACCACATAGTGGTAAGGGTATTATGTCTTTGTGCATTTGTTTGAAACATGGAGAAGGAAGCGAGTTAAACCCATCGTTACATTTGAGGACCTTCATAGAATCACTTTCTGAGTCGATTTATGCATTTCAGTCGGTCCGTCGGTGTATTCTTGTGAACAAAATTCAGGTCGCATTTATTATATTGAGATAACATTTTGCAAACAATATTTTTTTGGCCCAAGGACGAACCCTCTTGAACCAGAACCAGATTTAGAAATAGCTCCCATATATCTTCAACCGATATCGGGCTAATTGTGCACTAAATAGCTAATATAAGTCCAAGTGACCTGTATTTTAGTACATTCCACGGAATTCAGTCTAGAAGCAAGTAAATTTGGAGGAAATCAAATATAGCTATAGCTCCCATATATATGTTTCATCCGATTTGGGGTTTTAATTTCCTCACATGCGTAATAGGCACTCAAGAAGAATGATATTTGGTATCGGACATCAGATACTGCATGAAAATATCCCTGCCAAATTTTGTCGAGATTGGTTCAGATTAGGATATAGCTCCCACACATATCTTTATCCGATATCAGGTTTATTGTGCACCAAATGGCTAATATCAGCCCAAATGGACTGATTTTTGGCACTTACGGCTGAATTCATCTTATAAAGCAGTATTTCAAATTTGGTGTAAATCGGTTCAGATATAGCTATAGCTCTCATATATATGTTTTATCCGATTTGGGGTTTAAAGTCTTTGACAAGCGTAATATGCATTCTACAACAATGATCATTGCTACCAGGTATCAGATACAGAAATTAGTATATCGAATTTTTGTCAAGATCGGCTCAGATTTGGAAATAGCTCCCATATATATCTTCAACCGATTTTGGGGTAATTCTGCACCAAATGGCCAATATCAGTCCAAATGACCTGAATTTTGGCACATCCAACCGAATATAGAAGCAAAAAATTGGGGAAAATCGGTTCAATGATATGAGATATCTTATAAAGCTCGGAAATACCTATACCAAATTTTATCGAGAACGGCTTAGATTTGGATATAGCTCCCATATATATTCTTAATCCGATTTCAGGTTTATTGTGCTAATAATGGCTTATATCAGCCCAAATGGAGTGAATTTCGGGACGTATGTTTCCATTTTCGGCTCCGGTACATATTTTTATACCCTACACCACATAGTGGTAAGGGTATTATGTCTTTGTGATTTGTTTGTAACATGGAGAAGGAAACGAGATAGACCCATAGTTACTTTTGAGAACCTTCATAGATTCACTTTCTGAGTCGATTTATGCATGTCAGTCCGTCTGTCCGTCTGTCCGTCCGTCCGTCCGTCTGTCCAGGTATTCTTGTAAACAAAATGCAGGTCGCATTTATTATCCGATTGAGATGAAATTTTCCAAACAATATTTTTTTTTGGCCCAAGGACGAACCCTATTGAGATTGGTGAGAATCGGATCAAATTTAGATATAGCTCCCATATATATCTTCATCCGATTTCGGGTTAAATGTGCACCAAATATCCACTATCAGTCCAAATTACCTGAATTTTGGCACACCCAACCGAGTTCGGCCTAGAAGCAAGTATATCAAATTTGGAGAAAATCGGTTCAGATATAGCTATAGCTCCCATATATATCTTTCATCCGATTTGGTGTTTAAGCGTCTCACATTCGTAATATGCACTCCACAAGAATGATATTTGGTACCAGATATAAGATACAGCCCAGAAATAGCTGTTTGTAATTTTATCGAAGTCGGTTCAGATTTGGATATAGTTCCCATATATATCTTCATCCGATTTCGGGTTAATTGTGCGCCAAATGGCCGATATAAATCCAAATGGACTGAATTTTAGTACATCAGACCAAATTCGGCCCAGAAGCAAGTATATCAAATTTAGTGAAAATCGGTTCAGATATAGATATAGCAACCATATATATGTTTCATCCGATTTAGAGTTTTAGTCCCATACATTCGTAATATTCACTCCACAACCGTGATATTTGGTACCAGGTATTAGATGGAGCACAGGAATAGCTGTTTTAAATTTTATCGAAATCGGTTCAGATTTGGATATAGCTCCCATATATATCTTCATCCGATTTCGGGTTAAATGTGCACTAAATGGTCAATATCAGCCCAAATCACCAGTCTAGAAGCTAATACGTAAAATTTGGAGAAACCCGGTTCAGAGATAGCTATAGTTCGTAAAATGCACGATAGAATTAGATAGATTTTGATTTTGTGGTGTAGGGTATCATATAGTCGGCCCCGCCCGACTTTTGAGCTTTCCTTACTGGTTTAATATAATCCTTCTCCAAGTGATATCATGCACTCTATGGCAATGTTTTTGGTATAAAATATTAAAAAGTCAAATTTTGTAAAAATCTATCCAGAATTGGATATGCTTCCCATATATTAGTTCCCTCTGAAACCAAACTATAACTGCTCTAAAGCCAAATGTTGATAGGTGGTATGACCTAGAAATAAATTCTTTTGTTACGGGAGTTCTACTAAATATGCACAGTGGTGTAGGGTATCATATGGTGGGCCCCGCCAGACTTTTGACTTTTCCCTACTGGTTTTTAATTTACAATATTGATCAAGATTTTCACACGAAACTTTGACCTTTTCATTTACCTACACAATGTGTAGTTTCTACTTGCAACAATTTCGGTCAAAATAAGTTACCCCAACTGGATTGAATGGTTCGATTCATGTGTTCGATCAACTCATGTTGTTGAACACATCAAGCGCTCTCGAACACTCATGTTTGATTGTGAGTAAAGTGATTCAAACTGAATGTTCGATTCGATGAGAAAACGAAATGATCGTTTCAGATTAAACCAAACGACTGCATCATCAAAAACAAGTAAAAAAGCTGAAAGCTCGGCCGGGCCTAACTTTGAATACCCTCCACCAATTGGTACATATTTTTGGCAATTTTCAAAAAATTAAAATTCATTAAAAATTCTGTTAAAAACTTAAAAATACTGAATGTAGCCTTATATTAGGGTCTATACGACGATGTGGACCTGCATACGCAACTTTTGTCATAAGCCTGCACAGACAATTTTCTGACATAGGGTGTAGTATCCATTACAAACTTCAAATACTAAATTTGAAATTGTTCCGGTAAATAATGTATCTAAAATCATCAAAATACCGAATATCGGGTGGTACCATTATGTGGGGGATATATGAAGACGTGGACCTGCACACACAATTTTCTCTCATAGGCTGTAGTTTCCACTACGAACTTCAAATGCAAAAATTGAAACATCTCAGGTAAATAATGTCGCTTAAATCAACAAAATACCGAATATCGGGGGGTACCGTTATGTGGGGGCTATACGTGGACCTGCACACACAATTTTTTCTCTTAGCATTTCTATCTCTGCATTTTCTGTAGTTTGCCTTGTCAAACTTCTCTGCCTTGAAAACAGGTTCCCATCTCTGATCTGTGAATATACGATGAATTTTTATACCCTACACCACAAGGTAGCCAGGGTATTATGTCTTTGTGCATTTGTTTGTAACAGGCAAAAGGAAACGAGATAGACCCATAGTTCCTTTTGATGATCTGCATAGAATCACTTTCTGAGTTGATTTATGCATGCCAGTCCGTCTGTCCGTCCGTCCGTCCGTCCGTCCGTCTGTCCATGTATTCTTGTGAACAAAATGCAGGTCGCATTTATTATCCGATTGAGATGAAATTTTCCAAACAACATTTGTTTGGCCCAAGGACGAACCCTATTGAAATTGGAGTTAATCGGTAAGAATTTAGATATAGCTCCCATATATATCTTCGTCCGATTTGCCTTTTATTGTGCACCAAATGTGTAATATCAGCCCGAATAGTATGGAATTTTGCACATACAACCAAATTAGGCATGAAAATAAGTGTGCCAAATTTGATCTAAATCGGTTCAGATATAGCTATAGCTCCCATATATATTGTTCATCCGATTTGTTATTTTTGTCCTCCGCAGCCGTAATATGCACTCTGTAACAGCAATATTTGGGGAAATATATCAAATGCGGCTCAGAAATACCTTTGCTAAATTTTATCGAGATCGGTTCAGATTTGGATATAGCTCCCATATATAACTTCGTCCGATTTACCTTTTATTGTGCACCAAACGTCTAATATTTGCCCAAATTTGGCACGTACGACCGAATTGAGTCTAGAAGGTAGTATGCCAAATTTGGTGAAGATCGGTTCAGATATAGCTATAGCTCCCATATATATTGTTCATCCGATTTGTTGTATTTGTTACCCACAGCCGTAATATGCACTCCGTAACAACGATATTCAGGGAAATAAATCAAATAAAGCTCAGAAATATCTTTATTAAATTTTATCGAGATCGGTTCAGAATTGGATATATCTCCCATATATATCCTTATCTGATTTCAAATTAATTTTGCACCAAATGGGCAATACAAGTCCGAATTTAAAAGATACAAATGCTTCGGCATATTTATTACTTTGAATTTTAAATTATAATTATAATCAAAGCGTGTATGATTCAATTCTCCCATAAAAGCTTTTAATTGTTATGCGCAGCTCTACTAAATTAGTAAAGTGGTGTAGGGTATCATAAAATCGGCCCCGCCCGACTTTAGGACTTTCTTTACTGGTTAAATATGAGTTTTGACAGTGAGATGTTGTCAAAAGAATAATTTTAGAAAAATTGAAAACATATTATTGCATGACTTTACCTTCTTAATTCTATCATGACAGAATATAACAAACTTTTGAAAAATTCCCGAATTTCATTGAAATCCAATGGAAACCGCTTTTAAAAAGCAAACCAAATAACATTAAATACAATGCATTCAGTAGAACTTCCTCCAATATATCACCTTAGAGACGTTACAATGCATTTGAAGTACTGTACCGGCCACTTGAGTGGCAACTATCATTTTCAGATAATTAAATAATATTGTAACAACAGTGTATTAATTATGTACATACTTACATGCATGCATGATACTTGTATGAATATTTACCCAATGACTATTTTCACTGGAAATATGTACATGGTAAATTATGTCAATCATTTAACCGATTTCTTTGCTTAAGTTAGAAAATTGATCAGTGTTTATGATGAGGGACACAGAAGATGAATGTTGCTACATTGAAAGAAAAGAATGCTATTTGCGAAAATGTTTATACCCTCCACTATACATAATATGGAGTGTATATTAAGTTCGTCATTCCGTTTGTAACTCATCGAAATAATCATTTTATACCTAACAAAGTATATATTCTTGATCACCGTTAAATTCTAAGAAGGTTTAGCCCTGTCCGTCCGTCCGTCGGTTGTAATCACAAATTAAGTTAAACGAATTAAGATAGGAAGCTAAAATTTTCACAGTTCAGTCTTCTTAGACAATTCCCTGTGTAGACAGGTCAAGATGGGCTATATCGGTCCACGATATCGTATGGGCCCCATGTAACTGTACCCCCCAATATTTTGATGATTTCAGGCACTTCTTACAATGGAATTGTCTGAAATTCTACAGAAGGAGTTCTTTGTGGGTAATTTACCTCCTGAAAGAGAATTGTCTATATAGGTCCACGATATCCCGATAAACCCCCCCCCCCCCCCCCCCCACAAAACAGTACCTCCCAATATTCGATATTTGGATGATTGTAGCCATATTTTTCAATTGAATTGTCTGAAAATCCACACAAGCAGTTCCTTCTGAATACCTTTCTCCCTGGAAGAGAATTGTCTATATAGGGCCACGATATCGTATAGCCTCCATATAACGGCTCCCGCCGATATCGGCATATTGACGATTTTAGCGACATTTTTAACCGTAATTGTTTCAAATTTCGTATTTAAGGCTTGAAGCTCGTAATAAGTTCTACAACCTATGCCAGAAAATTATCTATGCAGGTCCACGTCTTCGTATAGCTCACACAGAACGGTACCTCTTTTTATCCGGTATTTTGATGATATTAGCAACATTATTCAATAGAATTGTTTCAAATTTCGTATTTGATATTCGTCTTCTTATATCCTCCATATAACGGTTTTCATTTAACTGGTATTTTTCGACGGATTTTTTTAATTATTCAAGATCTTTCAAAATGGTGGAGGGTATTAAAATTTCAGCCTGGCCGAACTTAGCTGCTTTTTTACCTGTTTATTTTTCTAACCTACATCACAAGGTCGTCAGGGTATTATGTCTTTGAGCATTTGTTTGTAACAGGCAAAAGGAAATGAGATAGACCCATAGTTCCTTTTCATGATCTGCATAGAATCACATTCTGAGTCCATTTATGCATGTCCGTCCGTCCGTCTGTCCATATATTCTTGTGAACAAAGTACAGATCGCATTTATGACCCGATCCAGATGAAATTTTGCACAAATAATTTGTTTGGCCCAAGGACGAAACCTATTGAAATTGAAGATAATCGGTAAAAATTTAGATATAGCTCCCATATATATCTTCGTCCGATTTGCCTTTTATTGTACACCAAACATGTGATATCAGCACGAATTATTCACATACAGCCAAATTAGGCCTGAAAATAAGTATGCCAAATTCGATCGAAATCGGTTCAGATATAGCTATAGCTCCAATATATATTGTTCATCCGATTTGTTATTTTAGTCCTTCGCAGCCATAATATGCACTGTGTAACAACAATATTTTGGAGAAATATATCAAATACAGCTCAGAAATGCCTTTGCTAAATTTTATCGAAATCGGTTCGGATTTGGTTATATCTCTCACATATAACTTCATCCGATTTACATTTTATTGTGCACCAAACGTCTTATTTTTGCCCAAATGGGATGAAATTTGGCACTTACGACCGAATTGATTCTATAAGCTAGTATGCCAAATTTGGTAAAGATCGGTTCAGATATAGCTATAGCTCCCATATATAGTTTTCATCCGATTTGTTATATTTGTAACCCACAGCCATAATATGCACTCCGTAAAAACGATATTCAGGGAAATATATAAAATACTGCTCAAAGTGGTGTAGGGTATCATAAAGACAGCCCCGCCCGACTTTAAGACTTTCTTTACTGGTTATGTTTTGTATTTCATTTGCGTTCTATATAACTTTGGCGTGGAATTATTCATAACTTCATCAGTAGTTGGATAACCACCATGCCACAGAGTAGTGTCATAAATGATACAATGGAAAATTAATAGAAGATCTCCACAGTGAGGGATCATGTCGCCATTGCTTCGGTTCCTCGTCATTAATGAAATCCTAAGCAATTTTGACCACATTGGGATAAGAGTGGTTTCTTATGCGGACGATGTGGTAATACCAGTATCTGATTTTTCCCGTCCGTGCTGAATGACAACATGAGCGGAACCTTGAAATGACTGGATATTTGAGCCACAAGAAGTGATCTGGGGTGACTCCAGGGAAAAGTGAGGTGGTGATATTTAGTACAAAACTCAAATACGCAATCATCAATTTTCAACGTTACGAGGTCAAGAAATACCAGTATTAGATCACGGCTCGAAACTGTCATGGTAACGTAACATGGAACATCGTGCTCATAAAGCCTGTAAGGGCCTCAAACGTAAAATTAAGTTTTGGATATGCCCCAGCAAAAGATATAGAACAACAGTGGGAAAGAAAAGAATTCAGCAAGGACAATACAGGCCACATCCGCATGCATCGGGATGATATGGGCATATACAATGGTGTATATTCTATCAATTGATATACACATCAAAACAACTGCGGCTTGCAATACTGTAATGCTGCCTGCTCTAGGATTAGTACACTTCAGATGCTTACAAAGAGATCAATATCAAATAAGAAGATTTCAGTCTAACTCCTTCAACAAATACCAAATATAGTACCATTTAGCACATTTCGTACAATTATAATACACTCTTTTAAAAAATACAACACAGGGTGAGATAAAAAAAACTGCAACAAAGTCAAACGCCATAATTTTTACATTTTACAATTGGTCACCTTTGGCACGAATTATGGCCTTCAAAAGGCGAAGCGCTTGCTTGTGGTGATCGACACTTTGGTATTTTTTAGTGCCAACCTTGCTTTTCAAAATACTCCAGACACAATAGTCCAACGGATTTATATCCGGAGATTTTGGAGGCCATTGTTAGCTGGAAATGAAGCGAGGAACCTCATTTTATAACCATTCTTGGATGCGTCTATTCACAATATTTGCGTGTCAAGGCTTAATATACCCTCCAGAATATTTTTGCGATAATATTCGTCAATTATTCTGTATCCATGTTCGATAAATACGAGCGGAGAGCAACCATCGGCTGTTATGGCGGCCCACACCATGGCCGGCGCTTGAGTTCTGGTGGCCAACCGAAGGTGGCTGACCTCTTTGGCAAGTAAACACGATAATTTTTTTTGTTTACAAACTGCTGGACAACGATTGTTTTCTCATCGGAGAAAACCAAATTTGGTTCACAACTTTCGGCCAAGCTCTTTTGGGTCTATTTTCTTTCTGTTGCGGTGTAAGTTCTTGCACTTCTTGGAATTTCAATGGCTCATTCATCATTTTTCAATATTTGCCGAATGGAATATTGTGATATGTTCAACTCACGAGCCATTTTTCGGCCACTGCGACGCGGGTTTCGATCAAGTCGTTTCTTTACATTTCGAACCATTTCTGCTGAGGTTGCTGTTTTCTTCAGTCCATTTCCTTGACATCGGATTAAGCTACCAGTATCACGGTAACGAGTGATAGTACGAGACACAAAATATTTATTCACATGTAAATGCTGGAGTGCTCTAACGAGAACCACTTGTGGTTTTCCAGCTAAATATAAAGAGATCACACTATCACGATTGAATACCATAACGAATAACTTGTTTTCTTGAAAATTCTCACCGAAATGTTTTTGTACGCTTGTAAACAATATATTGAGCTGTCACTGGAATAATTTTAAGAGCTGTCGGACGAGTGGCTTCGATATTACAACAGCCTGAAGATGGTTGCAGTTTTTAAATTTCACCTTGTTTTAATCTTTCTTTCCAACATTGATTCTCATACCAAATTTAAAATTTGAAGCTCTATCCATTCACCTAATACCAAATTGTAACAAATGTAGTACATTTGCGTACTTTTATACACTTTTCACTCCTCATTCCATCAGTGACCCTCATTCCAATTTTCTAGCTCTACTGGCTCGTCTAATACCAAAACAAAAGGTACCATATTTAGTAACTTTTCGTACCGTTCTAGTACGTATTTGCAAATAGGGACTCTTTGTTTGTAATAGCCAGCTTAACTCTGCCCTCAGCTTTTGCTTTCTGTAACTTGAGTGCTTATCACTATTTGACTAGTGACTGAGCTCCCGAGCGTTGTCAAAATTTTACTCATTTTCTTTATATTGACACTCTCTTTCTCTGCTTTTGAATTGCAAAATTAATTAACAGCTGGTTGTTGCAATTTTAGTTTTTTTTTGTAGTGTAGCTACTTGATCCATAAACGTACTCAAAAGCCCTTATCTTTAACTTTATCACAACGATTGCGATCCGTTGTCGTATTGAGAAACCTAATGCGTTCATATAAAAGCAAGCGCAAGGTGAACCTTGCAATCATTCTATTACAACATTCGTAAGAAGTGGACAATTAGAAAAAAAAAATAACAATGAAATTGCCAATTGTTTTGTTAGCAATTGTGGGACTGAGTGTAAGTTTAGCTACAAAGATCGTGAAAAGAAGAAATATTTGTGAAATCAATTATTGGTAGTCTTTGCAGCTGGTCTCCGCCTCAAAATCCCCCGAAGAAGTCCAGGCCGAAGTCATGGCCTATGTTCAGACACAAGTCTCTTCGTTGCTGAGATCGCCAGCCATTGCTCGAGCTGGTGGTGGTTTGGCCTGTTACGATAAATATATTCCCCTGATAACCGCTGCCACCGAGGATTCCAAAAGTGATACAGCATCGTGTGTGAATAGAGCTGCATCACGTCGTGAGGACGAGCTGAATAAGGTTAAGGCCCAACGGGAAGCACTGGATCAACAAGTAAAGACGGTACAGGATACATTGGCCTCGTGTGTCAAACAGGACGATGTTCTAGGTTTTCTAACATGCTTTAGGGACAATGTAAGTTTTAGAGCCGTACAAATTAGTATTTTATTTTCGATATTTAGATTTTCGCCTCTTCTAGTCTCAAGTTCTGCAAAGTACCGTCACCCAGGTCAGTTTGACATCCACTTCATTGGCCAACGGTTTATCGGCTGCTTACGTTAGCATTAACACTTCCGAAGATTCGTGCATACAAACGGTATTGGACAAGGTTAAAGCCGATACTGATGCCTTGACAGTGGCCTTACAAAATTGCTTGAAAAACGGATTTGATGATGGCCAACCTGAGACCAGTAGTCCACCCTCAGATTCGTCGTCTTCTTCTCCGGAGGAACCCCAAACCACCGTACCAAGTAATTTCAATATGCCCAATGATGAGCTGTTACCCGAAGAAAATCTTTAAGTCTATTTCATGCTTAATATGAAGTGTTTTATCAAATTACAAACAAATTTAAACAATAAATATTAAATACCTATTTTTTCTTTTTTTTTATTCTGAAGTGTTTTGTTAATTTTGTGAAATTGAGTGTGGAACTGTTACAAATTGGCGCCAAAACTCATTCATATTTGTTTTGAGTTTTGAAAACACTTGTGAAGGTAATTGCTGCCATGACGTCAATTTCAAGATGACGAATTCGTTTGTTAGCTTTTGTTACAAGATATTTTAAATATTTTGTAAAAATTAATTATTTACAAAGCACTTTGTCCGCGAGAAAAATTAAGAGGCTCACAAAGGTAAATGAAAAGAACAAATAGCGGGAGACAGCTATTTTCTTGTGGGATTTTACTCGATGAGAGAATGGGTGGAAAAAAATCTTATTGAGTACGGAGAAAAATGTTAGTTCGTCTGTGGAGACGAGTTTTGAGTACGCGAGTTTCGGCTCTCCTATGGAGGCGAGTATCGGCTCGCCAATGAAGGCGAGTTTCGGCTCGTCTGTGGATACGAGTTTCGGCTCGTCTGTGGAGACGAGTTTCAGTACGTCTAGAGAGAAGAGTATCAGCACGTCACACCCTTCTAAGGATACAAGTGTCAGCAAGTCGTTGGAGACAAGTTTTGAGCACGTCTATGGAGACAAGTTTCAACATGTCTATGGAAACGACTTTCAATTCGTCTCTAGAGACGAGTTTCGGCTCGCCTATGGAGATGAGTTTCAGCTCGCTTATGGAGATGAGTTTAAGCTCGTCTATAGATACGACTCTGTCGATAGTCTATACAGGGTGAGATGAAAAAACTACAACTAATTTCAGACTGCTGTCATTTCTAAGCCACTCGTCCGACAGCTGTTAAAGTTATTCCAGTGACAGCTCAATATATTGATTACAAGCGTATAGAAGCATTTTGGTGAGAATTTTCCAGAAAAAAGTTATTCGTGATGGAGTTCAATTGTAATAGTGTGATTTCTTTATATTTGGCTGGAAAACCACAAGTGGCTATTGTTGGAGCACTCCAGCATTTAAATGTGAATAAAACTCTTGTGTCTCGTACCATCGCTCGTTACCGTGATACTGGTAGCGTAGCCCGGCGTCAAGGAAGTGGACGGAAGAAAACAGCAGAAAATATCGGAAATAGCATCAAATTTTAGAATTTGTTTGTGTTTAGATTTGTTCGAATTGGTCACCTTTGGCACGAATTATGGCCATTAAACGGCCAATGAAATCGTCACACGCTGCCCGAATGTTGCTTTGCGGTATTTTAGCCCATTCCCGGTGAAGCGCTTGCTTGAAGTGATCGACACTTTGGTATTTTTTAGTGCCAACCTTGCTTTCAAAAATACTCCATACGCAATAGTCCAACGGATTTGTATCGGGAAATTTTGGTGGCCATTGTGCGCTGTAAATGAAGCGAGGAACCTCATTTTGTAACCATTCTTGGTTGCTGAGTGCGATGGTGTTGAGTCCTGTTGGAATGTCCAAGATCTGCAGCCAAAATGTTTGCGTGTCCTCCAGAATGTTTTCTCGATAATATTCGGCATTTATTCTAATGCCACGGTCGACTAATACGAGGAGCGACCATCGGCTGTTATGACGGCTCACACCATCACCGTGGCCGGCGCTTGAGTTCTGGTGGCCAACCGAAGATGCACATTTTCAGCTGACCTCTTTGGCAAGTAGACACGATCATTTTTTTGTTTACAAACTGCTGGACAACGAATGTTTTCTCATCGGAGAAAACCAAATCGGGCAGTTCACCTCTTTCGGCCAAGCGGTGTAAGTTCTTGCACTTCTTGGAATTTCAATGGCTTTACCATGAGCTCATTTTTCAATATTTGCCGAATGGAATATTGCGGTATGTTGTTGCTCACGAGCCATTTTTCGGCCACTGCGACGCAGGTTTCGATCAAGTCGCTTCTTTACTTTTCGAACCATTTCTGCTGATGTTGCTGTTTTCTTCCGTCCTTGACGTCAGGCTACGCTACCGACGCGATGGTACGAGACACTAAAGATTTGTTGGCATTTAAATGCTGGAGTGCTCTAACGATAGCCACTTGCTCACGAGCCATTTTTCGGCCACTGCGACGCAGGTTTCGATCAAGTCGCTTCTTTACTTTTCGAACCATTTCTGCTGATGTTGCTGTTTTCTTCCGTCCTTGACGTCAGGCTACGCTACCGACGCGATGGTACGAGACACTAAAGATTTATTGGCATTTAAATGCTGGAGTGCTCTAACGATAGCCACTTGCTCACGAGCCATTTTTCGGCCACTGCGACGCAGGTTTCGATCAAGTCGCTTCTTTACTTTTCGAACCATTTCTGCTGATGTTGCTGTTTTCTTCCGTCCTTGACGTCAGGCTACGCTACCGACGCGATGGTACGAGACACTAAAGATTTATTGGCATTTAAATGCTGGAGTGTTCTAACGATAGCCACTTGTGGTTTTCCAGCCAAATATTAGAAATCACACTATCACGCTTGAATTCCATCATTTTTTCTGGTAAATTCTCAACAAAATGCTTTGGTGCGCTTGTACACAGTATAATGGGCTGTCACTGGAATAATTTTAACAGCTGCCGGCCGAGTGCCTTAGAGATGACAGCAGTCTGAAGTTGGTTGCAGTTTGTTCATCTCACCCAGTAGAGATGACTTTGAACTCTTCTATGGAGGCGACTTTCAGCACCTCTATGGATACTAGTTTCGTCTCGTTTATGGATACGAGTTTCGGCTCGCATATGGATATGAGTTTCTGTTCGTCTATGGAGATGAGTTTCGGCTCGTCTATGGAGGCGACCTACCGTTCGTCTAAACATACGACTCTCGTTAGTCTATAGAGATAACATACACTAAGGTGGTTAATAGAGCAGAAAGTAAGTTTTAATACCCTCTACCATTCTATGGAAGGTATATTAACTTTGTCATTCCGTTTCTAACTCCTCGAAATATTTATAATAGACCCTTTAATTCTAAGACGATCTACCGCTGTCCGCCTGTCCTTCTGTCTGTTGTAATCACACTATCTTTCGAACGAATTGAGATAGAAGCCTAAAATTTTGCATACATGCATAGTTTACCAGTAGGCAGGATAAGTTCGTAAATGGACAATGTCGGTCCACGTTTTCGATAGCCCCGATGTAACGGTACCTTCCGATATTCGGCATTTTCATGATTTTATTTACCGGAACTATTTCAAATTTCATATTTAAATTTCGTAATGGGAACTACAGCTTATGACAAAGTTTTTTGTATGCAGGTTCATGTCTTCGTATAGCCCCTATACAACGGTACCTCCTGATATGCGGTATTTTCATGATTTTAGCGACATAATTTACCAGAATTATTTCAAATTTCGTATTTGAAGTTCGTAATGGGTACTACTGCCACCTCTTCGTATAGTTTTCATCTAAGTGGTAGTTTCCGGAAGTTTTTTGAAATTTTTCAAGTTCCTTCCAAAGGGTGGAGGGTATTAAAAGTTCGAAGCAAATCACATTTTTGTATGTTGGTCCACGTCTTCGTATAACCCCCGTCTTCGTATAGCTCCCGTTATTCGGTATTTTGATGATTACGGCAACATTACTCGCCGGAATCGTTTCAAATTTCGTATTGGGAGATCTTAATGGTTACTAGAACCTATGGAGAAAAAAATCGTATGCAGGTCCACGTTTCGTATAGTCTCCTATAACAGTTTTCATATAAGTGGTGATTTCCGGAATTGTATTTGTAATGTATTATTTCAACTTTCTTTACCCTTTCAAATTTAAGATACCCATTATTGCAATCTCAATAACAAGGATGTCATTATGAATTTTTTCGTGTATAATCTTTGTTCCTCGCACTATATTAATTCGGTTATTTTGGTGGCATTAACACTGTCTAATGTCTTTACATTGTTTTCCGCATAAGCTGGTTGCTTCCTTCCTGTCTTTAGGCAAGGTTTTCGAAATCTATTCGAGTTATGATAGAAGGTAGATGATGTCTGCACCCCTGCTCCTCTGAGTTATGAATTATATTTGCCAAAGATAAGAAACGGAAGTTTCCGTTCGACTGACTTGCATTTCCTTCCGTTATCCATTTTCTCCCACCCGCCATAACTGGGGCCTCGTTTGGGGATTGTGTTTTTGACGCGGATTGGGTTAATTTTCGGTTGTAGATTTTATTAAAAACGTATATTAATGTGAAATGTAGTTGTATTCTTCTGGCAAAAATATATATATTTTTGGCTTTTGTTGCTTCCTGCATTGTCTGCAGCGTCGTGTCTGCGAATTTGGCTGAAATGTAAAGACAATAGTGGTATGAATTTGGAAATTAAATTGTTGTCATTAGCAGAAGGCATTCATTGTTGGGAGGAGTAGTAGGAACGATGACGACGACAACGACACAAAGAGCGCCAGACAATGAAGCAAATCATATTGTGGAAGAAAAGTTAGCTGAAAGATTTGAATTGAAAAAAAAAATCGTTGGGAATAAATGCAGATAAAAATGTCCTTTAAACAAATCTATTCATAACTATGTTAAATACAACAATTTTAGCTTATTATTGGGTGTTATGTTAGTAGATTAAATTTTAAGCAATTTGGGAAATCCTGAATCTCTGATTCCCACCCATTATTTGGAGTGATAGCCTGAAGTCACAAAAACGCCATTGATTAAAAACAAAAATTTTAAACTTTTGAATATTCCCTGAGGTCTGAACCAGGCCTGAAATGATAACAATTTGCCGCTTTCTACGTTGTATGTGTAATACTCTTGAAATAAAATTTCTTAAACATGTCTTTGATTTCGGAAACAGATATTCCATTTGTGTTCTGCTTATGTTTAGCAACAAAGTAAAAGAATGACATAAAAAATAAAAAAAAAAACAAAACAAAAATTCAATTAAAAAATTACATTGCAAAACAATCTATGCAAATGTGAATATTGGGTCGTATGGGAGGATTTTTACGAAGACATAAAGCATAAAGCATAGAGTCTAAAAATGTCTGATTAAATTTCGTAGACTTATATACTCTGAATTCGAGGATATACAAATGAATCTAGCTTTTCAAATGTTGTATCGAATTCTTATAAGCACACCAAAGGCAAAAAATATAAAACAATTGTCACAGAATTTGGAATTGTCTTGTGGCTCTTAACATGTTCGAACGGAGCAATGTTATAATGCCAATTGTGACCTTAGAATGATCTTTTAAGTAGTCTAATTATGTAATCCAATAGGCACCGTAAGTTTTAGTATTGTATGGGTATTACATGTGGTTCGCTCGACATTTGTCTTGTTTATTCTTAAACTAAATTTTACCAAATCCTATAGAACATGCGGCTCAATTCGTCAAAATACAGAATATTAGGATAAGGTTTTATGGGTCTTTAGGAAAACTTAGACTGCTTGTATACCAACCAATTAGATTATTTTATTTTATTTCATCATAAATAATTATTTCGATGTGTTTGAAACTGTATGACAAAAACTTAAAATACCCTTCACACTTTGTTTGGTGGGGTGATAACTCGAATTAAAGTGAGCATTCTTTTTGAATGGGAGCAAAATTCGGGTGGAGAAAATTTCCTCTGGTCAAGTACTCTTTTAGATTTTGCCATAACACACGACTTTGTAGCAAATCATAACCACAAAAAAAAAATGTAAAGAAAGTCAATTAGTAAAAAAGCAGCTAAGTTGACCGGGCCGGACTTTTTATACCCTCCACCATTTGGAAGAAACTTGAAAAAATTAAAAAAAATCCGTCGGAAGATACCGCTTAATTGAAAACCGTTATATGGAGCTATACGAAGACGTGGTCTTGTATAAGTAATTTGTGTCCTAGGCTGTAGTAACTTTTCCGAACTTTATATACGAAATTTGAAACAATTCCGGTGACTAACGTTGCAAAAATTATCAAAATACCGAATTTCGGGAGGAACCATTACATAGGGGGTATATGATATCGTGGACCTATATAGACAATTCTCTTCCACTTCTCACTACTCACAAGAAACTCCTTTTGTGGATTTAAAGATAATTCCATTGAAAAATTAGGCTGAAATCATCAAAATACCAAAAAAAAGGGGGGGGTGGCTATACGATATCTCCGACCTATATGGGCAATTCTCTTCTAAGGGAAACATTATTCACAAGAAACTTCTTGTGAGAATTTTCAGACAATTCCATTAAAAAAATGTGGCTAAAATTATCAAATACCGAATATCGGGGGGTACCGTTATATGGGGGCTATACGATATCGTGGACCTATATAGATAATTCTCTGCCGAGGTATAAAGTACCCACAAGGAACTCCTTGTGTGGATTTTCAGACAATTCCATTAAAAAAAATGTGGGTAAAATCATCAAAATACCGAATATCGGGGGGTACCGTTATATGGGGGCTATACGATATTGTAGACCTATATAGATAATTCTCTGCCGAGGTATAAAGTACCCACAAGGAACTCCTTGTGTGGATTTTCAGATAATTCCGTTCAAAAATGTGGCTAAAATCATCAAAATACCAAATATCGTAGACAGATATAGATAATTCTCTTTTAGGGGATGAAGTACTCACAAGAAACACTTTGTGTGGATTTTCAGAAAATTCCGTTGAAAATTTGTGGCTAAAATCATCAAAATACCGAATATCGGAGGTACCGTTATATGGGGGCTTTACGATATCGTGGACCGATAGAGCCCATCTTCGAACTTTATCTGCCTGCAGACAAAAGACGGATTTGTGCAAAATTTTAGTTTCTTGTCTTAATTCGTTTTAACTGTAGCTTGATTGCGACAGATGGACGGACAGGGCAAAAACGTCTGATCAAAAACGCTGATTAAGAAAATATATACTTTGTTGGGTCTAAAATAATTATTTCAATGAGTTACAAACGGAATGACGAACTTAATATAGCTTCCATACTATGTATGGTGGAGTGTATAAAAAGTCTAAAATTTGGTCGTTTGGTGCAAAATTCCATCCCATTTGGGCTACTATTACATGTTTGGGCAAAATTGGACGAAGATATATATGGAAGCTATATCCAAATCTGAACCGATCTCGATAAATTTTGGAATCGATATTTTGATGCTGTATTTCTTATATTTTCCCAAATATCGTTGTTACAGAGTGCATATTGCGACTGCGGAGGACAAAAATATCATTAACAATATGCGGGGTGAGATGAAAAAACTGCAACCAACTTAAGACTGCTGTCATTTCTAAGCCACTCGTCCGACAGCTGTTAAAATTATTCCAGTGACAGCTCATTATATTGCTTACAAGCGTACAAAAGCTTTTTGGTGGAAATTTTTTCAGAAAAAATTATTCGTGATGGAATTTAAGCGTGATAGTGTGATTTCTTTATATTTTGCTGGAAAACCACAAGTGACTATCGTTAGCGCACTCCTGTCACCTGGGCCTACAAGCTCATCTGTACAAGATAGGATGTGCAGAAAACAGCATATGCAGGGCATGTGGGGAAGATGACGAAACATTGGAACATGTTCTCTGCCCATGCCCAGCATTTCCAACTATCAGATTCCAATTCTTAGGGATCGGCTCCATACCAGACCTTAATCAGACTATGGTAAATGATATAAGACATATTGAGTCTGGAGTATTTCGGAAAGCAGGGTTGGCACTAAAAAATACCAAAGTGTCGATCACATCAGCGTGTGACGGTTTCATTGCCCGTTTGAAGGCCATTACTCGTGCCTGACCACCTTGTGGTGTAGGGAATTAAAAAAAATCTATATATATAAATGTAAGTTGTGTTAGTTACTACGCTTATAACTGAAGAACCGCTGGACTGTTTTTAACGATTCACACAAATTCGGAGTTGTCTCCTCTCCGAAAAGGATAATATCCAAAAAAATCGCGTAAAAATGTGATACATTAACATTTTCATTTTGACTTTTGAAATGTACAATAGTAATGTTTTATTTTGCATGATTTTTTTTTCATTTCGACTTACTTTTTTCTAATGTACATTTGTAGTGTTTTTTTATATTTTATCTTTAAATTCGAATATTAATACCAATTTATTTAATTGACTTGATTTCTTGAGAACTGAAATTGATGGAGGGTTGCATGGAAGTCAGTCAGATGATATCGAAATAACTTAAAGCGGTCACACCAAAGTTAAAAGATAATTACTTTTTCAAAATCGCTAAAAAAACACGAAAAAGAGATCTCATGGCAAAAATTCTCAAATCGGGAAAAATCGAAAAAAATTCAATGGAAATTGACTAGATATGGAAATAATCTATCCAATGAGAACTTAAAATGCAAAATTCATTGGGACTGCAATCAGTGAAATACCGAATATAAAGAGCACTGTTATATGCGGACTATACAAAATAGTGGAGCAAATTGAAAATTTATAAAGAAAAGGATTCATATCCTCGGAAAATTCTTCCGAAACGTTCAAAGTAACCTTAACTCCCATGTAACGTTATACGGTGACTATGCGCTATCATCAGTAATTACACTGCGGGAAATTACACTTGGAAAATTGTTTGCTTGGTAGATAAAAATCCCAAAAAGGGGTTTCGGGTCAAACGTTTTTAGGGTCCATTTTATATAGCTTAACCAAACACAAAGGACCTCAAATATTTTGCTCCATACTTCGCAAAAGTTATGATAGAGTTTTAAATTTGTCCTAGGGGTTTCATGAAGAAGCAGTTGTTCAAAATATATATCAGGTCGGTATAAATTGATGTAGTCCCTCAAATGATGTAGCCCCTTTCAAATTCCTCAAATGTTGGTAATTTGAGGTTTTAGGAAGAACAACACATTTTTTTCAAATAATTATAAAAATAGGACCATGCTTTGGTATAACCCTTATATAAAAGTTTCCGCTGATTTCGGCAATTTCCTGCGTCTTGGTCCCATTTTTCAACTGATTTCCCCTTATTTGGCATCTTAGCTTCTGAGGGGGTAGAAGACCTCTTCGCGAAAAATTTTTTATCATATTTTTGAATCGATTTCGCTTAAAATGTATGTTACATTTTAATACATGTGATTTAATAGGTTTAAAACTTTCAAATTAAAACCTCTGGCTGAAAATGTTTATGCTATTAAAGACTAAAACTATGGGCCGGCAACGCGGACCGGGCAAGCTAGTAATAAATAAATATGATACAATGATAGTATTGTTGCTTTCTTGATGTAGTACACTAAATCCACCACCGGCCCGTTGCCTATGGTGCTCTTCGCTTCTTTGATTTTTTATACCCCCGACTATACTATGGAGAGTATATTAACTTTGTCATTCCGTTTGTAACTCCTCGAAATATCATCATCATGTCAGACCCAACAAAGTATATATATTCTTGATCAGCGTAAAATTCTAAGTCGATTTAGCAAAGTCCGTCTGTCGGTCTGTCCGTCTGCCTGGCTGTCTGTCCGTCTGTTTGTCTGTCTGTTGTAATCACGCTATCTTTCGAATGAATTGAGATAGATGGCTAAAATTTTGCACACATGTTTATTTTTCCAGTATTCAGGTTAAGTTCGTAAATGGGCCATGGAGGTCCACGTTTTCATATAGCCCCCATATAACGGTACCTCCCTATATTCGGTATTTTGATGATTTTAGCGACATTATTCACCGGAATTGTTTTAAATTTGGTATTTGAAGTTCCAAATGGATACTACACCCCAAGACAGAAAATTGTCTGTGCAGGTCCACGTCTTTGTATAGCCCCCATATAACAGTATCTCCCGATATTCGGTATTTTGATGATTTTAACGACATTATTCATGGGAATTGTTTCAAATTTGGTACTTGATGTTCAAAATGAATACTACACCCTAAGACAGAAAATTGACCTCCCTATATTTTTTGATGATTTTAGCTACATTATTCACCGGAATTGTTTCAAAATTGGTATTAAAAGTTCGTTATGGGAACTACAGTATGTGACAGAAAACTGTCTGTGCGGGTCCAGGTCTTCGTATAGGCCCCATATATCAGTACCTCCCTATATTCGGTATTTTGACGATTTTAGGTACAATACCCACCGAAATTGTTTGAGATGTGGTATTTGAAGTTCGTAATGGATGCTACAGCCTGTGACAGAAAATTGCCTATGCTGGTCCAGGTCTTCGCACAGCTCCAATTTAACGGCACCTCTTTATATACGATATTTTGATGATTTTAGCTACATTATTCACCGTTTATTTCAAGTTTCGAATTTGAATATGGTAATGGCTTATGACAAACAATGCCTATTTATGTCCACGTCGTATAGACCCCAATATAACGGCTTTTCGGTATTTTTAAAATTTTAACAGAATTTTTTAAGGATTTTATTTTTTGAAAATTTCCAAATACGTTGCAAATGGTGGAGGGTATTAAAAGTTTGGCCCGGTCGAACTTACTGCTTTTTTTGGAAGAGACTATGTCGATCAAGTTGCGCTCCCGAGTAAAAGCGAATAAATCTGTGCTCTGCCACTAAGTCCAAACTTGGTACACTTTAATAATTTAAATCAAGCTCAAATTGTAATATTTGAATCGGTCAATTTTATTTTTACAACAAATCTCATAAAATGTGAGATTATTCTCCTATGTTCCTGAGAACTTCCTATATCTTAATAATCCTGCTTACATTATATTCATTGTGAAGATTGGATATAGCAAACATATCCTTCTGGTACCTCTAAAACAAACTATCAAATCATGAATTAAAATGAATCTAGCGTCGATATTAAATACAGGTAACTGTTACCTCCCTCCATAGAAGTGGCATACGACTGGTGTGGGGGTAAAAATATGTTTAGAATGAAAGTGAGACCAACACTGGTCCCCTTGATACCCTACTACGTAAAATTCAAGCTAAACAAGTAATTCCAAATGACTAAATAGTTCGTCCTATTGTACCTCCTTTCTTCTCAAATGAAGAAACCTACTGGCCAGTGATTAGACGTCAGTTCGTGTAAAAGTTTCACATATCCACTCATCCTCAAACACGGCTTGGATTTATCGAAGTTGCAATGACATGGTGTTTAGAAGACAAATACAAAAAAGTGTTTTCTCTAGATTATTCTGTACCGTAACACCCGCCTTCTGACAACCAGACAAACTTTTTACAACGAGCAAGCAACGAAAAAAAACAGGATATTTCAGGACAATGTACAATGACATATTAAAAACTATAAAAACGAAAGAATAAAAAAAAAGATTCGCAAAAACATACGCCTACTTGTACGACAGTAACAATGTATTTGAGATACAGTAGATTTTACTTACACAGTGGCGAAGAATATTCGACGGGTGTAGGGGGAGGGGTGTTGAGAGTTAGAATGTCCTGTAAGGATTACTGTTTTGTTGCCATTGAAGATTACTGGGTTGTGTATTGAGCTTTAGTAGTTTACAACTGTTTTTCTCCCACTTCTTCATTTTCTGCTCCTCATCCTTCTTCCATTCTGCCTTGACTGTGTTCTTTCGATTGTGGCAAATGCCAACATTCAATAAACTCGAAAGTATAACATGAACAGCGGCAATTCTTTCAGCTCATCTCTTGTAGAAATACCATCAGACATTTACATGTTGCAAATAAGTGTTTATTGTCCTCGTTGTTGTTGTTGTCATCTCTTGTGTGTGTGGGTGTTTGTTTGTGTTTTCTGTTTCTGCCCTACTGCCATCACTACTTTCCGTTTCGCTGCAACATGACATGAAAATGTTTTTTTCAAATTAAATGTTTTAAGAAAAATTGATTGCCAGTCGTAGAGAGAGACTTAAAGAAACAAAAGTGCTACAAGTTTTGGGCGTAACAACAACAACTACAATGACCAATTAAGAAATGACGTAGTAGGCACTCAAAATTTTTTTTGAGTATTATAAAAATGGGATTTTTTAAAACGACGTAGAAGCTTGCATCTATGCAAGATAAGAAAGGACTGTGAGTGAACAAATACTATTCCCTTTAGACATCCAAGTTAAGATTAATTATCCAGGTCTCAAGGAACAAAAAGATCAGTAGAATCTACCCTTAAACTTGTGTGAGTTCTTACGAAAGTCCTTTGCTTTAGAATCCTTCCGAATACTTCCTTGGGTGTTTAGGTGCTTAGGCTAAGGTATATTGCCATAAAATAGGTATAATTGTTTGAATAATTTTAAAACATATTTGCCTTGTTCAACCTGATATCCGATCACTAATAAGGATTTCTCTACAACTGCTGTTAGCAGATGTCTCAACCACAAAAGGTGACATTTAAATTCTCGAGTGTTTGTCACACCATTATCTCTGAGGGCATAATCACCCCTATACAGTCGATTTCGAAACGTTGCATCTTAATATATCTGCTTCGGTTTTATAGTAATCCATCTTATCATCACCGTTAGGAGAGGGCGATGCTACGATCCAGTAGGGTTGGATATTTTACAAATTATATTGGTCAGTCAGAGTCGTTCCGTTTAGAAACGAACGAAATACTTATTGTCCCGAACTATAGCATTCAAGCTGTATATGTTATTTTGATTATAAGGAACTTACAGTAAGGAAATGTGAAAAGCCAGACTAGACCGAATATGTGATACTCGACAGCACCATGAGTATTTAGTAGAGCACCCATAACAAAAAGTTTATATTGGGAATTTATGTGACCTTATTTGAAGCATATCATGACTTTAGAGTAGTCACAATTTGGGAACTATATCCAACTCTGAATCGATTTTAAA
Source organism: Musca domestica (assembly GCF_030504385.1). Lineage (NCBI taxonomy): Eukaryota > Metazoa > Arthropoda > Insecta > Diptera > Muscidae > Musca > Musca domestica. Next base: position 5,547,137 of record NW_026712340.1, on the reverse strand, counting down.
CAAATTTGACGGTGGCTTTTGTACCTCTAGTACCAAATAACATTGCTATATAGTGCAGGATATGACTTCGATAAGGATTATATTAAAACTAGTAAGCAAAGGCTATAGTCGTGCGGGGCCGACCATGTGATACCCTACAACTCTACAGTATGTTGAAAGCCGTCTTATGTCCAAATCCATTTTGGAAGATTTCGTTTTTGAAATAATGTTATAGAGCCCTGTTCAATGTTACCTTATTTGACAGGGGGCATTTGGCCAATATTTACGCACTCCGTAGTGTTGTTATGTATTAAGTTGTGATCCATTTTACTGCTGGATATAATCCAATGGTCATCCCTCTTCCCTGCCTAAATTCTCTTTCTAGGCAAAATTCGGTGTCGATTTGTTTTAAATTATGACCTGTAAAGCGACTGCAAAGTTAGGAAAAGTTTAATTTTTTTTGTCGATTTGTACCCCTAAATCTAAATCTAAATCTGAACTTAATCATACCCCCTTGCACAATTTCGTTAGGATCGGACGATGATTGCGACCTGTATGTAATACACTTAAGACAGAGTCGAAGGATGTAAAAAAATTTACAACATATAAATTCAAAATTGTAAGTCAAATTAAAAAAATTAAATATACAATTCAAAATTGTAAGTCTAATTAAAAAATCGCATGACATAAAAAATGTAACAAAAAATATTCACTTCTTTATATTATAAAAATATTAACCTTTTCTGAAAAGAGACCGTTCCGAATTGCTGAGAATTGTGAAAACCAGTCCAGCGGTTCTTGACTTATAAGCAGAATAACTAAGATCTATTTCTTTCACATCTTGGTTATCAGCATCATTGTAATGGTCAGATGTGACCTGTTAATGTATTTGTGATTTCGCCGGAATAAAAATAATCGTAGTTTAGTTTAAATTTGTGTATTTTTTGACATAAAATGTATGGTTTTCAATTTTTTGAGTATCGAGAGTGATTACAAATTAACATGGACAGACGGACGGACATACATAGCTAGATCGACTCAACTCAGCGAGATAGGAAGATCCATATAATGTATCCTATGTCGGGGATCAATATTTCGCGTTGTTACACAATGTTTGACCCAATCAAACTTATAATACCCCCAACACATAGTATTGTAAGGTATAAACCAGTAAGGAAAGCTCAAAAGTCGGGCGGGGCCGCCTATATGATACCCTACACCACTATGCATATATAGTAGATCTCTGGTAAAAAAGGTTTTATATTGGGCATTTTTGAGCTCTATATCTCATATATTGTACAAAATATGATTATGGTAGAGTGCATATTCCGAAAGTTGGAGATTTAAACACCAAATCGGATGAAACATATAAGTGGGAGCTATAGCTATATCTGAAGAGATGTTCATCAGATTTTAAATATAAACTTCTTGAATGAAATCGCTTGGAAGTCAAAAAATTCACACAATTTGGACTGATATTAGCCAGTTGGTGCACAAGAAACCAAAAATCGGATGAAGATATATATGGGAGCTATATACAAATCTGAACCGAACTTGTTAAAATTTGCATATAACGAATGTAAGGGACTTAAGCACCAAAATCGGGTGAAACATATATATGGGAGCTATAGCTATATCTGAACTGATTTTCACCAAATTTGATGCACATGCTTGTAGGCTGAATTCGGTCGGATGTAGCAAAATGCACACTATTTGGAATGATATTAGCCATTTGAAGCAAAAGAAACCTGAAATCGGATAAAAATATATATGGGACTATATCTAAATTTGGACCGATTTTCACCAATTTCAATAGGGTTCGTCCTTGAGCCAAACAAATGTTATTTAGAAAATTTCAATCGAATAATAGATGCGACCTGCATTTTGTTTACAAAAATACATGGACAGACGGACGGACATGCATAAATCGACTCAAAATATGATTCTATGCTGATGACCAAAGGAAATATGGGTCTTTCTTTTCCTTCTCCATGTTACAAACAATATTGGATAGATATATATGTGTCATCCGATTGGGTGTTAAAGTGCATCACATTGGTAATATATATATATATATATATATATATATATATATATATATATATATATATATATATATATATATATATATATATATATATATATATATATATATATATATTACCAATGTGATGCACTTTAACACCCAATCGGATGACACATATATATGGGAGCTATAGCTATATAAATTTTTATGCAAAATTCTAAAATGACATAAAAGCAACAACAACAACGGCAACGACAAGAAAATTGCACTAAATGCAATCATAAGGAAGCAGTGGAGGAATAAGGAATGGCGGCAAGAGGTAAAAACAATTTAAACTCATTTATTGGATAAGTGCACTGCGATTCAAGGAGGGTCTGAAGAAAACAGTTTAATATGTATTTTGTGATGATTAGGTGCTGGTTGAACTGACACATAGATGGGAAGATGTTTTCAAATTGAATTTTATTCTTTGTGAGTTTAATTTTTTATCAAAACAAGTTATAAAGGATCAGTCAGTTTATTTAAATAATAGCAAGTACCCTCATACCCTCAGCTGCATGGCTACGGAGGGTATATATAATTTAAAACGTGACTCATAAAATAACGGTTTTAGACTCCAGGTCTCTTTGTACAAAATCCGTTACAGGACATTTGGAGACGATCTAGGGTGTCCGCTTTCTGTCTGGTGCACACGATAACTCTCGAATGGAGTATTCGATTTGGTCCAAACTTCGTACATCATAATATTATTGTCAAACTTAGAGTTCGTAACATATGTTAACTCCTTCTGGTATATATTGATCAGCATATATTCTTAATCAGCATAAAATTCTATGTCGAGTTAGCAATGTCCGTCCGTCTGTCTGTCCGTCTGTGGAAATCACTCTAGCTTCCGAACGAATTGAAGTAGGTTGATAAAATTTCACTCAAATGAATATTATGTCTGCAGGACTTATTGTATTATTGTATTGAAAATTGACCATGTAGGTCCACGTTTTGGTATAGCACCCATATAACGGTACCTCCCAATATTCGGTATTTTGATGATTGTAGTGACAATATTCACCAGAATTGTTTAAAATTCGGTATTTGAAGTTCGAAATGGATATTACCGGCTAAGACAGAAAAATGTTTGTACAGGTCCACGTCTTTTTATAGCCCCCTTATAACGGTACCCCCCGATATTCGGTATTTTGATGACTTTAGCTACATTATTCACCGTTTTTTTTAAGTTTCGCATTTGGATATGGTAATGACTTATGACTAAAGCTACCTAAGCAGGTCCATGCCGTCGTACAGACCCTAACAGCTGCATTCGGTATTTTTAAGGTTTTAACAGAATTTTTAACGGATGTTTTTGTTTTTCAGAATTGCCAAGTTCGTTCCAAATGATGGAGGTTATTCAAAGCTCGACCCGGCCGAACTTCCAGCTTTTTTACTTGTTCTTCCCAATATTTTTTTAACGTCTTTTCATAATAAAAATTGGCGACCACATTATATAAACCCCAGAAACCAACATCGACCTCAATATCACATTTCAGGATTCAAGCTCTATTCATTCATTCATTCAACCGGTCATTTAGTACGATTTAGTACTTTTCGAACAATCATAGTACGCGTATCCAAATACAACTCCTTCTCTCAATCCTATATGCCAACAGTGGCTTCCATATCTATTTTCAGAATTCCAGCTCTATCGCAACACACTTTTTGTGGCATTTCGCACTTTTCATATGTCCATATTACGCATTTTCAAAGCCTCATATTTCTCTCAACTACAGACACCAACATTGACATATACAGGGTGAGATAAAAAAAAACTGCAAGGAAGTCAAACGCAATAGTTTTTCCTTTTTTTGAATGTCGGAAATAGCATCAAATTTTCGATTTGTTTGAATTGGTCACCTTTGGCACGAATTATGGCCTTTAAACGGCCAATGAAACCGTCACACGCTGCCCGAATGTTGCTCTGCGGTATTTTGGCCCATTCCCGTCGAAGCGCTTGTTTGAGGTGATCGACACTTTGGTATTTTTTTGTGTCAACATTGCTTTCCAAAATATTCCAGACACAATAGTCCAACGTATTGTTATCCGGAGATTTTGAAGCGAAGAACCTCATTTTGTAACCATTCCTGTGTAGTGCGTGCTGAGTCCTGTTGAAATGTCCAAGGTCTGTGGCCAAAATATTTTCGTGCCCAAGCCTTTGATACACCTCCAGAAAATTTTTGCGATAATGTTCGGCATTTATTCTGATGCCACAGTCGATTAACATGAGCGGAGAGCGACCATGGGCTGTTATGGCTGCCCACACCTTCACCATGGCCGGCGTTTGAGTTCTAGTGGTGCACATTTTCAGCTGACCTCTTTGGCAAGCAAACACGATCATATTCAACAAATTCGGCAGTTCACCACTTTCGGCCAAGTGAAGCAACTCTTTAGCTCTTTTGAGTCTTTCTGTTGCGGTGTAAGTTCTTGCACATTTTAAAATTTCAATGTCTTTACCCCGAGCTCATATTTCAATATTTGCCGAATGGAATATTGCGATATGTTCAGCTCAAGAGACATTTTCGACCATTGCGTAGTGGGATTCGATCAAGTCGCTTCTTTACTCTTCGAATCATTTCTGCTGATGTTGCTGTTTTCTTCCACTTCCTTGACGTCGGGCTACGCTACTAGAATCACGGAAAGGAGTGATGGTAAGAGACACAAAAGATTTATTCACATTTAAATGCTGGAGTGCTTTAACGGTAGCAACTTGAGGTTTTCACGCCGAATATAAAGAAATCACACTATCACGCTTGAATTCCATCACGAATAACTTTTTTTTCTGGAAAACTCTCACCAAAATGCTTTTGTACGCTTGTAAATAATATAATGAGTCATTGGAATAATTTTAACAGCTTTCGGACTTAGAAATGACAGCAATCTGAGTTTGGTTGCAGATTTTCATCTCACCCTGTATATATTTATGTCCTCCACTATACTATGGAAAGCATACTACGTTAAGCATTTCGCTTGTAGCACCTATAAATAATTTTTTTTAGACTAAAGAAAGTGTGCATATACTCGATCAGCGTAGTTTTCGATGTCCAGCTAGTCATAACTGTTTTTTTTTTTTTTTTTTTTTTGGGAATCACGGTGGATTACGAACAAAATATGGAATATACATATTTGGTATGAACCCCGAGTCAACCAATAACGGGTTAATTGTGCACCAAAAGCTAATATCAGTCCAAATGATCTGAATTTTGGCAAATCCGATAGAATTCAGACTAGAAGCAAGTACATCAAACTTTGTCAAAATCGGTTCAGATATAGCTATAGCTCCCATATATATGTGTCATCCGATTGGGTGTTAAAGTGCATCACATTGGTAATATATATATATATATATATATATATATATATATATATATATATATATATATATATATATATATATATATATATATATATATATATATATATATATATATATTACCAATGTGATGCACTTTAACACCCAATCGGATGACACATATATATGGGAGCTATAGCTATATCTGAACCGATTTTGACAAAGTTTGATGTACTTGCTTCTAGTCTGAATTCTATCGGATTTGCCAAAATTCAGATCATTTGGACTGATATTAGCTTTTGGTGCACAATTAACCCGTTATTGGTTGACTCGGGGTTCATACCAAATATGTATATTCCATATTTTGTTCGTAATCCACAGTGATTCCCAAAAAAAAAAAAAAAAAAAAAACAGTTATGACTAGCTGGACATCGAAAACTACGCTGATCGAGTATATGCACACTTTCTTTAGTCTAAAAAAATTATTTATAGGTGCTACAAGCGAAATGCTTAACGTAGTATGCTTTCCATAGTATAGTGGAGGACATAAATATATACAGGGTGAGATGAAAATCTGCAACCAAACTCAGATTGCTGTCATTTCTAAGTCCGAAAGCTGTTAAAATTATTCCAATGACTCATTATATTATTTACAAGCGTACAAAAGCATTTTGGTGAGAGTTTTCCAGAAAAAAAAGTTATTCGTGATGGAATTCAAGCGTGATAGTGTGATTTCTTTATATTCGGCGTGAAAACCTCAAGTTGCTACCGTTAAAGCACTCCAGCATTTAAATGTGAATAAATCTTTTGTGTCTCTTACCATCACTCCTTTCCGTGATTCTAGTAGCGTAGCCCGACGTCAAGGAAGTGGAAGAAAACAGCAACATCAGCAGAAATGATTCGAAGAGTAAAGAAGCGACTTGATCGAATCCCACTACGCAATGGTCGAAAATGTCTCTTGAGCTGAACATATCGCAATATTCCATTCGGCAAATATTGAAATATGAGCTCGGGGTAAAGACATTGAAATTTTAAAATGTGCAAGAACTTACACCGCAACAGAAAGACTCAAAAGAGCTAAAGAGTTGCTTCACTTGGCCGAAAGTGGTGAACTGCCGAATTTGTTGAATATGATCGTGTTTGCTTGCCAAAGAGGTCAGCTGAAAATGTGCACCACTAGAACTCAAACGCCGGCCATGGTGAAGGTGTGGGCAGCCATAACAGCCCATGGTCGCTCTCCGCTCATGTTAATCGACTGTGGCATCAGAATAAATGCCGAACATTATCGCAAAAATTTTCTGGAGGTGTATCAAAGGCTTGGGCACGAAAATATTTTGGCCACAGACCTTGGACATTTCAACAGGACTCAGCACGCACTACACAGGAATGGTTACAAAATGAGGTTCTTCGCTTCAAAATCTCCGGATAACAATACGTTGGACTATTGTGTCTGGAATATTTTGGAAAGCAATGTTGACACAAAAAAATACCAAAGTGTCGATCACCTCAAACAAGCGCTTCGACGGGAATGGGCCAAAATACCGCAGAGCAACATTCGGGCAGCGTGTGACGGTTTCATTGGCCGTTTAAAGGCCATAATTCGTGCCAAAGGTGACCAATTCAAACAAATCGAAAATTTGATGCTATTTCCGACATTCAAAAAAAAGGAAAAACTATTGCGTTTGACTTCCTTGCAGTTTTTTTTTATCTCACCCTGTATATGTCAATGTTGGTGTCTGTAGTTGAGAGAAATATGAGGCTTTGAAAATGCGTAATATGGACATATGAAAAGTGCGAAATGCCACAAAAAGTGTGTTGCGATAGAGCTGGAATTCTGAAAATAGATATGGAAGCCACTGTTGGCATATAGGATTGAGAGAAGGAGTTGTATTTGGATACGCGTACTATGATTGTTCGAAAAGTACTAAATCGTACTAAATGACCGGTTGAATGAATGAATGAATAGAGCTTGAATCCTGAAATGTGATATTGAGGTCGATGTTGGTTTCTGGGGTTTATATAATGTGGTCGCCAATTTTTATTATGAAAAGACGTTAAAAAAATATTGGGAAGAACAAGTAAAAAAGCTGGAAGTTCGGCCGGGTCGAGCTTTGAATAACCTCCATCATTTGAAACGAACTTGGCAATTCTGAAAAACAAAAACATCCGTTAAAAATTCTGTTAAAACCTTAAAAATACCGAATGCAGCTGTTCGGGTCTGTACGACGGCATGGACCTGCTTAGGTAGCTTTAGTCATAAGTCATTACCATATCCAAATGCGAAACTTAAAAAAAACGGTGAATAATGTAGCTAAAGTCATCAAAATACCGAATATCGGGGGGTACCGTTATAAGGGGGCTATAAAAAGACGTGGACCTGTACAAACATTTTTCTGTCTTAGCCTGTAATATCCATTTCGAACTTCAAATACCGAATTTTAAACAATTCTGGTGAATATTGTCACTACAATCATCAAAATACCGAATATTGGGAGGTACCGTTATATGGGTGCTATACCAAAACGTGGACCTACATGGTCAATTTTCAATACAATAATACAATAAGTCCTGCAGACATAATATTCATTTGAGTGAAATTTTATCAACCTACTTCAATTCGTTCGGAAGCTAGAGTGATTTCCACAGACGGACAGACAGACGGACGGACATTGCTAACTCGACATAGAATTTTATGCTGATTAAGAATATATGCTGATCAATATATACCAGAAGGAGTTAACATATGTTACGAACTCTAAGTTTGACAATAATATTATGATGTACGAAGTTTGGACCAAATCGAATACTCCATTCGAGAGTTATCGTGTGCACCAGACAGAAAGCGGACACCCTAGATCGTCTCCAAATGTCCTGTAACGGATTTTGTACAAAGAGACCTGGAGTCTAAAACCGTTATTTTATGAGTCACGTTTTAAATTATATATACCCTCCGTAGCCATGCAGCTGAGGGTATGAGGGTACTTGCTATTATTTAAATAAACTGACTGATCCTTTATAACTTGTTTTGATAAAAAATTAAACTCACAAAGAATAAAATTCAATTTGAAAACATCTTCCCATCTATGTGTCAGTTCAACCAGCACCTAATCATCACAAAATACATATTAAACTGTTTTCTTCAGACCCTCCTTGAATCGCAGTGCACTTATCCAATAAATGAGTTTAAATTGTTTTTACCTCTTGCCGCCATTCCTTATTCCTCCACTGCTTCCTTATGATTGCATTTAGTGCAATTTTCTTGTCGTTGCCGTTGTTGTTGTTGCTTTTATGTCATTTTAGAATTTTGCATAAAAATTTATATTAAATGCTATTTATGCAAATATTTTATGCAAAAGTAAACAAACATTGCAACAATATTAAGTCATGAATCTTTTGAATGTTTGAAAGCCAGTCCGTCCGTCAGTCAGGCAGTGAGTATGACGTTGCTAATGGGGATGAGCACACAAACACAGAGTATCGCACAAAGTCATACAATTCAAAATATTCCATTTGACTGCCACCAGCCAGCCGGTTTATTTGCACTTATCATATATTTGCCAATGGACGATAAGCGAGTAGGAGCTTTCACAGTGTTTGGTATTTGGATGAAAATTTTTATCTCAAGAAAGCGTTGAATATCTGTAGAGATTGTATTTCCAGGTGGGTAAATTCCTATTTTCGTTTTTTCAATCATTTCGCTTATAAAGCCATATTCATTGCGGGGTGTAGGGTATTAGTAGGATTTTTTCAGATCACTGTGGCAAATGAAACCTCTCGCCTTTACTACAGCGCATGAAACATATACTCATGTCCAACTTCAAATATACAGGGTGAGATAAAATAACTGCAACAAAGTTAAACGCCATTTTTTTTTTCTAATTTTATTGAATGAAAGCAAAAAATGTCGGAAATAGCATCAAATTTTAGAATAAGTTTAGATTTGTTTAAATTGGTCACCTTTGGCACGAATTCTGGCCTTCAAACGGAAAATGAGACCGTCTCATGGTGCCCGAATGCGGTATTTTGGCCCATGCCCGGCGAAGCACTTCCTTGAGGTGATCGACACTTTGGTGTTTTTTAGTGCCAACCTTGCTTTCAAAAATACTCCAGACACAATAGTCCAACGGATTAGGGATCCGGAGATTTTGGTGGCCATTGTGCGCTGGAAATGAAGCGAGGAACCTCATTTTGTAACCATTCTTGGGTGGCGAGTGCTGAGGTGCTTTTGGAATGTCCAAGGTCTGCGGCCAAAATGTTTGCGTGCCCAAGGCTTTAATACACCCTCCAGAATATTTTTGCGATAATATTCGGCTTTATTCTGATGCCACGGTCGGCGATGGCGGGCGCTTGAGTTCTGGTGGCCAACCGAAGGTGCCCTTTTTAGCTGACTTTTTGGCAAGTAAACACGATCATTTTGTTTGTTTACAAACTGCTGGAGAAAACCAAATTCGGCAGTTCAACACTTTCGCCCAAGCGAAGCAACTCTTTAGCACTTTTGAGTCTATTTTTTTCTGTTGTCGCACTTTTGGAATGGCTTCAATGGCTTTACCCCGAGCTCATTTTTAATATTTGCCGAATGGAATATTGCCATATGTTCAGCTCAAGAGCTATTTTTCGGCCACTGCGATGCAGTTTTCGAGCAAGTCGCTTCTTTACTTTTCGAATCATTTTTGCTGATGTTGCTGTTTTCTTCCGTCCAATTCCTTGACGTCGGGCTACGCTACTAGTATCACGGTGATCAGCGATGGTACGAGACACAAAAGATTTATTCACATTTAAGTGTGCTAGTGTGATAGCCACTTGAGGATTTCCAGCCAAATACAAAGAAATCAAACTATCACGCTTAAATTCAATCACGAAAAACTTTTTTTCTGGAAAATTCTCATCAAAATGCTTTGGTACGATTGTAATCAATATAAATATAAGCTGTCACTGGAATAATTTTAACAGCTGTCGGACGAGTGACTTAGATATTGCAGCAGTCTGAAGTTGGTTTCACTTTTTTCATCTCACCCTGTGTATTTACGTACATACACATACATCAGCATGGAATACAAATAATGTCACATTTTCATACATCTGATCAACATGAACATGAAACGATATTTAAAACTTCATTACAATACAGCTTTGTATGGAACTTTGTCCATAAAAAGAAACAAAACCAACATGGAGAATTTTTGTAACACAGCGTTCTGTTCAGAGACCAATGGAAGTGGCCGGCTGAAGCTTGGAATTCTGCTGCAACTGTCATCCTACACAAGCAGGCAACTAAATGCAATGGTGTATCGCTAAAAACGTTCCAGCTAATGTAGTTTATGATTTTTTGACTTTGTGGGATATAAATCAATAGTGGTCAGTGATTTTTGTTGTTACTTTTGTCATTGTATTTTGGGCTATGAGAGCACTGAGAATTGCATTTGTTTTGCACTCGTGAATGGTTGAACTCCTCAGATATCAAAATGAAAATACAAAATAGCAAACAGTAGCTATTTTATGATGTAGAGTGATACATTGGACACATACTCAGTTTGATAGTCAGTCTGTCAGCCAGTCAAGCAAAACTTATTACTTTCCCTTCCATTCAACCATGCAACCATCCATCCATTCATCCATATGCTAAAGAGTAATCATAATGTATGGGTATCTGATGGAATAAACATTGCAAGCGAATGTATTGACTTAGGATATTAATATATGAACGAAAATGTTATAAAGAAATTCATATGAATTTACGGCCTATGAATTAGTGAATTGAATGTCATGAATGTAAGTCTAAACCCTAAGAAACTTGAAGCATATAGGATGTGGGGTGTCGCAGCCATTATTTGGTCGAATAAGTGTAGACAGGGTTGTAGAATAAGAGAGTAGTATCCTAAAAGAGAAGACGATGTTATTAGTATTTTCGAAAACAGTTCAACACATAGATAGATCTACAAGAACCGGCTATTTTATATATTACAAAATAAAAAAAAATATAAAAAAACATTAAGTTCGGCCGGGCCAAACTTTTAATACCCTCCACCTTAGGGTAAAAGAAACATTAGAAGAAATGTGGCAAAAACCATTAAAATGCCGAATATCGGGAAGTACCGTTATATGGGGGCTTCACCAAAACGTGGACCTATAATTACAATGTTTCGCCACACGAACTAGGACCCATTATGACTCACAAATACCAATTTTAAGACAAATCAGTGAAAAAATGTGGCAAAAACCATCAAAATACCGAATATCGGGAGGTACCGTTATATGGGGGCTATACCAAATCATGGACCCATACATGCAATGTTTCGCCACCGGAGCTGGAAACCATTATGACCCACATATACCAATTTTTAGACAAATCCGTGAAAAAATGTGGAAAAAAATTAAAATACCGAATATCGGGAGGTACCTTTATATGGGGGCTATCTCACAACGTGGACCTATACATGCAATGTTTTGCCACACGCTCAGAGACCCGTTATGACCTACAAATACCAATTTTCAGACAACTCCGTGAAAAAGTGTGGCATAAATCATCAAAATACCGAATATCGGGAGGTACCGTTATATGGTGACTTTAACAGAACGTGGACCGATATATCTCATTTTCAATACCAACCATCCTAGACACAATGCAAATAGCTCTGCTAAATTTTGGCGCTCTACGTCAAATAATGTGGGCTGTATCGTGATTTCAACAGACGGACAGACGGACATCGTTAAATCGACTTAGAATTTTAAGCTGATTATGAATGTATATACTTTATGGGGTCTACGACGAATATTTAAGGATGTTACAAACGGAATCACAAAGTTAATATACCCTCCTTTCCAAGGTGGAGGGTATAACAATAAAGAAAGGTAAAAAGTCGGGTGGGCCGACTAGATAATACTCTACACCACTATGCATGTTTAATAAAGCTCTCCGTAACAAATAAACGTTTATATTGGGGATTTATGTGAAGTAGATCATACCAACTATAAACCTTTTTAGTTTTATATGTGGGAGGTATATCCGACTCTCTTTCGTTTTCCACAAAAATTGACGGAACCATTTGTATCTCTCATACCAAATAACATTTCTAGGCAGTGCAGGTTGTGAGTTTGAGAAGAATTATGTTAATAGACTAGCAAGATGCCGCTACTTCGTCAGCGAAAAGTCCGCCTTACAATTTTAGATTCGTTTTAACAGTTCGTGTTAGGGCTTTTTTCGTATTCAAAATGAATAATTTGTTCAGTTTGATAATTTTCTTAATTAACACATCATATAAATAACACATCATTTTACCGTTACCATATGTAAACCCTAGAAACCAACAGTGACCTCAATATCAAACTTCATAATATCAGCTCTATCCCTTCACCCAGTACCATATTTAATTACATTTAGTACGCATACCTTAATACCCAAATACATGCTTTTCTCTATCCTAGAAACCAATAGTGATCCACATTTAGTACTCTTCGAACAAATATGGTACATATTTGCAAAACTATCTTCATATCTCAATTCTCAATTCCAGACACCAAGAGAGACCTCAATATCAAAATTCAAAATTTCAGCCATATCTCTTCACGCAATATTAAAATTTGAACCATTTAGTACTTTTCGTACAAATTTATTACGCATTTCCAAAACCACCGAAAAATCTCAAACTTCAATATGAAATTTCAAAATCCCAGTCCTATCTCTTCAACTAATATCAAAATTAGTGCTATTTAGTACTTTTCGTACAAAAACAGGGTGAGATGAAACAACTGCAACCAACTTTAGACTGCTGTCATTTCTAAGCCATCGTCCGCTCATTATCTTGTTTACAAGCATACAAAAGCATTTTTGTGAGATTTTTCCAGAAAAAACGTTATTCGTAATGGAATTCAAGCGTGATAGTGCGATCCCTTTATATTTGGCTGGCAAACCACAACTAGCTATCGTTAGATATCGTCACTCCAGCATTTTAATGTGAACCGTGATACTGGTAGCGTAGCCCGACACCGCGTCGCAGTGTCCGAAAAATGGCTCGTGAGCTAAACATATCACAATTTTCCATTCGGCAAATATTGAAAATGTGCCATTGTGCAAAGTGCAAGAACTTACACCGCAACAAAAGAAAATAGACTCAAAAGAGCTAAAGAGTTGCTTCGCTTGGCCGAAAGTGGTGAACTGCCGAATTTAGTTTTCTCCGATGAGAAAACATTCGTTGTCCAGCAGTTGGTAAACAAACAAAATGATCGTGTTTACTTGCCAAAGAGGTCAGCTGAAAATGAGCACCTTCGGTTAGCCACCAGAACTCAATCGCCGGCTATGGTGATGGTGTGGGCCGCCATAACAGCAGATGGTCGCTCTCCGCTCGTATTAATCGACCGTAGCAACAGAATAAATGCCGAATATTATCGCGAAAATATTCTATTGGGTGCATTGCAAACATTTTGGCCGCAGACCTTGTACATTCCAACAGGACTCAGCACCATCGCACTCAGTACGCGCCACTCAAGAATGGTTACAAAATGAGGTTCTCGCTTCATTTCCAGCGCACAATGGGCACCTAAATCTCCGGATACCAATCAATTGAACTATTGTGTCTGGAGTATTTTGGAAAGCAAGTTAGGTACTAAAAAGTACCAAAATGTCGATCACCTCAAGCAAACGCTTCGCCGGGCATGGGCCAAAATACCGCAGATCAGCATTCGAGCAGCGTGTGACGGTTTCATTGGCCGTTTGAAGCCCATAATTCGTTCCAAAGGTGACCAATTCGAACAACTCTAAACTTATTCTAAATTTGATGATATTTCCGACAGTTTTTGCTTTCTTTCATTTAATAAAATTCAAAGAAAAAAATGTAAAAATTATAGCGTTTGACTTTGTTTGAAGTTTTTTTATCTCACCCTGTATACGACGACGTGGCTCTGTATAGGCAACTTTTGTCACAAGCCCTTACAATATTCAAATGCGAAATTTAAAAAAATCGGTGAATATTGTAGCTAAAATTATCAAAATACCAAACATATGGAGGTGCCATTATATGGGGCCTCTAAAGAAACGTGGACCTGCAGAGACAATTTCTGTCATAGGCTGTAGTATCCATTACGAACTTCAAATACCAAATTTGAAACAATTACGGTGAATAATGTCGCTAAAATAATCAAAATACCGAATATCGTGAGGTACCGTTATATGGGAGCTATATTAAAAGGTCGACCTACATGGCTCATTTTCAATACCAAAGATCCTGCAGACATAATACACATTTCAGTAACATTTTATCAACCTACTTTATTTCGTTCGGAAGCTAGAGTGATTTCCACAGGTGTACAGAGGGACAGACGGTCTTCGCTAAATCGACATATAATTTTATGCTAATCAAGAAAATATAAAATTTGTGGGGTCTAAAATGTATGTTTCGAGGTGTTATAAACGGAATGACAAACTTAATATACCCTCCACACAATGATGAAGGGTAAAAAATCGTAATAAACAATTTTATTAGGTTGGATGATTTCTAACTATCTCACTCGGAGACTTTTTGGTACATCCTGTGAAGAGGTAGAGAACGAGGAATAGAAGTTGAGAGAGAATGAAAAGTGATAGTTGTTGGTAGAGAAGTAAAAGTATGGAGAAGTGCGTCGAGCAGTGTTTTTTCCGGCGCCAGAGCCAGTGTAGCCTTTTTTCGAAGTTATAGATGACAATTGGATACCTTAATACACACTGAAATCATGAGTCAAATGCTCCGCCATAGGTCCAAGTATTTCCCTTGATAGATCATAACCATGGCATAACAGGTGATCAATCGTTGTATTCTCATCCTGCAGTATTCGACGTTAAAATTATTCATTGGACTTTCTTGATCGAATGTATCCATCTTGTTATCCGTAATATTGATTTATTTATACTTCATAGAGACTTAATATTGTGACCGTGTTCTACGCAAATAGAATCTGACCAAGTGGTATCAGTTGGCTTTGGTTTTCGCCCTGAAGAGTAATTCTAAAATAACAAAGAGGGGGTTCGAAGATGTCGGCGACTTCAAGGTCTATTGACTGAGAGCCCATCCTAGGCAACTCATAGGCTTTCTTATAAAATAATAATTTACAAGATATTTCAAATTTGTAACAAAATGTTTTCTACTACAAATTTGCATTTTTTATCGTCGTTCGATAACTTGATCTAAAATTCTGTTCGGCATTTCTCTAAAGTCGTTTGAACATTGCATTTTATTCGATTACATTTAGTAGAATTTAACTATCTATTTCCTTGAGTTTTTAGCATAAAAATTTGCAATCATATTAAAATGTCATATAAATTCGGCTTAACACTGCTATGATGATAGCTTGAACGGTAACGACCAGAGGCCATGGCAATCATCGTCATCAACGTGGCTCTGACTTTGAACCGTCGATTGGTGTGCTATAGTTCACAGCAGTTATTGCTGTTATTCCGAGTACAACGTTTTCAACATTGGTAATAACCATAAATGTTAAAGACATGTAATGTTATTACATTTCGGCCAAGACTGGCTGGCTGACGAACAAATACTGACCTAACGATATACCAACAGACGCTTATATGTGTGTATGCACTTGTGTGTACAAACGCACACATGGTGTCCCCCTTTTCCTTGAGACTAGACCAGATGCACAATCATATAGAACAGCTGCCATGCTAAGATATTTTAGTTCTGTTCTTTTTTCCCAAAACTATTTTGCGTTGAAATGTATCTTTGCTAGAAAAAAATGAAGACCAAATGGAAATTGCAAAGTTAGATGTTATTGTTGTTATTGTCCTGCATTTATGCTCTTATTACTATTTCGACTGGCTGCCTGGCTGGCTGGCAATGGCGTTAGCACCACAGAACATTCAACTTTTTTGTACTTGTTGTTGGCCATTATGTGTGGGAGCCAATTGCTGTGGCAGCACATGTGTTGATGTCTAATGTCTGCAAATTATTTCTCAAAATTTAACCTTATTCCGATTATGTCTTTTCGGTGTCTGCAGAACCAAACGGCTGGGGTCTTTATGTAGGGGAAAACAGAGTAACGAGTGATAATAAAAAAAACAAAGTGGCCAAAACTTGTGTTCATTCCCACATTATGTTTGAGAACATTTGTAATCACAACGAAAAGTTGTGTACCATGGATACAAATGTGATCCACTTGATGGTGGTGATGATGTAAGAAAAAATCTATTTTTTTTATACATACATAAATTAAAGAGGCTGTGGAAAGAGGAAATTAAATTTTTTCTTATGTCTCTTGTCAGATGTATATTTAGTTCTTTTCTGGGTATTTGTAGTGGCTTGTGTCAAGGGGTCTGTCACAGCATTCTCAGCATTTTTTCAGTCATACACAGGGCTACATAGGGCATACTTTTTCAGCTATATGGCTACAGAGGGTATATATCATTTGATACGGCAAAAACGTGTCTCATGCACATAACGATTTTAGCACTAAGTCTCTTTGGTCCAAATCTGTTCCAGGACATTTGGATTAGATTTAAGGGTGTCCGTTCGTCCATCTGTGCCTCTGGTAGGTGCGTAGGATAACTTTTGAGTTGAGGATCCGATTTCATTCAAACTTGGTTCATAGTAATAATTTACCGCCTAGAGCAAAAAAGGATACGCCAGTTATGAGCAAACTTTTCAAATCGCAATATTTGTAGTAGTGGTATGTTCGGTGCGAAAATATGTAAATAATAATAGCGGCCCCCTCCATCATGTACCTCCCCCACGAAGGGTCAACATTTTGAATAATTATAATTCTCATGAAATGGGAAATAAGCATTCGATTCTCCTCAAATTTCACACATCCCAATATTTTTACCAACGGAGCAGACATCCTATTATTTTTAAACTCGACACATCCAATATTTCTATTAATACAAAAACAGACGGAATATGTCGAACCACTGCATCTGGTACCTCCCCACAACGGATCAAAATGTTGAGTAATTATATATTTCATACAATGCGAAACAAGCATTAGATAATCTACAAATTTCACAAATCCCAACATTTTTGACACCATAAGATCTGGTGTGAACATGGGATATATCGGAAGGCTCCTTCTGGTACCTCCCATTCCCATTAAACCGTGAATATTTTAATCCCGGCGAAATCACAAATATACGAAAAAGATAATTCTGATCGTTATGTAAATGCCGATATTAAATATATCCCATATATATAGTGAAATATATACAGTATATATATATATATATATATATATATATATATATATATATATGTACATATGAAAGGGAATTTAGCTTGAATGCTTATATCTCAAGAATGGCTGTACCGATTTTGACAAATTTTGTCAATTCAGAATAAAATCTAAAAAAATCGCATAAAAAGATGCCAATAATAATATTAATATAGATTTTGTAGTATTTTGTGATATTTGTTTATCGCATGCGATTTTTTCAATTTGATGTATAATATATAAGTGTATATTTTGTAATACTTTTTCACCTTACAACACAGGTTGGGTTATTATATGAAGTTTGCAATTATCGTTCGATCCTACCGAACATTTTCATAAGGGTTGGGTTAGGCCTATTGTTGATAAAGATGTCCGCAATATATATTTAGGGGTTGAAATGAACCAACAACTAAACATGTTCCTGATTTTGCAGCCGTTATAAAGGTCACAAATAGAAACCAAAGGACAGCTAGAGTTTAGGACGCTGAAAATAACTTACAGCGAAATCCAAAATACACAAAAGGCGAACTTCTGGCTTTTTTATGCTTATTTCGTTGACGATTATGGCGAAATATCGTAGACAAGCAAATCATGAAGATGAGTCTAAATTTGGAGATACAGGGGCCTCTTGCATTTGGAGATGATCGCAAAATATTTGGGGGTTCAAATGAACCAAAAACAGAAAAATTGTGCTGATCACACAATTGAAACCAATGGAAACGGAATTTTGTATGAGAGGAGAGTTAAGGACAGGGGAAAAGTCTAGCATTTTGGATGACCATTGGATTATATTTAGCTGTAAATATCAACACGATGGAGTGCGTAAATATTGGGCAAATGTCTCTGGTCAAAAAGCTAGGGGTAATATCTGGGCAGTGCTCTATGACATAATTTCAAAAGCGAAATCTTCCAAAATGGATATGTACATAAGGGGACCTCTATCATATTGTAGTGTTAGAGGGTCGGCTCCGCACGACTACTGCCTTTGCTTATTTTTTTTTTAATAATTTTTAAAGAAAATTCAGCTGATTAAGAAAATAAAGCTAACAAGTAAAAAAAAACAGTAAGTTCGGTCGGGCCGAACATTAAATACCTTTCACCTTTGAAAAGAAATAAGACAATTTTCAAAAAAAATAAAATCCCCTAAAAATTATCTTAAAATCTTAAAAATACCGAATATCGGATAGTGCCGATATAAGGGGGATATACAATATGATATAATTTCAAAAGCGAAACTTCCAAAATGGATATGTACATAAGGGGACTTCTACCATATTGTAGTGTTTTAGGGTATCACATGGTCGGCCCCGCTTATTTGCTTTGTTTACTTGTTTTTCAATAATTTTAAAGAAAGTTCAGTAGATTAAGAAAATAGAGCTAACAAGTAAAAAAGCAGTAAGTTCGGTCGGGCCGAACTTTAAATACCCTCCACCATTTGAAACTAATTAGGCAATTTTCCAAAAATAAAATCCACTAAAAATTCTCTTAAAATCTTAAAAATACCCAACATCGGATAGTGCCGATATATGGGGGATATATAGTATTCTGCACCTATGCAGACAATCCTATTTTAGGGGGTAAATTATTCACGAATAACTCCTTGTGTAGAATTCCACACAGTTCCATTGAAAAATGTGGCTAAAATCATAAAAATACCGAATATCGGGGAGTGCCGTTATATGGGGGCTACACGATATCTTGGACCGATATAGCCCATCTTCGAACTTGGCCTGCCTGCAGACAAAAGACAGAGCAGTGCAAAACTTTAGTTTCCTATATTAATTCGTTTTGAATGTAGCGTGATTACAACAGACGGACGGACAGGCTGGTTTTGTAGTGTCTTCGGCAATATTGCAGATAGAAGCAAGTGCTGTTATTTTTTTTTAATATGGTTAAAAAACAAATTGTAGCAATTCAAAATATTCTACAAAATTATACTATACGTCCCAGAATACATCTAAATTAAAATACATAGACAGGAAAAATACATATGTTTGCAAATGTTTACTAAAAAAATGTTAGTCTTCTGTCTCAATTCGTTCGAAAAATAGCTTGATTACAACAGACAAACAGATGGACAGACAGACATACGGATATCGCTAAATCGTCTTAGAATTTTACGCTGATCCAAAATATATATATTTTGTAGAGTCTATCTTGAATATTTCGAGGAGTTACAAACAGAATGACAAAGCTAATACCCCTCCATAGTATTGTGGAGGATATACAAATTAGGAAATATTTTCGATTTTGTCTTGGGAACGTTGATGCAAGGATTTACATTGGAAATTGAGATTTGTTTTCTTCGTCCACTTAAAGTGTAATATGATGAAGATTTTTTTTTTGACGTCGTCCCCGTAGTTTTTGTCTATTATGCATATTTGTCAAAGCATAATTATTCACAGATATAATTATTCAAATGTGTGGATGTGCTATACAAATCTATTAAAATGTATATATCAATCTTTTCCCCATGTAAGGGATCAAATTAATTTTTAATATGGTAAAAATCGTAGCAAAATTTTCCAGTCCAGCAGTAATTTAATGTATTTTGTACACCTCATAATTGAGGACTGAAAACCTCTTAGCACCTCAGATTGTTCATTAGAGTCCTCATAAGTCCCCCTAATCATGTCGGTCTGTTTGTCCGCCAAAAGGTGGACTGAGGGGGTACTATTATATGGAAAAAATTCTAAAATTTGTAGATATGTTGACATTTTTGTATAAGATTTGCACTCCCCAAATACACATTTTTAGCCAAATCCTTTGAAATATGGTAAAATCCGGAGGTACCTTTATATGGGCACTACTCCGAAACATCGACCTACATTGAAAACTTTCTTCTACCCCTTATAATCCAAGATGACAAATAGAGGCCAAATCAAAAATATAGCAGAACAACACAGCATGTCAAACTGAAAAAAAATTCGCGTGATTTAAATAAGTAAAAATAGTTTTATCCACCTCATAATTGAGGGCAGAATGATTTCAGAATAGCCAAATATAATTACTATTTAACACCCATTACCGTAAGATGGGAATTAAATTTATTTGCCATTTAAATTGTAAGTTGGAGAACCCATAAAGTCCATATTTTTCATCATAGTATAATTAAGTTATATGATTCAACAAATAATCGGTCCCGTGCTACTTTCTTATATTTGTAATTTGTTCATGTTTCCACAATTTATTTCATATAGAGTACATCCCAAATCTAGGTTCCCCAACCAATATTCACTTGGGGGTTACAAAATCAATAGAATACAAAATTTTCTTTCCTGACCACACATAAGATGTGATTTTACATGAATAAATTTCTATGTGGCAATTATTTGTAGGATGGTTCCTTACCCCAGGGTAGCATAAATACTTTTTTTTAGTGGTCAAGACCAATACGGGCCCTACTCCGAAAATTTTATGCGAAGAGAAACAAAGATGCCAAATAAGGCCCAAAAATAGAAGAAAGTGACGAAGACTCCAAAAATAGCTTAAATCATACGATGGTTATTTATGATCGATATCATGACTTGCAAAAGCGATTTAATGTATCTTAAATGTTCAGGAAGAATTTTTGGAAGGATAGAAATCCTTTTCTTACTAAAAGTACCATTCGCTCTACTATTTTGCACCCTTTATATTTGGTATTTTACTGATTGTACTCCCAAAATTTTTTGCATTTTGAGCTCTCATTGGACGGATTATTGTCACATGAAAGAAGTAGGGCCACGCTTTGAAATAAGCCCCACTAGTCTTTTTCGGTCATTGTTTGTTTAAATGTCTGCGCATCTTCCAGCTGAAGCACGATGTAGGCCCTGGAGTTGAAAGGTAGATGTCAGTTACCATCGTATTTCGCACTTATTTCACAAAAAATCCACTGAATTCAATATGATAATACAAATTGAAAAAAATTGACAAAAAAAGAATAACAAATTGAAAAAATCTTCAACTTGTTCCCTGATTTTTTACAGCAACTGTTTTTAGAGATCCTTACAAAGTTTGTCAATAGAATGTACTTTTATTTTAAAATTCAATTCCATTGGAAATTTTTTTTTCGATATTTTCCCGTTTTGAGAATTTTTGCAATAAGATCTCTTTTTTCGTGATTTTTTTTAACGATTTTGAAAAAGTAATTATCTTTCAACTTTGGTGTGACCGCATTAAATTATTTCGGTATCATCTACTCCGTTTCGCCACCACATAATTCGGTACTACACTTCCATGTAACCCACCATCAATTTCAGTTCTCAAGAAATCAAGTCAATTAAATAAATTGGTATTAATATTCGAATTCAAAAATAAAATATAAATGTACATTACTACAAATGTACATTAGAAAAAAGTAAGTCAAAATGGAAAAAATCATGCAAAATAAAACATTACTATTGTACATTTCAAAAGTCAAAATAAAAATGTTAACATATCACATTTTTACGCGATTGGATATTATCCTTTTTGGATAAGAGACAATTCCGAATTTGTATGAATCATTAAAATCAGTTCAGCGGTTCTTAAGTTATAAGCGTAGTAACTAACACAACTTTCATTTATATATATAGACGTATAGATAGATTAAAAAGTATGCGTGGTCAGTTCATCAGCCCACAAACAAGTACTTAGGGTTGAAGGGAAGGTCAACAGTATCTCGTGTAATAATTTTTAAACCAATATCTTTATTATTTGGGAAATATAAGGATTTTAGATAAATTGAAATAGTGGGCGTAAAAGGAGGCGTGGTCAATATTTTTTTCTTTAAAAACCTAACTCGGGGTATGACAAACGTTTGTATAAAAAATTATGCAAATCGGTCCAGCCGTTTTCAACTGATTCCGTTACCAACAAACAACAATTGATTTTTATATATATAGATTCTAGCATAAAGTAACATAAAGTACCGGTTCCTGGGATTTAGGTAAAATTAAGACACTTGACACATACATTTGTAGAATATTTGACTACCTACGATCCCATTTACAGGCAGTTTTTAGATAATCCTCGTATTATTTTCTCTAACCTTGCCAACGATACTATATATGCCTAAAATGTATAGATTTCATTTCAAGATCACAACACGTGTCTTCTATTTTTAGCTCGTCAGATGGATTTTTCCGATAAACATTTTTTTTGTGTTCCAAAGTGTTAGTTGGTTATTTCAATTGGTTGTGGTATGCCACAGTATTCGAATTAATGCCACAGTATTCGAATTTTTATACCCTACACCACAAGGTGGTCAGGGTATTATGTCTTTGTGCATTTGTTTGTAACAGGCAGAAGGAAACGAGTTAGACCCATAGTTCCTTTTGATGATCTGCATAGAATCACATTCTGAGTCGATTTATGCATGCCCGTCCATTCGACCGTCTGTTCATGTATTTTTGTAAACAAAGTACAGGTCGCATTTATTGCCCGATCCAGACGAAATTTTGCACAGATCATTTGTTTGGCCCAAGGACGAACCCTATTGAAATTGGAGATAATCGGTCAAAATTTAGATATAGCTCCCATATATATCTTCGTCCGATTTGCCTTTTATTGTGCACCAAACGTGTAATATCAGCCCGAATTGTATAGAATTTTGCAAATACACCCAAATTAGGCCTGAAAATATGTATGCCAAGTTTGATCGAAATCGGTTTAGATATAGCTATAGCTCCCATATATAATGTTCATCCGATTTGTTATTTTTGTCCACCGCCGCCGTAATATGCACTCTGCGACAACAATATTTGGGGAAATATATCAAACAGCTCAGAAATACATTTGCTAAATTTTATCGAGATCGGTTCAGATTTGGATATAGCTCCCATATATAACTTCGTCCGATTTACCATTTATTGTGCACCAAACGTCTAATATTTGTCCAAATGGGATGGAATTTGGCACTTAAGACCGAATTGAGTCTAGAAGCTAGTATGTCAAATTTGGTGAAGATCGGTTCAGATATAGCTATAGGTCCCATATATATTGTTCATCCGATTTGTCATATTTGTAACATGCACTCCGTAACAACGATATTCAGGGAAATATATCAAATACAGCTCAGAAATATCTTTGCCAAATTTTATCGAGATCGGTTCAGATTTGGATATAGCTCCCATATATATCTTTATCCGATTTCAAATTAATTGTGCACCAAATGGACAATACAATTCCGAATTTAAAAGATACAAATGTTTCGGCATATTTAGTCCTTTGAACTTTAAATTACAATTATAATCATAGCGTGTATGATCAAATTCTCCGATAAAATCTTATAATGGTTATGTGGAGCTCTACAAAATTAGCAAAGTGGTGTAGGGTATCATAAAGTCGGCCCAGCCCGACTTTAAGACTTTCTTTACTGGTTTTTACCAATTATTGAATGTTTTTTAATAATTTACGTATACAAGCAACTATCTGCGCCACTGACTTAAACAACGCCAAACGTTATAAAAATGGTGTTAATGTCCGTATGTAAGTTGATTTAATATATTTTATGTGTATTTTAATGTCACAACGTATACCGTTGCTACTGCTTAAATTCTCTCTGCTGTTGCAACTACTATTTTCTTGAATGCAAAACTACTACTATTTCCAACACTACTGAAACTCGCCTATTTTTTTGTTTTCTCTCAAAAGTACCAACTATCGGATGTTAGATGCTACTGCTCGTTGTTGCACTTGTAACATGTCTGCAGCTGACAAACAGACCGACAGACATCCATATGTATCCTGAACGCAGCAGTGACTCTATGCAAACATGCAAGCAGCCTGCCTGTATCCATCCACATTAGACGCTCGTGCAGCTACGGCCGAGCCTCATATTTATGACTATTTTATGCACATAATATTTACATTTTCTCTTAAACATTTCAAACAAATGTAATTGAGCCATTCATGCCGAGGAGATACAGTGACTATATAGGAAAGGATGTGGAAAAAGAGTTTAGTAAACATGAAACAGTTAGCTATATTAATGTCATAAAACATGAGAAAATGTTGTTTGTCATAATACAGGCTTTTCATGCCCACTTCTTTCGTATACCATATAAGTAGGTATACATTGATTGTATATTATTTAACTACGGAAAATGTACACTTTTCTATAAAAGGCTCAAAATGACTTATTTTTTGAAAAAAATGACAAGTTTTACAACTAAATTGAGGTCCATGTCTGCTATTTATTCACAGTTATTCAGAAAAGTTTTTCTTAGTCATGAAAGAGAAGAGAGAGAAATATAAAGTTAAAATCCGAGTTTGGGACTTTATCTAAATTTAAAATATTATTTCGGACGACATCGCGTTCTCAATTCGATTTATTTAAGATACATGTATGACTATTTATTCATAATTTTTGAAGTTTTGTTGAGGAGTATTCCATGTATTCCATTTTTTCCAAGCACTAGCTCTGAGATAGACAGGAATATAGTGACATGAAAAATTTAATGAAAATTGGACGTTGATGATTTCAAATACAACGGGTTTTCCCATCTCCCAATCGATAGTAAGAAAATAACTAAGAGTATAAAATCTCCTTAATGGAAGGTTATCAACAAAAAAAGAAAAACAGTAAGGAAGAGCCAAAAGTCGGGCGGGCCGACTATATGATACCCTACGCCACTGTGCATATTTAGTAGAGCTCTCGTAAAAAAAAAAATCTGGGCATTTCTGAACTCTATGGTACAAAATATTATTATTGTAGGGCGCATATTTAAACATCAAATCGTTTGAACATATATATGGGAGCAAATTTAAAATACTTGCTTCTAAGCTAAATTCGTTTGAAAGTGCAAATATTCACTCCATTTGGGCTAATATTAGCCGTTTCATGCACAACAAACCTGAAATCGGATAATGATATCCAAATTTTAAACGATCTTTATAAAATTGAAAACATTTATTTCTTGTCTATTTCTGATGTCTAGGACCAAATATTTTTCTTGTATCGTGCATTTTATGAGATTGGGGGACTTAAAGACCAAATCGGATAAAACATATGAATATATGGGAGCTATAGTTATATCTGAACCGATTTCCATCAAATTTGATGCACTTGCTTCTAAGCTGAACTCGGTCGGTTGTACCAAAATTCAAGACATTTGGACTGACATTGGCCATTTGGTGCTCAATCAACCCGATATCGGCAGAAGGTATATATGGGAGCTATATCCAAATCTAAACCGATTTTGATAAAATTTAAAACAGCTATTTCTGGCCTGTATTTGATATCTGGTGCCAAATATCCTGATTGTGGAGTGCATATTAGAAACGCGAGGGACTTAATGACCAAATCGGATGAAACATATGTTTTGGCGCTATAGCTATATCTGAACCGATTTTCACTAAATTTGATGTACTTTCTTCTGGGCCGAATTCGGTCGGATAGGCTACAATTCAGGCCATTGGGTAAGTATTGGGCATTTGGTGTCCAATTAATCCGAAATCTGATAAAAATATATATGTGACATATCCAAATCTAAACCGACCTTGATATAATTTGGCAGAGGTATTTCTGGGCTGTATCTGATAACTGGTACCAAATATCATTGTCGTCGAATGCATATTACGAATGCGAGCGACTAAAATACCAAATCAGATGAAACATATATATGGAAGCTATAGCTATATCCGAACCGATTTTCATCAAATTTAATATACTTCAGTCTAGAACTGAACCTGGTCGGATATGCCAAAATGCATTTGTCATTTGGACTGTAATTTTCTATTTGGTGGGCAACTAACCCGAAATCGGTTGAACCGATCTTGACAACATTTGTTACATTTATTTCAGAGCTTTATCTGATATCTGGTACCCAAAATCATTTTGTGGATCGGAATTCCACCCCCTATCGGTGCCCCCAAGTATAAATTGTACCATATAGTACACATAAGTACGAATATCCAATAATTTCTATATACCCCAGTCCTTCAATCCAACATTAATCATAATTCCAAAAGTTCAGTATTCTACTTCTATCAGTATACCAGCTCTATTGGTTCACCCAAATCCAAATAGTACCAATATAGTACATATTTCTCAGTTTACTGTTGTAAACTTATTTCCAAATTTCAGCATTCCAGCTCTTTCGGTTAACCCAAATCGAAATTAAGTACACCTTATGACTTTTCATGCACCTAAGTACTAATCCCAATATAAACTTCAAATCTCATGATTCTAGTTCCATCTCTTCCATCTTCCATCTCTTCCTCTAAATCCAAATAGTACCAAATTTAGTAATATTATTTCCAAATTTCAGCATTCCAGCTCTATCGGTTAACCCAAATCGAAATTAAGTACACTTTTCTACTTTTCATGCACATAAGTACCATTTCAAATCTCAGGATTCCAGCACCACCTCTTCCCCCAAATTCAAATTGTACCACATTTAGTACCGTTTAGTACTTTTAGTATACATAAGCAAACACTCTTAATGCTACCTCCCTACACCGACTCTACTTTGATTGCCATACCAAGTTTTAGCTCTAACTGTTCACATGATAGGAAATTGTACCGAAAGCAGTATTTTTCTATAGTTTTTGTACACTTATCGTGCAATTTCTAGGAACCATTTAGTAGATCCATCATACATTCCATCATTCAAAATTTAAGAGTACTAGCTCTACTGGTTCGTCAAATTCCGAGGGTACCATTTTCAGTATTTTTTAGCTACTCTGATTGCCATCCACTCTACTTTGATTGCCATTCCAAGTTTTAGCTCTAACTGTTCCATGATACGAAATTGTACCAAAAGCAGTACTTTTTTATAGTTTTCGTACACTTACCATGCAAATTTCTAGAAACCCTTTGGTAGATCCATTATACACTCCATCATTCTAAACTTAAAAGTTCTAGTTCTACTGGTTCGTCAAATTCAGAGGGTACCATTTTTAATACCTTTTAGCACTTTTCATATCGTATTAGTACAAATTTCCATAAAGATTCTAGATTTAGCCGATTCATCTGGGCTTTAAGTCGGTTTGTCAATTATTTTACTCTTTTATAAATATAGATTAACAAAATATCAAAATCATAAAAAAGCAAAAATATCACAATTTACCTAGTATATCTGTGGTCAGTCTCTCAATAATCCAGATGGAATAATTTACCTGCCGACGTTAACGTCACAGAAATTTACTGCTGGTAAGCATATTCATATTAATTTACCTAATTACACACCAAACTCAAAAAACCTTTACAATTCCATTTTGTGAGTAACAAAATGCTAGCGGCACATTCCCAAATATGCTCAGTTTTCCACAGCCAACAACTGCACAAAAAATGAAAACCAAAATATTTGCGAATTATTGAAAGTAGTAGAAACTTCTTAAAAAGTAATAAATTAAATGTTTGCCATAATTAAACAATGGCGAGATTGTGGCAGTCTAAAGGAAAACAAATCCCATCTTGAAAAGGAGTGTTGAAAAATTCAAAGTCAAAATATCAAGTTGCAAATAAGTTGAAAACTTTACCCGAAAACCAAAACTCCTCCCCCGCTAACCATTCATGTACTTATCAAACTACCATTATTCATTGTAGGCAAGACATGAGAAATCCCCTTAAACCATTATCTGCAATTATCAAATCAAAGAAAAACAAACTCTCCGAACTACCAACACACTAACAGTTTTTCGTTTACGTTTTTTTTGTACATTGGAAAATCAAACTAAAGTTTTCCCCTTAATCTTTAGACTGTGTTGGTTTTTCGTCAAAGCTGAATATGAGAATATGTGTGGTGGATGCATGTGTGTGTTAAAAGTTTATCTAAAATAAACATAAACTTTTATTACTGCCTGTGTAAATATAGAAATATTGACTACTTTCGCCGCTCTTACGTTCTCTTGTATTTCATTGATATTCTATGCCTTTGGTAAAGTTAGCCATGCGTATTTGAGTAGGAGAAACTGCACTACTTTCTCGTCTTTCTCTAGAGTAGCTCAACACGTTCGTTGTTCGTAGCTAATACAAATATGAACTGCATTGAAACCATAGACATCACTTTGTTTGTAAAATGACACAAAATGGAAAGTAATTTGGTGTTAGAATATACGTTTTAAGACTTGTTCATAGATTTCATATATGTTTTCTGATTTAAGAATGCTAAGAATAATGATGGCATATTTAACTATCAGCACATCACATAGCGCTAAGGGTATTATGTCTTTGTGCATTTGTATGTAATATGGAGAAGGAAGCGGGATAGACCCATAGTGACGTTTGAGGATCTTCATAGAATCATATTCTGAGTCGATTTATGCATGTCAGTTCGTCCGTCCGTCCACGCATTCTTGTTAACAAAATGCAGATCGCATTTATTATCCGATTGGGATGAAATTTTGCAAATAATACTTGTTTGGACGAGCCCTATTGAAATAGGTGATAGTCGGATCAGATTGAGATATAGCTCCCATATATCATCAACTGATTCCGGATTAATTGTACACCAAATAGCTAATATAAGTCCAAATGACCTGTACATCCCACCGAATTTAGTCTAGAAGCAAGTAAATCAAATTCGGTTCAGATATAGCTATAGCTTCCATATATATGTTTCATCCGATTTGGGGGCTTAAGTCCCTCACAAGCGTAATATGCATTCCACAACAATGATCTTTAGTAGCAAATATCAGATGCAGCTCAGAAATAAGTGTATCAAATGTGTTATGATCAGATTTGGATATAGGTGCCATATATATCTTCAACCGATTTCGTGTTAATTGTGCACTAAATGGTCAATATCTTTAGCATATATTTAGCACTTTTAATGCACTTGTAATACACATTTCCAAAGCCAATTCTTTGTCACAAACATACCACCAGCAGATACACCAATTCAAAATTTTAAAATTCCAAGTTCATCCGTTTACCCTAACCAAACTCTTGCAAGTTTAGTACCATCTAGTACAGTAAGCACATATTTTCAAAACCGCTTTCGTATATCAAACTTGCTTTCTAATGTTGACTCTCAAACCAAACTTGTCTCTCAAACCAAACTTCATTTAAGAATTTTTCGTTACCTTTAATTCGAATCTTTAAAAACCCTTTGGAACATCCATCTCTCATCAGTGACTCTCATATCAAAATGTAAGAATTCTGGATCATTCTAGCTTCAGCCGTTTCGTCCGGGCTTTGATTCTCCGTTAGTCAGTCAGTTAATTCACTAATCTTTATACCCTACAACACTAATTGTTGGGGGTATTATAAGTTTGATTGGGCCAAAAATTATGTAACACCACGAAATACTGATTTCCCACATAGGAAAGTATATATGGATCTTCCTATCTCGCCGAGCTGAGTCGATCTAGCTATGTATGTCCGTCCGTCTGTCCATGTTAATTTGTAATCACTCTACAGGTCGCAATTATGGTCCGATCCTCACGAAATTGAAAATGGAGGTGGGGTTAATGTCAGAATAGAACCCTATTTCTTTTGGTGATGATCGCATAATATTTAGGTGTTGAAATGGACCAAAAACTGAAAAATTTTCCTTATCACACAATTGAAACCAATTTTGCATGAGAAGAGAGTAAAGGATAGGGAAGAAGAGTAGCATTTTGCATGACCATCGGATTATATTTAACTGTAACTAACAGGACTACGGTTTGCATAAGTATTGGGCATATGTCCCTAGTCAAAAAGGTCTATGACACAATTTCAAAAGCGAAATCTTCCAAAATGGATTTGGACATAAGGGGACTTCTACCATTATGTAGTGTTGTAGGGTATCACATGGTCGGCCGCGCACGACTATAGCCTTTGCTTACTTGTTTATATATGTAGATATTTATATTTGTCATTATTTTTGGCCTACTGGGAACTAGATACAATTGGTATCCTGGCATCAATCAGAAAATAATTACAGAAAAATTCAGCAGATTATAGAAGACAAGCTAAAAATAGAAGACATGTGTATCGGCGTTTTGAAAGTTCTTTATGATCACAACTTTCCCCCATCTTTTGTAAAATTTTTGGATTGTGATTTAAAAGAATTCATGCATTTTAGGTATAAAGTGTATTCGGCAATATTACTGATAATAATAATACGAGGATTATTCGGCTTAATAATTTTAATCCTTAAGAGAGTCCACAAATGGCTCTTTTTGGTTCTATTTTCAAAATATGGCTAAAAACTCTCTCTAAACGTAGTTGCCCTCATGTAAACAATTTGTTTATGTTTGTAAATTATTGCGGGAGTATGACCTTTTGCTGTGTAGACTACTTACAAAAATAATTATTTTAGAAATCTTTGTTTCGCTGTAGCCGGTGCGGGACTTACTCTGAGGATAAAATCTCATTTTTTTCGCACGCCCAATCGTCTTGGGCATAACCATTATTATAGGGATTATGTCCACAACTTTCTGGGAATTATGGCCGAACCCCAATAATGGAATAGGGATTATGTCCAAGAAAAAAAAAAAAAACAATTTTGACTTATTACGATTCCGTATAAAGGGAGTTTTTAATCATTAAAAAAAGACCAAAAAAAAACCCTTTGTTAACTCGTTTGAGGGTTAAAATATCAACCAAAGTATTCCTCTTATTTCCATTTACAATATTACAAAGACATTTAGCCCGAAAAAGGGGTTCCTTCTGAATACTTCACCCCCTGGAAAAGAATTATCTATATAGGTCCACTATATTGTATATACCCCATATTACGGTATCCCTCGATATTTTGATCGTAATTGATTCAAATTTCACATTGGCTATTCAAGTTTGAAGATCGCAATAAGTAGTACAACGTATGACGGAAAATTGTCTATGCAGGTTTTTGTATAGCCCACATATATAGCGGTACCTCCCTTTATTCGGTGTAAAGATGATATTAGAACATTATTTGCCAGAATTGTTTCAAATTTGATGATACTAGCGACATTATTGAAAGGAATTGTATAAAAATTTGTATTTGAAGTTCGTAATCGAACACGTCTTCGTGTAGCCCCCATATAACTGTTTTCATTTAAGTGGTATTTTTCGACGGTTTTTTTAATTTTTTAAAGGGTATTAAATGTAAAAGTTTAGATCTACTTTCATAATCTGCTGTATTTTTTGTGTTGCACAGTGTCATCATAGTCGTCGAAGAAATGCTCGAATATTTTCCAGTCTTCTTACAAGTTTCGTTTGCGAACTATTTTCACAATTATAAGATCTCACATAAATATTGTATATATTGGTCCAATTTACTTAAAACTTAAAATGGTTCACATAAATATATTAGCATGTGTATATAGACTCATATCTCTCTGAAAACAGACAGGAATTTTCTAATTTGATATCTAAATAAATTCTCGAAAAATGTTACCAATACTGTGTTTTATACCCTCCACCATAGTATGGAGGGTATATTAAGTTTGTCATTCCGTTTGTAATACCTCGAAATAAATATAGTATAGTATAGTATAGTATAGTATTGTATTGTATTGTATAGTATAGTATAGTATAGTATAGTATAGTATTGTATAGTATAGTATAGTATAGTATAGTATAGTATAGTATAGTATAGTATATATACAAAGTATATACTTGATCAGCATAAAATTCTATGTCGATTTAGCGATGTTCGTCCGTCTGTGGAATAATTTTAGCTTCCGAACGAAATGAAGTAGGTTGATAAAATTTTACTCAAATGTATATTATGTCTATTGAAATTGGGCAATGTCAAATTTGGTATTTGAAGTTCGTAGTGGATACTACAGCCTATGACAGGAAATTGTCAGTGCTGGTCCATGTTTTTGTATAGCCCCCATATAACGCTATCTCTATTTTGTATTTTGATGATTTAACGACATTATTTACCTGAATTGTTTCAAATTTGGTGTTTTAAATTCAAAATGGATACTACAGCCTAAGAAAAAAGCAGAAAATTGACTGTGCAGGTTCACGTCTTCGTATAGTCACCATACAACGCTACCTCTCGATATTTGGTATTTTGATGATTTTAGCGACATTATTCACCGGAATTGTTTCAAATTTGGTATTTGAAATTCATAATGGAAACTACAGCCTGAGAAAAAGCAGAAAATTGTCTGTGCAGGTCCACGTTTTGGTATAGCCCCCATATAATAGTACCTCCCTATATTCGGTATTTTGATGAATTCAGCTAAATTATTCACCGATTTTTTTTCAAGTTTCACATTTGAATATTGTAATGGCTTATGACAAAAGTTGCCTATGCAGGTGCACGTCATCGTATAGACTCCAATGTAATGGCTACATTCGGTATTTTTAAGATTTTGACAGAATTTTTAACGGATTTTACTTTTTTTTAAATGGCCAAATTCAATCCCCATGGTGGAGCGTATTAAAAGTTCGGCCCGGCTTACAGCTTTTTTACTTGTTTGCTTAAATAAAATATCAAAAAAGAAATATGACTATATTTGAACAACAATTTAAAGGAAATAGAAACAGAAGCGACAACGACCGTTACTATGAAACATCCAATTACCTTTCAAACCATTTAATTATTGTTCAAAGTATCGTATAAAATTTCATGTTTGAACCTTGATACAAATTTGGAACACACATAGAATAGATGGGGTTACAAAGGCATAAACACATCAATGCCAACAAAACCATAGATTTCCAATAAAATTCCTATATTTAATGGCAAGCGGCTGAAGTAAATAATAATTATGGCAAATTAAATATTGAAAATAGCATCAGAGACTGTAGGCGAAATAAAGTTTTAAAATGCTGTACCGCCACAAAGCCGGTAGATTGTAAGGTTTAGGAAATCGAAATATTAAAATTAAAAGATTACAAGAAGAATCCTCATACTACCCTCCGCCAAAAATTGACATACACGTTTTAGGGATTTTTATGCAGTGATGTTTCGGAGTCCGCAATCTAATAACAATCGAGTGGTAATAATTAAAGACATCAATTGCAACAATGCCAACAACCTCAACAACTTCTTTCAAATACGCCAACTGAATCATGCTTCAGAGGGAAGTAGTTTGTGGCAATGGGAAAGACCCCACACTCACACACACACACCTATCATTAAACCAAAAACCTTAATCGTGTTTGTTTTAGAGGCAACAACAACAACAACCATAGTAATTATCGTCAAACATACATAGACTCAACACAGCCGCAAGTTGAGAGCTTCAAGGAAGCTCCCAGCCATAAACTATTTCAATCGATTCGCCCATTTTACTGTTTTTCTTAGCGTGAATTTTACTACGCAATTAAGTTAACGGCAATAAAATCAAACAGCAAACTATGCGAGTAAGTCGATCTGACAGATAGACAAACATACCGTGGCAAGTACATCAATTTTGTTAGTGGTTATATTGGCAAATGTAAACAAGCACAGACAGATTGTAGATGGCAACACCGATTGCTAGTTGTCATACATATCCTGGGAATAATCCGAAAGTGCTATGGGAACAATTTAAACACAATTCATTATTTTTCTTTCAAACGATGGAAAATTGTAGGAATACCAATTATAAGGTATTATATATAGAGATTAAAAAAACTGCAACAAAGTCAAACGCCAAAATTTTTACTTTTTTTAATTTTATTAAATGAAAGCAAAAAATGTCGGAAATAGCATCAAATTTTAGAATAAGTTTAGATTTGTTGGAATTAGTCAACTTTGGCAAGAATTATGGTCTTCAAGCGGCCATTTGACCCATTCCCGGCGAAGCGCTTGCTTGAAGTGATCGACACTTTGGTATTTTTTAGTGCCAACCTTGCTTTCCAAAATACTCCAGACACAATAGTCTTACGGATTGGTATTTGGAGATTTTGGTGACCATTGTTCGCTGGAAATGAAGCGAGGAACCTCATTTTGTAACGATTCCGGTTAGAATGTCCAAGGTCTGCGGCCAAAATGTTTGCGTGTCAAAGGCTTTTATTCAACCTCCAGTATATTTTCGCAATACTATTCGGACTTTATTTTGATGCCACGGTCGATTAATACGAGCGGAGAGTGACCATCGGCTGTTATGGCGGCC
The DNA here is from genome assembly GCF_030504385.1 of Musca domestica. NCBI lineage: Eukaryota > Metazoa > Arthropoda > Insecta > Diptera > Muscidae > Musca > Musca domestica. The sequence continues at coordinate 5,512,671 of NW_026712340.1, read as the reverse complement.
TACACCATCACAATGGCCGGCTCTTGAGTTCTGGTGGCCAACCGAAGGTGCACATTTTCAGCTGACCTCTTTGGCAAGTAAACATGATCATTTTGTTTGTTTACAAACTGCTGGACAACGAACAGTTTCTTGTCGGAGAAAACCAAGTTCGGCAGTTCACAACTTTCGGCCCAGCGAAGCAACTCTTTAGCTCTTTTGAGTTTATTTACTTTCTGTTGCGGTGTAAGTTTTTCCTTGACGTCGGGCTACGCTACCAGTATCACACTAAAGAGCGATGGTACGAGACGTAAAAGATATATTCACATTTAAATCCTGTTGTTCTCTAACGATAGCCACTTGTGGTTTTCCAGCCAAATATAAAGAAATCACACTATCACGCTTGAATTCTATCACGAATAACTTTTTTGTGGAAAATTCTCACCAAAATGCTTTGGAACACTTGTAAACAATATAATGAGCTGTCTCTGGGATAATTTTTAATGCTGTCGGACGAGCGGCTTAAGAATGAAAGCAGTCTGAAGTTGGTTGCAGTTTTTTTCATCTTACCCTGTATGTATATATCCATGTGTGGCCTATGTTTACATATACTTTAGGATTTTCCAAAATTTGGGCCAGGTACCAGTAGGAGTGTAACACGGTTTTGTAGTCGGCTTGAATACGCTAAGTTTGGGTTCTGCGATGGTCGGAATGATGATAATGATGTTATTCAGTGAATTCGGCCGATGAACGCAGATCGAATGATACGATTAGTTCCGAGAATTCGGTTGATGATCGAGAACGACGATGCGATAGGTTACTAATACTATTTCTACGGGCTGCGATCACAAACTACTCCATAATTGTACGGACAGGGAATTAGAGCCTCTGTGGGGTACAGTAAACCGAAGTCCCTGTGGGGAACGGAAACCTCCGTGGGGTACAATAAACCGAAGTCTCTGTGTGGAACAGGAAACCGTAGTCTCTGTTTTATGTATTGATATGGCTTCCCTTATGGGACGCCTTTCCCCAGTCGTTAACAACACCCTTAAACGATCGCAAACGACAAACAAAAAATATGGTAACAGGCTCCCTGCAGTAGCCTGCCCTAAGTAGTAAATACCAAAGTATTAGCGGCTCAAGTGACACGAGATAAGTGAGAATTATTTTAGTTGACCACACGAATAAAGCAGTGATGCTGTAACTGTACGTACTAGGTAGTACCGATTTTGGTATGTACGCCTCACTTATCAATGATAGATGTAGTATAAAAAGTATAAATATAGTAGCTTTATTATTTGTTAGCGAAAAGTCCACCCTAATATTTTAGATTAGTTACACAAGTTTATTTAGTAATAATAATAAAAATTTGACCACCACCTACCTAAAACCCAGAAGCCAACAGTCATTTAATATCAAATTTCAGTATTAAATCTCTATCCATACACTAAACGGCAAATACCGTACCATTTAGAACTTTTGGAACAATTATAGTACTCCTTCCCAAAACCACCTCCTTCTCACCACCCTAGACTCTAAGAGTGGCTTCGATATAAAATTTCAAAATTCCATCTCTATCCCATCATCCAATGACACATTTTCCAGCTTTTGAACTTTTCGTACGTTAATAGTACGAATTTCCAAACCAACCCCCTTTTCTCAACTATAGAAACCTACAGTGACATACGTATCAAATTTCAGGATCCCAGCTCTATCCTTACACCCAATAACAGATTTAGTGCCACATAGTACTTTTCGAACAATTATAGTACACATTTTGAAACCCACCTCCATATCCTAATTCAAGATACCAACAGAAACTTTAATATCAAATTTAAGGACTCCATCCATTTTCCTTCTCCCAATACCAAATTTATAACCATTTAGTTCTTTTAAAATATTGGGTTTATTTCCAAGCCACCACCAAATCTCAAACACAGATACCATCAGTAATCTAAATATCCAATTTCAAAATTTTATCTCTATTCCTTCGCCTAATACCAAATGTGATTCAATTGAGTTCTTTTCGTACAACTATAATACACACTTTCCAAACCTCTCCACATCCTAACCGTAGGTGCCAACAGTATCCTCAATATCAAATTTCGGGATTCCAGCTCTATCCCTACACAGAATACCAAGTTAAGTACCATTTAGTACTTTTCGAACACTTATAGTACACATTTTCAACCACAGATACCAACAGTAATCTCAATATAACAAGTTAAACTCCAAAAACCCTTTGATTGCGAATTTATTACTATTTAGTGCAATTTGCACCCTTTGTACACATTTCCAAAACCACCTTCATGTATCAAACCAACCTTGATTCTCACGTTTAGTTTTTTTTTTTTTTTTTGGTACGAAATGGTACCATTTTAGAAGTTTAACACCATTTTAGATATTTTCGTAAACATAGAGTTCGAATTTCAAAAAAAACCCTTTGACAGCCTAATTTCAGAATTCTAGCTCTTTCTGTTTGTCTTATAAAAAGTATTGAATTTATATTACATTTAAGTACTTGTTGTAACCCTTTCAGCACGAATTACCAAAATCCTAGCGTAATCACCCTCCTTCGCACCAAGACGAACCCCCGAGCAAAATTTCAAGATTCTAACTTCAGTCGACTCGTCTGGGCGTTGATTCTAGGTCAGTCAGTCGGTCAGTCAGTTATTTCAATACTCTTTTATATACATAGTTGATACTTGAAGGAACGCTGTACTATATGAACAGGATACTATCACATCACTTTGTCTGACAAACCATACGATCAAATCACATCCATCATATGACAAAGTAGGGTGTACATATCCAAACACATATAATGTTAGTTAATTGTATGCCCACACACCTTGAGTCATATTGTCTTACCCGTTGTATACAAACGGTCTCGCACATAAAAAAGAGTTCAGCTGTAAACTATCGTAAATTGCAGCTTATTAAAAAGTCAAAGCTAGAAGGAGCACCAACCATACCGGACTCTCAAGCACTAGAGTCAAATTTTATGGCAGCAAAAATATTTATTAAATAATTTTGAAATATTAATTTTTCACATCAGCGTGGACGAAGCGAAGAAATCTATGGAAAATTAAAATATTTCCCTTACCAAAAAACTCCAACTCAAAGCTATTTGGCGCCACCATCACTTTCAGTTGAATGTTGTTTGGGTTGATTGGCAATAGGCGAACGTTGTTGCAATTTGTTTTTGTGTTTTGGATATGGTTAGTCAGGCGAATATAATGACATATGATTTGTCATTAAGTTGTAAATTTGCAAACAGGCAGACGGACACATTTTACTGCAATTTTTACTGCTTGTCAATGATGTGAAATTGAATTTAGGAAGGTATTTTGCAGAGAACCCTGAAAGGGTATCCGTGGTAGGAGAGGCGTTTTAAAGAAAATTTTACTATTGTGGATAGCCTTGTCAAGTCAAGTGTCATTAAATTGAGAGCGAATCCTGACTCAAAGAAGGCACTACTTGTTGGATTCCAGGACATAGCAATGCAGTAGGGAATAAAGTGGCTGATGAATTAGCTGGAACCAGGTCCCATTCGATTTCTGAATGTTTTCAGTCTATAGAGGGCCTGAAAGTCCTTAGTCTCTTGAAGTTTTTTTCAAGGACTTTTCTTTATGGAGGACTTAAAAAGGTCTTCTGTCTATAGAAACAGAAGTTTTGTATTTTAAACATCTTTTGTCTATAGTAGAGCTTTTGAATTTATAAAAGAGCTTTTAAAAGTCGTTCGCCTATAGAAGATCGATCAAAGAGGCTGGAAAAGAAGTGTTAAAGGCCTTCTGCCTATAAAAGAACTTCTAAATTTCTTTCATTTATAAAAGAGGTTTTAAAAAAGATTCTGTCTCTAGAAGGCTTTTAAAGGGCTTTTGTCTGCAGAAGAACTTTAAAAGGCTTACCGTCTATAGAAGAATTTGCAAAAAAAATTTAAACAGAACTCCGTTCCTTTTAATGATTCCTATCTAAAGAAGAAAATTCCTTCTGTCTCTGGAAAACTTCCTCGGCCTATAGAATTTCTCAATAACTTTTGTCTCTAGAGAGCATCTGCCTATTCATAGCACTTTATACCTTTTATAGGTCTTCTGTCTATTGAAAAGCTTTTAAAGATCTTCTGTCTATATAAGAGCTTTTAAACATTATCTGTGTGTAGAAAAACTTTTAAATGTCTTCCGTCTATAAAACTTTCCGTCTTCCGTTCGCCATTCCGTTTGCAACTCATCGAAATAATAGTTTTAGACCCAACAAATATATATTCTTGATCAGGGTAAAATTCTAAGATGATTTAGCCCTGTCCATCCGTCCGTCTGTCCTTTTGTTGTAATCATGCTAGAGAAAAAACAAATGGAGATAGGAAGCTAAAATTTTGTACCTTTCTTTCTTTTGACTGCAAGTTCGAAGATGGGTTATATCGGTCCACTATATTCGGTATTTTGATGATTTTAACCACATTTTTCAATGATGGATGATTTTAACCACATTTTTCAATGGAATTGTTTGAAATACATGATTTTAGTCACATTTTTAATGGAATTATCCGAAATTCTACACAAGGAGTTCTTTGTCAGTACTTTACCCTCTGAAAGAGAATGCCTTTATAGGTCCACGATACCGTATAGCCCCCATTCAACGGCGCCCCCGATATTCGGTATTTTTATGATTTTAGTCACATTTTTCAATGGAATTTTTACCTCCTGGAAGAGAATTGTCTATATAGGTCTACGTTTACTATATACGTATATTGGGGTACCTATGTAACGGTACCCCAACATATTCGGCATTTGCATGGTTTTCGCGACATTATTCACCCAATAACAAATAATTTACCACACTTTTCGTATAATTATACATGTCCAAAATCACTTCTTTCCCTACACCTTAGATATAACATTTCAGAATTCCGTATCTGTTTCAACACCCAACAGATCATTTTGTGGCTTTTGTACCTTTTGTACGTACGCATTTCCAAAGCCAGCTCCTCCCCTTAAACAAAGACATCCGCATCAAATTTTACCTCGATTTCTTTATCCAGTAACAATTTTTTTTCATTTCCAAAATCAATGCCTCCATATCTTAATCCCAGATACCAATAGAGAAATTAATTACAAATTTTGGGATTCCAGTACTTTCCATATAAATATTGGACGCATTACAAACCCACCACCAGATCTTAACACCAGAGACCAACAGAGACCTCAATATCAAATTCTGGATTCCAGCTATATCCCTTCACCAAGTACTCATCTCAATTCCAGATATTAGCAGATACCTCAATATTAAATTTGAAGATTCCGGCCATATCCCTTCACCTATTACCAAATTTAGTGATATTTAGTACTTTTCGTACAAACCACCTCCAGTTCTCCCACACAGATACCATTTGTAGTCTACGAGTAATTATCAAATTTCAGAATTTTTCTGTCAATCCTTTCACCTTATACTAAATATAGCACCATTCAGTGTTTTTCGTATAATTATAGTACACATTTCCGAAACCACCTCTATATGTCAAGGCTACACATGAACAGTGGCTCTAATACAAAATTTCAGCACCATCTGCTCAACCAACATCGTACAAAATATAGAATTATTTATTACTTTCCATGGACCTGTAGTTTATCAAAAAGGATTCCAGTAAAAATTTCAAAGCTCGAGTTTCATCTGTTCACCCTAAATCTAAGTGTTCCAAATTTGGTATCATTTAGTATAGTTCGCACACTTAGTACGCATTTTCAAAACCATTTTTATATATTAAACTAATTTTCCAATCTTGTTCTCATACCAAATTTCAAGTTTTAAGATCAATCCATTTACACAATACCAAATGCTACCATTTTAGAAGTTTTGTAGCACATTATAACTTTTTTTAACCTTAAAGTTAGAATTTCCTAATAATCTACGGTACATCTATCCTGCACTTCATCAGTGAGTCGCATTTCAAATTTTAGTGTTCTATCTCATTTCGTTTGTATGATATAAAGTATTTAATTTTTAGTACTTTTCGTACCATTTTAGTACGAATTTTAGCCTTTCACATGCCTACGCTACAAGACTGATCCTCTTGCAAAATTTTAAGATTCTAGCTTTAGCCGTTTTGTCTGGGCGTTGATTGTCGGTCAGTCGATCAGTTATTTCACTACCCTTTCATATTTAGAATTAAAAGGACTTTTTATGCAGGACTGTGTGAACGACTTATGCTTATGTAAAATTTTGTATAGGACTTCTCACCGACTGCAGAAGTTTCTTTAAGGCCTTTTCATAGAATATATTGAAAGGATCTCTTCTCATGACTACTAAATTACATTTTAAAACCTTTTTAATTTTTTTTACGTCTATAAAATTTATTTTAAAAGTCCTGCTCCGGCGATGACGTTCAACAGTGATCCCTGTCTTTCCTAAAGTCTTTGGCATATAGTTCTTCTGTCTATATTGAACCTTTTAATTGTTCTTCGTCAGTAGCAAACCTCTTGGTGGGTATTTCCTCACGCCTAATACCCGACCCTTTCTTAATTCCCTCACACATTTCAAAATGCCATTTTTTTCTCAAGAAAAATAATCAGTAAAACAAACAACAACAAAAGTTGTACAGATTTTTAAATACCTCATAAAGTACTGGAATTTTTACCCAACATAAGAAAGGGTGGGTGGCATAATAGAGGTATAGAAAAAAACTCTACGCTTTACTTCTACAGGACACGATAAAATATGTTCCAAGTTGTGTGTTCCCTAAACTTCCTTTGATTGGTACTTCCCCATCCCCTCGCCACTCTGTGTTTGCGTTCATGTGACTGACATATGACCATAAATGTAGTTCCAAGCCTACTGACGTTTACCAAATGGCACTGCAACGGCAACCACACAATGAAGGCGATGGCGATAATGTAACGCAAATAACGAAAGAAAAACACCCACCCACTTTGTTCGTCACACACGCACACCTCACATCATGGTCGGCAATCGGGAACCTGAACAGTTAACATGCAACAAGAAGTTACAAAATACCTGGCAATATTTTCTGCCAGCCGTCGTCGTCATCGTCTTTGCAAGGTGTTGATGGTTTTCGAACAAGGCGTTTGGTAGGTACGTCGTTGTTGTCTTGTTTTTTCATTCGGTCTTGCCAAAGTTATGGCCATAAAAAGTGGAGATGTCGAAGTGGTTATAGCCAGAAAAGGGAGTCTAAGCAAGTTGCTTTGCCAAGGAAAATAAAATCTAAATCCCAAAGTTTTGGGGGAACCCACGCATTTGAGGAGAGGTTGTTTTTTGTGTGTTTGAGAATTTGTTGCAACAAATGTCTGGCTGGTGTCGTTGTTGATGATGCATACATCTTGGGTTTGTTGCAACATTTGTTAAAGTGCATGTGGAAAGATTTTTCTTTTTGGATGGAACACTGAAAAACTATTTACTACAGGAAAAAAATCCTTTGCTGAATAAAGGAAGGTATTCTTGCAGACGTTTATGGAATTTCAATAATTTGGCCAGAAAAAACTCAATAAATAATTATATCCTGCAACACTGTGTTTTTAAATTTGATTGGACTAAAAATTATGTGACATCTCGGGATATCGGTCCAAGATATAGAAACTGTATATGGATCTTCCTATATCTCTATGTGAGCCCGTCCGTCAGTCTGTTTATGTTAAATTGTAATCACGAAATTGTAATCCTCACAATTATGGCTCGATCCTCACGAAATTTTGCATGGAGGTGGGGTTAAGGTCAGAATGTTGCCCATTGTTGGGGAAGATAATCGCAAGATACAATTAGTTTAGAGTTTAGGACTGGACAGAAGCCTACCAATTTGGAAGGTCATCGAATAATATTTAGCGGTTAAAATTATGGTCTAATTTTATATAGAGAATGGGAAAATTTCCTTTTGACCGCAAATTTTATTTTATTTCCAGCAAAATCACAAATACACTTAAAGTTCACATTGATGCTGATATCCAAGATATCACATATGTATATATCAAAATATATACATTCTCTTACATCAAAGAAGGAGATGTTAGTTAGATTGCTTATAACTCAAGAACAACTATATGATTTTTAACAATTCTCATCAATTCAGAATGGCCTTTTGGCATTTACGTTTGTAAATCATCGAAATAATGATTTAAGGACGCGCAGTTACCATTTGGTAACCGCTCCACTCGGAGACCTATAGGTACATTTGTTCATAGTAAGAAAAATGGAAGGAATGGTTGATAGAAGGGGATGAAGATAGTAGTTAGAGTTATAGAGTGTGATCCACGACTAAGGAATTTGCCGTGTCGTCTTTAGCCACTTGAATCTTCTGACTAATTGAAGAATTACTATAGGGTCGGTGTTAGAAAAAGAAGACAGATCATATGACACTAGTTCCCCCACCAGCCTGGGTCTCACATTAATGAGTGCTGGGCAGCGGCAGAGCAAGTGTTTGACTGTCCCAATTTCTTCTTCAGCTTGACAGATCCTACAGTAGTCAATGACGTCGCTATCCCATTTCGAGGTCATTGCCCTCAGATCAGGTTTCAACAATGACAGTAGCGACTTTGTTCTCTTCAACTTTGTCATAAGCCATTTCAATATTCAAATAAAATTTGAAAAAAATTGAAATTTGAAAAAAAAAATCGGTGAATAATTTAGCTAAATTCATCAAAATACCTTATATAGGAAGGTACAGTTATATCGGGTCTATACGAAGACCTGAACCTGCATAGACAATTTTCTGTCATATACTGTAGTTCCCATTACGAACTCTAAATACGAAATTTGGAACAACTCCGGTGAATAATGTCGCTAAAATCTTCGAAATACCGATTATTGTGAGGTACCGTTGCATGTGGACTATACGATATCGTGGTCCTATATAGACATTTATCTTGCAGGGGGTAAAGTGCTTAGAAAGAACTTCTAGTATGGATTTTTAGACAATTCCATTGACAAATGTAGCTAAAATCATCGAAATATCGAATATAGGAAGGTACCGGTATATAGGGAATATACGATATCGTGGACCTATGTAGAAAATACTCTTCCAGGGAGTAAAGTACTCAGTAGGCACTCCTCTTGTGGATGTTTAGCCAATTTCATTGAAAATTGTGGATATAATTATCAAAATACTAATAAATTATCAAAATAAAATATCGGGGGTACTGTTGTATGGGCGCTATACGATTTCGTGGACCGATATAACCCATTGAACTGCCTGCAGACAAAAGATTGATCTGCGGATAGACGGATGGATAGTCTTAGAATTTTTCGCTGATCAAATTAAATCCTGATCTAAAATCCACTGTGCCACTTCCTACAGGTTATTCACAGACACTACTCTGAGAGAATCTAACAAAAATGGCTGGACGAAATGGGTTGCACCATCTCCAAAAGAATTTTAATAAAATTCTCAACGGATTTTATTTTTTTTTTTTTGAAAATTTTCAAATTCGTTCGAAATGGGTGAGGGTATTCAAAGTTCGGCCCGGCAGAACTTACTGCTTTTTTACTTGTTCTGTAATGTTATTTATATATTTTTATGTTTTTCCATATTTTATATCGCATGAGATTTTTTTTTCAATTTGAATTACAATATTAAATTGTACATTTGTATACCCTACAACACTATGTGTTGGGGATGTTATAAGATTGATTGAGCCAAAAATAATGTAACACCTCGAAATATTGGTTTCCCACATAGGAAGTATATATGGATCTTCCTATCTCGCCGAGCTGAGCCGATCTAGCTACGTATGTCCGCCCGTCTGTCCATGTTAATTTGTAATCACTCTACAGGTCGCAATTATGGCTCGATCTTCACGAAATTGAATATGGAGGTGGGGTTAAGGTCAGAATAGAACCCTATCTATCTCCTATCTTTTGGAGATGATCGCATAATATTTAGGGGTTGAAATGGACCAAATACTGAAAAATTTTCTGATTTTGCAGTTGCTCTAAAGGTCGCAGTTATAGACCACTCGAAGCGGAAGTTAGCACGTGGCTCGAGCTAGGGCTGGGCAGAAGTCTTCCAAGTTTGATGGTCATCGGGTAATATTTGTGGGTGAAATAGACCATAACATTTCTATTAAATAAAAGTCAAATTTTTCATTAAAACGCGAATATTTTTAATACCGGCGAAATCACAAATAAGAGAGAAGGTCAATTCTGACTGTTTCATAGATGCCAATAGTAAATATATCTGATATATATCGGCAAATATATACAATCGAAGGGGATGTTAGATAGAATGCATATATCTTAAGAATGGCTGAACCGATTTTGACAAATTTTGTCAATTCAGAATGTCCTCTTGTCATAAGAGAATAAAATCTAAAAAAATCGTATAAAAATATGCCTATAATGGTGTTATTATAGTATTTTGTGACATTTTTTTTATTTTTTCATATTTTTTATCGCTTGCGATTTTTTCAATTTGACTTATAATATTGAAGTGTACATTTTGTAATATTTTTTCAGCTTACAACACGGGTTGGGGTTATTATATACAGATTGCAATTATCGTCCGATCTTCACGATAATTTTCAAAAAGGGTAGGATTAGGCTCAGAAGAGCTATTGTTTTCAAAGATAACCGCAATATATTTAGTGGTTAAAATGGACCAACCACTAAAAATGTTCCTGATTTTGCAGCCGTTATAAGGTCGCAAATAGAAACAAAAGGACATTAAATCTCGCATGTAGTTAGAGTTTAGGACAGCGGATAGAATGGACCACTACTTTCGTGTGCAAAAAATACCAATATTACTTACAAGCGATATCCGAAATACACAAAAGGGGCTCAAATGAACCAAAACGAGAAAAAAATTCCTGATCACACAATTGAAGCCAATCGACAATTCCTGGGAAGAGAGTTAAGGATATTGAAGAATTCTAGATTTTTGGATGACCATTTGGTTATATTTAGCTGTAAAATGGACCACAACAACTAACAGTACTACGGAGTGCGCAAATGTCTCTGGTCAAAATGCTAAGGGCAATATCTGGGCAGTGCTCCATGACAAAATTTCAAAAGTGAAATCTTTAAAAATGGACTTGGACATAAGGGTGCTTCTAAAATATTGTAGTGTTGTAGGGTATCACATGGTCGGCCCGCACGGCTATAGCCTTTGTTTACTTGTTTTTTAGTATTTTTGTGCCATCTTATAATATATAAATATATATATACATATATATATATATATATATATATATATATATATATATATATATATATATATATATATATATATATATATCTATATATATAAATGTAAGTTGTGTTAGTTACTACGCTTATAACTTAAGAACCGCTGGACTGATTTTAACGATCCATACAAATTCGGAGTTGTCTCCTCTCCGAAAAGGATAATATCCAAAAAAATCGCGTAAAAATGTGATATATTAACATTTTCATTTTGACTTTTCAAATGTACAATAGAAATGTTTTATTTTGCATGATTTTTTTCTATTTTGACTGGCTTTTTATACCCTACAACACTATGTGTTGGGGGTATTATAAGTTTGATTGGGCCAAAAATTATGTAACACCTCGAAATATTGGTTTCCCACATAGGAAAGTATATATGGATCTTCCTAGCTCGCCGAGCTGAGTCGATCTAGCTATGTATGTCCGTCCGTCCGTCTGTCCGTCTGTCCGTCTGTCCATGTTAATTTGTAATCACTCTACAGGTCGCAATTATGGCCCGATCTTCACGAAATTTAGAATGTAGGTGGGGCTTGGACCAGAATAGAACCTTATTGCTTTTGGAGATGATCGCCAAATTTTTAGGGGTTGAAATGGACCAAATACTGAAAAAATGTCGGATTTTGTAGTAGCTATACAGGTCGCAATTATAGACCAATCGACGCGAAATTTCGCATGTAGCGAGAGTTTAGGGCGTGGAAGAAGCCTACCAAATTGGGTGGACATCGGATAATATTTAGCGGGTAAAATAGACCATATATTTTGTTCAAAATTTTTCATTAAACCGCGAATATTTTAAATCCCGGCGAAATTACAAAGTCATGACAAGGTTACTTCTGACCCTTACATTGATGTTATTATCCAACAAATCGGATATATAGCAAAATATGTGCGATATATATGTCTATCAAAGGAGATATGCTCGAAAGATCTCTTATATGTCGAGAACGGCTGAACTGATTTCGACAGTTCTCATTAATTCAGAATGGCCTCTTGGCAGGAAAGAAAAAACGTCTAAAAAAATCGCATAAAAATATCTCTTTAAAGATGAAAATATTGATTTTGTAAAATTTTCTATTTTTTCAATTTTGTCATATTTTTGGCATATTTTCATTTTGAATTAAACATTGGATAATATTTCTACAGCTAACAAAACTAAGTAGTTATGATATCAGGATATCATATACAGATCTCATTTATGGTCCGATCCTTATGAAATTTTGCATGGGGATAAGATGAGGGTCAGAATAGAAGCCTACTCTTTTTAGAGATGATCGCCATATATTTAGGGGTTGAAATGGACCAAAAAACTGCAAAATTGTCAGCAGGTCGTAATTGTCTCCCGATCCTCACGCACATTTGCATGGGGGTTACCGGTCATTGCAAAAGCCAAGCAGTTTTGGATGGCCATCCAAAAATATTCAATGTGCGAAATAGTTTGCCAACATTTGTGGACAAAATACGAAAATGTCCATTCCAGTGACTTTTTGGAGATTTAACAAATACAGGAAAGATGCACTTCTGACTATTTCGTTAACGCTGATTTCGTTGAAGAATATCAAATGTCTGTATCGCACATAGATGCGTTTCAGTCAAAAACCAATAATAAATGTTAATCTTTTGCCACTTCTGAGAGATTATAGGTCTTTGGGAAATATTGGTTCCAGATCTAGGAAGACCATTTACGTGCAACATCTACCAATAAATTGGAAATGAGCAAATTAGTTTAAGTTGCTATTATTCGAAAATTAGAGAACGAAACCTGATGGTTTTCTTTTATTATTTGTCACAATATCTTGTGGAATTCTTTCGAGTATTTCGCCTATATAAACTGTATGGTTTATTATAGTGTTGTAGGGTATTCAACGGTCGGCCCCGCTCGACTGTAGCCTTTGCTTACTTGTTTCTAATGTACATTTGTAGTGTTTTTTATATTTTATTTTTGAATTCGAATATTAAAACCAGTTTATTTAATTGACTTGATTTCTTGAGAACTGAAATTGATGGCGGGTTACATGGAAGTGTAATACCGAATTATATGGTGGCGAAACGGAATAGATGATATCGAAATAATTTAACGCGGTCACACCAAAAGAAAGATAATTATTAATTAAAAGATAATTACTTTTTCAAATTCGCTAAAAAATCACGAAAAAGAGATCTCATTGCAAAAATTATCAAATCGGGAAAAAAATCGAAAAGATTTTCAGTGGAATCGATTTTTAAAATAATAGTAAGGGTCTTTAAACATTTGCTGTAATAAATCAGCGAACAAGTTGAAGATTTTTTCAATTTGTTATTCTAATTTTGTCATTTTTTTTAATTTGTATTTGCGAACACATTTAAACAACCAAAAATGACAGAAAAAGCCTAATGGAGCTCATTTCAAAGCATGGAACTACTTCTTTCATGTGACAATAATCCGTCCAATGAGAGCTCAAAATGCAAAATTCTTTGGAAGTACAATCAGTAAAATACCAAATTTAAAGGGTGCAAAATAATAGAGCGAATGGGACTTTTAGTAAGAAAAGGATTTCTATCCTTCCAGGAATTCTTCCCAAACATTCAAGATACCTTAAATCACTTTTGCAGGTCATGATATCGATTTAAGCTATTTTTGGGGTCTTGGCCACTTTTTTCATATTTTGGCCCTTATTTGGCATCTTTGTCTCTAAGGGCTTAGGGAACCATCATACAGATAATTGCCACATAGGAATTTATTTAAGTAAAGTCCCCACATTGGAGTATTTTCCTAAGTCCACTTTCACATATAATGTGTGGTCAGAAAAGAAAATTTTGTATTCTATTGAATTTGTAACTCTCAAGAGAATATTGGTTGGAAACGTAGATTTGGGAAATACATCTATATGATAATATGGTGGATAAAACTATTTTTACTCATTTAAATCACGCGGAATGTTTTTCAGTTTGACATGCTAAGTTGTTCTGTTAAATTTTTGATTTGGTCTCTATTTGTCATATTGGATTATAAGGGCTAGAAGAATGTTTTCAATGTAGGTCGATGTCTCGGAGTAGTGCCCATATAAAAGTATCTCCTGATTTTACCATATTTCAAAGGATTTGGCTAAAAATGTGTATTTGGGGGGTGAAAACTTACACAAAAATATGAACATATCTACAAATTTTAGAATTGTTTCCATATAATAGTACCCCCCTTAGGGGGACTTATAAGAACGCTAATGGAAAATCTGAGTTGCTAATGGCTTAAAAAAGTAATTAACATTGGCTATTCTTAATTCATTCAGCGCTCAATTATGAGGTGTACAAAATACAGCAAATTCCAAATTACTGCTCATTTCACTGAAAGATTTTGCTACGATTTTTACCATACTAAAAATTAATTTGATCCCTTACATGGGGATAAGATTGATATATACTTTTTAATAGATTTGTATAGCACATCCACACCTTTGAAGCCCACGGCTTAAATATGGGTACAGCTATTTTAAAACACTTTTAATCGACCAGTACGGGAACACTTATATCAGTCATATCTGTGAATAATTATGCTTTGACAAATATGCATAATAGACAAAAACTACGGGCCGGCAACGCGGACCGGGCCAGCTAGTATATATATATATGTTGGAGGTACCATATTTAGGTCGCCATAATCGTCCGATCATCACGAAATTTTAAGTGGGTCAGGGTTGGGTTCAGAGAAGAAGCCTACTTTTTTGGAAGATATTCGAAATATATTTATTATTAAAATGACAACAGTTCTCAACTAAGGACTAATAGACATGGCATTTTTGATGAGTTTAGATAATATTTAGCTGGGGAAATGGACCACAATATTGTGCAACGGGTGGAATTGCAAAAAAGGAGATCAATCAGAAGTATAACAGGAATATATAACGTTAGATGCTGTGGCGAAGTTCGATAATCCTTTGGTGAAAATAACAATTCCTTATAAATACCAACTGCCATCATCCATTGACCTCTCGTAGGCATATACATTTTCAAAAATTGTTTAGAATTTTCATTAGCTTTTCAGATTATATCACACATTATTTCAACAATAAAATTGGCCAAAATCATGCATAAGCCCGTAATACCTAAAATGTTCATTACGTTTGGGAAAAATTGAATATGAAATTTTAAAATTTCATAACCTTAAGGTTCGAATTTCCAAACCCCCTCTTTTCGTTTGTTCAAATCAATGTATTAAAGTTTTAGTACATTTTAGTACTTTTCATGCCTTTTTCAAAAATTTTTCAAAATTGTAGCTTCAACTTGGCGATGTATGTAGATCAGTCGTTCAGTCCATTATTCCACTAAAGGCTGTAATTTAAAATTAAGAACTTTGATTCTTCTTGTGGATAATATTGTATAAGTCGAGAATATTATGTCATGTAAATGGCTGCAGCCACAGTTTATTTCCATTGGACCCTTTTTATGACATTTCCCATCACTTTGGCCAAAATTTCCGACTATAGGTCCTCCCATTCTTGATGGATATTGTCTTTAAGAGCTGAAAGAGTCTGAGACTTGTTGAGATAACCCCACATAAAGAAGTCTGGAGCAATCAAATCAGGCGACCTTGCCGGCAGTGCATATCGCCAAAATGGGATATTAGGCGTCCGGGAAATGCAACCTTCAGCATATCGATTGTGGCAAGTGCAGTGTGTGCCGTTACACCGTCCTGTTGGAACCACATGTGTTCATGGGAAAAGCGCTACAAGCGCAGCACTAATGTTCGCCCTCGAAGGCAATTCCCATGTACGTCGTCTCTCCCTTTTTTCTATACTGGCAATGCCATATCCCGTTAACATCTGGTCCTTCGAGCCGGATCCTCGCTTTACAATCAAACGCACCGAAAAGTATTTTTAACTTCACTTTTATTCTCTCGCACAATTCTTTTGTCACAATTTTATTATAACGACTTTCTTGGTCAAAGGCAAAAATACAATGTTAAAAACTCCAAAAAAAACTAATAGAAGATGATTCTTCTCCTCATCGAACCCTTGTTCTTACTCTGAGAGCAAGAGAGCAGGAAAATGTTAATCAAAATAAAACCAGTGATATGGCATTGCCAGTATAGAAAAAAGGGAGAGACGACGTACATGGGAATTGCCTTCGAGGGCGAACATTAGTGCTGCGCTTGTAGCGCTTTTCCCATGAACAACATGTTTTCCAATCTCAACTCATCAAGTAGCGCCAAAAAGAAGTAGTAGATCGTTGCTTTGTAGCGCTCACTATTCAAAGTAAGCGTTTGGCAAGCGACGTTTTCGAAGAAAAAAGGTCCGATTACTCCTCTAGCGAAAACAGGATGTTAAGATGGAAATTGGCCCCATCACTCATGATTATTTTTGATGAAAAATCATCTTCTTCTTGGTGGTGATAAAGGATGGCTTGAGCGTATGGTAGACGCGATTGGCGGTCAGCAGCTAACAGCATTTTCTGGACTTTGTACGGAAACATTTTCAAATCTTGTACCAAAATTCGCTGTAAAGGCCGTCGACTGATACCCATATGCGTGGCACGTCGTCTGGTCGAGTCGATGGCGCTTCCATCACATCCTCTGCTACAGCAGCAATATTCACTGCAGAACGAATACTCCAGGGTCTGCCTGGCAGCAGCTATTGTTGTGTCAGTCTAAACATCGCAGTGTTTCACCAGTAGGCGTTGGACGGCCAGGAAACGAAATTCACGTTGTAGCAAAGTTACCGTCCGAAATAAATAGTCACCAATATTCCGCGTTCTGGAGCAGTGTAGCGTAACATTAATTAACGTGTATTTCGCACGTGTTTACAACAAAAATGTCAAGACAGAACAGACATTAGGGACCAATCGTAAAATGTATTGCATTTTCTGATATTAGGATTATTTTTGCTCCACTTTGTATATGTAGGTGGATTTATAAAAACTTTTTATTAAAACTATACTATAGCTATACTTCCCTGTTTATTTTTTTGGTATCCAGAATATTACAAAAAAAAAAAATCACTTTTTTTGTTCTTTATTCCTCTTTATTTTGAAGCAAGTACAAATTTGTTCTTGTTATGTATGTCATGCTGAAAATATGGTAACATTTACAAAATTTGTCGTTTCCTAAGATAAGTTACACCTTGATGCAGTCATTACACGACGAATACATCAAGGTGTGCAGCAACATTTGGTTACAACAATAACAATAGCAGCAACAGTAACAACGCTAGCGAAAGAATAGCCGGCTGAATTGTAGACATTTTTTTTTTCGAAAAGAAAAAAAGTTTTGTAAGAAGTACAAGAGCAGTACCTTCAAAAGACGAGAACAAAAAAACATAATAAATATGCAACAATCCTAGGCTAAGGATATCAAAATTATGTTTTTTTTTTAGCAATTTGTTAACAAATGCTAAAATGAAATATGTTACCCAAAATGTGATTTGGAGTATTTGGAAATGCACATTGAAAAATTATGAAATTGAAAATATAATTTTTGTAGAATGCCTATTACGAAGGGACTTAAATGGGACGAATCTGAGGGACTTAAACGGGAATTTGAGGGACTAAATCAAGCATACACGCTTACCTCATGACGAGATTACTTTTCTTAAAAAGTTCACAATGCTAGCTCCATTCAATCATCCATTGCTTATGCTACCAAAATATACACATTATACACATTTCTAAAACTATATGAAAATAAGGGTATATTAAACTTGTCATTCCGTTTGCAACACCTCCGAACATTTTCTGTTGTAGTTTTTTACTCACAGCCGTAATATGAACTCTTTAAAGATATTGGGGAAAAAGTATTAAATTCAGATCGAAGACACCTTTACCAGATCCAGATCGGTTCAGAGTTTAAAAGTTTATTGTGTGTGTCAAATTGACGAAATAGAGTGGATTTTAGCCGATATCTCATATAGCTGAGAAAAACCTCTGCGACATTCTGTGGAGATCGGTTTAGATTTGGATATAGCTTGCATATATAACTTCGTCCGATTTACCTATTATTGTGCACCAAACGTCTAATATTTGTCTAAATGGGATGGAATTTGGTTTTACCGACCGAATTAAGTCCAGAAGCTAGTATGTCAAATTTGGTGAAGATCGGTTCAGATATAGCTATATCTCCCATATATACTGTTCATCCGATTTCTAGTATTTGTTACCCACAACCGTAATATGCACTCCGTAACAACGTTATTCAGGGAAATATATCAAATACAGCTCAGAAATATCTTTGCCAAATTTTATCGAGATCGGTTCAGATTTGGAAATATCTTTGCCAAATTTTATCGAGATCGGTTCAGATTTGGAAGTGAACGGAAGAAAACAGCAACATCAGCAGAAATGGTTCAAAAAGTAAAGCAGCGACTTGATCGAAACCCGCGTTGCAGTGGCCGAAAAGTGGCTCGTGAGCTGAACATATCGCAATATTCCATTCGGCAATATTGAAAAATGAGCACGGGGTAAAGCGAGTGAAATTCCAAAAAGTACAAGAACTTACACCACAACAGGAAGAAAATAGACTCAATAGAGCTAAAGAGTTGCTTCGTTTGGTCGAACGTGGTGAACTGTTTGGTTTTCTCCGAATTTGGTTTTTCCGATGAGAAAATATTCGTGTTTACTTGTCAAAGAGGTCAGCAGAAAATGTGCACCTCGGTTGGCCACCGGAACTCAAGCGCCGGCCATGTTGATGGTGTGTGCCGCCATAACAACCGATTGTCGCTCTCTGCTCGTATAATCGACCGTGGTATCACAATAAATGGCGAATATTATCGCGAAAATATTGTGGAGGGTGTATTAAAGCCTTGGGCACGCAAACATTTTGACCGCAGACCTTGGACATTCCAACATAACGCTTTAAAGGGAATAACTTTACACAGTTATATATTTATTAGAATTTCCGACGAATTTTCGAGATGCTGCATAGGAGGGTATAAAACATCGCTATATAAGAACTCAACGGAACAAATTTACTTTTGAAAATACTCTGCTTCCAATTTTCAGTGTATTTTAGACCACGATGTAATGAAATACTCAATAAAAATAACTTTATGTACCAGGAAAGTTGCAGATGTGCATTTGAAGAAATTCAAATTGAAAATGTCACATGAATATCCATTACACGAGGTGGACAAAAATAATTCAAAATTTAGGTGAAAGATCGCCTTTTCTATCACCCCCATACTCACTTTGTTGCCATTAGCAGTGAGAGCCATTAAAATCAGAAAATTTGCTACATTTAGCAGAACGCTGAATGCAAATCAATGTCTCTGATATTTTCTGGGCCATACAAGTGACTCCCACTCCTAATAACCACAAATTACAATCAAACATCAACCACACCAACAATGAAACTAGCGACAGCAAGGAAAGCATACAATTCTCTTCATAGGTCGCAGTGGCAGATCCAGAAACACCTCCATCAGTGATACAAATAACACCAACGCCATCCAGCCAGCCAGCGCGGGCAATGATGCAAACCACATCAGCAGCTTGTGGCAGTTTCAATTGTTCGAATGAGTGAATGAGACACTCAGAATCTGTATCGTGCTGCAGCCGCACTTCAAAGCCAGAGATATGGCAACAAAATCACAGGCTACTACGGCTAAACTGTTGATCGTGCCATGTCAATTATGGCAAGATTTTGGTTGGACCCTTTATTCTGGATTGCATGACTTTGCTGTTTTTGTTTGCTGACTACATTGGAGGACGGACGGCCTGTCCGTTTGTTTGTCGTTCATCCAACTAGCTTGTTCACCAGTTCATTCGTTCATTTGTTTACTTGTCTATCAGTTCTGTTGGTGCTTGGTGTTGGCTCGTTAAACAAATCAGGGGCGCTAATAAAATTGTAAATTGGCGGCAATTCTTGCAAAAATATTTCCAAAGGTTTCCAGTTAAAGAAAAGTAGTAAAAGCCCCAGAAACTGTTAGCAAAAATGTTGCAAGCAAACATGAATCAAAATCTAAGGAAATAGTGCAGATATATTATGGACTATGTTAACACCTACGGGAATTCATAGAAATAGCGGTAAATTGTGGTATGGAATGCTTCGATTGGTTTATACCCTTCAGAAAATTTATAAGATAGTTTTGGAATTGAGCTAAAGGAGGTCTTCAATTAACACGGTTTGCAAGACTCTGGAACATAATACCAAAATGACAAAAAACAAAATTGCTCCAAAACGTAAAATATCATAAGGCTTCAAAAAATATGTGACAATTACAATATGGAAGTTGTCGAAATTTTTACGATTTGCGGTACTAAATATCTTAAATCGTATCATTTGGTATTCAGTCAACCGATCGAGCAAAAAACTTGAGATTTTGTATGAGAATCAAGGTTGATAAGTTGAAGGTGGTTTGATATATGGAGGTGGTTTTAAAAATGTGTACTATGTGTGCGAAATGTACTAAATTTGTAACAGTTTGGTTTAGGGCGGACGGATGAAGCTGGAATTTTAAAGTTTTGTTTTGGGATCCGTGCTGGTAGTATGTTTCTGAAAAAGAGATGGTTTTTAAGTGCACAAAAATGACTAAATAGTGCTACATTTGTATGATTTGGTATTGGGGGAAACATTTAGTGCTTAAATATGAAATTTGGTATTAGAGTCGCTGTTCATGTGTTGCCTGATAGGTGATTTTGGAAATGTGTACTATAATTGTAGGAAAAGTACTGAATTGTACTATATTTGGTATTGGGTGAAGGGACAGTGTAAATGTGTACTATGCTTGTAGTACTAAATAGTACTAAATTAGGTACTGGGTAAATAAATATAGCTGAAATCCTAAAATATGATATTTAGGTATTTGTTTGGTATCTTGGACTGATACCTTTTCGAAAAGTACCAAGTGGTACTAAATTGGGTATTGGGTGAAATCTGATATGGAGGTCTTTGTTGGTATTTGGGATTGACATATGGAGGTGGTTATGGTAATGTGTACTATAATTGTACCTTGATGTGTACGCGCTCTCTACGTATACGGAGGTGGCTTCCTCGGTCGGCAGGGACTGGTGTGAGAGGTGTGGGACCGAACGAAAAAATAAGATCCCAAAATTATATGGGAATAACGATATATAAATTTGGACTATTTTTATGATTTGCGGAATATTTTTATACCCTCCACCATACATAGTAGGGAGGGTATATTAAGTTCGTCATTCCGTTTGTAACTAATCGAAATATTCATTTTAGACCTAACAAAGTATATATATTCTTTATCAGCGTAAAATTCAAAGACGCTTTAGCACTGTCCGTCCGTCTGTTGTAATCGCGCTACAGTCAAAACGAATTAAAATAGGCAGGTCAAGTTCGAAGATGGGCTATATCGTATATGCCCCATAGAATGGTACCCCCCTATATTCGGTATTTTGATGATTTTACCCACATTTTTCAACGGAATAGTCTGAAAATCCACACAAGGAGTTCCTTGTGGTTACTTTATCCCTTGGAAGGGAAATATATATATATATAGGTCCACTATATCGTATAGCCCCCATATAACGGTACCCCCCGATATTCGGTATTTTGATGATTTCAGCCAAATTTTTCAATGGAATTGTCTGAAATTCCATATAAGGAGTACCTTGTGAGCACTTTACCCCCTGAATAAGAATTGTCTATATAGGTCCACGATATAGTATATAACGGCACCCCCCGATATTCGGTATTTTGATGATTTTACCCACATTTTTCAACGGAATTGTCTGAAAATCCACACAAGGAGTTCCTTATGAGTACTTTATCCCTTGAGCGAGTGTTCTCTATATAGGTCCACGATATCGTGTAGCCCCCATATAACGGTAACCCCCGATATTCGGTATTTTGATGATTTCAGCCACATTTTTCAATGGAATTGTCTGAAATTCCACACAAGGAGTCCATTGTGAGTACTTTACAGCCTGAAGGAGAATTGTCCAAATAGGTCCACGATATCGTATAGCCCCCGTATAACGGTATCACCAGATATTCGGTATTTTGACAATTTTAGCCACATTTTCAACGGAATTGTCTGAAATTGTACATAAGTGTTTCTATGTGAGCACTTTACCCCTGACAGAGAATTCTCTATATAGTTTAACGATATCGTATATCCGGTTTTTTTATACCCTCCACCATACTATGGAGGGTATATTAATTTTGTCATTCCGTTTGTAACTCCTCGAAATACTCATGTCAGACCCAACAAAGTATATATATTCTTGATCAGCGTAAATTTCTAAGACGATTTAGCCATGTCCGTCTGTGTGTCCGTCTGTCTGTCTGTCTGTCTGTTGTAATCACGCTATCTTTCGAACAAATTGCGATAGAAGGCTAAAATTTTGCACACATGTATATTTTGCCAGTAGGCAGGTTAAGTTCGTAAATGGGCCATGTAGGTCCAAGTTATCATATAGCCCCCATATAACGGTACCTCCCGATATTCGGTATTTTGATGATTTTAGCGACATTATTCACTGGAATTGTTTCAAATTTGGCATTGGAGTTCGTAATAGATACTACAGCGTAAGACAGAAAATTATCTGTGCAGGTCCACGTCTTGGTATAGTCCCCATATAACGGTACCCCCCGATATTCGGTATTTTGATGATTTTAGCGACATTATTTAGCGGAATTGTTCAAATTTGGTTCGTAATAGATACTGCAGCATAAAACAGAAAATGGGTCATGTAGGTCCACGTCTTCATATAGCCCCCATATACCGTACCCCCCGATATTCGGTATTTTGATGATTTTAGCGACACTATTTACCGGGATTGTTTCAAATTTCGCATGTAAAGTTCATAATGGATACTTCAGGCCATGCCAGAAAATTGTCTGTGCAGGTCCACGGCTACGTATAGCCCCCATATAACGGTACCCCCCATATTCGGAATTCTGATGATTTTAGCTACATTATAAACAGATTTTTCTTCAAGTTTCGCATTTAAATATTGTAATAACTTATGACAAAAATTGCCTATGCAGGTCCACGTCGTCGTATAAGCATTCGGTATTTTTAAGATTTTAACAGAATTTTTAACGGATTTTATTATTTTTTTTTTTTTTTTTGGAAATTGCCAAATTTGTACCAAATGGTGGAGGGTATTAAAAGTTCGGCCTGTCCGAACTTACAGCTTTTTTACTTGTTTATGATTTTAACCACATTTTCCAATGGTATTGTCTGAAAATCCACAAAAGGAGTTCTTTGTGAGCACTTAACCCCCTTTAAGGGAATTGTCTATAAAGGTTCACATTATCGTATATCCCCCATATAACGGTACACTCGATATTCGGGATTTTGAGGATTTTAGCCACATTTTCCAATGAAGTTGTCAGAAAATCCACACAAGGAGTTCCTTTTGAGTACTTAATCTCTTAAAAGACAATTATTTATATAGGTCCACGATATCATATAGGTGGAGGGTATTCAAAGTTCGGCCCGGCCGAACTTACTGCATTTTTACTTGTTGTTAACTAAAAATGCATATTAAGATGTTGAATGTCTCAAATCCTCCTCATTAAATGAGAGTCACTGATGGAGTGTAGAATAGATGTATCAAAGGGATATTCGAACTATAAGGTTACGAGAAGTTTTAAAATAATACTAAACTTCTGGAATGGTTCTATTTGGAGTTATGTGAATTGGTAGAGCTTAAAACTTAAAATTTGGTATGAGAATAAAGGTTGAAAATCAAGCCTCAAGCTCAAGCTAGTTTTTGGAAATGCGTACTAAGTGTGCGAGCTGTACTAAATAGTACTTAATTTGTGATAAAGGTGCACGAAAAGTGCTAAATAGTGCTATTGTGAGAAACATATAGTGCTTAAATATGAAATTTGATATTAGGGTCGCTTTTCAGGTGTTGGACGCATGGAAATGTGTATTATATTTGTACTGAATTTGATATTGATTGAATGCAAACCTAGATCCTCATATTTGATATTGAGGTTTCAGTTGGTATCGAGATATGGAGGTGGTTTGCAAATATTTACTATACTTGTAGGAAATGTACTAAATAGTAGTAAACTGAGAATGGTTTAAAGAAATACAAATCCTGAATCCTGAAATTTGATATTTAGGATATTTTTGATATCAGGAATTGATACCAGTTCTAAAAGTACCAAGTGGTACTAAAATGGGTATTTATCCACACAAGGAGGGTGAAGGGTGCCGAAATTTGATATCGAGGTCTTTGTTGGTGTCTGGTATTGACATATGGATGTGGTTAATTGTACAAAAATTTTAATTGTACAAAAAAGTACTAAATTTGCGTCACTGTTTGTGTCTAGGATGAAGGGATATAGATTGTTTTGGACATGCGTACTAAATATTGCTAAATTTAGTATTGGATGAAGGTGTAGAGCTTAAGTTCGAAAATTTTATATGAGGTCACTGTTAGTTTCTATGGGTTACATACGTAGACGTAAAAGAGTTTTCAAAACCAAATTGTACCAATTTCATTTTGTACTATTTCCTACACATAGTACACATTTCCAAAACCAACTCCTTATATCAACCCTACTCTTTAAAAATCTTAAATTCATAACAAAATTCAAGACTTTACAACTTTTCGTTCAGAAAATTCAAATAGTACCAAATTTAGTGCAGTTTAGTGTTTTTGGAGCACTTATTTCTAAAATCACCTTTAAATCTCATCACTACACAGAGACCTTAATAACAATATATTACATCTCTAGCTCTATCCGTTCAACCAAATCAAAATTTTACCTAATTTAGTACAGTTCTGGCACTAATTACACAAAACCACCTCCTTATACCCAGCCTACTTCCCAGAGCTAATTTGTATACCAAATGTCTATCCATTCACATTAAACCGAATTGGTACCAAATTGAGTGTTTTTAGTACTTTTATTACGTTTATAGTTGGAAACTCCAAAAAATCCTTGATACATTTCGCACCCATCAGGGACCATTATTTCAAATTTCAGAATTCTAGCTCTATACGTTTGACCAATACAATGGATTCAATTTTTAGTACCTTTTGGTATACATACGGAAAATAAGAATCCGCCAGTCCGTCTCCTGGCTCCAAGCTACCAAAAATTGCCATCCATATTGGTGAAGCCGTTCTTCTGTTATAAACAGTGTAAGTAACACGACACTCGTTAATATTTAGTGAAAAGATCATCATTACATATTGATGTTTTGCCCGGGCCTCAAAAAACTCGCTCGAATTCAGAGAGTTCAAAGAGTGAAACTCGCTCGAATCCGAGGTACTGCGCTCCTGGGAGCAGAAAAAATCGAGAAAAATTAATTTTTCGATGTTGCTCGAATTTGAGTGAAAATATTTTTCTCGTTCTTGAATAGGAGCAAAATTCGTTTAAAATAGAGCAGATTCTACTCTTGCCGAGCATTACTTTAGTTATTGTTATACCCTTGTTGTATTTCTATGGATGTGTATTTTTCTGCACAAAATTACCTCCCTCTTTTTTCTTTCTCATGATTAGTTAAATTTTTTCATTATTTGAAGGATGATTTGTAGGTTGTTGTTACATATTTATGAATGATTATGAAAATATTTTTCCCTAATCTGTAGTGCCAGCATCGAAGGAAATGCGGATTCGGGTACAATTTCATAAATAAGCCCTTTCAAATTGAAATTGTTGCTGGTGGTAAATCATAAATTTTCGCCTTCTTCGACCATAGTATGTGGGCTGACAACAAACGATATTCAGAATTTCGAAAAATTGAAAGCCCTACAACAAACGCCAGAAGAAAACAATTAAAAGTCGACCAAACGAAAAGTCTACAACACATTTGACCGGTTGGAATCTAGTATCCAGTCAGACTTTGATTTTCCTTCGTTGCTGTTTCGTAGACTGGCGTCAGTGTCTTTGCGCTCCAGCTGTTATTGTTACCACCACCACCACCCACTTGCTAATTGTGGCATTTAGCTGTTATTCCGTTGCGTGCTGACCATTTAGTGCACGTTTTGCAAATTTAGAGTATTTTCCATGGGCCTATTCACCGAGGTAGGCTAACTGAGCCGTAAACGTGATTTAAGCCGATCCGTCCAGCAAACGAGCGCCAGTTGCTTTGTGGTGTCGTTTTAAGATTGTGGGGTGTTGTTGAACGTTTGATCTTTTCACTGCAGATCTGTGGGTCTGTGTGTTTTTCGCGACACAATAACAGCGTTTTAATAACATTTTCTGTTTGGCGTTTGAGACTAATGGTGGCGGCCTCTCTGTTCGCCACAATCAATGTTTGTGGCACGCATTTCAGGCCTTGTCGTTCCAACATGACACGCAATCTTTTTGGCGTTTTGTTTTTCTTGACTTTTGCAGAGATGAAAAGTTGTAGATTGGTTTGGGAAAATAGCAAATATCATTGATCTTGTAAATGACTCTCACACTAACACTTGGCACAGTGGTGGTTTGTGATTTGTTACGCCGAAAATGTTTTAGAAAGTATTTAAATAAGTATTTAATTCACATTACTCTTAATTTGGGGGACTTAAAGGTATTTTTCAGATTTATAGTTTTCCTGAAATATGGTAAAAGGTGCCAGACAGGTAGATTTTGAAAAATATCAAAAAGAGGATTATTTCGAAGGGGACTTTAAAAACCAATTTCTAATCCCAAGCAGAAGTTAAGGATTATAAAGAACTTTGTTGTCTATGGTATGATCGTTACACTTAGATGTTTTGACACATTTCTAAGTACTAATAACTTATCGAAGCAATTGAGATCACCTCTGGACTAGATTACTTATAAGAGCATCATTATACTTTCTTTTGAATTTCGAATCGGTTCAGGAAATTACTAACATCTAACATCAGATGAGATTACCTCTTCAAAAATTTGCACGAAAATGGTTTTGCATAGTGGGATTAAATATCTCAAAAGTACGACAACCTTTTTGTGTATATTGAGTGCATAGCCTCAACAAGGCTTAATAAAACTTATGGTCTCTCAGTGAACCTGTTTGATTCATGAATATAGATACATAGATAAATAAAGAAGAAATTCTTGATCGGCGAAAACATCTTCTGCCCACCAATTTGCTGAGCGACACAGACATTTACTCTCGGATGCTTAATTTTAAAAATGGCATATATTGGACCACATTTAGGTATAGCACCCTTATAACGATACCTTCTAAATTTCGGTATTCTTGCCATAGTTTTCAACCAAAATATATATAACTTTGACAGTTCGTATTCAGTAGGTAGATTAACTACATGAAAAAACAAGTTTAAAAGCAGTTAGTTCGAACGGGCCGAACTTTAAATACCATCCACCATTTAGAATGAAGTTGAAAATAAAATCCTTAAAAAATGCTGTTAAAATTTTAAAACTACCGAATATAGCCGTTATATTGTGGTCTATACGACGTGGACCCACACAGGCATTGTTTGTCATAAGTCATTACCAAATTCAAATTCGGAACTTGAAATAAACGGTAAATAATGTAGCTAAAGTCATTAAAATAGAATAGACAATTTTCTGTCATAGGTTGTACCATCCATTACGAACTTCAAATACGACATTTCAAACAATTTCGGTGAGTATTGTACCTAAACTGGTCAAAATACCGAATATAGGGAGGTACTGGTAGGAGGACCTGTACCCGCATAGACAATTTTCTGACACAAACTGTAGTTTCCATTACGAACTCTAAATGCGTAATTTAAAAAATTCCGGTGAATAATGACGCTAAAATCACCAAAGTACCGAATATAGGGAGGTACCGTTATCTAGTGGCTATACGAAGACGTGGACCTGCATAGACAATTTTTTGTCTTAGGCTGTAGTATCCATTTCGAACTTCAAATACCAAATTTGAAACAATTCCGCTGAATAATGTCGCTAAAATCATCAAAATACCGAATATCTTGAGGTACCGTTACATGGGGGCTATATGAAAACGTGGACCTACATGGTCCATTTACGAACTTAACCTGCCTACTGAAAAAATCAACATGTGAGCCTTCTATCTCAATTCGTTCGAAAGATAGCGTGATTACAACAGACAGACAGACGGACATCACTAAATCGACTTAGAATTTTACGCTGATCAAGAATATATATACTTTGTTGGGTCTGACATGAGTATTTCGAGGAGTTACAAAAGGAATGACAAAATTAATATACCCTCCATAGTATGGTGGAGGGTATAAAAAAGCAGTAAGTTCGGCCGGGCCAAACTTTGAATAGCCTCCACCATTTGGAAAGAATTAGAAAAATTTCAAAAAATAAAATCCACTGAAAATTCTGTTAAAATCTTTAAAATACCTAATATCGGAAGGTGCCGATATATGGGGGGATATACGATATTGTGGACCTATATAGACAAATGTCTGGGAGTAAAGTACTCACAAGGAACTCCTTGTGTGGATTTTCAGATGATTCAATTGGAAAATGTGTCTAAAATCATCAAAATCCCGAATATCGGGGATACCGTTATATGGGGGATATACGATATTGTGAACCTATGTAGACAAGTCCCTTTTAGGGGTTAAAGCAATAGCATTGGAAAATATAGCTAAAATCATCAAAATACCGAATATCGGTAGGTACCGTTATATGGGGACTATACAAAAACGTGGACCTATACATAAAATATTGCGCTACCGGAGCTAGAGCTCATTACAAACACCAATTTTTGGACAAACCCGTGGAAAATGTCAAAAATCAAAATAATGAATATCGGGAGATACCGGTATATGGTCAAATAATGTGGGTTGTATCTTGATTTAAACAGACAGTCAGTCGGACATCATTAAATCGACTTAGAATTTTATGCTGATTATGAATACACACTTTAGGGGTTCTACGAAGAATATTTGGGGATGTTATAAACGGAATGACAAATTAGTAGTAAAATGTTGACAAAAAATCCAAACTTTTTTATTTGCATGATAGTCATATATTTTGGTTATTTTTGATTTCGCCGGGATGAAAAATAAACATAAAAGTTATGGTCTACTTACCCCCTAAATATTATCCGATGACCAAACAAAATATTGGGCTTTTGCCCAGCCCTAAATTCTATCCCCATGCCACCACTTCCACATCGATTCATCTATAATTGCGACCTGTAGAGTAGCTGTAAAATCAGGAAATTTTTCTATTTTTTGGTCCATTTAAGACCCTAAATTCTGAACTTCCTGAAAATCGGGCAGTAATTGCGACCTGTAGCGTTATTACAATATGATATGGACAGATGGACGGACATACAGGGTGAGATGAAACGACAGCAACCAATTTCAGACTGCTGTCATTTCGAAGCCACTCGTCCGACAGCTGTTGAAATTATTCCAGTGACAGCTCATTATATTGTTTACAAGCGTACAAAAGTTATTCGTGATGGAATTCAAGCGTGATGGTGTGATTTCTTTATATTTGGCTGGAAAACCACGAGTGGCTATCGTTAGGACACTCCAGCACTTAAATGTGTATAAATCTTTTGTGTCTCGTACCATCGCTCGTTGCCATGATACTGGTAGCATAGCCCGATGTCAAGGAAGTGGACGGAAGAGAACAGCAACATCAGCAGAAATGGGGTAAAGCCATTGAAATTCCAGAAAGTGCACCGCAACAGAAAGAACATAGACACAAAAGAACTTAAGAGTTGCTTCACTTAGCCGAAAGTGGTGTTCTATCGAATTTGGTTTTCTCCGATGAAGAAACATTCGTTGTCTAGCAGTTTGTAAACAAACAAGATGATCGTGTTTACTTGCCAAAGAGGCCTTGGTTTGGCCACCAGAACTCAAGCGCCGGCCATGGTGATGGTGTGGGTTGTCATAACAGCCGATGGTCGCTCTCCGCTCATATTAATCGTCCGTGGAATCAGAAAAACTGCCGAATATTATCGCGAAAATATTCTGGAGGGTGTATTAAAGCCTTGGGCACGCAAACATTTTGGCCGCAGACCTTGGACATTCCAACAGGACTCAGCGTCATCGCACTCAGCACGCGCCACCCAATAATGGTTAAAAAATGAGGTTCCTCTCTTCATTTAGAGCGGACAATAGCCACCAACATCTCCGGATACCAATCCGTTGGACTATTGTGTCTGGGGTATTTTGCAAAGCAAGGCTGGCACTAAAAAATACCAAAATGTCGATCACCTCAAGCAAGCGCTTCGCCGGGAATGGACAAAAACCCGCAGAGCAAAATGTGATGGTATTTCCGACATTTTTGCTTTCCTTCATTAAAATTTAAAACAAACAAGTAAAAAACATTAAGTTCGGCCGGGCCAAACTTTTAATACCCTCCAGCTTAAAGTAAGGAAACATTAGAAGAAATTTGTCAAAAATCATCAAATTATCGAATATCGGGAGGTACCGTTATATGGGGCTATACCATTCGCCATACGAACTGGAACCCATTATTATCTACAACTAGCAATTTTCAGAGAAATTCTTGAAAAAATGTGTCAAAAATCATCCAAATGCCGAATATTGGGAGGCACCGTTATATGGGGACTATATCAAAACGTGGACCTATACATACAATGTTTCACCACATGAACTAGGACCCATTATGAACCACAAATACCAATTTTCAGACAAATCCGTGAAAAAATGTGACCTAAATCATCAAAATACCGTATATCGGGATGTTTTTGGTCCATTTAAGACCCTAAATTCTAAACTTCCTGAAGATCGGGAAATAATTGCGACCTGTAGTGTTATTACAATATGATATGGAATGATGGACGGACATACAGGGTGAGATGAAACTACTGCAACCAACTTCAGGCTGCTGTCATTTCTAAGCCACTCGTCCGACAGCTGTTAAAATTATTCCAGTGACAACTCATTATATTGTTTATAAGCGTACAAAAGCATTTTAGTGAGAATTTTCCAGAAAAAAACTTATTCGTGATGGAATTCAAGCCTGATAGTGTGATTTCTTTTTATTTGGCTGGAAAACAACAAGTGGCTATCGATACTGGTAGCATAGCCCGATGTCAAGAAAGTATACGGAAGAGAACAGCAGCATCAGCAGAATTGGTTCGAAATGTAAAGAAGCGAGTTGATCGAGACCGATATTATGGCGTTTTTTTTATCTCACCCTGTAGATTTGTATAAAAAGCAAAGGGACATAATATCCTGTACCACACTTTGCTAAGGGTTATCAATAACTTATGATATGCCGCTATATATATGCTTGCTGTCCAAGTGTCCAAGTTTTAACTTGACTTTTTGAATTTCCCATATACTAAACTCATTAATTGAAGAGGCTGAACTCAGCCTATATTTCCGTAAAAAAAAAACATAAATTATTGTAAATTTAATGCAAATTATTCTGAAGTACATAACCCGTATCCCTTATTCCCTCATACAGTTCGATAAGAAATCTACTACTCTCCCATCTCCCTTAACCCCTAGTTCCGTCCCGAACACACCTTACAATATTTCCATGTTGAACTGTCAAAATAAAAGAAAACCACAATTGTAACTAATATTCAAATCACGTTTTCACACACACAAAACAGAAAACCAAAATATTATTCTCCGCAAAATGTTGGTTATGAAATAGTTTTTGATTTAATATTGGCCCCAAGTACCTGTCAATCAATTGTTGGCAAAAACATACAACTTACAACACTTACCTAAATAAGAGAGAAACAAAAACAAGAAATACATTTTTTTAGATTTTCTCCAAACAATTTCATAAACACCACAAAACAATAAAATGCTGTAACAATTCGTTTTGTGTCGGCTGATATGTCTGTTGATCTGTTCGACCGTCTGTCTGTCTGTTTGACTGTCACACTGCCCATGCCAGACAAACAATCTGTCTGTTGTTGGTCTAACCAATTGATTTGAATGTTTTGGATTTTTACTCGAACATGAAAATATGACCATGTTTTCGGGCTGAGGGGTGTACAGGGGCTTTTTCGCAAGCCTTTTAGGCACAAAAAGTTTTAGCGAACCTACTCTACAAAGCGTATGACCTAAAATGCTGGTTTCGTTGAATGCTGAAAGTGATGGTGTGTCATTTCTTTTGTCTTGCGGCCCCCACCCTTACCGTTTCCAGGAGGTTCAGAGAAAAAAAATTGTTTTCTGAAAAAAGAAAAAAATCAATAGTAGTTCTGTTAGACATCTCTCCTATATGTCCATTGATCTTCCCCTCAAAAAAAAAAAAACTCCTACAATTTGCAGTTTTATTCGGCCGTTGAAACATGACAATTGCAGTAGGCATTTGTTATTTTATGTTCGCCAGTTTTTTCATATTTGACCCTACACTTAGGAATAGGTATTGTAGCTTCGAAAATTCTTTGGGAACACTGTTTAATTTCTATTATCAACTGGTAATATTTTAACAATTTGGCCTAGTACTAAACATCAGTCAAGCGGGAGTTTCAAACTCTTCAGCACT
Source organism: Musca domestica (assembly GCF_030504385.1). NCBI lineage: Eukaryota > Metazoa > Arthropoda > Insecta > Diptera > Muscidae > Musca > Musca domestica. The sequence continues at coordinate 5,480,219 of NW_026712340.1, read as the reverse complement.
ACCTGAATTGCAATAAATAGTAATTGCTCCGGTCCGAAATAAATTATCAAATGATGTCAATCGGTAGAAATATTTAATGGTTTTAGCCAAATTTTTCCACCAATTTGTCTAAAAATTGGTATATGTAGGTCATTATAGGTTTAAGCTCCAGTGGCGGAACGTTGTGTGTATAGGTCCAGGTTTTCGCATAGCCACCATACAAGGGTACCTCCCGACTTTTTTTTAATGATTTTTGCAACATTTTTCCACGGGTTTTTCTAAAAAATGGTATTTGTTTTTGGTAATAGGTTCTAGCTCCGGTCACAGAACATGGAATGGATCCACGTTTTCCTTTAGAGCACATATAACGGTACCTTCGGATATTCGGTATTTTGAGGATTTAAGCCAAATTTTCCAACAGATTTGTATGAAATTTGGTATTTTTACTTCATAACGGGTTCTACAACCGGTGCCAAAACATTGTCCATATTTTTCAACGGTTTCTATACAACGGTGCGGTATTTGATATACAGGCCGATATTCTGTATTCTGATAATCCTTGTCACATTTACCCACGAATTTTTTTTGTCAAATTTGGTATTTAAGACTAGCAATAGATTACAATTTTTATACCCTCCAACATAGATAGTATGGAGGGCATATTAAGTTCGTCATTCCTGTAACTCATCGAAATAATAATTTTAGACCCAACGAAGTATATATATTCTTAATCAGCGTAAAATTTTAAGACGATATAGCCCTGTCCGTTCTTCTGTCTGTCCGTCTGTTGTAATCACGCTACAGTCAAAACGAATTAAGATAACACAGATCTGTCTTTTGTCTGCAGGCAGGTCATGTTCGAAAATGGTTTATATCGGTCCATGATATCGTTATATGGGGGCTTATAATACCCCCCGATATTCGGTATTTTGAAGATTTTAGCCATATTTTGTCTGGAATTGGAATTGTCTGAAATTCTACACAAGGTGTTCTATATGAGTACTTTACCCCCAGAAAGAGAATTCTCTATATAGGAACACAATATCGTATATCCCCCATATGAAGGCACCTCCTCGGTATTTTGCTGATTGTAGCCACATTTTTCAATGGAATTATCTGAAATTCTCCACAAGGAGTTTCTTTTGAGTACATTACCCCCTGGAAGAGAATTGTCTATAAAGGTTCAAGATATCATATATGCCCTATATAACGATTCCTCCCGATATTCGGTATTTTGATGATTTTTTGCAACGTTATTCACCGGAATTGTTTCAAATTTCGTATATAAAGTTCGGAACAGTGTTAGCTTGTTTGTTCGGGATATCATAGTATTTTGTTGTTGCAAATTGGTCAGGGTTAATCCCTTTATTGTTGTTTTTATAAAAAAACACGTTTGTTTATTAATGGAGAACGATGGTAATGTTAACAGGGGGTAAGGCAGGGAATACCTAGGTTTCGGAAAGAGCCACCAATCCTCATCAGTCCCCTTGTTTTTTGTCTTGGATATGTAAATGTTTTTAAGTGAGGTTGTAAGATTTAGAAGATTTTCTAAAAGAATTTTATTTTTATTTAATTCTTTGGTTCTATTGAGCTTGCGATCTCGTCACTTGGGTAAAAATGTTTTTTTGTCATAGAAGTTATTTTTAAAATAGCTTCTGGGGAGAATATCCCAGACAAAAAAAGGGAACTGATAAGGATTGGTGGCTTTTTCCGAAACCTAGGTATTCCCTGCCTTACCCCCTGGTAAACATTACCATCGTTCTCTATTAATAAACAAACGTTGTTTTTATAAAAACAACAATAAAGGGATTACGCCTGACCATTTTGCAAAATAAAGTTCGGAACAGTTGTGGATCAACGTTTCTTAACAAAGTCATATCCCAGTCTGAACATATTTCAACATAATTTGACAAAATTTTTTTTTAAAATCGACCGAGAATATATATAAGCCTCAACCGATTCGGCATATAATTCGGCAAATTTTTTAGTACTAGATTTTGTCTCTCTGTCCAAATTTCATTGGGATCGGATATACATATCGCGGTGCATCAAATATGTAAAATCGGCCGAAAAAGTATATGGGAGCTATATCCAAATCTGAACCAAATTCCAAATTTAGTCACTCATGCCGAATTTCATTGGAATCGAATATACGTATCGTGTTTGGTGCATCAAATATGTGAAATCGGCTGAAAATATATATGGGAGCTATATCTAAATCTGAACCAATTTTAATATAATTTGACTAATTTATTTCTTGATAAAAATCCCGTCACACATTTCAAATTTAATTGGAATCAAACATACATATCGTGATTGGTACATCAAACAAACGAAATCGGTCGAAAATATATATGGGAACTATATAAAAATCTGAACCGATTCCGATATATTTGTATCATTTATTTTCTGATCAAATACCGTCACTCATTCTGAATCACATTGGAATCAAACATTTATATCGTGTTTGGTGCGTCAAATAAACGAAATCGGTCGAAAATGTATATGGGAGCTATATCTAAATCTGAACCGATTTCAATGTAATTAAGCAAACAAATTTGTTAGACAAATTCCGTCACACATTCCAAATTTCATTGAAATGTGGCGTACACCGCATGTTTAATGCATCAACTACATGAAATCCGCCGAAAATATGTATGGGAGCTATATTCAAATCTGAACCGATTTTAATACAGGGTTGCCCATATTCGACGGACCCATCTGGCAACGCCATAACTTTTGACAGAGATGTCACATCGCTTAATGACATACCGCGTTTGAAGCGTCAGTCCAAGCAGATTTTTACCATGAACCAATACATGCCACGCGAGCGCTCTGAAATAGTTGAAATCTACATTCAACAGAAGAAGTCAATTGTGAAAACTCAACGTGCTTTTAAAACATTAAAAAATGTGAGAAGTGCGCCTTCTAAGAACACCATTAAGCGTTTATACGAAAAATTTTCGACTGGTAAGGCTCTTTCTAATCCGAAGAGGTCATATAAAAGTCGACCAAGGCGATCGGCCGAGAATATCGCTGCCGTACGAGCCAGTGTTGAGAGGTCCCCAAGAACATCCAAAAAACGTCGTTCTCAGCAGTTGCGCATGGCTCGGTCCACTTTACAACGGATTATTCGCATTGATTTGCATTTGTTCCCGTACAAAATTCAATTGACGCAAAGAATGTTGCCTGCGGACAAGCCTCGTCGATTGGAATGGGCCCAAAGAGTCATTAAAAAACATCGGTCCGTCGAATATGGGCAACCCTGTATAATTTGGGACATTTATTTTTGTTTCAAATTAAGTTAGGCATTCCAAATTTGGAGACTGTATCTGTAATCAATCAATAGATATGTGCATACAAATTTAATTTTTTTTGAGGTACTTCCGATTCTGATCCTATATCTTCAGTTCCAAGTGGAATTTGTAGTATACTTGTATTTTCATTTTTATATTTTTGAACACTTATATTAGAAATATGGAAGTTAGGACAAATATGTCAAATAAATGTGTTATAATTTTCATATTAAAAAGCTTTTCGAGCTGCAGCTGTTTCACATTCAAGGACCCCAATCGAAATAGACCCGTATTATATTATCCATGGTGGAAGGTGCAGAAATTTCGGCTCGACTGTATTATCGATGTAGTATTGTTTTCATATTCACTTTGTAGGCTTCCTCACTGCAGCAGGTTTCCGTGTGGAGGTCTGGGAATGATGTCAAAATAAAGTTTTATATTCCGGCGAATGGAAAGAAACAAAAAAAATCACATCTATGACGACAACAACAACACGAACGACAATGATGATGGTGATTTTTATGAGGATGATAGCTGGTTGCTGCTGCTGCTCCTTTGAATGACTGCTTGGCCGGCCTAGCTGCCGGCAAACATTCATCATTTTCAATTGAACAGACATTATGGCGCGAAATAGAGCGAGGGGCGTTTTTTCTTACTCTCTGTGATATGAATTTCGCTTCACATAATGCTTTGTTATCAGTAGGAAAGTTTATTACACCAAAGAAGAAAACTACGACACCAACAAAACGCCACATGATATATAAGCACCGAAAAACTATTTAACCCATTTGTGTCTTCCTTCAATATTTTAGCGGAGTATTTTTTTCTTGGTTAGACAATCCAAATCAGACGAAATAGCATTTAAAAAATTAAGTTGTTTCGTTGCAGTTGTAAGGCTTTTTATCATTCGCTTGGAATAGTTTTTTTTATTCGTTTTGGGGTTTTTTTTTTTTTTTGGGTTTGAGAACATGCAAAGGCCCAGGACATAATTCACATTCGTGTTGTTCACGCGCCGCACAGAGTCCAGCGAAAAAAAAAAGCTTAGAAATCAAGCGGCATTTTTCTAAGTGCCGCAATTGCCAAAGATTTATAGGGAAATGCTGACCTTATGCCATTTGAAGATAATCGTTCAACGGTCGCTGTCTCCATGCGTTAGTCCATTGCCGGCTGTGGACTTTTGCCCATTTGATTTGTAGCTTTATGGTCGTTTGTACGAAGTTTTGCCCACCATTAAATTCAGAGCAAGTGGTGTTTGTTTTATTGCGTTCCAAACCTTAGGCGCTGTTGTGCGTTTAACTTTGGCGAGGCAGAAGTTTGTGACAGTAATGGGACAGTAAGTTTTAAAGTGAAGTAACGAATGATAAAGATGCTTTAATATAAATATTCAAATTTATTATGACAAGATGTCAGCTGATAGGGTAATGCTTTCTTAGTTAACTTTACTAATTATTTGCTCTGAAGAAGAATAGGACAGGTGCTTAAAATGGCACTTGAAGAAAATGTTATTATCTTATTTGAGTAATAACTGAAAACAACATTTGTTTATATACCCTCCACCATAGTATGAAGGGTATATCAAGTTTGTCATTCCGTTTGTTACACCTCGAAATATACATTTTAGACCCCACAAAGTATATATATTGTTGATCAGCATAGAATTCTATGTCGATTTATCAATGTCCGTCCGTCTGTACGTCTGTGGAAATCACTCTAGCTTCCGAACGAAATGAAGTAGGTTGATAAAATTTTACTCAAATGTGTACTATGTCTGCAGGACTTTTGGTATTGAAAATGGGCCATGTAGGTCCACGTCTTCGTATAGCCCCCATATAATGGTACCTCTCGATATTCGGTATTTTGATGATTTTAGCGACATTATTTACCGGAATTATTTCAAATTTGGTATTTGACGTTCTTAATAGATACTACAGCATAAAAAAGAAAATGGGCCATGTAGGTCCAAGTCTTCGTATAGCCCCCATGTAACGGTACCCCCCGATATTCGGTATTTTGATCATTTTAGCGACATTATTTACCGGAATTGTTTTAGTTTAAGTATTTGAAGTTCGTAGTAAATACTATATCCTAAGACAGAAAATGAGCCATGTAGGTCCACGTCTTCGTATGGCCCCCATATAACGGTACCCCCCCGATATTCGCTATTTTGATGATTTTAGCGACATTATTTACCGGAACTGTTTCAAATTTCGCATTTGAAGTTCGTGAAGTTCGATATTACAGCCTATGACAGAAAATTGTCTGTGCATTATAAACAGATTTTTTTCAAGTTTCGCATTTCAATATTGTAATAGCTTGTGACAAAATTTGCCTATGCAGGTCCACATCGTCGTATAGACTCTAATATACGGCTACATTAGGTATTTTCAAGATTTTAACAGATTTTTAAGGGATTTTATTTTTTTAGAAAATTGTTAAATTTGTAGCAAATGGTGGAGGGTATTCAAAGTTCGGCCCGGCCGAACTTACAGCTTTTTTACTTGTTAAACTTTATGCGTGTTAAGTGTGATGTGTTTTATTATCAAAATTTTGTAATAATTGTTTCAAATTGTTACTGAAAGTTCTGTAAAAGAGATAATGTCTCTCTTTTTACATTACTCTCGGAGAAAATAGTTGTTGTTGGACAATTTTAGGAATGTTAACAGAGCATAGCCTTCTGTGACATAATATTTATATGTATATTTATATATATCTTTCTATACAATGTACAGGTCTAGATTGAAAACTACAACCAACTTCAGACTGCTGTCATTTCTAAGCCACTCGACCGACAGCTGTTAAAATTATTATAGTGACAGCTAATTATATTGCTTTCAAGCGTACAAAAGCATTTTGGTGAGAATTTTCTAGAAAAAAAAGTTATTCGTGATGGAACTCAAGCATGATAGTGCGATTTCTTTATATTTGGCAGGAAAACAACAAGTGGCTATCGTTAGAGCACTCCAGCATTTAAATGTGAATATATCTTTGGTGTCTCGTACCATCGCTCGTTACCGTGATACTGGTACCATAGCACGACGTCAAGGGCGGAAGTAAACAGCAACATCAGCAGAAATGGTTCAAAAAGTAAAGAAGCGACTTGATCGAAACCCGCGTCGCAGTGCCAGAAAAATGGATCGTGAACTGAACATATCGCAATATTCCATTCGGCAATTATTGTTATATAGCTTTTGGCCCAATCACACTTATAATACCTGCAGCACATAGTGCTGTAGGGTATAAAAACAATTTAATTGTATTCTCAATTTGAATCAATTTTATTGATTTTTGTTCTGACATATCACAAATTAAATTTAATAACTTAAACCTAAATAAATAACGCTATTACTTTTTTCCAAAAACTTTAAAAACTTTTACAGGACAATTCAGTGGAACTCAACTCCATTGAAATTTGGTCGGTAATTAACATTTCCTCTAAGCTGCTGTCAGTTTCATCCATGATTTACTTTTACACCAGCTTTTGGTGTTATTTGTCAAAGGTTTGTTGCGGTACTTTTTGCACACTAAACCCAAGAGGCAACGCTTCAGGGATGGTTTCTTGACAATCTCTACCATGGAATCTTCAAAAGATTCCGATGTCATTGATTCGGTGGCTTCTATGGCTATATCTTCATAGAGCCTGGAGGATTCCTTGGAAATTTTTGTCGATTGTATGCATTCCAAAGGTTCCAGGTACGACGACATGGATGTTACATGCTCATAGATGCCAATTGAGGATATACACGATGAATAGATTTCTGATATTTTTGTAGAAGCCAACTGATGTCTATGGCATTGTGATTCATTCCATGATCCGTAATCATTCTCGATTTGACAATATTCATTCTGTATCAAATTGGTGGTGTCCTCACTGCATCTCTTAAACTCGGCATAGGTTTTGTGATACTTGATGTCGGCCACAGCATAATGGAGAATGTCTTTCTCTTCAACATTTTCCAAAATTGACTCCTCCTCAGGTTCATCGGTGGAGCTCAGGGTGGAAGAACTACTGGCCGGGTATTGTTGATCCAAATACCTTAATGTCTCGGCCAAATACTGGGCACGATATTTCATCAGACGTTCATGTTTTTGTATTTCAATTTGACCGATTTTCTCGATACTTTCGATGAAGAGACACAAATCACTGGGTGTGAATTTGTCCGAATTTATGCAGACCATTTTGAAAAAATGTGGTTTATGGTTCGTTGTTTGCCGCTCAAAGGTTCGATACTAAATGTTTATGCGGAAGTCAAGGTAAAATGTTTATATATAGCGCAGTGGGAGGTAGGTAGGCGAGAAAAGTCCTGCTGCTGCTCGTTATTAGAAAATCCCCCAGATTAACGGTATACCTGGTAATTCGCGGAATACGCGCCCACTGTGACCGGCTGTTATTACCTGTAGAAGAGGGTGTGCGTGCGTGCATGTATGTGTTTACAGATCTACATGTGGTTCCTTTGTTCGGGGCAAGGTTCTCATAAAATTTCACTGCGTGGGAATTTACGCGTGTGCCATCAATGTGCAAAAGTCCAACCTTTCCAGGAATTAGCAGAAGTTGTTGATAACGCCTGGTGAAAAATAAATATTACAGGGATTTTATAGCGGGTAATAAAAATGATGGGTACGTGACACACTAGTTGAACAAACGTTCCAAGGAGATATGCCTTTAGGCATGTCCACATTTAGACTTAGAAAAATCATTTGAAAATATAAATTTTATTAACATTTTTTTTTTATTTTAATTTGGCTCGAGGTCTGTAGAACCACGATTGTTATCAATGCCGATCGAGGTATTGGAAATAAAATAAATTGAAACATAATTAAATGTATTTTATTCTACTTACCTCGAGCCTAATTAAAATAAAGAAGAAAATTGAGTCCAAAGGTCAAATAAAACCACATATACTTTTTATTGACAGTTCAAATTAAATTTTTGGAACCTCTATTCAAGTCTCACTAGTTAATTTTGGTGTTTATAATAAAGACAGTCGAGGGTATGCATAATTAAATAAAATCAAATTGCGTGACAAAGTTGTACAGACAAAAACTTCCTGATTTTTTAACGAATGTATAAAACGCAATTAAAAAATTTCAAAATCAGTCACTGTCGGAGAGCTCGATCATTCCCTTCTAATATTAGCATATGTCAAAACCAGTAAGGAAAAGTCAAATGTCGGGCGGGGCCGACTATATGATACCCTACACCACTATGCATATTTAGTAGAGCTCCCGTAACAAAAGAATTTATTTGAAGTAGATCATACCACCTATCAACATTTGACTTTAGAGCAGTTATAGTTTGGCATATCCAATTCTGAATCGATTTTCGCTACATCTGACGGAGATATTTTAACTCCGAGGTGTTACTTTTGTCATAAGCCATTACAATATTCAAATGTGAAACTTAAAAAAAAACAAGTAACAAAACATTAAGTTCGGCCGGGCCGAACTTTTAATACCCTCCACTTTAGGGCAATGGAAAAATTAAAACCAATTATGACCCACAAATACCAATCTTTAGACATATTCGTTTGAAAATGTGCCAAAAATCATCAAAATACCGAATATCGTGAGATACCGTAATATGGTGGCTATACCAAAACGTGGACCTATACATGCAATGTTTCGCCACCGGAGCAAGAACCCACTATGACCAACAAATACCAATTTTTAGACAAATCCATGAAAAAATGCGACAAAAATCATCAAAATACCGAATATTGGGAGGCTATACCAAAACGTGGACCTATACATGCAATGTTTCGGTACCAATTTTTAGACAAATCCATGAAAAAATGCGGCAAAAATCATTAAAATACCGAATATCGGGAGATACCGTTATATGGGGACTATACCAAATCGTGACCGATATATGTCATTTTCAATACAAACCATCACAATACAAATTATTCTGCTAAATTTTGACGCTCTACATCAAATAATGTGGCCTGTATCGTGATTTCAACAGACAGACGGACATCGTAAAATCGACGAATTTGATGTTGATTATGAATATATATATATATATATACATTATAGGGTCTACGACGAATATTTAAACATGTTACAAACGGAATAACAAAGTTTATATACCCTCCTTTCCAAGGTGGAGGGTATAAAAATCGGTGAATAATTCGCTAAAATCATCAAAATACCGAATATCGGAAGATACCCTTATAAGAAGGCTATACGACGACGTGGACCTGTACAGACAAATTTCTGTCTGAAGTATCCATTACGAACTTCAAGTAGCAAATTTAAAACAATTTCGGTGAATAATGTCGCTAACATCATCAAAATACCGAATATCGGGAGGTACCGTTATATGGGGGCTATACCAAAACGTAGACCTACATGGCGTGGAACTAATACCAAAAGTCCTGCAGGCATAATACACATTTGCGTAAAATTTTATCAATCTACTTCAATTCGTTCGGAAGCTAGAGTGATTTCCATAGACGGATAACGGACAGATGGACGGACATCGCTAAATCGACATAGAATTTTATGCTGATCAAGAATATATATACTTTGTGGGGTCTGAGATGTATATTTCGGAATGTTACAAACGGAATGACAAACTAAATATTGCCTCCATACTATGGTGGAGGGTATAAAAATATGTACCGGAGCCGAATTCCACAAAATGAAAACGTACGTCCTAAAATTAACTCCATTTTGGATGATATTAAGCATTTTTTGCAAAAGAAACCTTAGTCGTTGTCGATAATATTTGGCGAAGTGTTTCTGAGCTCTATAAGATATCTTGTATCAAATGATATTGTAGTCTAATACATATTACGACATGAGGGACTTCAACACCAAATCGGATGAAACATATATATGGGAGCTATAGCAATATCCGAACCGATTTTCTCCAAATTTGATGTACTTGCTTCTAGACTGAATTTGGTCGGATGTACCAAAATTCAGGTCATTAGGACTGATATTGAATTAACCCGAAAACGGTAGAAGATATATGAAAGCTATATCTAAATCTGACCCTATTATCGCTAATTTAAGCGTTCGTCCTTGAGCCAAACAAAAATTGTTTGGAAAATTTCATCTCAATCATATAATAAATGGAACGTGCATTTTGTTCACAAAAATACATGGACAGACGGGCTGACATGCATGAATCGAATCAGAAAGTGATTCTATGAGTATCCTCAAAAATAACTATGGGTCTGTCTCGCTTCCTCCTACATGTTACAAACAAATACACAAAGCCATAAACCCTTACCACTATGTGGTGTACGGTATAAAAATACGCATATATTCATTAACCGCGAATATTTTTGATTTTTAAAATTCTCACCAATTCAGAATGACCTTTTGGCAAAAAAGAATGAAATCTATGCGAAAAAACTGTGACTTTTATCGTCCTCACTTCAAGAAATTTTCCATTGGGTAGGGCTAGGATCAGAATTGAAGTCCATTGTTTTGGAAGATGTTCGCAAATTATTTATAAGTTGAAATGGACCAAAAACCTAAAAATTGCCTATATTGTCTAGATATTTCTTTTGTGTCTCATACCAACGCTCGTTACCGTGATACTGGTAGCGTCCGACGTCAAGGAAGTGGACGGAAGAAAACAGCAACATCAGCAGAAATGGTTCGAAAAGTAAAGGACTTAATCTAAACCCGCGTCGCAGTGGCCGAAAAATGGCTCGTGAGCGGAACATATCGCAATATTCCATTCGGCAAATATTGACAAACGCCATTGAAATTCCAAGAAGTGCAGCAGTTTGTTAACAAACAGAATGATCGTGTTTACTTGCCAAAGAGGTAAGCTTAAAATGTGTACCTTCGCTTGGCCACCAGAACTTAAGCGCCGGACATGGCGTTGGACTATTGTGTCTGGAGTATTTTGAAATTATGGCGTTTGACTTTGTTGCAGTTTTTTATCTCACCCCGACATTTGAAACTATATATAGATATTCCTATCTCGCCAAGCTGAGTCGATCTAGCTACGTATGTCCGTCCATCAGTCTGTCCGTCTGTCCATGTTAATTTGTAATCAAGCTACAGGTCGCAATTATGGCCTGATCCCCACGAAATTAAAAATTGTGATGGGGTTTGGGTTAGAATAGAAGCTTATTGTTTATGGATTCGATCGCAAAATATTCAGGGGTTGAAATAGACCGAATTCAGGATTTTGTTGTTGCTCCACAGGCCACATTTATAGACCAATCGGCACGGGATTTTTCATGGAGTTAGGGTTTATAACTGGACGGAACTCTGCCAATTTGGATGGTAATCGGACTGAATTTCACAAGTCTCATCAATTCGGAAGGGTCTCTTGCCAGAAAAGGATAAAATCTAAGAAAATCGTGTAAAAATATGACAATAAGAAAGTTAATATTTTTTGTTTTTTTTTTTTTTCAACATTGTTTTCATATCTTTTTTTCCATGCAATTTTTTTAGTTTCACTTACAATTCTGAATTGTAAATTTTCTAAAGTTTTCCTACACCCCCAACACTGTGTGTTGAAGGTATCATCGTCCGATCCCCGCGTAATTTTCCATGGGGTTAGCATTAGGGTCATAATTAAAACCTAATATTATGAAGGTGTAAATTTAGGGGTTGAAATGGACAAAAAAGTTAACATTTTCCTGGTTTTGCAGTCACTCTACAGGAGAAGAGAGTTAAGGACAGGGAAGAAGTCGAGCATTTTGGATCACCATGCGAAAAATCAAAAACAATAGGCCTAGTCCTTCTGAGCCTAGCCCTACCCTTGTGAAAATTTTCGTGAGGATCGGACGATAATTGCGATCTGTATATAATTACCCCAACCTGTATTGTAAGGTGAAAAAATATTACACTTCAACATTTTAAGTCAAAGTGAAAAAATCGCATGCTATAAAAAATAGGAAAAATAAAAAAAAATGTCACAAAATACCGAAAAATCTATATTAGCAGCATTATTGACATCTTTTTATGCTTTTTTTTAGATTTTATACTTTTATGCCAAGAGGGCATTATGGTCATTCTTAAGATATAAGCATTCCAGCTAACGTTCCCTTCCTTTGTATATACATATTGTATATATATTTCCTATATATATATCTAATATATTTACTATCGCCATCGCCTTTTCGTCTGTTTGCGATTTCGTCGGGGTTAAAAATATTCGCCGTTAAATGGAAAATTTGACTTTTATTTAACACAAATGTTATGGTCTATTTTACCCACTAAAAATTGCCCGATGACCATCAAATCCTATGTTGGAAACCAATATTTCGAGGTGGTACTTATTAGAGATATCTCGAGACCTATTCTAAAATGATTATAACGATTAAAATTTTTATTTTACGTTCGTATATTTTCATCAATTTTATTGATTTGTTGTCATTACATCTAGCAAATTAAATTTGTTAAGTAGGAGAAATATTATTTCACTTATTTTAAGATCTCTGAGAAGTTACTTCCATGGAGATATGTGTGCGCGATTTCAATCCATTTTCGTCCCTGCAGTGCTCAATCTATACTCATACCGTTGTTATTTTCGACCATGAAGTACTTTTGCACCATTTGTTGTTGCTGCTGCTGTTAAAATTTTGATGAGACTTGCGGCGAATTAAATTCAATAGACATTTCTTTAGGGTCCGCCTCTTGGGCAACATCAAAGGTTCGGCATAGCTTATGGATGCAATTGAGGCCAACGATTTAGAGTTTAAAGCTGAAATTTCCTCATAAATTCTGGAGAAAATCAAAGGTGGTTCATTATTTTGATTGTTCATTAAACTTGTCTGTTCCATAATATTTTGCGGCTCCTCATAGGAGTTCCCACTGCCAAAGGAAATTTTCGATTCTTCGGATGAGGTATTGTCAGATTTTCTTGGTGAGAATATGCAACGCGGTTTTGCTTTCCGTGGTTTTACGGGGGTAATTTGTTCATAAACACCCGAAGATAGAGATGAGTTTGACGGAGGTTTAGTTAATTTGGAGACTTTATGGGGTTTTGTATATAACAGAGGCTCCTCATAGGTGTGATTTAGTAATGAGTCCTTAGAATTCGTTTTTAATGAAGTCATCTGTTCATATATCCTATAGGAGTCCTCCGAAGAGCCCTGGGAGAGTTTGGTTGATTGCATAAACTCTAAAGGCTCCTCATAAGAATCCAAAAATAAAGATGTACCATGATTCTGCGTTCTAATTGGAAAGACCTGGTCGTATAAAGCATTTTTAGATTTTGGTGTACTTTCCATCAGACACGATTTTCGGGGTGTATTCATCTCGCACTTATCCCAAGGTTGTTTATAGGAAATTTTTGAATTCATTTTAATTGGAGATATTTCTTCATAAACGGCAGAGGTGATGAACGATTTGGGAGCTTGTTTTTTGATTGGCGTCATGGGTTCGTATAGATTTCCAACCCTGGTCGATTGCATACCCTCCAAGGGCTCTTCATTGGATGGAAAAGAAAACGGCGACATGGTCTTGATGGGTGAGATTTGTTCATAAAGGCCACCTGATGTCATCTTTTTCGGAACAATGGTCAATTTGATTGGTTTCTCTCCATCCAATGGCCTACTAATCAAAGCCATGTGCCTTGTGTGACAATCATTCTCACTTATCAATTCTTTAATTTCATCATATTCAGTTTTCGTTGTGGGGTTGTTGTTCTTGTCCATGAAACTTTCATCATAGGTACTGTTAAAAATTATGTCCTTTTTAATTTTCAATGTCCGAAGGGGACGGATTTGTTTGACCTCAACATTTTCCAATATCGATTCATCTTCCGGCTCTTCGTTTGAGGACACAGTGGGTGATCGTTGTCGCTTTCCGATCAGGTGAAGCAGCTCTAGTTTAAATTCTTCTTGTTTTTCCATGGTGTTTGAAACCATTTTTCTCTCTGAAATTCCAATAGAGATGATTCTCCTTGTAAGTCTGGATAACAAATGATACAGATACTCTGGTGTCATCCTAGATTATATACAGACTTAACAGGTAAAAGGAATTTCCAGATTTTTTGCGAGCGTTTGTTTTGTGCGTTACCTAATAATCCAATTGGATAAATATATAGAAATTGCATGGCATTTTCCGTTAGATCTACCTGCTAAAGTTACCAGAAATGGTGGTCTATAGATATACGGGTAGCTTTGCAAACTATTTCTAGGAAATATGAAATTACGATATGGCAGATGCCAATAAGATATACGTAATTACGCGGAACGGAGGTAGCATTTTACAGTCGAGAAGGGTAAATTCTTACTGCTCGGAAAGTGTGTGAAAAGGTCATTCCTGATAAGACCATGCAGTTTTTGCATATTTATTTACTACATGCTTCAAATTAAATTTGTTATACACCAGTCGAATCTTTAATAATTTGTCCTTCGACACCTTCCCTTAAAATGGAATATAAAGGAATATACTGTAAAAATATATTTTTATACCTTTAGCCCTATGGCTAGAGAGGGTAATATAATTTTATTCGTGCCTCATCGAAATAACGGTTTTAGACCCTAGGTCTCTTTTGGGTCAAATCTTTTCGTCCTCTATCGTGCTAATGAATTTTCAAAACAATATTTTAAAATTTAGATTCTTCTATATGACATCTTGTATCTTCGATATTTCGCTATACTCGTCACTGAAATCGGTATCAATATAAAAGACATAGGTGAGCCTTTTATGTATTTGTGATTTCGTTAGTTTTGTTATTTTTATACCCTACAACACTATGGGTTGAAATGGACCAAAAACTGAAAAATGTCCTGATTTTGCAGTTGCTCTAAAGGTCGCAATTATAGACCAATCGAAGTGGAAGTTAGCATGTGGCTTCCAATTTTGATGGTCATCGGGATATCGAAAAAGACCATAACATTTTTGTTAAACAAAAGTCAAATTTTCCATTAAATCGCGAATACTTTTAATCCCAGCGAAAGCAGAAATAAGCGAGAAGGTTAATTCTGACCGTTACCTAGATGCTCATAATAAATATATCGGATATATATATAGCGAAATATATACAATGTATATATAAAAAGGGAGGGGATGTTAGCTAGAATGCTTATATCTCCAGAATGTCTGGACCGATTTTGACAAACTTTGTCAATTTAGAATGCCCTTTTGGCATCAAAGTATAAAATCGCATAAAAAGATGCCAACAATGATGTTAATATAGATTTTGAGGTATTTTGTGGTATATTTTTAATTCTTCATATTTTTTATCGCATGCGATTTTTTCAGTTTGACTTATAATTTTGAAGTGTATATATTGTAACATTTTTGCAACTTACAACACAGGATGGGGTTATTATATATAGATTGCAATTTTCGTCCGATCCCCACGAAAATTTTCACAAGGGTAGGGTCAGGCTCAGAAGGGTTAGGCCGATTGTTTTCAAAGATGTCCGCAATATATGTAGGGGTTGAAATGGACCACCAACTAAGAATATTTCGGATTTTGCAGCCGTTATAAATATCACAAATAGAAACTAAAGACGCAGAAAGTTAGAATTTAGGACAGCGGGCTGAATGGACCACTACCTTTGTGTGAAAAAATACTAACATTATCCGATATCCGAAATACATAGAAGGCGATCTTCTGGCTTTTTTATGCTGATATCGTTTACGAATATTGCCAAATATCGTAGACAAGCAAATCATATCGATGAGTCTTACTTTGGAGATACAGAGGGGCGTCTTGCTTTGGGAGATGATCGCAAACTATTTTGGGGTTCAAATGAACCTAAAAAAGAAAAAAAATTTCCTGATCACACAATTGGAGCCGATCGACACGCCTGAGAAGAGAGTTAAAGACAGGGAAAAATTCTGGCATTTTGGATGACTATTGAATTATATTTAGCTGTAAAATAGACCACAACAACTAACAGCTCGATGGAGTGCGTAAATATTGGGCAAATGTCCCTGGTCAAAATGCTAAGGGTAATATCTCTTCAGTGCTCCGTGACATAATTTCAAAAGCGAAATTTCATGCCTATTGATCATAAGTTGAGAACTGCAGGGCGTCTGCAAAATGGTCCATGGTTGTGGTCCATTTGAAATCCTAAATATTTTGCGAACATCTTCCAAAACAATAGGCTTCTATGCTGACCCTAACCATACCTGAATATAAAACCCCCAAAACATTGTGTAGTAAGGTAAAAATATATTAAAATTCAATATTGTGAGTATAATTGAAAAATCTTACTTTTTATACGAATTTGGATTTTATTTTATATTTACCCAAAGGCCATTCTAAATTGGTAAGAATCGTCAAAATCCGTCCAGTCGTTCTTGAGTTATAAGTGGTTCCCTTTTTGATATACTCGTATGAGATTATATATATCTTGCTATCTCGGATATATAATATCAAATTTCAGATATCAAGCACTAGCTGTCCCAAATATAGTACTAATTTGTACTTTTCGTGCATTTGCAGTACACATTTCAAAAACGATCTCTTTAGCACAAACCTTCTACCAAGAGGGACCTCAATACAAAATTTCAAAATTACAGCTTCATCCGTTTACTCCAAAACAAACTGTTCCAAATCTAGTACCGTTTGTTAAAGTTTGGTCACTTATCATACCAAATATTATAATACCAAATGGAACCATTTTAGAACTTTTCTTAACCTTAATGTTCAAATTTCAAAAAACCCTTTGGCTCACATATCCTGCACTGCATCAGTGACTCTCATTCTGTATTTAAGAATTCAAGCTCATTTCGTTTGCATTAAATTTTTAGTACTATTGCTACCATTTTAATACAAATTTCCCAAAACCCAGCCTTTTCAGTCAGCTATTTCACTAATCTTTAAAATACAGATGGTTTGAATTTTATTTCATGTCAATTGTACATCCGGTACTGAAAAAGAGATATATCGGTCACCGTTTTGGAATTGCCCCCATATAGCGGTACCTCCCGATATTCGATATTTTGATGATATTTGCAACATTTTTCCTCGTATTTGTCCAAACATGGTATTTGTAGTTGGTAATGGATACTAGTATAGTATGCGTAGGTTTACGTTTTCGTATAGCCCCACATAATGGTACCTCCGAATATTCGGTATTTTAATGATTTTTGCCGAATTTTTCCACAGATTTGTCTAAAACTTGATATTTCTAGTTCGTAATGGTTTCTAGCTTCTGTGGCGGAACATCGTATGTATAGGTCTTCGTTTTAGGGTAGCCTCATATAGCGGTACCTCCCGATATTCGGTATTTTGATGATTTTCACCATACTTTTTCACTAATTCGCATAAAAGTTGGTAGTCCAAAGTGGGTTCTAGCTCCGGTGACGAAACATTGTATGTATAGGTCCACGTTTTTGTATAGCCCCTATATAACGGTACCTCCCGATATTCGGTATTTTACTGATTTTTGCAACATTCTTTTTCGGATTTGTCCGAATATTGGTATTTGTAGCTCATAATGGGTTTTAGCTCCAGATTCAGAACATTGAATATTTATGTCCACGTTTTCCTATAGCGCACATAGACCGTTACCCATCGATATTCGGTATTTTCATAATCCTAGTCCCATTTACCCACTAAATTGTTTCAAGGTATTAGGTATTTTAGAAGATTTCGTAGATGACAATCCTTGAAGTAAAACAAGTAAAAAAGCTGTAAGTTCGGCCGGGCCGAACTTTAAATACCCTCCGCCATTTGATATAAATTTGGCAATTAAAAAAAATAAATAAATAAAATCCGTTAAAATTTCTGTTAAAATCTTAAAAATACCAAATGCTTATACGACGACGTGGACCTGCACAGGCAACTTTTGTCATAAGTTATTACAATATTTAAATGCGAAACTTGAAGAAAAATCTGTTTATAATGTAGCTAAAATTATCAAAATACCGAATATGGGGGTACCGTTATATGGGGGCTATACGAAGACTTGGACCTGCACAGACAATTTTCTGGCATGGGCTGAAGTATCCATTACGAACTTCACATGCGAAATTTGAAACAATCCCTGTAAATAATGTCGCTAAAATCCTCAAAATACCGAATATCAGGGGGTATGGTATATAGGGGCTATACGAAGACGTGGACCTACATGGCCCATTTTTTGTTTTATGCTGCAGTATCTATTACGAACTTCAAATACAAAATATAAAAAAATAAAATTTGGAACGATTCCGTTAAATAATGTCGCTAAAATCATCAAAATACCGAATATCGGGGGGTACCATTATATGTGGGCTATATGAAGACGTGGACCTACATGGAACATTTTTTGACTTAGGATGTAGTATCCATTACGAACTTCAAATGCCAAATTTGAAACGATTCCGGTGAATAATGTCACTAAAATCATCAAAATACCGAATATCGGGAGGTACCGTTATATTGGGGATATATGATAACTTGGACCTACATGGCCAATTTGCGAACTTAACCTGCCTAACGGATATGGCTAAATCGTCTTAGAATTTTACGCTGATCAAGAATATATATACTTTGTTGGGTGTGACATGAGTATTTCGAGGAGTTACAAACGGAATGACAAAATTAATATACCCTCCATATTATGGGGGAGGGTATAAAAATGGTCTAACTGGTATTTGTAGTTTAAAGTGGAACACGTTTGTATTCAGATACTTTTATTCAATTATTTGCAAGCGTTGCTCATTTGCTTAAATTAAAGACCAAGCTGATGATGTTTAACAGTGAAACAGGACACGAAATCTATGTGAGCTATTTTCACCAGTGTTACCAAAACTATAATAGCTAAAATATCACCCTTTATTATTTTTCTCAAAAAATATATACCCTTTAAAATGAAACAACAATTTTTTTATATTTTTTATTATATTTATTTATAGTTTATATAAGCTAAATTCGATTTAGCTTGTGTGCTGGAAAGTAAAAATATTCTATAAAATTTCAATCAATTTTATTGATTTTCCGTCACAGTAATGGAAAATTTGCCTATATACAATTTGAAAAGATCTCTTCAGAAATCCATTCTGAAAGGTCAAGAGGTCGGGATAATTTACAGCCATGCTCATGCCACAGTCAATTGCATCCATGAATTACTTTTCGACCAATTGTTCGAATTGAATGAGAAATGTTTGCGATAGTTGCGACGCACCAAACCCAGCAAACATTTCTTGAGCGATCGTTTCTTTGTCGCCTCTGTGACATCACTTCTTGCTGAATCCTTATTGAGCGGTTCCTGAGTGTATTCCAATGGTTCAACATATTCCGCCGATGAAAATGATTCAGTAGACTGGGATTTAATGGCTGAAATATTTTCATATATTTCACTGGAGTTCGTTGATTCTGGTGTGCTGGAGGTTGACATTTTTGTGGATTCCAAACAGTCTAGAGGTTGAGTATAATTGCTGGTGTTGTTATCCTTTGTCGCATCAATCTCACAGTATTCATTGCGTGAAAACCCAGAGCTGTCATATTCCACATTGTTTTCTTCGTTGGAACTGCTGTTGGCATAAATGCTTTCTGCTCCGGCATATTCGTATGAGATCTCCTTCTGCTCAACATTTTCCGACAATGATTCATCGTGGGGACGATCAGTGGAGCTCAGAGTAGAAGAAGTATTCACCGATTGTTGATCCAAATTCCGCAAAGCTTTGGCCAAACGTTGAGCTCTCCTTTGTTGTTTACGTTCCCGCTTCTTACATTCCATGCGAGAGATTTTCTCAATACTGTCGATGAAAAGGCACAAATCACTGGCTGAGAATTTGTTAGAATCGATGGAAACCATGTTGAAGTATTCTCCGTGTTGTTACGCTGTGTGTTGTATTTCGTTGACTGACTAGTAATGATGGCTCTGGAATGATTTCTACCATATTTATATAGTGCTGACAACAGGTAGCAGCAGACCAACAACCAGGTGCCGACGAAATGAAATCCCTGTCATGTGTTGTTCCTAAATTTACCTGATGTGTTGTTGTTGTAAATTATCGATATTTAGTCCTTTAACCCTTTCCCTTGGATAATTACTTTGGCCAGATGTTCTTTGATGTGCCTAGTCTAAGCCTCTGATGTCCTTTTCCAATGATGTTAACATTTGCCATTTCACAGATTAGGATAGAGAGTTCTGTTTTAATACTGTAAATACTAACCACCCATCCAAACCGTAGGATTTATGCAATCGAGCTGCATACAGATGGTCACGCACCATGGTGACCTTTTGTCATTTTAAGGCAAAAGTAGTTTTTACTGCTAGCGCCCTTCATAAATGTGTTACTTAACAAATTTTCTGAGAAAATCAGTTGATGTGGAATTTTAGACCAGATCACCCTCAACACCTGTTGAAATTCCATATTGTATATTCGGGTATTTCAGAGGTCTCATTTAAATTATATTCTTGTATTTAAATGATTCAGAAGGCCATGGAAAGGGTAAACATTTTATAAAAATTTCAAAATGTAGTGAAAGTTTTATTCAGTCCACATTAGGATATTGTGACAACCTCACTCTGAGACCTTTACGACCTACTCGAACAAGAGAAGGAAGAACGAACACATTTTGAGAAAGATGAAATATGATAGATCTTTGTAAAGGGAGTTTTTAAAGCTAGATAGAACTTTAAATTATAAAAAGTAGCACAAATAATTAAACGTTGATGATACTTTTTTTATTTGTTTCAGTATACTCTGACAAATCATCATGAGTAGACTCACGCTTGAACAACGCTACGAATTATCCAAAATTAACTTTGAAAATCAGGCGTCGATTCGCGCAACTTAACAACGTTGTTTTATCGCAAAATTGTGTTCAGCGATGAGGCGCATTTTTGGCCTAACGGGTTTGTTAATAAGCAAACTTGCCGCATATAGTGTGAGACCAATCCACAAGAGACCCTACAGACTCCATTATATCCAGAAAAATGCACCGTATGGTGCGGTTTTCACGCTGGTGGTATCATCGGACCGCACCATGATCAATGATTTTTTGTTTAAAACTATGGATGACATTGATCCGGAGGAGATGTGGTTTCAACGTCCAGAATGCACTTCGTCAAGAACAGCCGCGGTGCCCATATGCCCGAAATCATTTTCAAATGTTAATGTCACGTATTGATCTTTCGAATAAAAAAAATTGATTAAAATTAAATTTTTTGTGTTATTTTTTACAATTTTAAGTTCTATCGGGCTTAAAAAACAACCTATAGATAAGTAGAAGGATGGAGATTCCATGTTAGAGAAGAAGTCCAAATGACCCATGGGAACTTCCACACAAGATATGAAAAAGTAGTGAAAAAGGTAGGTAACCGAAACTGTATACCAGAAATAAAAAACCCAGAGTGAGCACGAACAATTATAACCAAGCTATTTCCAACAAGTAAAAAAGCAGTAAGTTCGGCCGGGCCGAACTTTGAATACCCTCCATCATTTGGAACGAATTAGAAAATTAAAAAAAATAAAATAAAATCTATTAAAATTTATTTTAAAATCTTTAAATTATCTAATATAGGAAGGTACCGATATATGGGGGATATACGATATTGTGGTCTATGACTGCGTGTAAAGTACTCACAAGGAACTCCTTGTGTGGATTTTCAGATAATTCCATAGGAAAAAGTGGCTAAAGTCATTAATATACCGAATATAGGGGAGTAAAGTTATATGGGGGATATACGATATTGTGGACCTATCTAGACAATTCCGTTTCAGGGGTAAAGTGCTCACAAATAACTCCGTGTTTGGATTTTCAGACAATACGATTGGTAAATGTGGCTCAAATCATCAAAATACCGAATATCGCGGGGTACCGTTATATGGGAGCTATACGTTATCGTTAACCTATATAGAGAATTCTCTGTCGGGGGGTAAAGTGCTCACAAAGAACCCCTTGTGTGCAAAGAACCCCTTGTGACCATTCCGTTAAAAAATGTGGGTAAAATCATCAAAATACCGAATATCGGGGGGTACCGTTATATGGGGGCTATACGATATCGTGGACCGATATAGCCCATCTTCGAACTTGACCTGCCTGCGGAGAGATCTGTGCAAAATTTTAGCTTCCTATCTTAATTCGTTTAGTCTGTAGCGTGATTACAATAGACGGACAGACGGACGGACGGACGGGGCTAAATCGTCTTAGAATTTTACGCTGATGAAGAATATACTCTACTTTGTTAGGTCTAAAATGATAAATAAATGATGAGTTACAAGCGGAATGACGAACTTAATATACCCTCCATACTTTTTTTGGTGGAGGGTATAAAAAGTTCTATACCACGAGAAAGTATACCACCTGAGGTAGAACAAAACGCACCACGATTTACCGTGCTGGAATTATGCCAAGCTTGCCAAAAGCTTAAAACAAAGATCGCAGCAGGACCAGATGGAATACCAAGCGAGGTAGTGGCACTTTTTGGAAACATGTGGCCTGAAACATCAAAAAATCCATGGATCAAAAACGCGTCTGTGCAGTTATCACCCTGGATATAAAAAATGCCTTCAATTCGTCTGACTGAAACATATTATCTAGTATAATGATCGAAAGTTATCTAGAAGATAGAATTCTGCGGTTTGATACCATATTAGGAGTCCAAAGCTATAAAATCTCATATACTACGAGAAAGTATACCACATGAGGTAGAACAAAACGCTCCACGATTTATCGTGGTGGAAGTACGCCAAGCTTGCCAAAAGCTTAAAACAAAGAACACAGCAGGACCAGATGGAATACCAAGCGAGGTAGTGGCACTTTTTGGAAACATGTGGCCTAAAATATCAAAAAATCCATGGATGAAAAACGCTTCTGTGCAGTTATCACCCTGAATATAAAAAATCCCTGCAATTCGGCTGACTGGAACATATTATCTAGTATAATGATCGAAAGTTATCTAAAAGATAGAATTCTGCGGTTTGATACCATATTAGGAGTCCAAAGCTATAAAATCTCATCAGCCGTACCTCAAGGCTCTATTCTTGGGACATTTCTCTGGAACCTGATGTACGACGAAAGGTGCAAAACTTATTGCATACGCAGACGATGTGGCACTATTGGTTGATCAACCCACAACACCTCTAATAGAAATAGTTGCGAATGACTTCCTCTCACGAATCTTCAGGTGGCTGACATCAAAACAGAGGCAATTATAATAACTAGGAGACGTGCTTTCGTCAATCCGAAGTTAGTGGTGGATGGACATGAGGTAAACATAAGCAAAAGTCTTAAATATCTGGGAGTATTTTTGGACTCCAAATTTTTAAACGCATTTTCACTGATTCTGTGGAAATTTTCCATTAAATTGCATGTGTTTAAACTCATTTTTCTAAAATACCATTTTTATTTTGGAAATCACTTCACAAACCTGCCATCGACATTTTAAGGTATTACCTTCAATCACCTTTAAAACACATTTTCATCATATGTTGGCCAAGAAAATTATTTTTGTTGACTCACCATAGAGTCAGGTATAATGTTGTAACTCTTCGACAGATGTTTTGCACATTTTACTAAACGAAACGAAGGACAGCTAGCATCTGCTATACATATTCGTGTCAATGCTTGTTTGCCAAACAAAAAAAAAACGTATCCTTATTGGCAACTGTCCTTTACTTGCCAAAATAGTTGTTAGGAGTCAAATCAAAATTTCCGCCTATTGTCTGCAAATGTGGCAATAAGATTTTTCATATTTTTTTATTGTAAAAATGTGTTGTAAAATATACCTATGGATAATTTGGTGGGCATAAAAGTCTTATGGGAGGTATTTAATTCATAAATGGAGGTATTAGATGTTTATATGTATGTATCTATAAACACCAATTCATCAACGACCAGACGAAATAACAAAAGCTAGAATCTTGAATTTTTCACGACGGTCAGCCTTGATCCGTGTGCGTTTGAAAGGGCTAGATTTGTGGACATTCGTTCTAAAAAGGTACGGAAAGAGCTAAAATATACTACAATTGAACACTTTTGGAGTATTGGTAATTGGGTGAACAGAGAGTGCTTGAGATCTGAAATTTGGTATTAGGGTCGCTGTTCGTGTGTAGCCTAGACATATGTCCAGAGGTGATTTTGCAAATGTGTGTGTGTTGTTCCAAAAGTAATAAGTGGTACTTAATTTGAGTTTGGTTAAAAGGAAAAAAACTGAGATCCTGAAATGTGATATGGGTGTTACAGTTGGTGTCTGTGATTGAGAGAAGATCCTGGTTTTGGATATGCGCACTATAATTGCACTAAATGATACTAAATTTGATAACGGGAGAAATTCAAGATCTGAAATACTGAGATTTGATAATAAAGGTTACTGTAGGTACCTGAGGTTGAGATATGGAGATTGTTTTGAAAATACGTAATACTTGGTATTGGGTGAAATAATAGAGATATAATCCCCAAATTTGATATTGAGGTCTTTGTTGACATCTTGTTTTTGTTTTGCAAATGCGAACACTTGTTCGAAAATTACTAAATTGTACTAATTGTCTATCATTGTTAATGTTTAGGATGGATAGATGTAGATTGTTTTGGATATGCGTACGAACTGTTACTAAATTTTGGTATTATATAAAGGCATAGAGCCGAAATCCTGAAATTTGATATTGTTCGTTCCTAGGATTTAAATATGGACACTCTGAAATAGTTTAAGCAGAAACGTTAAGATTTGTCGGGCCAAAATATTAATACCCTCCCTCTTTAGGTAAAGAAAACATTTTTGTATAAGAGTATCGGAATTCAAATGTGTTTCACAAAACCATAAAGTGGGTGAGGACGTTGTATGGGGGCTATACCAAAACGGGAACCTCTATAGACAATTTTATACTTCAAGGATTGTCATCTGCAAAATCTTCCTCAATACAATTTCGTGGGTATCAAAATACTGAATTTCGGGGGGTATCGTTATATGTGCGCCATGGGAAAACGTGGACCTAAATATTCAATGTTCTGCCACCAGAGCTAGAAACCATTATGAACTACAAGTACCAATTTTTACACAAATCCGTGGAAAAATGTGGCAAAAATTATCAAAATACTGAATATCCAGAGGTACAGTTATATGGGGGCTATACAAAAACGGTGCTAGGTGGGAGAGCGGGACCGGGACTTTTTTATTGAAGAACCAAATACCGTAATCTCTTTCCGCTTGCCCGATCACAATACGATCCTGCAAGCGAGGGTCCGGGCGATTGCATAGTGTCTTAACTGGCTCAATGCTAACACGAGACCGGCTACCGTAAACGTTCGAAAAAAAAAAACTTTAGTTTAGAGCGCACAACAGGCCTGTACTGGCTTAAGTGTATGGCCATCAGGGCACGCGACGAATTGTTTCGCCCCTCTTTTCAACCTAAACTAACCTATACAATAACGTGGACCGATATATCTGATTTTCAATACCATAACGCACACTTTTGTGCCAAATTTTCAAGCTCTTCTTCAAATAGTGTGGCCTGTATCGTGATTTCAACAGACAGATGGACAGACAGACGAACATCGTTAAATCGACTTAGAATTTCAGGATGATTATGAATATATATGTGCTTGATGGGGTCTACGACGAACATTTAGGGATTTAGGGAAACGGAATGACAAAGTTAATATACCCTCCGTTTCAAGGTGGTGGGTATAAGAATTGGGTGGACTCAGATTGTGATTTTTTGAATTTGGCAGCTTAGTTAGAGAAAATTGTATAATGTTTGTACAAACAATTTCATTTTGCAAATATTCTATATTAAGAAATTATTTGTGAATTCGTTCTTAATTAATAAATACGTTCACTTCTTTCAAATTGCATTAGAAACACACGGCGATGTTACTCTCGGTCTTTATATATATAAAACTTAAAGAGTTATTCTTACAATTTTTCACCAAGTTTATTCTTTCGGCTTTTATTTTACCCTGTCTTTTGAATAAAACATGATTTCCAATGTATCAACAATTTGTCATTTTCATCCAAAGAAAAGTTTCGATTCTCAAAGGATATGCATGTCTTCAAATTTGATTGATTTATTGTCTCGACATGACGACAATAAAAGAAAGATGTGCCTCGTTGTATGGATAAATATCTGCGTATGTAAAGGCAGTCATCCGCCTATGGCAATGACAAAACATTATTACCCCTAATTTTGTCACAAAAACACACACACTCACAAAGAGAACATCATCAATTGCCGGAGATGAGATGGAAATAAATTCAAAGACAGCTAGAATGACGTACAAAACATTATTTAAATAAGCAAAGAATTGTTATCGATTATCTTACGAGGATCTATCTATCAAGAGGAAGGAGAATCATAGATTTTTTTATTGTCGGCTAAATAATACGCTACACCACCGTCGTAGGCAGGGGACCGGTTCCATCCGGTGGATGGGGGCCCATCCGAAATGTTTTTCAAAGACATTTCTAGCTACGTGTGAAATATAAAACGTTGAGGCAAAGTTTTCTACACCTAAAACTATTTTGACTAGCATATATGTTGATAGGATATGAAAATACAAACATTTATATTAGATCGACGCAAAGTTTAGCAGCAGACAAAAATTGATGATACCCTATACCACTATTCTCGAATGTAACATATATTCCTCATTTTTACTTTTTTTTTTAATTTTATTGAATGAAAGCAAAAAATATCGGAAATAGCATCAGATTTTAGAATAAGTTTAGATTTGTTCGAATTGGTCACCTTTGGCACGAATCATGGCCTTCAAACGGCCAATGAAACCGTCACATACTGCCCGAATGTTGCTCTGCAGTACTTTGGCCCATTTCCCGCTAAGCGCTTGCTTGAGGTGATCGATACTTTGGTATTTTTTAGTGCCAACCTTGCTTTCCAAAATACTCCAGACACAATAGTCCAGCGAATTGGTATCCGTAGATTTTTCGCTATAATACTGAGAAATTATTCTGATGTCACGATCGATTAATACGAGCGGAGAGGGACCATCGGCTGTTATGGCGGCCCACACCATCACCATAGCCGGCGTTTAAATTCTGGTGTCCATTTCTGGAGTTCATTCTTCAATATTTGCCGAATGGAGTATTGCGATATGTTTAGCTTCGCTTCTTTACTTTTCGGACCGTTTCTGTTGATGTTGCTGTTTTCTTCCGTCCACTTCCTTGACGTCGGGCTACGCTACCAGTATCATTACGAGTACGATTTATTCACATTTAAATGCTGGAGTGCTCTAAAGATAGCCACTTGCGGTTGTGTCGGACGAGTTGCTTAGAAATGACAGCAGTCTGAAGTTGGTTGCAGTTTTTTCATCTCACCCTGTATATATGGGAGCTATAGCTGATTCCCTCCAAACTGAACTGTTTCTCTCCAAATTTCTAGGAAGAATTCAGTCGGAATTTTCCAAATTCAGCCCAATTGGTCTGATATTAACCATTTGCTGTACAAAAAATGTAAAATCGAATAAAGATATATATGGGAGCTATATCCAAATCTGAACCGATATTGACAAAATTTTAAACACTTATTTCTGAGTTGTATCTGACATCTGAAACCAAAGATAGTTGTTGTGGATGGCATATTACGCACGTGAGGGACTTAAATCCCAAATCGGATGAAACATTTATATAGGAAATATAGCTATAACTGAACGGATTTTCACCAAATTAGATGTACTTGCATCTAGACTAAAATCCGTCGGATGTGCCAAAATTCAGGTTATTTGGATTAATATTGGTCATTTGGTGCACAATTAACCCGAAATAGGTTAAAGATAAATATGTGAGCTATATCTAAATTTGAACCGATTCTCACCAATTTCAAAAGGATTCGTCCTTGAGCCAAACAAAAATTGTTTCATCTCGATCGGATTATAAATGCGACCTGCATTTTCTTCACAAAAATTCGTAGACAGACGGACAGACGGAATGATATGCATAAATCGACTCAGAAAGTGATTCTATGAAGATCCTCAAGAGTAACTGTGGGTCTATCACGCTTCCTTCTCCATGTTACAAACAAATGCACAAAGACATAATACCCTTACCACTATGTGGTGTAGGGTATAAAGAGCGGATTATTGGATAATATTTATAGGGTTAAATGTGGATTCACAAAGGGAATGACTTTAATCCTGAAATGTGCCTCTGAATTATAATTTTGTTTGCAGTTTGATAAAGATTAGAAAATTTAATTTTCATCAGGTTTATCCATTTTTAGCTTGGACTAAGAGTTTTAAAAAAAATTTTGAACAATCCCATCCACTTAGCATTTCAAAATAATATATGTTTAATGAAGCCATTAAAACTTTTCTTGATAATTACATTTTCGTTTGTAATAAAAATCATCTTTTTTTCATCCACCTCCTTTCAAACAATGCCTAACCTTAGATTTCTGCTGAAAATAAATGCCATATTCCAAAGATTATTTACCACAATAAACCATTGTGTCCAGGTTTCATTAAAAATGATTATATTTCCTTATGATTTGTTACAGTTGTCAGTTGTTATTGTTGTATTGAGTTGATGTTTAATGTTCGTCACTACCTTAACCTCAACCTTCGGCAAATATTTTGTCTTGAGTTCTTTCATTATGCGGGGGGAGGGGTTAAAATTTCCGTTTTTCTGAATGCACGGAGAACACTTAATGGCGCAATGAAAAGAAATGATAAATTTCGATGACATTAAATTTTTATATTTGTTCCTTTTATTACTTTTTGACACATATTTGATGGAATGACGACCACATCAAAAATGGAACTCAATTGTTCAAGCAACCAACAACTGACATTTATTTTATGTTCCCCACACCTCACTTAATAACACAAAAGAAAAGAAAAAACACAGGAAAATTATTACTTTTTATATGAAAAACTCTTGGCAGTGTCATATTTTATGGTGGCCACCAAAGTGGAGCAAAGAAGCCACAAGAAACGATAAAGAAGAAGGTCCGCAACATCTGTTGTTTGATGGATAAAAAAAGTGGCAAGGACACTCCTTGGCTTATTGATCGCTTTATGTCAGCCACACATCCTTGCGAGTCCACCTCTCTTCGCTTCAATCGCTTTATTGCAATGTGATTTTTCAATGTTTTATTGCGACAATTTTGGCCAGTTTCGGTTTGCCTTTGGCCAACAATCGTGAACGTACAACGGTGGTGAGATGTGCCTCCGTAACACAAGAGGTGTGGGGACGACGACAATAACGCGTCTGCTGGTGTTGGGGCTGTGGTGGTTGGCGACCCATTTTCACATCTGCCGACTGACATGTTTGGCGTTGATCCAAATCGATACGTTCCACTCGGTCAACTCGCATACTGCTCGGCCTCTTGGCCAAATAATCGTTGACATGGGTGTTAATGCCGTTGGCAATGTTAAGGCTCATTAAACGTTCCTCCAATTCCCTTTTCAGTCGGTCGTTTTCTTCTTCCAAGCCCCGCTTGCGCTGTGTCAGACAAACCAGATCGATTTTAACATTGTTAACACGCCGCCAGAAATCTTCCATCAATTGCCAGTTGCAAAAATTATCCTAGATGTTTTTTTTTTTTTTTTTTTTTGGAAATAAACAAATAATTTGTTGTATTATGTAAAAGGAATAAAATAATGCTTAACTTACTGACTTCAGCTCCTCTGGTACTTGTGAATATTCCTCAGCTTCATTTTCAAACATTATCTTGCTAATGGGCGGCAAACCCATGGGTAAAACTTTCTCCTTTTCGGTTTCGAATTTACGACAAACAGCCACCAATTGTAGCAGAGTGTTGCCTTTTTCGAAGATATTTTTTAAGTTCTGAAATGAAAAAAAAAACTGACTATGAAAAAAAAAACAGTAAAGAAAGCCTTAAAGTCTGGCGGGGCCGACTTGTGATACCCTACACCACTTTGCTAATTTAGTAGAGCTCCACATAACAATTAAACGTTTTTATGGGAAAGTTCAATTATACACGTTATGATTATAAGTATAATTTAAAGTTCAAAGGACTAAATATGCTTGTATTGCCCATTTGGTGCACAATTAATTTGAAATCGGATAAAGATATATATGGGAGCTGAACCGATATCGATAAAATTTGGTAAAGATATTTCTGAGCTGTATTTGATATATTTCCCTGTGAATGAGAAGAGAAAACCAACCGAACGGTTTGGCTGTAGATTCAATTCTAATTTTATTTAAGGAATATGTTTCTTACGTACTACTGAAACTAATCTAACTTAACCTAGTCGCAGCCACACAATTGTTCTTATCTATTCTAATATTGAATGGAGAACATTGCAGGGCTGCTTTACATTTCATTCAAGTGATCTTGTGCATCTACTGAGCGCATCGATATCTGTGCGTGTGGGTCATAACCTTTATTATCTGACACATTATCGTATGCGTCAGCGCACAAGATCACCGAATTCTTCACATGTGATATTTTATGGCGGCTGGGAAATATTTAATTTTAGAAGATTTATTTTTTATTGCTGAATTTTCCCAGCGCCTTAATCGCACTCAAAAGTATGTACAAAGTATTTTGTACATTCTCCCGGGCGGCTTAAATGTGCATGTTTATAGTGGACTGTATTTTTTATAAAGTTAACAAATGGATAATATGGAATATTTAAATATAAAGATATGAAAGATTTGAAAAGAAAATTTATGCGTAACTATCTATATATGTTGAAATAATATCAGGTAACCGCTTCCAGGAAACGACTCCAACGTTTCATCCAGCCTCTCTTGCCGATACCACCACCTTTATCTGCCGGCTTCATTTTCCATGCTGCCGAATTAGTAGTCCATCGCTGCAGACCGTCATCACCCATGTAGCAAATGATTGCCGTCGGCTTTATTGTAAGCTCCGATTCGTCGTCTTCTGTTTTCACGGCCCTTGATGATTTGCTATGGATTTCGCTAAGACCTTCAGGAACCGGAACCAGAGAATTTTGTTTGGCTTTTCCCACTTCTTCGATAAATTCATTTCCATACTCGTTGGAATACTCTTCAGGAACCGGAACCAGAGAATTTTGTTTGTCTTTTCTCATTTCTTCGATTAATTCTTTCCCATATTCGTTGGAAATGATGTGACCTTCTGTGCTTATCGCCTTCATTTCTTTTTCCTTTTCTCCAATATCATTATGTTTTTCGGGTTCTTCATTGGTCAGGGCGGAATTTTCTTCTTCTTCTTCTTTCCGTTCCTCAAAATGAGGACTTGCCGGCGGGAAAAAATTTCCAGAATTACCTTCCAAGACTGGAATCTGTTTTCGTTCAACAGCATTATGTCCCTCTCTTGCACTTGCTAGTTGTGTGGACAGGTCATCTTTTCCAGCTTCGACGACTTGCCTTTCCTTTTGTTCCTTGTCCCCTTTTTGATTGTTGCTGGATTGCTGCGATAGGAACATCTGCTCAATTTCTTCCATAATCGACTTAATTTTCTCCTGGTGCTGCTGGATAATCACATTCTGGAACGCCCGAAACTCTCGTACCATTTTTTCCATATCGAACTCGGATATATTCAATGCGTCTCCTGACGCTGTTGTATTTTCTCGTTCCTCTTCTTGGAACTTTTGATTTTGGAACTCCTTTTCCATTTTTTGCTTTTATATATATATATATATATATATATTTTTTTTTTGTATATTTTGCTTCTTCGTTTTTATACCCTACACCACATAGTGGTAAGGGTATTATGTCTTTGTGCATTTGTTTGTAACATGGAGAAGGAAACGAGTTAGACCCATAGTTACTTTTGAGAACCTTCATAGAATCACTTTCTGAGTCGATTTATGCATGTCCGTCCGTCTGTCCATGTATTCTTGTGAACAAAATGCAGGTCGCATTTATTATCCGATTGAGATGAAATTTTCCAAACAATATTTTTTTGGCCCAAGGACGAACCCTATTGAAATTGGTGAGAATCGGATCAAATTTAGATATAGCTCCCATATATATCTTCATCCGATTTCGGGTTAAATGTGCACCAAATGTCCACTATCAGTCCAAATTACCTGAATTTTGGCACACCCAACCGAGTTCGGCCTAGAAGCAAGTATATCAAATTTGGAGAAAATCGGTTCAGATATAGCTATAGCTCCCATATATATCTTTAATCCGATTTGATCTTTAAGTCCCTAACATTCCTACTATGCACTCCACAACCGTGATATTTGGTACCAGGTATTAGATGGAGCACAGAAATAGCTGTTTTAAATTTTATCGAAATCGGTTCAGATTTGGATATAGCTCCCATATATATCTTCATCCGATTTCGGGTTAATTGACCAACAAATGGCCAATATCAGCCCAAATGGCCCGAATTTTGGCACATGTGACCGAGATTAGCCTTAAAGCAAATACAACAAATTTGGAGAAAATCGGTTCAGGAACAGCTATAGCTCCCATATATATGTTTTATCCGATTTGGTTTAAACCTCTCACATTCGTAATATGCACTCCACAAGAATGATATTTGGTACCAGATATAAGATACAGCCCAGAAATAGCTGTTTGTAATTTTATCGAAATCGGTTCAGATTTGGATATAGCTCCCATATATATCTTCATCCGATTTCGGGTTAATTGGGCACCAAATGGCCGATATAAGTCCAAATGGACTGAATTTTAGTACATCGGACCAAATTCAGCCTAAAAGCAAGTATATCAAATTTAGTGAAAATCGGTTCAGATATAGATATAGCAACCATATATATGTTTCATCCGATTTAGTGTTTTAGTCCCATACATTCGTAATATTCACTCCACAACCGCGATATTTGGTACCAGGTATTAGATGGAGCGCAGGAATAGCTGTTTTAAATTTTATCGAAATCGGTTCAGATTTGAATATAGCTCCCATATATATCTTCATCCGATTTAGGGTTAAGTGTGCACTAAATGGTCAATATCAGCCCAAATCACCTGAATTTTCGTACATAAGACCGAATTCAGTCTAGAAGCTAATACGTAAAATTTGGAGAAATTAGATAGATTTTGATTTTGTACCAAATATCTCATAGAGCTCTGAAATGCACTGTATAAACCTTTTTACGAGAGCTCTACTAAATATGCATAGTGGTGTAGGGTATCATATAGTCGGCCCCGCCCGACTTTTGAGCTTTCCTTACTGGTTTTTTACTGCTTTTATTTCATTTATTTATTATTATTATTTTTTTTTAATTTACTTCTTTTTAATTGGGACTTTTGATGTCCTCTTTTCAAAATTGCATGTTTTTTTTTCTTTTTGGGACTTTATTGTCCTCATTTAGTTATTATTTTTTTTTTTTTTTAATTTGCCCCGTGGGTCTTTTTTGTTTTTTTTTTTTTTCTTGCTCCTATGGCGTATTTTGTAATTTTTGCCCGTTGGGTCTTTTTTTTATTTTTGCCTTTATGGTTTTTTTTTTTATTTTTGCACTATGGCTTTTTCATATAATTTTGTCCCTTCGACTATCTTTTAAAATGCCCTACGGTCTTACATTTAAAATGTCTCAGCGGACTTTTTGGTAGCAGTTCTCCTCCTTTTTGAAGAACAGCTACTTCTTTTTTGGCTTTTCTGGTGGGGGATAACTCAAATCAATTTTATTTTAGGTCGTCGATTCTTTATTTTTCGAAGGACCAATGAAAAAGGCGAGAAAAGAAAGAACCTTATTCTTTGGATGTAGTTTCAATTCTAATTTTATTTAAGGAATATGTTTCTTACGTACTACTGAAACTAATCTAACTTAACCTAGTCGCAGCCACACAATTGTTCTTATCTATTCTAATATTGAATGGAGAACATTGCAGGGCTGCTTTACATTTCATTCAAGTGATCTTGTGCATCTACTGAGCGCATCGATATCTGTGCGTGTGGGTCATAACCTTTATTATCTGACACATTATCGTATGCGTCAGCGCACAAGATCACCGAATTCTTCACATGTGATATTTTATGGCGGCTGGGAAATATTTAATTTTAGAAGATTTATTTTTTATTGCTGAATTTTCCCAGCGCCTTAATCGCACTCAAAAGTATGTACAATGTATTTTGTACACCCTGAATATCGTTGTTACGAAGTGCATATTACGGCTGTGGGTAACAAATGCAACAAATCGGATGAACAATATATATGGAAGCTATAGCTGTATCTGAACCGATCTTGACCAAATTTGGCATACTAGCTTCTAGACTTAATTTGGTCGTATGTGCCAAATTCCATACTATTTGGGCAAATATTAGACGTTTGGTGCACAATAAAAGGCAAATAGGACGAAGTTATATGTGGAAGTTATATCCAAATCTGAACGGATCTCGATAAAATTAAGCAAAGGTATTTCTGAGCTGCATTTGATATATTTCTCCAAATATTGTTGTTACAGAGTGCATATTACGGCTGCGGAGGACAAAAATAACATATCGGCTGAACTATATATATGGGAGCTATAGCCATATCTGAACCGATTTCGATCAAATTTGGCACACTTATTTTCAGGCCTAATTTGGTTGTATGTGCAAAATTCCATACTATTCGGGCTGATATTACACGTTTGGTGCACAATAAAATGCAAATCGAACGAAGATATATATGGGAACTACATCTAAATTTTTGCCGATTATCTCCACATCTTTCAATAGGGTTCATCCTTTGGGCAAACAAATGTTGTTTGGAAAATTTCATGTCAATCGGATAATAAATGCGACCTGCATTTTGTTCACAAGAATACATGGACGGACGGACGGACGGACTGACATGCATAAATCAACTCAGAAAGTGATTCTATGGAGATTCTCCAAATTAACTATGGGTCTATCTCGCTTCCTTCTCCATGTTACAAACAAATGCACAAAGACATAATACCCCTACCACTATGTGGTGTAGGGTATAAAAATAGAAACAAACAAGTAAAACGACATTCGGGCGGACCGAACTTTTAATACCCCCCTACTTTTGGGTAAATAAGACATTTTTAAGTATCTGAATTCACTCGCGAATATCCGGTGGTACCATTATGTGAGGGCGTAGACCTATGCATATTATTTTTCGCCGCAGGAGTTAGGACCCTTTACGAACTAAAACTGAGAAATTTTTGGACAAATCCGTGGAAAAATGTGTCGAAAATCATCAAAATACCGAAAATCAGGCGGTACCGTTATATGGCGGCTATTCCAAAACGTGTATCGATGTATCTTATTTTCAATACCAAACATACAAATTGTTCTGCCATTGTTGATGGTATACGTCAAATAATGTCGGCTGTATCGTGATTTATACAGACAGCCAGACAGACATACAGACGGATGTCCTTAAATCGAATAATAATATACTTTACGGGGTCTATGACGAATCTCTTGGGATGTTTCAAACGGATTGGCAAAATATAAGGCTTAGCAAATCGAAACAACACGAAACGAATATACTTCTTCAAGTTTTTATACCCTCATTCTGTTTGCAACACCTCGAAATATTCGTTGGAAACGCCAAAAAGTATATATGTTCCTGATCAGAATAAAATTATAAGGCAATTTAGATATATCCGTCTGTCTTTTGAAATCACGATAAAGTCAACATTATTTAATATAGGGCTTGGTAATTTAGGTTATTTCTTATTTATACCCTACAAAACTATGTGTTGGGGGTATTATAAGTTTGATTGGGCCAAAAATTATGTAACACCTCGAAATATTGGTTTCCCACATAGGAAAGTATATATGGATCTTCCTATTTCGCTGAGGTGAGTCGATCTAGCTATGTATCTCCGTCCGTTCGTCTGTCCATGTTAATTTGTAATCACTGTACAGGTCGCAATTATAGCCCGATCTTCACGAAATGTAGCATGAATGTGGGGATAGGGAGAGAATAGAAGCCTATTGTTTTTGGAGATGATTGCATAATATTCAGAGGTTGAAAGGTCGCAATTATGGGCCAATCGACGCGGAAGTTTGCATGGGCCTAGAGTTTAAGGCTGGGCGGAAGCCTTTCAAGTTTGGTCATCGGGTAATATTTAGTGAGTGAAATAGACAATAACATTTGTGTTAAATATTCAAGTCAAATTTTCCATTAAGTCGCCAATATTTTTAATACCGTCGAAATCACAAATAGATGAAAAGGTCAATTCTGACCATTACGTTGATACCGATAATAAATATCTCATATATATATATATATATATATATATATATATATATATATATATATATATATATTGAAGAATAAACAATGTGTTTATACAAAGGGAAGGAGTGTTAGCTAAAATGTAGAAATTTTGTCAATTCAGAATGCCCTCATGACATAAAAGAATAAAATCTAGAAAAAGCATAAAAAGAAGCCAATACTGATGTTGCTATAGATTTTGTGATTTTTTTTTTTTTATTTTTTATCGCATGCGATGTTTTCAGTTTGACTTATTATATTGAAGTGTACATTTTGGCATATTTTTTACCCTATAACACAGGTTAGGGTTATTATACATAATTATCGTCCGATCCTCACGAAAATTTCCACAAGGGTAGGGATAGTTTCAGAAGGGCTACATCTATTGTTATTTTTTAAAGATGCCCACAATATGAAATGGACCAACAGCTAAAAATGTTCCGGATTTTGCAGCCGTTATAAAGGTCACAAATAAAAACCAAATCTCGCATGAAGTTTCAGTTTAGGACAGTGGTTAGAATGGACCACTACTTTTCTGTAAAAAATACCAACATTTCCATACTACCGAAACGCTGAAAATAACATACAGGTGAAATCCAAAATATACGAAATGCGAACTTCTGGCTTTTTATACCCTACAACACTATGTGTTGGGTGTATTATAAGTTTAATTGGGCCAGAATTTATGTAACACCTCGAAATATTGGTTTCCCATGTAGGAAAGTATATATGGATCTTCCTAGCTCGCCGAGCTGAGTCGATCTAGCTATGTATGTCCGTCCGTCTGTCCGTCTGTCCATGTTAATTTGTAATCACGCTACAGGTCGCAATTATGGCCTGATCCTTATGAAATTTTGCACGAAGATGGTGTTAGGGTCAGAATAGAAGCCTATTTCTTTTGGAGATGATCGCCAAATGTTTAGGGGTTGAAATGGACCAAAAACTGAAAAAATGTCGGATTTTGCAGTAGCTATACAGGTCGCAATTATAGACCAATCGATGTATGTAGCTAGAGTTTAGGGCGGGGAAGAAGCTTACCAATTTGGGTGGTCATCGGATAATATTTAGCGGGTAAAATAGACCATATCTTTTGTGTTGAAAAAATTAAAAAATTTTCATTAAATCGTGAATTTTTGAAATCCCGGCGAAATCACAAAGTCATGACAAGGTTACTTCTGACCTTTACATTGATGTTAACATCCAACAAATCGGATATATAGCAAAATATGTGCGATATATATGTCTATCAAAGAAGATATGCTTGAAAGATCTCTTATATGTCTAGAACGGCTGAACTGATTTCGACAGTTCTCATTAATCCAGAATGGCCTCTTGGCAGGAAAGAAAAAACGTCTAAAAAAATCTCATAAAAATATCTCTCTAAAGATGAAAATATTGGTTTTGTAACATTTTCTCATATTTTTTCAATTTTGTCATATTTTTTTTTTGCATATTTTCATTTTGAATTAAACAGTTGGTAATATTTTTACAGCTAACAAAACTAAGTAGTTAGGATATCAGGATATCATATACAGATCGCATTTATGGCCCGATCCTTACGAAATTTTGCATGGGGTAATATGAGGGTCAGAATAGATGCCTACTTTTTTGGAGATGATCGCTATATATTTAGGGGTTGAAATGGACCAAAAAACTGCAAAATTGTCAGCAGGTCGTAATTATCGCCCGATCCTCATGCACATTTGAATGGGAGTTACCGCACATTGCAAAAGCCAAGCAGCTTAGGATGGCCATCCAAAAAGTATTCAATGTGTGAAATAGTTTGCCTACTTTTGTAGACTAAATACGAAAATGTCCATTCCAGGGACTTTTTGGAGAATTCACAAATACAGGAAAGACGCACTTCTGACTATTTCGTTAGCGCTGATTTCGTTGAAGAATATAGTCAAATGTCTGTATCTCATATAGATGCGTTTCAGTCAAAAACCAATAATAAATGTTAATCTTTTGCCACTTCTGAGAGATTATAGGTCTTTGGGAAATATTGGTTCCAGATCTAGGAAGACCATTTACGTGCAACATCTACCAATAAATTGGAAATGAGCAAATTAGTTAAAGTTGCTATTATTCGAAAATTAGAGAACGAAACCTGATGGTTTTCTTTTATTATTTGTCACAATATCTTGTGGAGTTCTTTCGAGTATCTCGCCTATATAAAATGTATGGTTTATTATAGTGTTGTAGAGTATTCAACGGTCGGCCCCGCTCGCTTGTTTATGCTGATTTCGTTGACGAATATAGAAAAATATCGTAGATAAGCAAATCGTAAATTATATAGGGTTTCAAATGAACCAAAAACAGAAAATTTTTTCTGATCAATCAATTGAAACCAATCGACGCAGAATTTTGCATGAGAACATAGTTAAGAACAGGGAAGAAGTCTTGCATTTTGGATGACCATTGGATTATATTTAGCTGTAAAATGGACAATAACCACTAACAGCACGACGGAGTGCGTAAATATTGGGCAAATATTCCTGGTCAAAAAGCTAAGGGTAATATCTGGGCAGTACTTTATGACATAATGTCAAAAGTGAAACTTTCCAAGATGGTTGTGGACATCAAGGGGCTTCTAACATATTGTAGTGTTGCAGGGGTATCACATGACCGGCCACCCACCACTGTAGCCTAGCTTACTTGTTTTATAAAACAATTTAATATTCTAAGTTAACAAAGTGCGGCCCGGCTGAACTTATAACCTCTTTTACTTGTTATACCGTTTACCATAGTATGAATGGAACAGAAAGTTCGTCATTCCGTTTGGAACACCTCGAAATATACATTTTAGACCCTACAAAGTACATATATTCTTAATCAGCTCAAAATTCGATGTCGATTTTACGATGTCCGTTCGTCTGTCTGTCCGATCAGCATAAAATTCTCTGTCGATTTAATGGTGTCAGTACGTCTGTCCGTCTGTGGAAATCCCTCTAGCTTCCGAGCGAATTGAAGTAGGTTGATACAATTTTACTCAGATGTGTGTTTGGTCTGCAGGACTTTTGGCATTGGCATTAAGCTAACAATATGGATTTGAATGAACAAATGGAGCTGAAAATTTTGCACTAAAAAGTTCGAAAAATCTAAATTTGCATTAAGGTTACGTTTTAAAAAATAGGGTTAATATATGGATAAGGATTCTGAAAAACGTACCAACAAGTACGACATTTTGGTATATGAGGAAGGGATATTTGAAATTTTGAATGAAGGCATTTGATGTTGTGTGCGGATTGGATAAGGAACCAAATGTCATATGAGAATTAACAAGTAAAAGAACATTAAGTTCGGCCGGGCCAAACTTTTAATACCCTCCACCTTAGGGTAAAGGAAACATTAGAAGAATTGTGGCAAAAACCACTAAAATGCCGAATATCGGGAGGTATCGTTATATGGGGGCTATACCAAATCGTGGACCTACACATGCAAAGTTTCGCCAACGGAGCTAGAACCCATTATGACATACAAATACCAATTTTCAGACAAATACGTGAAAAAAAATGTGCCAAAAATCATTAAATTGCAGAATATTGTTAGGTACCGTTATATGGGGGCTATACCAAAACGTGGACCCATACATACAACGTTTCGCCACACGAACTAGGACCCATTATGACTCACAAATACCTATTTTTAGACAAATCAGTGAAAAAAATGTGGCAAAAACCATCAAAATACCGAATATCGGGAGGTACCGTTATATGGGGGCTATACCGAATCATGGACCCATACATGCAATGTTTCGCCACTGGAGCTGGAACCCATTATGACCAACAAATTCCAATTTTTAGACAAATTCGTTAAAAAAAATGTGGCAAAAATAATCAAAATACCGAATATCGGGAGGTACCTTTATATGGGGGCCATACGTGAACTTATACATGCAATGTTTTGCCACACGTACAGGGACCCGTTATGACCTACAAATACCAATTTTCAGACAAATCCGTGAAAAAATGTGGCATAAATCATCAAAATACCGAATATCGGGAGGTACCGTTATATGGGGACTATACCAGAACGTGGACCGATATATATCATAGACACAATGCCAATTGCTCTGCTAAATTTTGGCGCTCTACGTTAAATAATGTGGGCTGTATCGTGATTTCAACAGACAGACAGACGGACATCGTTAGATCGACTTAGAATTTTATGCTGATTATGGGGTCTACGACGAATATTTAAGGATGTTACAAACGGAATGAAAAAGTTAATATACCCTCCTTTCCAAGGTGGAGGGTATAAAAATAATGTATAAAAGTCAAGTAAGAAATTTGGTATGAAAACATTTAAGTAAAACTTTATCAGCCTACTTCATTTTGTTTTGAAGCTAGAGTGATTTCCACAGATGGACGGAAATCGCAAAATCGACATAGAATTTTATTTTGAGTCGTTACAAACGGAATGACAAACTTAATATACCCTCCATACTATGGTGGAGAGGCAGGTACCAGAAGCGTTAGGTCGATATCTATCATCTTCACGCCATATCTTTTATTAAAAGAAATATAGAGATGAGTGAAACTTGAAGAGAATCGGATGTTTATTCGCATTTTATGAGCTTTTCGTTATTCAAAATTTCGACCCCTTTGTGGCGGATGTACCAGATAGTGTGGACCGATATATCCTATCTTCAAACCACAACTTGTGTCATCAAAACTGTTTGAATATGTGAAATTTGCTGAGAATCTGAAGCTTATATCCCACATTGTAAAAGATAAAATTATTCAAAATGTTGGCCCATTTTGGTAAAAGGTATCAGAAGGAGTGGTCCGAAATTATATATCTTCACAGCTAGTTTTGTGTTGACAGAAATATTGGAATATACCAAGTTAAAAAAAATCGGATGCTCATTTCCCATTTTATGATCGTTTTGTTTTTGAAAATTCTGACTGATTCTGATGGGTCTGATGTATTCCATCTTCATACCAGTAGAAATATTGGGATTATCATCAACATATAAAAAAAACTCTCCCATTTTACTCACCTTCACCGCTTGATAACTTTCCACACTGATCGTTTTGAATTTCTCCTGATTCCCCTGCAATTCAGCATCGATTCTTTCCTTTAGTTCCGCATGTTTCTTCATCATGTATTCTTTGAGATCTTTTAAATGTTTCAACTTCACTTCGCTTTTATCTTCAGCATCGGCCACGGTAAGTTTCAAAGCGGCCAACTGATTGCTGGCCTTTTCTATCTCATAGCAATATTCTCGAGTTTGATTTGTATATTCTTCATCTTTTTCTTTCAGATCCATATAATCAGCATAGAATCCTTCGGTATGCTGAACATATTCAGCTAATGCCTGTTGGTATTCTTTCCATAGTTTTTCGAGTTTTTGTTCGCCCTTTTCGGTGATTTCTTCAATACGTAGCTGCATCTGTAAAGGAAGGGGTTTTCTAGATAAATGTTTTGAAAAAAAAAATGCCACCCATGCTATAGATAAAAGGTCTTCAAAAGCTTTCTTTTGAAAAAGAAAAAAGTTAGAAATTTTAAATAAAGTATTTGCAAGCAGGTTGGCCCCCTCCGGAATGGCTATTTTTATAAATTCTTTGCTAATTTTTAAAAGAAAATTTATTGTTTGCCAGATGGGCCGCCCTTGAGCTATTTTCGAAATGGGGTTTTGATTACGTCCCTGTTTACCAGGTTATCTACTGCCAGAATGCCTTTAATAGGTTGTCTGTAAGAACAACAACTTTAACAGATCCCCAATAGGCTAAAGGACTAGGTTTCTATAGTAGGTTCCTTACCGTTGCCTTGATATCATCCAATTTCTCCAGATATCTCTCGTGGGCCTCATTGCGCTGATTCTCATTTTTCTCTTCCAGCTGATAGTAGACATTCTCCAGTTGTTCCTGGGCGCGCTCCCGTAAATTTTGCATTTTACTGAAATCCTCATTAAATTGTTCGAGCATTGTTTGCCTCTCGCGCTCATAGTTCTCCTTGAAGAAAACCAAGCGTTGTTCTTGGATATCTGTAAATGGCAAACAGCAATATTGGAACAGAAATCTTCCATCTCTTTCACTCACTCATAAAATGATGCAACATTTCCATGTGGGTTTGGGAACTTGTATCATGTTGACCATGGGCCACTTCTAAGTCGTGCAGCAATCGCTGTATGACACCGTCCTTGTGATCCAACATGTCCTTGCTGTATTTTTCCATGTCAATAATTTCTTTGCGCAACTCCTGACATTTGACCTGTCTCAAAATGGAACGCCACTCTTGATTGATTTTGGCCATATTCAGGCGGCTGAAAGCCTCCTCCCGTTTTAGTTTATTCTGCGAAAGTCAAAAGGACCGTAGTAATAATTTAAAGATGTGACATTCCCAAAGGAAAAATTACCTTCATATACATGGAAATCAGTTGCATTTTTCGGCGACGGGCCTCTTCCTCAATATCAGCCCGTAGCTGGAGATATCTTGCCCTTTCCTCTTCGGACATTTTTGCCAATTTATTTCCTTTACCTTTCTTACCCATTTTTGAGGAATTTTGGGGATTCTAAGTAATTTTCAATTTAAAAAAATTTTAAAATTTCCACTTAAACAAGTCACAGGATATTCAAGGAAAAGGATGTGACCCGAAGTTCGACGTAGCTGGTTGGAGTATGAAATTTATGTTTTCCCTTTTGCATTGTTTGGAGTCCATAACTTGGTTGCCGGTTTACCCCCATCACACGGTTGGTTACGTTGACAACCGGTATGGGCTGCGTTCGTAGTTAATTTATGAAGGTAAACAGCGGCAACAACTTGAAAAGCAGGCTGCCAGGATATATGAAGCCTATTGAAGCGTAGAGAGCGTGTAGAATCTATGTGCCCTGGTTGGTGTGTGTTTGTGTGTGTCTGATATATGTTTGCATATGACATGTTATCGTATCATTTGATACTTCTCAACTCAACTAACACACTTTTGTGCTAAACTCCATCTAAAGTTTTAACAAAGGTGTGATAAATGCTTAAGGGCCAAACAATTTTCCGCCACTTAAGTGAAAAACTATAGGGATTTTATTTCAGAAATATTAGTTTTCCAAATTTTTGCACTTTAGGAAGATATTAAAATTTAAAGATGGAGTAAAGTAATTTGGCTATGGAGAAGTTTGCAAAGGTTGACACGATAATGCTAAAATACTAGCTATTAGTTTCACATAAACGAAATGATGAAATTTCTTATTTGGCAGAGGACCTTAGACCAATGACAGATTCGAAATAAATTGGAATTTCAATTTATGGCTTAAAGAAATATTTTTTTCTGGGGTCACACAGAGATCACACTGGAGTAGTTTTAAAATGCGCATATATCTCAAAAATTCAACAAGTAAAGAAAGGCCAAAAACCAGATTCGATTTTTTCCACCCTACACGTTTCTGTAGGAAATTTATGTGAAGTAAATCTTAATACACATGATCATATTGAATGCGCTAGAGCAGATGAAACTGATATATGAGAGCTATATCTGAACCGTTATCGATTACCACTAAATCTGACTGAGTTCTTTTTATTACTGTATGTGGATTTCTAATATCATTGCTCAGAGTGCGTGTTATGACTTTGACCAAGCTTATATATAAAACTGTCTTAATCGATGCTGTCTAACCTTTACAGTCTTTATTAAATTATATTAAAACTTATTAATATATGAGAGCCATATCTAAATCGGATCCGATCTAGACAAAATATGGAAAAGGTTCTTCCAAGCTGCATTCAGCGTTTGAATTTTGGTAATGAAGTCTTCACAGTTCTGCTGGCCGTCACAGTCATAAATAAAAAAAACTGTAAATTAGGTTGGGTCAAACTTTGAATACCCTCCACTTTTCAATTTTCAAAAATATATTCGATTAAAAATTCTGTTAAAATCTTAAAAATACCGATAGCCGTTATACTAGGGTCTATACGACGACGTAACTTCTGTCATAAGCTATTACAATATTCAAATGCAAAATACCGAATATAGGGATGTACATTATATGCGGACTATACTAAAACGTGAACCTGCACAGATAATTTTCTGTTAGAGGCTGTAGTATGCATTTCGAATTTCAAATACCAACTTTGAAACATTTCCGATGAACAATGTCGCTCAAATACCTCCCCTACAAAGGGTTAAAATTTTAAATAATCCAAACTTTATAATCGTTTTGATTATTCAAAACTTTGAGCAAAATTTGATCCGAAATCAACATCCGGTTCTCTTCATATTTCATATATTCCATCATTTCTTTTAACACAAGATCTTCTGTGAAGACGGAATGTATCGGTCCACTCCTTCCGATACCTCTACCATACAAAGGGTCAACATTTTGAATACCCATGAAGCTCATAAAACACAAAATTAACATCCGATTCCATTTAGACTAGCCACATCTCAATATTTCCATCAACACAAGATCTGTTTTAAAGATGGTAGAGATCGAAACATTTCTTCTGGTACCTCACCCACAAAGGGTCACAATTTCCAATAATTATAAATATAACTAGCGAAACAAGTCGGCGACTCTATGTAACTTTTTGTATCTAAATATTTCTCTTAACCTGAAATCTGATATGAATATGTAATTTATCGGAATTTATGATTCCTTATAAATTTGGTTATAAATATTCGATTTTGTTTAAATTGTGCTCATACCAATATTTATATCTGTATTAG
This sequence comes from Musca domestica, assembly GCF_030504385.1. Lineage (NCBI taxonomy): Eukaryota > Metazoa > Arthropoda > Insecta > Diptera > Muscidae > Musca > Musca domestica. The sequence continues at coordinate 5,435,344 of NW_026712340.1, read as the reverse complement.
ATAAAGTGGAATATTTCGGTCCGCTTTATCTAGTACCTCTCGCACATTTCCACATTTTTTACAGAAATTTTACATATATCTTACAGTGTTGCCCATATTCGACGGAGCCATCTGGCAGCGCCATAACTTTTGACAGAGATGTCACATCGCTTAATGACATACCGCGTTTGAAGCGTCAGTCCAAGCAGATTTTTACCATGAACCAATACACGCCACGCGAGCGCTCTGAAATAGTTGAAATTTACATTCAACAGAAGAAGTCAATTGTGAAAACTCAACGTGCTTTTAAAACATTAAAAAATGTGAGAAGTGCGCCTTCTAAGAACACCATTAAGCGTTTATACGAAAAATTTTCGACTGGTAAGGCTCTTTCTAATCCGAAGAGGCCATATAAAAGTCGACCAAGGCAATCGGTCGAGAATATCGCTGCGTACGAGCCAGTGTTGAGAAGTCCCCAAGAACATCCCAAAAACGCCGTTCTCAGCAGTTGGGCATGGCTCGGTCCACTTTACAACGTATTATTCGCATTGATTTGTATTTGTTCCCGTACAAAATTCAATTGATGCAAAGAATGTTGCCTGCGGACAAGCCCCGTCGATTGGAATGGGTCCAAAGGGCCGAAAGGTCCGTCGAATATGAAGCGTAGGAAGTAGACGATATAGTCAAAATATGGCACGATGTACTATTTATATCAGACTTAGGTCAGATACGACCCATAAAGGGTCAACAGTGTGAATAATCATAACTCAAGGCTGCAGGTATATATCTGTCGGCAAAACCGACTGATACTATTTATCTTGTTGCAGCAATCCAATAGGCAGGTTAAGTTAGTAAAAGGGCCATGCCGGTTCACGTTTTCGTACTTATCTGCCTTTTATACCCTACAACACTTTGTGTTGGGGGTATTATAAGTTTGATTGGGCCAATAATTATGTAACACCACGAAATATTGGTTTCCCACATAGGAAAGTATATAGGAACTTCCTATCTCGCCGAGCTGAGTCGATCTAGCTATGTATGTCCGTCCGTCCGTCTGTCCATGTTAATTTGTAATCAATCTACAGGTCGCAATTATGGCCTGATCTTCACGAAATTTAGAATGGAGGTGCGGCTATGTTGGAGATGATCGCATAATATTTAGGGGTTGAAATGGACCAAAAACTGGGGGCTAGAGCTTAGGGCTGGGCAGAAGCATTCAAATTTTGATGGTCATCGGGTAATATTAAGTGGGTGAAATAGGCCATAACATTTTTGTTAAATAGAAGTCAAATTTTCCACTAAACCCGAATAATTTTAATCCCGGCGAAATCACAAATAAACGAACAGGTCAATTCTGACCGTTACGTAGATGCCGATAGTAAATATATCGGTTATATATAGCGAAATATATACAATGTATATATACAAAGGAAGGGGATGTTATTTAGAACGCTTATATCTCAAAAATGGCTGGACCGATTTTGACAAATTTTGTCAATTCAGAATACCCTCTTGACATAAAAGTATAAAATCTAAAAAAATCGCAGAAAAATATGCCAATAAAGATATTAATATTGATTTTGTAGTATTTGGGACATTTTTTTTATTTTTTTCATTTCAATTTGACTTGTAATATTTTGAAATATTTTTCACCTTACAACACATGTTGGGGATATTATATAAGTATTGAAAATATCGTCCGATCCTCACGAAAATTTTTACAACGGTAGGGTTGGGCTCGGAAGGGCTAGGCCTTTTGTTTTCAAAGATGTCCGCAATATATTAGGGGGTTGAAATGGACCAACAAAATTTAGAAACCAAAGAACACGAAATCTCGCATAAAGTTAGAGTTAGGACAGCGGCTACAATGGGCCACTAATTTTGTGTGAAAAATACCAACATTACATACAGGCGATATCCGAAATACACAAAAGGCGAATTTCTGGCTTTTTATACCCTACACCACAAGGTGGTCAGGGTATTATGTCTTTGTGCATTTGTTTGTAACAGGCAGAAGGAAACGAGATAGACCCATAGTTCCTTTTGATGATCTGCATAGAATCACATTCTGAGTCGATTTATGCATGTCCGTCCGTCCGTCCGTCTGTCCATGTATTTTTGTAAACAAAGTACAGGTCGCATTTATTGCCCGATCCAGACGAAATTTTGCACAGATCATTTGTTTGGCCCAAGGACGAACCCTATTGAAATTGGAAATAATCGGTCAAAATTTATATATAGCTCCCATATATATCTTCGTCCGATTCGCCTTTTATTGTGCACCAAACGTGTAATATCAGCCCGAATTTGAATTTTGCGTATACACCCAAATTAGGTCTGAAAATATTTATGCCAAATTTGATCGAAATCGGTTCAGATATACCTATAGCTCCCATATATATTGTTCATCCGATTTGTTATTTTTGTCCACCGCCGCCGTAATATACACTCTGCAACAACAATATTTGGGGAAATATATCAAATGCAGCTCAGAAATACATTTGCTAAATTTTATCGAGATCGGTTCAGATTTGGATATAGCTCCCATACATAACTTCGTCCGATTTACTTTTTATTGTGCACCAAACGTCTAATATTTGTCCAAATGGGATGGAATTTGGCACTTACGACCGAATTAGGTCTAGAAGATAGTATGTCAAATTTGGTGAAGATCGGTTCAGATATAGCTATAGCTCCCATATATACTGTTCATCCGATTTGTCATATTTGTTACCCACAGCCGTAGTATGCACTCCGTAACAACGATATTCAGGGAAATATATCAAATACAGCTCAGAAATATATTTGCCAAATTTTACCGAGATCGGTTCAGATTTGGATATAGCTCCCATATATATCTTTATCCGATTTCAAATTAATTGTGCACCAAATGGGCAATACAATTCCGAATTTAAAAGATACAAATGCTTCGGCATATTTAGTCCTTTGAACTTCATAATTATAATCATAGCCATAAAAACTTTTATTGTTATGTAGAGCTCTACTAAATCAGCAAAGTGGTGTAGGGTATCATAAAGTCGGCCCCGCCCGACTTTAAGACTTTCTTTACTGGTTTATGCTGATTTCGTTGACGAATATAGGCAAATATCGTACACAAGCAACTCATATAAATGAGTCTAAATTTGGAGATACAGAGAGGCTTCTTGCTTTTGGAGATGATTGCAAAATATTTAGGGGTTCAAATTAACCAAAAACATATATGTTTTTCCGATTACACAATTGAAGCCAATCGACACGCCACGTTAAGAACAGGGAAGAATTCTAGCATTTTGGATGACCATTGGATTATATTTATCTGTAAAATGGACTACAACAACTTACAGCCCGACGGAGTGCATAAATGTTGGGCAAATGTCCCTAGTCAAAATCCTAATTTCAAAAGCGAAATCTTCCAAAATGGATTTGGACATTAGGGGGCTTCTAACATATTGTAGTGTTGAAGGGTATAACATAGTCGGCCCCGCACGACTATAGCCTTTTCTTACTTGTTTATTTGTTCAATTTTATATTACAATTTTTTATAGATTTTGTATTTTTTAGGTTTGCCACAAGCCGCACAACTCTTAATAAAATAAATCAAACACTTACGTCCATTTTTCTGCCCGTCCGTTTGTGGAAATCTTTCTTGAGTCCTAACGGTGGAAAAAGTCTCACCAAAATTACTTGTAGTTTCGTAGAATTTTTGGTATTGAAAAATGGGAAAAATAACATTTTGGTATAGCCCCCATATAACTATACTGGCAGATTTAAGGTGTTTTGAGTCACTTTTATACAGAATTTGCCGTAAATTGGTAGTTTGTGTTCCCAGTATGTAGAAAATATCCTTGCAGAAAACAGTACATGTACGTCCAAGTTTTGTTATAGACCCCATACAACTGTACCTCGCTATGTCATTGGTAAACATTCTCCACTAATAAACAAACTTTGTTTTTATAAAAACAACAATAATGGTACTAAGCCTGACCATTTTGCAAAGTCGATATTCGGTATTTGGATGATTTGTGTCACACTTTTCAGGGGAATTGTTTAAATTTTGTATTTGGAGTTCGTAATGGGTATAACTTCCCATGACAGAAAATTTCCAATGCAGACATTTGTAGCGATTTGTATACCCTCCACCAAAAAAAGTATGGAGGGTGTAATAAGTTCGTCATTCCGTTTGTAACTCATCGAAATAATCATTTTAGACCCAACAAAATATATATATTCTTGATCAGCGTAAAATTCTAAGACGATTTAGCCCTGTCCGTCCGTCTGTCCGTCTGTTATAATCACGCTACAGTCTAAACGAATTAAGATAGAAAGCTAAAATTTTGCACAGATCTCTCTTTTGTCTGCAGGCAGGTCAAGTTCGAAGATGGGCTATATTGGTCCACGATATCGTATAGCCCCCATATAACGGTACCCCCGATATTCGGTATTTTGATGATTTTAGCCACATTTTTTAATGGAATTGTTTGAAAATCCACACAAGTAGTTCCTTGTGGGTACTTTATACCTCGGCAGAGAATTATCTATATAGGTCCACAATATCGTATAGCCCCCATATAACGGTACCCTCACGGTATTCGGTATTTTGATGATTTTAGCCACATTTTTCAATGGAACTGTCTGAAATTCCACAAAAGGAGTCCCTTGTGGACATTTTAATCCCTCAAAAAGAATTGTCTATATAGGTCCACGATATCGTATATCCCCCATATAACTGTACCCCCCGATATTCGGTATTTTGATGATGTTAGCCACATTTTTCAATGGAATTGTCTGAAAATCCACACAAGTAGTTCCTTGTGGGTACTTTATATCTCGGCAGAGAAGGTCCACAATATCGTATATTCCCCCATATTAGATATTTTAAAGATTTTAAAAGAATTTTTAATGGATTTTATTTTTTTTTGAAAATTTTCTAATTCGTTCCAAATGGTGGAGGGTATTCAAAGTTCGGCCCGGCCGAACTTACTGCTTTTTTACTTGTTTCTATTACGTCGGTATACGTTGGTATTTGACATCGCCAGTACCTCTTATCATCTCTGACAGAAAACATTCTATACTGGCCCACATTTTCGTATAGCCCCCATATAATTGTATCTAACGTTTATCGGTATTTTGATGATTTATGTCACCAATTTACCGGAATTGTTTCAAATTTCGTATTTGAAGTTCGTAATGGGTACCTCTTCCTACGACAGAAAATTACCAATCTAGGTCCACATCTTTGTAAATCCTCCATAAATCTTAGTTAAATGTAGAAAATAATGTAGTCGACCCGCCGGAATTTTGCCCTTTCCTTCGCATGTTCGATCAATATCCATTTTAATGGGAATCGCCTAAAATCCTGCCAGCTAGTGGCGTTACTCATGCAAAATTTTAAGATCTCATCTTCAGGTGTGTCGTCTGGTGGTTGATGGATTAGTCTAACAATCTCTAAACAATGATATCGCCAGGTCATTATTTACGAACATATTGCCAATTGCGAACTGTAATATATCATTGTCTAAAATTTCTTAACTCATAAGCTTATTATTTAGCCAAGGGGGTAATTGTCATATGTCCTTCAAAATAGTTCATTATATCACATTACTCATTAAATATAACAATAAACGTTCAAGTTCCAAGAAATCCACAATGGAGGCAGATAATTCATTAATTTTCTTGTTGGGTGTTCTTAACACTTTCTAAGTAATTTATTAGGAATACATGTATGTATGTGCATGTGTCTGATTGTTCCAAGTGTCCTTGGACAATTGGCCTTAACTTATCTTGGTCATTTATTCATTTCATTCAAATGGTTTAACTTGCCGAGGATGGAGGCTATATCAGCCATTTTCCTTTGCGTGGACATTTGTGATAAATGTCCTTATCATTTAAATAAATGTAAGACTCACACATTACACATGTCAACATAAAGACATGTGTAGTCGTCATCATCGTCGCAGAAGTAGTAGCAGCTCTGGCATCTCCTGTTCGCATAGTTGAACAAGTGAAATGAGCATAATCCGAAATGGATGCTTATATAGTTTTGTTGGCCATAAATAAATATTGATATGGTCGGCTTACACGATGACTTACTACAGCACACTCAAGGATTAGTTGCGTATTTAAATGACTTGGCTGTCTGGTTGAGCGAAACGGAGTATTTCGTTACTTGGCTCGTTTTCATTTCCCTTCGTCTTCCTTGATTGTGGATTTTCTATTTGATATGTTTTTCTTTTTTCTGCTACTTTTGCGCTTGGTTTTTATTTCTATGAGATTTCTATTTCGTTGGAAGGACGTTAAGCTGAAAATAATCTAAACCTTCTTGAATAACTTTTCTGGCACAACTTGAGCTGGAGAGAAGAATTTGAGAAGTTTACACTGATATAATGATAAACATTGAGGAGAGCGATAGTAGCTTTAGGGTTATTAAATACGCTCATCCCTAATATATGATTACTAAAAACTGCCTCAATGGATAATGGTAAACATAGGTGAGTATATTTAAACCACAAAAGAAAAGTTTCGACATGGGTGACGCATTTATATGTTCTCGAGAACGCTACAAATCCAGTTTATATATGGGTCACAATAAAATTAAATTTGGGTGAAGATATATGTGGGACATATATATACAGGGTTGCCCATATTCGATGGACCCTCGGGCCTATTCCAATCGACGAGGCTTGTCCGCAGGCAATGCGAATAATGCGTTGTAAAGTGGACCGAGCCATGCGCAACTGCTGAGAACGGCGTTTTTGGGATGTTCTTTGGGACCTCTCAACACTGGCTCGTACGGCAGCGATATTCTCAGCCGATCGCCTTGGTTGACTTTTATATGGCCTCTTCGGATTAAAAAGATCCTTACCAGTCGAAAATTTTTCGTATAAACGCTTAATGGTGTTCTTAGAAGGCCCAATTCTCACATTTTTTCACAATTGACTTCTTCTGTTGAATGTAAATTTCAACTATTTCAGAGCGCTCGCGTGGCGTGTATTGGTTCATGGTAAAAATCTGCTTGGACTGACGCTTCAAACGCGGTATGTCATTAAGCGATGTGACATCTCTGTCAAAAGTTATGGCGTTGCCAGATGGGTCCGTCGAATATGGGCAACCCTGTATAAAATTGGACCGATTATCACTCATGTCAATAGGGTTCTTCCTTGAGCCAAACAACTGATTTGAGGGAAATGGGACAATAAATGCGACCAGTACTTTGTTTCCAAAAAAGAAAAAAAAAAAACTTTGAATACCCTCCACCATTTGCAACGAATTTGGCAATTTAAAAAAAATAAAATCCGTTTAAAATTCTGTCAAAATCTAAAAAATGAATTCGATCAGCCGTTATATTAAGGTCTATACGATGACGTGGACCTGCATAGGCAACTTTTGTCATAAGCAATTAAAATATTCAAATCCGAAACTTGAAAAAATTAAAAATACCGAGTATAGGGAAGTACCGTTATGTGGGGGCTATATGAAGACGTGGACCTGTACAGACAATTTTCTGTCATAGGCTCAGATATCTATTACGAACTTCAAATACCAAATTTGATACAATTCCGGTGAATAATGTAGCATCAAAAAGCCGAATATATGGACTATACCAACATTTAGATCTATATTGACTGTTCTATGCAAGGACATTTCTTACATAATAGGAACACATGCTGCCAATTTCCAGCAAATTCGGTTTTAAATTGTGACTAAAAATGAGGCCTATACCGAAAAGTGGACCTATATATCCCATTTTCTATATCAAAAGTCCGGCGGACCTAACCCCCATTCTTGAGTTTTTTCAATTTTCGTATTGTTAATGGCTGCTACAGCCTGTGACTGAAAATTGCCTATGCAGGTCCACGTCTGTTTATAGGGCCCACATTACGATACTTCCCTATATTCGGTATTTTGATGATTTTAGCTACATTATTGAATTGTCTAATATTTCGCATTTGAAGTTCCTAAGAAGTACTACAGTCTATTGCATATTCAGGTCCAGGTCTTCGTATAGCCCGCATATAATGGTACCTCCTTATATTCCGTATTTTGTGTGAGGGCTACAACACATAATGGGGCTATTTTAAAATTTTCTGACGAATAAAACACTTAAATGACAGCCTGTATAGGCAGAGCGACTAAATAACCTTCCATATGAGATTTATTCAGGAGAGTGATAATTCTGATGTATGTAGTCCCTCTGTCGTCGAACATGCTTTGGGGTAGGCCAAACTACAGAAGAGAATACTCCGAGTACTGCCATAAATAGTAAACGCCCAGATGACGGCAAAACCTTATGAGTTCCTTTTCAAACGACAGGCGATAGAACCCGCCAATAACTTCTGATCCCTCCAAAGTTCCAGAAAAAAAGCCAAGGTCCTTCCACTAAAATTATCGTGATGTCGTGAGGGTAGTCTGCAGATTCATGAACAACGACTAGAAGGTACCTAAGAGATCTCTTGATTTTTAGACTCTCCTAGTCTTAAAGTCCCGTCAGGTCTCCTGCAAAACACTTTTCGAGAAATCGTTTTCGTATGTAGTGGGGAACGCAACGCTTTAGCGAAAACCCTTGCCCTACTGAGCATTACTTTACTCTCATACACTGTAAAGTGAAAAGGTCAAATTCGATCTGTGGAAATTCGATTTCCGGGAATCTCCCTAAGTGATGCTGTGGCAAAGTCAGTACAGCTAGGATGTACAGGCAGGCAAGAGGAATTACGTTGACCCAGAGCCTTTTTCGGGGTCATATCCTGCTTAAACTACGTTTGCTTTTAAGAAACTAAGTCAGCAAAACTTAAAAAGTTATTTAAAGAGTTGGTGGGCCCTTAAACTCAGCCCTGATTTCCATGTGAGATAGTTATTTCCTTTTTTCCAAATTAATAACCCACTTATGCTCCCATTTTACTCTACTACGTTCCTACTCTCGTCGTGTTGTATTTTTCTTTCTTTCAGATTATCGTGCGTATGTGTCAGTTTCTTAAGTCTATCCGCTTGGCTTGTGCACCCAGCTCAGTTGGTTGTTTGAATTCGTGCAGAAACGGATTAAGATTTACTATTTCCATTGCCAAAAATTATGGCCATTGGTAGCAAACACATGTCAAATGATAGCATAAATGTAGTAGTAACTCACTGTGTGTTCGTTGAAGAAAGTTTTCCAAGTACGGCGGAAATAACAGTCTTTGCTTTGGATATTTCGGTTGCTACCACATTATATAACCAGACAAGTACATTACTTGTAGTGCCAAATGCTAGTGAAAGTTTGAAGGATATTTAAAGATGCTTTTGTAAAATTGTGTTTGTTTTATTTCTAAAATGGTGACCATGAATTGTGGATATATTCAGTTTATCTTTTCGTATGAATGATCCAGAAATAACTATTACAAAACTGACTAGTAATATCTTAAGAATATTTTTCTGTTTGTGATGATAATAAATGATTCCACCATTTATTATGTACTCTTTACCTCTACCACCAATCCAATCTCTTTGAGAGAAATGACTTATATCACTAAATATTCCCAATGTCCTTAACCAAAATTTTTGTAGAAGAAAAATCCTTTGACCTCCGTGGACCTGTACAGACAATTTTCTGTCATAGGCTGTAGTATGCATTACAATACCAAATTTGAAACCATTCCGGTGAATAAAGTCGCTAAAATCATCAAAATATCGAATATCGGGAGGTACCGTTATATGGGGGCTATACCAAAACGTGGACCTGCATCGCCCATTTTCATATCAAAAGTTCTGCAGACTTCATTTCGTTCGGAAGCTAGAGTGATTTCCACAGACGGACGTAGCTAAATCGACATAGAATTTTATGCTGATCAAGAATATATATACTTTGTGGTGTCTAAAATGTATATTTCGAGGTGTTACAAACGGAATGAAAAACTTATACTCCATACTGGAGGGTATAAAAATAGAAAACACTTGTTTACAGCAACCTAAAGAAAGGGGACAAGTTCTCCCTCCACTACTATTTGGAGGTGTATTTTAGTAATTATGGAAGATTTTGTTTGGAAATTTAAACCCTCAAGCTAGTAACAAAACTGGGGTTTTGGCCTCTTTTCAAAAATTGTTAAATGCGCCATTTAAACAAGTCAAAATATCTGACAGAAATTATTCGCCATAAATTTCTTCTATATGTCTCAAAATGCATTTTAGAAAGAAAGACAAGACAATCTACATCTCTCCATTCTAGAAACCAAAAGCGATCCAAAATTGTTACTATTTGCAACTTTTACGCATATGCCAAACCATCGCCAGATATCAACGCCAGATACCTACAAAGACCTCAATACCAAATTTTTCCTATCCAGCTCTTCAATTTTATCAAATACTAAATTTAATGCCACTTAGAAGTTTTCGAACACTTATGGTACATATTTCCAAAACTTACTCCATATCTTTGCCACAGACACCAACAGTGACATCCATATCAAATTTCGGGATTCCAGTTCTATCCATTCACCAAATGCCAAATTTAGTACCATTAAGTACTAGAACGCATTTCCAAACCAACTTCACACCTCAATCCCAGATACCAACAGAGACCTCAATATCAAATTTCGAGATTCCAGTCCTATCCCTAAACCCACTATAAAATATAGTACCATTTAGTACTTTAGTACACATTTCCAAAACCATCTTCATTTGTCCAGACTACACATATATTAAATTTCAGATTTCAAGCACTATCTGCTTACCCAATTCCAAATATAGTATTACTTAGGACTTTATATAAAACGAACCTATTAGTTGATATAGTATATCCAGAAGCGAATATTGACAAATTTTATCCCACTTCTTCGAGTAGCAAATTTGTGAATATCAACGTTTGGGCCAAAGTAGGCACTGAGAAATATTTCTTATCAGACATAGGCTAGATACTAAAATGTACAGACCATTCCTTTATGGACCTTCTAGTAAAGTGTGAAACCAATGTCCGAATTTTTACTTTGCCAATGCTATATTAAAAGCAGCAAAGCCCAAAAATTCCAAAAAAAAAAAATAAAATAAAACCAGCAAAGAAAGTGTTAAAGTCGGGCGGGACCCTACACCTCTTTGCATCTACACCGATTTCCACCAAATTTGACACACTAGCTTCTACACTCAATTCGGTCGTATGTGCCATCCCATTTGGGCTAATATTACACGTTTGGTGCGCAATAAAAGCAAATCGTACAAAGTTATATATGGAAGCTATATCCAAATCTGACCCAATCTAGATAAAATTTGGCAAATGTATTTCTGAGCTGTATTTGATATATTTCCCCAAATATTATTGTTACAGAGTGCATATTACAGCTGCGGAGGATAAAAATAATAAATCGGATGAACAATATATATGGGAGCTATAGCTATATCTGAACCGATTTCGATCAAATTTGGCATACTTATTTTCAGGCCTAATTTGGTTGTACAAAACTCCATACTATTCGGGCTGATATATATGGGAGCTATATCTAAATTTTGACCGATTATCTCTAATTTCAATAGGGTTCGTCCTTGGGCCAAACAAATGAATTGTGCAAAATTTCATCTGGATCGGGCTATAAATGTGACCTATACTTTGTTTACAAAAATACATGGACAGACGGATGGACATATATAAATCGTCTCAGAATGTGATTCTATGCAGATCATCAAAAGTAACTATCTATCTCGTTTCCTTTTGCATGTTACAAACAAATGCATAAAGATATAGTACCCAGACCACCTTGTGGTGTAAGACATAAAAATCATACAAAACTGATCCATAGAGACCCCCTGGTTCGCTACAGATCCAAATTTAATCCTCCGAGCTCGTGTATAGAGACTTCCTTCAATGCTAGTCTAGAGAGATTCCTTCCTAGCTATATAAGGACTTACTCCAGTTCGTCTATAGAAATTCCATCACCATAGCTCGTCTAGAAAAATCCCTCCAGAACGTCTACAAATACTGCTACTAATTCGTCTTCAAAGGCTCTCTCTAGGTTGAGACGACCTTATCACTTGGATAGGAAAATTACCCAATCAACGATCAACCTTTCCTTTAAACATTGCATATTGCAAATATTAGTTTAGGGTAACGATGGGATATATTGGTATAGTTTTAAATTTTTATACCCTCCACCATAGTATGGAGGGTATATTAAGTTTGTCATTCCGTTTGTAACTACTCGAAATATGCCCACAACGTATATATATTCTTATATGTCGATTTAGCAATGTCCGTCCGACTGCCCGTCTGTGGAAATCACTCTAGCTTCCGAACGAAATGAAGTAAGTTGATAAAAATTTACTCAAATGTGTACTATGTCTGCAGAACTTTTGGTATTGAAAATGGGCTTGAAGTTCGTAATGAATACTACAGCATAAAACAGAAAATGGGACTTGTAGGTCCACGTCTTTGTATAACCCCCATATAATGGTACCCCCGATATTCGTTATTTTGATGATTTTAGCGGGTTTATTCACCGGAGTTATTTCAAATTTGTTATTTCATGTTCGTAATGGATGCTACAGCCTATGACAGGAGATTGACCATGCAAGTCCACGTCTTCGTACAGCACCCATATAACTGTACCATCCGATATTCGGTATTTTGATGATTTTAGCGAAATTATTCACCGGAATTGATTCAAATTTGGCTCTTGAAGTTAGTAATGAATACTACAGAATAAAACAGAAAATGGGACATGTAGGTCTACGTCTTCGTATAGCCCCCACATTACGGTACCCCCGATATTGAGTATTTTAGAGGCATTATTTACCGGAATTATTTCAAATTTTGTATTTGAAGTTCGTAATATATACTACAGCCTATGTCAGAAAGTTCTCTGTGCAGGTCCACGTTTTATAACCCCCACGGTACCTCCCTATATTCGAAATTTTCATTTTAACTACATTTAAAACAGATTTTTGCAAGTTTCGCATTTGAATATTGTAATAGCTTATGACAAAAGTTGCCTATGCAGGTCTACGTCGTCGTATAGGCCCTAATTTAAGGCTACATTCGGTATTTTTAAGATTTTAACAGAATTTTTAACGGATTTTATTTTTTTTTTTTGAAAATTGACAAATTTGTACCAAATGGTGGAAGGTATTCAAAGTCCGGTCAAACTTACAGCTTTTTTACTTGTTTTCATTGCATCCCATAAAATGATCTGGCTACCATTCATTATCAGAACTATGGTCTTCAGTGATTTCTATTTGTGTGTTAACATGTTATTCTCTTCAAATGCTGAATCGCCAATCCGATTCTTCTAACGTTTTGCATTTTTTTTAATCCATTTTAATTCCATTGTCATTTACAAAAATGGTTGCTTGTTTAATTGAATTTTTAGTGAAATTATTTTAAATGAGACTTTAGGCGTTTATTACATACAATATTTACGTACAATCAAACATTGAATTTACCTCCCACATTTTGCCATAAATCAAGTTATTAAAAAAAGATGTCAAAAATCTGCCAGTAACAAAAACAGCATTTTACGTATTCCAACATTTTTCTCAAATGCCAACACAACAAAAAAAAACTTGCTCAAAGTACTTAACAATCTCTTGTTGTAAAATAATTGCTGGAATGAAGATGTGCAAGCGTTGCTAGCACCACTTGCTCTCCATGGGTCATCCAGTTGAACTTATAAAGACCTAACAAATATTATTTACACTCCTCCTATGTCTGGAATTTGACACATGGCAGGATTGTAGGAAAAAGTACGAAAATCCCCCTCCCCACCAGGAACACTTGGAAACTTTTACAAAAATTCCGCAATCGAAAGCAATTCGTACATTACGTCGTTGTAATTGTTGTTGATAAAGTTTGCATTCATTTCTCGGTGCCGTTTTTTGCACAGAAAGCAAATATTCACAGCCCTAGCCTTGCTGCCTAAAAAAGTGGGTGTCCATTTTTGTGTAAGACATCTCAAAAGTCATAACTTTTCATTTAAGCTCCCATTGTCCATGTCTGTCCGAAATGTTCAAGCATGGCAAGGTTTTAACAGGACACCCAGACGTTAGCGACATCTAGGGTATTTCGGTGTTGGGGGGATATCCTCCCAATACTTTGGAATATGAAAAACAAACACAAACCGGAAGAAATAAGCAATAAATCTTAACATATGCATAACTTAAACAACAAAAGTATTTGACCAGAAGTCCATATAACCACCCCCCTCCACACACACACACAAACATGCACACTCACACATGCTGTTTTAATGCCGCAGTAACTTGGTAAAAAGCTTACAATCTCTACAAGAACACTCCGGAAAGCCTTTATGTAAATACTTTGTAGTCCAACAAGCGTTTGGACAAGACAGCATTGGTCAGAATTGAAGAGCTTAAATACCCAATGTCTGGTGCGGTCACATGGAAATATTGGAACAGTGGTGGAAAGGTTTATAAATATTATTTATTTTTTTTTGAAAATAAAAGGATTTTTTTAGAATAAAACCCTTAAGGAAAAGTCAAAAGTCGGGCGGGGCCGACTATATGTTACCCTACACCACGATGCATTTTTAGTAAAGCTCCCTTGACAAAAGAATTTATTTGAAGTAGATCAGTTATAATTTTGGTTTCAGAGGTAACTAACATAACCCGAAATTGGTTGAAGATATATATGGGAGCTATATCCATAACATTTGACAGAGGTATTTCTAAGAGTATTTGATATCTGGTATCAAATTTCATTTTTTCGAATGCCTATTACGAATGTGAGGGACTTTAACACAAAATCGGATGAAACATGTATATAGGAGCTATAGCTATATCTGAACGGATTATTACCAATTTCAACAGGACTCGTCCTTGGGCCAAACAAATATTGTTTGAAAATTTTCATAGCAACCGAATAAAAAATGCGACCTGCATTATAATCACAAAAATACATGGACGGACGGACGAACAGACGGACTGACATGCATAAATCGACTCAGAAATTGATTCCTCAAAAGTAACCAGTAATTAAAAGTCAAAAGTTGTGCGGACCGACTATATGATACCCTACACCACTATGCATATTTAGTAGAGCTCCCGTAACAAAAGAATTTATTTCGAATAGGTCATACCACCTATCAACATTTGGCTTTAGAGCATTTATAGTTTGCTATAATGTGATGATATCACTTGGAGAAGGATTATATTAGAAATATATATCGAAACCGAGTTGCAAAAATTGGAAACGTACGTCCTGAAAACCACTTCATCTTGGCTGATATTTGCCATTATTTGGATTAAGGATATGTATGGGAGCTATATCCAAATCTTTGCCGTTCACGTTTTACTTGCTACCAAACTTCAGGTCATTTGGACTTATATCAGCCATTTGATGCACAATTAACCCAAAATCAGTTGAAGATATATGGGAGCTATATCTAAATCTGACCCGATTACCACCAATTTAAGTGGGGTTCGTTCTTGGACCAAACAAGTATTGTTTGCAAATTTTCATCTCAATCGGATACTAAATGTGCCCTGCATTTTGTTCACAAGAACACATGGACGGACAGACGGACTGAAATGCATAAATCGATTCAGAATGTGATTCTATGAAGATCCTCAAAAGTAACTATGGGTCTATCTCGCTTCCCTCTCTACGTTACAAACAAATGCACAAAGACATAATACCCTTACCACTATGTGGTGTAGGGTATAAGAAGACCTTACATGCACTGTTGGAACGAATCTAAAATTTTAAGTTGGACTTTTCGCCAACGAAGTAGCGGGCGTATGCTTATATCAAGATATGGCTTTTATCTCTGAATCCTGAATCCGCTTGATCTAATTTTGATGAAAATATTAGGGTGTTCATAGCTTTGACCAAACAGAGTACTTCCTTATCGCGCACCAGCCAGCCAACCAAACAATATAAAAATATTTCGGCCGTATCAAACTATGCTCCCTCAGTAGCCATATGATGCTATAATTTCCATAAATCGTCTTCAAAACTTTTACGCACTATTGCTTGAACATTTTATACCCTCCACCATAGTAGGGAGGGTATATTAAAACTGTCATTCCGTTTTTAACACCTCGAAATATATATTTTCGACCCCACAATGTATATATATATTCTTGGTCAGCATAAATTTCTATGTCGATTTAGCGATGTCCGTCCATCTGTGGAAATCACTCTAGCTTCCGAACGAAATGAAGTAGGTTGATAAAATTTTACACAAATGTATATTATGTCTGCAGAATTTTTGGTATTGAAAATGGGCAATGTTGGTCCACGTTTTGGTATAGCCCAACATAACGGTACCTCTTGATATTCGGTATTTTCATGATTTTAGCGACATTATTCGGCGGAAATGTTTCAAATTTAGTATTTGAAGTTCGTAATGGATGCTACAGCCTATGACGAAAATTTGTATGTGCAGGCCCACGTCTTCGTATAGCCCCATATAACGGTACCTCCCGATAGTCGTTTTTTTTATTATTTTAGCGGCATTATTTACAGGAATTGTTTTAAATTTGGTATTTGAAGCTCGTTAGGATATCATACATTCGGTATTTTTAAGATTTAAACAGAATGTATTTGTTTGATACTTGCCAAATTCGTTCCATATGGTGGAGGGTATTCAAAGTTTGGTCCGGCCGAACTTATAGCTTTTTTACATTATATTATAGTATTCCAAAATAATCCCCCAATGTATAATATTTTTAAATTTCGTAATATATTTTAAATATTATATAAATGTATTATACAACTCGTTATTGAATATTATGTACAGCTGAAATCAATATTTCTATTTATGTTTCAAAATCAATAGTACTACATTTTTAATGCAATTTATTTAGCAATCATGTCTGCTGTCAATCTTGTACCACTCCCTTCCCAATATAAATTTGCAATGTTGTTAATGACATAAATCCAATGAATTCATTATTATTGCATTTCAATTCTTCTATCAATTCCATTTGCATCCCAAGGCAGAAAATGCAAAGACTCAAATACTGTCAGTTGGTGTTACATCAATTCCGAATTTATACTATTTCATTGCGACATTTCTTGTGAAAAAGTGACAAACAATATTTTTTGTTGTAGCTTTAGATGTATATTTGCGTTTGACTTTATTGTTGTTGGGTTTGGTCATGCCACTGATATCGGTTGAACCACATAGTCTTGAAGTCATCATCGACATTCTTTTCTTTGTCATTTGAAAATTTTGCAAAATGCCACGATTTTGTCTCTTCATGTACACACACACACATACACACGAACTTTGCATGCTGCGTAAATCCTTAGACAAGAACCCAATGAGTTGTGACTGCAATTGAATCGGTTTGTACATCGTTTAACTTTCCATCAATCTTCAAGAAGAACTTGAAACTTGAAAATGCCCAAAGACATGTTGGCAACATCATAACGTCAAACAAGTGCTGGTCCAACACTCGGGCAGTGGGAAAAAAATGTGGCTGGTGGTAGAAGTCTTTTAAGGCATGAAAAGCTCACTCTGACACACAAATCTTCTCAGCATTTTTATGGAATTAATTGAAATGTCCTTTGCAGCAATTAATCCACTTAGAGTATTTAAGATGTCATATATCTTGCTTGTTTATTGCTTTATGATGTTTTTCTATTTTCTTTCCATTTTTTTTTCTTCATTTCTCATTTAAGGATTTTTGTATGGTATTGGTAGGGCGCTGTTATCGGTTTAGTATATTTCGACCAAAAGTGATGGAAACTTTTTTTGAAATTTGGTGTACATATACACTTGTAAATTCCGCTATTGAATAAATAGCCGCTTCTAGAAACTATGACCTGAGTAACATTTTATGAGGTTATAGTAATCACTGTCTGTTATAATGAGGCTGAAAATGAGGGAAAGAAAACGTTCAACATTGTCAGGAGTAAGTCAAGGCACATCGAGCTCGAAATGTCAAATTATAGTTGAATTTTCTGAAAATTCGTGAAGTTCCCTTAAAAATGCAGAACACCGGACCAAACTAAAAAGTAGACCTCAGTTGAATATTATACATAAAACTTGAAACATCAAATTACATCTGATTTGGTTAACAGTTGGTGGTCCCTGAAAAATGTTTCAAGAATATTTTTAAATAGTCTTACCAGTCGGAATACGGAAATTTTTAGGATTTATTGATTTGTTTCAAACTAGTTTTTTTAGTTCAAAATACATTTTGTAAGCATATACAGGGTGATATGAAAAAAACTGTAACCAACCAACTTCAGACTGTTGTCATTTCTAATCCACACATCCGACAGCTGTTAAAATTATTCCAGTGACAGCTCATTATATTGATTACAAGCGTACAAAAGCATTTTGTTGAAAATTTTCCAGAAAAAAAGTTATTCGTGATGGCATTCAAGCGTGATAGTGTGATTTCTTTATATATGGCTGAAAAACCACAAGTGGCTATCGTTAGAGCACTCCAGCATTTAAATGCTAATGAATGTTTTGTGTCTCGTACCATCCCTCGTTACCGTGATACGGAAGAAAACAGAAAGATCAGCAGAAATGGTTCGAAAAGTAAAGAAGCGACTTGATTGAAACCCGTGTCGCAGTGCCCGAAAAATGGCTATTCCATTCGACAAATATTGAAAAATGATCTCGGGGTAAGGCCATTGAAATTTCAAAAAGTGCAAGAACTTACACCGCATCTTAAAGAAAATAGACTCAAAAGAGCTAAAGAGTGGTGAACTGTCGAATTCAGGTTTCTCCGATAAGAACACATACGTTGTCCAGCATTTTGTAAACAAACAAAATAATCGTGTTTACTTGCCAAAGAGGACAGCGACGGCCCCGGTGATGGTGTGGGCCGCCATAAAAGCCTATGGTCGCTCTCCGCTCGTATTAATCGACCGTGGCATCAGAATAAATGCCGAATATATGGAGGGTGTATTAAAACATTGGGCACGCAAACATTTTGGTCGCACACCTTGGATTCAGCACTATCGCACTCAGCACGCGCCATCTAAGAATTGTTACAAAATGAAGTTCCTCGCACCATTTCCAGCGCACAATGGCCATAAAAATCTCCGGATACCAATCCGTTGGACTATTGTGTCTGGAGTATTTTGGAAAGCAAGGTTGACACTAAAAAATACAAAAGGGTCGATCACCCCAAGCAAACGCTTCGCCGGGAATGGGCCAATATACCGCAGCGCAACATTCAGGCAGCGTGTGACCGTTTTAATTGGCCGTTTGAAGGCCAAAGGTGACCAATTCGAACAAATCTAAACTTTTTCAATAAAACTAAAAACAGGAAAATTATGGCGTTTGACTTTCGCAGTTTTTGATCTCACCCTGTATATTAAAATTTTTCTGTAAAATGGTTCTGTACTCTTAAAGTAGCCTAAATTCAAGTTCTTAAATATGGTTGAAAACTTCCTTCAAACGGGATCGTATCAATTTAAAATATTCCAGACCATTATTTGTCACAACAACATTTTGCCAAAGAACCCAAAATTTCTTTGGGGTTTTAATCTAAAAACAAATACTTGGCACTTGGTATTTTCTCCAACCCAGATTGGCTATTGAATTATAAGAGAATTTGCAGCAAATTGAGATAAAAAGCTACATTTTTTCAAAAAATACCTTAAAAAATTCTGTTAAAATCTTAATAATACCGAATGTAGCCGTATATTAGGGTCTATACGGCGACGTGGACCTGCACAGACAATTTTCCGTCATAGGCTGTAGTATCCATTACGAACTTTAAATACCAAATTTCAAATAATTCCGGTGAATTATGTCGCTAAAATAATCAAAATAGCGAATATAGGGATGTATTGTTATATGGGGACTATACAAAGGCGTGGATCTGCACAATTTTCTGTCTTAGGCTGTAGTATCCATTACAAACTTTTTTGTGAATAATGTAGCTAAAATCATCAAAATAGCGAACGACGGGAGGTACCGTTATATGGGGGCTATATGAAAACTTGGACATGGCCCATTTACGAACTTAACCTGCCCACTGACAAAATAAACATGTGTGCGTTCGAAAGATAGCGTTATTACAACAAACAGACAGACGGGCAGACCGACGGCCATCGCTAAATCGACTAAATCGATTTTACGTTGATCAAGGATCCATATACTTTTTTGGGTCTGACATGAGTATAGTATGGTATTCTAAGCGGTGGAAATGCAAATTCTAAATTACATCTCATTTGAATGGAAAATGATGCTAAGCTCTTTACAATACCAAAATTTGAGCTGAGTGTTCACATGGTATTCTATGTCATAAAGGTATTTAACATTCATATTAAAGCCTATGGTTAAAAAATCAGTTCAGGCTGTAGAAAATATCTAAAACCAACGGTAGGTGAATGCCTATTATAATTTTTGCCATGAATATTTATTTATATTATGAAATTTCTTTGGATTCAGATCTGTTATTTTTTATGCTTTAAAAAATATGCATCTAGGATTAAAATTGCGGGCCGGCAACTCGGACCGGGCCAGCTATAAACTATAAAATGTTTCTTATGTTTGTATAAATTTGGTCCTTTTTGACATTTTTCCCATACCAACTTATCTCTCAAACAACGTTTCCTATCTTCTTGGGTTTGAACGTATATTGAGGGTATATTTCATTTCAATGTTTCAATGAATTAAACGCATCACTGAAAAGCTTTCGGTAACTTAAGAAAGAGAAACGTAAAAACAACTTATTGTGAATTGTCAGCAAAAAAGAAAATAAAGAAAAATAGTAGGAAAATTAAAATACAACTTGGTCATCTGTATCAGTGCTATGACTTCTGCCATATACACATATATACGTGCAAGCATGTTAAGTTTTCTGATTGTCCATTTGGCTATAATTGAAATCTGGTCAAGTGGAAATTGTTGATCTCAGTATTAGTTTATATTTCGATTAGTTTTATTTATAGTTATTTTGCTTGATTGCTTTATTAGATGGTGTAGGGTCGGAATCAGGGCATGTATGCGAATGAAGGATTATTGTTGAAGATTTGCAATGTTCAGCCATTATTTACGGCATCATAAACGTTATATCTATTTATTAGAAAAAATAGTTCACATCACTTTATTTAAGGAGGTGTCTCATGGTGGAGCAAAAGGGGAGTCCGATACTACTGTTGGTTCACTTGATTGATACAAACTAGTGCAAATTTAAAGCACCTGCCAGCGATATTGAAGAATGTATCAAGCAAATATCTTATCGGAAAAGTAAGTTTGTCATTCCGTTTGTTACACCTCGAAATATACGTCCACAAAGTACATATATTCTTGATCAGCATAAAATTCAATGTCGATTTAGAGATGACCGCCCGTCTGAACGTCTGTGGAAATCACTCTAGCTTCCGAACGAATTGAAGAAGGTAGACACAATTTTACTCAAGTGAATTGAATAGGCCATGTAGGTCCACGTTTTGGCATAGCCCCCATATGATGGTATCTTCCTATTTTCGGTATTTTAGTACTTTTAGCGACATTATACACCAGAATTGTTTGAAACTACGTATTTGAAGTTCGCAATGGATACTACAACCTAAGACAGATAATTGTATTGGGGCTACGTGTTCGTATAGCCCCAATATAATATAAGGCATTTTGATGATTTTGGTGACATTATTCAACGGCATTATTTGAAATTTGGTATTTGAAGTTCGCAATGGATACTACAGCCTATGAGAGAAAATTGTATGTGCAGCTCCACGTCTACGTATAGCCCCCACATAACGACACCTCCCGATATTCGGTATTTTGATAATTTACCGATTTTTTCTAGTTTCGCATTTCCTATGCATGTCCACGTCGTCGTATACACCCCAATATAACGGCTACATTCGGTATTTTTAAGTTTTTAAGAAAATTGTTAACGGATTTTAATTTTTATTAAATTGCCGAATTCGTTCAAAATGGTGGAGGGTATTCAAAGTTGACGTGTCTATTTTTTTTTTTTTTTTTTTTTTTGGATTGAGCTGGTGCTCATTGACTTTAGTGACTAGTAGTATATTGTGACAGGAAATTCGTCTCGCTGTTCCATAGGAGCTCCGGCTCAAGAGGAGCTTCGGTATGGCCAAGCTGTTTTGCATGAGCTTCTGCTCACTGCTCCAAAGAAGCTTCGATTCAACGATTCCACAGGATTTGCCTCGCTGTTTCTCAGGAGGATCAAGCCAAGTTATTATTCCCTTCGCCGGGATGAATTCATGAATTAATTCGAAATTTTTCAAAAGTGTTACTTTTCGATGCAAACTTTCAAAACGCCGATATACGTGTCATCTTTTTTAGCTCTACTTTCATAAACTAATGGATTTTCCTCGTAATTATTGAAAGAAATAAATGTTGTCGCACAGTGTAATTTGTATAATTTGTGTCACAAAAATTCACAATATCTATTTGATACGAAAAGAACTCGCTAATGGGATCCCATCCGGCTTTGGTCCTCTTTTTATTGATTTTGGTTTTATACTCGTTAGAAGCGTTTAAAAGCAAGCCTTTACAATATTTGAATGCGAAATTTAAAAATAAAATGGTGAATAATGTAGTTAAAAACATCAAAATACCAAACATAGGGAGGTACCATTACATTGGGGCCTGCACACACAACTTTCTTTCATAGGCTGTAGTATTCATTACGATCTTCAAATACCAAATTTGAAACAATTACGTGCATAATTTCGCTAAAATCATCAAAATACCGAATATCGGGAGGTTATGTTATATGAAGGCTATACGAAGGCGTTTACCTGCATAGACAATTTTCGATCAGAAGCTGTAATATCCATTACGAACTTCAAATATCAAATTCAAAACAATTCCGATGAATAATGTTGCTAAAATCATTAAAATATTAAATATCGAGAAGTACTGTTATATGGGGGCTATGGAAGACGTGTATCTGCACAGAAAATTTTCTGACTTAGCCTGTAGTACCCATAATTAACTTCACATACCAAATTTGAAACAATTTGGGGACTAATGTCGCTGAAGTCACCAAATAACCGAATATAGGGAGGTACCATTATATGGGGGCTATACCAAAACGTGGACCTAAATACATAATTTTCTGTCATAGGCTGTAGTATCTATCACGAGCTTCAAATACCAAATTTGAAATAATTCCGGTGAAAAATTACGCCAAAATCATGAAAATACCGAATATAGGGAGGTGCCATTATATGGGGGCCAAAATGTGGACCTGCACACACAATTTTCTGTCATAGGCTGTAGTATCCATCACGAGCTTCAGATATCAAATTTGAAACAATTCTGGTGAATAATGACGCTAAAATATCAAAATACTGAATATAGGGAGGTACCATTAAATGGAGGCTATACCAAAACATGGACCTACATGACCCATACCAAAAGTCCTGCTTATATAATATACATTTGAGTAAAATTTTATCAGCCTACTTTTATTCGTTCGGAAGCTAGAGTGATTTCCACAGACCGACAGATAGACGGACTGACATCGCTAAATCGATATAGAATTTTATGCTGATCAAGAATGTGCGGTCAAAAATATATGTTTTGAGGTGACACAAACGGAATGACAAACTTAATATACCCTGCACACAATGGTGGGGGGTGGTGTTATATAAAAAAAGGGTTTTTTATGACAATCATGATGTGTAAAATAGCCATAGAGTGTTCAAAAAATCACGTCAAAATATTAAAAGTTGTGGCCGGGCTTTCTCCCCATAAACATCTGTCTGAAAATTAAAAAAAAATACTTTCCTTTTGAATTTTTTTTAAGAAAACGATATTTTTTCCTAAACTAATGTCAACATCTTGTCATTTTTAATTTTATTTTGAATGTTTTTAATCATTTTTTCAGAACTTATAAATGTCAGCCTGAAAATGGATTTCAAGCGACCAACTATTTAATTATATTTGATTTCATTTGTTATTCTTTACATCGTTTATATATTTGTCAGTGTAAATGCAATTTGATTGTTATTTTCCAAAATTATATTTAATTTATTATTCTTTATTATTGTTGTTGTTCATTGTTTGTCATTGTCATCTCTCTCGTTAAAATAGACCAATTATTTTATTTTTGTTAATTTTGCATATGTATATATGTAGGTATTTATGTATGTTTGACACAATGTTTCTGTTTGTGGTTATTACAGATGTTTTGCAGTTGCTGTTGTTGTTACTCGACAATTGGCTACATATGCCGATTGTTCATGTTATGCTCATCAAAGACAATTTACTGCAAACCACAATGAAATTTATTTTATAATCACTCAACCGCACATTAAATTTAAAAGGAGTACAGAGAGAGAGAGGAGAGAGAGGATAATAGACAGCCATGAAGAGAATTTAATTAACGTAACGACCTACAGACGACACTGACAAACAAGTTTAAGAGATGGAGAAAACATAAATAGGAATATAGATCACAGACGGAAATATATCCAATTGAAACCACAAACTCTATGGTGCAGGATGCTGTGCAGATTATAGATATATCTAATTTAAATTAAATATATGTATGAATATTTGTAAATGTTTATCTTGTCTTTGATATCCCTATTATATTGTGTACTTAAATGGTACTAAGATTTTATATCAGCCACGAATGTACTCGAAACTTATTGTTAATACGGCTTTTGTACTAAACAGCACACAGCTATATATCACCCATATATATATATGTTCCAGCTGATCTGATATTGAAATCCCTCAAAGCAGCAGTACTCGGTACTAGGTACAAGATATCAGATATCGGGGACAAATATTTCCGACTTTGCAAACAGTACCCCAAAATGTTCGATTATTGCAGGCTTCGAACACAATTTCCAACCTAGTGGGTACCTAAATTTCTTTCGAAAAATATTCTACATAGCTCCACTTTTTTCGTATTTTGATTCCATTCGCTGTCACTGTTAGCATTGGGCCTTTTTATACCCTACACCACAAGGTGGTCAGGGTATTATGTCTTTGTGCATTTGTTTGTAACAGGCAAAAGGAAACGAGATAGACCCATAGTTCCTTTTGATGATCTGCATAGAATCACTTTCTGAGTTGATTTATGCATGTCAGTCCGTCTGTCCGTCCGTCCGTCCGTCTGTCCATGTATTTTTGTGAACGAAATGCAGGTCGCATTTATTATCCGATTGAGATGAAATTTTCCAAACAACATTTGTTTTGCCCAAGGACGAACCCCTTTTAAAATTGGAGATAATCGGTAAAAATTTAGATATATCTCCCATATATATCTTCGTCCGATTTGCTTTTTATTGTGCACCAAACGTGTAATATCAGCCCGAATAGGATGGAATTTTGCACATACAACCAAATTAGGCCTAAAAATAAGCATGCCAAATTTGATCGAAATCGGTTTAGATATAGCTATAGCTCCGCAGCCGTAATATGCACTCTGTAACAACAATATTTGGGGAAATATATCAAATGCAGCTCAGAAATACCTTTGCTAAATTTTATCGAGATCGGTTCAGATTTGGATATAGCTCCCATATATAACTTCGTCCGATTTATCTTTTATTGTGCACCAAACGTCTAATATTTGCCCAACTAGGATGGAGTTTGGCACATACGACCGAATTAAGTCTAGAAGCTAGTACGCAAAATTTGGTGAAGATCGGTTCAGATGTAGCTATTGCTCCCATATATATTGTTCATCCGATTTGTTGTGTTTGTTACCCACAGCCGTAATATGCACTCCGTAACAACGATATTTAGGGAAATATATCAAATACAGCTCAGAAATATCTTTGCCAAATTTTATCGAGATCGGTTCAAATTTGGATTTAGCTCCCATATATATCTTTATCTGATTTAGAATTAATTTTGCACCAAATGGGCAATACATGTCCGAATTTAAAAGATACAAGTGCTTCGGCGTATTTAGTCCTTTAAATTTGAAAATATAATTATAATCATAGGGTGTATGATTGAATTCTCTGATAAAAAATTTTACTTGTTATGTGGAGCTCAACTAAATTAGCAAAGTGGTGTAGGGTATCATAAAATCGGCCCCGCCCAACTTTAGGACTTTCTTTACTGGTTAGTACGAAAAATGCCCAATTTGTTCTGTTTAAACATTTTTTAATCAAAACTTCTAAATTATAGAATTATAGACTTTTAAGATATTCTACATTGTCCAAGCTTTCCCTTTTCGTAAAATTTATAGGTAAATATTCACCTTTTATCCCAAAAAGTTGTTAAAATCTTTCATTTTGAAGTTTACTTATGAGGAAATTACTAAAAACCTTGCACAATGAACCCACATCCAATTTTTCTGTCCGAAACTATTTTAACACCTCTATATGTAAACCCTGAAAACTTACAGTAAATTCAAGAATTACAGCTCTATCACTTCACCCATTTTTAGATTTAGTATGTATATCCAAAGAAATCTACATCTCTCCATCCTAGACATCAACAGTGACCCAAATGAGTACCATTTACAAAACCGTTCCATAATCTCAATCCTCGACACCAACAGTTATCGTAATATAAATTTCAAGGTTTCAGTTCTGTATATTCTCCCACTACCAAATTTAGTTCAATTTTCGAACAACTATAATTCACATTTCCAAACCCACCTCCAACCCCAGATAACAAAAGTAATCTATATATCAAATTTCGAATTTGTATCTCTATCCCTTTAGTAATTATGGGACACATTTCCGAAACCACCTCCATATGTCAATGGCTACTCATAAACAGCGATCTAAATACCAAATTTCTAATTTGAAGCACAATCTGTTCCCCCAATAGCAAGTACATTTTCAAAACCAATTTAAATTCTCAAACCTTAAACAGACTAGAATGCAAATACTTACACTTGGAATTCCCATCATTATCCCTTCATCCAGTACCCAATTTAGTAACACTTAGTACTTTTCGTACAATTCCTTAACCACCTCTATATCTTAATTCCGGATACCAACAGTGACCTCAATATCAAATATGAGGATTCCTAATACCAAATTTCACATTTTCAAATGCCAAATTGTACCAAATATGGCACAATTTAGTACTTTTCGTACAATTCCTTAACCACCTCTATATCTCAATTCCGGATACCAACAGTGACCTCAATATCAAATATGAGGATTCCTAATACCAAATTTCACATTTTCAAATGCCAAATTGTACCAAATATGGCACTATTTAGTACTTTTCGTGCGCTTGTAGTATCTATTTCCAAAACCACCTCTTTATCACAACTTACCACCAACTGGTTCCAGCTTCATTCACCATAAGCCAAACTTTTTCAAATTAAGTATCATTTAGTACAGTTCTCTTACTTAGTACACATTTCCAAAATCTCAGAATCTCATTCCGTTTGCCCAATACAAAGTATTTAATTTGGGCACCTTTAAGTACGAATCATTGAAAGCCCTGCCTTATTTGACCCCTACATACTAAAATTGACCTACATGTAAAATTTCAAGATTCTAGCTTCAGCCGTCTCGTCTTGGTGTACTAGAAAGACACTTAAATAAAATTACAACCATTCTATTGGGCAAACGGATAGAACTAGTATGGAATGAGGTTCGTTGATAGGATGTGTGTACCAAAGGTTTTTTTGAGATTTGAACTATAAGTGTCGTAAAAGTACATTTGGTAGAAGATTTACTTTGGGAAAGTAGGGTTTGATATTAGGAGGTGGTTTTGGAAATGTATAATAAGTGTAAGATCTCTATTTAATAGTACTAAATTTGGTACAATGTGGGTTTCGGTTGAACGAATGGAGGTGGGAATTGAGATTAAGGTTACTTTTTGTGAGGTGGTGTTTACAATATGTATGTATGGAGGTATGGAAATATGTACTTAAAAAATCGCTGGAAATCTGACTTGGCTTTGACGTTGTATACGGTTGGGGAAAATGTGTAGTAAGTGATCTAAAGGCACTAAATTTGGAACAATTTACTTTTGAGTGAATGGATAAAGGAGGAATGTTGACATTTGGTATCGAAAAAGGACGTTAAGGAAATGTGTACGAAAAGTACTAAATGGTACTAATTCGGGCATATAATGTAGGAGTACAATTGGAATTATGAATGTTGGTCTTACGATTACTATGAAAGTGAGGCGGCTAATGAAGGATTTGAAAATTCGTACCGTAGTATGTGCTAAAAGTACTAAATGATACTAGATTTGGTATAGAATGTAGAAAAGAATTTCAAATATTGGTACATTAATCACAATGAATGTGTGGCTTTTAGAAAAGAAGGCGTATTTTAAAATTCGTGCCATAACGTGTACCAAAAGTACTAAGAGGTACTAAATGCATTCCAAATATATGAATAGAGCTGAACTTTTTAATTTTGCTATTTGGGTAACTGTGGGTTAGACAATGGACAGTCAATTTGAAATTCGTAACATGACGCGTACGAAAAGTACTAAATGATATTTAATATAGTAAATAGAGTAGGAAAAGAGCTAGAATTGCAAATTTAAGTATTAAGAAATATAGTCATATCTTAAATATATAGAACATATAAAAAACCATTAAGTTAAGTCTGGCCGAACTTAATTAAGCCATTATGACCAACAAATACCAATTTTTAGACAAATCCGTGAAAAAATGTGGCAAAAATCATCAAAATACCAAAAATCGGGAGGTATCGTTATATAGGGGCGACACCAAAGCGTGGACCCATACATACAATATTTCGCCACACGAACTAGGACCAATTATAACCTACAAATACCAATTTTCAGAGAAATCCGAGAAAAAATGTTGCTTAAATCATCAAAATATAGAATCCTTTCCAAGATGGAGGGTATAAAAATACAGAGCTACATGTATTTATGTATTCGTTTTTGTACATTTATTAGACAGAAACGTTCGATGTTCTGTATATACGTATAAATTTATCATACGTATGGTAACTACTTTACTGTGTTTTGAAATTTGTCGTTCCATTTATAACCACTTTCTCTTTGGGATAAAACTGACGCATAAATTAATTTAATATAGATTCCTTTATAGAGCTGGCAAACTATCGATATTCGCACCATTCGATATTTTCGATAGTTTGTTGCAAAACTATCGATAGTATCGAATAATGTGGGAATGCCAATATTAATTTTTCAACAATGCGCGCAACTTTTTTTTCATTGTTCTATGTTATTAATTTGTGTGTTATAATTATTTTTGAATTATGGTTTTTGTTAAACTTTTGCGATTTTTATTAAAAATAAAAATAACTACTAACAAAACTCATCACAAATGTAACAACCATTCAAGTCAATATCAATAAACAACACCGATATGTACTTACATGTATTTTTAATAACGGACTCAATTATATTAAATGATCTAATGATTAATATTTTTTTATTAAGAAACGCTTAAACAAAACAAATTGACATAAAAACAAAAAATATTTGGAATTCATTATTACAGTTATTATATTTTATTAAAATATGTACATATAGTAAATATTAATTATAAACTATATTTATAGTCAAAAATAACAGACAATAACGCTTAAACAAAACAACAACATAAAAACAAAAATATTTGGAATTCATTTTTATAAGGCACTTTGAGATCAACTTTTACAAAAAAATGTATTTGCATGTAGTAAAAATTAATTAAAAATTATATTTATATTAAAAATTAAAAAAAAAAACAGATAATAACGCTTCAACAAAACAACTAAACATAAAAAACAAAAAATATTTGAAATTCATTATTACAGATACATTCAGATCTTATTTTATAAAAATATTTAATCAAATTAATTTAAATTTAAAATTATAATGAAAATTACCTTGAAAAATGTATTATTTGTTTAAAAACCTTACTTCTTATAATTCTTTACTGACCCAACAATTTTTGTTAACAAAGAGCAGCATATCAACATTTTTTGGCTTTAAGCTAGATCTTCTTTCCGAAATTATGGCTCCGGTTTTGCTAAACATTCGCTCAGCCTCTGTCGAAGTTGCTGGTACGCATAAATGGCGTAAGGAACATGACTTTATAAGTGACATTTGGCCAGAACTATTCTGAAAATAAACATAACACTACGTAAATTTGTTAATAAATAGTTTTGTATTATATTATTTACCTTCCAGTACTGTAATGGATCTATTTCTAATGCTGCATTTTCATTTTCAGAATATTGCCTAAGAGAAATGATGGCGTCTACTTGATGTGATCTTACTTTAGAGGCAATTTTATTTCCTACGAATTTTAAAAGCGGTGGCTGCGAACTTTGATGAATATTTTTAGAACATGATGGTTCTAAATTATCTTGTTCCATGGTGTTGTTTTTGTTCATACCACTCAACACGTTTTGTAAAAATTGTGTTCCTCCATCTGCATTGCTTGGGAAAAGAAAACCTTCCTTCTTGAACCGAGGGTCTAATAATGTTCCGAGTCTTGTAACTGTACGCTCCTCGTAAGGAAATAGTCTTTTCTTTATTCTTTCAAGCAGAAATATACAAGCTTGATGGCCTTCTGAAGTTTTCATAGCACTTTTTAACTCATCAAGAGATTTAAAAAGACCACATGTTAGAGGAACTACTAGGGAAATAGTAACAGCTGCACTTGACGATGTTTGGACTGTAGCGGAATCAAATGGCATAAGCAATTGTTTAAGGTCCTGCAAAAATTCTATATCGTCTGCCGTTAAAGGTAGCGGTGCCTTTGGTGTCATTAGCAGTACATTTGAAATAGAATTATTTGTTAAAAGAATGCTCTCCACCATTCTGAGAGCACTGTTCCAGCGGGTCGGTACCTCCTGTTTTAGGCTGTGGGGCATATCTCTTCCTTGGTCCGCTTTAAACTTTTCGTAGGAAATTGTGCTGCTCTTAAAATAGCTCACAATTTTCTTACATTTCCCTAAAGTAGTTTTAACATAATCTTGCGCTAAGCAATCTTGCACCACAAGGTTAATAGTGTGTGCAAAGCATGGAAGATTTCGTTTTTGAAGCAATTCGCACGCTTTCAACATACTGCTAGCATTATCGCTGACAACTGCCACCACTTTCTCCATTAGACCCCACTCTTCTAACACGGCGCGCATAGATATTGATATATTTTCTGCGTTGTGATTAGTGGAACATAACAGTTTTTTTGTAGACAAAACAGCTGTACGGAGAACAAAATCTTTTGTAACAAAGTGGCACGTTACGGTGGGGTAGCTTTCATTTGCGCGCGATGTCCATAGGTCTGTTGTAATAGCGCAGTGTTGTAACCCGTTAAGAATAGTTTGCAACTTACTCTTTGTTTCGTTGTACATATTTACCATCAGAACGTTTTTTAGGGTGTTTCTTGAAGGCAAAACGTAGCGCGGATCTAAGCATCGGACAAAATCACGGAATCCTGTATCCTCTACTACACTGAATGGCTGTACATCAGTGGCGATCAAACTCATTAAAGCCTTATCAAGTTCTTTTTTACGTGCCGATTCAGTATCGTAGGAGACTGAATTGTTGAAAAAGTTATCAATTGTTTTCGTTGGTTTCGGAAGCTGATTATAAGAAGGATGGCTACGTTTTAAATGATCCAACAGATTTGACGTGTTACCGCTAGTTTTGTATATTTTCCCACACAGCTGACACTTAGCATTTCTTTTATCTGTTGTTTTTTGAAAATGGTTCCATACTTCTGAGAAACCGTGGCGTGCTCTTTTTGACTTATTAGTTTCCCCACCAATCGTGCTATTTTCGCGTTCTTCTTCATTTTCATTACCAGTTTCTTCTATGGAAATGGAGGTAGAAATATCTGTAAACATTTTTAATCAACAATTGAACAAAATATAAATAAACACATTTTACTTACCGTTTGGTCTTTTCAGATATCTGTTCATTTTAAACAGTGTTCTGTTTTTTACATATATTTGTGACAAATCAAAGTTGATAAATTAACAACGCCGTTTATATAGAAGATATCTAAGTCGTTTAATTAACAAAGTTGCGCCTCTAACTGAATAAATGCCGGAATCCGTTTTTTCAACGATAGTATCGCTATCGAAAAAAAACCATCGATAGTCTAGTGAAAACCAAACCATCGATACTATCGATATTACTATCGATAGTTTGACACCTCTATTCCTTTATCCGCATTCGAATCAGATAGAATTTGCCAGTTATTATTATATATTAATAATTATATTATGTAATTAATATTTTTATATTTTATATGCGAGAAGTCCTTGAAAGATGAAAGAACGTTTTTATGCACTTAGAACAATCTTTGGTAATTAGTTACAAGACGACAGACGACACTTTATACGTATTTTACATGCATACATTTATAAATGCGTGTGTGTTTAAACTAGCCTTCCTCCACTTACCTTTCTATGTCATGTGATTATAAAATGTATTTGACATGTACGATTAATATGACGGACGTTAATTTGCGGTCTCAGTGTTCGGTTACGTGATGTGGTTTAGATTCAAGTTCATCATCATCATCGACCGACGGATGACGTCCATATCCTTCAATATATCTTGTGATGCTGTTATTAATCCACATTTTAAATGTCTGCTAAAATTTTCCAAGCTACATTTATAATAGGATTTCTGCTGCGTAGTACAATGGGGAGATGTTATAAATAGATATATGCAGTGTATGTTGACAGATATTTGATATTTCAAGAAATATACGAAGGAAGATTAATAAGATGCAGATAACTTGATATTTGTAAAAATGTTTAAAAAAAACCAAAGTACGTATCCCAACGTCTTGAGGAATTTGTCAATTTTAAGGGTTTCAGATCTACAGAAACTTATTGTAGGTTATCATGTGGTCAGCCCGGTGGAATATAGCCCTTGCTCACTCGTTTTTATACCCTACACCACAAGGTGGTCAGGGTATTATGTATTTGTGCATTTGTTTGTAACAGGCAAAAGGAAACGAGATAGACCCATAGTTCCTTTTGATGATCTGCATACAATCACATTCTGAGTCGATTTATGCATGTCCGTCCGTCCGTCTGTCCATGTATTTTTGTAAACAAAGTACAGGTCGCATTTATTGCCCGATCCAGATGAAATTTTGCACAGATCATTTGTTTGGCACAAGGACGAACCCTATTGAAATTGGAGATAATCGGTCAAAATTTAGATATAGCTCCTATATATATCTTCGTCCGATTTGCCTTTTATTGTGCACCAAACGTGTAATATCAGCCCGAATTTTATGGAATTTTGCATATACACCCAAATTAGGCTTGAAAATATGTATGCCAAATTTGATCGAAATCAGATATAGCTATAGCTCCCATATATATTGTTCATCCGATTTGTTATTTTTGTCCACCGCCGCCGTAATATGCACTCTGCAACAACAATATTTGGGGAAATATATCAAATACAGCTCAGAAATACATTTGCTAAATTTTATCGAGATCGGTTCCGATTTGGATATAGCTCCCATATATATTTTTATCCGATTTCAAATTAACATAGAAAAACATAAATTATGCCGAAATCGGTGGTCTCCAATACTCCTAAAATATCTATATAGTGTCACATGGTCAATGTACCAATACCTGTAAATCTATATAGATAAGTAATAACTGTCTGATAATCAACGCCCAGACGAAACAGCTGAGGCTGGAATCTTTAGGTAATAAGTATGGATTTTTGAAAATTCAAACTAAAAGGATAATAAAATTATGCAGTGCAAAATAAATATACTAAAGGGTTTTTGAAAATTTGAGTTTTAAAATAACTAAACTGAGATACCATTTGGTATTATGTAAATGGATAGAACTAAACACTTGAAATTTGGGATGAGAATCAAGGTTGGAAAATAACGTTGATACATAAAAGGGGTTTTGAAATGTGCACTAAATGTGCGAACTATATTAAATAGTGGTTAATCTGGAACAGTTCGGTTTTGGGTGAACGAGTGAAGTTTAAATTTTGAAATATAGCATTGAATCAACTAAAGGTGGAAGGTTTGTGAAAAATAGGTGGTTTTGGTACTAAAGGTGTACTAAATAGTACTATATTTCGTACACTTATATTGGGTGAACAAATAGTGCATAAAATCTGAAATTTGGTAGCCAGGACATATGCAAGTGGTTACAGAAATGTATAATTTAATTGTACGAAAAGCACTAAATAGTACTACATTAGGTACAATTTGGTTTTGGGTAAACAGATTGCGTTTAAAATTGAAAACTTAGTATAAGGGTCGCGTGTCATGTACAGTGTGAGATGAATAAAGTGTAAGCAACTTCAGACTGCTGTTAATTTTAAGCCATTCGTCCGACAGCTGTTAAAATTATTCCAGTGACAGCCCATTATATTGTTTACAAGCGCACAAAAGCATTTTGGTGGGAATTTTCCAAAAAGAAAGTTATTCGTGATGGAATTTAAGTGTGATAGTGTGATTTTTACATTTGGCAGGAAAACCACAAGTGACTATCGTTAGAGCACTCCAGCATTTAAATGTGAATAAATCTTTTGTGTCTCATACCATCGCTCGTTACCGTGATACTGGTAGCGTAGCCCGACGTCAAAGAAGCGGATGGAAGAAAACAGCAACTTCACCAGAAAATTTTCGAAAAGTAAAGAAGCGGCTTGATCGATACCCGCATCGCTATGGCCGAAAAATGGCTCGTGAGCTGAACATATCGCAATATTCCATTCGGCAAATATTGAGAAATGAGTTCGGGGAAGAGCCATTGAAATTCCAAAAAGTGCTAGAACTTACACCGCAACAGAAAGAAAATAGACTCAAAAGAGCTAAAGAGTTGCTTCGCTTGGCCGAAAGTGGTGAACTGTCGAATTCGATGAGAAAACATGATCGTGTTTACTTGCCAAATAGGTCAGCTGAAAATGTGCACCTTCGATTGATCATCCGAACTCAAGCACCGGCCATTGTGATGGTGTGGGCCGCCATAACTGCCGATGGTCGCTCGTATTAATAGACC
Source organism: Musca domestica (assembly GCF_030504385.1). Classification (NCBI taxonomy): domain Eukaryota; kingdom Metazoa; phylum Arthropoda; class Insecta; order Diptera; family Muscidae; genus Musca; species Musca domestica. Next base: position 5,400,564 of record NW_026712340.1, on the reverse strand, counting down.
GTGGTATCAGAATAAATGCTGTATGTTATCGCTTGGTTTGTATTACATAGAGAACAGATTCCATCGGTATTGGCTTTAAATGCCTTTGAGTTTAAGTCAAGCAAACCGCATCTAGCATTTATGATTAGGCTGGTTGCGCGTGATGCAAATTTTGCAGTTAGATTTGGGATCTCAATATAATCTAGCAGAGGGTAAAAATCATGGAACTGAGAATTTCGTGCTGCTACTTCAAAATCAATTCTTTCTTTGAAGTGTAGATACATAATAACATCTTTCAATTGAAGCACAGTGGAATGCTATTGGCATAGGGTTGTCCATTCGTTAGCCAAGATTCGAGGAAGTCGATTTGAATGTAATTGAAGGACTTTTCTAATGTAACAGAAATATGTTTTGAGTGTAGAAGAGAATATGGAATTTAGAACAGTGTCCAGATACAACTTGTAGTTCGGTGTGTTTTTAGGCAGGCGTAACACTTTCTTTATGAAAAATCTAAACAATTTGTCCACATCATCATGCTTCTGGTATCCCCAAACCTGCGAGGCATAACGCAATATTGATTTAGAGCAGGATTCAAATATTTTTAACTTGTTAGAATTGGAAATTATTGGACTTTTGATATATTTTGACCACGTCGAATTTATAGCAATTTTTGAAGCTGATAGTTTATTTGTTAAGTGCTTCTTAAATGAGAAATTAAACGTAATATCTTCCCCAAGATATCTATTAGATATCGATGTTCTGGTTATTGAAGTGAAAATTCAAATCTGATGGTATTCTGGTACCAGTTCTAAGAATCATTATTTTGGACTTCAAGAGATTTACCTTTAGGCTCCATTTCTGACAGTAGTCTTGTAGTACATCAATCATTTTCTGCAAACCTGTGGGAGAATCTGATAACAGAAAAATGTCATCTGCATATAGCATTTGTGTTGGCGACATCAACACCGCCAGGAAGTAATTCTGGCAGGTATTTCTGGGCTGTATCTGATATCTGGTATCAATTATCATTCTTATGAAGTGCATATTAAGAATGTGAGGGACTTAAACACCAAATCGGATATGGGAGCTATAGCTAAAAATGAACCGATTTTCACCACATTTAATATACTTTTAGACTGAATTCGGTGGGATGTGCCAAAATTCAGGTCATTCGGACTGATATTGGCAATTTATGCACAATTTGAACTGTATCTAAATTTGAACCGATTCCCACCAATTTCAATAGGGGTTGTCCTTGGGCCAAACAAAAATTTCATCGCAATCGGATAATAAATGCGACTTGCATTTTGTTCACAAGAATACATGGACAGACGGACGGACTGACATTCATAAATCGACTCCGATAGTGATTCTATGAAGATCCTCAAAAGTTACTATGGGTCTGTCTAGCTTCGTTCTCCATAATACAAACAAATGCACAAAGACATAATACCCTCACCACTATTGTGTACACGACTTTTTGGAAAGGAAAACTAAATCCAAAAGACTTTCTTTCCCCCAACATACCACCCTCGATTTCCGTAATATCTAAATAAAGAGTTTCCCAATAAGTAATTGAATTATCCCCAGAAAATGCTTGTATCTGACAGTATTGACAACAAGTGGGCCATATGGGAGAGTAAGCAAGTGCACGCGCGTGCATGAGTGGATGTGTGTGTCTGAAAGCTGATTAGGTTAAAGTACCCTAAGAGAATGTCGGCTTCGGGTCGCGAGGGGGTTGTATGTAAAACATTTAGTTTAACATGAAAGATAAAATGATTTAGACAAGTAAATGTTTTGTTCATCGTTTAGGATCCTGTTCAGTGAAGTGGTGTAGTGTGGTTTGGTGAGCCATGCCAACAGAACTTGCTTGTAAATATTGCCAAGAGATGGACTACTGCTGGAGCTTGTCATGCCTGTGTATAAGATGGGAAAATGGTATGAGGTTACGAATTGCTGTTTATGGTTTCCTATTAATTACACAACAACAATAACAACAACAACGGTGACGACGATGAAATTCTATTATGACACTGAATACACACACCCGCACATGTGTATTGATTAAATAAATACAACAAATAATTTGAAACTGTCTTTTGTGGTTTTAGAAACTAAAAGGATTCTCATGCTGTGCTCACGCCGAGGAGGGGGCCTGTATCTTAGTTATTGCTTTCAAAATAGAAGACAAGTTATTTTTGGCTGTCAGTCCGTCAGTCAGCTGTCCTTACGTCAATGAAAATAAGTTAATCTGCTTTTAATTGGAAATTTGTTCACATGCGGCTCCTATTATTGCCGATGAATAGAAAACGTTTATGGGTGATTTAATTGCGGTGCAACTATTATTGAATTTAGTTCATTTAGGCGCTTAAGAATATCCCACGGTGCATTCGAATTGTTGTGTTCCACAGAAATAATATTAATTTTGTGGTATATTGGCACTAAATGAAAGAAATTTATTCCTCTGCCCTTGTGGGTGGTTGGCGAAGAAATTTAATTAATTTATATCAGAACGAAATGTTAGAAAACAGTGTGTTTTTGAATGTGTTTTCAAATCGTAGACCACTGGAACTAAAAAGTTTAATTGATATTTAGTTTTGTCCTATCCAAAAGGAAATTGAAAGATTTCAATATAAGTCAAGGAGGAAGAAGGAGTTCCTTGTGAGTACTATACCCCTCGAAAGAGAATTGTCTTCGATATCGTATTTCCCCCATATAACGGCACATTCCGATATTCGATATTTTAATGATTTTAGCCACATTTTCCAATGGAATTGTCTTAAGATCCACGCAAGAAGTACCCCCCCCCCCCCCCCCCATTATTCGGTATTTTCATTTACCACATTTTCTAATGGAATTATCTCAAAATCCATACAAGGAGTTCTTTGTGAGTATTTTACGCCCAGACATAGATTTGTATAGGTATCGTATAGGTTCACAATATCGTATATCCTCCCAATATATCGGCACCTTACGATATTCGGTATTTTTACAGATTTTAACAAAAATTTAAATGGATTATAATTTTTGAATACTTTCTTATTCTTTCCAAATGGTGGGGGGTTCCAAATGGTAGCCGAACTTACTACGTTTTACTTGATCGAACTAGAATCATAAAATTCCGCATGTAGGTTACTATTGACCCGGGCCATTAGATAGTGAATTGGAAACTCGAACAAAAATGTTACTAAACAGTAGTAAAATCTACTTTAATGCAATTTTACATCTAGAATGTTCAAGTTTCGTAGGTAGGTCACGATTAAAATAGTTATCAGTAAGTTAGATTTTTGGGAAGTTCCTTTAAAAACATACTAAATCAATTGTTCTCTTTTTATTAAATTACGTACTATTACAACTAAAATCTTTAAATTACGCATGTAGATTCCTACTGGCAGATATATTTGTAGTTTTGGAAATTCGTACTTAAAGAGGTACTAAATAGTAGTAAAATATCTTATTTAGTGACTAAATGTAATTATTTCGATGTAGAATCTTGAAATTTTTCTGTAGGTTACTATTGGCACCAGACATCAGATAAGGTATGTTTAAGGAAATTCAAACAAAAACGGATTTTAACAGTACTAAAATTGATTTTTTTTTTTTGGCTAAACTATGTAATTTTAGAACTTAAATCGGAAAAAATAGTGTTTGAGAGCCGTTGCACTGAAAACTGTATACAAAAAATAGAGATGAGTGACTGATTATCTCTTCAACGACAATAGCTAGAATTTTGAAATATGGCACGTAGTTGGTGCAAACGTGGCCAATAAGGCGGGAATTATTTGAAATCCGCACTAAAGGCACTAAACACAGTGTTATGGGCTACAATAAGGGTAAAAATTTTTTAACTAAACTTTTAGGTTACTATATGAGAAATTTGTGCAAATTCTAATTAAAAAAGTTAAAATACCAAACCAAATATTGTACTTTTTTACACACAACATATACAGGGTTAGATAAAAAACTGCATCAAAGTCAAACGCCACAATTTTTACATTTTTTTTTTTAATTTATTGAATGAAAGCAAAAAAGTCGGAAGTAGCATCAAAATTTAGAATAAGGTAAGATTTGTTCGTACGAATTATGACATTCAAACGGCCAATGAAGCCGTCAAACGTTCCCCGAAGCGCTTGCATGAGGTGATCGACACTTTGGTATTTTTAAGTACCAAGCTTGCTTTCCAAAACACTCCAGACACAATTGTCCAACGGATTGGCATCCGGAGATTTTGGCGGCCATTGTTCGCTGGAAATGCAGCGAGGAACCTCATTTTGTAACCATTCATGGGTGGCGCGTGCTGAGTGCGATGGTGCTGAGTCCTGTTGGAATGTCCAAGGTCTGCGGACAAAATGTTTGCGTGCCCAAGGCTTTAACACACCCCCAGAATATTTTCGCGATTGCATTCAGCATTTACGGTCGAATAATACGAGCGGAGAGCGACCATTGGCTGTTACGGCGGCCCACACCATCACCATGGCCGGCGCTTGAGTTCTGGTGGCCAACCGAAGGTGTACATTTTCAGCTGACCTCTTTGACAAGTAAACACGATCATTTTGTTTATTTACAAACTGCTGGACAACGAATGTTTTCTCATCGAAAAAAAAATAAATAAAATAAATTCGGCAGTTCACCACTTTCAGCAAAGCGAAGCAATTCTTTAGCTCTTTTGAGTCTATTTTCGTTCTGTTCCGGTGTAAGTTCTTGCATTTTTTGGAATTATAATGACTTTACTCCGAGCTCATTTTTCAATATTTGCGGAATAGAGTATTGCGATATGTTCAGCTGACAAGTTACTTTTCCGCAATTGCGATTCTGGTTTCGATGAAATCGCTTCTTTACTTTTCGAACCATTTTTGCTGATGTTGCTGTTTTCTTCCGTTCACTTACTTGACTTCGGGCTAAGCTACCAGCATCACGGTAACGGGCGATGGTACAACAGATTTATTCACTTAAATGCTTCCATTGAAAAATGTAGCTAAATTCATCGAAATATCTAATACAGGGAGGTACCGTTAAATGTACCTATAACGACAGTATTCTTCTATGCGGTTAAGTACTCATAAAGAACCCCTTTTTTAGATTTTCTAACAGTTTCATTGAAAAAGTTGGCTACAATCATTAAAATACCGAATATCGGAGTGAACCGTTGCATGAGGGGTATACGATATCGTGGGCCTAACATAAACAATTCTCTTCCAGGGGATAAAGTAGTCACGAAGAACTCCTTGTGTAGAATCTCAGACAATTCCATTAGAAAATGTGGCTAAAATCATCAAATACCAAATATCGGAGGGTGCCGTTGTGTGGGGGCAATACGATTTCGTTGTCCGATATAGCCCATCTTCGAACTTAACCTGTGCAAAATTTTAGCTTCCTATCTTAATGCGTTGTGATTGTAGCGTGATTACTAAAGGCGGACGGTCGGACAGGGTTAAAGTGTCTTAGAATTTTACGCTGATCAAGAATATATATACTTTGTTATGTCTAAAATTATTATTTCGATGAGTTACAAATGGAATGATGAACTTAATATACCTTCCATACTATGTATGGTGGAGGGTATAAGAAAAAAACAAAGAGTCTTTAAAATCTTTCGATTTTCGTTAGACCCTTGCGCAACGATTTCATATCCAATTTTTCCAATTTCGTAATAAAACTGGCCACCGCCAAATCTAAATCGCAGAAACTATCATGCATCTCAATATCAAATTTTAGGATTCAAGATATATCCCTCTCAACGAAACGGAACTTTTCGAACAACTATAGTACACATTTTCAAATCCACCTTCTTCAAATTCAAAATCTAATTTAACAATTCCATCTATTCTATTCTAGGACCCAATCCCAAATTTATTGCCATAGTTTTTTGGACAGTAATACTACGCATGTCCAAAACTATTTCCTTCTCTCCACCCAAAACACAAACAGTAATCTCGATATTAAATTTCAGAATTCCATCTCTATCTGAACGCCCAACAGCACATTTTGTGTCATTTTGCATTTTTCGTAAGTTCGTAGTACGAAATCACCTTTTTCTCTAAAATACAGACGCCAACAGTGACATCCATATAAAATTTCAGGATTTCACCTCTATTCCTTCACTTAATACCGAATTTAATAGCATTCACTTTTTTCGTAAAGTCAAAGTACGCATTTTCAAAAAAAATCTCCATAAATTAATCTGAGATACCAATTATGACCTTAATATCAAATTTCAGGATTTCATCTTTATAATTTAAAACCAATTAGTACAATTTTAGTACGCATATCCATAACCACCTCCATATATTAACCACAAACACCAACAGTGACATCCATAACACATTTCAGGATTTCAGCTCTTTTCCTTCAGTGAATACCAAATTTAGCAAATATAGTACTTTTCGTACAATTATAAATCACCTCCATATCTCAATTCCAGATACCAACAGAGACCTTAACATTAAATTTGAGAATTCCAGCCTATCCCTTCCCCCAATACCAAATTTAGGCACTTTTAATAGCACCTTTCGTACAAATTTCAAACACATATATCATCAAAAATCTAAATATCAAATTTTATACCTATCCCTTCACCCAATACCAAATGTAGTACCATTCGGTACTTTTCATACAACTATAGTATACATTTCCGACCATATGTCCAGATTTCATATTTCAAGTACTATTTGTTCGCTCATTTCCAAATTTTTACAAATTTCCAAAATTCCAGCTTCATCCGTTCACCCTAAACCAAACTGTTTCCAATTTAGTACCATTTAGAACAGATTCCCAAAACCACCCTCAGATATAAAAATTACTTTCCAATCTTGATTCTAAAACCAAATTTCAAGTTTTTGGCTCTATCCATTCATATAGTATCAAATGGTACTATTTTGAAAGTTTAGTACCATTTTAGTACTTTTCGTAGCCTTAAAGTTTGAATTTCCAGAAACACATAATCTGTCCTGCACTTCATCATTCCAAATTTTTTAATTCTACCTCATTCCGTTTGTCTAACAATGTATTCAATTTTTAGTATATTTTAGTATTATCGTACCTTTTTAGTACGAATTTCAAAAAAACCCAGCCTTAACACACGCCTACGCACCCAGACTTGCATACTTTCAAGATTTAGCTTCAGCCGTTTCTGGGCTTTGACTTGATTGTTTATTTTACCACTCTTTTATATACAGACTGAGATGAAAAAACTGCCACCAACTTCAGACTGCTGTCAATTCCAAGCCACTCGCCCGACAGCTGTTAAAATTATTCCAGTGACAGCTCATTATATTGTTTACAAGCGTACAAAAGCATTTCGGTGAGAATTTTCCAGAAAAAAAAAATTATTCCTCATGGAATTCAAGCGTGACAGTGTGATTTCCTTATATTTGGCTGGAAAACCACAAGTGGCTATCGTTAGAGCACTCCAGCATTTAAATGTGAATAAATTTTTTGTGTCTCGCACCATCGCTCGTTACCGTGATACTGGTAGCGTAGCCCGATGTCAAGGAAGTGGGCGGAAGAAAACAGTAACATCAGCAGAAATGGTTCGAAAAGTAAAGAAGCGACTTTTGATCGAAACTCGCGTCGCTGTGGCCGAAAAATGGCTCGTGAGCTGAACATATCGCAATATTCCATTCGGCAAATATTGAAAAATGAGCATTGAAATTCCAAAAAGTGCAAGAACTTACACGGCAACCGAAAGAAAATAGACTCAATAGAGCTAAAGAGTTGCTTCGCTTGGCCGAAAGTGGTGAACTGTCGAATTTGGTTTTCTCCGATGAGATAATATTCGTAGTCTAGCAGTTTGTAAACAAACAAAATGATCGTGTTACTTGGATTATTTTGCGAAACAAATTTGGCACTAAAAGCTACCAGAGTGTCGATCGCCTCAAACAAGCGCTTCGCCGGGGATGGCCCAAAATACAGCAGATCAACATTCGGGCAGCGTGTGGCGGTTTTATTGGGCGTGAAACCATAATTCGTGCCAAAGGTTACCAATTCGAATAAATCTAAACTTATTCTAAAATTTGATGTTATTTCCGACATTTCTGATTTCATTCAATTAATTAAAACCAGTAAGGAAAGTCTTAAAGTCGGGCGGGGCCGACTTTATGATACCCTACACCACTTCGCTAATTTAATAGAGCTGCGCATAACAATCAGATGTTTTATGGGAGATTTCAATCATACACGCTGTGATTATAATTATAATTTAAAGTTCAAAGGGCTAAATATGCCGAAGCATTTGTATCTTTAAATTCAGAGGTATACATTTGGTGCACAATTAATTTGAAATCGGATAAAAATATATATGGGAGCTATATCCAAATCGGAACTGATCTCGATCAAATTTGGCAAAGATATTTCTTAGCTGTATTTGATATATTTCCCCGAATATCTTTGTTACGGAGTACATATTACGGCTGTGGGTAACAAATATGACAAATCGGATGAACAGTATATATGGGAGCTATAGCTATATCTGAACCGAATTTCACCAAATTTGACATGATAGCTTCCAGATTCAATTCGGTCGTAAGTGCCAAATTTCATCGCATTTGGGCAAGTATTATAGGTTTGGTGCACAATAAAATGGCAAATCGGACGAAGTTATATATGGGAGCTATATCGAAATCTGAACCGATCTCGATAAGATTTAGCAAATGTATTCCTGAGCTGTATTTGATATCTTTTCCCAAATATTGTTATTACAGAGTGCATATTACGGCTGCGTAGGACAAAAAAAAAACAAATCAGATGAACAATTTATATGGAAGCTATAGCTATATCTGAACCGATTTCGATCAAATTTGGCATACTTATTTTCGGGCCCAATCTGATCTTACGTGCAAAATTCCGTACTATTCGGGCAAATATTACACGTTTGGTGCACAATAAAAGGCAAATCGGACGAAGATATATATGGGAGCTATATCTAAATTCTTACCGATTGTCTCCAATTTCAATAGGGTTCGTCCTTGGGCCAAACAAATGTTTTTTGCAAAATTTCATCTCAATCGGATAATAAATGCGACCTTCATTTTGTTCACAAGAATACATGGACAGACGGACGGACGGACAGACGGACTGACATGCATAAATCAACTCAGAAAGTGATTCTATGCAGATCATCAAAAGGCACTATAGGTCTATTTCGTTTCCTATTGCCTGTTACAAACAAATGCACAAAGACATAATACCCTGACCACCTTGTGGTGTAGGGTATAAAAATGTAAAAATTATGGCGCACTTGTGAAGTAAGGTGGTATTTTTTGAAATTTTGTGCTAAAGAATATTTTTTTTACAAATAAATAGTTCAAACAGACACAAATATCACTAAAAATTGAGCTTTGAAATTGTGTGTAGCAGATCGATATAAGGAGAGCTTTCTTGATACGAAAAAATAAAATTTATATCATTATTATTGAGCATTTGAAAGGATCTAGATCGCAATGGCGTAAAGGTTTTAGAGGAGGGGGATTTTGCAAGTAATAAGGAGCGCCCAAGCATTGCCTAAATTCCACCCCCAGAAAACATATTATATCGTTTTACACCCTTATGATATAATTTAGCATATAGAATAGATAAAAAAATAAAAAACCTCTTTAAAAACTCCCGAAGAGAGTTTTTTTCTGGCATACAAAAACCTTTTCCCCCCCGAATTATTTATCATATCTGTTTCAGATGTTAATTTGTTTATTCCGCTGGCATGGAATGCTAATTGTAATAAATCTAAATAAAATTATTCTTATTTTATTTATAATGCAATCCAAAATGTGTTGGACATATGACATATAATTGTGTGTAATCCAATTTCGATTAATTATAAACAAAATGCTGCTACTTCATTTCCGGACAACAATGCTAACACAAATACAAATACAAATACAGACATGCTAAACATGTTTGCAATAAATTTCAATTATATTTTAAAAAGTTCTGTATTATTTTTTTTTTTTTTTGGGCTCTATTCATACATACACAAACACACCCAAATGTACACACTCGTCCACCTGATGTCAATTGGCAACCACATCACAAGTACATCCGTTAGTTCGCTTACTGCTGCCGCCGCTGCCAATGCCGCCAGGTGAATAGATGGTTTCAATATTTGACCATAATATCAACTAAATTTTCATGATTACATTATTTGCATTTATATTTTGTATTTCAATTTTAGTTTTTATTTATTTGTCATGATGGTATTTGGCAAATATTCATAGAAAGCCCGACAGAGAACCCTGGCCCTTCCACTCCCCCCTTGCCGTTTATTATGATTTGTAATATAATTTTCGATATTTACTATCAATTTTTACATGAATTTGTAATAGTTTTAATACCACAGATTTATGCGGCCGAGTAAACCGACAACCAGCACACATTTCCCAAACCGGAAAACTGTTTATGGAAATTTTCACACACAAAATAGTTCCAGGGGGGTTTCTGAAGTTTTTACCACTCTGTTTTTGTTGTTATTGGAGAATATATTGGAAATAGGTTTATGTTATTTTCCATCAACAATGCTTCTTCTAATTGCCCATTTGTGTTGGAATTTGTCGTTGTGTGTATTGGTAAATATATTTAGAATGAAAATTACAAAAAAAAAAATGAAAACATTATTAAATAGTCGTTAATTTTATACATGTAAATCTAATTTGTAACCATTATCGGTTGAATATAAAATTGAAAATTGTGTTCAATATTTTGTGGGGAGACTTGGTTCTGTGATTGTTGGTCAGATGGACAATAAATAAATTAACGTAGAATGAGATAAATAATTGATTCTTAGGAATTCGAACAAATCATGAGGGCTTTATGAATACTAAATTCAGTAGGGATTTATATTGGAGGTCATTATATACTAATTAAGACGAGCCCAGAGAGATTTTCACAGACGAGCTGAAGGCCAGGGAGTTTTTATAGTTTTTTTTTTTTTTGCCTTTATAGACCAGCTACAGCCCAAGGAGTCTTCATAGACGAGCTGAAGCGCAGAAAGTCGTTATAGATAAACTGAAGCTTAGAGAGTTGTTATAGACGAGCTGAAGCTAAGATAGTCGTTATTGACGAGCTGAAGCTCAGGAAGTCGTTATAGACGAGCTGAAGCTCAGAGAGTCGTTATAAGCGAGCTGAAGCTCAGAGAGTCGCTATGGATGAGCTGTAGCTCAGAGAGTCGTCAAAACTCAGAGTGTCGTTATAGGCGAGTTGAAGCTAACGAAGACGAGCTGAAGCTCAGAGTGTCGTTATAGACGAGCTGAAGCTCAAAGAGTCGTTATAGACCTTCTGAAGCTCAGAGAGTCGTTATAGACGACCTGAAGCTCAAAGAGTCGTTATAGACGACCTAAAGCTCAGAGAGCCGTTATAGTCGAGCTGAAGCTCAGACAGTCGTTATAGACGAGCTGAAGCTCAGACAGTCGTTATAGACGAGCTGAAGCTCAGACAGTCGTTGTAGACGAGCTGAAGCTCAGACAGTCGTTATAGACGAGCTGAAGCTCAGACAGTCGTTATAGACGAGCTGAAGCTCAGACAGTCGTTATAGACGAGCTGAAGCTCAGACAGTTGTTATAGACGAGCTGAAGCTCAGACAGTTGTTATAGACGAGCTGAAGCTCAGAGAGTCGTTATAGACGACCTGAAGCCCAGACAGTCGTTATAGACGACCTGAAGCTCAGACAGTCGTTATAGACGTCCTGAAGCTCGGAGAGTCGTTATAGACGAGCTGAAGCTCAGAGAGTCGTTATAGACGAGCTGAAGCTCAGAGTCGTTATAGACGAGCTTAAGCTCAGAGAGTCGTTATAGGCAAGCTAAGGCCTAAGGGTGTGTGTAAACGAGTTTCAGTCCAGGAACAGCGTAGTTTAAAAATTGGATAATTAAGGCTATAAGTAGATAATGTCTACCACGTCAAGTATACAAGCACAGTTAGATAAAACTTGTTAAGAGTCGTTAACATAGCTACCGTCGGATATATTTGTGGATGTATATGTTCAACTATATTTCCCTGCTGTTTACATTAACTTCACTGATATGAATTATTATTTTTGCTGTAAATGACATTGTTTTATTAGCAAACAATTTCCGTTTGCCCCCAAAACAAAAGCCATTACAATATGAATTTATTACATTCATACGCACATATACACACTAACACCATACACATATTAATATCCGTCATTTTGAACAACAGTGTAAGTTAAAATTTTTAATTACTTTCATGCTTGGGGGTATTGATGTCATAATTATTAGTTTTTGTATTGAAATGAATTTTATTGAAAAACACATACATCACATATATGTACATCGTACATATGTGCGTATGAATAATGACATTATTTACTGATACACACGTGTAACAGAGTAAATACTGATTTATTTGTTAATTATTTTTTTCTACTTAATAGAATCATATGAAGGTGGAGAACATCCATATATTCAATTGTTCAAAGGTATAACAGTATAACCGGTTTTAGGATTTTAAACTAATTGACTCTAATGATATATTTTAGAAATTAAATGTTTTACAATTTTTCCTGGAAAAAAAGTGTGGTGGATAGATAACAGTTTGATTCCGTCAATATTTTGAAAGTTTTAATCTACATTTTTAGCTCAATGAATGTTATTTGGCATTTTGAGTTTGTATTCTTTTTAATGGTATAGCTAGATTTAGGATAACTATTTTTAATGGACCACTTAAAACGGAATAGTTTAAAGCGTTATGGAGTTTCTCAATATTTCTTTTTCATGTCAAGCTTAAATCCCGTTGCGGGATCTTCTGCAATATTCGGGACTGTCTTACAGAATATAGTAATGGAGTAACGGCAAAACGCTACAGGGAGAACCTTCGCTTTGATGTAATATTAATAGTAATTGGTCTGGTAAGCTGTATAGAGATCCTAGTTATCTTAGTCGACAACAAAATATTGGATAATCTAGTTCTAATTCTTCTTTGTGAAGGAAAGTGTGACATTAAAAAGAAACAATGTATGAAGAATTGAAACATGTGCATTCGAATATGTTTTCCAATGTCTTCCAGTTGAAGGAGAAGAGGAGGAACGGAATTATGACAATGTAATAATGCAACTTTGACCTGCAGATAGAAGCCGTTCATCCGGATGCGCTTGTATGTGTAAGATTTCTTCTACAGCGATTTTTTTACATATATAATATGAAAGCTATATAAATTTCTCTTCTAGTTTACAGCTCAGTTAATAGTAGTGAGTCTGTAAAATTTGGTGAGAATCGGTTCATAAGCTATAAAACCCATAGGTGTTTCACTCGACTCTACATAAGACCTATAAAAAATTCTATTAGCTGCTGTCATTTCTAAGCCACTCGTCGGACAACTGTGAAAATTATTCCAGTGACAGCTCATTACATTGTTAACAAGCGTACAAAAGCATTGTGGTGAGAATTCTCCAGAAAAAGTTATTCGTGATGAAATTCAAGCGTGATAGTGAGATTTCTTTATATTTGGCTGGAAAACCACAAGTGGATATCGTTATCGCATTTAAATGTGAATAAATCTTTTGTGTCTCGTTACATCGCTTGTTACCGTGATACTAATATCGTCAAGGAAGAAAACAGCAACATCAGCAGAAATGGTTCGAAAAGTAAAGAAGCGACTTGATCGAAAACCGCGTCCCAGTGGCCGAAAAATGGCTCGTAAGCTGAACATATCGCAATATTCCATTCGTCAAATATTGAAAAATGAGCTCGGGGTCATTGAAATTCCAAAAAGTGCAAGAACTTACACCGCAACAGAAAGAAAATAGATTCAAAAGAGCTAAAGAGTTGCTTCGCTTGACCGAAAGTGGTGAACTGCCGAATTTGGTTTTCTCCGATGAGAAAACATTCGTTGTCCAGCAGTTTGTAAGCAAACAAAATGATTGTGTTTACTTGCCAAAGAGGTCAGCTGAAAATGTGCACCTTCGGTTGGCCACCAGAACTCTAGCGCCGGCCATGGTGATGGTGTGGGCCGCCATAACAGCCGATGGTCGCCCTTCGCTCGTTTTAATCGACCCTGTCAGAATAAATGCCGAATATTATCGCGACAATATTCTGGAGGGTGTAATGCCTTGGACACGCAAACATTTTGGCCGTAGACCTTGTACATTCCAACAAGACTCAGCACCATCGCACTCAGCACGCGACACCCAAGAATGGTTACAAAGTGAGGTTCCTCGCTTCATTTCCAGCGGCCAATGGCCACCAAAATCTCCGGATACCATTCCGTTGGACTATTGCGTCTGGATTTTTATGGAAAGCTAGGTTGGCACTAAAAATATCAAAGCAATACATCAAGCAAGCGCTTCGCGGGGAATGGGCGAAAATATCGCAGAGCAATATTAGGGCAGCGTGTGACGGTTTCATTGGCCGTTTGAAAGCCATAATTCGTGCCAAAGGTGAGTAACTCGAACAAATCTTAACTTATTCTAACAATTGATGCTATTTCCCAAAAATGTTTGCTTTCATTCAATAAAATTTAAAAGAGAATGTAAAAATTATGGCATTTGAATTTGTTGCAGTTTACGCAGCCCATTACGAAATTTCAAAACAATTCCGGTGCACAATGTCGTTAAAATCATGGAAATACAGAATATATGAGAGTACCGTTATATGGCTGTATACTGGACCTATGTAAACAATTCTCTTCCAGGGGGTTATATACTCTCAAGGAACTGCTTTTGTGGATTTTAAGACAATTTCATTGAAAAATGTGGCTAAAATGATCAAAATACCGATTATTGGGAGGTACCATTGTATGGGGGCTATATGAGATCGTGAACCTATATAGACGATTCTCTTTCAGGGGGTAAAGTACTCACAGAGAAATCCTTGTGTAGCATTTCAGACAAATCAATTGAAAAATGTGTCTAAAATAATCAAAATACGAATTATCGGGTGTACCGTTATATGGGGGCTATACGAATCTTGGACCGATATAGCCCATCTTCGAACTTGACCTGCCAGTAGAGAAAAGATATATTGGTGCAAAATTGTTTCTTCCTATCTTTATTTGCTTTTAACTCTAGCGTGATTACAACAAACAGACGGACAGACAGACAGAAAGGGCTGAATCGTCTTAGAATTTTACGCTGAGCAAATATATATATATATATATATATATATATATATATATATATATATATATATATATATATATATATATATCTATATATATAAATGTAAGTTGTGTTAGTTACTACGCTTATAACTTAAGAACCGCTGGACTGATTTTAACGATTCACACAAATTCGGAGTTGTCTTCTCTCCGAAAAGGATAATATCCAAAAAAATCGCGTAAAAATGTGATATATTAACATTTTCATTTTGACTTTTCAAATGTACAATAGTAATGTTTTATTTTGCATGATTTTTTTCTATTTTGACTGGCTTTTTTCTAATTTACATTTGTAGTGTTTTTTATATTTTACTAGCTGGCCCGGTCCGCGTTGCCGGCCAGTAGTTTTTGTCTATTATGCATATTTGTCAAAGCATAATTATTCACAGATATGACTGATATAAGTGTTCCCGTACTGGTCGATTAAAAGTGTTTTAAAATACCTGTACCCATATTTAAGCCGTGGGCTTCAAAGGTGTGGATGTGCTATACAAATTTATTAAAATGTATATATCAATCTTATCCCCATGTAAAGGATCAAATTAATTTTTAGTATGATAAAAATCGTAGCAAAATTTTCCAGTCAAATGAGCAGTAATTTGGAATTTGCTGTATTTTGTACACCTCATAATTGAGCGCTGAATGAATTAAGAATAGCCAAAGTTAAATAGAGGCCAAATCAAAAATTTAACAGAACAACATAGCATGTCAAACTGAAAAAAATTTCGCGTGATTTAAATGAGTAAAAATAGTTTTATCCACCATATTATCATATAGATGTATATCCCAAATCTACGTTTCCAACCAATATTCTCTTGAGAGTTACAAATTCAATAGAATACAAAATTTTCTTTTCTGACCACACATTATATGTGAAAGTGGACTTGGGGATACTCCAATGTGGGGACTTTACTTAAATAAATTCCTATGTGGCAATTATCTGTATGATGGTTCCCTAACCCCTTAGAGACAAAGATGCCAAATAAGGGCCAAGCAATGAAAAAAGTGGCCAAGACCCCAAAAATAGCTTAAATCATATGATGATTATATAAATATGAAATCGGGATGTACCCTTATCGTGAGTTATGATCGATATCATGACCTGCAAAAGTGATTTAAGGTATCTTTGTGAAGAATTTCTGGAAGGATAGAAATCCTTTTTTTACTAAGAGTCTCATTCGCTCTACTATTTTCCGTCCTTTATATTTGGTATTTTACTGATTGTACTCCCAAAGAATTTTGCATTTTGAGCTCTCATTGGACGGATTATTGTCACATCAAAGAAGTAGGTCCACGCTTTGAAATGAGCTCCATTAGGCTTTTTCTGTCATTTTTGGTTGTTTAAATGTGTTCGCATCTTCCATATGAACCACGATGTCGGCCCTATAGTTGAAAGGTAGATGTCAGTTAACATCGTATTTCGCACTTATTTCAGTTTTTTGTTGAAAAATTGTATATAGTGAAAAATTATTCTTTATTTTGTTCACAAAAAAAATCCACTGAATTCAATATGATAATACAAATTAAAAAAAAATGCAAAAGAAGAATACCAAATTGAAAAAATCTTCAACTTGTTCGCTGATTTATTACAGCAAATGTTTAAAGACCCTTACTATTATTTTAAAATTCGATTCCACTGAAAATCTTTTCGATTTTTTCCCGATTTGAGAATTTTTGCAATGAGATCTCTTTTTCGTGATTTTTTAGCGAATTTGAAAAAGTAATTATCTTTTAATTAATAATTATCTTTCTTTTGGTGTGACCGCGTTAAATCATTTCGATATCATCTATTCCGTTTCGCCACCATATAATTCGGTATTACACTTCCATGTAACCCGCCATCAATTTCAGTTCTCAAGAAATCAAGTCAATTAAATAAATTGGTTTTATTATTCGAATTCAAAAATAAAATATAAAAAACACTACAAATGTAAATTAGAAAAAAGCCAGTCAAAATAGAAAAAAATCATGCAAAATAAAACATTACTATTGTACATTTGAAAAGTCAAAATGAAAATGTTAATATATCACATTTTTACGCGATTTTTTTGGATATTATCCTTTTCGGAGAGAAGACAACTCCGAATTTGTGTGAATCGTTAAAATCAGTCCAGCGGTTCTTAAGTTATAAGCGTAGTAACTAACACAACTTACATTTATATATATATAGATTTTTGAATTCGAATAATAAAACCAATTTATTTAATTGACTTGATTTCTTGAGAACTGAAATTGATGGCGGGTTACATGGAAGTGTAATACCGAATTATATGGTGGCGAAACGGAATAGATGATATCGAAATGATTTAACGCGGTCACACCAAAAGAAAGATAATTATTAATTAAAAGATAATTACTTTTTCAAATTCGCTAAAAAATCACGAAAAAGAGATCTCATTGCAAAAATTCTCAAATCGGGAAAAAATCGAAAAGATTTTCAGTGGAATCGAATTTTAAAATAATAGTAAGGGTCTTTAAACATTTGCTGTAATAAATCAGCGAACAAGTTGAAGATTTTTTCAATTTGGTATTCTTCTTTTGCATTTTTTTTTAATTTGTATTATCATATTGAATTCAGTGGATTTTTTTGTGAACAAAATAAAGAATAATTTTTCACTATATACAATTTTTCAACAAAAAACTGAAATAAGTGCGAAATACGATGTTAACTGACATCTACCTTTCAACTATAGGGCCGACATCGTGGTTCATATGGAAGATGCGAACACATTTAAACAACCAAAAATGACAGAAAAAGCCTAATGGAGCTCATTTCAAAGCGTGGACCTACTTCTTTGATGTGACAATAATCCGTCCAATGAGAGCTCAAAATGCAAAATTCTTTGGGAGTACAATCAGTAAAATACCAAATATAAAGGACGGAAAATAGTAGAGCGAATGAGACTCTTAGTAAAAAAAGGATTTCTATCCTTCCAGAAATTCTTCACAAAGATACCTTAAATCACTTTTGCAGGTCATGATATCGATCATAACTCACGATAAGGGTACATCCCGATTTCATATTTATATAATCATCATATGATTTAAGCTATTTTTGGGGTCTTGGCCACTTTTTTCATTGCTTGGCCCTTATTTGGCATCTTTGTCTCTAAGGGGTTAGGGAACCATCATACAGATAATTGCCACATAGGAATTTATTTAAGTAAAGTCCCCACATTGGAGTATCCCCAAGTCCACTTTCACATATAATGTGTGGTCAGAAAAGAAAATTTTGTATTCTATTGAATTTGTAACTCTCAAGAGAATATTGGTTGGAAACGTAGATTTGGGATATACATCTATATGATAATATGGTGGATAAAACTATTTTTACTCATTTAAATCACGCGAAATTTTTTTCAGTTTGACATGCTATGTTGTTCTGTTAAATTTTTGATTTGGCCTCTATTTAACTTTGGCTATTCTTAATTCATTCAGCGCTCAATTATGAGGTGTACAAAATACAGCAAATTCCAAATTACTGCTCATTTGACTGGAAAATTTTGCTACGATTTTTATCATACTAAAAATTAATTTGATCCTTTACATGGGGATAAGATTGATATATACATTTTAATAGATTTGTATAGCACATCCACACCTTTGAAGCCCACGGCTTAAATATGGGTACAGGTATTTTAAAACACTTTTAATCGACCAGTACGGGAACACTTATATCAGTCATATCTGTGAATAATTATGCTTTGACAAATATGCATAATAGACAAAAACTACTGGCCGGCAACGCGGACCGGGCCAGCTAGTATATATATATATATATATATATATATATATATATATATATATATATATATATATATATATATATATATATATATATATATATATTTGCTCAGCGTAATATTTATATATATATATATATATATATATATTATATATATATATATATATATATATATATATATATATATATATATATATATATATATATATATATATATATATATATAAATTGCCAAATGGCGACAGAAGGGCAAAAGTCCTTTAGTTACCACATTGAGATGGATTCAGTATAGGAAATCACTTCATTTTCAGTATAGCTCGAAAATAACGATATTTGACATTTTGAATGTTTTAACAGAATTTTACTTCCGGAATTCTTCTAACGTTTTTCATTCTTGGAGAATAGGCAACCTTCATGCAATCTTACAGTAAACAACATTTTCTTACCAATTCCACTGAAATATTGAGTCTTACATTAAATTGGCTTTAATTTTTTTCCCCAGTCGATCATATTGCCGAATTTATTTATGGTAGTTTAACTTGATTGATAATTTGTTAATCCTTCAGAAATCACAATACTCCTTTATTTATAACTTAAAAAGTCAGATTTCACTCAATGCACTTAGTTCTATTTTTCTCAATTTTAAATTTAAACATTTTCTTCTATTCAATTTAAAATCTCTGCACACTGTAAAGTGTCACCCCATCACCGAAAACAAAGCAAAAAATTTGAAACATGTGCAAAAATATTTTCAAACAAAATAACTCCAAAGAAAAGTTTAATTTATAAACCAAACATGAAAAATAAATATTTATCTAAACGCAGGAAAGTACAATTTTATGTACTCGCTCTCGACTTCCTCTCTCCTTCCATCTCTTTATTTGTTTAGATTATTTGTAGAAAAAATGTACTTCCTATGTATGTTTGCCGATGTAGCCGAACCCTTGTGTCCTTGCCGTTTACCTTTTTAGTTTTCTATTTTATTTGAAATCATTTGGCCTAAGGGGAAAATGGTAAAAGACTTTGTTCCAGAGGGTGGGGTGGTTGGTTGTGCCGTATGCTGATGTTAGCCGAAGAAGCGAACGATACAAAGCAACAATCAGAAAGTCATAAATTAAGCAACTGTCAAAGTACGTGACAATAAAGTTCATCTTTTCGTGCTCTGTTCCTCGATTCCGAACAAACAAGGAAACATTCACTTAAACGTGCAAAAATGCACAAAAATAAGAACTACAACAACTACAATAACAACGACGACCAGCAACAATCAAAAATGTCTTCTTTATGGACGAAGGCAGAGAGGGCATATTCCGGGGGCCAAACAAATAAATTCATCCATACATATAACCTGCTTTGAATGTGTATATTTGCCGAACATTGTTAAAAAATGCAAGCGGCAGCAGCAGCAACAACCCTTAATCAACTATCATTGAAGCATAAGTACAAAGGCCAGGAGCAGGGGTGAATATTGCCGGTGCCCTCATTTGACATTTTTGACAACACATGACTTTTTGGCAACCCCAAAACGAGAGCATCGAACCGGTGTGCTGCACACAGCATCAATAAAACGAAAAGTGTTTACGTGTGTCGAATGTTGGCTACTGACATCAAACTGCAACCAACAGAGCTGGACCAGAAATGATGTTAATTTTTCAAAGTTCAGACATTAGAAATGAAAATGAATTCTCTACGGCTTAGTTAGGAGGGGGAGGAGATAGAATAGAATTTTGGTTGTTTCTTTCCTCCACAGACTAGACTAGACAAATAGTGAAGTTGCCTTTGTGTTGTGGGGAAGAAAAGTTTGCAACTCAAATTGCCAGTTGGACCAGCCAATTTGCAAAAAAATAATATCATGCCACTGTGACTGTGCTATTGGGGGCAACATAAAGTTTTGCTTGGCCGCTTATTGTAGAGGGTAAAGTTTATATTCAATACATTTTAATATTTAAGGAAAATGCCTTAAAGATAAGGAGTGCGGGGACATTAACGAATTCGGAATATGCTAAAGAATAATCAAAATTATGTATGTAGTGGCAGTGCCCGCTTAAAATGTTAGATTCCTCCATGCTAATGACCCTTCGAAGTACATATACAGGGTGAGATGAAAAACCTGCCACCAACTTCAGACTGCTGTCATTTCTAAGCCACTTGTCCGAAAGCTGTTTAAATTATTCCAGTTTACACGCATAAAAAAGCATTTTGGTGAGAATTTTCCAGAAAAAGAGTTATTCGTGTGATTTCTTAACATTTGGCTGGAAAACCACAAGTGGCTATACTTAGAGCAGTCCAGCACTTAAATGTGAATAAACATTTTGTGTCTCGTACCATCGCTTGTTACCGTGATACTGGTAGCGTAGCCCGACGTCAAGGAAGTGGACGAGAGAAAACAGCAACATCAGCAGAAATGGTTCGAAAAGTGAAGCGCACAATGGCCACCAAAATCTCCGGATACCAATCCTTTGAACTATTGTGTCTGGAGTATTTTGGAAAGCAAGGTTGGCACTAAAAAATACCAAAGTGTCGATCACCTCAAGTAAGCGCTTCGCCGGGAATGGGCCAAAATACCGCAGATCAACATTTTTGGTCGTTTGAAGGCCATAATTCGTGCCGAAGGTGACCAAATTCTAATAAATGTGAACTTATTCTAAAATTTGATGCTATTTCAGCCTTATTTGCTTTCATTCAACAAAATTTAAACAAATGCAAATATTATGGCGTTTGCAGTACAGTACCATTTAGTACATTTCGTACAAAAATGCTTGAAATCTGAAATTTGGTATTAGTGTAGCATGGACGTATGGAGGTGGTTTCGGAAATGTGTACTACATTTCCGAAACCACCTCCATACGTCCAGGCTACACTAATACCAAATTTCAGATTTCAAGCATTATCTCTTCATCCAATAACAAATTTTACCAATTATAGTAATATTTAGTAACTTTTGTACACGTTTCCAAAACCACCTCTTTTTTATAAACCTACCACCATCAGGGATAACCATACAAAATATGAAAATTCCAGCTGTTCCAAATTTGGTGCCGTTTTGTACAATTCGTACATTTAGTACATAATTCCAATTCCAAAACTATTTTTATATATCAAACTTACTTTCTAACCTTGATTTTTAGCTCTATCTGGTCACCTAATACCATTTTAGAGCTTTTTGGAACCTTAAAGTTTGAATTTCCTTTTGGTACATCTATCCTGCACTCCAGAAGTGACTATCATTCCCAATTTCTTTTTCGATTTTAGCTTATCTCATTCCCATTTGTTCAATACAAAGGTATACAAACCTTCGTACCCTTTTAGTACGAATTTCCAAAAACCTAGCACTATCACATGCCTACGCGCCAATACTGACCCTGGTTCAACATTTTAGTATTCTAGCCTTAGCCGTTTCGTCTAGCCTGTGATTCTCGTCCAGTCAATTATTTCACTACTCTTTTATATAGATTTAGGTATACATTCAGTTTGGAAAGGGCTTAAAAAAATTGGTGAAAAAATTTATTTCAAAAACAAGTGAGCAAAGGCTACAGTCATACGGGGCCGACCATATGATACCCTACAACACTACAATATGTTAAAAGCCCCCTTATGTCCAAATCCAATTTGGAAGATTTCGCTTTTGAAATTATGTCATAGAGCACTGCCCAGATATTACTCTTAGTTTTTTGACGAGGGGCTTTTGCCCAATATTTACGCACTCCGTCGTGTTGTTGTTGTGGTCCATTTTACAGATAAATATAATCCAATGGTCGTCCAAAATGCTAGACTTCTTCGCTGTCCTTAACTTTCTTCACATGCAAAATGTCGTGTCGATTGGTTGCAATTGTAAGATTAGGAACATATTTCTATTTTTGGTTCATTTGAACCGCTAAATATTCTACGATCATCTCCAAATGCAAGAGGCCCGCCTGTACCTCCAAATTTAGACTCATCTACATGATTTGCTTGTCTACGATATTTGGCTATATTTGTAAACGAAATCAGCATAAAAAAGTCAGAAGTTCGTGTTTTGTGTATTTTGGATTTCGCCTGTAAGTTTTTTTAGCGTTTCGGTAAAATGTAAATGCGAGATTTCGTGTCCTTTGGTTTCTATTTGTGACCTTAAGAATATTTTTAGTTGTTGGTCCATTTCAACCCGTATATACATTGCGGATATCTTTAAAAACAATAGGTCTAGCCCTTATGAGCCCTTATGCAAATTTTCGCGAGGATCGGACGATAATAGCAATCTGTATACAATAACCCCAACTTGTGTTGTAAGGTGAAAAAATATTACAAAATGTACACTTCAATGTCATATAAGTCAAATGGAAGAAATTTGGCATGCGGAAAAAAATAAGAAAAAAATTAAAAAATACTACAACATCTATATTGACATCATTATTGGCGACTTTTTATGCGATTTTTTAGATTTTATTCTTTTATGCCAAGAAGGCATTATGAATTGACAAAATTTGTGGAAATCGGTCCAGCCATTCTTAAGATATAAGCATTCTAGCTAAAATCCCCTATCGTCATCCGATATATTTATCTTCGGCGGGATTGAAAATATTCGCGGTTTAATGGGAAATTTGACTTTTTAACCCAATGGCCTACTTCACCCACTAAATTTTACCCGAAGGCCATCCAAATAGGGAGTCTTCTGCCCAGCACTAAGCTCTAGCCCCATGCCAACTTCCGCGTTGATTTGTTTATAATTGCAGAGCAACTGCAATATCAGTACATTTTTTATTGTTTTTTTGTCCATTTCAACCCCTAAATATTTTGCAGCACTTGAAACCAAAATGTAGCTTTTTCCGTAGAATATCTCGATTCCATAAGCCACGTTTCTTCTCTGTTTATTTTAGACCCGAAAAGAAAACAAAATAAAAAGCTCATAAGTTGTTTTTTTTTAATCTTGGGTACATTTCAGTAGTTGGTTATTTTTATACCCTACACCACAAGGGGGTCAGGGTATTATGTCTTTGTGCATTTGTTTGTAACAGGCAAAAGGAAACGAGATAGACACATAGTTCCTTTTGATTATCTGCATAGAATCATATTCTGAGTCGATTTATGCATGTCCGTCCGTCCGTCTGTACGTCCGTCCGTCTGTCCAAGTATTTTTGTGAATAAAGTACAGTTCGCATTTATTACCCGATCCAGATGAAATTTTGCACAGATCAATTGTTTGGCCCAAGGACGAACCCTATTGAAATTGGAGATAATCGGTCAAAATTTGGATATAGCTCCCATATATATCTTCGTCCGATTTACCTTTTATTGTGCACCAAACGTGTAATATCAGCCCGAATTGTATGGAATTTTGCATACACACCCAAATAAGTATGCCAAATTTGATCGAAATCGGTCCAGATATAGCTATAGCTCCCATATATATTGTTCATCCGATTTGTTATTTATATCCTCCGCAGCCGCAAATAGGCAATCTGCAACAACAATATTTGGGGAAATATTTCAAATACAGCTCAGAAATACATTTGCCAAATTTTATGGAGATCGGTTCAGATTTGGATATAGCTCCCATATATAACTTTGTCCGATTTACCTTTTATTGTGCACCAAACGTTTAATATTTGTCTAAATGGGATGGAATTTGGCACTTTCGACCGATTTGAGTCTAGAAGCTAGTATGTCAAATTTGGTGAAGATTGGTTCAGATATAGCTATAGCTTCCATATATATTGTTCATCCGATTTGTTATATTTGTTACCCACTACCGTAATATGCACTCCGTAACAAAGATATTCAGGGAAATATTTCAAATACAGCTCAGAAATATCTCTGCCAAATTTTATCTTGATCGATTCAGATTTGGATATAGCTCCCATATATATTTTTATCCGATTTTAAATTATTTGTGCACCAAATGGGCAA
This sequence comes from Musca domestica, assembly GCF_030504385.1. NCBI lineage: Eukaryota > Metazoa > Arthropoda > Insecta > Diptera > Muscidae > Musca > Musca domestica. The sequence goes on along the minus strand of NW_026712340.1, from coordinate 5,375,858 downwards.
CACAAGTCCGAATTTAAAAGATACAAATGCTTCGGCATATTTAGTCCTTTGAACTTTAAATTATAATTATAATCATAGCGTGTATGATTGAATTCTCCCATAAAAACTTTTAATTGTTATGTGGAGCTCTACTAAATTAGCAAAGTGGTGTAGGGTATCATAGAGTCGGCCCCGCCCGACTTTAAGACTTTCTTCACTGGTTTTCTCTTATATTTAGAATCCAACAACCCACGGCAAAACGATATAAATAGATTTTTATATTCTAAAACACTATGTTGTGAGGACATTATAAGTTTAATTGGGTCAACAAGTTTGCAACACCTCAAAATGCCAATCCTATACCCGTCGTCATATCTTGTCGAGCTAATTCGATCCAGCTCGTCTGAACATTTCAATCATTCAACAGATCCAATATAAACCGATCCTTACGTTTTTTTTAATCGTCGCGTTATATGTGGGAATAAAATGATTTTGCAGAATTTTTGGTAGGACTGAGTTTTGGGGTATGTCAGAAGCGTAGAAGTCTATGAAAAACATCTTAGACAAACTGGACTTATGCTACTCTTGCCGATAGTAGGGCAACAGAAACTTCCACCAAAATCACAAAGCATAAACTACATACCTTAACAAAAAAAAAAAGATAATGTTTCATGCGTGACATTGAAGTTGTAGTTTCAAACGTGTATTGATTGCTGTTACACACACTCACGGAGTTAGACATGGACATGATTAAGGGAGTAGAAGTCAATTTATGGTATTGCATCGACGAAAGGAACAAACGGACATTAATGTTATTTTTCTTTATTGGAAGACAACGCTTGGCATAGGCAATATATGATACGAAGTAAGAATGAATGTTGGTATTGATTTTATCCATAGATATGATAATAAAACGTTTTGATAGCATGCACGTATATGTATACATTCATTATGCTTAATTAAGTCCTAGTCTGGCTGATAGAGATTTTGTGAAGGGATTATGTAAGCTTTTACAAGTAAAACAGTTTGAAAAAAAAACATAAAATGGGAACTATTGCCTATTTAAAATCACTAATGCTGTTTTTATATTTTTAACCTCAGCCATATGGCTAGAGAGGTCACATATCACTTGATACGGCTAAAAATATGCCTCATCGAAATAACAGTTTTAGACCCTAGATCTCTTTGGACTAAATCCGTTTCAGGACATTTGGAGTCGATCTAGCAATGTCCTTCCGGCCGTCTTTCTGTCTGCCAGGCTGGTTGGTGCGCACGATAACTCGCCAAAGGAGTATTCGATTTGGTCCAAACTTGGTACATTATTGTCAAACTTAGATCGAGTTAGGAGATGGACAATACCGATCTACTCCTTCTGGTACTCTCTCCCCAAAAAAGGTCGCCATTTCCAAAAAAAAAAAAAAAAAATTAAAAAAGCTGTAAGTTCTGCCGGGCCGAACTTTTAATACCCTCCACCATTTGGTAAAAAATTTGGCAATTTTCAAAAAATGAAATCCGTTAAAAATTTTGTTTAAATCTTAAACATACCGAATGTAGCCGTATATTAGGGTCTATACGACGACGTGGACCTGCATAGGCAACTTTTGTCATAAGCTGTTACAATATTCAAATGCGAAAATCATGGGGGTTATGAAACATGGACCTGAACAGACAATTTTCTGTTATTGGCTGGAGTATCCATTACGAACATCAAATACAAAATGTGAAATAATTCCGATAAATAATGTCGCTTAAAATCATCAAAATACCGAATATCGGGGGTTCCGTTATATGGGGGTTATACGAAGACGTGGACCCGCACAGACAATTTTCTGTCATAGGCTGTAGAATTCATTACGAACTTCAACTGCTAAATTTGAAATAGTTGCGGTAAATAATGTCGCTTAAATCATCAAAATACCCGATATCGGGAGGTACCGTTATATGGGGGCTATACGAAGACGTGAACCTACATGGTCTATTTATAGCAAGTTGTATAGAATCGTCGACTTCCTTCACAAGTTATTACAGATATAAGTATTGGAAATTGTGACACATTGTGGTTAGGGTACCAAAACGAGTTGGCGGATATTTATCATCTTCACAACAGATTTTGCGTTAGCAAAAATATTTCGATTTGTAAAATTTGAAGAGAGTTGAATGCTTGTTTCGCGTTTTATGAGCGTTTTGTTTTTCATAATTTTGAACCCTTTGTTTGTGTGGAAGTACCACAAAGAGTGCGCCGATATATCCCACTTCCACAGCAGATTTTGTGTTAGGAAAAATTTTGAAATGTGTGAAATTCGCAGGGAACCGGATATTTTGTTCGGATTTTTGATCGTTTTAGTTATTCAACATTTTGACCCTTTGTGGGGGAGGTACCAGAAGAAATGGCCCGATCTCTTTCATCTTTATGGCAGATCTTGTGTTAATATTGAGATTTGGAAAGTCTGAATGGAATCGAATTTTAATTTCGCGTTTTTTGAGCCTCATGGATACTCAAAATTTGACCAAGAAGGGGTTGACCGATGTATATCATCTTCACAGCAAATATAAATAATGAGATGTGTGATAGTACCGGATGCTTATTTCGGATTTAATAATCCTTTTCTATCTTATATCTTATATAGATAATCTTACTCTTACATCACATTTTATAAGAGATATAATTATTCAAAAATTTGGGTCTTGTGGGAATGGAACTTGATGGAGTAGACCGATATTATCAATTTTCGTACCTCACCTAGAACTGATCCAAATATTAGGATTTGCAAAGTTGGAGCAAAATCGGATTATCCTTTCTGTTTCTGTGCTGTAAAATATTTTCTTTGAATATTTCAACCTTTTGTAGGGGAGGTACCAAAAGGAGTGGACCGATATTGTCCATCTCCGAACTCGATCTAAGTTTGATAATAATATAAAATTATTAATATTATTAGTATATTATATTGTTAATATATTATGTTCCGAGTTTGGACCAAATCGAATACTCCCTTCGAGAGTTACTGTGCGCACTAGTCAGCCAGGACATCGCTAGATCGACACAAAATCGCCTGAAACGGATTTGGTCCAAAGAGACCTAGGGTCTAAAACCGTTATTTTAATGAGGCACGTTTAGGCTGTATCAAATGATATATAGAGAGGGTATATATCATTTGATACGTTCCATATTGCTGAGGGTATAAATATTCATTTTTCTATTGGATAAGCGATTTTATTAAATCTTATCCTTTTCTGTCAAGAGGTCATTCCGAGTTGGCGTGAATTATCGAAATTGGTCCAGCGGTTATTGATTTATAAGCGGAATAACTAACACATTTTTCTTTTACATATAGTTTTGCTATCGGCATTACTACAGCGATCGGAATTGACCCTTTAATATATTAGTGTTATTTTTATACCCTACAACACTTTGTGTTGGGGGTATTATAAGTTTGATTGGGCCAAAAATTATGTAACACCTCGAAATTTCCCACATAGGAAAGTATATATGGATCTTCCTATCTCGCCGAGCTGAGTCGATCTATCTATGTATGTCCGTCCGTCCGTCTGTCCATGTTAATTTGTAATCACTCTACAGGTCGCAATTATGGCCCGATCTTCACGAAATTTAGAATGGAGGTGGGGATAAGTTTAGAATAGAACCCTACTTTTTTTGGAGATGATCGCACAATATTTAGGGGTCGAAATGGACCAAAAAAATGAAAAATCCTGATTTTGCAGTTGCTCTACAGGTCGCAATTATGGACCAGTCGACGCGGAAATTAGCATGGGGCTAAAGCTTCGGGCTGAGCAGAAGCCTTCCGAATTGATGGTCATCAGGTAATATTTAGTTGGTGAAAAAGACTATAACATTTGTGTTAAATAAAAGTCAAATTTCCATTACACCGCGAATATTTTTAGTCCCGGCGAAATCATAAATAGACGAACAGGTCAATTCTGACCGTTACGTAGATGCCGATAGCCAATATATCGGATATATATAGCGAAATATATACAATGTTTATATACAAAGAAAAGGAATGTTTATAAGCTTATATCTCAAGAATGGCTGGACCGATTTAGACAAATTTTCTCAATTCAGAATGCTCTCTTGACATAAAAGTATAAAATCTAAAAAAATCGCATAAAAATAAGTCAAAAATGATCTTAATATAGATTTTTTAGTATTTTGTGATTTTTTTTATTTTTTTCATATTTTTTATCGCATGCGATTTTTTCAATTTCACTTATAATATTGAAGTGTACATTTTGTAATATTTTTCCACCTTACAACACAGGTTTGGGATATTATATACAGATTGCAATTATCGTCCGATCCTCACGAAAAGGGTAGGGTTAGGCTCAGAAGGGCTAGGCCTATTGCTTTTAAAGATGTCCGCAATATATTTAGGGGTTGAAATGGACCAACAACTAAAAATGTTCCTGATTTTGCAGCCGTTATAAAGGTCATAAATAGAAACCAAGGGACACGAAATCTCGCATGAAGTTAGAGTTTAGGACAGCGGGTAGAATGGACCTTTACTTTTGTCTAAAAAATACCAACATAACTTAAAGGCGATAGCCGCAATACGCAAAATGCGAACTTCTGCTTTTTTTGGCTGATTTCGTTGACGAATATAGCCAAATATTGTAGACAAGCAGATCGTATAGAAGAGTCTAAATTTGGAGATATGATCGCAAAATACGACGGAGTGCGTAAATATTGGGCAAATGTCCCTGGTCAAAATGCTATGTGTACTACCTGGGCAGTGCTCCGTCACATAATTTCAAAAGCGAAATCTTCCAAAATGGATTTGGACATAAGGGGGCTTCTTACATATTGTAGTGTTGTAGGGTATCACATGGTGGGCCCCGCACGTCTATAGCCTTTGCTTACTTGTTTAAACATATTTGCGGTTTTGTGGAAATTTTAATATTTTTGTAAACAAAAGTTATGGTCCATTTAACTCTCTAAATATTATCTAATAACCAGCCAATTTGGTTAGCTTCTGCCTACGCTTAAACTACAACCCCATGCAAATATCGTGTCGATTCGTTCTAATTTTTGCCTGTACGGCAACTTCAAAATAAGCAATCTTTCACTTTTTGGTTCAGTTTAACACCCAACAACAATAAAATATCATTGCGATTCCGACCCTATCCCTACCTAAACCAAAATTTCGTAAGGATCGGGCCATAATTGCGTTTGTAGCGTGATTGAAATTTAACATGGTCATCCGGACGGACGAACACATATATATAGATTGACTCAGTTCGGCGAGATAGGAAGTTCCATAAGTAACATCCTATGTCTTGGACCAATATTTCGAGGTGTTACATAATTTTTGGGCCAATCAAACATATACTTCCCCAAACACATCGTGCTGTGGGGTATAAAAACTCAACACCTATTTCACATAATTTGTGTTTGAAATCCAAAATTTAAAAACGTATTCTCATTTACCACTCAAACTGTATATGTAAAGAAAGCCGCAAAATCGGCTTAAAGTTACCATGACAATCTAGAATCTAGATATTGTAACGTTTCTGCTAATGCGATGTGAGCCATAATACCTCTTAACAGGCGAGACCGAAAAACGACGCCATCACAAAAAGATTTGTCTGCTAAGTATGTTTAAGTTCCATTGAAATTGAAAATTAATTCTATTGACTTGAAGTCAATTTCAACAAATGCCACATGATCCTCTAAATTTCATTAAATATTTTCTTAAGTTGTTGTTGTTCTTGTTTTGTACGCTGACGTGGTGACACTGCTGCTGCTGCCGTTGATGGTATTTGTGTCGGTGAAGACGACACACCGCAAAAATGTGCCACAAAGAACAAATTGATTTGCTATAAAATAATTGTTGATTGCTCGAATGCGCACACACGCACTCAGTGACATACAAACACACAGATGCGAATTTGTTGCCTCTTCTGTGTGTGTGCTTCTCCCCACAGACCATCGTCATGCATTATCCTCGAACTTTGTACATTTGCTACAAAAGCTACCAACACATCTCTCGACATGCACCGAATTGCTTTTAAGGATTAAATGTGCCGAAGATGACAGTCAACGAACCAAACATGCCATCCGAAAATGAATGGAAACCCAGAAGAGCTTCTTATACTTCTCCTCCTTTGTAAAAGAAAATTTCGATTATTTTCTTGGCACGTTGGCACTGAAAGTTCAACATGGGTACTTTTTGTTGTCATACGCACAAGAGCCGTAATCTCCTTCAGCGGCTGATGTTCCTTTTTTTGTTTTTGAGACGACGTGTTTAACATATTTAAGCGGAATTTTGTGGAACAATTTTTCGTTTTTAGATATTTGATGCGACAGAGACAAGGGCATGGCAACAAATTTGAAAGGTGAATGTTTTAAGAATGCACAGTGTCTGATACGATTCAAGAAATTCTTAACGTGGAGAAAATTTTTTGGGGAGGGTACAAACGAAAACAGACCTAGTAGTGATTGGGAAGCCACATCAGCCGAATCACGCGTTGCAATCTAATGTGAACAAACTGCTATTTTAAGGCAAGATACCTTATTTTCGTCATTGCCATGTAATGAGTAACATCAGCCCTGTGAGTTCGAAACTCAGCGTCGCAAACGAAAAATTAATGAGAAATTAACCTAAACAGTTCCAAAAAAAAAGCGAACAAAAACGCTTTTGCAACTCATTCTTGGACTTTGTGTGGATTGAAATTAAACTGTGCAAAAAAAAAAAATCACAGGGAAGACCAGCAGATTAGCAACCTAGAACTAACAAGTAAACAAGTAAAAACGCTTTAAGTTCGGGGCCGAACTGGGCCGAACTTTGAACACCCTCCACCTTTTGGAACGGGTTTGGCGAATTTCAAAAAAAAAAAAAAAATAAATAAATAAAATCCCTTAATTTTTTTTAAAAACTTAAAAATACCGAATGTAGCCGTTATATTAGGGTTTATACGACAACGTGGACCTGCATAGACAGCTTTTGTCATAAGCCATTACAATATTCAAATGCGAAACTTAAAAAAAATTATTGAAAAATCAAAATCATCATCCAAATACCAAATGTAGGGAGGTGCCATAATATAGAGGCGTACGAAGACGTGGGCCTGCACAGACAATTTTCTGTCTTAGGTTCTAGTGTCCATTACGAACTTCAAATACCAAATTTTAAACAATTCAGGTGAATACAGGGTGAGGTGAAAAAAACGGCAACCAACTTCAGACTGGTGAGCAGACCTTCGAGTTAGAAATAAATAATACAGAATTTTCAATTGCTGCATGTGTTATGGTGGAGTTAGATTATGGGATGTAATCCTCTCTCATTTATTCTTAATGATAATTTGGGTTAAGTCATATTATCAATTTAGTGTCTTACAAACGCTCAAACGGCATTGCGTCTTTTAATTATTGATCCCGGCTTACAGCCATTGAAATTCCAAAAAGTGCAAGAACTTACACTGCAACGGAAAGAAAATAGACTCAAAAGAGCTAAAGAGTTGCTTCGCTTGGCCGAAAGTGGTGAACGGCCCAATTTGGTTTTCTCTGCTGAGAAAACACTCGTTGTCTAGCAGTTTGTAAAAAAAATGATCATGTTTACTTGCCAAAGAGGTCAGCTGAAAATGTGCACATTCGGTTGGCCACCAGAACTGAAGCGCCGGCCATGGTGATGGTGTGGGCCGCCATAACAGCCGATGGTTGCTCTCCGATCGTATTCATCGACTGTGGCATCAGAATTAATGCCGAATATTATCGCGAAAATATTATCGAGGGTGTATTAAAGCCTTGAACACCCAAACATTTTGGCCGCAGACCTTGGACATTCCAACAGAACTCAGCACCACGCACTCAGCACGCGCCACCTAAGAATGGTTACAAAATGAGCACACAATGGTCACCAAAATCTCGGAATACAAATCCGTTGGACTATTGTGTCTGGAGTATTTTGGAAAGCAAGGTTGGCACTAAAAAATGCCAAAGTGTCGATTACCTCAAGCAAGTGCTTCGCCGGGAATGGGCCAAAATACCGCAAAGCAACATTCGGGCAGCGTGTAACGGTTTCTTTGGCCGTTTGAAGGCCATAATTCGTGCCAAAGGTGACCAATATGAATAAATCTAAACTTATTCTAAAATTTGATGCTAAATACCACATTTTTTGATTGCATTCAATAAAATGTAAAAATTATGGCGTTTGACTTTGTTGTAGTTTTGGTATATCACCCTGTAATGTCGCTGAAATTATCAAAATACCGAATATCGGTAATATATGGGGGCTATACGAAGACGTGTGTCATCGGCTGTAGTTTCCATTACGAACTTCAAATACCAAATTTGAAACCATTCCGGTGAATAATATCGCTAAAATCATTAAAATGACGAATATCGGGAGGTACCGTTATATGGGGGCTATACGAAGACGTGGACCTACACAGATAATTTTCTGTCTTAGGCTGTAGTATCCATTTCGAACTTCAAGTACTAAATTTGAAACAATTCTGGTGAATAATGTCGCAAAAATCATCAAAATACCGAATATCGGGAAGTACCGTTATATGGGGGCTATATGAAAACGTGGACCTGCACGGAAAATTTTTTCGGAATCGTTTCAAATTTCGTAATGATAGTTCGTAATGGGTACTACAGTCCATGACGGTGCAGGTCCACGTCCTAATATGTACTATGGCCATTGACAGAAAAATTTTCTATGCAGGTACAGGTCTTCGCATAGCCCCTATGATTTTACCATCATTAATCACTGGAATTGTTACAAATTTCGTGTATGCAATTCGTAGTGGGTAATACAGCCTGGGACAGAAAATTGCCTATGCAGGTTCAGGTATCCGTATTCGTTAAAACCCCAGTATATATTCGGTATTTTAATAACTTTAACCATATTTTTCAACGTATTTTATTATACCCTACAACACTATGTGTTGGGGGTATTATAAGTTTGATTGGGCCAGAATTTATGTAACACCTCGAAATATTGATTTCCCATATAGGAAAGTATATATGGATCTTCCTAGCTCGCCGAGCTGAGCCGATCTAGCTATGTATGTCCGTCCGTCCGTCTGTCCGTCTGTCCGTCTGTCCGTCTGTCCATGTTAATTTGTAATCACTCTACAAGTCGCAATTATGGTCCGATCTTCACGAAATTTAGAATGTAGGTGGGGCTTGGACCAGAATAGAACCCTATTGCTTTTGGAGATGATCGCCAAATGTTTAGGGGTTGAAATGGACCAAATACTGAAAAAATTTCGTATTTTGCAGTAGCTATACAGGTCGCAATTATAGACCAATCGACGCGGAATTTCGCGTGTAGCTAGAGTTTAGGGCGGGGAAGAAGCCTACCAATTTGGGTGGTCATCGGATAATATTTAGCGGGTAAAATAGACCATATCTTTTGTATTGAAAAATTCAAATTTTTTCATCAAACCGCGAATATTTTAAATCCCGGCGAAATCACAAAGCCATGACAAGGTTACTTCTGATCTTTACATTGATGTTAACATCCAACAAAACGGATATATAGCAAAATATGTGCGATATATATGTCTATCAAAGGAGATATGCTTGAAAGATCTCATGTATGTTGAGAACGGCTGAACTGATTTCGACAGTTCTCACTAATTCAGAATGGCCTCTTGGCAGGAAAGGAAAAACGTCTAAAAAAATCGCATAAAAATATCTCTTTAAAGATGAAAATATCGATTTTCTAAAATTTTCTCATATTTTTTTAATTTTGTCATATTTTTGGCATATTTTCATTTTGAATTAAACATTTGGTAATATTTCTACAGCTAACAAAACTAAGTACTTAGGATATCAGGATATCATATACAGATCGCATTTATGGCCCGATCCTTACGAAATTTGGCATGGGGATAAGATGAGGGTCAGAATAGAAGCCTACTCTTTTTGGAGATGATCGCCATATATTTAGGGGTTGAAATGGACAAAAAAACTGCAAAATTGTCGGCAGGTCGTAATTGTCGCCCGATCCTCACGCACATTTGAATGGGGGTTACCGGACATTGCAAAAGCCAAGCAGTTTCTAATGGCCATCCAAAAATATTCAATGTGTGAAATAGTTTGCCAACTTTTGTAGACAAAATACGAAAATGTCCATTCCAGAGACTTTTTGGAGAATTCACAAATACAGGAAAGACGCACTTCTGACTATTTCGTTGAAGAATATAGTCAATTTTCTGTATCTCATATAGATGCGTTTCAGTCAAAAACCAATAATAAATGTTAATCTTTTGCCACTTCTGAGAGATTATAGGTCTTTGGGAAATATTGGTTCCAGATCTAGGAAGACCATTTAAGTGCAACATCTACTAATAAATTGGAAATGAGCAAATTAGTTTAAGTTGTTATTTTTCGAAAATTACAGAACGAAACCTGAAGGTTTTCTTTAATTATTTGTCTCAATATCTTGTGGAATTCTGTCGAGTACTTCGCCTATATAAACTGTATGGTTTTTATAGTGTTGTAGGGTATTCAACGGTCGGCCCCGCTCGACTGTAGCCTTTGCTTACTTGTTTTTATTTATTTATTCTTTTTTTTTTCATCAGTTCCAAATTTCTTCCAAATGGCCCTGCCGAACTTACTGCCTTTTTACTTGTTTTTAATCATATCTACCCACTGTGGCCACCTCATTACTCACATTTCTGCGAATCAGGCTACAAAACTTGGCAACAATACAAAGGAATTGTGTCTATTCACAAAAATTATCAAATGCTACAAATTACACCACAAAACAGTTAAGTGGAAATATATTTGTGCTTTGTAAATTTTTGATTTTCCGCACCCACGGAAACACAACAACAACAAATTGTGTTCCATGAAATATCACACCAGCAAAGTGAAAGCAGTTACAAAAAAAAAAAAAAAAGAAATGGATAAGCACATTTCCCTTTGCTATGAGAATGACATCGATTCCTTTTTAAAAAGATCCCTCGACAATTATGTTTCAAGTTATGGTTTGTATTTTTTTTCGGTGACTTTAGGCAAAGAGCCTGTGTATCTATTCCAAGTATCCCAACACGTAGTCTATTATTTGGCACCTGAAGGTGATGGTGACAAACCAAGGGACCGAAAAGCAAAAAGAAAAAACAACGAAACAGACAAATTTCAAAGGAATTTCTTGAAAAAAAAAATGGTCAAATATGGTTAAGTATTGAAATAAATTGTCATTTTGTATATATTCAGTAACCTAACCGTTATGCCATTATAATCCTCATCGCCATCATCATCGGCAATGCCTATCACAGGGGAATATAACAAATTGTTGACAAAAAGTTGTCGATTCCTTTTTGTTATGTCAATTTGAATTACTGTGTAGGCATATCTGGTGTCACCTTTGATATTTCAAATCAGAAGCAGAAAGTGTTTTTTTTATTCGGTTCCTTTTGAATATCCTTGGGCGAGCATTTTGGCAACCGTAACAAAGTGTCGATAAATAATAACCCTTTTGGGATAGCCAACATTAATAAATCACTCGTAATATAAATGGTCGAAGGCATTTCTAAACCATCTGCCTTTGGGGGTCCTTGTCAAATTATGGAATGGGTGGTGGGTAAATGATGATTTTCAGAGAGTATGGTATAAAATATACTATTTCGTGGAGGCATTGTGTAATACAAAAGGTCGGAATTTGCGGTATTAAGATGGACATTTTCAAATTATTTGTATTAGTGGAAACATTTTTTGGGGGATTGTCTCTCTGTAGTTCTGACACTATATTTTATTCTTTAAAAAGTAGAAAAGCGCTAATTTCGCTAATTTTTGAAAATAAAAAAATTGGAATAAAAATATAGTAAAGGCCTTAATAAACTTTGGACATGCTGCATGGGGTATGACGGTCATTAAATAAATATTTAGAAAAATATAAAAAATTTTACCTTTATAGTTCCTTAAAAAAAACTGGGTAAAAATATTATGAGTTATCTGTTGGTTATTGATTCAATATTCAAAAAATCCAATATTATCGGTCTGTGGGCTCCCGAAAACGGTTATGTGAGTCATGGAAAAAAAGTAGTAGGTCTTTAAAAAATTGTTTTTAAAAAATAAGTTCGGCCGGGCCGAACTTTTATATCCTCCATCGCTATGTTTATAAAAGTAAAATGTTAACTTAAAATACCAAGCCGCCAAACAAAATAAAACAAGTAAAAAAACCTTAAGTTCCGCCGGGCCGAACTTTGAATACCCTCCAGTAAGAATCCTGTTAAAATCTTAAGAATGCCGAATATAGGGGAATACCGTTATATTGGGGTTTATACAAAAACATGGATGTTCACAGCCAATTCTTGGCAAAGCCATTACAGTATTCAAATACGAAACTTGAAACAATTCCGGTGAATTATATCTCAAAAACATCAAAACACCGAATATAGGGAGGTATCGTTATATGGGGGCTATACGAATACCTGTACCTGCATAGATAATTGTATGCTTAGACTGTAGTACTCATAGGGAATTCAAATACGAAATTTTAAACAATCCCGGTGAATAGTGTAGCTAAAATCATCAAAATACAGAATAGAGGGAGGTACCCATATATGGGGGCCATACGAAGACCTGGACTTGCAAATGTAGTTTTCTGTCACAGGCTGTAGTACCTATTAGGAACTTCAAATACGAAATTTGAAACAATTGCGGTGAATAATTTCGCTAAAATCAACAACATGCCGAATATAGGGATGTACATACAGTTATATGGGGGCTATACCTAAACGTGAAACTATATAGCCAATTTTTAATATAATTAAAATTATTTCAACCTTCAATTCGTTCGAAAGCTAGAGTGATTTCCACGGACGAACATACGGACAGACGGACGGACATCGCTTAATCGACAGTGGCCCCGATTCCAACATTTTTTGCAAGGAGAGAACAGACCAGTTCCATGTTTCCAAGTTTTATAGACAGGCGGATATCGCTAAATCGCCTTATAATTCTATTCTGATCAAGAATAGATATACTTTTTGGGGTGTTGCAAATGGAATGACAATTAATATACACTCCATTGGGTAGTTGGACTGGTGGACTTTAAAATGTGTACTCATGTACATGAAAATTGGGGTTGCAATCCTGACATTTTAAATTAAGATAACTCTTGGCGGGGTTGAGGAATTTAGTTTTGGGAATTTTGTGTAAGGAATTTGGAATTTCGTACATTTGCGTATTAAATTTGGAACAATTTGGAATACCGAAATTTGATATTGAGGTCTCTTTTCGTATCTGGTATTGTAATTTCTTGTTGATTTTGCAAATTGTTTAAAAAGTACTAAATGGTCCTGATTTTGTATCATTGTTGGAGTCTAGGAAGGAGGAATGTATATTATTTTGGATAACATTGCTGTATAGTGCATTATATGACTTTGATAAGAATTATATTAAAAATATTTATTGGAGCAATAGATATACCAGACTGAGTTTCAGCAAACGGTTTTGTCCAATTTCAATAGAATTCGTCATTATATAATTATTTGTACAAAATGTAATTTCGTTTAGGTAATAAAGGCGGCCCGTACTTTGTTTACAAAAATACATGAAGATAATCAAAAGTAACTATGGGTCTATTTCGCCTCTTTCTCCATGTTACAAACAAATGCAGAATTACATAATACTTTACCACTATTTGGGGCAGTGTATAAAATTTCAATATTGTTGGTCAGATTGTCCTTGAAAAACAATATTTTTAAAAATCGACGAATATTGAAATAATGATTCCTGAAAATCTAGATTGGTATAGTTCTACGGTTACCGACGGTTTTTAGTTGACTTGAGTTTTTTTTTTTTTTTTTTTTTTGGAGAAGTCCTAGATGATTTAAATATGTCAATCTGTCGGTCTGAGGAAATCACTCTACCTTTCCAAAGGATAGGCCTAGATGGCAAAAGTTTTAGCCATATGCATATTATGTCTTAAATATTTTTGGGATTGAAAATAATATAACGGTTCACGTTTTCGTACCTTCTTATAGTGGATATTTTACTAATAGTAGCAACATTTTCTATCTAAACTTGGTATTTCAAAATAAAAAAAAAAAGTGGGAACCTCTCAGACAATACGATATGACGATATGTACCTCCCGATGTTTGGATTTTTCCGCAATTTTGAACGTTAATGTTTCAAATTTAATATTTTAAGCTCGCAGTAGATAAGAACCCAGAAAATTATAATTGTAGGTAGGTGCCACTAACTTTATGGTATTGCATTGTTCGAATCTTGAATCCCAATAGCTTTATTTTTAAAGATGGATGGTTCCATAAGTTTTGCGCTGCCTACAATAACCTTTTTTTGCATTTTTAATTCTTGCTTGCTCTTTATCTTTTTTTTTAATCGCTCATATGTATACATGTACATATAGCAAGGACTAATGTTAAATAGACTCAAGTTCTATATCGAATCATGACTACGTTTTTTTTACCCCCTCCCTTTATCCAATGTCAAGTACAAAATGTCATAATAAAACATAAAAGAAATATTGTGTTTTTTTTTTTGTTTTATTTTACTCTTTATTTACATTTATTTTTATGTTGATTTTTATTTCGGACATGTTTGTGTGACAAAATTGTAGTTTCCCCTCCGTCATGACAAACGGACATAATTTTATGGCCAATTGAAACTTCCTCTACAAAATAAACGACAAGGACCTTCACATTGTTTGGGGCAGTGACATTCCTAAATCTTTGGCCACTACCATTTTTTATATCCAAAATATTTTTAATGTAATTTGATACACACTCATGCTATAGCCTTGAACAATGTCCTATAACAGCAAGAGTTTTTTATTGCTTATTAAAAATTGCAAGTTTTATGGAGTCATTAAACACGATAATGTCTTTGAGAAAAAGTGACTGCAGGAAAAAGCGTACAAAAGGGGCACTTATTTGACTTTGTTGGGAAAGAGCTACTAAAGACACATAAAATAATATTTTGCGACAATATGGAGAGGGAGCGCTTCGAAAGTTTATTTGTGTGCACAACCTTGAGGAAAAGGTTAGGAATTATGCAGTTTATTAAGAAGCAGCAGTTGATGGGTCACTATGAATAAAAAATTATTTGTTTTGTAGATATAAATAATTTAAGATAACGAGTTCTTTAGTCAAGACTAGATAAGGGTTTAACTATCTGATATAGATAAGTAATTGACTCCTGTTCAAAATTCAGGGTTGTTAGAAAATATTAACATTTCATTCAGAATTCGTTTTCAATATTCTAAGATTGCCAATTCGAAAATGTTAAAACAAGTAAGGAAAGGTCAAAATCGGGCGGGGCAGACTATTAATATCCTACCCCACAATGCGTATTTAGTAGAGCTCCGGTAACAAAAAAGTTTATTTATTATATGTGAAGTATTTGAATGCGTATCAAGTCTTTAGAGTAGCCACAAGTTGGGAACCATATTCAACTCTGAATCGATTTTCAACAAATTTGAAGGCGGCTTTTGTAACTCTAGCACCAAATAACATTGCTTTATAGTGCATAGTGACTTCTATAAGATTGTATATTAAAACAAGTAAAAAAGCAGCTAAGTTCAGCCGGGCAGAACTTTTAATACCCTCCACCATCTGACGACGAAAATCACAAGGAGTTCATTTTCGTCCACACTCTGAAGTTATTTTTTGTGCCAAGGTTGTGTTTTTATACCCTACAACACTATGTGTTGGGGGTATTATAAGTTTGATTGGGCCAGAATTTATGTAACACCTCGAAATATTGATTTCCCATATAGGAAAGTATATATGGATCTTCCTAGCTCGCCGAGCTGAGCCGATCTAGCTATGTATGTCCGTCCGTCCGTCTGTCCGTCTGTCCGTCTGTCCATGTTAATTTGTAATCACTCTACAAGTCGCAATTATGGTCCGATCTTCACGAAATTTAGAATGTAGGTGGGGCTTGGACCAGAATAGAACCCTATTGCTTTTGGAGATGATCGCCAAATGTTTAGGGGTTGAAATGGACCAAATACTGAAAAAATTTCGTATTTTGCAGTAGCTATACAGGTCGCAATTATAGACCAATCGACGCGGAATTTCGCGTGTAGCTAGAGTTTAGGGCGGGGAAGAAGCCTACCAATTTGGGTGGTCATCGGATAATATTTAGCGGGTAAAATAGACCATATCTTTTGTATTGAAAAATTCAAATTTTTTCATCAAACCGCGAATATTTTAAATCCCGGCGAAATCACAAAGCCATGACAAGGTTACTTCTGATCTTTACATTGATGTTAACATCCAACAAAACGGATATATAGCAAAATATGTGCGATATATATGTCTATCAAAGGAGATATGCTTGAAAGATCTCATGTATGTTGAGAACGGCTGAACTGATTTCGACAGTTCTCACTAATTCAGAATGGCCTCTTGGCAGGAAAGGAAAAACGTCTAAAAAAATCGCATAAAAATATCTCTTTAAAGATGAAAATATCGATTTTCTAAAATTTTCTCATATTTTTTTAATTTTGTCATATTTTTGGCATATTTTCATTTTGAATTAAACATTTGGTAATATTTCTACAGCTAACAAAACTAAGTACTTAGGATATCAGGATATCATATACAGATCGCATTTATGGCCCGATCCTTACGAAATTTGGCATGGGGATAAGATGAGGGTCAGAATAGAAGCCTACTCTTTTTGGAGATGATCGCCATATATTTAGGGGTTGAAATGGACAAAAAAACTGCAAAATTGTCGGCAGGTCGTAATTGTCGCCCGATCCTCACGCACATTTGAATGGGGGTTACCGGACATTGCAAAAGCCAAGCAGTTTCTAATGGCCATCCAAAAATATTCAATGTGTGAAATAGTTTGCCAACTTTTGTAGACAAAATACGAAAATGTCCATTCCAGAGACTTTTTGGAGAATTCACAAATACAGGAAAGACGCACTTCTGACTATTTCGTTGAAGAATATAGTCAAATTTCTGTATCTCATATAGATGCGTTTCAGTCAAAAACCAATAATAAATGTTAATCTTTTGCCACTTCTGAGAGATTATAGGTCTTTGGGAAATATTGGTTCCAGATCTAGGAAGACCATTTAAGTGCAACATCTACTAATAAATTGGAAATGAGCAAATTAGTTTAAGTTGTTATTTTTCGAAAATTACAGAACGAAACCTGAAGGTTTTCTTTAATTATTTGTCTCAATATCTTGTGGAATTCTGTCGAGTACTTCGCCTATATAAACTGTATGGTTTTTATAGTGTTGTAGGGTATTCAACGGTCGGCCCCGCTCGACTGTAGCCTTTGCTTACTTGTTTTATATAAATAAAGTATGAAACAGGCGAGCGCGTTTTGTTCTGTGGGTTTTTCTTACAGAGAGTAAGCGCGGGAAAGGGAGATGTCCCGTTATAATGTTCTCTGATTACGTCCAGGTCTCGTATACACGAACCCCAGGGAGCCCACTCGGACGACAGACTTTAGTGGAACGATTCGGCCTTCGTAGAAAATAAGACATTTAAATACACAAACGTATCTCGCAATTAATAAATAAAGGAAAACTCATTTATTGAACAACCAAATCACACTGGTCTTTCTCTTTCTCTCTCACATATTCAACAAATAAATTTCTGTACGAACCGCTGGACCCAGACGAGCTATTCCAGCCCTAGGGGAGAAATCCTGTCGTTACAGTGGCGCACGAGCAGGGACAGAGAGAGTTAGTGAGTGGAAAAAATATAAATAAATATAGAAAAATGGCTGAAGAGACAAAAAGACTGCTGGAAATCCAGGCGGCACATGCAAAAGAGACAAAGATGGCCTCGCCACGAAAACTGAGCGAGTCGAATACCGTAGAGACAACGGGGATGGAAGTGCCCATATTAAAAAGCAGGAAGACCGATATACAGGGTACCGCCGAACAGGTGAGAAAATGGGGAGTATGCTTCACCGGCGAGAGTAAACCCCTTGAGTTCATAGAGCGGTTGGAAGAGCGAGCGGAGATCACACGAAGGAAGATAAAGTATAAAGAATATTCAAGAATGCCCTACCCGAATACCTGTGGTATATCAGTCGTAAAGATTTCAGTGACCTGGCAGGCCTCCTGGAGATGGCCGAAGACCTTGAAGGGATACATTCCATGCCAACTATGACAAAGGACCACCACCGCCAAATAGAACATGTCGTAGATGTGGTCAGGAAGGCCATTTTGCTGCCAGTTGTCGGAATACCCAGGAGCTTTTTTGCTGGGAGTGTGGACGAAGAGGTTTGAGAACTATAGAATGCTCTCGACAGAGGCCTAGAAACGAGCAACGAACCCACAGAGAGATAGGACATGTGGGTTCTCAGATACTGACTCCTGTCACAGAAAGACCGCTCTCGAATTCACAGACTTACGCATAACCGCCCATGTATATATCAAAGGAAACATTTACGCAGCAACGATTGATACGGGAGCAACCAAGTGTTTTATGAATAAGGCCTTCGCTAGATCCATTGATTTGGGGGCAGTACAGACAATAAAGATCATAACAATTGTCTTGGCGGACGGTTCCAGGCGTCGGATTCAGCATGTGCTGTTTACCTAGGTTTTGCTTGGCCGCTGCCGCCTTAAAGCTGGGAATACATAAAGCGCTTATTTGGCTGGCTTCTTCGGAAATGAACAAAGGAGCCTAGGGCCAAAATCGAACTAGGTCAACCTAAAACTCCTTTGTTCATTTACGAAAAAGCCAGCCGGTGACTTAAGCCAGCCAGATATGCGCTTTATGTATTTCCAGCCTAACGTCGAGTTTTTGTTAATGCCAGATGCAAGCTAAGATATCATCCTGGGAATGGATTTCCTACGACAGAGTGGGACGAGAATAATGTGCGCCGGGCTATTCTGTCTGCTCCCGGGTCCCGAAGAGACAAATGACACGAACAAAGAGGTGGACAATGGTCAGCACTTAGCCGTCAGCTCTGGTCGAACTCAACCTTGCGAGGAAAATAATACCGATAACAATCCCAACGAACCCGAAATTCAGGGTCCAACGTCAACGGAAAGTACACTAAGCATCAACGATCAGGAGAAGATAAAAAAATTCTTGAGTAAAGAGTTGGGTCAGTTCATGGACATGGGGTTTCCACAGTGGCCTCACATCGAATCGTAATGAATGACGACCGGCCGTTTAAGCTCAGATACGCCGCTCAAAATCCCGCAGTGCAAACTATAATTTACGAAAAGGTCAACGAACTGTTGACGAAAGGGTTCATAGAGCCATCTCAGAGTGCATACAACTCACCGATTACCTAGCCTGAAAAAAGACTACTCTGAAAGAGCTCCGCCGATTCTTAGGAGTCGTCTCTTGGTACCGACGTTTCGTCCCAGAGTTTGCGACGATAGCATATCCGCTCACTTCCATGCTTAAGAAAGGCAAGCACTGGCGGTGGACAGAGGACCAACAAACCGTGTTCGAAATCCTGAAGTTGCGACTAACAGAGGCACTGGCGTTGGCCTGTCCGGACTTCAACGTGCCCTTCACCCTACAGACCGATGCTGTTTTAACCCAAGTTCTTGAGGGAACCGAGAGCGTGATCGCATATACGAGCAGAGTCCTAAATGGAGCAGAGGGAAACTACTCTGCCACGGAAAAAGAGTGTCTGGCCATCATCTAGGGTATTCGTAAGATGCGTCCCTATTTAGAGGCATACAACTTCAAGGTAATCACCGATCATTTCTCTCTGAAATGGTTAAATTCTATTAAGAATCCATCTGGAAGGTTAACCCGTTGGGCTCTCGAATTACAACAGTACACTTTCTCTGTTCAGTATCGTAAAGGACGGAGCAATGTCGTCGCTGATGCATTGTCGCGTCAACCACTGGAAAAGAGCGAAAATCGAACCTCAAAAATGTTCCTGGATAGGGAAGAAACTAGAGAGTATGCAAAAGAAATCCGCGAAATTTTTTCGGACTATGCAGTGTTGAATGATCAGCTATTTCGTCACATTGCTGGAAACACTCATGACGAAGATTGTTCCTCGTGGAAGCTGTGTGTCCCAAGTTCTCAAAGAGAGAGGGTTCTACGAGAAAATCATAGCCAGACAATCGCTGGACACATGGGAATTCGTAAGACAATCAACCGGATTTGTAACAGGAACTATTGGCCGGGAACGGCGAGAGATATAGCGAAATTCGTCAAAAGCTGCGAGTCCTGTCAGCGATATAAGTCGTGCCAAGTATCACCAGCAGGGGAAATGTTGGTGTCAGTCCCTGAAGAACCTTGGGCAACAGTTTGTACGGATTATGTCGGCCCACTTCCGAGAACGAAGCATGGGAATACGTTGCTCTTGGTATTCTTCGACCGGTTCTCGAAATGGGTGGAATTGGTACCTCAGAGAAGAGCAACCGCTGAAGGAGTAGTTAAAGCGTTCCGAGAGAGGATTCTCGCCAGATTTGGTACACCGAAGGCGCTAATTACGGACAACGGCAGTCAATTCGCCGGCAAGGTCCTTGGGAAATATTTACAGGAAATTGGGGTGCAACATCAATTCACCGCACCATATTGCCCACAAGAGAATCCTACTGAGAGAGCCAATAGGACTGTCAAAACCATGATTACACAGATAAGCCACAATAAACACAACCGGTGGGATGACTTCCTTCCCGAGATATCGTTGGCCATCAATACTGCCATATCAGAATCTACAGGATATAGCACAGCATATTTGGTCCAATGTCTGGAGCCCAGATTGCCGAGAGCATTATACGACGAAGCAGTCACTGGAACAGGTAATACCACCAAGACACCAGAAGAGCGCGTATGCGAATTACAAGATATATTTCGGATAGTGCGAAATAATCTAAGTCGGGCCGCGGAAGAACAACGACGCCATTATAATCTCCGTCGACGACCCTGGAAACCGGTTGTAGGTGATAGGGTGTTGGTGAAACAGCATCCACAATCAAAAGCCGTTGATCAGTTTGTAGCAAAGCTTGCACCTAGGTACGTAGGGCATTCGAGATCATAGAATTCCTATCACCTGTAATAGCGAGATTAAAAGGACTTGACCAACGACCGGCCAGAACGGCTCATCTCAGTGAGCTCAAACCATATGTCTCCAACTAATTCCGACTTTTTTCTTCCACAGACATTCAATACATTTCAAGGCGGCAAAGATGCAAACCAAGGCGCCCCTAAACAATACCCCAATCTGCCCGTTACTAAGCCGTGTTATGTTCGGCTCACACAGCTCACCCCTCGTGGGATTCTGCAGATCCTGCAGGACCTAAAGACTGCCCACAAACCTCATCCAGAGGAAGTGAGAGAGGCTTTGAGTGCCCTCCGACGACATGGCCTAATTGCTGAGCCGGTAGCAGAGATAATTTGTGTGTCGTCGGGTGACGAATCAGCTATCCACTTAGAACAATGAACCGAAGCTCACCAAAACCGGCTAGACGAACGCCCGAAGAGATACCGATCGAAGCCCAGGGTTCGATAAACCCATTAAACTTTTTGAGTGGGAATGGTTGGATGCTAGTCCAGGCGCCACAAAACCAGATGGGCTACCAATCACTCCGGGGCGAAACCTTCTGACAACCTCGCCTAGTAGCACGGTGGTCGGGAGTGCAGGCAGCGACATGGCGTACCTGGACAGCATTCTGGAGGAGAACCCTGGTACAACCCCGTGGAGTCAACCGAACTACCGCACGAAAGACCGGTCATCCAAAGCGTGGTGGTAATTCCAGCAAGGAATGAGGCTTTGTGTGCGAGGAGGAAGTTCCCATGGATGTTAACCGAGGACTACAGCCATACCTCAAAACCGCACTGGCGCACCATCGTCCTGGGGAGCAGTACAAGAGGGTAGTGACAGTCCAAGGCTTGAAATACCGTATCCTCATAGGACGCAAAGGGCAAGTGGTGGTTCAACCACGGAAATAGAGGTTATCGTGGAACCCCCACGCCGAGGAAGAGAGGAAGTGAAACGACGAAAATCACAAGGAGTTCATTTTCGTCCACATTCTGAAGTTATTTGTTGTACCAAGGTTGTGTTTTTATACCCTACAATACTATGTGTTGGGGGTATTATAAGTTTGATTGGGCCAAAAATTATGTAACACCTCGAAATATTGGTTTCCCACATAGGAAAGTATATATGGGTCTTCCTAGCTCGCTGAGTCGATCTACCTATGTATGTATGTCCGTCCGTCTGTCCATGTTAATTTGTAATCAAGCTACAGGTCGCAATTATGAACCGATCCTCACGAAATTGAAAATGGAGGTGGGGTTAAGGTCAGAATAGAACCGTATTGTTTTTGGAGATGATCGCACGATATTTAGGGGTTGAAAATTTTCCTGATTTTGCAGTTGCTCTATAGGCTACAATTATGAACCAATCGAAATTTACATGGAGTTAGAGTTTGGGACTGGGCAGAAACCTGCCAATATGAGCGGCCATCGGACAATAATTAGCGGGTAAAATATACCCTAACTTTTATGTTAGAAAATACGAAAATTTCCACTAAACCGCGAATATTTTTAATCCCAGCCAAATCACAAATACATTAAAAGAACACTTCTAACCATTACAGTGATTCTAATAGCCAAGAAATCGGATATATAGCAAAATAGGTACAATACATATGTAAAAGAATTGATCTTATTTAATCTGCTTATAAATCAAGAACCGCTGGGCCGATTTTCACAACTCGCATCTATTCGGAATGGTCTCTTGCCAGAAAAGGAGAAAATCTAAGAAAATCGCTGGATAATATACCAATAAAAAAGTTATATCCTTTGTTTATTTTTTTCCATTTTTGTCATATTTTTTTATCGCATGCGATTTTTTCATTTTGACTTACAATTTTGAATTTTTACACCCCCCAACACTACGTTTTGAGGGTATTATATGTATGTCGAAATTATCTTCCGATCCTCACGAAATTTTGCATGGGGTGGGTCGGAATTGAAGCCTATTGTTCTTAGGATGTGCATTTAGGGGTTTAAATGGCTAAAAAATTTAAAATTTTTCTAATTTTGTAGTCGTTCTATAGGCCACAATTGAAAACTAATCCACACGGAATTTCGTATCTGAAGAGAGTTGGGGACAAAGAAGAAGTTAGCATTTTGGATGAACATTGGATTATATTTAGCTGTTAAATTAACCACAACTTTCGTTTGCAATCGTTTTGAATACTTCACAATACTCCGGAGGTAAATATTGGCCAAATTATCCGGGTCAAAAACCTAAGGGTAACCTCTGGGCTGGTCTCTTTGCATATAAAGGGACTTCGCACACATTGTAGTGTTGTAGGGTATCACATGGTCGGTCCCGCACGATTATAGCCTTTGCTTACTTGTTTTTATATAAATAAAGTATGAAACAGGAGAGCGCGTTTTGTTCTGTGGGTCTTTCATACAGAGAGCATTATGTTGTTGGAACATTCAAATGGAGTAAACAAGGTCCCGTTAATCTACCACAAGACACGTGTTTGGACTCCCATATAAAGGGCGATAAAGCTTAGAATGGGGACAGTCAGTGCCAGACCACGGACGCAGCAACATCCAATCGGTAAGTTAACCATCATCAATTCCATTCGGGACATCCTGGGATCGAATCCTTATATCCTTGCCCACCCTGGTGTGAGTCCTAACACATCCTTGGTGAGTCTTTTATTATCCTTGTAGTGCTTGAGTACTAATTAAGGTCTCTCGCAACAGTAGCTTTGCATCTCTCTCTATCTCCCTAATACTCACAGCCTGTAGCACTGATCCTTCCCAGAATCCTTAAAAACCCGGAGAATATTTGCCCAGGTCTCAGCCCAACAACCTCCAACACATCCAATCCTAAGGCCACGAGTACTTATCCAGGTCTCGTCTCGGAGCCCACTCGGACGACAGACTTTAATGGAACGATTCGGCCTTCGTAGAAAATAAGACATTTAAATACACAAACGTATCTCGCAATTAATAAATAAAGGAAAACTCTTTTATTGAACAACCAAATCACACTGGTCTTTCTCTTTCTCTCTCACATATTCAACAAATAAATATCTGCACAAAGGTAGATGTACTAGGTAATCGCATCAGCCCAGCTGACGGCACCATTAAATGTCAAAACAAATTGTTGTAATGAAGAATTCGCCCTAAATGAATGCAACAACAAATTTGTTTATGTTGTCTTCCCTAAAAGTACCTTTTTAAAATATTTCAAATAATTTAAGAGCAAGTTAAGAGTGAAACAAGTAAAAAAAAAATAAAAGAAAATGAAGGAAGGGGGTTAGAATAGAGTGCAGCTTTAAGAATTAAGTTAGCCTCAACATCTAAGATTCTCAAAGCACATCACGGGAAGTACTGCAAGAATTCGACTCTTGTCATTTGCAGTTCCGGAAAACTTTCGGTTTAAACCAGTAAAATATAGTCATTATAAGTTTCTTGGTTTAAAAAATATCGCAATATTACAATTAATACTTATTTTACTCTTATTTGTTTTACAATAAAAACTTTTATTGCGACGTTCGTCTACGACGAGAGGCACACAAAATAAAATGTAAACAAACACCTCGTTTCTGATTGGTTGAAACAAATTTGCCGCAACCTTTAAATGTCACGGCGAATCTATCTTTTTCGCCTTAGATGCCAATTTTGACATTTGAGGGGACCACAAAAGTTGCTTTGTTGTAGCAATTCGCCGATGCCGTTTACCTGTTAGATCTACCTTGATCTGTACGAACCGCTGGACCCCGACGAGCTATTCCAGCCCTAGGGGAGAAATCCTGAATAAAATACCGACTATCGGGAGGTACCGTAATATGGAGGCTATACGAAGACGTGGACCCATTTACGAACTTAACCTGCCTACTGATAAACTATGCATGTTTGCATTGGCATTCTATCTCAATTCGTTCGAGTTAGCGTGATCACAACAGATAGACGGACAGAAGGACAGACAGACAAACGGACATCGTCTTCGAATTTTACTTTGATCCAGAATATATTTAATTTGTTGGGTGTATTATGAATATTTCGAGGAGTTACAAACGGAATGACATCATTTAATGGAGGGTATAAAAATATTTATTGGAGTAATAGATATACCGGGCCGATTTTAACCAAATGGTAAAATTCGCTTGAATATAAAAAAATCTATTCAAGTTGGGCTGATATTACATATATGGTGAGTACTAACCGTAAAATCGGATGAAGATGTATATTGAAGCTACATGAAAATCAGAACCGATCTCTATAAAATTTGGCTGATGTATTTTTGAGCTTCATAATTTTTCTGGTACCAATTATCATTCTTGGGGAGTGCATATTACGCATGTAAGGGACTTTAAAAGCCAAATCGGATAAAACATGGAGCTATAGCTATATCTGAACCGATTTCAACCTAATTTAAAATGATTGTTTCTAGGATGAAGTCGGTCGGAATTGCCAAATTCCAGTCCATTTGGATTGATATTAGCCATTTGGTTCACAATAAACCTGATATCGGATAAAGATATATATGGGAGCTATATCCTAATCTGATCCGATTTCGATACAATTTTACAGAAATATTTCCAAGCTGTATCTGGTTGTTGGTACCAAATATCATTCTTGAAGAGTGCATATTACGCATTTGCGGGGCTTAAAGCCCCAAAGCGGATGAAACATATATATGGGATGTGCCTATATGCAGGTCATTTGGACTGAATTTGGCTATTTGGTGCACAATTAACCCGAGATCGGCTAAGGACATATGTGAAGCTATATTTAAATTCGAACCGACATAATTTTTATTATAAGTAATGTTTTTAATTTGAGTGTTAAAACCTATGACACCAAGATGCCAAATGAGGGCCATAAAATGAAAAAACCTCCAAGACCCCGAAAATAACTTAAATCATATGATAATTATACCAAAACGTGATCATTTTTTGCAAGGATAGTTTCTTCTCAAATTACCAACATTTGGCGAAATAAGTTCGAAAATATGGTTAAAATGTAAAACATACATGAAATCGGGTTGTACCCTTATCCGGGGGTTATGACCCATATCATGACCTGCAAAAGCGATTTAAGGCATCTTCAATGTATAGGAAGAATTTCTGAGAGTATAGAAATCCTTTTCTTACTAAATGTTCAATTCGCTCTACTATTTTACGCACTTTATATTCGGTATTTCACTGATTGCAGTGCCAATGAATTTTGCATTTTGAGTTCTCATTGGACGGATTATTGTCATGATATTGATATCATCAACTTGTTCGCTGATTTCATATATGAAATGTTTAAAGGTCCTTACGAAGGTTATCAATAGAATGTACTATTGTTTTGATCAAATTGAAAAAAACCCGTTCGTACATGGTAAAATATTGAAATATTATCTTCTGAAATGATATTATTCGTATAGCTCCACTTACCCAATAAATACATCTTCTCTGTATCTATAAAAGAGGAAAATGTTTGTATGTTTCTTTGTTTGTAATTTATGGATTCGAAAACAGCTACACATATTTTCCTGAAAATTTGGAATGCGTAATGGAATTTGGAACAAAAATAAATTTGAAAAATTATATTGAATTCGGCTCAGATTTGGATATAGCTCCCATATATTTCATGTATTTGATGCATTAAACACGCTGTGTACGCCACGTTTCAATTACATTTGGAATATGTGATGGAATTTGTCTAACAAATTTGTTTGTCAAATTATATTCAAATCGGTTCAGATTTGGATATAGCTCCCATATACATTTTCGGCCGATTTTATGTATTTGATGCACCAAACACGCTATGTATCTCTAATTTCAATGAAATTTAGAATGTGTAACGCAATTAAAAACGAGCGTACTTTTGCCAAATTATATTGAAATCGGTTCAGATTTAGATATATGTCCCATACATATTTTCGACCGATTTCATTTATTTGAAGCATCAAACACGATATTTACTATCTATTTTAATGAGATTTGGAATGTGTGACGGTATTTTCATCAGAAAATAAATTATGCAAATCATATTGAAATCGGTTCCGATTTGGATATAGCTCCCATATATATTTTCGGCCGATTTTACATATCTGATGCACCCAACGCGATATGTATGTCCGATGAAATTTAAAATGTGGGGGAATTTGGTGCAGAAATAAATGATGCAAATTATATTTAAATCGGTTAAGATTTAAATATAGCTCCCATACATATGTTCGGCCTATTTCACATATTTGATGCTCCAAACATGATATGTATGTCTAATATGAAATCACATAACATCAAAAGGGGTAGCGAAGCGCACCGAGTTCATCTAGTAAAATCTATAAATAAACCAGTAAAGAATGTCTTAAAGTCGGACGGGGCCAACTTTATGATACCCTACACCATTTTGCTAATTAAGTAGAGCTCCACATAACAATTAAAAGTTGTTATGGGAGAATTCAATCATACACGCTATGATTATAATTATAATTTAAAGTTCAAAGGACTAAATATGCCGAAGCATTTGTGTCTTTTAAATTCCGACTTTTATTGCCCATTTGGTGCACAATTAATTTGAAATCGGATAAAAATATATATGGGAGCTATATCCAAATCGGAACCGATCTCGATAAAATTTGGCAAAGATATTTCTGAGCTGCATTTGATATATTTCCCCAAATATCGTTGTTGCGGAGTGCATATTACGGCTGTGGGTAACAAATATGACAAATCGGATGCACAGTATATATGGGAGCTATAGCTATATCTGAACCGATTTCGATCAAATGTAACATACTAGCTTCTAGACTCAATTCGGTCGTAAGTGCCAAATTTCATCCACTTTGGGCAAATATTAGACGTTTGGTGCACAATCAAAGGTAAATCGGACGAAGTTATATATGGGAGCTATATCCAAATCTGAACCGATCTCGATAAAATTTAGCAAATGTATTTCTGAGCTGTATTTGATATATTTCCCCAAATATTGTTGTTACAGAGTGCATAATACGGCTGCGGAGGACAAAAATAACAAATCGGATGAACAATATATATGGGAGCTATAGCTATATCTGAACCGATTTCGATCAAATTTGGCATACCTATTTTCAGGTCCATCGTACGTGGAAAATTCCACACTTTTCGGACTGATATTACACGTTTGGTGCACAATAAAAGGCAAATCGGACGAAGATATATATGGGAGCTATATCTAAATTTTGACCGATTATCTCCAATAGGGGTCGTCCTTGGGCCAAACAAATGATTTGTGTAAAATTTCATCTGAATAGGCAATAAATGCGCACTGTACTTTGTTTACAAAAATACATGGACTGACGGACGGACGGACGAACATGCATAAATCAACTCAGAAAGTGATTCTATGCAGATCATCAAAAGGAACTTTGGGTCTATCTCGTTTCCTTTTGCCTGTTACAAACAAATGCACAAAGACATAATACCCTGACCACCTTGTGGTGTAGGGTATAAAAATTGCAGAAAAATATTCTGATTTTCATAAGGAGTTTTTATTGTGACCTCTTGGGCAGCTGTAAAATCAGGAAATTTTTTTAGTATCTGGTTCATTTCTACATTTTGCGATCATCACTAAAATCAATAGGCTTCTATTCTGGCCTTAACTCTACCTCTATGCAAAATTTCGTGAGGAAAGAGCCATAATTGCGACCTGTAGCGTGATTATAAATTAACACGGACAGACTACTATACTTAGCTTAAAATGTAGTTATACCCTACAAGTATAACTACTTGTATAAGTTTGATAGGGCCAAAAATTATGTAACACCACGAAATATTGATTTCCCACATAGGAAAGTATATATGGATCTTCCTATCTCGCCAAGCTGAGTCGATCTAGCTATGTATGTCCGTCCGTCCGTGTGTCCGTCTGTCCACGTTAATTTGTAATCACTCTACAGGTCGCAATTATGGTCCGATCCTCACGAAATTGAAACTGGAGGTAGGGTTAATGTCAGAATAGAACCCTATTTCTTTTGTTGATGATCGCATAATATTTAGGGCCTAGAGCTTTGGGCTGGGCAGAAGCGTTCCAACTTTGATGGTCATCGGGTAACATTTAGTGGTTGAAATAGACCACAAAATTTGTGATACATAACAGTCAAATTTTCCATTAACCCGCGAATATTTTTAATGTCGGCGAAATCACAAATGGACGAACAGGTCAATTCTGACCGTTACATAGATGCCGATAGTAAAAATATCGGATATATATAGCGAAATATATACAATGTATATATACAAAGGAAGGGGATGTTAACTAGAATGCTTATATCTCCAGATTGGCTGGAGTGATTTTGACAAATTTTGTCAATTCAGCATTCCCTCTTGGCATAAAAAGTATAAAATCAAAAAAAAAAAAATCGCATAAAAAGATACCAATAATGATGTTAATATAGACTTTGTAGTATTTTGTGACATTTTTTCATTCTTTTTTATCGCATGCTATTTTTCAATTTGACTTATAATATTCAAGTGGATATTTTTAAATATTTTTTCACCTTACAACACAGGTTGGCGTTATTATATACAGATTGCAACAGTCCGATCCTCACGGAAATTGTCATAAGGGTAATTTTAGGCTCAGAATGGCTAGGCCTATTGTTTTCAACGATGCCCGCAATATATTTAGGGTTTAAATGGACCAACAACGAAAAATTTTTCTGATTTTGCAGCCGTCATAAAAGTCACAAATAGAAACCAAAGGTCACGAAATCTCGCATGAAGTTAGAGTTTAGGACAGCGGGTAGAATGGACCACTACTTTTGTGAGAAAAAAAAAAAAAAAAATAAAAATTTACATTTTACCGAGACTTTGAAAATAACTTACAGACGATATCCAAATTACACAAAAAGGCGAACTATTGGCTTTTTGTGCTGATTTCGTTGTCGAATATATACAAATATCATAGACAAGCAAATCATATAGATGGGGCTAAATTCAGAGATATTTGGAGATGATCGCATTATATTTAGGGGTTCAAATGTACCAAAAACAGAAAAAATTTCCTTATCACACAATTGAAACCAATCGACACGAAATTTTGCATGAGAAGAGAGGGAAGAAGTGTAGCATTTTGGATGACCATCGGATTATATTTAACTGTAACTAACAGGACGACGGTTTGCATAAGTATTGGGCAAATGTCCCTAGTCAAAAAGGTCTATGACACAATTTCAAAAGCGAAATCTTCCATAATGGATTTGGACCTAAGGGGACTTCTACCATTATGTAGTGTTGTAGGATATCACATGGTCGGCCTCGCACGACTATAGCCTTTGCTTACTTGTTTTCATTCTAATATTCTCCTGCAATAATCACTCGTTTTTAATTATTTTTTTCACATTGCAATGCTACGTCGAAACCCAACATTTAAACCTTAAGTAATGTTTACGCTGACATGGGCCAGGTCATAGATTACACCATATATAGTATAGTCTTGCCCCTCAAGATGTTGAATTACGGCAGCTGACCATTTTTTGAACAAACGATTTATGTACACTCTTTTAGAAATTATTATTATTATTATTACACAAACAATAACAACATTTGAACATGAAACCTTAAAGGCGTTTCATTGTTGTTTCATTTATTTGCTTCCTTTTTCTCGTTGTGGCTTTGGCTGGCATTTGATTTTTTTTTTTATTTGATGTTCATGTTATCGTTAGTTTGACAGGGGGGCTCAATGACCTTTTCTCTCAATTTGTGTCATTTGTTAAACGAAGAAAGAAAGAATGACGAAAAAAGAGCTACAAACCAAATGTTTAACAAATGATTTTGCGACCCAGTCACGGTTACATCGGTGACCGACCACAAGTTCTATGTGTTTTTGGTCACAGCGTTTTTTTTTTCATTGTGAGTTAAATACAATTGCTGTAAAACATGCGAATAATAATGAAAAAGGGTCGGTCCATTGTTCGAATGAAATGTATTGGATTTTTGGCAAACAAGTCTGTAGGAATACACAAAAAGATTACTTAAAAAAGTTTTAGTACAATTCTGAATAAGAAATCTGGAGAGAATTGTTATATTAAGATTTTTTGCATATTTATTTAAATCAAATCTTTTTTTGGGGTTTCTGAAAAAAAAAAAAGGTTGCAATCCTCAAACTTTTTTAAGAAAAATAAGTCAAAATTGATTTCCGACCATTGATTTAGGACCATTTGAAGAATTATAAAAAATATTATTATTTCCCTTGTATTATTATTATTATTTCCCTTGTAAATAACTTTTATTCCTTGAGTCTCAAAACAATACTAATTTCTTTAAATTTTCTTCTTTTTCAAAGATCAAGAAATCTCATCTCCATATTACGTGTTTGACACGTATCAATCGTTCCCACAATTCACAATTTCAACATTGCAATTGTTATTTAAATTGCTGCTAAGCTTTTTCTTTTGCTCTGTCCCACAATGAAAAACATTTTCTCCCATCCATTATCACAACAATAAATGCGGCTAATTTTCTTTTTCATCATGAAAATCGTTGCACACTGTTGTGATGATGTATTTCTGATTTGCATGTCCAGAGCAAATTAAATTTTAATAGTTTTAGAAATGAAGAGAAAATTAAATATAATTGTCGGATCTACAATGCAAATGTGGTTATATTTGGTGTTTTATGAGTTTGTACAACTAAGTTTAAATATTCAACTGGTTTTTGATTAGATATGTCATAGTTAACGTGACCATACATCCCGCTTTGGGCGAGACAGTCCCGCTTTGAGGTTATCTGTCCCGCTGTCCCCAGCGAGAGCAAAAATGTCCCGCTTTCGAAAATACTGGATATTGATATTGATGAAAAATACATGAGTAATTTTTTCCCCGTGAACATATAATTTATTTGCATAGTTTTTTTCAAGCATCATTAACATTAAAATTAACTCGAAAGATTTTGTAATGCTAATGCTGGAGTTAATGTCGACGTCGTCGACGGCGTCAAATGTCAAAAAAATTGAATCGTATGAAATTTTATGAGAGCAGTTAATCTTAACGCCGTAAGAAATTCGACGCCGAAAAAGTTCAATCTGTTTCAACTTTTTCGGCGTCGTCGACGGCGTTGACATTAACTCCAGCATAACAAGGGAAATCACCAAATTAAAAATGCTTATAAAAACAGAAAAAGTTTCTGTCACTCTGTCAGTACCCTAAGCATAGACGCTCTAAATTGTTCTGGTATCTTTTCATCGCGGAGTCGGAGAAGGCGAGCAAAGTCAAACAATTTATTTTCAATGTTAGTGATTGTATATATATATATATATATATATATATATATATATATATATATATATATATATATTTATATATATATATATATATAAAGGTAAGTTGTGTTAGTTACTACGCTTATAACTTAAGAACCGCTGGACTGATTTTAACGATTTACATAAATTCGGAGTTGTCTCCTCTCCGAAAAGGATAATATCCAAAAATCGCGTAAAAATGTGATATATTAACATTTTCATTTTGACTTTTCAAATGTACAATAGTAATGTTTTATTTTGCATGATTTTTTTCTATTTTGACTTACTTTTTTTTTTTCTATTTTGACTTACTTTTTTTTTTCTATTTTGAATTACTTTTTTCTAATGTACATTTATAGTGTTTTTTATGTTTTATTTTTGAATTCAAATATTAATACCAATTTATTTAACTTATTTGGTTTCTTGAGAACTTAAATTAATGGCGGGTTACATGGAAGTGCAGTACCGAATTATGTGGTGGCGAAACGGAATAGATGATATCGAATTAATTTAACGCGGTCACACCAAAATAAAGATAATTATTAATTGAAAGATAACTACTTTTTCAAAATCGCTAAAAAATAACGAAAAAGAGATCTCATTGCAAAAATTCTCAAATCGGGAAAAAATCGAAAAAAATTTCAGTGGAATCGAATTTTAAAATAATAGTAAGGGTCTTTAAACATTTGCTGTAATAAATCAGCGAACAAGTTGGAGAATTTTTCAATTTGTTATTCTTCTTTTGTCATTTTTTTTTCAATTTGTATTATCATATTGAATTCAGTGGATGTTTTGTGAACAAAATAAAGAATAATTTTTCACTATATACAATTTTAACAAAAAACAAGTAAGCAAAGGCTACAGTCGAGCGGGGCCGACCGTTGAATACCCTACAACACTATAAAAACCATACAGTTTATATAGGCGAAGTACTCGACAGAATTCCACAAGATATTGAGACAAATAATTAAAGAAAACCTTCAGGTTTCGTTCTGTAATTTTCGAAAAATAACAACTTAAACTAATTTGCTCATTTCCAATTTATTAGTAGATGTTGCACTTAAATGGTCTTCCTAGATCTGGAACCAATATTTCCCAAAGACCTATAATCTCTCAGAAGTGGCAAAAGATTAACATTTATTATTGGTTTTTGACTGAAACGCATCTATATGAGATACAGAAAATTGACTATATTCTTCAACGAAATAGTCAGAAGTGCGTCTTTCCTGTATTTGTGAATTCTCCAAAAAGTCTCTGGAATGGACATTTTCGTATTTTGTCTACAAAAGTTGGCAAACTATTTCACACATTGAATATTTTTGGATGGCCATTAGAAACTGCTTGGCTTTTGCAATGTCCGGTAACCCCCATTCAAATGTGCGTGAGGATCGGGCGACAATTACGACCTGCCGACAATTTTGCAGTTTTTTTGTCCATTTCAACCCCTAAATATATGGCGATCATCTCCAAAAAGAGTAGGCTTCTATTCTGACCCTCATCTTATCCCCATGCCAAATTTCGTAAGGATCGGGCCATAAATGCGATCTGTATATGATATCCTGATATCCTAAGTACTTAGTTTTGTTAGCTGTAGAAATATTACCAAATGTTTAATTCAAAATGAAAATATGCCAAAAATATGACAAAATTAAAAAAATATGAGAAAATTTTAGAAAATCGATATTTTCATCTTTAAAGAGATATTTTTATGCGATTTTTTTAGACGTTTTTCCTTTCCTGCCAAGAGGCCATTCTGAATTAGTGAGAACTGTCGAAATCAGTTCAGCCGTTCTCAACATACATGAGATCTTTCAAGCATATCTCCTTTGATAGACATATATATCGCACATATTTTGCTATATATCCGTTTTGTTGGATGTTAACATCAATGTAAAGATCAGAAGTAACCTTGTCATGGCTTTGTGATTTCGCCGGGATTTAAAATATTCGCGGTTTGATGAAAAAATTTGAATTTTTCAATACAAAAGATATGGTCTATTTTACCCGCTAAATATTATCCGATGACCACCCAAATTGGTAGGCTTCTTCCCCGCCCTAAACTCTAGCTACACGCGAAATTCCGCGTCGATTGGTCTATAATTGCGACCTGTATAGCTACTGCAAAATACGAAATTTTTTCAGTATTTGGTCCATTTCAACCCCTAAACATTTGGCGATCATCTCCAAAAGCAATAGGGTTCTATTCTGGTCCAAGCCCCACCTACATTCTAAATTTCGTGAAGATCGGACCATAATTGCGACTTGTAGAGTGATTACAAATTAACATGGACAGACGGACAGACGGACAGACGGACAGACGGACGGACGGACATACATAGCTAGATCGGCTCAGCTCGGCGAGCTAGGAAGATCCATATATACTTTCCTATATGGGAAATCAATATTTCGAGGTGTTACATAAATTCTGGCCCAATCAAACTTATAATACCCCCAACACATAGTGTTGTAGGGTATAATGAAATAAGTGCGAAATACACCCCCTTTCAACTACAGGGCCGACATCGTGGTTTAGATGGAAGATGCAAACACATTTAAACAACCAAAAATGACAGAAAAAGCCTAATGGAGCTCATTTCAAAGCGTGAACCTACTTCTTTCATGTGACAATAATCCGTCCAATGAGATGCAAAATTCTTTGGGAGTACAATCAGCAAAATACCAAATATAAAGGGTGGAAAATAGTAGAGCGAATGAGACTTTTAGTAAGAAAAGGATTTCTATCCTTCCAGAAATTCTTCACAAACATTCAAGATACCTTAAATCGCTTTAGCAGGTCATGATATCGATCATAACTCACGGATAAGGGTGCAACCCGATTTCATATTTATATAACCATCGTATGATTTAAGCTATTTTTGGGGTTTTAGACACTTTTTCATATTTTGGCCCTTATTTGGCATCTTTGTTTCGCATAAAATTTGAAATTTTCAGAGTAGGGCCCATTTTGGTCTTGACCACATTCATCAATTGATTTGGCTAAAAATTGTATTTATGCTACCCTGGGGTAGGGAACCATCATACAGATAATTTCCACATAGGAATTTATTTAAGTAAAGTCCCCACATTGGAGTATCTCCAAGTCCACTTTCACATATAATGTGTGGTCAGAAAAGAAAATTTGTATTCTATTGAATTTGTAACTCCCAAGAGAATATTGGTTGGAAACGTAGATTTGGCATATACATCTATATGAAATAAATTGTGGAAACATGAAAAAATTACAAATATATAGAAATAGCACGGGAATCGTTGTTGTGATTGTTGAATCGTCATTGAATTATACTACGATGAAAAATATGGTGGATAAAACCTTTGTTTTGTTGAACATATGCAAAAATTTGAACATATCTACAAATTTTAGAATCCATATTTAGAATCCATATTCCATATAATAGTACCCCTTCAAGTCCACCTTTTGTCGGACAAACAGACCGTCATGGTTAGGAGGACTTATAAGAATTCTAACGGACAATCTGTGGTGCTAATGGCTTTAAATATGTAATTAACTTCGGCTATTCTTAATTCATTCAGCCCTCAATTATGGTGTGTACAAAATAAAGCAAATTCCAAATTACTACTTATTTGACTGCAAAATTTTGCTACGATTTTTACCATACTAAAAATTAATTTGATCCCTTACATGGGGATAAGATTGATATATACTTTTTAATAGATTTGTATAGCACATCCATACCTTTGAAGCCCACGGTTTAAAGCCCAGGGCTAAAATATGGATACAGGTACATTAAAACACTTTTAATCGACCAGTACGCGAACACTTATATCAGTCATATCTGTGAATAATTATGCTTTGACAAATATGCATAATAGACAAAAACTACGGGCCGGCAACGCGGACCGGGCCAGCTAGTCCATTTATAAAACAAAGAAGTGGTGAATCAGACGTTACGTGTGAAAAATGTCGTACTGATTTTAGTCTTGGACATGGTGGTGCCAGTGATATTGAGAAGCATTTAAAATCGGAAAAACACAAGCTTTCTGATCAAGCTGCCGCTTCAAGCTCGTCAATGCTTTCTTTTTTTAAAAGAACAAATTTGGCGACTTCCAAAGACTTGGATATAGCTGCAGCGGAGGGTGCGTGGGCGTACCACACAGTGCAAGAAAACCACAGTTTTCGTTCGAATGACTGTGCTTCAAATCTAATACAAACATGTTTTGAGCAAAAATTTAGATGTGCCCGTACAAAATCACAAGCTATAGTTGTAAATGTGCTGGCACCTATGGCGATGGACGAATTGAAAGAACACCTTCACGAAGCCCACTGCATATCTTTATTAACCGATGCTTCCAATCATGGCTCAATAAAATTATTCCCTGTTTTAGTTCGCTATTTTGTACCATACGAAGGTGTGAGAGTCAGGATTTTAGAGTTTCAAAAGCAACCAGGTGAATCATCTGATATAATTGTGGATTATTTGAAAGAAGTATTATCTTGCAATGATTTGAATAAGAAAATTGTGGCATTTTGTGCAGACTATACAAACTGCAATTTCGGAGGAAAGAATAGAAAAGGGATAAATAATGTTTACGCGAAATTGAACCTATCCGTCGGAAGGCAGCTCATTGGGATTGGGTGTGGATTCATAATGCTATCAAAACAGCCGCAGATTGTCTCCCTGTTGACTTCGAATGCATCATTGTGAAAATTTATTCATTCTTCTACATCTACAGCAGTCGGGTAGAAGTTCTGAAAGAGTTCTGTGATTCCACCGACACAGATTATCAGAAACTGTTGGGCTACAGTAAAACAAGGTGGCTTGCTTTAATGCCGGCGCTTGAGAGAATTTTAAAAATGTTTCAGCCTTTGAAAACCTATTTTCTGAGCATAGATAAATGCCCTACTATTTTAAAAACGTTTTTCGAAAATCCCAGCTCTGAATTGTGGTTATATTTTTTGCACGCACGGACAGCGATTTTTCATCAAGCCGTGTTGAAAATCGAGGGACAAAACGTGTCCGCAATAGAGTCTGCGAATGAA
Organism: Musca domestica; assembly: GCF_030504385.1. Lineage (NCBI taxonomy): Eukaryota > Metazoa > Arthropoda > Insecta > Diptera > Muscidae > Musca > Musca domestica. The sequence continues at coordinate 5,338,713 of NW_026712340.1, read as the reverse complement.
ATTAATCGTCTCCGAGATAACTTAGAACTTAAAGAGAGAGAAAGAGATTCGATTTTCCTTCCTCATTCCGTCCGCAATCTACTGGTAAAATTACAAAAAAACTGACGTTGCTGTTGATGAGCAGAATGTGAAAACTGCGGCAGCGGATTTTTATAAGACAAGTAAAGAATACTTGGAACAGTGGTGCCAGTTCAATGCACAACTAGCAGTATTTGAATGGTCAAATTTGAGAAAAGTCCCTACTTGGGAAGACGTACAGAATGTGACGGATTTGCTGATCACACAAAGATTTCTTAGCAGTAGCCAAGATACGGAGGTGTTCGATGAGTTTTCGCTTATTTCCAGTTGCGTCACAGTTGAAAAAATCAAAAGCTGGAACAATGAGAATGTTGCTACTGAAGACCGTTGGGTGGAGCTGTTTAAACACTTCCGTGCTAATAATCTCAACTGCACAAACTTTCGCACAATTATTGAGTATGTTTTATGTATACCTGGAAGTAACGCACCTGTCGAAAGAGTTTTTTCCCTAACGAATAAAATATGGACAAGTGAAAAAACGCAGTTAAGTGTGACAGTTTTAAAAGCTATTTTAATTACTAAGACTAACATCAACAAACAATGTAATCAGCTACTTGAAAACTAGACCCGATATTTTAAAACTAATTTGCTCTGCTGACATTTCATAAATTAGATTTATACGTATTCTCTCCGTTTTTGAATAAAATTTGTTTTTAAATGCATAATTTTTTTTTTGCAAAATTCCGCAGGCGTCCCGCTCTGACGAAAAATATAAATGGTCTCATTAGTCACAGTATATTTCTTAAGTAGTGATAATTTTTAAATATATGTACTAAGTACGAAATATACATTTCCGGGAAGTGATTTTATGTTTGCAGTGGAAAATTTAAGGCTACAAAATTTAGCAAAGGTATTTAAAGCCTATATTTGATATGTGGAGTCCTTGGAATTTCAAATTTCGGAGAATGGAAGGTTGAGCTAATTATAACAAGGTGGTCATTATACTCTACACCACAAGGTGGTCAGGGTATTATGTCTTTGTGCATTTGTTTGTAACAGACAAAAGGAGACAAGATAGACCTATAGTTCCTTTTGTGATCTGCATAAAATCACATTCTGAGTCGATTTATGCATGTCCGTCCGTCCGTCCGTCCGTCCGTCTCTCCATGTATTTTTGTAAACAAAGTACAGGTCGCATTTATTGCCCGATCCAGATGAAAATTTGCTTGGCCCAAAGACGAACCCTATTGAAATTGGAGATAATCGGTCAAAACTTAGATATAGCTCCCATATATATCTTCGTCCGATTTGCCTTTTATTGTGTACCAAACGTGTAATATCAGCCCGAATAGAATGGAATTTTGCATATAGATCCAAATTAGGCACAAAAATAAGTATGCCAAATTTGATCGAAATCGGTTCAGATATAGCTATAGCTTCCATATATATTACTCATCCGATTTATTATATTTGTTACCCACAGCCGTAATATGCACTAACAACAATATTCAAGGAAATATATGAAATACAGCTCAGAAATATATTTGCCAAATTATATCGAGATCGGTTCAGATTTGGATATAGCTCCCATATATATAGTATTATCCGATTTTAAATTATTTGTGCACCAAATGGGCAACACATGTCCGAATTTAAAAGATACAAATTCTTCGGCATATTTAGTCATTTGAACTTTAAATTATAATTATAATCATAGCTTGTATGATTGAATTCTCCCATAAAAACTTTTAATTGTTATGTGGAGCTCTACTAAATTAGCAAAGTGGTGTAGGGTATCATAAAGTCGGCCCGCCCGACTTTAAGACCTTCTTTTTTGGTTTTTTCTTATTTTTTTTCTCGAAGATTTAAAAAATATGAACATTTTTGTCATGTTGAAAAGAATGAATGAATGAATGAATGAATGAATTGTAAACGGTTTGAAAGTTAGAATCCTGGCATATTTTTGAAAATAGTGTTTTTTTTTAATGGTAAGAGATATTAAAACTTTTGCACAAATACAAATAACACAAATGAGCTGGAACTGGATACAATTCTGTACAGTTTTCATTTCGTTGTGGTTTAAATTATAGGTTATATTGGGATTTTATGTGAAGTAGATCATACCAACTTTGATCCTTTTATGAATGTTTATTAGGGCTTTAGAGCAGCTATAATTTGGAATCAGAGGGTACTAATTTGGGAGATATATCCACTTCTGAATATTTTCATACCAAATTTGACGAAGGCATTTGTACCTCTCATAGCAAATAACATTGCTAAAGGGTGCATGATATGACATCGAGAAGAATTTTATTATTTATTAGAATAATATAATAGAGCAATAGGTATATGGGAACCAAGTTTCACCGAATGTCTTATTTGCTTCCAGGATAAATGCTATTGGATGTGCAAAAGTCCCTCCAATTAGGGCTTATGTTACACATGCGGTGCACAACAAACGTGAAATCAGTAGAAGAGATATATGGAAGTTATACCTAAATCTGAAGCGATCTCCATTAAATTCGACAAAAGTATTTCTGAGCATTATCTGTTATCTAAAACCAAATATCTTTTTTGTAGAGAGCATATCAAAAAGCTGAAGCTTTAGCTATATCTGAACGGATTTTCGCCAAAATTTAACACACTTCTAGACTGAATTCGTTCATATGTTCAACCAAGTTAGTCTGATGTTAACATTTGGTTAAATCCCATTGAGATGTTGAAGAGATAGCTATATCTGAACCGATATTCACCAAATTGTCGAAATCCATCCTATTTGGACGAACATAAATCGAACAAAAGTGTATGTGGGAGCTACATCTAAGTTTGGAACGTTATCACCAATCTTAATAGCAGTTGTTTATGTTCCAAATAAATGGTTTCTGATTTCAACTCAACGGAAAATGCACGCGAACTGTACTTTTTAAAAAAAAGAGTAAAGAAAGTCCTAAAGTCGGGCGGGGCCGATTTTATGATACCCTACACCACTTTGCTAATTTAGTTGAGCTCCACATAACAATTAAAAGTTTTTATAGGAGAATTCAATTAAAATTAAAATTCAAAGGACTAAATATGCCAAAGCATTTGTATCTTTTAAATTCGGGCTTTTATTGCCCATTTGGTGTGAAATTAATTTGAAATCAGATAAAGATATATTGGGAACTATATCCAAATCTGAACCGATCTCGATAAAATTTAGCAAAGGTATTTCTGAGCTGCATTTGATATATTTCCCCAAATATTGTTGTTACAGAGTGTATATTACGGCTGCGGAGGACAAAAATAACAAATCGGATGAACAATATATATGGGAGCTGTAGCTATTTCTGAACCGATTTCGATCAAATTTGGCATACTTAATTCAGGCCTAATTTGGTTGTATGTGCAAAATTCCATACTATTCGGGCTGATATTACACGTTTGGTGCACAATAAAAGGCAAATCGGACGAAGATATATATGGGAGCTATATCTAAATTTTTACCGATTATCTCCAATTTCAATAGGGTTCGTCCTTGGGCCAAACAAATATTGTTTGCAAAATTTCATCTCAATCGGATAATAAATGCGACCTGCATTTTGTTCACAAGAATACATGGACAGACGGACGGACGGACAGACGGACTGACATGCATAAATCAACTCAGAACGTGATTCTATGCAGATCATCAAAAGGAACTAAGGGTCTATCTCGTTTCCTTTTGCCTGTTACAAACAAATGCACAAAGACATAATACCCTGACCACCTTGTGGTGTAGGGTATAAAAAACATGGATAGACGGACAGACATGCATAAATCGATTCAAAATATTATATATTTATATATATTATATACATTATATTATAGAACTATGGGTCTATTCCGTATCCCTCAGCATGTTACAAAGAAATGCACAAGACATAATACACTGTACCACAGTACGGCGGGTATAACGAATTTATTTATCATATATATCTGCAATTTTTGGAATTTCGAAAAATTTGGCAAAACTAATACTACACCTATTATATTTTTATTACGGCTTTTAGATGGGTTTATGTCAAATCGAATAAAAAATATATAGGAGCTAAAGCTATATCTGAACCGATTTACACAGTGAACCAAACCTAAATGACACCGCTATATCGGGCTATACGATATCGTAGACCTATATAGATAATTCTCTTCCAGGGCATACGGTACTCACAAGGAACTCCTTGTGTGGATTTTCAGACAATTCCATTACAATGGGGGGATATATGATATCGTGGACATATAAAGACAATTCTCGTTTAATACTCACAAATTATTCCTGGTGAAGAATTTCAGACAATTTCACTAAACATGTGGCTAAAATCATCAAAATACCGAATATCGGTGGGGTACCGTTATATGGGGGCTATACGATGTCGTGGACCGAACTTGACCTACCTGCAGACAAAATTTTAGCTTCCTATCTTGATTCGCTTTGTCGTTTTGAAAAATTAGATGCTTATTTCGAATTTTATGAGATATACGTATATATAATGATTCCAAATTTTGACCCGTTGAGGAAAAGTGCCGATATATCCTACCTTCACATGAAATTATGTTAATAAAAATATTGGGATGTGTGAAATTTGAAGATAATCAGGTGCTTATTTCCCATTTTCTGAGATATATAATCATTCAAAATTTTGACCCGTTGTGTGGGAGGTAGCAGAAGGAGTGGTCTGTTTTATCAGGTCTTCATACATGATGGAGTGGGCCGATATTTTACATTTTCGCATCGGAAAAAATTAGTTGATTCTTTCTTGTTCTATCAGTCAAATTATGTTCAATGACAATTTTGAAAACTTTTGTGGGGGAGGTATCAGAATGAGTGCACCGATATTGCCCATTACCGAACTTGATCTAAGTTTGATAACAATATTTCTTTTGTGGGGGAGGTATCAGAATGAGTGCACCGATATTGCCCATTACCGAACTTGATCTAAGTTTGATAACAATATTTCGATGTGCCAAGTTCGAGAGTTATCGTGAGCACCAGCCAGCGTTTCGTAACCTGAAATACAAATTTCCAAAATCTAGACTTACGTGACCTTTACAGAAAATCAGGATTTGGCCACTAAAACTCTATTTTGAATGAGTATGTTTCTATTTTTTCCTAAATCCATTTCAATTCAATACATCTATCTCATGACATATCCTTAGTTTGATTGATTAAGGTTTTATGTAGTGGCACATCAGTGCGGTTTAACCGCTGCCTAAACTTTGTTTTTATCATTAAAGTAAACATCACGGATGGCTGCTATCATCATTGAAGTCTTCATAATCATCATCATCATCGTCGTCGTCAGCATCGTCATTTGGAACTTTCATCAACAACATCTCGCTAGGTCGTCAACAACATTTCAAGTTCATCATTTTTCTTGTAGCCAGTTGGTACAACAACAACAAAACAATATACAACAACACCACAACAAAGAACTATGCTGTCAACAACAGATCATATGACTTGACATGCAATTTCTAGGCTTCACAGTTGTCGACAACATCACTGCCAGCCAGTCAGGCAGCCGGCCTGGCAGTCAGTCAGGCCAGCAATAGAAGCAGCAGCGCCAGCAGTTATTATAATAACAACAACTACACTTCATCTTTTAACTTTTTTTTTGTAACAAACTAAACTGTCTATGAGGGTTTTGTGCCACAACTCAATGGTTAAGTGTCTGTCCAAATCTCATCTCATTTAGTCTCTTCATACATTTCCTCTCCCTCTGTCGAACTCCTTACATTGCGTTTTCCTTTTCCTATGAACTTGTCCAAATGTTTTTTTTTGTTTTAGTTTCCATTGTAGCAACTTTTCGCAAAGCCCAAACAACAGCCTGCTTTTTCGAGCCTGCGGAATCCTAGTAACGTTTGACAAGTTTGCGGTAAGAAAAATTCCAATGGTTTGAAAAAGGAAATTCAAGTTGAACCGAAAAAGTTGCGTGTTTTGACGAAACAAATCAACCAAACAACGAAGCCGAAACGAACCGGACCACAGAACTAAAAAACAACAAAGGAAAGAAAACCCCAATTGACATTTCTCAATAAGTATGACGGGCAAAGGAATATTTTGATTTAAGCGATTGGTTTGTTACAAAGAAAATTTGTGGTCAGCCAAGGGGAGGGAAAACTCCATTTAAAGCAATTTGTGCGGTTAGAAATAAGACTAACAGACCAGGAAAAATGTGTCAATAACAAGGCAATAATAATTCCCTCTCTGTCTCCAAAATATTTGGAAACAAAGAAATTTCTGCTGCAGGATTTCAAATGGAATGAATATCTTACACCAAAATTGGATTTCTTTGATTTTTATTAATAGTCTTGGCTAAGCAGTGATTGGCAGAAGGAGAGCCTTTATTTCTTTCATTTCACTTCGCTCCATTCACTTTAATGTTCCGATTGCATGTTCGCCCAACATTGACGCCACAATTGGCTCGCCAGTCAGCCACCCAGCACATCTTCTTCCACAAAAGCCGTCATAACTTTTGGATAATACGTCCAATTCATTTGGCCCCTCCTCACATCATTGCCCAATGACATGGACACAATGGCCGCCAAATAGCCAGACAGCCGAGAAACAATACGGGTGATGACAATACGGGTGTTAAGATTTTAAAGTTAATTTTCAACTTTAGTCGCGCTATATTTTATGTTAACGGCCATTTGAGTAAACAGTGATTTTGTTTACACACGAAATAGCTGGTGGCAGTGGAAGAAAAGGTCATTATATCGGCTAAGGATATATATTTTGATATCACGAACAGTTATTGACTTTACATGAAGAGAACACTCCCATCCGTTTAGGAGCTTATCAGGAAAATCTCATAATTATTTCGAACAATCATAGCAATCAGAAATACTTGGTAAATCCTAATCTCTCTCTCTTTCTCTCTCTCGCTAAGAAAAAGAGAGTTAGGCAGTCAGCAGTTGACAAGTTAATATTTGAAATATATAAAAGAAGCAGGAGACGGTTTTCCCCATAGGCATATACCTTTCTTCATCACGTGAATGAAAATCGATTTAGTCAAGTACGAATAACCTTTCGAATTTTATGCATTTTGAACCGAACGCATGTTTAATGCCAAATATTATCTTCTCTTCTATATCTCTAATAGAGGAAAATGTTTGTATGTTTGTAATGTATAAACTCAAAAACTTCTGAACAGATATTCCTGAAAATGTCCATGTTTACTACAGCATAGCCTGAAAGTAACATAGGTTATAACAATTTTAGAAATTCCGCTTGGAACGAGAGATATAGCATTAGAATCGGAGGTAACTCCAAAAAATTTAGTTTTTTTATTCACGTATTTATTAATCGGGTACACATATATAATTTGGAGTGCGTAGCGGAGTTTGGAGCATAAATTAATTTTTTCCAGTTATATTGAAATCGGTTCAGTTTTGGACATAGCTCCTATATATATTTTCGGCCGATTTCATATATCTGATGCACCTTATACGATATGAATATATGTCCGATTACAATGAAATCGGAATAAGTGACGGAATTTGGTACAAAAATAAACTTGTAAGATCATATTAAAATCGATTCAGATTTGGCTATAGCTCGAATATATATTTATCGGACGATTTCACATATTTGATGCACCAAACGCGATATGTGTGTCCGATTCAAATGAGATGACAAGATTTGGTACAAAAATAAATTCGCCAAATTAAATTGAAATCGGTTCAGATTAGGATGTAGCTCTCATATATATACTTCGGCCGATTTCATGTATTTTTCCCATACACGATATGTATATCCGATTCCAATGAAATTATGAATGTGTGGCGGAACTTAGTACAAAAATATATGTTGCAAATTATATTGAAAACGGTTAAGAGTTGAATATAGTCCCCTGAATTATATTTGTGGCCGGTTTTTCATATTTGATGCTTCAAACACGATCTGATTCCAATTCGGTACAAAAAGAAATTTGTAGATCATATTAAAATCGATTCAGATTTGGATATAGCTCTAATATATATCCGGCCGATTTTACGTATTTGATGACCGAAAAATGGCTCGGGGGGTAAAGTGTTCATAAAGAACCCCTTGTGTACAAGGAACCCCTTGTGACCATTCCGTTGAAAAATATGGCTAACTTCATCAAAATACCGAATATCGGGGGGTACAGTTATATGGGGGATATACGATATCGTGGACATTTATAGACAATTCTTTTTGAGGAGGTAAAATGCCCACAAAAGACTCCTTTTGTGGAATTTCAGACAATTCCATTGAAAAATGTGGTTAAAATCATCAAAATACCAAATATCGGGGGTACCGTTATATGGGCGCTATACGATATGGTGGACCTATATAGATAATTCTTTTTGAGGGGGTAAAATGTCAACAAGGGACTCCTTTTGTGGAATTTCAGACAATTCTATTGAAACATGAGGCTAAAATCATCAAAATACCGAATATCGGGGGTACCGTCATATGGGGGCTATACGATATCGTGGACCGATAAGCCCATCTTCGAACTTGACTTGCCTGCAGACAAAAGAGAGATCTGTGCAAAATTTTAGCTTCCTATCTTAATTCGTTTAGACTGTAGCGTGATTACAACAGAAGGACAGACGGACGGACAGGGCTAAATCGTCTTAGAATTTTACGCTGATCAAGAATATATGTACTTTGTTGGGTCTAAAATGATTATTTCGATGAGTTACAAACGGAATGGCGAACTTAATATACCCTCCATACTTTGTTTGGTGGAGGGTATAAAAATGTAAGAACTTGGCAGGCACTAAGAAATACCAAAGTGTCGATCACCTCAAGCAAGCCCTTCGCCGTGAATGGGCCAAAATACCGCAGATCAACATTCGGGCAGCGTGTGACGGTTTCATTAGCCGGTTAATTCGTGCTAAAGATGGCCAATAAAATTAAAAAAAATGTAAAAAATATTGTGTTGGACCTTTTTGCAGTTTTTAGTCTCACCCTCTAGAGGCATTTAAGACCTTAATTATATTTATTAACATTGAATTGCAACTTTTTATGTTTTTTTATATTTTAATTTCCGTATTCCTTGTATTTTACAAAAAGACTGAACCAAAATTATCTCTCATTAAATTGAAAAATAAAAACAGAGACAATTTTTTTTAAATAGTTTTTTGATAACAGCTATAGAATAAATTCAGATTTTTTTCCGAATTTCGAATCAAACATCCGAGAATTTTCGGAATCTCGGATCAAACATTCGACATGTTCCCGAATTTCGTATCAAATATATAATATATAGGATATATTTCTAGGATTTTTGAATAAAACTTGTATCTTAATTTTTACACTCTTCTGTGGCAGTATATTACAAGAAAATTGTATGTACATATATATTGACATAAACCACATACACATTTATATGCACCTTTGAAAAGTCCAATAAAAATTATTACTTTAATGAACCCTTCCCAAAGAAACCATTCATTGACATATTTCCAAAGCTCTTACTGCGTTTCGACCTCTTTAAAATTCCTTACATGCTGCCGAGTGCAAGCATCGTCGTGACATTAATGAACACGAACTCATATTGAGAATAATATCCTTGCTAATTAAGTCATTCGAATCGTGAGTCTTGTACTCAACACTTTTTCCTTTGGTGCCCTTTGAGGCACATTAAAATGCGGTCACATGCCTTTTATGGTTTGCCCGACACTCATGTAAAATGTACGATGGCAATATTGGAATTTATGTTTTGGGAGCAGAAATTAAAGCGGCAACAGCAGAAGCAGCGCTGACATCAACTACTTTTGGGGCAATAATAATTGCACAGAATGGCAGAGGCAGCAACAATATTCGCCTGATCTGCTTGCCACACAACACACTCAAAAATGTTGACCATATGTAAGGCATGATAATGTAGCTTGGGGAGATTTCCATTGGCATAGTTATTTGTATTGAAAGAAGAATTATTGCGACAAAAGAGTGGATTATTTTTATGTGACCGGTTTCTGTAAAAAATCTTTTCATTTTTTTATTTATAAAGCTGTACACTCATAAAAATTAAAAACGTATTTGTTGTAAACAAATTTTCATGGCCCATGATATTTAATCCGCTATTGAATTGGTATTTTACATCACTTCTTACTATCTTCTGTACAGTCAAATAATAATAGCAGACATTTTTATAAAGCCTTAGGGTGAAAAGAGCTGGGAAAGCATCCGAATAGATATAATAGTGAACTTCGCTTCTAAATAATTTTTGCGCTTCCTAAATGGGAGTAAATCGCGTAGTGCATTATTTCTTTCCGTCACGAGTACGCTATCCATATCAATCAATGAGTTGAATTCCAGACGAAACGGCTGAAACCACCCGGCTGATATACCAAAACTGTTACAAAGTCAAACGCCATAATTTTTACATTTTATTGAATGAAAGCAAAAAATGTCGGAGATGGCATCAAATTTTAGCATAAGTTTAGATTTGTTGGAATTGGCCACCTTTGGCACGAATTATGGCCTTCAAACGGCCAATGACACCGTCACACGCTGCCCGAATGTTCCTCTGCGGTATTTAGTCCCATTCCCGGCGAAGCGCTTGCTTGAGGTTTGCTGAGGAGGAGACCAAATTCGACAGCTCACCACTTTCGGCCAAGCGAAGCAACTCTTTAGCTCTTTTGAGTCTATTTTCTTCCTGTTGCGGTGTAAGTTCTTGTACTTTTTGGAATTTCAATGGCTTTATTTTTCAATATTTGCCGAATGGAATATTGCTATATGATCAGCTCACGAATGCGACGCAACTGCGATCAAGTCGCTTCTTTACTTTTCGAACCATACTGCTGATGTTGCTATTTTCATTGACGTCGGGCTACGCAACCAGCATCACGGTAACGAGCGATGGTACGAAACACAAAAGATTTATTCACACTTAAAAGCTGGAGTGCTCTAACGATAGTCTCTTGTGGTTTTACAGCCTAATATAAAGAAATTACACTATCACGCTTGAATTCCATCACGAATAATTTTTTTTTGGAAAACTCTCACCAAATGCTTTTGTACGCTTGTAAACAATATAATGTCACTGGAATAATTTTAACAGCTGTCGGACGAGTAGCTTAGAAATGACAGCAGTCTGAAGTTGGTTGCTTTTTTTCGTCTCACCCTTTATAGATGACTAATCAGTCACCACTGAACTTTATTTTGTAGCGAACTTTTTACCAATAGTGCTTATTTCGTGAATGGCAACATTTACCTCACGTCTGATTTGAAATACTATTTGTTAAATACTTCCGCTGAACGAATATAACATTACTTGGAAAATGTGGTAAAGTTGAGGAATGTGTGCGATATTCGAAGAATACAAGTACCTCTTTATCACCAACACCCAGGCGAAGGGGCTAAAACTAGAATCTTGAAACTTTTCGGCCAATGTATCTGCGAATGGTGGTAAGGTGGATGAACTTTTTTTTTTGTTTTTTTTTTTTGAAATTCGAACTAATGTACTAAAAGTACTAAAGAGAATTAAATATTGTGCGAATATGTGCAGGGATAGAGCTTAAATCTTGACATTTTCTATAAGTATGTGCAAATTTGCAAATACCAAGCCTTATTTAACCGCGTTTAACCAATAATGAAGTTCAATGTTCTACGTTCAATAACCATGGTATAACTGTTGGTGCTTTTCATTCCCTTGCGAATTTTCACAAAACCTCTTCTTGGTCATAGGGGTGACCCTAATATAAACTTTTACACTTCTTGCTCCTAGCTTCCTTTAATTTCCAACAATTGTAAGGTTATATATTTTGCTATATAAGAGATATCTTGGATATCAGCATCAATGTAGCAGTCAGAAGTGACCTTTTCGTGCATTTGTGATTTCGCTGGAATAAAAAAGTATTCGCAGCTTAATGGCATTTCCGTATTTTTTTTTACATAAATGTCATAGTATATTTCTCTTGCTAAATATTATTCGATGACAATCCAAATTGGTAGGCTTCTACCCAAGCCAAAATTCTAGTCCCATACTAAATACCGAGTCGGTTGGTCCATAGTTGTGGCCTCTAGAGTAACTGCAAAGTCAATAACATTTTTTGTTTTCGGTCCAATTGCGACCTGTAGCGTGATTTTTATTTAACACGGACACACGGACAAAATGTGAAACAATTCCGATGAATAATGTCGCTAAAATCATCAAAATACCGAATATCGGAAGGTACCGTTATATGGGGGTTATACGAAGATGTGGACCTGCATTAGCAATTTTTTGTCTAGGCTATAATATACATTACGAATTTTAAGTACGAAATTTGAAACAACTCCCGTAAATAACGTCCCTAAAATTGCCAAATATCGAATATTGGGGGGATACAGTTGTATGTAGGCTATACGATATCGTGGACCTATATAGATATTTCTCTCCAAGAGAGTAAAGTGCTTGGAATGAACTTGTAATACGGATTTTTAGACTATTCCAGTGAAAAATGTTGCACAATTCACCAAAATATAGAATATATAGAGGTACCGTTATATTGGGGATATACGATATCGTGGACATATATAGACAATAATCTTCCAGGAAATGAAGTACTCAGAAGGAAATCCTTATGTGGATTTTCAGACAATTTTATCGAAAAATTTGGCTACAATCATCGTTGCACAGTGGTCGAGGTCGTATGGGAACAGCGGCCAAAAATACTTTCAGTGCAGATATCAATATGAATCTTTGGTTATGGTACCTTGATGGGATTTACATTTTATTGTGCATCAAACATGTAATACCAGCCCGAATAGTATGGAATTTTGCACATACAACCAAATAACGCCTGCAAATATGTATGCCCAATTTGATCGAAATCGGTTCAGATTTAGCTCCCATATATATTGTTCATCCGGTTTGTTATTTTTGTCCTTTGCAGCCGTAATATGCACTCTGTAACAACGATATTCGGGGAAATATATCAAATACAACTCAGTTAATATTTGGATATGGCTAAAATATATAGCTTCGTCCGATTTGCCTTTTATTGTGCACCAAACGTGTAATATTAGTCCAAATCAAATTTAGATATAGCTCTCATATATATCTATCCGATTTCATGTTAATTGTGCACCAAATGGGTAATACAAGCCCGAATAGAAAAGGCGCAAATGCCTCGACAAATTTAGTAGAAATCGATTTAGAGGAGGATATTCCTCCCATATATTAGTTCTTTTGGACTTTTAATTATTACTTTAATTATATGCTATAACCAGAAGACAATGCTTGCAACAGGGGGTAAAGTTAACAAAGGGAACTCTTTTGTGTTTATTTACAGACAATTTCATTGAAAAATGGATGAAATCTTGAAAATACTGAATAACGGGGGAGGGGGTACCCTTGTATGGGGGCTATACGATATCGTGGACCTATATGAATAATTCTCTTCCAGAGGGTAAAATACTCTGTGGATTTTCAGATAATTCCATTTGAAAATTTGGCTAAAATCATCGAAATACCGAATATCGGGCGTACCGTTGTATGGGGGCTATACGATATCGTGGACCTATATAAACAATTCTCTTTCAGAGAGTAAAGTAAACAAAGGGAACTCCTTGTTTTTTTTTAGACAATTTAATTGAAAAATGTGGATAAACCTAATATATTCTCCATACTATAATGTATGGTGGAGGGTATAAACACATTAAATCGGTATAGTTATATGGGGGTATATGGGGGCTCTATAGTTATGTGGATTTTATGCTGATCAAGAATATATATACTTTGTGGTCTCTATATATTTCGTGGTGCTACAAACGGAATGACAAACTTAATATAATTCTAGCTCAAGCCGTTAATTTATTCACTGATCTTTCGATACGAGCTGGATAAATAAATATTTAAATTACTCTTTACAAATATATTCGATTTCATGCTGCTCATCCTCTGTCACAGCAACATCAACATCAAAATATAGTAATTCAGGACATAATTGGTGGTTTTCCATGAGCTTCATTTATTTTAGTATACACCCTAATATCCAAATTGCAAATATGTAGTTTATATTCTAAAGGATATTTTGAATATTAACATCCTACGTATATTTCACCCCACTCATTTTCCGAACATTTCCTTTTGTCACACACAACCTCTCTGGGGCATTGTTAAAAGACATTTTTGGCATTATTTAATAACATCGACTGAATTTTAAAATTGGATGTGAAAGTTCACGCACAAAATTGTCAGCGTATGTTGATGAAGACAATGTCGGTGATGATGAGCCGGCTGATGCTAACGCCGCCGTTGCAGTTGCTGCTGCTGCGGCTGGTGGCAATATTCGTTGTAATGCAACGGAAATTGCAATACAAAAGCTGTCAATGTACACAGACTAATACAGCGACAAACAAACACTCAGGATAATTGCAAATGCGTATGTGCATAGGTATGTTTGAAGGTGTGTGTGTTGATGATAGCAGCTCTAAAGTACGGTTATCGGTTATTATGCAGAAGCAGAACAAGTTGTTGCTGCTGTTGTTCATCGTCCCCGAATTCGTTCGTTGCTGCAATTTGTTTGGTTTGTGTTTCAATTTAATTGAATTATTGTTATCGTAGTGTGGCGGCATGTTAGCACTGCGTACAACTTACAAATAAACACACACACACGCCCACATGCAAACGTGGTTGTATGTAAAAATTCCATGTAAGGGCAACACACAAGACTCGTTTTACAACAAGGATTTTGCATTATTATGCCCTCAGACTTATAAATTGTGTGGTCAAAATGTGTGGATCAACGAAATAACCGTTTGGAGTCCTTGTATCATTGGACGGAATACGTTTCCGGACATTCGGAGTCTACAGAATTACTTGAAAAACTCATCAGATTATAAAAGTAGGTGGATCTCCTCCTCCTTATCCAATTTTTTTTGAGAACTTTGTATTACGATTTCTTGAAATCCTTAGAATATGAGACCTATTTAGGTCGAAAATGTTAACTCTCAAACAATTTTTTTGTATCATTTTTTATACCATCCACCATACATAGTATGCAGGGAATATCAAGTTCGTCATTCCGTTTGTAACTCATCGAAATAATAATTTTATACCCTCCACCAAAAAAAGTATGGAGGGTATATTAAGTTCGTCATTCCGTTTGTAACTCATCGAAATAATAACTTTAGACCCAACAAAGTATATATATTCTTGATCAGCGTAAAATTCTAGGACGATTTAGCCCTGTCCGTCCGTCTGTCCGACTGTCCGTTTGTCCGTCTGTTGTAATCGCTACAGTCTAAACGAATTAAGATAGGAAGCTAAAATTTTGCACAGATCTCTTTTTTGTCTGCAGGCAGGTCAAGTTCGAAGATGGGCTATATCGGTCTACGATATCGTATAGCCACCATATAACGGTACCCCCTATTTTCGGTATTTTGATGATTTTAGCCACATTTTTTAATGGAATTGTCTGAAAATCCACACAAGTAGTTCCTTGTGGGTACTTTATACCTCGGCAGAGAATTATCTATATAGGTCCACAATATCGTATAGTCCCCATGTAACGGTACCCCCCGATATTCGGTATGATGATGTTCGCCACATTTTTCAATGGAATTGTCTAAAAATCCACACAAGTAGTTCCTTG
The DNA here is from genome assembly GCF_030504385.1 of Musca domestica. Taxonomy (NCBI): domain Eukaryota; kingdom Metazoa; phylum Arthropoda; class Insecta; order Diptera; family Muscidae; genus Musca; species Musca domestica. The sequence goes on along the minus strand of NW_026712340.1, from coordinate 5,323,119 downwards.
TGAGTACTTTACCCCCTGAGAGAGAATTGTCTATGCTGGTTCACGATATCGTATATCCCCCATATAACGGTACCCCCGATATTCGGTATTTTGATGATTTTACCCACATTTTTCATCGGAATGGTCTGAAAATCCACACAAGGAGTTCCTTGTGGGTACTTATACCTCGGCAGAGAATTATCTACATAGGTTCACAATATCGTATAGCGCCCATATAACGGTACCCCCGATTTTTGGTATTTTTATGATTTTATCCACATTTTTCAATGGAATTGTCTGAAATTCCACAAAAGGAGTCCCTTGTGGGCATTTTACCCCCTCTAAAAGAATTGTCTATATATGTCCACGATATCGTATATCCGCCATATAACTGTACCCCCCGATATTCGGTATGATGATGTTCGCCACATTTTTCAATGGAATTGTCTAAAAATCCACACAAGTAGTTCCTTGTGAGTACTTCACCCCCTGAGAGAGAATTGTCTATACAGGTCCACGATATCGTATATCTCCCATATAACGGTACTCCCCGATATTCGATATTTTTATGATTTTACCCACATTTTTCATCGGAATTATCTGAAAATCCACACAAGGAGTTCCTTGTGGGTACTTTATACCTCGGCAGAGAATTATCTATATAGGTCCACGATATCGTAAAGCCCTCATATAACGGTACCCCCGATATTCGGTATTTTGATGTTTTTAGCCAAATTTTTCAACGGAATGGTCACAAGGGGTTCTTTGTGAGCACTTTACCCCCCGACAGAGAGAGAGTGAGTACTTTACACGCAGATTTGTCTTTATAGGTCCACAATATCGTATATCCCCCCATATCGGCACCTTCCTATATTAGATATTTTAAAAAAATTTTAATGGATTTTATTTTTTTTTTTTTGAAAATTTTCTAATTCGTTCCAAATGGTGGAGGGTATTCAAAGTTCGGCCCGGCCGAACTTACTGCTTTTTTACTTGTTATATCTAACAAAGTACATATATTTTTTATCAGCGTAAAATTCTAAGACGGACCTGCCCGTCCGTCTGTTGTAATTACGCTAAAGTCAAAACAAATTAAGATAGAAATCCAAAATTTTGCACAGATCAGCAGATAAATTTCGAAGATGGATTTTATCGGTCCACGATATCATATAGCCCCATAATATAAACATTTGGATTTTGATGATTGCATTGTCTGAAATTTTGAATTTTGGTTCCTTTTAAGTATTTTACCCCCTGAAAGAAAATTGCCCATAAAGGTCCATACTCAGAAGAAACTCGTTATGTTAATTTTCAGACAATTCCATTGCAAAATGTGGCTAAAATCATCAAAAACCCGCAGAGGTGCCGTTATGGGGGTGCTATACGAAGATGTCGTTCTGTATGAGCTATTCTCTGTCACAGGATGTAGTACCCATTAGGAACATCAAATTCCAAATTTTTAAATATTTCCGGTGAAAAGTTTGAAACAAATCATCAAAATGCCGAATATTAAAACCATTGACTTCAATTCAATGAAAAATCCACGATTATGATTTTGATAACCTTTTATTTTAATTTTTCGAAAACTCTAGATTAGCTGCGATAGTTCTTGATTTAAATTTTTATACAAAATCCAAGATTGTGTCTTTAAAATGTGAAAAAAAATGACTCAAGTCGTTTAAAACAAGTTAAAAACGAAATAGACAATATTGACCCATTCCTTCAGAAACCACTCCATAGATGGTCAACAATTTGAATAATCATAGCAGAAGTCTTAACATATTTAAATAATCGACCATTGGCTAAGGGTATGCGTCTGTCGGTAGAACCAATTGATACTTTTTAACTGTTTTGTATGAAATTTCGTGCTTTTGTAGGGGAGTTACCAGAAGGAGTGGACAGATATTGGCCATCTCGGAACTCGATCTAATTTTAATAATAATATTACGAGAGATCAAGAGTTATCGTGTCCACCAGCCAGCCAGTCAGCCTGACAGACGGACAGATGAACGGACATCGCTAGATAAACTCTAAATGTCCTAAAACGAATTTGGTCCAAAGAGACCTAGGGTCTAAAACCGTTATTTCGACGAGGCACGTCTTAGCCGCATCAGATGTTATACAAGGTGAGATGAAAAAACTGCAACCAACATTAGACTGCAGTCATTTTCAAGCCACACGTCTGACAGCTGGTAAAATTATTCCAGTGGCTGCTCATTATATTGTCTATAAGCGTACAAAAGCATTTTGGTGAGTATTTTCCACAAAAAAGTTATTCGTGATGGAATTCAAGCGTGATATTGTGATTTCTTTATGTTTGGCAACACAAGTGGCTATCGTTAGAGCACTCCAGCATTTAAATGTGAATAAATCTTTGGTGTCTCGTACCATCGCTCGTCACCGTGTTTCTGGTAGCGTAGCCCGACGTCAAGGAAGTGGACGGAAGAAAATGGTTCCAAATGTAAAGAAGTGACTTGATCGAAACCCGCGCCACAGTGGCCGAAAAATGGCTCGAGGGCTGAAAATACCACAATATTCCATTCGGCAAATATTGAAAAGTGAGCTCGGTTTAAAGCCATTGAAATTCCAAAAAAGTGCAAAAACTTACACCGCAACAGAAAGAAAATAGATAAAGCTAAAGAGTTGCTTCGCTTTGCCGAAAGTAGTGAACTGCCGAATTAGGTTTTCTCCGATGAGAAAACATTTGTTGTACAGCAGTTTGTAAGCAAACAGATTGATCGTGTTTATTTGCCAAAGAGGTCAGCTGAAAATGTGCACCTTCGGTTGGCCACCAGAACTCAAGCACCAGCCATGTTGATGGTGTGGGCCGCTATAACAACCGATGGTCGCTCTCCACTTGTAATTATGGACCATTGCATCAAAATAAATGCCGAATATTATTGCGAAATTATTCTGGTGGGTGTATTAAAGCATTGGGCATGCAAACATTTTGGCCGCAGACCTTGGACATTTCAACCGGACTCAGCACCATCGCACTCAGCACGCACCACCCAAGAGTGGTTACAAAATGAGGTTCCTCTTTTCATTTCCAGGGCACAATGGTCACCAAAATCTTCCGATACCAATCCATTGGACTATTGTGCCTGGAGTATTTTGGAAAGCAAGCTTGGCACTAAAAAATACCAAAGTGTCGATAACCTCAAGCAAGCGCTTCGCCGGGAATGGCCCGAAATACCTCAGAGCAACATTCGGGCAGCGTGTGACGGTTTCATCAGCCGTTTGAAGGCCATAATTCGTGTCAAAGGTGACGAATTCGAACAAATCTAAACGAATTCTAAAATTTTATGCAATTTCCGACATTTTTTACTTTGATGAAATGAAATTAAAACCAGTAAAAAAGTAGTAAGTTCGGCCGGGCCGAACTTTGAATACCCTGCACCATTTGGAACGAATTAGGACATTTTCAAAAATAAAAATAAAATCCATTAAAAGTTCTGTTAAAATCTTGGAAGGTGTCGATATATGGGGGATAAACGATATAGACAAATCTATGTCTAGGGATAAAGTACTCACAAATAACTCCTTGTATAGAATTTAAGACAATTCCGATTAAAAATGTGGCTAAAATCATCAAAATACCAAAAATGGGGAGGGTACCGTTATATGGGCGATATACGATATCATGGACCTATATAGAGAACTTCCTGTCAGGGGGTAAAGTGTTCACAAATAACCCCTTGTGTAGAATTTCAGACGATTCCGTTGAAAAATGTGGCTAACATCATCAAAACACCGAATATCGGGGGTACTGTTATATGTGGACTATATGATATCGTGGACCTATATAGATAATTCTCTTTCAATGAATTAAGTACTCACAAGGAACTCGTTGTGCGGATTTTCAGACCATTCCATTAGAAAATGTGGCAAAAATCATCAAAATCCCTAATATCGGGGGATACCGTTAAATGGGGTTTATACGATATTTTGAACCTTTATAGACAATTCCCTTTCAGGGGGTAAAGTGCTCACAAGGAACCCCTCGTGTAAAATTTCAGACAATTCCGTTGAAAAATGTGGCTAAAATCATCAAAATACCGAATATCGGGGGGTATTGTTATATGTGGACTATATGATATCGTGGATAATTCTCTTTCAATGAATAAAGTACTCACAAGGAACTCTAGACAATTCCGTCGAAAAATGCGGCTAAAATCATCAAAATATCCAATATTGGGGCATACCGTTATAGGGGGGATATACGGTATCGTGGACCTATATAGACAATTCTCTTTCAGGGGTTAAAGTGCCCACAAAGAATTCCTCGTGTGGATTTTCAGACTATTCTATTAGAAAATGTGGCTAAAATCATCAAAATACCGAATATCGGGGGGTACCGTTATATAGGGGCTATACGATATCGTGGGCCTATATATATAATTCTCTGCCGACGTTATTCATTCCGTTTGTAACTCATCGAAATAATCATTTTAGACCAAACAAAGTATATATATTCTTGATCAGCGTAAAATTCTAAGACGATTTAGCTCTGTCCGTCCGTCTGTCCGTCTGTTGTAATCACGCTACAGTCTAAACGAATTAAGATAGGAAGCTAAAATTTTGCACAGATCTCTCTTTTGTCTGCCGGCAGGTCAAGTTCGATGATGGGCTATATCGGTCCACGATATCGTATAGTCCCTATAAAACGGTACCCCCGATATTCGGTATTTTGATGATTTTAGCCACATTTTTCAATGGAATTGTCTGAAAATCCACACGAGTAGTTCCTTGTGGGTACTTTATATTTCGGCAGAGAATTATCTATATAGGTCCACAATATCGTATATCCCCCATATAACTGTACCCCCCGATATTCGGTATTTTGATGATGTTAGCCACATTTTTCAATGGAATTGTCTTAAAATCCACACAAGTAGTTCCTTGTGAGTACTTTAACCCCTGAGAGAGAATTGTCTATACAGGTCCACGATATCGTATATCCCCCATATAACGGTACCCCCGATATTCGGTATTTTGATGATTTTACCCACATTTTTCATCGGAATTGTCTGAAAATCCACACAAAGAGTTCCTTGCGGGTACTTTATTCCTCGACAGAGAATTTTCTATATAGGTTAACGATAACGTATAGCTCCCATATAACGATACCCCGCGATATTCGGTATTTTGAAAATCCACACAAGGAGTTTCTTGTCAGTACTTTACACGCAGATATAGATTTGTCTTTATAGGTCCACAATATCGTATATCCCCCCATATATCGGCACCTTTCTATATTAGATATTTTAAAGATTTTAATAGAATTTTTAATGGATTTTATTTATTTATTTTTTTTAAATTTTCTAATTCGTTCCAAATGGTGGAGGGTATTCAAAGTTCGGCCCGGCCGAACTTACTGCTTTTTTACTTGTTTTATCTCGCCCTGTATACCCTCTCCAGCCATATTGCTCTGGGCATAAAGATCTCCGATTATTGATTTGATAGTCCTTGATTTAAATGATAAATAATCCATGATTATTATGGCAACAGTCCTTGATTTAATTTGTTTAAAAAAATCCCCTGTAATGGATTTTTTTAATCCTTAGCCTGAATTGTTTTATGATTCCGCTGTGGTGGATTTAAAGCCTCTAATTTACAGTGGTTGAATTGTTTAAAAATCGACGATTATGGCTTTAATGGTCCTTGATTTAATTTGTAAAAAAAGTTGTTTAGAAAAACCTTGAACATTTTTTTAAGAAATCTCGATTGTGGGTTGTGAAGTCCATAAATAAGTTCACTCGAAGGAAAATTGTCCTTAGTGTATCTCAATTTACCCTCTGTGTCAGGGAATTGGAACGCACACACATCCCTGCAAATTTTTTTTGTATGTATGTGTGAATGTAATCGCGCTGTCATGAATGTATTTATAGGGCGACTGATTAACGTTTATATTAAAACATGACATATAAATATTTCAATTATGCCGAAAATTGTCTCCACAAACATGCACAGCGGGAGTGAACGAAATTGTGTGGCATGCCTATGACCCCGACTCCCCTCTCCCATCCAGCTCATTGCTATAAAATTTAAATGAAGGTGTTATTGTGGTGCATCATCATCAAAAATTTTGCTAATTTAATTTCAAACCACACGCACACATACGCACATATGAATTTAGTGCAATTCGACAGCTATTCAAAATTGGAATTTAGTTTTAGAAGCTTCCTGGCGTACCGTAGAGATTTCCAATGCTCGGACGATGATAGAGTGTCCCTTTTGGGGTGTTAATACAATATTTTGAGTTATTTATTCACCAAATTTGTTTTGGGGGTATAGGGTGGAGGTTTGATGTGATATGGTGTGGTGTGGTGTGAAGAGTGATTAGAGGCTTTACAATGACCTCACTATTTTGACATTTAAATATGTTTTGTGGGGTCATTAGACCACAAGTTTTGGGTGTATGAGTGAGAATGTGTGTGTCTCTGTGGTTTTGCAAGTGGATATGCGTGCCAGACATTGTGTGCGGAGATAAAATTTTTTGTTGAAACGGAAATTATGTTTAACATGACAAAATTGAAGGGTACTATATCAGCCTGCCCCACCCCCTGCAATAAATGCAATCACTACCGTTGTTGGTGAAATCCTTTTTGCCGTTTTTAATTCGTTTATGGCCAATGATGATGGTGACAGTGCCACATAAAAATATCTATCGGAATCGTATATTGCATGTGGCCACAATAAATATGAATATTTTAAAGGATTTCCTTCGGCCACAATGCTCTTTAATATCCCCTCTCTCCACACACATACACATTCCGGATGATGTAGTTTATATTTAAAATTTCCTCAAAAATACAAATAAATTTAAAATTCTGAACGAAAATATCTACGAAATGAATTGATAACCACAACAACCGTTTTGTTTGTACGCGGCACACAGGCATACGGCCATCGTGCAACCGGACGAACCGTACCGGACAGATTTGCAGTTCGAGAAATTATTTTTATCGCAGTGTCTGAAATGTTGTCCAAGTTCAATTAATATGTCAGTGCACGCTACTCGTATGTAGCTATGATTTAACCGGCGTTTATACATGCATTTATTTTAATTTGTATGTCTCAGTAGAATATCTACGTGCCAGTGTGTATGTGTGGAAGTTGTACACATACATTTGATTAATCTGGCATTGCCAGCCAAATGTTGACTTCATTTCAAGGCTACAACAACAACAGCAAAAGCGACATTTAAAATTAATAAATTAAGTTTGCTGACCGCGGGCAATTACAGAAAAGTTATTAACTGGAGTTTTGAAAACTCATTATGTTGATGTACAATCACATAAGTTCAGTATAGTTTTAAAGGGTTTATTGTAATATTTTAATAATATAATGACCTTTAAAAAATGTTAAGGGGATTGATATATATACAGAAATTTAACAAAATGTTTAGAAAAATGCGGGATTTGAGAGTTAACCTACTAAATAAGAAGCATTTTTTTTTATATGAGTAATTTCAAACCTTCCCAATTTACGAAATCCTGAAATATACCCTAGTTTTTTACATACATTTTTAAAATGGTGTAAAATAATACTGTGCAACAGAACAAATAACAAGTAAGCAAAGGCTACAGTCGAGCGGGGCCGACCGTTGAATACCCTACAACACTATAATAAACGATACAGTTTATATAGGCGAGATACTCGAAAGAATTCCACAAGATATTGTGACAAATAATAAAAGAAAACCATCAGGTTTCGTTCTCTAATTTTCGAATAATGGCAACTTAAACTAATTTCCTCATTTCCAATTTATTGGTAGATGTTGCACGTAAATGGTCTTCCTAGATCTGGAACCAATATTTCCAAAGACCTATAATCTCTCAGAAGTGGCAAAAGATTAACATTTATTATTGGTTTTTGACTGAAACGCATCTATATGAGATACAGACATTTGACTATATTTTTCAACGAAATCAGCGTTACGAAATAGTCAGAAGTGCGTCTTTGCGAATTCTCCAAGAAGTCACTGCAATGGACATTTTCGCATTTTGTCTACAAAAGTTGGCAAACTATTTCACACATTGAATATTTTTGGATGGCCATCCAAAACTGCTTGGCTTTTGCAATGTCCGGTAACCCCCATTCAAATGTGCCTGAGGATCGGGCGATAATTACAACCTGCTGACAATTTTACAATTTTTTGGTCCATTTCAACCCCTAAATATATGGCGATCATCTCCAAAAAGAGTAGGCTTCTATTCTGACCCTCATCTGGTGCCCATGCAAAATTTCGTTAGGATCGGGCCATAAATGCGATCTGTATATGATATCCTGATATCCTAACTACTTAGATTTGTTAGCTGTAGAAATATTACCAAATGTTTAATTCAAAATGAAAATATGCCGAAAATATGACAAAATTGAAAAAATATGAGAAAATTTTAAAAAATCAATATTTTCAACTTCATAGAGATATTTTTGTACGATTTTTTGGACGTTTTTTCTTTCCTGCCAAGAGGCCATTCTGAATTAATGAGAACTGTCGAAATCAGTTCAGCCGTTCTCGACATATAAGAGATCTTTCAAGCATATCTTCTTTGATAGACATATATATCGCACATATTTTGCTATATATCCGATTTGTTGGATGTTAACATCAATGTAAAGATCAGAAGTAACCTTGTCATGGCTTTGTGATTTCGCCGGTAATTAAAATATTCGCGGTTTAATGAAAAAATTTTGGATTTTTTCAACACAAAAGATATGGTCTATTTTACCCGCTAAATATTATCCGATGACCACCCAAATTGGTAAGCTTCTTCCCTGCCCTAAACTCTAGCTACATGCGAAATTCCTATCCTATCCTACTTTATAGGATCTACGAGTGGAAGGAGTGGTCCGATGTACTCCATTTTACCACAGATCTTGTGTTGGTGGAAATATTGGGATTTTTAAACAAGGTTAATGGACCAATATCGACCATTGAATGACCCTTTTTCTTTCTATGAGGTAAATTGTTTTCTCTCTTTTCTTTTAGCTCTATCCGTTCACAAAATAGCAAATGGTATCATTTTAGAAGTGTAGTACCTTTTCAGAACTTTTCGTAACCTAAAAGTTCGAATTTCCCAAAAAAAAACTTTGGTACATATATCCTACTCTGCATCAGTGACTCTTATTCTACATTTCAGAAATGTAGCTCATTCAATTTTTAGTACATTTTAGTATTTTTTGCACCCTTTTAGGAAGAATTTCTAAAAAACAAGCCTTATCAAGTCACTTCGCAGCAAAACTAACCCTCGTGCAAAAATGCGAGATTGTTGCTTACGCGGTTTCGTCTGGGCGTTGATTTTCATTCAGTCAGTCAGTTATTTTACTGGTCTAGAAAATTTTGAATGTCAATAACTCCCATACTCGTTCAATGTGAAATTATTCGCCATTTGTATTCACAATTCGTAAATTTCTATATTCCTATTAAAATTCGATCTAGTGTAAAGACCTCTGCTGAAACACCGACGGAATTTTTCTACCTTGAGAGGACCAATTTTTTATACCCTCCACCATCGAAATAATAATTTGAGACCCAACAAAGCATGTACATATACTTGATCAGCGTAAAATTCTAAGACGATTTAGACCTGTCCGTCCGTCTGTTGTAATCACAGAGTCAAAACGAATTAAGATTGGAAATTACAATTTTTCCCAGATCAGTTTTTTTTGTGTGCAGGCAGGTTACGTTCGAAGATGGGCTATATCGGTTCACGATATCTAAGGTCCCCCATATAACGTTACGTACCGATATACGGTATTTTGATGATTTTAGGCACATTTTCCAATAAAATTGTCTGAAATTCAACACAAGGACTTCTTTGTGGAATATTTAGCCCTGAAAGAGAATTTTCTATATAGGTCCATGATATCGTATAGCCCCCATATAAATACCCGATATTGGGTATTTTGATGTTTTTAGCCACATTTTTTTCAATTTTACCCCCTGGAAGAGAATTGTCTACATAGCATAGACCTGAAATCCCCCATATAATTGTACCTCCCGATATTCGGTATTTTGATGACTTTAGTCACATTTTTAAATGGAATTGTCTGAAATTTTATAAAAGAAGTTTTCTTTGCTCCCTGAAAGCGAATTTTCTATATGTCCACTATATTGAATGGCACCTATACAACGGTACCCCCCCCTATTCGGCATTTTGATGATTTTAGTCACATTTTCAATGGAATAGAGTTCTCTCTGAGTAGTACTACAATGAGGGTACTACAACCTATGACGGAAAATTGTCTATGCAGATTCACGTCCTAGTATAGCCACCATACAACAATATCTCTCTTTTTCGGTATTTTGATGGTGTTAGAGACATTATTCACCGGAACTGCTTCGAATTTGGTATTTGAAGTTCGAAATCGGTACTACAGTCTATGACAGAAAATTACTTATCCAACACCACGCCTTCGTATAGCTCCTTTATAAATGTTTTTATTTGAGAGGTATTTTTCGAAAGATTTTTTTTTTTTGAAAAATTTTAAGTTATTTCCTAATGGTGGAAGGTATAAAGAGTTCGGCAGAACTTAACTGCGTTTTTACTTGTTTAACTAGTTCTTTCTCCGGAAACAAATTATGTCTCAGTGTATCTTTCAATAATTGATTACGAAAAGAGAGTAAAATAAATTTTAGGTCTGAAATATACTCAGATATAAGGACATTTAATAAGGCATATAACTGTGAACTACGAAAAAACTATAATTTGGAATATATCGGAAAATATTTTGGCCGCATATACTTCCGTATAAAAGTTGTGTTGTTACTATCGTGTAGCAACTTCTTATTCTCCGCCGCACATTACCACACATTTCTCCAAACCATTGCTCCATCCAACCCAATTGCCTCCGGCCACATTTGCTTGGCATTGAATTGTGGAATTGGAAAATTGCATTTTTATTTATGCCGTTAAATGATTTAAACATTTCATTAAAACACAACATTTTTCCACAATTCAATATTTTAAGTAATGAAGATGAGTTGGTCTATGCGGACGATTGTAAATCCCACAATGCCATACCATGACTCCAGACACACGAACACGCACACACACACACACGTATGTACACTTGCCATACATCGGCAAAAAACCATCGCTGCATGTAGCTAATAGATACAGATGATATTTATATTTGCATTGGGAGTCTGATGTTGTCTGTCGGTCGTCCTCTTCGGTCGGTTCGGTCTATATCGCTGCAAGGTATAATGAGCGGTTGGCGGTCACATTATGCTGAACTGAACTGAAAATTTATATTTCATTTAAACAAATAAAATGAAAGTTATTATTGTAACCTTAGGCCATTTCAATACCATTGTCCATCGATCAGTTCGACGAACGGGCAAACCGACCAAACAAGGGCGGCTCGGAAGGAGGAATTGGTTAAATTTTTGCTTTAAACGTGCGGTAATTATGGCAAACAATTCACGTGAATCGAATAAATTCACACGTACCGCAAAAAAGAGGAAAAGGTAGGAGGAAATGTACACAAAAACACAGATGTACAATTCGGTTTGCGTGCGCTACAATGTCTGAGCAATATAACATTTGAATGATAATTAACTTTTTAGTAATTTTTTTATTACATGACCATTACCTGTACGGTCCATTCATGCACGCAGATAGATGTCAGTTGGGGGTTTGAGTTGCAGTTGGATGTACATAAATTTAACAATTGGTTCCCAAATGACGGGGAGTTGGGACAAAATGTTGTCTATGAATGGGAAAAGTTTTGAGAATGTAATTAAGATATTTCTGTTCATAGATATCAGGGGGAATGTTAAGAATATTGTACACTAAATTTGTAATATCAGTCAAATACGGATGGATTTCGGCACATACGATCGAACTCAGGTTTCAGGGTTCGGGTCAAACGGGTTCAGATATAACTATTGTTCTGACCTGACCTTAATTTAGGCTTTCTGAAAGTTGTAAAATGCACGAGAGGTCATTGTACAACAGGTCACATAAAAATACCTGCGTCAATTAAAAGAACATCGATTCATATACAGGGTGAGATTAAAAACTGCAACAAAGGCAAATGCTATAATTTTTACACTTTTATATTAAGTTCGTCATTCCGTTTGTAACTCATCGAAATAATCATTTTAGACCCAACAAAGTATATATATTCTTGATCAGCGTAAACTTCTAAGACGATTTAGCCCTGTCCCTCCGTCTGTCCGTCCGTCCGTCCGTCCGTCTGCCCGTCTGTTGTAATTACGCTACAGTCTAAACGAATTAAGATAGGAAGCTAAAATTTTGCACAGATCTCTCTTTTGTCTGCCGGCAGGTCAAGTTCGAAGATGGGCTATGTCGGTCCACGATATCGTATATCCCCCATATTACGGTACCCCCGACATTCGGTATTTTGATGATGTTAGCCACATTTTTCAATGGAATTGTCTGAAAATCCACACAAGTTGATCCTTGTGGGTACTTTATACCTCGGCAGAGAATTATCTATATAGGTCCACAATATCGTATAGCCTCCATATAACGGTACCCCCACGGTATTCGGTATTTTGATGATTTTAGCCACATTTTTCAATGGAATTGTCTGAAAATCCACACAAGGAGTTCTTTGTGAGCACTTTACCCCCTGAAAGGGAATTGTCTATTAGGTCCGCAATATAGTATATCCACCATATAACGGTACCCCCCGATATTCAGTATTTTGATTATTTTAGCCACTTTTTCCAATGGAATTATCTGAAAATCCACACAAGGAGTTCCTTGTGAGTACTTTACACCCGGACATAGATTTGTCTTAATAGGTCCACAATATCATATATACCCCCATATATCGGCACCTTACTATATTAGATATTGTAAAGATTAAAAAAAAATTAATGGATTTTATTTTTTTGAAAATTTTCTAATTCGTTCCAAATGGTGGAGGGTATTCAAAGTTGGGCCCGGCCGAACTTACTGCTTTTTTACTTGTTGGAATTTCAATGGCATTACCCCGAGCTCATTTTTCAATATTTGCCGAATGGAATTTTGCAATATGTTCGGCTCACTGGCATTTTTTGGCCACTGCGATGCGGGTTTCGGTCAAATCGCTTCTTTACTTTTCGAATCATTTCCGCTGATGTTGCTGTTTTCTTCCTTCCACTTCCTCGACATCGGGCTAGGCTACCAGTATTACGGTAACGAGCGATGGTACGAGATACAAAACATTTATTCACATTTAAATGCTGGAGTGCTCTAACGATAGCCAATTGTGGTTTTCAGGCCAAATGTAAAGAAATCACACTATAACGCTTGAATTAATAACGAATAACTTTTTTTCTGGAAAATTCTCACCAAAATGCTTTTGTATGTTTCTAAACAATATAATTAGCTGACACTTGGATAATTTTAACAGCTGTCGGACTTCCCATTTGTTTAGTTTGATAAAATTTTGTAATCAAAACTTCACTTTACTGAATTATCAGACTTTTAAAGTTTTAGATATTGTGCAAGTTTTTTTCTTTTTTTCGAAAATAAAGATAGGAAAAAGTTTACCTTTTACATCAAAAAGCCTTCAAAATCTATCATATAAAATTTACCGAGTATGATATTGTTGAAAAATGGATCCAATTTTTGAACAAATTTAGTACGCATTTCTTCTTCTTTACATCTCTATCCCAGATGCCAAAGTAAATATCTATGTGAAATTTCGAAATTCCAACTCTATCCCTTCACCCAAAACCTAATTTAGTACCACTTGGTACTTTTCGAACAATTATAGTACGCATTTCCAAACTACTTCCACATCTCAATTCCAGATGCCGACAGAGACCTCAATATAAAATTTAGAGATTCCAGCTCTATACATTCACTCAAAACAAAATATAGTTACATTTTGTTCTTTTCGTATAGTTTTAGTAATTATTGCAAAACCAATCCATTTTTCAATCTTCCAACCTAAGTTATCGGAATATAAAATTTCACGGGTTAAAAACAAATACTATTTAGTAATTTTCGTACAATTACAGTACACATTTCCAAAACTACTTCCATAGCTCAATTCCAGCTACTACCAGATACCTTAATATCAAATTTCAGGATATTAGCTCTCTAAATTCCCCCATTGCAAAATTTTGTACAATTAAAAGCATTTTTCTTAAAAACAGATCCCACATTATAGCACAATTATAGCACACATTTCCGAAAGCCAATTTCATATCTCAATCCTAGATGCCAACAGACACCTCAGTATTAAATTTCGGCGCTCCAGTTCAGTCCTGTCAACCAATACCTAATTTAGTACTACTCTGTACTTTTCATGCAGTCATAGCACACATTCCAAACCCACCTCAATGTCTTAACCACAGACACATTCATATCAAACTTCTGGATTCCAGCTCTATCCCTTCACCTAATACCAATTATTTTACATGTTTAGTACTTTTCGTTTAACAATAGACACTAACAGTGTCATCCATATCGAATTTTAGGATTTCAGCTCTATCCCTTCACTCAATACCAAACTTAGTACTATTTAGTACTTTCCGTACAATTACAGTACTCATTTCCAAAATGTTCAGTTCAAACTTCACCCAATGCTCAATTTAGTACCACTTAGTGCTTTTCGAACAATTATGGTGCATATTTCCGAAACCACCTGCATATATCCAGGTTACACATGAACAACGACCCTAATACCATATTTCAGATTTCAAGCATTATATCTTCACCCAATACCAAAGTATACCATAAATAGTACTATTTAGTGATTTTCGTGTAATTGTATTAAACAATTCAAAAACCACCTCTTTATCACAAACCTACCATCAGCAAGGACCCCAATACCAACATTACAAAAATTCCAGCTACATCCGTTCACCCTAAACCAAAATGTTCCAAAATGTTATTACCGTTCGCACACATTTGCAAATCCACCTTCGTGTATGGTACCACTTCCAAATGGTACCACTTTAGAATTTCCGTAACCGTACCTCCCTATATTCGGTATTTTGTTGATTTCAGAGAAATTATTCACCAAATTTCGCATTTGAAGTTCGTAACGTGTACTAAAGTCTGTGGCATAAAATTGCCTATAAAGATCCACGTCTTCGTATAGGCCCGATATATCGGTACCTCCCTTTATTCGGTAATTGGATGATTTTAGCTACATTATTCATAGAATTTTTTATTCAAGTTTCGCATTTGAATAGTGTAATGGTTTATGGCAAAAGCTGCCTATGCAGCTTCACGTCGTCGTATATACCCTAATATCGGTATCGGCCGAACTTACAGCCTTTTTAGTACATTTTGGTACTTTTCGTACCCTTTCGAAATTCCAAAAACGGACCCTCTTGCAAAAGTGTAAGATTGTAGCTTTAGCCGTTTCGTCTGGGCATTGATTATCAATTGATACTGTCACTAATCTTTTATGTGTATAGATTATACAAATAATAGGTAAACAAGTTAAAAAGCAGTAAGTTCGGCCGGGCCGAACTTTTAATACCCTCCACCATTTGCAACGAATTTGGAAATTTTCAAAAAATAAAATCCTTAAAAAATTCTGTTAAAATTGTAAAAATACCGAATATAGCCGTTATTTTGGGGTCCATTCGACGTGGACATACATAGGCATTGTTTGTTATAAGCCATTACCATATTTAAATTCGAAACTTGAAATAAACGGTGAATAATGTAGCTTAAATCATCAAAATATCGTATATAAGGAGGTGCCGTTAAATTGGAGCTGTGCGAAGACCTGGACCCGCACAGACAGTTTTCTGTCACAGACTGTAGTTCCCATAACGAACTTAAAATACCAATTTTGAAACAATTCCGGGGAATAATTTCGCTAAAATCATCAAAATACTGAATATAGGGAGGTACCGTTATACGGGGGCTATACGAAGACGTGGACCTGCACAGACAATTTTCTGTCTTAGGGTGTAGTTTCCATTTTGAACTTCAAGTACCAAATTTGAAACAATTCCGGTGAATAGTGTCGCTAAAATCATCAAAATACCGAATATAGTATTTCGAGGAGTTACAAACGGAATGACAAAGTTAATATACCCTCCATAGTATGGTGGAGGGTATAAAAAGAAGTAGGATAGAACGGGCCGAACTTTGAATACCCTCAACCATTTGGAACGAATTTGGAAATGTTCCAAAACATAAATAAATAAAAAATAAAAAAAATTCTGTTAAAATCTTAAAAATACCAAATATAGGGAGTTACCACTATTCCGGGTTCTATACGAAGACCTGGAACTGCATAGACAATTTTTGCCTGACCTGGACCTGCAATTTCGAAGTGCAAATACGAAATTTGAAACAATTCTGGTTAATAATGTAGCTAAAATCATCCAATTATCGAATAAAGGGAGGTACCGATATATCGGTCCTATACGAAGACGTGGACCTTTATAGGCAATTTTATGTCACAGACTGTAGACACGTTACAAACTTCAAATACGAAATTTGGACTACGAAATTCCGGTGAATAATGTCTCTGAAATCAGCAAAATACCGAATATAGGGAGGTACCGTTATATGGGCGCCATACGTAGTCCTAGACCTACAAAGACAATTTTCTGTCATAGACGTTAGTATCCAGTAAGAACTACAAATACGAAAAAATTCCGGTGAATAATGTATCTAAAAGCATCAAAATACCCAAAATAGGGAGGTATCGTTATATGGGGCTATACGAACACATGAACTTTCAAAGCCAATTATCTGTCATAGGCTGTAGTACCCATGACGAAGTGCAACTACGAAATTTGAAACAATTCCGGTGAATGATAAAGTCACCGTACCGTTGAATGGGAGCTATGCCAAAACGTGGACCTATATAGCCCATTTTCAATACCAAAAATCCTGCAGAACAAATACCCATCTGAGAAAAATTTTATCAACCTACTTCATTTCGTTAGGTAGCTAGAGTGATTTCCACAGACGGACGGACATCACTAAATCGAAATAGAATTTTATGCTGAGCAAGAATATATATACCTTATGGAGTCTAGAATGTATCTCGAAATATACATTCTAGACCTACATTCTACAAACGGAATGGCAAACTTAATATACCCTCTAAACTATGATGGAAGGTATAAAAACATCCCGTCGCTCACGTATCATTGGCATTCCACTTGATTTACTTTCAACATTAAAAGTTACAAAACATTATTGTCAAACCCAAATAAAACTGAAACCAAATAAAAAATTTCCACCTCCCCCTCGGAAATCAATGAAAAACGGTCGTTCATTTTTTTATGCAAAATTATTTTGAACATAAAATAATCAAAAAAGAAATTCTTTGCAAATTGTTTGCTGTCAGTAACTGGGCTCAAAAAAATCGTGTTAAGTTTGACTACAAATTTGAGAAAAATCTATAAAATAGACAAACACACACACACACTTTTGTCAATATACATGTACTATGTTAACTAAAAATTACGATACCATTGGGAAAAATTTGTGTGCAAATACGCAGCGTATTGAATGAAATAAATATTATTTCTCAGTATTTCTTTTGCGAATCACTTTGATGCGATGTGCTGCCAACCAATAGAAAAAAAATTGCAAATTGTATTTTTTCCTAGGAACGAAAGAAAGAAAAAAACGTAGCAAAAACCAACCAAAATGTTGCTGCTGCTGTGTGTTAAAACAAATTGCACAGCATAGTTGTAAAATTAAATATTCTCATATATTGTGTACGAAAATGTTTATAACAATTGTTTTTTCTTTTTCTTCACAATACCTAGAGTGAGCTGTGGGGAAGTATCAAAAATCTTGTTGGAAGGAAATTGCCTTTGTATTTCTTTAGCTCACGACTTACGTTTCATACAAATCAATTTACCTTCAGGGTAATACTTCATGTTGCATAAATATTTGTTTATTTTTTTTCTTCACACAAAGATATTGGTTAGTAATTTACATCGACACGTTTGGATTGTTTCAAAATGTTGTTACATTATTTCCTTACTTATTTGTTTTGTTTTGATTCGGGGCAATCATAGGTAACCAAAATAATGTTGTTATACCCTACAACACTATGTGTGGGGGAATTATATGTTTGATTGGGCAATTGTTGGCCCATGTAACACCTCGAAATATTGATTTCCCCCATAGGAAAGTATATATGGATCTTCCTATCTCTCTGAACCGAGTCGATCTAGCTGTGGTCCGACCCTCACGAAATTTAGCATGGAAGTGGGGTTAGGGGTTATTAACTGAACCGCGAATATTTTTAATTCTTCCGAAATCAAAAATGCACAAAAATGTCCCTTCTGTCAGTTACATTGATGGTCATATCCATAATATCGCAAAATATCTACAATCTCAAATATAATGAAGGGGAGTTTAGTTAAACCGCTTACAACTCAAGAACGGCTGGACGGATTCTGAGAATTTTTACAAATTCAGAATATTTTCTTGCCCGATAAGGATGAAACATAAGAAAATCGCGTGAAAATATGTCAATAAAAAAGTGAATATTTTTTTTATATTTTTTATCACATGCTATTCTTATACCCTCCACCTTGGAAAGGAGGGTATATTAACTTTGTCATTCCGTTTGTAACATCCTTAAATATTCGTCGTAGACCCCATAAAGTATATATATTCATAATCAGCATAAAATTCTAAGTCGATTTAACGATGTCCGTCTGTCTGTCTGTTTGTCTGTCTGTCCGTTCCTCTGTCTGTCTGTTGAAATCACGATACATCCCACATTATTTGACGTAGAGCGCCAAAATTTAGCAGAGCAATTGGTATTGTGTCTAGGATGGTTGGTATTGAAAATGAGATATATCGGTCCACGTTCTGGTATAGTCCCCATATAACGGTACCTCCCGATATTCGGTATTTTGATGATTTATGCCACATTTTTTTTCACGGATTTGTCTAAAAATTGGTATTTGTGAGTCATAATGGGTCCTAGTTAGTGTGGCGAAACATTGTATGTATAGGTCCACGATTTGGTATAGTCCCCATATAACGGTACCTCCCAATATTCGGTATTTTGATGATTTTTGACACATTTTTTCACGAATTTCTCTGAAAATTTGGTAGTTGTAGGTCATAATGGGTCCCAGTTCGTGTGGCGAGTCATTGTAATTATAGGTCCACGTTTTGGTATAGCCCCTATATAACGGTACCTCCCAATATTCGGTGATTTGAAGATTTTTGCCAAATTTTTTTCACGTATTTGTCTGAAAATTGGTATTTGTAGGACATAATGGGTTCTAGCTCCGTTGGCGAAACTTTGCATGTGTAGGTCTTTTTACTTGTTTGTAGGTTTTTTACTTGTTTATATTTGACTTACAATATTGAGTTTTACATTTGGTAATATTTATTCACCTTAAAACATTATGTTTTTGGATTATTATATTCAAGTCGAAATTATGATCCGATTCATCCGAAATTTAGGATGTGGATAGAATTATTGTTTTTCAAGATATATATTTAGGAAATCAAATGGACCAAAAAATAAATATTATTTTATTTTATTAATAAAATATTTTTTTTTATTTTATTAATAAAATAACATGATATGTAATAAAAGTGAGCGGAAAAAGAAGTATAGAAAAAGATAACAATTTTTTCTCCACACTCACACACGCAGAGTTTTTTTTTTGCTGCACTTTAACTTTTTATACCCTACACCACATAGTGGTAAGGGTATTATGTCTTTGTGCATTTGTTTGTAACATGGAGAAGGAAACGAGATAGACCCATAGTTACTTTTGAGAACCTTCATAGAATCACTTTCTGAGTCGATTTATGCATGTCAGTCCGTCTGTCCGTCCGTCCGTCCGTCTGTCCATGTATTCTTGTGAACAAAATGCACGTCGCATTTATTATCCGACTGAGATGAAATTTTCCAAACAATATTTTTTTGGCGCAAGGACGAACCCTATTGAAATTGGTGAGAATCGGATCAAATTTAGATATAGCTCCCATATATATCTTCATCCGATTACAGGTTAAATGTGCACCAAATGTCCACTATCAGTCCAAATTACCTGAATTTTGACACACCCAACCGAGATCGGCCTAGAAGCAAGTATATCAAATTTGGAGAAAATCGGTTCAGATATAGCTATAGCTCCCATATATATCCTTCATCCGATTTGATCTTAAAGTCCCTCACATTCCTACTATGCACTCCACAACCGTGATATTTGGTACCAGGTATTAGATGGAGCACAGAAATAGCTGTTTTAAATTTTATCGAAATCGGTTCAGATTTCGATACAGCTCCCATATATATCTTCATCCGATTTCAGGTTAATTGACCACCAAATGGCCAATATCAGCCCAAATGGCCCGAATTTTGGCACATGTGACCGAGATTAGCCTTAAAGCAAATACAACAAATTTGGAGAAAATCGGTTCAGAAACAGCTATAGCTCCCATATATATGTTTTATCCGATTTGGTGTTTAAGCCTCTCACATTCGTAATATGCACTCCACAAGAATGATATTTGGTACCAGGTATAAGATACAGCCCAGAAATATCTGTTTGTAATTTTATCGAAATCGGTTCAGATTTGGATATAGCTCCCATATATATCTTCATCCGATTTCGGGTGATTGACCACCAAATGGCCGTAATAGCATCAATTTTGGCAAATCCGACCGAAACCAGCCTATAAGCAAGTACACAAATTTTAGTGAAAATTGGTTCAGATATAGCTTTAGCTCCCATATATATGTTTCATCCGATTTGCTCTTTAAGTCCCTTACATTCGTAATATACTCTTCACAGGAATGATATTTGGTACCAGATATCAGATAAAGCCCAAAAATAGTCGATTTTGATTTTATCAAAATCTGTTCAGATTTGGAAATAGCATAGCATAGCATACTCTTCACATTATTCTATCGATTTCAGGTTAATTGTGCACTAAATGGTCAATATCAGCCCAAATCACCTGAATTTTCGTACATAAGACCGAATTCAGTCTAGAAGCTAATACGTAAAATTTGGAGAAACCCGGTTCAGAGATAGCTATAGTTCGTAAAATGCACGATAGATTTTGATTTTGTACCAAATATCTCATAGAGCTCTGAAATGCCCTGTATAAACCTTTTTACGAGAGCTCTACTAAATATGCATAGTGGTGTAGGGTATCATATAGTCGGTCCCGCCCGACTTTTGAGCTTTCCTTACTGGTTTATAATCCAAGCTGACATCGAAACGTGCCGGTAATAACAAACAGTAGTCGGTATTTGTTTAAGGTATTTTCCTATGGGACTATGGAAAAATAATCTTCCAACTAGAAGAACCATTAAATGAATAGATATCAGGAAATTTTAAAATTTATATAGAAATGACTGTCAACACTTTCGGAAAAGATCGCGATATTCAAACTAAAAATTTAAACCTTGAAGGATTTCAAAATCTGTATTTAAGGATCCAATGCAATATATGGCAGATCATTTGCTAAGTGACTTAAATTGAGTCATTCATGGTGCCAGAGTTGGGAGTTTTCATTTGTCATTCTAAACATATCTATATATTTTTGGTCTTTGAGTTCTTCGTAAACTACTTATGGGGGACCATGTGATCTTCTCATTGGAAAGCTGGAGGCCTTCTATGAGAAGATCTGGAGGTCTTCTCATAGAAGACTTGGAGGTCTTCCCATACAAGACTTGGAGGTCTTCTCATAGAATACCCGGAGGTCTTCTTATAGAAGACCCGGAGGTCTTCTTATAAAAGACATGGAGGTCTTCTTATAAAAGACATGGAGGTCTTCTCATAGAAGACGTGGAGGTCTTCTCGTAAAAAAAACCTGGAGGTCTTTTTAATAGAAGTCACAATTAAAAACCAATCGACGTGGATTTGCATTAAGTTAGGGGAGACCCGGAGGTCTTATAGAAGACCTGGAGGTCTTCTCATAGAAGAGGTCTTCTTATAGAAGACCCGGAGGTCTTCTTATAGAAGACCCGGAGGTCTTCTTATAGAAGACCCGGAGGTCTTCTTATAGAAGACCCGGAGGTCTTCTTATAGAAGACCCGGATGTCTTCTTATAGAAGACCCGGAGGTCTTCTCATAGAAGACGTGGAGGTCTTCTCGTAGCAGACCTGGAGGTCTTCTAATAGAAGACCTAGAGGTCTTCTCATAGAAGACCCGGACGTCTTCTTATAGAAGACCCGGAGGTCTTCTTATAAAAGACATGGAGGTCTTCTCATAGAAGACGTGGAGGTTTTCTTGTAAAAAAAAACCTGGAGGTCTTTTTAATAGAAGTCACAATTAAAAACCAATCGACGTGGATTTGCATTAAGTTAGGGGAGACCCGGAGGTCTTCTTATAGAAGACCCGGAGGTCTTCTTATAAAAGACATGGAGGTCTTCTCATAGAAGACGTGGAGGTCTTCTCGTAAAAAAACCTAGAGGTCTTTTTAATAGAAGTCACAATTAAAAACCAATCGACGTGGATTTGCATTAAGTTAGGGGTTAGGACAACGCAGAAGTGTACCATTTTGGACGATCCGTGAACTATAGTTAGCGGGAAAAATGTACCACAACTTTTGTGTGAAATTGTTTTGTTTGGATACCTATCAGCACGCGTAAATATAAGGAAGATATCCCCGGTTAAAACCAAAGGCAATATATGTGCAGGACAGTATCGTATTATTATATAAATAATCGAATAAAATGTGTTTGGACCTAAGGAGGTTTTCCAATATATTATGGGGTTGTAGGGTATCACATTGTCGGCCCCGCTCGACTATAGCCCTTTCTTACTTGTTTTTAATATGTTCGGCTCACACGTATTAAACACATAATCATACCCAACAGCATTATGTTTTAGGTTTGATTGTGTCAAAAAGTTTTCAATACCTCTAAATATTTATCCTAGACCCAGCAGCGATCCTCCCGAAACTTGAGTAGATGATAGCAAGCTATTTTGCATAGGACTAGAGTTAAGGACAGAACAGAAGCATACCATTTTAGATGATCATTGAAAACTAATTTAAGCATGTGATAGAGAATAATTTTTGTGTGGGAATTACCAACATTACCATTTAATCGACAATATTTTTAATTCCAGCGTAATCACACCAAAGGTCACTTCTGACCGTTACATTCATGTTGATTTCCAATGTTAGTTAGAGCGCTTATCCACTGAAAGAAAAATGCTTCGTAGTGTCAATGAACCGGTTTCGTTGATGTTTTTTCATTGATGCAATGAAAAGCTACTTTAATGTAATAAATGTTTTGTTCATGCAATGAAAACTTACGTTGCTTTTAAATTCAATGATTTTGGGTTTCATTGAATATATGAAACGGATTTCATTAATGTTACGAAACTACTTATTTTGACAAAATTCAGTAAAAAATATGAATATAGAAATGATATATAACCACACTGTCTGATACAAGCAAGTACGCAACCAAAGTATATATAATTTGAGAGAAATTTGTGATAATTGTTATATTTAAATGTGTGCACCAATTTAATGAAGCAGTTTCATAAAATGAATGAAACGTTACGATGTGGAGTGCGTTCTAGGCCAAACAAATGATGCATGGAAAATTTCATCGAAATGGGAAGATATAGGCGACCTGCATTTTGTTCATAAAAGTACGTGGGCAGACCGTCAGACTTTACTGTACGAAGACATGGACCTATATCAACAATGTTTCGCCACAGAAGCTAGAACCCATTACGAACTACAAATACTAATTTGTGGACAAATCTGTGGAAAAATAATCAAAATACTGAATATCGGGAGGTACCGTTATATGGGTGATACACGATATCGTGGATCGATATAGCCCATCTTCGTACCTGACCTGCCTGCATGAATGAATATCATTGCAGTAATGAATAAGTTTTTTTACATTCACGAAACGTTTTCATTTTGTTAATGAATGCTTTTCACTGCATTAAAGAATATCTTTCATTGTATTAATGAAGAAATGTTATTGGATTAATGAATTTGTTTCACGGAATCAATGAAGAATTTTCATAACATTAATGAACAATTTCGTTTAATTTTACATTAATGAAACTCAATGAAACTTTTTTATTTATTCAATAAACCTCTACGTTGGTTCCAAACCAATAACAAATTTCATTGTCGGAACGTAGGATTTTATTAATGGTATGAAGCTTTTTCTTTCAGTGTACCTCAAAGATGGCTGGACGGATTTTGACAATTCTCACTAATTCAGAATGGCTGCATAAAAAGATGCTAATAAAAATATGAATACTTTTAAAGCCTCCACCATACATAGTATGGAGGGTATATTTCGTTCGTCATTTCGTTTGTAATACTTTTAAACATAACAAAGTATATTTATTTTTGATCAGCTTACATTTCTAAAACGATTTAGCCCTCTCCGTCTGTCCGTTTGTTTTAATCACGAAAGAGTCAAAACGAATAAAGATAGGAAGCTACAATTTTGCACAGATCACTATTTTGTCTGCAGGCTGGCCAAGGTGGAAGATGAATTAAATCAGTCCATGGGGTATCATAACGGTATATAGTCCCATATAACTGTACCTCCCTACAATCGGTGTTATCGTGATTGTAACCAAAAATTTCAATAAATTTGATTGAAAATCCACAAAAGGAGTTCCTTCTAAGTACTTCATTCCCTGAATGAGTATTGTCTATATAGGTCCACGATATCATATCTCATGATATCATATTCTTAAAGAAATAATTTTTTAGCACTTTACGCTGTGGAAGTGAAATGTCTATATAGGTCCACGATATCCGATACAACGGTACCCCCGATATTCAATATTTTGACGATTTTAGGGAAAATAATCACCAGAGTTGTTTCAAATTTTGTACTTAGTGTTCGTAATGGGAACTACAATCTATGACAAAAAATTGTCTATGCAGGTTCAGGACGTATAGACCCCATATGTCAGTACCTCGCGGTATTCGGTATTTTGCTGATTTTAGGTTCAATACGTACCGAAATTGCTTGAAATTTCGTATTTGAAATTTCTAACAAGTACTACAGCCTGTGACAGAAAATTGTCTATGCGGGCCCAGGTCTTCGTATAGGCCCGATATAACGGTACCTTCCTATATTCGATATTTTGATAATTTTAGCAACATTATTCACCGTTTTTTTGCGTATTTGCATATTGTAATGGCTTATGACAAAAGTTACCTATGCAGGTGCAAAATCGATCCAAATGGTAGAGTGTATACAAAGTTGGGCCCGACCGTACTTACTGCTTTTGTATTTGTTTATTTTTTATCATATTGGGTGCTATTGGGTGAGGGTCGCTGATCATGTGTAGCCTAGATATATGGAGGTGGTTTCGGAACTGTGTACTTTAATTGTACGAAAAGTACTGAATAGTACTATATTGGGTATTAGGTGAAGGGATAGAGATAAAGTTGTGAAATTTTATATTTAGATTACTGATGGTATCTGTGTTAGAGATTTGGAGTTGGTTTGGAAATGCGTCCTATATTTATACGATGAGTAAATTTTATATTGTGTGAAGGGATAGAGACAAAATTCTGAAATTTCATATTGAGGTCTCTCTCTATTTTAGAAAGTTGTTGGAGTTGTTTTTGGAAATGTGTAGCATAATTGTTAGAAAAATACTAAATTGGGTATTGGGTAAGGGATAGAGCTAAAATCCTGGAATTTAAAATTGATGTCGCTTTTGGAGTCTGTGGTTGAGATATGGACCTGGTTTCGAATATGCGTACTATATTTGTACTAAATTTGATAATGGGGATATTATAGACCTGAAATTTGATATTGAGGTTTTGTTGTTATCTGAAATTGAGATATGGAGGTGGTTACTATAATTGTAAGAGAAGTACTAGGTAGTACTAAATTTTGTATTGCGTGAAGGAATAGATCTGAAGTATTTAAATTTGATATATGTATATATACCTTTCGGTGTATTTGTTTAAGATAAGGAGATGGTTTTGGAAATGTGCACTATAATTGTTTGAAAAATTCTAAGTGGTAGTAAATTGAATCGTGGGTGAAGGGATAGAGTTTGAAGCCCGAAATTTGATATTGACGTCTCAGTTGGTATCCGGTTATTAATTTGTAAAATAAAATTGAACAAGTAAAAAAGCTGTAAGTTCGACCGGGCTGAGCTTTGAATACGCCCCACCTTTTGGAACGAATCTGGCAATTCTCAAAAATAATAAAATCCGTTAAAATCTTAGAAATACCGAATGTAGCCGTTATATTAGGGTCAATACGACGACATGGACCTGCATAGGTATTTTTTTTCATAAGCCATTACAATATTCAAATGCGAAACTTAAAAAAAAAAATTGGTGAATAGTGTAGCTACAGTCATCAAAATACCGATTATCGGGAGGTACCGATATATGGGGGCTATACGAAGTCGTGAACCTGCACAAAAAAATTTCTGTCTTAGGATTTAGTATTCATTGCAAACTTCAAATACCAAATTTGACACAATTCCGGTGAATAGGCTATTAATAGGCTATAGTAACCATTACGAATTCTAGGTACGCAATTTCAAACAACTTCGGTGAATAATGTCCTCAAAATCGTCAAATCTCTAATATCGGGGATTCCGTTGTATATGGGCCATACGATATCTTGAACCTATATAGATATTTCTCTTCCAGGACGTAAAGTGCTTGGGAAGAACTTCTAGTATGGATTTTTAGACAATTCCATTGAAAAATGTTGCTAAAATCATCAAAATACCGAATATGGGAAGGTACCGCTATATTGGGGATAAACGATATCATGGACCTATATAGACAATAATCTTTCAGGGGATGAAGTACTCGGAAGGAAATCCTTATGTGGATTTTAATACAATTTTATTGAAAATTTTGGCTACAATCATCAAAATACCGAATATCGGGGGGACCGATGCAAAGGTAGACTTTTTTCCAGGGTAAAGAACTTAAAGGGAACTCCTCGTATTTATTTTTAGACAATTTCATGTGGCTAAAATCATCAAAATACCGAATATCGGGGAGACCTATATAAACAATTCTCTTCCAGAGGGTAAAGTACTCAGAAAAAACTCCTTGCGTGGATTTTCAGGCAATTCCATTCGAAAATGTGGCTAAAATCATCAAAATAAAGAATGCCGGGCGGTACCGTTGTAAGAGGGCTATACGATATCGTGGACCGATATAGCCCATCTTCGAACTGCCTACAGACAAAAGACTTATCTGTGCAAAATTTTAGCTTCCTATTTTATTTGTTTTTACTCTAACGTGATTACAACAGACGGACGGACAGGACTGAATCGTCTTAGAATTTTACGCTGATCAAGAATATATATACTTTTTTGGGTCTAAAATTATTATGTCGATGAGTTACAAATGGAATGACGAACTAGTATGTATAGTGGAGGGTATAAAAATATATATTCAATTATTTGACATTCAATTTGTTGCCATATTTTCAAGCCCTAAACACAAGCCACATGCAAAATTCAGATTGGTCCATAATTGTGGTCCATTTTAACCCATAAATATTTTGAGATCATCTCCAAAAACAATACCATACCCCACCTGCATGCAAACTGTCGTGAGTATCAGGTCATAATTGCGGCTTGTAGCGTGATTAAATTTAACATGGACAGATGGACACACTAGATCGACCGACAAACTTTGTTGCAGGGTATAAATGTAAATAATTAGGATTATATGAAAAAACAAGTAAGCAAAGGCTATAGTCGGGCGGGGCCGACTATGTTATACCTTACAATACTACAATACGTTAGAAGCCCCCTTAAGTCCAAATCCATTTTGTAAGATTTCGCTTTTGAAATTAGGATTTTGACTAGGGACATTTGCCCAAAATTTATGCACTCCGTCGGGCTGTTAGTTGTTGTAGTCCATTTTGCAGCTAAATATAATCCAATGGTCATCCAAAATGCTAGAATTCTTCCCTGTCCTTAACTCTCTTCACAGGCGTGTCGATTGGCTTCAACTGTGTGATCGGTAAAACATTGCTGTTTTTGGTTAATTCGAACCCCTAAATATTTTTCAATCATCTCCAACAGCAAGAAGCCCCTCTGTATCTCCAAATTTAGACTACTCTATATGATTTGCTTGTCTACGATATTTGGCTATATTCGTCAACGAAATCGTCATTAAAAAAGCCAAAAGTTCGCCTTTTGTGTATTTCGGATATCGCCTGCAAGTAACGCTGGTTTTTTTTCACACAAAGTGGTACATTATACCCGATGTCCTAAACTCTAACTTTATGCGAGATTTCGTGTCCCTTGGTTTCTATTTGTGACCTTTATAACGGCTGCGAAATCAGGAATATTTTTAGTTGTTTGTTCATTTCAACCCCCTAACATATTGCGGACATCTTTGAAAATAATAGGCCTAGCCCTTCTGAGCCCAACCTTACCCTTGTGAAAATTTTAGTGAGGATCGGACGATATTTGCAATACTTATATAATATGTAAGGTGAAAAAAATAATACAAAATATTAAAAGTCAAATTGAAAAAATCGCATGAAAAAATTAAAAAAATGTCACAAATTACCACAAAATCTATATTAACATCATTATTGGCATATTTTTCTGCGATTTTTTTAGATTTTATACTTTTATATGAAGAGGGCATTCTGCATTGACAAAATTTGTCAAAATAGGTCCAGCCATTCTGGAGATATAAGCATTCTAACTAACACCCCCTTCCTTTGTATATACACATTGTATATATTTCGTTATATATATCCGATATATTTACTATCGGCATCTACGTAACGGTCAGAATTGACCTGTTCGTCTATTTGTGATTTCGCCGGGATTAAAAATATTCGCGGTTTAATTGAAAATTTGACTTTCATTTATCACAAATGTTGTGCCTATTTCACCCACTAAATATTAACCGATGACCATCAAAATTGGAAGGCTTCTGCCCAGCCCTGAGCTCTAGCCCCATCCTAACTTCCGCTTTGATTGGTCTATAATTACGACCTGTAGAGCAACTGCAAAATCAGGATGTTTTTAGTTTTTGGTCCATTTCAACTCCTAAATATTATGCGATCATCTCCAAAAGAAATAGGGTTCTATTCTGACCCTATCCCCACCTCCATTCTAAATTTCGTGAAGATCGGGCCAAACCCCACCTACATTCTAAATTTCGTTAAGATCGGTGCCATAATTGCGACTTGTAGAGTGATTACAAATTAACATGGACAGACGGACGGACGGACATACATAGCTAGATCGAGTCTGCTCGGCGAGATAGGAAGATCCATATATACTTTCCTATGTGGGAAACCAATATTTCGTGGTGTTACATAATTTTTGGCCCAATCAAACTTATAATACCCCCAACACATAGTGTTGTAGGGTATAATTAACATTTTGTCAATTTTAATTTCTATTAAATATTATGTACAAAACATTTTATCTTCCGAAAATTATTCCAACTGAAATTTTATACAAACTCTTTAAACTCCTCGCTCTTGTCACTTCCCCCACTTAGCACTTCTACCAAACAAGCCATCATAAAGCATATAACTTATCATGATCTTTTACAGCTTAATTTACATTTATCGTCACAAGCAATTACCCGAGCATTCTCATCGCTGGCAGAAAAAAAGCTTTGCAGCATTAAGCAAAAATCAATGGCACGATTGTGCGTGTGTGTTTGTCTGAATGTCAATGGCAGCTAAGAATCGAATTTATTTCCAACTCATAAATTTCTGAAGCTGTGGCAACGGCTGTTGCTTTTATTGGTACTTAGCAGGAGACGAAGACGTTTTCCTTCTTGGCCTTTTTTAAAGTCATTAACATTTATTGGCAGACTTTGTGATGTGTGATTTGTCGATATTCCTACTAAGGCCAATTATGTGGCAGCAGCAAAGGAAAATCTTTTTGAACATTGCCTTTTGCCTCCTTCCTAGATCTCTTCATCTCTCATATGCCTTGGGGCCATATGGCGGAAAAGGACACAAAGCATCATTGAAATAAAATGAACATAAGAAAATGATCATAAATGTAAAAATAATGCCACCATAATTTCGTTCCACCAATGAGCGTGATATTCTTTCGGTTGGCAAACGGTTGGGTGCAAAATTCTCCGCAACTTTGTTCGTCTCGCTTTGCATTTTTCGCGATATCTATCAATCTCTTGGCAGTTAATAAAACCTAGAACCAGCTTTGGCATTTGCTATTAGCCGTCTCCCTTCATGTTACCCTGGGGGGAGTTTCTAGGATTCTAGCAAGTCTAAACGTTGAATATATGGTATGTTTATGACACTGTGGCACTTAGTCGTAATGTGGCAATGCTTGACGTTGGCTTCCATTTACTTAGCTCCGTTCGTATCTCTCGCCTGAGTGTCACAATCAAAGAGGCAGTTTTAAAACGACGCCTGTTATCATTAATTTCCCTGCCTGGCAAGCTCCTGCGCTTGCCATGGTAATGCTTATGACAGGCATATCACACATTTACTAAAGTGTTTATATGTTTGTAATTATTGTATTTTATGTTTAGTACTTGGTATTATGATTCGAATCACACTTACTTAACACAATACATGATGCAAGCTTTTCTTGTCATATGCTGCTTGCTCTTTGGCTAATAGCAACGTCTTGGATGGAAACGTTCAGACATACTTAAGAAATTTTGAGAAGGGAAATGCGGAGTATGAGAAGGTATTATAAAATAAGGAATTTTCATTGAAATTTACACTTTAAGTGTTTTACGTCAGAATTATGAGAATATAAAGGGAAAGGAGGGGGTCAATCTTCAATTTACCATATTCGCCTTTTCTCATTTATTTGGTAGTTTTAATCTCACAGCCGCATTAGAGACCACAGATTTGTTATTATGCTTTTCTTCGAAATTGTCTATAACTTAGTATTCCTGACATTCAGACACATGCTGTTTTTAACTAACCGACTGCTCTGCTACTGATAATACGATACAGGATTGACTCCAAAAAATTAACACCACAGCAACTACCACCTCATCTAGGTTGTTTTGATTATGCTGCTGTTATGTCTGTGAAATGCCTTCCACCAGATTTGAACTGTCTCAGTGGGTTGAAGGGATCGGCCTAGATCACTAACGCCCACAGGGCAGACTTTAATGAGTTAAAAAGTGAACTAAAGAAGACCAAACTTAGATCTTGAATAGGCTTTTGTGAGTCTATAGATGCGGTTGAAGATTTTGTAAAATATTGTTCAAGTCCATAGGGACAGTATACAGCGAGATGATGGAGCATAGAGTAACTCTGGTCTAGAAACTTTCGACCTCTTTTCAGACACCAACTTCCTCCATTGTAAGAATGTTGATATTAGTGAGGAATCACATGCACCCTGCTCACATTACACAGCGGAAGATGAGAGACTTATAGGAAGTATAACAAGTTACACCAACATTTTATGGGCGATTAACCATTTTCAACCCCTTAAGTCTAATGATCCTGATGGCATTATACCAGTAATGCATCCGAGTCGGTATTGGTTATTTTGCAGGAGGCATGTCTTAGGTTAACTATTACACCAATTAGCTTCTCTTCCTTAAAAAGGTTACTGGAAGTTCGTTCAAATTTAAATGTTAACATAACAAGTTAAAGAGTATCTATCGATTTTGCCGACAGATTTATACCCTCAGGCTTGGGTTATAATTATTAAAACTTAAGACCGTTTATGGGGGAGACTCTGAAGAAGTGGTCAAATCTTGTCTATTTCGCATCTATCCTAAGTGTGATATAAATATTACAATCTGCCAGATTTGGACAATATCGACCACTTCCTTCACTTTATATGAGATATACAGTAATTTTTGGAAAATGTTGAACTGTGTATGAGGTATATTTGGACCAAAGTGTACAACTTCCTTTGATACTGATACAATGTTGGGATATGTGGTGTATGATATGTGTGTGTGGGATGTTTGATGAGAATTGGATGCTTATTTCGCATTTTATACGGGTTTTGCTATTTTACCTCTTTGTGGGGAATGTGCCAGTGGGAGTGAACCGATATATCCCATATTCATACCGAATATGTAATATATCGGTGCTAGAGGAAATATAAAAGTGGGCGAGACTTGAAGACGATTGGTCTCATATTTCACATTTGACTGTTTGGCCCTGGACGGTTGTATGAGCTAAACCTGAGACAGAACTTGTACAGTTCACAAAAACCAAATATAAGCCAATTTTCGCTTCCAGTACTGGATGGAGTTATACTGAATATCTCCTCCTGCGCCAAATAGCTCGGTACGGTCCTATACCAGCCTTTAAACTGGAACATAATATCGAGGAGCGTACTAAAAAGGCCTCATTACACTCTGTTTATGCAGGAATGTCATAGGGAAGAGCTGTGGTTATAGACCACAAGTAGTAGACTGGATGTATGTCACAGTGGTCTTACCGCTTCTGGCTTATGGGCGCCTCGTCAGATGACATGCGATAAAATACAGAGCACTCAGCACAGTACAGAGAGTCGCGTCCTTACTGATAAACGGAGCTTTCAAGAGCACTCCCAAATCTGCTTTGGTTGTGCTGCTAAACTTCCAGCCACTGGATATTTTGGTTCATTTCCAAGTAGCAAGGAGTGCGCGGAGACTACGGCAAGCTGGAGGATGGCGCTCTTCATGTTTTGGTCATGCAAAAATCATGGGCCTTAGTAGTAGATTAGGATTTTTTTGGAATTAGTAGTGGCGCCAATGATGCTGGTGTTCTTTGTCCGACCAAACTTGTATATTAAAACGTTTTTTTAAATGGTTTGACAAAATTTTGCATGAATGTATTTTAGGTCAGAAGAGGTTTTGGTGTGAATAATGGGACTGCATGTCTTCAATTTGGCATAGCCCAATTTAAGTTATTTTTGGGGTTTAGTCATACTTTTCAAATCCAGTGTAAATCGACAGTTCTCAATAGGCAGAAAACATTCCTTCAAAAAACTGTCCCTGTAAGTTCAAATCGTGCTATAGACCCCATAAAACAGTAATCCCGATTTTCGATATTTGGACGATTTTAGATAGATTTTTTAATGGTATTTCTAAAAGTTGGTATATGGAGTTTGAGGACTCCACAACCTTCTCTGGAAGACAAATGCCTATATAGGTGACTCTCAAATTTATAATGTTATGATTCAATTTTATGATTTTATCCACAGTTGACCATTTTCATTAATAAACAAGTAAGCAAAGGCTACAGTCGAGCGGGGCCGAAAGTTGAATACCCTACAACACTATAATAAACGATACAGTTTACATAGGCGAGATACTCGAAAGAATTCCGCAAGATATTGTGACAAATAATAAAAGAAAACCATCAGGTTTCGTTCTCTAATTTTCAAAAGCAACTTTAATAGCAACTTAAACTAATTTCCTCATTTCCAATTTATTGGTAAATATTGCACTTAAATGGTCTTTCTAGATCTGGAACCAATATTTCCCAAAGACCTATAATCTCTCAGAAGTGGCAAAAGATTAAAATTTTTTATTGGTTTTTGACTGAAACGCATCTATATGAGATACAGACATTTGACTATATTCTTCAACGAAATCAGCGTTAACGAAATAGTCAGAAGTGCGTCTTTCCTGTATTTGTGAATTCTCCAAAAAGTCACTGGAATGGGCATTTTCGTATGTTGTCTACAAACGTTGGCAAACTATTTCACACATTGAATATTTTTGGATGGCCATCCAAAACTGTTTGGGTTTTGCAATGTCCGGTAACCCCCATTAAAATGTGCGTGAGGTTCGGGCGATAATTACGACCTGCCGACAATTTTGCAGTTTTTTGGTCCATTTCAACCCCTAAATATATTGCGATCATCTCCAAAAAGAGTAGGCTTCTATTCTGACCCTCATCTTATCCCCATGCAAAATTTCGTAAGGATCGATATCCTAACTACTTAGTTTTGTTAGCTGTAGAAATATTACCAAATGTGCAAAATTTCGTTAGGATCGGGCCATAATTGCGACCTATAGCGTGATTACAAATTAACATGGACAGATGGACAGACGGACGGACGGACATACATAGCTAGATCGACTCAGCTTGGCGAGCTAGGAAGATCCATATATACTTTCCTATATGGGAGACCAATATTACGAGGTGTTACATAAATTCTGGCCCAATCAAACTTATAATACCCCCAACACATAGTGTTGTAGGGTATAATAAGAGTTTTTTATGTATAGAATATGACCACGTCATAGCATGCAAGTACTTAGCAAACCACAACCAGGGGTATAAAAAAAAAACACAAATAACAGGTTGTTTTATTTTTAGAAAACTACTGTTAAATTTGTCTGACTTTACCACACTTCATTTTTATATCCTCGACCATGGTATGGAGGGTATATTAAATTTGTCATTGCCTTTGTAACTCCTCGAAATATTCATTTTTGATCAGAATAAAATTCTATGTCGATTTAGCCATGTTCGCCTGTGTAAATAACCCTATCTAGTCATTATTTTAAACTGTGTTTGCTCTAAATTGGAAGTTTGTTTTCTCAGGACGAATATCCTTGCAAAGTACTGTTAATATATGACCGAGGTTTAGTATAGTCTCTATATAACAGAACCTTCCGATATTTCGTATTTTTATAATTTGTGTCACACTTTTCACCGGGATGTTTAAAAAATTTGTATCTTTAGTTCGTAATGGATACTCTCTTCTAGGACAGAATGTTGCCTATTTAGTATAAAGGTACCTTCCATTATTGCGTAATTTTATTATTTTAAACATACAGGGTTGCCCATATTCGACGGACCCATCTGGCAACGCCATAACTTTTGACAGAGATGTCACATCGCTTAATGACATACCGCGTTTGAAGCGTCGGTCCAAGCGGATTTTTACCATGAACCAATACACGCCACGCGAGCGCTCTAAAATTAACATTCAACAGAAGAAGTCAATTGTGAAAACTCAACGTGCTTTTAAAACATTAAAAAATGTGAGAAGTGCGCCTTCTAAGAACACCATTAAGCGTTTATACGAAAAATTTTCGACTGGTAAGGCTCTTTCTAATCCGAAGAGGCCATATAAAAGTCGACCAAGGCGATCGGCTGAGAATATCGTTGCAGTACGAGCCAGTGTTGAGAGGTCCCCAAGAACATCCCAAAAACGCCGTTCTCAGCAGTTGGGCATGGCTCGGTCCACTTTACAACGGATTATTCGCATTGATTTGCATTTGTTCCCGTACAAAATTCAATTGACGCAAAGAATGTTGCCTGCGGACAAGCCTCGTCGATTGGAATGGGCAATGGGTCCGTTGAATATGGGCATCCCTGTATTATTCAAAGGAATTCTTTAAAAGATGATACTTGTAGTTCTCTAAAGTTTAGCCTGGCTGAACTAAACTGGAGTTTTACTTGTTTCTTGTGTTATTTTGTTTGCCATTCAAACCACCTTGCCGTCTTTTACTCATTACTTTCTTAGGAAACACTCATTATTTTTAAGCTTACCAGTAATGCAGATGATGCGTAGTTGTCATTATTTTTAGTCTACTAATAGTGCAGAGGGCATGTAGTTGTCATCACTAGAAAGAGGACGAAAATGTGTGCGTGTTTGTGGGGGAAGAGGGGATGTGATCTTGTACAGAAAAATACACATACATAGAAATACATCAATGGTATCACAAAAACTAAAAGAGTGCTCGGCAAGATTGGAATGTGCTCGAGTTTGAACGAATTTTGCTTCCACTTAAAAAGAAAGAAAATAAGCTTACTCATATTCAAGCGAATCAAAAAAATAAGTTTGCCGATTTTTTTTCTGCTCCCAGGAGCGAACTCGCTCATATTCTATTGAGCTTCACTCTTTGTAAAAA
This sequence comes from Musca domestica, assembly GCF_030504385.1. NCBI lineage: Eukaryota > Metazoa > Arthropoda > Insecta > Diptera > Muscidae > Musca > Musca domestica. Next base: position 5,287,405 of record NW_026712340.1, on the reverse strand, counting down.
TTCGAGCTAATTTTTCCGATGTCTGCCCGGTTGATCTAAACTGGGCAAATGGTATTATAAGTGACGTTCGATAATTTACAACATTAGACCACTATAAATAATCTTAAGTCCCTCAATGTGGGAAATAATAGTTCGAATTCCGGTCTCAACTTTTTGTCTCTAATAGATCAAATGACGAACATGGCAAATATTGGCCCAATTTATAAATGAAATAATCTTAGTTTCAAATCAGTTTTAATGAATTATAAATTATGAAATAATATAATATTTGAAATATAATTGAAATGTTACGCGCTACAAGTGAAATTATTGAAACGCAATTTATATGTTAACAGCTAAAAAAGCAGCTAAGTGCGAACTTTGCCGAACTTTTAATACCCTCTAACATTTTAAAGGAACTTGAAAAAAAAATCCGTAGAAAAATACCGCTCAAAGGAAAACTGTTATATGAGTCTATACAAAGTCGTGGCCATGTGTATAAAAACTTTTGTCATAGGCCATCACGAACTATAAATACGACCTTTGAAACAATTCCAGTAATTTCACTACCGTTATATGGAGGCTATACGTTATACGATCGTATCGTAGACCGATATAGCCCATCTCCGAACTTGAGCTGCCAGCGGAAAAATACTGATCTGCACAAAATTTAGGTCTAAAATTATTATATCGATGAGTTACAAACGGAATGACGAACTTAATTTACCCTGCATACATTACGTATAATTTCACATCGACTTACATCTGAATGAACTCCGACCGGAAAACAGCGGAGATGTATTTTTTTAATATTTAATCTTTTTGGGAACGTATGATGAGGAGTGGACCGATACATGTCAATTTAACACAGGATCTAAGATTGGAGATATTGATTTGGCATTTTATTTAAAATATTGACAGTCAGAATTTAGCCGATATTTTCTAATTCAGCTAAATCGGTTGTTCTCTTTTTATACCCTCCACCATAGTATGGAGGGTATATTAAGTTTGTCATTCCGTTTGTAACACCTCGAAATATACATTTTAGACCCCACAAAGTATGTATATTCTTGATCAGCATAAAATTCTATGTCGATTTAGCAATGTCCGTCCGTCTGTCCGTCTGTGGAAATCACTCTAGCTTCCGAACGAAATGAAGTAGGTTGATAAAATTTTACTCAAATGTGTACTATGTCTGCAGGACTTTTGGTGTTGAAAATGGGCCATATAGGTCCACGTCTTCGGATAGCTCCCATATAACTGTACCTCCCGATATTCGGTATTTTGATGATTTTAGCTATATTATTTACCGGAATTGTTTCAAATTTGGTATTTAAAGTTTTTAATAGATACTACAACATAAAACAGAAAATGGGCAATGTAGGTCTACGTCTTCGTATAGCCCCCATGTAACGGTACCCCCCGATATTCGGTATTTTGATCATTTTAGCCACATTATTTACCGGAATTGTTTCAATTTTGGTATTTGAAGTTCGTAATGGATACTACATCCTAAGACAGAAAATAAGCCATGTAGGTCTACGTCTTCGTATAGCCCCCATATAACGGTACCCCCCAATATTCAGTATTTTGATGATTTTAGCGACATTATTTACCGGAACTATTTCAAATTTAGTATTTGAAGTTCGTAATGGATGCTACAGCCTATCACAGAAAATTGCCTGTGCAGGACTACGCCTTCGTATAGCCCCCATATAACGGTACCACCGATCTTCGGTATTTTCATGATTTTAGCGAACCTATTTACCGGAATTGTTTCAAATTTCGCATTTGAAGTTCGTAATGAATACTACAGCCTATGACAGAAAATTGTCTGTGCAGGTCCACGTCTTCGTATAGCCCCCATATAACGGTACACCCCGATATTCGGTATTTTGATGATTTTAGCGACATTATTTATCGGAATTGTTTCAAATTTCGCATTTGAAGTTCGTGAAGTTCGATATAACAGCCAATGACAAACATTTTTGTGTGCAGATCCACCACCATGGTACCTCCCTATATTCGACGATTTTAGCTACATTATAAACAGATTTTTTTCAAGTTTCGCAGTTGAATATTGTGATATAAGTTGCCTTGTGACAAAAGTTGCCTATGCAGGTCCATGTCGCCATATAGACTCTAATATACGGCTACACGATTTTAACAGAATTTTAAAATCCTTTTATTTATTTATTTTTTTTTTTTTTGAAAATTGTTGAATTCGTACCAAATGGTGGAGGGTATTCAAAGTTCGGCCTGGCCGAACTTACAGCTTTTTTACTTGTTATTATAGATATATGTATATTTATGAATTTATTTATTTTTGTTTTAAACTTTTTATTTTATTTATTACTAGCTGTCCCGGTCCGCGTTGCCGGCCCGTAGTTTTTGTCTATTATGCATATTTGTCAAAGCATAATTATTCAAAGATATTACTGTTATAAGTGTTCACGTACTGGTCGATTAATTTTTAATTTCTAGTCAAATGAGCAGTAATTTGGAATTTACTGTACTTTGTACACCTCATAATTGAGGGCTAATTGATTTAAGAATAGCCAAAGTTAATTACTTTTTTAAACCCATTAGCGCCTCAGATTTTGCATTAGAGTCCTCATAAGTCCCGCTAACCATGTCGGTCTGTTTCTTCGCCAAAAGGTGGACTTGAGAGGGTACTATTACATGGAGAAAATTCTAAAATTTGTAGATATGTTGAAATTTTTGTGTAAGATTTTCACCCCCCAAATACACATTTTTAGCTAAATCCTTTGAAATATTGTAAAATCAGGAAGTACCATCATATGGGCACTACTGCGAAACATGGACCTACATTGAAAATTTTCTTCACCCCTTATAATCCAAGATGACAAATAGAGGCCAAATCGAAAATATAGCAGAACAATATAGCATGTCAAACTGAAAAAAAAAAATCACGTGATTTAAATAATAAGTAAAAAAATCCACCTCATAATTGAGGGCAGACTGATTCCAGAATATTCAACTATAATTACTATTTTACACCCATTACCGTAATATGGGAACTAATTTTATTTGTCATTTAAATTGTAAATTGGAGACCCCATAAAGTCCATATTTTTCATCATAGTATAATTCAAAGACGATTCAACAAATATTCGGTCCCGTGCTACTTTCTTATATTTGTAATTTGTTCATGTTTTCACAATTTATTTCATATAGATGTACATCCCAAATCTACGTTCCCAACCAATATTCTCTTGGGGGCTACAAATTCAATAGAATACAAATTTTTCTTAGGGAGTCTCCAATGTGGGGACTTTACTTAAATAAATTCCTATGGGGCAATTATCTGTATGATGATTCCCTACCCCAAGGTAGAATATATACAATTTTTAGCCAAATCAATTGATGAATGTGGTCAAGACCAATATGGGCCCTACTCAAATTTTAAATTTTATGCGAAGAGGTTCTCTAAAAAGAAAAAAGTGGCCAAGACCCCCACAATAGCTTAAATCATACGATGGTTATATACATATGAAATCGGGTTGTACCCTTATCCGTTATCATGACCTGCAAAAGCGATTTAAGATATCTTGAATGTTTGGGAAGAATTTCAGAAAGGATAGAAATCCTTTTCTTACTAAGCGTCCCATTCGCTCTACTATTTTCCACCCTTTATATTTGATGTTTTACTGATTGTACTCCCATTTTGAGCTCTCATTGGATGGATTATTGTCACATGAAAAAAGTAGGTCCACGCTTTGAAATGAGCTCAATTAGACTTTTTCTGTAATTTTTGTTTGTTTAAATGTGTTCGCATCTTCTAGCTGAACCACGATGGAGTTGAAAGGTATTTAATTTCTTTGCTGAAAATTTGTATATAGTGAAAAATTATTCTTTATTTTGTTCACAAAAAATCCACTGAATTCAATATGATAATACAAATTTAAAAAAATTGACAAAATAAGAATAACAAATTGAAAAGAATCTTTAATTTGTTCGCTGATTTTTTACAGCAAATGTTTAAAGATCCTTACAAAGTTTGTCAATAGAATGTACTATTATTTTAAAATTCGATTTCATTGAATTTTTTTTTCGATTTTTTCCCGATTTGAGAATTTTTGCAATGAGATCTCTTTTTTGGTAATTTTTAGCGATTTTGAAAAAGTAATTATCTTTTAACTTTGGTGTGACCGCGTTAAATAATTTCGATATCATCTATTCCGTTTCGCCACCACATAATTCGGTACTACACTTCCATGTAACCCGCCATCAATTTTAGTTCTCAAGAAATCAAGTCAATTAAATAAATTGGTATTAATATTCGAATTGAAAAATAAAATATAAAAAACACTACAAATGTACATTAGAAAAAAGTAAGTCAAAATGGAAAAAATCATGCAAAATAAAACATTACTATTGTACATTTCAAAAGTCAAAATGAAAATGTTAACATATCACATTTTTACGCGATTTTTTTTTGGATATTATCCTTTTCGGATAAGAGACAATTCCGAATTTGTATGAATCATTAAAATCAGTTCAGCGGTTCTTAAGTTATAAGCGTAGTAACTAACACAACTTTCTTTTATATATATAGATTATTATTTTTAATGTTGTTGTTACCAAACTATTGAATAGATATTTATTATTTTTGAAGTCGACAGATTATTTTTGGACCAATCGGATATGGTAGAAAAGAGAGACAGAGACAAAGAATGGTATTTCGATGAGGCACATTGTGGCCGTATCTAATGATGTATGTATCAGAAGGTATAAAAAGTAATAATTTCGAATTGGGACTTCAGCGAACCAAGAGATGTACAACATTTAATCTGTTAAGAATTGTTTACACATAAAAATTTTAGTATATATTTATTTAAAATTTATCAAAAGGAATTTAAAGTGTTTTAAAGATTTTGTCACTAAATGAAAAAAAAAAACAGGTCTCATTAGGGAGCCAAAATCTATACTTTCCTCACACACACACACACGGAGGACCATGTTGTGGTACATGGAATTAGTTCGAGACACAACAACATAATACACATTTCTTATTCATTATCGCCTTGGTATTAGGATCGAAAAGAAGAAAAACAAAATTCCTTTTAAGAATATTTTCGGATGTTGTCATCAACACGTGTTCAAAATCTCCAAATAGAACAAGCGAACTTTTTCTGTTAACGATTTATTCATTTGTTTTCTTAGAAAGCCCTTAAGGAGGTTGAAGAGAAGAAAAAAAAATACAGGACAAAACACTTCATGCTCATACACATGGCACAAACATACCTACATACATACACAAGCACGTATCAAACACAGACTATGAAAAAAATCTCAGCTTTATCACAGACGAATTATAACGTTATGGTTCAAGGAGTCAAGAACAACAAAAACAAACAAATAAAAGCATGGCAAGGAATTCACTACAAACAATGAAATTCAAATAAAAATACAACAACAAACACATAACATTTCTTGTTGTTATTGTTCTTCTCGACAACAAACAACGTATACACATCCTTCATACCTACCAACTAAATAAAACATGTCCAGTTTATTGGCCTGAGTACCGGAAGCTTTGAGTGGAAGAACAATCACACATTTCACATGTCAACAGAGAGCCAACACACATACGCACTCAAATGCATTGATACGCAAAGCAATAATAAGTCATGCATCCGCAAGGATAATAAGGAATTTCACTCTGGGTTTCAATGATTTGACATATTTCTATTCGAATGTGTCGGTTTCGGTTTCATTTGTGGATTGCTTGAGAGCTACTTAGAAAGGTAAAGAATATTGAATGAATTTATGGAGGGATGGAGGCACTCCTTTGTCCGCAAGCAAATGGAATTCTGTGAAACAATCATATGGTAAATGATTTATGATTGAAGTTTGCTCGTGATGGAATTTATTTCTTATGATACTCGTGTCAGGTGCTCTGAAGTAAGACAAAATATCTCAAATCTTAAAACATCAATGAAAATTTTTATACCCTACACCACAAGGTGGTCAGGGTATTATGTCTTTGTATTTGCTTGTAACAGGCCAAATGAAACGAGATAGACCCATAGTTCCTTTTGATGATCTGCATAAAATCACATTCTGAGTCACTTTTGATTTATGCGTGTCCATCCGTCCGTCCATGTATTTTTGTAAACAAAGTACAGTTTGCATTTATTGCCCTATCCAGATGAAATTTTGCACAAATCATTTGTTTGGCCCAAGGACGAACCCTATTGAAATTGGAGATAATCGGTCAAAATTTAGATATAGCTCCCATATATATCTTCGTCCGATTTGCCTTTTATTGTGCACCAAACGTGTTATATCAGTCCGAATAGTATGGAATTTTGCACGTACGATCAGATTGGACCTGCAAATAAGTACTCCAAATTTGATCGAAATCGGTTCAGATATAGCTATAGCTCCCATATATAATGTTCATCCGATTTGTTATTTTTGTCCTTTTATTGTGCACCAAACGTGTTATATCAGTCCGAATAGTATGGAATTTTGCACGTACGATCAGATTGGACCTGCAAATAAGTACTCCAAATTTGATCGAAATCGGTTCAGATATAGCTATAGCTCCCATATATAATGTTCATCCGATTTGTTATTTTTGTCCTCCGCAGCCGTAATATGCACTCTGTAACAACAATATTTGGGGAAATATATCAAATACAACTCAGAAATACATTTGCTAAATTTTATCGAGATCGGTTCAGATTTGAATATAGCTCCCATATATAACTTCTTCCGATTTACCTTTGATTGTGCACCAAATGTCTAATATTCGCCCAAATTGGATGAAATTTGGCACAAACGACCGAATTGAGTCTAGAAGCTAGTATGTCAAATTTGGTGAAGATCGGTTCAGATATAGCTATAGCTTCCATATATATTGTTCATCCGATTTGTTATATTTGTTACCCACAACCGTAATATGCACTGCGTAACAACAATATTCAGGGAAATATATCAAATACAGCTCAGAAATATCTTTGCCAAATTTAATCGAGATCGGTTCCGATTTGGATATAGCTCCCATATATATTTTTATCCGATTTCAAATTAATTGTGCACCAAATGGGCAATACAAGTCCGAATTTAAAAGATACAAATGCTTCGGCATATTTGGTCCTTTAAACTTTAAATTATAATTATAATCATAGCGTGTATGATTGAATTCTCCCATAAAAACTTTTAATTGTTATGCGCAGCTCTACTAAATTAGCAAAATGGTGTAGGGTATCATAAAGTCGGCCCCACCCGACTTTAAGACTTTCTTTACTGGTTTAGATTAGAGATGATGATTGCTTAGTGGATAGCTATGGTTTTTTATTTTTGCTTCCACAACATATTTAAAAGGCAAGAATTGTCGAAATAATTACTGAAAACTAGAAATACCCGGTAAAAATATAGTATAAAATATAGAAATACCCGTTAAAAAATAGTATCATTCAAATATCTTATATCTCAGCAAATATTTAGAAGGCGTATGTACCACTTACATCATTGCTAGTAATAACAACAAAATATATTCTGAAAATTCCGTTGAAAAATTATGCTTTAATTTAAAAAAAAAATAATAAAAACAAGTAAGAAAAAGCTATAGTCGTGCGGGGCCGACCATGTGATACCCTACAACACTACAATATGTGAGAAGAATTAACGGCTGCAAAATCAGGAACATTTTGAGTTGCTGGTTCATTTCAACCCCTAAATATATTGCGGATATCTTTGAAGCCCTTCTGAGCCTAACCCTACCTTTGCCAAAAATTTCGTGAGGATCGAACGATAATTGCAATCTGTATATAAATAATAGACCCAACCTGTGTTGTAAGGTGAAAAAATATTACAAAATGTACAATTCAATATTATAAGTCAAAGTGAAAAAATCGCATGCGATAAAAAATATGAAAAAATAAAAAAATGTCACAAAATACAACAAAATCTTTTTATGAGATTTTTTTAGATTTTATACTTTTATGCCAAAAGGGCATTCTAATTTTACAAAATTTGTCAAAATCGCTCCAGCCGTTCTGGAGATATAAGCATTCTAGCTAACATCCCCTTCCTTTGTATATATACATTTTATATATTTCGCTATATATATCCGATATTTTTACTACATCTACGGTCAGAATTGACCTGTTCGTCTATTTGTGATTTCGCCGGCATTAAAAATATTAGCGGTTTAATGGAAAATTTGACTTTTATTTATCACAAATGATATGGTCTATTTCAACCACTAAATGTTACCCGATGACCATAAAAATTGGAAGGCTTCTGCCCAGCCCAAAGCTCTAGCCCCATGCTAACTTTCGATTCGATTGGTCTATAATTGTGACCTGTAGAGCAACTGCAAAATCAGGAAATAGGGTTCTATTCTGACATTAACCCCACATACATTTTAAATTTCGTGAAGATCGGGCCATAATTGCGACCTGTAGAGTGATTACAAATTAACATGGACAGACGGACAGACGGACGGACGGACATACATAGCTAGATCGACTCAGCTCGGCGAGATAGGAAGATCCATATGTACTTTCCTATGTGGGAAATCAATATTTCGTGGTGTTACATAATTTTTGGCCCAATCAAAGTTATAATACCCCCAACACAAAGTGTTGTAGGGTATAATAAAAAATATCTGGTGTCACAGTTATATGGAGATATACGAAAAAATGGACATTTGCAGTCAATTATCGGTCAGAAAATACGGCGCCTGTTGAGAACTCCAAATACCAAGTTTTAGATAACTCAATCGAAAAATGTAGCTAAAATCATCAAAATACGATGGCGTGGATCCGTACACGAAATTTTCTGTCATAGGACGTAGTACCCATTACGAACTCCATATACCGAATTACGGACAATTTTGAGGAAAAGTGTGGCCCAAACCATCAGAATACCGAATTTACGGAAGAGCAGTTATATGGGGATGGTTCTATGCATAGATGCTTCCTACATACTGGGAACACCATCTACCAATTTACAGCGAATTCTCAAAAAACAAGTTAAAAAGTATAAGTCGGGTTTACCCCTGCCCCTCAGTTTATTAAAATATGTTTTGCTTACATTATGCTTGATTAAAATGTTAAACCTTTTTTGGAGGAGTTTTCCAAGGAGTCGACAAATATTATCCGCTCCTTTTCTGAACTAACTCTGATACTTATACAACGTGCCCGATTTGGAATACATACATATATCGACTACTACCTTCTCTTTATATGGGATATGTAATATTTTTTGGAAGATGTTGTAATATGCATGAGGTACCAAATATATTGGACCAAAACATTCCACTTCATCTAATACTGATATGTGGATGTGCGAAATTTGAAGAAAGTTAGAGATCTGTAACCATTTTTTTGGAATAATGTGGTGTTATGTACATTATGAGGTACCAGAAGGGGTAGGCCGATGACTATTATTGTCACATTGGAACATTCTTTGGTAAAAATGTTGGGATACATGAATTGAAGAGAATCTGATACTTATTTCGCATTTTAAAAAATGTTGGACCCGTTGTGGGGTTGGTACAAGAAAGAGTGGTCCGGTGTATTCCATCTTCACACCTGGTTTTGTGACGATAGAAATAGCAGGATATGTGAAATTTGAAGAGAATCTGATGCTTATTTCGCATTGTAAGAAAAATATTATTCAAATTGTTGATGCATTGTGGGGGAGATACCAGGGGGAATGGACTGATATATCCTATCTTCACACCAGATATTGTGTTCATAAAAAAATTGAACTATATGAAGTTTGAAGACAATCGGATTCTTATTTCATATTCGATAAGAGTTATAATTATTCCAAATTTTAACCCTGTAGTCATTTAGCTGGGGCTATGAAAACTTGAATCAATTGTTACACTTATATGAGACATATGCCAAGATATAGACGTATATAGTTCATTTTTTAGTACCAAAAGTCCTGCAAACTTAAAACACATCTGAGTAAAATTTTATTAATCTACTTCATTTTATTCTGAAGCTAGAGTGATTTCCATAGGCATATAGAGAAGCGGACGTACATAGGTAAGCCGACATAGAATTTTATGCTCGTGATGAATATATATGTATGTGGGGTCTAACATTTATACTTCGAGGTATTACAAACAGAATGATAATGTATTTACACGAATATTCACCGATATTGGGTAAATTGTGCAATGGTTTTATAATAATCTCCTCTTTAATCTTCAAAATGGAAGATTTAGAAGAAGAAAATATTTTCGCATTAGAACAGTGTGGCTTGTTTGTTCGGGATACCGTAGTATTTTGTTGTTGCAAAATGGTCAGGCTTATCCCTTTATTGTTGTTTTTATAAAAACAACGTTTGTTTATTAGTGATGAGCGATGGTAATGTTTACCAGGGGTAAGGCAGGGAATACCTAGGTTTCGGAAAGAGCCACCAATCCTCATCAGTTCCCTTGTTTTTGTCTGGGATATTCTCCCCAGAAGATATTTTAAAAATAACTTCTATGACAAAAAACATTTTTTACCCAAGTGACGAGATCGTAAGCTCAATAGAAGAGGAACCAAAGAATTATATAAAACTAAAATTCTTTTGGAAAGTCTTCTAAATCTTACAACCGCACTTATAAACATTTTCATCTTTCTCCACTTGTTATGCTTTCGTTCAACCTGAACGAAGTAGCATAACCATGTAAATTGGTTTTGTCTGTTACAACAAAAACCCCTTCGTCGACCGTGCCTTGTCTATAAATAGAACAGTGTGGCTTGTTTGTTCTCTCATGGTTCTCCACTAATAAACAAACGTTGTATTTATAAAAACAACAATAAAGGGATAAACCTGACCATTTTGCAACAACAAAATACTACGGTATCCCGAACAAACAAGCCACACTGTTCTATTTATAGACAAGGCACGGTCGACGAAGGGGTTTTTGTTGTAACAGACAAAACCAACTTACATGGTTATGCTACTTCGTTCAGGTTGAACGAAAGCATAACAAGTGGAGAAAGATGAAAATGTTTATAAGTGCGGTTGTAAGATTTAGAAGACTTTCCAAAAGAATTTTAGTTTTATTAAATTCTTTGGTTCCTCTTCTATTGAGCTTACGATCTCGTCACTTGGGTAAAAAATGTTTTTTGTCATAGAAGTTATTTTTAAAATAACTTCTGGGGAGAATATCCCAGACAAAAACAAGGGAACTGATGAGGATTGGTGGCTCTTTCCGAAACCTAGGTATTCCCTGCCTTACCCCCTGGTAAACATTACCATCGTTCTCCACTAATAAACAAACGTTGTTTTTATAAAAACAACAATAAAGGGATAAGCCTGACCATTTTGCAACAACAAAATATTTTCGCATTATTTATCCGAAAGGGAAAAACTTGAATAATATGTAAAACCTTGAAAGTCTGAAAATTTTTTACGCAGGTTTGATTAAAAAATGTTGTCAAACAGAATATATTGTGTACTTTGAGTTCTAAAAAGGCGTAACTCGAACGTGTTTTTAAAACATTAAAAAATGAGAGAAGTGCGCCTTCTAAGAACACCATTACTGGTAAGGCTCTTTCTAATCCGAAGAGGCCATATAAAAGTCGACCAAGGCGATCGGCCGAGAATATCGCTGCCGTACGAGCCAGTGTTGAGAGGTCCCCAAGAACATGCCAAAAACGCCGTTCTCAGCAGTTGGGCATGGTTCGGTCCACTTTACAACGGATTATTCGCATTGATTTGCATTCGTTCCCGTACAAAATTCAATTGACGCAAAGAATGTTGCCTGCGGACAAGCCTCGTCGATTGGAATGGGCCCAAAGAGTCATCGAAATGGCCGAAGATGACGAGCAATTTTGGAACAAAATTATCATGTCCGATGAAGCCCATTTCACATTGAATGGGACCGTAAATAAGCAAAATTGCCGTTTTTACGTCACTGAAATGAAAGTTCTGGTTTCAACAAGACGGCGCTCCACCGCACACAAGTCGCATAACAATCGATTTTCTGAAGAATTTGTTTCCGGCCCGTTTGATGTCGAAAAGTGGTTATTTGGACTGGCCACCGCGTTCACCAGATTTGACGCCGCCTGACTTCTTCTTGTGGGGATATTTGAAGTCAAAGGTCTACGTTAACAAGCCAAGGACCGTAGAAGAGCTCAAGGACAACATTCGTGAAGAAATAGCCGCTATTCCGGCCGAAATGTTGGCAAAAACGATGGAAAATGCAGCAAAAAGGGCACTATACGTTATCAACACCAGAGGCAGCCAACAAATCTGCTTGGATCAAATTAAATGATTAACATTTCCAACCGCCAAATTTTTATTTTTTCTTTGATTAAAAAAAAAAACATGGGTCCTTTGAATATGGGCAACCCCGTACCTATATTCCTACGAAAACGTTTACTTTTTGGAAACATATAGTTTGAGTATGCGGCAAATCTATTTATAACTATCCGCCCGAAATAACAATTTAAGACCTAACAAAGCATATATATTCTCAATCAGCGTTCTAAGTTGTAAGACGATTTAACCTTGTCCATCCGTCCATCTGTCCGCCTGTTGTAAACACGCTAGAATAAAAACGAGTTAAGATAGGAAGCTAAAATTTAGCACAGAACAGTCTTCTGTCTGCAGGCAGATCAAGTTAGAAGATGGGCTATATAGGCCCACCGTGTCCTATAGCCCCATATATAAAAGTAACCTAGATATTTAGTAATTCGATTACTGCCAATTTTATAATGGAATTGTCTGAAAATCCACAGAGGAAGAGTACTGTCTATATAGGTCCACGATACTACGGTACATCCCGATATTCGGTAGTTTAATTATTTTAGAGACGTTATTCAGCGGCATTGTTTCAAAGTTCGTATTTGAAGGTCGATATGGGTACTACAGCCTATGACGAAAAATTGCGTATGCAGATCCACGTCTTCATATGGCCCACATATAACGGCATTTTGATGATATTAGCGACATTTTTAACCGGAATTATTACAAGTTTTCTGAGTACTTCAACCCTGGAAGACTATATAGGTCCACGATATCGTTTACTCTCATACAAAGGTACATCCCTCTGTTCGGCATTTTAATGACTTTAGCCACATTTTTCAATTTGAATTTAATTTTTTGGAAATATTTCAAGTTCCTTCAAAAAGGTGGAGGGTATTACTGCTTTTTTACTTGTTATACCCTACACCACATAGTGGTAAGGGTATTATGTCTTTGTGCATTTGTTTGTAACATGGAGAAGGAAACGAGATAGACCCATAGTTACTTTTGAGAACCTTCATAGAATCACTTTCTGAGTCGATTTATGCATGTCCGTCCGTCTGTCCGTCCGTCCGTCTGTCCATGTATTCTTGTGAACAAAATGCAGGTCGCATTTATTATCCGATTGAGATGAAATTTTCCAAACAATATTTTTTTGGCCCAAGGACGAACCCTATTGAAATTGGTGAGAATCGGATCAAATTTAGATATAGCTCCCATATATATCTTCATCCGATTTCGGGTTAAATGAGCACCAAATGTCCACTATCAGTCCAAATTACCTGAATTTTGGCACACCCAACCGAGTTCGGCCTAGAAACAAGTATATCAAATTTTCAGATATAGCTATAGCTCCCATATATATCTTTCATCCGATTTGATCTTTAAGTCCCTCACATTCCTACTATGCACTCCACAACCGTGATATTTGGTACCAGGTATTAGATGGAGCACAGAAATAGCTGTTTTAAATTTTATCGAAATCGGTTCAGATTTGGATACAGCTCCCATATATATCTTCATCCGATTTCGGGTTAATTGTGCACCAAATGGCCGATATAAGTCCGAATGGACTGAATTTTAGTACATCGGACCAAATTCAGCCTAGAAGCAAGTATATCAAATTTAGTGAAAATCGGTTCAGATATAGATATAGCAACCATATATATGTTTCATCCGATTTAGTGTTTTAGCCCCTTACATTCGTAATGTTCACTCCACAACCGTGATATTTGGTACCAGGTATTAGATGGAGCACAGGAATAGCTGTTTTAAATTTTATCGAAATCGGTTCAGATTTGGATATAGCTCCCATTTATCTTTATCCGATTTCGGGTTATTGACCACCAAATGGCCGTAATAGCATCAATTTTGGCAAATCCGACCGAAACCAGCTTAGAAGCAAGTACACCAATTTTAGTAAAAATCGGTTCAGATATTGCTATAGCTCTCATATATATGTTTCATCCGATTTCGTCTTTAAATCCTTCACATTCGTAATATACACTCCACAGAAATGATATTTGGTACCAGTTATCAGATAAAGCCCAAAAATAGTTGATTTTAATTTTATTAAAATCTGTTCCGATTTGGATATGCCTCCCATATATATCTTCATCCGATTTCGTGTTAATTGTGCATCAAATGACCAATATCAGCCCAAATGGCATGAATTTTGGCAAATTCGACCGAAACCAGCCTATAGGCAAGTACACACATTTTAGTAAAATTCGGTTCAGATATAGCTCTAGCTCCATATATATGTTTCATCCGATTTGCTCTTTAAGTCCCTTACATTCGTAATATACTCTTCACAGGAATGATATTTGGTACCAGATATCAGATAAAGCCCAAAAATAGTCGATTTTGATTATATAAATATCTGTTCAGATTTGGATATAGTATAGCATAGCATACTCTTCACAGGAATGATATTTGGTACCAGATATCAGATAAAGCCCAAAAGTAGTCGCTTTTAATTTTCTCAAAATCTGTTCAGATTTGGATGTAGCACCCATATGTATCTTCATTCGATTTCGAGTTAATTGTGCAACAAATGGCCAATATCAACCGAAATGGCATGAATTTTGGCATATCTGGCCAAATTCAGCCTAGAAGCACGGACACCAATTTTAGTAAAAGTCGTTTCAGATATAGCTATAGCTCCCAAATATATCTTCATCCGATTTCGGATTAAATGTGCAGCAAATGGCTAATATTGGTACATCAAATTTAGTGAAAATCGGTCGGATACAGCTATAGCTCCTATATATACCTTTCATCCGATTTGTACTTTAAGTCCCTCAAATTCGAAAAATGTACGATACAAGAATAATATTTGGTATCAGATGCAGCCAAGAAATATCTTCTTTTTCAGTTTTACAAATATCGGTTCAGATTTGGATATACCTCCTATATATATCTTCATCCAATTTCGTGTTGATTGCGCACCAAATGTCCAATATCAGCCCAAATGTCCTGGGTTTTGGCAAATCTGACCGAATTCAGCCTAGAATCAAATACATCAAACTTGGTGAAAATCGGTTCAGATATAGCTATAGTTCGTAAAATGCACGATAGATTTTGATTTTGTACCAAATATCTCATAGAGCTCTGAAATGCTCTGTATAAACCTTTTTACGAGAGCTCTACTAAATATGCATAGTGGTGTAGGGTATCATATAGTCGGCCCCGCCCGACTTTTGAGCTTTCCTTACTGGTTTTTTTTTTAATTTCTTCCTGACCTCTTATTGGAAATGTATACGAGATTTGTTCAGATCCATATTTGTCAACTATGTCAACTTCATGTCGAAATCTTGTCCAAGACCACAAGAATGTCCATCAAATCGGATCCCCGTTGAAGAGAAAGGTGTAAAATATCTTCGTATGTAGCACTTGTGTTATATACTTGACGTTTTACAGATATTGTTTAAAAGCCAAAAAAAATCTCCACTTACCTTTGGATTAAACCCTCTTCCCAAAGAACCTAATGGCAAAATGACCTAGATTCAGTGCAGAAAATTAAATGAAAAATTCTTCTTCAAAATAAAGGAATTCTTTGCTGCGACAAAATAGTATTGGTTTCCCTAGCATCACAATGTTTCAACTGTAATTGTTGCATTTCCTTTTCGTTGTTGAAGTTTAAAAGTATTGTTAAAAAAAGCATTTCATCGCAATTATATACCTATTCCATTTTGTTACCAATTTTTAATATCAACATTTTTTGTTAAAATTCAATTATTTTAAATTAGTTTCCATTAAAATTTATGTGAAAGTTTCATCACACATAAGACGATATCCTTAAAAACACAATACAATTTAAATATTCCTTCCATAATATTATGATTTTAATCTCAAAATGATATCAGTAAAACACAATTTTGCCATAACGGTTTTTAAATCCTCAAAACTTCGTTCACCAAAAGCACATGAGAAATTACAAAATTACTTAAATTTTTAATGCAAAAGTCATAATTGGTGGTAGGACAAAAAGCATACGTACAAAAAAGCAAACACTCAAAACTTTTCATAAGAAACCAAATACAAAAACAATACAAAACCTAACTAAATACGAAAAGATTTCCTAAAACAAATTAAATTGAAAAACTTTTCCTTTTCATTGGCTTAACGTTATGTCTTAATGCCGAAACAATTCCATTCTCACATGAGAAGTGTGAGTGTGGAGTGGGCACTTCTTAAAAGCTCAAACAAATTTTGAACAAACAACCTTTTTGCTGGGAATGATGCTCCCCATTCAACACTTGAAAATGACAATCAAATTTAAGCACACAATACTTGTTTTGCGACCCAATCCGCAAAGCAGTAAGCAATGTTCGAAGGTTGTTCAAAGCAAACGGATTTAAAAGTAACGACATAATTGTTTGACTTATTTGGCACCGGGCCCACTTCGCTGCCATCGACGAAAAAGTGAATTTCAAAACAAATGGCCAAACAAAAATCTCATAAGGAAATACTTATGGATAAATAGGAGTGCATATAAAAATGTTTGAAATATGCAACATCAAGACATCACGTCAGCAAAACGGAAGTGTCTGAACAGTAATTTCCTGCCATGGCAACCAAAAGTGTCAAACAACAGTGTTTAGAAATGTCAATTCTAGGAATACTAACGTTTCAGCAAATATATCAGCAATACTTAGCAAAAGTTTGAAAACCCAAAATAGCTTTGTCATTGCTAGTAGGAAAATCCTTAAGTCCTCAATAAAAATAATTAAAAAAGCAGTCGCACCGATTAACCCTGTAATACTCTCTGCCTTTTGGAAATATGCCGCCATAATTTTAACAAGTAAAAAAACATTAAGTTCGGCCGGGCCAAACTTTTAATACCCTCCACCTTAGGGTAAAAGAAACATTAGAAGAAATGTGGCAAAAACCATTAAAATGCCGTTTATGGGGAGGTACCGTTATATGGGGGCTATACCAAAACGTGGACCTATAATTACAATGTTTCGCCACCGGAGCTGGAACCCATTATGACCCACAAATACCAATTTTTAGACAAATCAGTGAAAAAATGTGGTAAAAAAAACTAAAATACTAAATACCGGAAGGTACCTTTATATGGGGGCTATACCACAACGTGGACCTATACATGCAATGTTTTGCCACACGCTCAGGGACCCGCTATGACCTACAAATACCAATTTTAAGACAAATTCGTGAAAAAATGTGGCATAAATCATCAAAATACCGAATATCGGGAGGTACTGTTATATGGGGACTATACCAGAACGTGGACCGATATATCTCATTTTCAATACCAACCATCCTAGACACAATGCAAATAGCTCTGCTAAATTTTGGAGCTCTACGTCAAATAATGTGGGCTGTATCGTGATTTCAACAGACAGACAGACGGACAGACAGACAGACAGACAGACAGACAGACGGACATCGTTAAATCGACTTAGAATTTTATGCTGATTATGAATATATATACTTTATGGGGTCTAAAACGAATATTTAGGGACTATGTGGAAACTTGGTCCTTTACAGTTACGGTACCATCTTATTTGCCAGATAACGTGGTACCGTGTACGCACTCCAAACCACGCTTAATATACAGCCATATTAAGATGTGGACCTGCATGGGCAATTTTATGTCATAGGAGGTAGTACCCATTACAAACTCCAAATACGTAATTTGAAACAATTTCGGTGAAAAGTGTGACACAAATCATTAAAACACCTAAAATCTAAAGGTACGGCTATATGGAAACTATTCCGTGGACCTCTACGCCCAATTATCTGCCAGAGAAGGTAGGTCCAATTACGAAATGCAAGTACCAAATTTGAAAAAATTGTATTAAAAAATGTACCAAATACCTGGAGGTACAGTTATATGGGGTCTAAACCAACATTTGGACCTTGCAAGGATGTATCCTATATACTGGGAACACATATACCCAACTTACAGCAAATTCGGTTTGAAACATCAAAAATACCTAAAATCTGTAGCTACAGTTATATGGATACTATACCAAAACGAGGCCCTATATAGCCCATTTTTAATACCAAAAGTCCTGCCGGTCTGAAAAACATCTGAGTGTCCAGTTTAAAGATAAAGACTGTGGAGTTTACCAAATATCTGATCCGGGTTTGGAATGATCATTGAGGGGTGAGACTTCTAAGAGAAATTGGTCGGATTTTAATGCCTCTGAATTGCTGTGCCAATTGCAGAGTTATGGTTTTTTTTCTGGGATATTTTGGAACAACCCTCAGTGCGAAGAAATTGTAGCATTTTGATGGTCCTGACAATTCCTCATGGTGCTGAATTCTATGAGGAGGCTATATTGAAGAAAATATGTATTGCGAGACTTGAAATTACCAGCCGACCAACAGACGATTTGAGGAGTTACATGACTTGGATTGGTGAAGTTTTGAAATCTCGTCCTGTCCCCCAAATTGAGGGAGCCGAATTCCTTGGTGGCAATCTCCTTTGGGATTATATTAAAGTTTCGCTCTCCCAAAATTGGCAAAATCCAGAGAAGTATCGGAAATTTGTAAATTTTTTAATGGTGAAATTTCTACGAATCCAATTTGTTTGGAGAACAGAATTCTTTTGGCTTTTGATTATGTGATCTACGAGAATTTTTTGTTCTTCAAGGATGAAGGACAATTAACAAGGACCTCTCCCTGTTGAATAAAATTATTTGAAAAAGTTTCCCCCGAACTCACCATGAAAATCACCACCCAACAGATTCAGGCCATCAGGGAAAAGTTGTCGAAATAGCCCTAACATACATAAAAAATCATTAATAATCTCTCAATAGCGCAATTGATTCGCCGTAAATATGATCCATCCTCGTTGGCGAAAAAATATTACAAAATGTACAATTCAATATTGTAATGCAAATTGAAAAAAAAAAAACTCATAGGAAAATATTCACTTTTTTATTAGCATCTTCTTATGAGATTTTTTTAGATTTTATCCTTTTCTGCCAAAAGGCCATTCCAAATGCATGCGAATTATCGACATCCGTCCAGCCGATATTGAGTTATAAGCGGTATAACTAACATACCCTTCTCTGTTATATGGGATTGTATATATTTTGCTATCTATGCGATATCTTGAATATAAGCATCAATGTAAGGGTCAGAAGTGACTTTTTCGTGTAGTGGTGATTTCGCTGGAATAAAAAAAATTCGCCGTTTAATATAAATTTTTGTTTTTTTTTATAAAAGTGTCCTCTAAATATTTTCGGATTATAAAACGAAAATTGCTCAGACCTAAACTATAGCCACATGTTCAATTCTGTGTCGAATTGCGACCTGTAGAGCAACGCAAAATCAAGAAATTTTTCTGTTGTTTTTCCATTTAATCCCATAAATTGTAGACTTTTATATCTGACTTTAACCTCACCGTCATGCAAATTTTCGTGAGGATCCGGTCATAATTATGACCTCTGGCATGATTATAAAGTAACATGGTCAGACAGACGGATGGACATGTATAGCTAGATCGACATAGCTCAGTGAGATAGGAAGATTTATATATAACAACCTATGTGCAGGACCATAATTTCGAGGTGTAACATAATTTTTTGTCCAATCAAACTTGTAATACATATAGTGTTGCAAGGAATAAACATGCCCAGATAGTAACACAAAATAATGTATGATTTTCTGTCGGTCGATACTTCCGGCCTTTCATCCAAAGGCTGTCAGGTTCATTTGAATTTAAATCTCTTTCTCTGATGTGAAATGAGACTGATATGACTCTTCTTTTTGAGAGTCAGTACTTTTCATTCTAAATTCTATTTTTCTTCATATTTAACGATTTATTTCAATTGTTTTTGGAGGAACTTGAAATGTGTCCAAAAAATTCCCTCGAAAAATAGTGATCAAAGGAAACCCGTTATATGGAAGCTATACGAAGACATGGTTCATACATAGACAATTTTAATCCGCTTAGACATTTTCCATTGTAGTGTCTAGCACCAATTCACTTTCAGGGGATAAAGTACTCTCTGGAAAGTAAAGTGTTAATTTTCATATAATTCCATTGGAAATGTGCATAAAATCGACAAAATACCGAATATCGGGATATAGCATTATATGAGGGATGTACGATATCGTGGACCTATATAAACAATTCTCTTCCAGGGGGTAAAGTGCTCCGAAGTAACTCCCTGTGTGAGTTTTCAGATAATTGCATTGAAAAATGTGACTAAAATCATCAAATTACCGAATATCGGGGGGTACCGTTATATGGGGGCTATACGATATCGTGGACCAATATAGCCCATCTTCAAACTTGACCTGCCTGCAGACAAAGAATGATCTGTGCAAAATTTTAGGTTCCTGTATTCATTCTGTTTGACTCTAGCGTGATTACAAGAGACGGACAGTCTAAAATTATTGTTTCGATGAGTTACAAACGGAATACTATGTATGATGGAGGGTATAAATAGGTATAAATATTGTTTGAACACTCATTTGTTGATGATTCTAAAGACTTAAGAGAAATTAGACTGGCAAGAGAGGTCTTGTTCTTGAACTGCTCTGGTATAGATTAAGTCATTTTTTACACCAAACAAGTTACATGGTTATGCTACTTCGTTAATGTAAAACGAAAGCATAACAAGTGGAGAAAGATGAAAAGGTTTATAAGTGCAGTTGTAAGATTTAGAAGATTTTCCAAAAGAATTTTAGTTTTATTAAATTCTTTAGTTCCTCTTCTATTGAGTCTACGATCTCGTCACTTGGGTAAAAAAGTTTTTTTTGACATAGAAGTAATTTTTAAACTAATTTCTGGGGAGAATATCCCAGACAAAAAACAAGGGAACAGATGAAGATTGGTGGCTCTTTCCGAAACCTAGGTATTCCCTGCCTTTCTCCTTGTAAACATTACCATCGTTCTCCACTAATACACAAACGTTGTTTTTATAAAAACAACAATAATGGAATTAAGCCTGACCAATTTGCAACAACAAAATACTATGGTATCCCGAACAAACAAGCCAACATTGTTCTGTCATTTTTTATACCCTCCACCATACTATGGAAGGTATATTAACTTTGTCATTCCGTTCGTAACTCCTCGAAATACTCATGTCAGCCCCAAAAAAGTAAAATTCAGCGTAAAATTCTAATCGATTTAGCCATGTAGATAGAAGGCAAAAATATTGCATGCGTGTTTTTTTTTTCAAGTTGGCAAGTTAAGTTCGTAAATGGACCATGTAGGTCCACGTTTTCATATAGCCCCCATATAACGGTACCTCCCGATATTCGGTATTTTGATGATTTTAGCGACATTATTCACCGGAATGGTTTCAACTTTGGTATTTGAAGTTCGAAATGGATACTACAGCTTATGACAAAAATTATCTGTGCAGGTCCACGACTTCGTGTATATAACGGTACCTCCCTATATTCGATATTTTGATGATTTTAGCGACATTATTAATCAGAATTGGTATTTGATGTTCGTAGTGGATACTACAGCGTATGACAGAAAATTGTCTATGCTGGTCCAGGTCTTCGTTTAGGCCCTTATATATCATTACCTCCGTATATTCGGTATTTTGACGAGTTTAGGTACAATACCCACCGAAATTGTTTGAGATGTCGTATTTGACGTTCGTAATGGATGCTATAGCCTTTGACAGAAAATTGTCTATGCTGGAACAGGTCTTCGCACAGAACCTCCCAATATACGATATTTTTATGATTTTAGCTACATTATTCGCCGTTTATTTCAAGTTTCGAATTTGAATATGGAAATGGCTTTTGACAAACAATGCCTATGTAGGCCCACGTCGTATAGACCCCAATCTAACGGTTATATTCGGTATTTTTAACATTTTAACAGAATTTTTTAAGGATTTTATTTTTTGAAAATTTCCAAATTCGCTCCAAATGGACTTACTGCTTTTAACTTGTCATAACTTAACTACGTCTGACTCTTCCATTCTTACTACAGACCTTGTAGTATTACCTCTCTTTTATTGCTATTTTTTAGTGTAAGCTCATTAATCTCCGACTGAAGTTGCTGCGTTTATGGTACATTGGTAAAGATCTCTTGTATCTTATGGTATGGTTAGGTGTTTGAAAATTTGTTAAAACGGATATACACTCCGAAATTTAACGAAACTTTAGATGGAATGGGGAATATATCTTTATCACAAGAAAATATTCCCTTACAAGATAATGCTTTCCTTCCCAACATACTTCATACCATTTACTGGCATTGCCATTTGGCTGGCTGCCCTCTATGTTTCCAAGGAATTATTTAAAATACAATAAAAATAAAAGCCATGCAGAACAAAAAAAAAAAGAAGATTGATTCTTTTTTTAATATGAAAATTCCTAGAGATTTATTTGAAAACGAAAAAAGTAAAAGTATCAAATTCGAATACCAAGAAATCAAATTTAATAAAAGCAAAAAATACAAATAAATTTATATAAAATTTCATTTGAAGTATATGAGTCTCTCCAGTACAAAAAAAAAAAAAAAAAAAAAAACGAGCAATAGCAACAACGATAACATTTAGCAGTAGCTATCTATGAATTTATCATCATTAGAGTTTCCTTGGTGATTGTCATTTATCAGGTTGGTGTTACGTCGCCTAATAAACGCGAATAGTTGATAATAATTACCATGTTACAATCTCCAAATAGGAGGTTTAAAATATCACCCAGCCTACGAACATTATTTGGATGCCGAATGCCTTGAATGTTTTGCAGTAAAAAAGGGGGGTGACGGGCGAAACGTACGATGTAATAAAACTGGTAGTCTTGATGTTTATGAAAACTTTGACAACAGGACAGGAGCCAAAAAAAAAAGAAAAACAAAAAATAAATGAATGGGAATGGTCTACTTTTCTTCATGGTGCAGTTGAAAAATGAATGGTCGTAGTCAGTGGATGGACAGTACACTGAGAATATCATCTTCTACTTTGGTGTGTCTAATTACTTATTATAATATTCAGATTTTTATAGAATACCTCAATCATTTAATCCTTCAGATAGTTTCATTTATCATCATTGTTATCACAGTCATTGTTATTATACCCTCCACCATAGTATGGAGGGTATATGGAGTTTGACATTCCGTTTGTAACACCTCGATATATGTCGATTTAGCAATGTCCGTCCGTCTCACCGTCTATCCGTCTGTCCTGTTTGTGGAAATCACAATAGCTTCCGAACGAAGTGAAGTAAGTTGATAAAAATTTACACAAATGTGTATTATGTCTGCAGAACTTTTGATTTTGAAAATGGGCCATGTATATCCACATTTTCGTATAGCCCCCATATAACGGTACCCCCCCGATATTCGGTATTTTGATGGTTTTAGCGACATTATTTACCGGAACTATTTCAAATTTATTGCTTTATTTAATTGCTGGAATTATTTCAAATTTTGTATTTGAAGTTTGTAATGGATACACAGCCTATGCCAGAAAATTATCTGTGCAGGCTCATGACAAAAGTTGCGTATGCAGGTCCACGTCGTGGTGTAGATCCTAATATACGGCTACATTCGGTATTTTTAAGATTTTAACAGAATTTTTAATGGATTTTAATTTTTTGAAAATTATCAAATTTGTACCAAATGGTAGAGGGCCCGGCCGAAACTTACAGCTTTTCACTTGTTTTTTATCAAATTTTGTTTAATTTTTTTTTTCTCTAAATATTTATTAGATTGATGTTAGGTTATATGCTTATGAAGCAAGAAATACTAGTCGGGCAGGGCCGACCATTTGATAGCCTACAACACTTCAAATTGCCGTAAAGATCCTGCAGATCTAAACCCTTTAAACTAGAATTAAGAATCCCAAAAGAAACATCTGCTAGGCTTCAGCGTTGCCCTTAACTCTAACCAAATAAAAAATTACATGTCTATTGGTCCTTAGTTGAGAACTGTAGAGCGACTACAAGA
The DNA here is from genome assembly GCF_030504385.1 of Musca domestica. Lineage (NCBI taxonomy): Eukaryota > Metazoa > Arthropoda > Insecta > Diptera > Muscidae > Musca > Musca domestica. Next base: position 5,263,281 of record NW_026712340.1, on the reverse strand, counting down.
TCAAGAAAATTTTTAGGGTTTGGTCTATTACAGTTCACGGGGCCTTTACAGTCAATTACCTGCCAGATAAGGTGGTGCCGTTTACGCACTCCAAATAACAAGTTTAATTCCAATCATCAAGTCCATATACCGAATATAGGGAGCCATACTATGATGTGGACCTGTATAGGTAACACCAAACACGAAATTTGAAAGAATTTCGGTGAAAAGTGTGACACAAATCATCAAAAGACCTCAAAATTGAAGGTAAAGTTATATGGGACCTATACCGTGGACCTCTACAGACAATTATCTGCCAGAGAAGATGGTGTCTAATTCGAAAGGCAAAACCCAATTTTAAATAATTCTGTTAAAAAAATATCCAAATATCTGGAGGTACAGATATGGACACTATATAAAAATGTTGAGCTCTATGCACAGTTCTCCGCAAGGATGTATCCTACATACCAGGAACGCATATTACAAATTTTCAGCAAATTCGGTTTGAAATTGGAACAAAAACATCAAAAAAAATTTAAATTTGTCGAGACAAGATGATCCATATTTAGTTTCCTATTCCTTCAATGAATATTTGGAGGTGATCCCTATACCAATACTCACAATTCCAGTTCTTTTCCTACATTCTATATTGAAATAAATACCATTTAATTAATACTATTCGTACACGTTACACTAGTACGAATTCATATAACCTGTCTTATTCCCATGATATATGAAAAATTTACTACCATATAGTAATTTCACAGCTTTTTATACATTTTCAACGCTCTAACTGTTGGGAAATATTTCTCAAAATATTGGACTCTTTTTAAATATGGTAAAGGCTATATAAAGATCGTCAAAATGTTGACCTGCGAACCTGAAACAGTTCTGGGTTTTTGATCTACAAACCGAGCTAAGTCAAATTTTATGTTATTTTTAGGCGTCAACTCGAAAAAAGTCCGAAGAGAAATTGTTAAAAAATTAAGAATATTATCGGTTTTTTGCGAACATTGACGCAAGTATTTTTTGATATACAATGGAAATATCTTTGTTGAAGAATGGCTTTTCCTTTGAGACCATCCTTTTAGAGTGATGCTTTGTTAGAGGTTTTTGCACAAAATCACAAAATGTATGGCTTTTACCCTAAATTGTGTTTATATTCTTGACGTTAAGGTATAGTACTATAGATATCTATGGCCTACAGTAGAATGAAAAAATTATTTTGTAGACTATTGTGACTTGCCACGATCATGTTCAGTTTAGACCTTATCATTTAAAACAATCCCTCTTGTTGACTGGCTTGAGGGTTAAAATTTTCAACAATTCCCTGTATTTTCATCTGCAATATTACCAAAGGAATCTTAATCCTAAAATGGCCAAAAGTGTGGAAGAAGGGGGATTACCCCCTCCATTTAGGTTACTTTGCGATGTAAACTTTCAAAACGCCGATACACGTGTCTTCTTTCACAATCTGCTGGATTTTCCCCGTAAATATTTTTTTTTGTTGCACAGTGAAATATTCCAAAAGTTATGCTCCAATTCACTCTCTAAATATTATCCGATGAACATTCCACTTTGATATGCTTCTGCTCAGCCTGAATTCTAATCCTACAGTACAGTTTTCAAATTGTTTTTTAGAAAATGCCAAGATTATTATTTGATAGTTTATGTAGTTGCGTTGTTTATCCGCTACTTGATGGAACCATTTAAATATCCTCCAACAATTTTTCTCAGTGTTCATGTAGGCCGCTTGCTTCCTCAAAAGATATTTAAATTAAATGCAAATAGGCAAAGTTTCCATGACCCGTGGCGCCTCTCCACTTCCAATACACGGCTAAGGAAACTGGACAAAAATTGTTCAACTTCAGTCAAAATAGCAACGAGAAAAAAAAACGAAGGATTAGAAAAACTGAACACCAAACTTTTCAAGAAAAACCAAACCAACCAACCAATATGAATGCCTTTCGGCTATAAAAACCAGCAAACAACAAGTTCAGGCCTCCACTTTACTTTTGATTGTTGTTTTCGTTGATGTTTGTTGTACGTTTGTTTTAACTGTTTTACGTAGTTTTATTTGTCTCCTTTCCTACATTGATTTTTGTCAGGTTGGTTATGTGGAGTGCGTTGTGAGCGAGTTTGGGTGCATGTTGTATGCGCTTCAAAGAAGCATACTCCTTTTGTCATGTCCTTTGTAACAAAAGCAAGTTTTAGGTATTTTAAAGTCGAGTAATTTATCTTTATGAGTATTGTAATGGCGGATGATATGAAAAGTCCCACTACTTCGTTTTTCAAACTATTGACAATGTACTTATGTTAAAACGATCCGAATGAAAATGAATTTAAAACATATAAGGGAGTCCTGTGATGGCTTGTGAATCAACCCTATTACAAAGGGTATAAGCATCAAAAGTGGACCATACATGTCATTGTTTTAAGCACTGTGTATAGGTTGAAGATATTTACAGTTCACTTTATACTTTCAATGCGATAAACACCTCATTGTAAAAAATTGTAGCCATGTGTCCACTTTTTATACCCTACAACACTATATGTTGGGGGTATTATAAGTTTGATTGGGCCAAAAATTATGTAACACCTCGAAATATTGGTTTCCCACATAGGAAAGTATATATGGATCTTCCTATCTCGCCGAGATGAGTCGATCTAGCTATGTATGTCCGTCCGTCCGTCCGTCCGTCTGTCCGTCCGTCCGTCTGTCCATGTTAATTTGTAATCAAGCTACAGGTCGCAATTATGAACCGATCCTCACGAAATTGAAAATGGAGGTGGGGTTATGGTCAGAATAGAAACCTATTGTTTTTGGAGATAATCGCACGATATTTAGGGGTTGGAATGGACCAAAAACAGAACAATTTCCCGATTTTGTCGTTGCTCTATAGACCACAATTATAAACCAATCGACGCGAAAATTTACATGGAGCTAGAGTTTAGGAGTGGACAGAAACCTACCAATTAGGGCGGCCATCGGACAATAATTAGCGGGTAAAATAGACCCTAAATGTTATGTAAGAAAATAGGAAAATGTCCACTAAACCGCGATGCTAATAGTCAAGAAATCGAATATATAGCAAAATAGGTACCATATATATGTAAAAGAATTGATCTTATTTATTTTCCTTATAAATCAAGAACCGCTGGGGCGATTTTCACAATTCCCATCAATTCGGAATGGTCTCTCGCGGAAAAATATACCAATAAAAAATTTAATATCGTTTGTCGATTTTTTTTAATTTTTGTCAAATTTTTTATCGCATGCGATTTCTTCAATTTGACTTACAATTTTGAATTGTAAATTTTCTAAATGTTTACACCCCCCTACACTACGTTTTGAGGGTATTATATGCATATCGCAATTATCGTCCGATCCTCACGAAATTTTGCATCAGGGTAGGGTTATGGTCAGAATTAAAGCCTATTGTTCTAAAGATGTACATTTAGAGGTGCAAATGACAAAAAAAAATATATTTTTTTTTAATTTTGTAGTCGCTCTATAGGCCACAATTGAAAACTAATCGACACGAAATTTCGCATCAGTAGAGAGTTAAGGATAGGAAGAAATCTGGCATTTTCGATGGCCATTGGATTATATTTAGGTGTAAAATGGGCAGCTTTCGTGTGAAATTGTTTTGAATACTTAACATCACCACGGAGTGCGTAAATAAGGGTAACCTCTGGGCGGGGTTCTTTGACATTATTTCAAAAACGAAATCCTCCAAAATGGATTTGGATATAAGGGGACTTCGAACATATTGTAGTATTGTAGGGTATCACATGGTCGGCCCCGCACGACTACAGTGAATAGCCGTATCCGAACGATTACATCATTTCGAGCACTAACATCGTAATTCCTGATGTTCCTCACTTCTCACCGTCCAACAGCCATCCCCAGGAGCCCGATTACCTTAAAATTGTCTACATCAGTCACTCCAAACACACATATCATAATACCTGATCTCCCTCACTTCCCTACATCCTATGGCCATCCACTTACCTTCAAACCGTCTGTATCCCATTGCTCCTTATTACCAACAAATCGAATATCAACCCTAGAATCCCCGATTACATGCGAGATATAGTAAACATCGAATTCCTGATCATCAACTGAATTTTGAATTTCCTACATTCATAACTCATCGAAATAAGCTTTTTAGACCGCACAAAGTATATATATTCTAGATGAGCATAGGATTCTATGTCCGTTGGTACGTTTGTGAAAATCACTCTAGCTTTTGAACAAAGTGAAGTAGGTTGATAACATTTTGCTGAGATGCATATTTGGTATTGAAAATGGGTTATATAGGTTCACATTTTGATATAGCCCTCATATAATTGTACCGCCTTATTTAAGTATTTTAACTTTTTTGGTCATATTTTTGAACAAAATTTCGCGGTATATTGGTAGTTTGTCTTCCGTATATGTAATAAATATCTTTGCAAAGAATTGGACATGTGGATCCAAGATTATGTATAGTTCCCCCGATATTCGTTATTTTGTTGATTTGTGTCACATTTTTCACCGGAATTGTATCAAATTTGGTATTCGGAGTCCGTAATGGATACTACCTTCATCTGCGTATAACCGTACCTCCCGACATTCGGTATTGAGATGATTTACACTTTCCAGTTGATTTATTTAAAATTTAGAATTTTGACTTGGCAATGAATTTTGACTTCCTATGACAGAATAATGCCTTCGAATAGCCCCTATATTTCGCCCAATAATTCGGTAGTTTGATCAGTTTAGCTGCACTTTTCAAAAATATTATCTCAACTTTTGAACTATTAAGTACTTTTTCTACCATTATTAGTACGATATTCTAAATCCACGTCCAAAGCTCAACTATACACATTAAGAGAAAACCTAATATAAAATTTTAGTTTTCAAGCATTACCCGTTCGCTCAATACCAAGTTTTGGTAGCATTTAGTACATTTCGTACACATGTAGTACGGATTTCAAAACTAAGCCTTATCCACAAGCAATGATCTCAAAGACAACATTTTCAACTCCATCCATTTAAATAAAACCTAATTGTACCAATTTTAGTATCATATAGTATAGTTCTTATACTCGGTAAACATTTCCAGTATCATTATCATTATACGCATCCTACTTCCCAAACATAATTCTCATATCAAATGTCCTGATTTTAAATTTACCTCTTCACTCCATATACCAGAATTCAAGCTCTATCCCTCCCCCAAATACCGATTTTAATATCGATTAGTATTTTTCGTACTTTTTGGTAGGTTTTTCTATCTTCATATATCAACCCCACCGCATGAAAAGTGATCCAATACTCAATTTAGAATTCCACATCTAAATATTAATACCTAATTTTACATTTTCACCACGATTCCTTCCCTAAATACGAAATATAGCACATTTCGTACTTCCATATATCCCTTCCGCATATAGAGCGCTTTATGTAATGGTATTTTTATACCCTGGTCAGGGTATTATGTCTTTGTGCATTTTTTTGTAACAGGCAGAAGGAAACGAGATAGACCCATAGTTCCTTTTGATGATCTGCATAGAATCACATCTGAGTCGATTTATGCATGTCCGTCCGTCCGTCTGTCCGTCGGTCCATGTATTTTTGTAAACAAAGTACAGGTCGCATTTATTGCCTGATCCAGATGAAATTTTGCAAAGATCTTTTGTTTGGCCCAAGGACGAACCCTATTGATATTGGCGATAATCGGTCAAAATTTAGATATAGCTCCTATATATATCTTCGTCCGATTTGCCTTTTATTGTGCACCAAACGTGTAATATCAACCCGAATTGTATGGAATTTTGCATATGTATGCCAAATTTGATCGAAATCGGTTCAGATATAGCTATAGCTCCCATATATATTGTTCATACGATTTGTTATTTTTGTCCACCGCCGCCGTAATATGCACTCTGCAACAACAATATTTGGGGAAATATACCAAATACAGCTCAGAAATACATTTGCTAAATTTTATCGAGATCGGTTCAGATTTGGATATAGCTCCCATATATATCTTTATCCGATTTCAAATTAATTGTGCACCAAATGGGCAACACAATTCCGAATTTAAAAGATACAAATGCTTCGGCATATTTAGTCCTTTGAACTTTAAATTATGATTATAATGTGTGTATGATTGAATTCTCCCATAAAAACTTTTAATTATTATGTGGAGCTCTACTTAATTAGCAAAGAGGTGTAGAGGTCTGGTGTTTTTAATCGAGCAGATGGCCCAAATGAATAGAATTTTTCTATTGTCCCACCTGATGGGTATTTCAAGTTCTACCACCTCAAAACGAACTTCATTTCAAATTTGTTCGAACTGAACTCGTCCACTTTTTTTGTGGTCTCTTTGTACCTGGCATATGGTGGGCTTTGGCTTCTCTGACTTAAAGGCTCAAATAAAAATTTATAGATTTCAGCATTAAATTGAGTGCCACGCTCAAATTTGGTGCCACCATGTCGTTGAATTTTTCCCCCAAAAAACGCTAATGGTGGGCCGAAATAGCAGTATTGGTATTATCTATCGATCGTTGTCTGCGGCCACCAGCACCACCATACAGATATTTAATTATCCCCCCGTTGGAAACAAAATCCAACCGAAAACTGTTTCGAACAAATCAAACATACATTTAATTATTCTCTAATTTCGAGCAGAAAATAACTACAAAACAAGTTGCAGCAAGGCGGCCTATGGGCAAGCGTACATACGTTCATGCAAGCGTACGTTCATACACGGTCTTTCGAACACCCAGGCTTTGTGTTTGTTTGTTATTTACCTACCTCCCCAAAAAATTAAACTGGCGAAAACAAATAACCAAATGAATTTAGCTGCGCTTGGCGAAATGAAAAGATATTGACTGGATATCTTCTGGTATTGAGCGATGCAATGCAGTGCCACCGACCGACCGACCGACCAGCAAACAAGCGGCACAAACATTTCAAGTGAAATGACAAATCGTCAACGTGAAAATCATTCAGGTGGTCGGTTGGTCGTTTGGTCGCTCATTTTCAAATGTCGCCTCGGCGAGGAAGAGTAGGATGACGTTAAACGTTTTGCTACCTCAACGCAAACGAATGAAAAGGCAATGCAGTTATGCAGCAGACAAATGATTTGCAATAAATCATTTTGTGCCTCTTTTTTATTAATTTATGGCAAAATGTAACGTCAAGCCTTTGGCAGTCGCTACAAACGATCCATAATTGTTTGTGATGGTGGTCGGACGACCGGTTGGTCGGTTGGTCTGTCGGTCACCAACGATCAATAGCTAGTCAGCCAGCAATAGCTAAGCAATTATTTTATGATTGTAGTAGCAACGCAATTGAGCTGATTAAAGTTTCTGGTGTTACAGTGTCCAGATTGTTTGCTGTTCATCCCGGCCAAAAGTGGAAAATCTTTGATAAGATGACACTAAGCTTTACGACATGCCGTGTAACACTTAGACTTGTGAATATTGAATCTAACTTTTGAAATTATAATTGAGATTTTACAAGCGGAGTTATTGTGAAAACCCGAAGATTAGTCAAAAATATTTATGATTTCGAACATGTGTTTCATTTTGAGAGTCGAGCAGGGATACACATAGTAATGTATTTCGAAACCATTTCGGGTGATGGTATTTTGGCTCATTATTGTTCAATGATGGTGTGTAGGTGATATAAGGCAGAGTTTTTTAAAACTCGAAATATAAATGTACTAAAAGCACAATATAGAGTTAGTTAGTTAGTTAGAGTCAGATCGGGCAAAAAATTCGACATTCGATATAAGGAGGGGGTTTTGGAATGGAATTTCAAAAACGAAATCTACCAAAATTGATTTGAGCAAAAGAGGCTTCCAATATATAGTAGTCTTGTAGGGTCACATGGTAGGCCCCGCACGACTATAGCCTTTGCTTACTTGTTTTATTAGTGCTAGGGCAGGAGCGAATATGGACAATATCAATATGGACAAACTAGATCAAGTAACTCCCCCACAAAAGAACGACATTTTTATACCCTACGCCCTACCCTAAGGGTATTTTAACATTGTGTATTTGTTTGTAATATAGAGATGGAAGCGAGATCGACCCATACTTACTTTTAAGGATCTTCAAAAAGAATCACTTTCTGAGTCCGTCAATCTGTCCATGTATTTTTGTGGACAAAATACAGGCAGCATTTATTGTCTGATTGAAACGAAATTTTCAAAACATTATTTGTTTGACCCAAGGACGAACCCTATCGAAATTGGTAAGAATCGGTTCAAATTCACATATAGCTTCCGAATATATCATTGTCCGATTTCGGGTTTATTATCACCAAATGGCTAATATCAGGCCAAATGACCTCAATTTTGTCACATACGACCGAATTCAGTTTAGAAGCAAGTACACAAAATTGGGTTCAGATATAGCTATAGCTCCCATATATATGTTTCATCCGATTTGGCGATTATGTCCCCCACAAAATTAACATTTGGTACCAGATATCAGATACAACCCAGTAAATATCCATATATATATATTTATCCGATATCAGGTTTATTGCGAACCAAATGACTAATATCTGCCCAAATTAACTGAATCTGGGCAATTCCGACTGAATTCGTTCTAGAAATAAGTATTTCAAATTGTGCTAAAATCGATTCAAATATACTTATAGCTCCCATACATATATTTCATTCAATTTGGAGTTTTAAGTTTCTCACATGCGTAATACGCACAATGATCTTTTGTACCAGATATCAGATACAGCTCGAAAATAAGCCCAACATTTTGCTCAAGATCGGCTCAGACTTGGATATAGTTCCCATATATATCTTTATCGGACTTCAAGTTTATTGTACGCCAAATGGCTAATATCAGCCCAAATGGACTGAATTTTGGTACTTTCGACAGAATTCAGTCTAGAAGAAGGAAAATCAAATCAAAAATCGGTTCAGATATAGTTATTGCTCGCATATATATGTTTCATCCGATTTGATTTTAATGTCCCTTACATTCTAATATGCACTCCACAATACGAATATTTTATACCGGACATTAGATACAGCTCAAAAATACGTCTACCAAATTTTATCGAGTTCAGTTCAGATTTTTATATACCTTCGATATACATCTTCATCCGATTTTATGGTTACTGTCCGCTATATATGTACTATCAGGTCAAATTAGATAGATTTTTTCATATTTATAAACTTGGTCCGGTATGACTATTTCTACAATAAATATTTTTTAATATAATTCTTATCATGAATAAATCATATCATCATCAATGTTAGTTGGTACTAGAGGTACAAAATCCTCCGACAAATTTTTGAAAATCGATTCAGAGTTCTACCAAATTCGGCTAGTGGTGTAGAGTATCATATAGTTGGCCCCGCCCAACTTTTGACCTTTCCTAAATAGTTAATAATAATATTTCTTATAAATTGTGGAATTGAAGTCCGAATATCTCCACATCTCAATATATGTACCAATACAAGATCTGGTATGAACAACGGCTCGGTCAGACCACTCTACCTAGTACCTCCCCCCGCAACGGGATAAATATTTGAATAACCAAGAAACTCTTTAAACTTGGAAAGAGTATCTTATTTCTTTCAAATCCGGTACATCCCAATACTTCTATCCGCACAATATCTTGTGCGATAGACAACTCCCCATACAAAGGGTTACATTTTCGGATAATTATAACTGTCATAAAATGCGAAATAAATATCCGATTTTCATCAAATTTCACAGATTTCACTATTTATACCCTACACCACAAGGTGGTCAGGGTATTATGTCTTTGTGCATTTGTTTGTAACAGGCAAAAGGAAACGAGATAGACCCATGTTGTTGTTGTTGTTGTTGTAGCAGTTTTACACGTTCTGTTGTTTTTTCCGACTAATCTGGTTCTTCCTCAATGTCCAGGTTTAGGAATTCTGCTACCTTTATGGGCTGTAGCCATAGATCCTCTGGACGGAGTTGGGTAGGTTTGGCAGGACAATTAAACAAGTGCAGCGTGTTGTGCGGGCCTGTATCGCACGCTGGGCAGGCGTTCCGCACATCCTCATCAATTCGTGCCCAATACGAATTGAGACGGCTGCACCATCCTGAACGTAGTTGGGCCAAAACTACCCTGGTTTGCCTAGGCAGCCGACGTTCTTCAGCTGCAATGGATGGGGGGTGGACTCCGAGTATGGCATTCATACTGTAATTATTAACTACCTCAGTGACTGCATCAGTATGAATGCTATTCAGACCCGCTTGATAGGCTTCATGATCTAGAGGCTCTCTCTTATATCGCTGGACCTCTCTCTCTAGATCGTGCAGGTCCTTCCTGACACGCCTGGGTGGAGGAGTTCTATCCACCATATGGTGGTTAGGGTGACTCCCGCGATAACACCCAAGCAGGTACTGCAACGAAAGCATATGATTATGCTGACGTAAGGGAAGAACCTTCGTCTCCTCATGTAAGTGGTCCACAGGTGTCATGAGGAGGCACCCTGTTGCAGTTCTCAGGGCGGCATTCTGGCAGGTCTGAATACATTTCCACTGCGTTGCACTTGTATTCGCCGACCACACTGGAGCCGCATAGCTAACCACAGACCGACCTATCGCTTTATAAGAGGTCAACAAGGTTTCCTTATCCGCACCCCAAGTGCTGCCGGCTAGCGCCTTGAGGACCTTGTTCCTACTTTTCACTGTGGCTTGCGCGGAAGACTTGAACATGCTATCGAATGTGACCCCAAGGATTTTGGGGTAGTTGGTGGTCGGAATTATATGCCCCTCGACCTGCACATTCAGCTGTGTTCTCATCTCCGCAGTCCATGTGGTAAATAGTGTGGCCGTCGATTTAGTGGCGGATATTTTCATATTCCTCGCGTGGAAGAAGGCGGCAAGCTCCGCGAGATAGTTATTCACCCTGACACATATGTCATCAACTACAGGACCCGACGCCATGATCGTACAATCATCCGCATAAGTTACGATCTCGATGCCGTCTGGAGGGCGCGGAATTCCGGAAATTTAGAGGTTAAACAGTTCCGGAGATATCACCCCACCTTGGGGAACTCCCTGTTTCACTCTACGAGGCTTGGACTTCTTATTCCGGAATTCCACGTACGACTGGCGTCCACACATATAGTTGACTATCCAACGTTTCAAACTTGGCCGGAGGGTAGTGTTCTCAACGTCCTCGAACAGCGTGGCATGGTTGACCGTATCAAAGGCCTTTGATAGGTCAAGAGCCACCACTACTGTTCTGTGGCACGGCCTGTTCTGGTTGAGTCCTCGACTGATATGTGTGGATATGGCGTGCAATGCTGTTGTAGTGCTATGTAGTGGACGGAAACCGTGTTGATGGTTAGCAACTGAATAGCTTCCTCTAATACTGGGGAGGAGTAAGGCCTCGAGAGTCTTTGCTACTGGCGACAAAAGCGAAATTGGCCTGTATGATTCGCCTTTGCTGGCATCCTTGCCAGGCTTCAGTAGCGGGACCACCCTGCCCATTTTCCAGGCTTCGGGAACTATGTGGGTGGCTAACGACAAGTTAAGGACTTTGGTTAAATACTCAACTCCCGGCGTATCCAGTTGCTTCAACATTACCATTGATATTCCGTCCGGGCCCAACGCTTTAGATGACTTAGCGTTTCGGATGACATTCGCAACATCACCCATCGTAAACTGTGGAGGTACATCCTCGGCGGGAAGAGCTCTTATACGACGTAGTACTCTTCGCCTCGCCCTATCACTCTCGGGGTGCTCGACAAATTGGCGGTTAAAACAGCCAGCGCACCTCTTCGGATCAGTCACAGTTACGTCGTTAAATGTGACTGCTGTCCTATCATCCTTTTTTCCAGGGTTCGAGAGTGACTTTACCGTTACCCACAGTTTACTCAAATCGGTTCCAATGTTGCAACACTTCAGATGGTCTAGCCACTTTTTCCGCTTATGCTCCTGTACCAACCGGTTGACTTCCACTGTCAGTTCACTGACTCTGGGATCAGTAGGGTTGGTACGTCGGAGCTCATCACGCTCATTCGCTAATCCCGCTGCCTCTGCTGGGAAATTTGGTCTTACTTCGGGTATTCGACCAGCAGGTATATAGCGAGCGGCTGCAGCTTTGATGATGTCCCGGAAAATCCTTTCAGCTACCCGAACATCAGAAGGATTGGGCAGTTCTCTGAAGCGAAGGTTGGTGAACTCTCTGAACTCGGGCCAGTGGGCTTTCCCATGGTTAAGGAAAGTGCGGCGTTCAGAGGTTATGAAATCGGGCGATCTGCTGATGGAGACGATTATCGGGAGATGGTCTGAGCCAAGAGAAATGACGGGTTGCCAAGTCACGTCATTTATCAGACCGGGTGACACGATGGTTAAATCTGGCGAACTGTGACACTCTCCTCTTATTCGGGTGGGGGCATCCTCGTTTACCGTGCAAAATGTGGAGCAGTCAATCTGCTCTGCCAACGCTGATCCCCTCTGGTCATTACCTAGGACGGAATGCCACAACTCATGGTGGGCATTGAAGTCCCCTAGTACCAGGCGGTTATTGCCTTCCAAAAGTGGGCTTATATTAGGCAAGTAACGCGGTTCACAGCTATTAACCGGCGGGATATACACATTAAGCACCTCTACCTCGGCAGTACCACACTTGACTGCTACCCCCATACACTCCATGTACGGGTCACTAGAGACTAGCTCAAGCGAGATAGGTCTGTATTGAACAGAATGGTGTATCAGGAACGCTAATCCCCCACCTCCACTTCTGGTGCGATCTTTCCTCAATACGTTGTAACCATTGCAACGTTGTAAGCTACAATTTTCATTGAGCTTGGTTTCCTGCACCGCTGCGATCTTAATATTCCTCCGATTCATAAAATCTACTATCTCATCAATTTTACCTCGGAGTCCGTTGCAATTGAACTGCAAGAACGATGCATTGTCCGGAATTGGAACAGCAACATGTGGCGTTAAGTGCTGCGGTAGTGGTTGCTGTTCTGGAGACTGCGGGGGAGTTCCATACTCCGACGACGACTCGGAAGTTGACGACGAGGTCGTGGACTCACTGGGGACTGTGTTGGTGCAGCACGAAGCAACATAGTCCCTATCGCTATAGTCTCGCAACCGGGTTAAACCGGAACAATTTCTAAAATGCACCCATCCTCTGCATCCATTACATCGCACCGAGACTGATCTATGGTGGATGGTGTTTTGGCAAACCGTACAGAACCATGGTCCGGGGTTTTCCTCAAGCCCGGCACGGACCAAAAGAATCCGGAGCAAGCATTCCGGGATGTGCTGCTCCCAAAACAGAAAAATAAACAAACACGAACATGTATACACTGGGTTGGCAGCCGCTGGCCGAAACTTGAGTGTTGTTGTTTCGGGTCAATCCGGTGTCGTAGAACCCGCTGCCGTGGGATTGAAGATAGACCCATAGTTCCTTTTGATGATCTGCATAGAATCACATTCTGAGTCGATTTATGCATGTCCGTCCTTCTGTCCATGTATTTTGTAAACAAAGTACAGTTCGCATTTATTGCCCTATCCACACGAAATTTTGCACAAGTCATTTGTTTGGCCCAAGGACGAACCCTATTGAAATTGGAGATAATCGGTCAAAATTTAGATATAGCTCCCATATATATCTTCGTCCGATTTGCTTTTATTGTGCACCAAACGTGTTATATAAGTCCGAATAGTATGACAGATTGGACCTGAAAATAAGTATGCAAAATTTGATCGAAATCGGTTCAGATATAGCTATAGCTCCCATATATATTGTTCATCCAATTTATTATTTTTGTCCTACGCAGCCGTAATATGCACTCTGTAACAACAATATTTAGGGAAATATATCTAATACAGCTCAGAAAAAATTTGCTAAATTTTATCGAGATCAGTTCAGATTTGAATATAGCTCCCATATATAACTTCGTCCGATTTACCTTAGATTATGCACCAAACGTCTAATATTTGTCCAAATTGGATGAAATTTGGCACTTACAACCGAATTGATTCTAGAAGCTAGTATGATTTGGTGATCGGTTCAGATATAGCTATAGCTCCCATATATACTGTTCATCCGATTTGTCATATTTGTTACCCACAACGTAATATGCACTCCGTAACAACAATATTTAGGGAAATATATCAAATACAGCTCAGAAATATCTTTGGCAAATTTTATCGAGATCGGTCAAAAATAATATTTTTTTAGTAATCGGCACCCACTGCCGACTACTGGCAAATCTCTTTTTTGTCTATTGATTTGTATTTTTTTTTTTTTTTGTTATAGAATGATCTTTAGACTAATATTTACTATTATAAAATATTTTTTATTCCAAAAGTATTAAATTTAATTTACTTAAATCGATTATTATGTTGACACTCACTGACGAAATCCGTCATTCTCTCGTAATAAATGATCGGAGCTCATTGTTTTTTAGAGAAAGAGAGCAGAGAACACTGTTGTCGTTTTTTTTGCAATTATTTCATTATTTCATTAATTATATTCTTAGTTATTTAAATTTAAATTTCAAAACTGCCGACCACTGGGACATGCCGAACTTAGACGCACTTACCTTATAAGTACTTTAAAAAGGCTTTTCTTATCTTTACATTGCTGCGGATTCATTTGATTTCTACAGTTAGATGTCGGAGATATATCACAATATAGACAGGAATAGAAATCTTTTCTTTAAATTGCCATTTAGATGACAGAAAACGGAAATATTTTCAAGAAATTGCACATGGTCTTGTGAATCCGGTGTAAAACTATCCAAAAATTTTAGCATCACCATATTCCATTATTCCAAGAGTAGATTGAACTGAATAAAAACATATGATTATATCCAGAAGTGCTTCAGAAACTTTACCGCAATTGTTAGTAGTATTACCCTACCTTTGGCAAAAATTGTATAAAGTTACCAAAATCTTTTTTCACAAATTCACATAAATTTCCTAATGTACATCTGAAGTCTACCATACACAAAACTTGAGGTCAATTACAATTAGGGTAAGAAATATAAAACTTAGATCAAAATTCCGAGCACAATTATAATATTCATTGACAATTTATTAACTTCATAGACAACCATTTCTTTCCACTGTATTATATGTCGTCATCAATGCATTCACATTAATGTTCAAATAATGGCCACATTTTATTTATTGCACAAATTCTCTTAAACCCCTAATTATATGTATGATCAGAATACCAAACTTCCGAGTACAAAATTACATAGTACTTAACCTCTCTAAATGTCAATTTACATACGAAACTAATTTATGTCACTAAAATCTACTCTCACAAGCCATGACTTGCCGTCATGCTCTAGTTCCTGCTGTTCTGATTCTATTTAAATTTAGCCTTCTTTCACACAGCCTCTAGAGATAAATTCAATGACTTTTTAGCCAATTAACATATTAATTGTATTAGCAGCAACAGCTGCAGCAGCTTCTGCAGCACAAAGCGGCTGCATCAGCAGCACAGCAAAGCTGGCGGCAAACAAGCCGTTTTCTTTTTCTGCATTTTCGTTGTTGCTGGTTTCTCACAACATCCTCTGTGTTTGGCTTCAATCAGCTATTTAAAAATAGCTAAATACTTTGCATTTATCCCATACCGCATGCAATAGTCAAGCTCTGCCACCTCAAGTACCTGCACCAGTAACAGCCCATTGCAATCTGCAACACCATCTTAATGCTTAGATCAACCAGTCAGTCAGTCAGTCATTTAGCCAAGCAACCAGCTAAGCAACCATACAGCCAGCCATCCTGCTCATCTCAAACTCTCATCTCCTTGTGATGTTGCTTCACAATTCACGAGGCGGACAGGCATAGAATTGGCAATACACTCGGATTGGAAGGATGGACGGACAGACAGATTGCTTAATTTCCATACATGGCCTAAGGTAAAATTTGTCATAAATTCTCTGCATGTACTAGATGTGAGTATGCATTCGATGTGTGTATGTATATTCTCCCCTCAATGACTGGTTAAGGCTCCTACATAGTTTTTTTTTTCTCGACTGGCTTAAATTGTAGGTTTGCCGAGTTGATTAAACGTAATTTGTTTACCTGTATTTGGTTCAATAGCTAAGCGAATTGATATGAGACATTTCTGTATATATTTCACACGATAATGGGTTTTAAGGTTAATTTAGGACACGAAACAATGTCAATACTTGTTTTATTTGCCCTAAGGAACAAAATGAAGCTCAAAGTCTACTGGAAGAAAATAATTTAGAGATAGCTAATAAGGAAAAGAGAAAAGTCGGGCAGGCCGACTATATGATACGCTACACCGGTTGAAGATACATATGGGACCTGTAAACAAATCTGAACCGATCTTGATAAAATTTGGCAGTGGTATTTCTGGGCTGTATGTGATAAATGGTACTCAATATCATTGTTGTCGAACGCATATTGCGAATGTGAGGGACTTAAACACCAAATCAGATAAAACATGAATATGAGAGCTATAACCATATCTGCACCACATTTGAAGTACTGGTTTATAGGATAAATTCAGCCATAGTTGCCAAAATCCAGTTCATTTGAGCTGATATTGGTCAATTGGTGCACAATAAACCTGATATCGGATGAAGATATATATGGGAGCAATATCATAATCTTACCCGATCTCGTTAAAATATCACAGAGGTATTTTCTAGCAGTCCGGTACCAAAAATCATTCTTCTGGAGTGCATATTACTCATTTGAGGGACTTTAAACGCCAAATCGGATGAAGCATATATATGGGAGCTACAGCAGTTTCTTATCCGATTTTTCGATTTGATTTACTTGCTTCTGGACTGGATTCGGTGGAATGTACCAAAATACAGGACATTTGGACTTATATTAGCTATTTTCTGCACAATTAACCCAAAATCAGTTGAAGATATATGGGAGATATATCTAAAATTGATCCGATTATCAAAAATTTCAATAGGGATCGTCCTTGGGCCAAACAAATATTTTTTGCAAAATTTCATTCCAATCGGATAATAAATGCGACCTGTATTTTGTTCACAAGAATACATGAACGGTCAGACTGACATGCATAAATCGACTCAGAAAGTGATTCTAGGAAGATCCTCAAGAGTAACTATGGGTCTATCTCGCTTCCTTCTCCATGTTACAAACAAATGCACAAAGACATAATACCCCTACCACTATGTGGTGTAGGGTATAAAAACTCTAGCAAGAAGTCTCATTACGAAATAATGGGTCGTTCAGCCAACAGTAACTTCTTATAAAGCTGCCTTCTAACCGTATATTTTCACTGGAACATGTAATATGGAGTAAGGCTAAACAAGGGTAAAGGATACATTAGAAGAAATCTGGCAAAAACCATTAAAATGCCGAATATCGGGAGGTACCGTTATATGGGAGCTATACCAAATCGTGGACCTACACATGCAATGTTTCGCCAAAGGAGCTAGAACCCATTATGACCAACAAATACCAATTTTCAGACAAATTCGTGAAGAAATGTGGCAAAAATCATCAAATTACCGAATATCGGGAGGTACCGTTATATGGGGGGCACACGAACTGGGGCCCATTATGATCTACAACTACCAATTTTTAGACATATCCGTGAAGAAATGTGTCAAAAGTCATCAAAATACCGAATATTGGGAGGTACCGTTATATGGCGACTATACCAAAACGTGGACCTATACATACAATGTTTCGCCACACGAACTAGGACCCATTCTGGCCCACAAATACCATTTTCAAGACAAATCAGTGAAAAAATGTGGTAAAAACCATCAAAATACCGAATATCGGGAGGTACCGTTATATGGGGGATATATCAAAACGTGGACCGATATATCCCATTTTCAATACCAATCATCCTAAATACAATACAAGTTGTTCTGCTAAATTTTGACGCTCTACGTCAAATAATGTGGGCTGTATCTTGACAGAAATTGGTATGTTTAGGTCATAAAAGGTCCTAGTTCGTGTGGCGAAACATGATATGTATATGTCCACGCTTTGGTATAGCCTCCATATAACGGTACCTTCCGATATTCGGTATCTTAATGATTTTGCCACATTTTTTGCGGATTTGTCTAAAAATTAGTATTTATTGGTCATAATGGGTTCTAGTTCCGATGGCGAAACATTGTATGTATAGGTCCACGTTTTGGTATAACTCCCATATAACGGTACCTCCCGATATTCGGTATTTTCATGGGTTTTGTCACATTATTTCACGGATTTGTCTAATACTTGGTATTTGTTGTTCATAATGGGTTCCAGGTCCGATGGCGAAACATTGTATGTATAGGTCCACGTTTTGGTATAACTCCCATATAACGGTACCTCCCGATATTCGGTATTTTGACGATTTTCGCCACATTTCTTCGGGGATTTGTCTAAAAATTGGTATTTATAGGTCTAGCTTTTTGTCGAAACATTGTATGTATAGGTCCACGTTTTTTGTATAGCCCTATATTGCGGTATTTCCCGATATTCGGTATTTTGATGATTTTTGGCATATTTTCCCATGAATATGTCTAAAAATTGGTATTTGTGGGTCAGAATGGGTTCTAACATTTCCTTTACCCTAAGGTGGAGGGTATTAAAAGTTCGGCCATGCCGAACTTACTTTTACTTGTTGCTTGTAAACTTTGTAAGTGTAACTCTTTATTAGATCACAGGCAATTAAAAGTATTGTAAATAACCCCAGTTGGATCCTTTTTGTGAACAATCCATACTTTTGGGTGCTACATCTAATCCTCCGATTTACCTATAGGTAGGATGTTAAACTTTATTCAGCTATTTTATATTGGATTAACTCATATGCGAAAACGATTTTTTAATCTGTATAAACCAGGCTAGGAATTTGATTTTAGTATGCGCACGTCCTGGTAATTTAACTAGTTTTTCCGATATACTTTCTTTCATCTTCACCGTTTATTTCGGCGTAGTTTGCATGGGCTTTTCGTCTTTCATTTTTCAAAATTGTCTTTTGTTTTATTTGGTAGCTGAAAAGTGAACATGGTTAAAAAAACGTTTGCATTCTTTTCCTAATTGAACTGAAATCAATTGTTTAGAATTAAATGAGGATTTACAATTTGGGGATTGGTTTGATCATTTGGTGAAATGATGTAAACTAAAAAAAAACTAAAAAGTGTAATTTGAAGATTTATGTTTTTATTTGCAGAAATCATTAACATTGCCATTACACTCTCGACTACATACTGCATTGTTTTACATTCAGTGGGGGTTGGTTCGAAAACGTGAACCTGCATACCTATCTGTTTCCTAGGCTGTGTTACCCATTACGAGCTTGTAAGGCCAAATTTGAAACTATTCCGATAAAAATTTTGATAAAATCATCAAAATACCCAACATCGGGGGGCACAATTGTATAGGGGCAATATGATATCGTGGACCTATCTGAACAATTCTCTTCCATGGATTAAATTCTTAGAAGGAACTCCTTGTGTGGATTTTCAGAAAATTTTATTTAAAAATTTTAAAATACCATCTTCCAGATGGTAAAGTGGGTAAAGTACTCAGAAGGAACTCCTTGCGTAGATTTTCAAACAATTTCCTTGAAAAATTTGGCTAAAATTATAAAAATACAAAATATCGGGGGTACCGTTATAGAGGGACTATACGATATCGCGGACCCATATATAGCCCATCTACGAACTAGACCTGACTGCAGACAAAAGAATGACCTACTCAAAATTTTAGCTTCCTATTTTAATTCGTGTTGACAATGGTGTGATTACAACAAGCGGACGGACAGGGCTAAATCGTCTTAGAATGTGACGATTTGTTAGGTCTTTATACATGCCAGTCCGTCCGAACTTATATTTTTGTGAGCAGGACGCATTTATTATCCGATTGAGATGATTCCAAACAAATAATATTTGTTTGGCCCAAGGACGAACACTGAAATTAGTGATAATAGGTTCAAATTTAGATATAGCTCCCATATATATTTTCAACCGATTTCGAGTTAATTGTGCACCAAATGACAAATATCAGTCCAAATGACCTGAGTTTCAGCACATCCTACAGAATTTATTTAAGAAGCTAGTACAATAAAATTGGAGAAAATCGATTCAGATATAGCTAAAGCCCCACATATATGATTCATCCGATTAAAACCCCAAGTCCCTCACATGCACCCACGTGCACTCCACAACAATAATCTTTGGTGCCAGGTATCAGATACAGCTGGGTATAGCTCCCATATATATATCTTCAATCGATTTCGGGTTAATTGTACACCAAATAGCCAATATCTGTCCAAATTACCTGAATTTTGGCATATATGACCGAATTCGGTCTGGAAGCGTTTTAAGTCCCTCACATTCGTAATATGCACTCCACAAGAATTATATTTGGTGCAAGATATCATATACTGCTTTAAAATAAGTGTATCAAATTTTATCAAGATCGGTTCAGATTAGGATTTAGCTTCCATATATATTTTCAACCAATTTCTGGTTAGTTGCGCACCAAATGGCCAATATCAGTCCGAAAATCGGTTCAGATATAGCTATAGCTCCCATATATAGGTTTCATCCGTATGGTGTTTAAGTCCTCCACATTTGTATTATGCACCCCACAAAAATGATGTTTTGTATCAGATGTCGGATGCCTCTCAGAAATATCTCTGCCAAATGTATCAAAATCGATTCTGATTTGGATACAGCTCCTATATAAGTCTTCAACCGATTTCGGGTTAATGGTGCATATAATGGCTAATATCAGCCCAAATGTTGTGAATTTCGGTCGTACGTTTTCATTTTGTGGAACTCGGCTCCGATTTACAATCCTTCTCGAAGTGATATCATGCACTATGCACTTTCTTCTGAAACCAAATTATAACTGCTCTAAAGCCAAATGTTATTAGGTGGTATGTTCTACTTCAAATAAATTCTATTGTTATTATAACTGCTCTAAAGCCAAATGTTATTAGGTGGTATGTTCTACTTCAAATAAATTCTATTGTTACAGGAGCTCTACTAAATATGCATAGTTGTGTAGTTTATAATATAGTCGGCTCGCCCGACTTTTGACTTTTCCTTACAGGTTTCTTTTTACCACAGGTTTTGACACATACCTCTGGATGTTAGATAGTTTGAAGTGCTTAGTCACATACCCTAACCAACTTGGTTATAATTTAAATTTCACACGTAGAACGTAAAGTTTCCTCACGGGTTTAGTATCGGCTATGGTATTCATTTATGATAATCCCATATTACCTTGCATCTAGGTAGTTTTTATCTTTTGCACAATACATCTTTTAAATACAGCGAATAAAACTTGGCAAATATTATATGGAGCTTGCCGAAAGACAATTTGTTGACTTTTTGAAGCCTCTGTTGCGATTTGCATTGTTTTTTTTTTTATTTTTAGTTGCTGAACACTAAAGCCATGTTCATTTTATCCATATTGGAAGAAACCGAAACCAATTGCATACCAGTTTCGCTGCTAAACAATTAGCCAATTTAAAAATATTGAGGTTCTTATCGCCATCATGATTTTTCAAAAACCTTGACCAATAATGTTCCTCAAGAAAACCTGAAAGTTCCCTGATTTGGTCAACCAACTACTATCTATTTTCGGTGATAAGCCAGTCTGGATTCAAAGATGCGTTTGTGTACTGCGTACTTGTATACTCATCTTCGTAAATGCAATTGAATTCATTGCACCTATATGGTTACCCACTCTACCCATCACACTTGCACTGTCTGTTTCTGACACACGCATTTTTCTTGTGTGTGTCTCATTTCAATTTTTATTAATCAGAAGATTATTCACAGATAATATCTGCTACAAATTAAGCGCAATGACGACGCACTGACTGTTGAGCTAATGGACATTAGGGGGGCATAAAACCCGTGAGCGTCAAATCAAAGTGTTGCGTACTCCGCCACAGAAGACTGCAGTTGTAGCAGTTCCTGGCATTTCAGAGAAAACAGAAATTGAAAATACACCGTGTGAAGAAAGACAGAGAGGGAAATCATATCTGAAAATATCTTTATTGACACAGTTATGTATATGAGTATGTCATAATTATGATTGATTATGCGTCGCATTCAGAGCAGATATAATCGTACATATGTATATTTGTATGTGTGTGTGTTGACACATGTGTAACGCCATCAGGAAAATGTGCATTCAGTCACACACTCACTCACACCCACAAGCTACCAACGCATGTATTCAATTGTCAGAGAAGATATTAGGGTGGAATTTTCTTCAAATCATAACCTAGCCCAAATCACACAGGTGAATTTTTATTGTTATTGTTATTGTTGTTGTTATTTATTTATTGTTGCCCAAATGGGTTGAGAAATAAATAACAAAATTTCTGGTTTATCAATGCATGTCATTTTAGTGTTTATTTTATATAACACCCTAATGTACACATACCAACATTGTGTCTTTTATTTGACTTTAACATTGTATTGAAAATTATCATAAAATTGTATTACGTTAAAATCAGCCGCAAGTAAAAAAACTGCATTCATTTTCATTTCTCGTTCCATTCTGGAAATTATGTCAAATTAAACTTTATTGAGGGGGAGTAATATTTAAATATTTGCTGGTACAGCACCCAATTGAGGGTGGATGACATTCACAAGACTTTAATTGAAACAAATAGTGATAAGTAAGGACAATGTGACCTTAAATTCAGTTGTTTTGTTTCAACTGGATTTAAGAAGAAATTATTCAAAAATGTTGAACAAAATCGATATGAAGAAAATAATTGTCAATTTACCCACACTCTCGGTATGAATTTGATCTTCTCATAAAGGAATAATAATTTAAGAATAATTTGGTATTCTCAAAAATACCAATTTGAATGTAAATAAAATTGACCCCTTTATTATACCCTACAACACTAGGTGTTGGGTGTATTATAAGTTTCATTGGGCCAAGAATTATGTAACACCTCGAAATATTGGTTTCCCATATAGATCTTCCTATCCCGCCGAGCATAGTCGATCTTACTATGCATGTCCGTCTGTCCATGTTCCGATCCTCACGAAATTTTGCATGCTTTGGAGATAATGGACCAAAAACTGAAAAAATTCTTGATTTTACAGTTGCTGTACAGGTCGCAATTATAAACCAATCGGAAGTTAGCATGCGGCTAGAGTTTGGGGCTGGGCAGAAGCCTTCAAATTTGGATGGTCATCAGGTAATATATGGATGGTACATTAAGTTTGTCATTCCGTTTGTAACACCTCGAAATATACATTTTACACTGCACAAAGTATGTATATTCTTGAGCAGCATAAAATTCTATGTCGATTTAGCAATGTCCGTCCGTCTATCCGTCTGTGGAAATCACTCTAGCTTCCGAACGAAATGAAGTAGGTTGATAAAATTTTACTCAAATGTGTATTATGTCTGCAGGACTTTTGGTATTGAAAATGGGCCATGTAGGTCCACGTCTTCGTATAGTCCCCATATAACGGTACCTCCCGATATTGGGTATTTTTATGATTTTTGCGACATTATTTTCCAGAATTGTTTCAAAATTGGTATTTTGGTATTTAGATACTACAGTATAAAACAGAAAATGGGCCATGTAAGTCCACGTCTTCGTATAGCCCCCATATAACGGTACCTCCCGATATAGGGTATTTTGATGATTTTTGCGACATTATTTACCGGAAATATTTCAAATTTAGTATTTGAAGTTCGCAATGAATACTACACCCTATTACAGAAAATTGTCAGTGCAGGTCCACGTCTTCGTATAGCTCCCATATAACTCTACCCGTAACTATTTCAAATTTGGTATTAGAATTTCGTATTGAATACCGCAGCCTATGACAGAAAATTATATGTGCGTGTCCACGCCCCCATATAACGGAACCCCCGATATTCGGTATTTTGATGATTTTAGCGACATTACTTACCGGAACTATTTCAAATTTGGTATTTGAATTTCGTAATGAATACTACAGCCTATGCCAGAATATTGTCCGTGCAGGTCCACGTATTATAACCCCCATGGTACCAACCTATATTCAGTATTTTGATGATTTTAGCTACATTATAAACAGAACTTTTCAAGTTCAGCATTTGAATATTGTAATAGCTTGTGACAAAAGTTGCCTATGCAAGTCCACGTCGTCGTATAGATCCTAATATACTGCTACATTCGGTATTTTTAAGATCTTAACCGAATTTTTAATGGATTTTTTAATTTGTACCAAATGGTGGAGGGTATTCAAAGTTAGGCCCGGCCAAACATACAGCTTGTTTTTATACCCTCCACCATACTATGGAGGGTATATTAATTTTGTCATTCCGTTTGTAACTCCTCGAAATACTCATGTCAGACCCAACAAAGTATATATATTCTTGATCCTTGTGTGGATTTTCAGATAACTCCATTGGAAAAAGTGGCTAAAATCACCAAACTACTGAATATCGGGGGGTACCGTTATTTGGGGGATATACGATATTGCGGACCTATACAGATAATTCTGTGCTGAGGTATAAAGTACCCACATGGAACTCCTTGTGCTGATTTTCAGACAATTCCGTTAAAAAATGTGGGTAAAGTTATCAAAATACCAAATATCAGGGGTACCGTTATATGGGGGATATACGATATCGTGGACCGATATAGATAATTCTCTTCCGAGGTAGAAAGTACCCATAAGGAACTCCTTTTCAGACAATTCCGTTGAAAAATGTGGCTAAAATCATCAAAACACCTAATATCGGGGGGTACAGTTATATGGGGGATATACGATATCGTTAACCTATATAGAGAATTCTCTGTCGGGGGGTAGAATACTCACAAGGGACTCCTTTTGTGGAATTTCAGACACTTCCATTGAAAAATGTGGCTAAAATCGTCAAAATACCGAATACCGGGGGGAGCCGTTATATGGGGGCTGTACGATATCGTGGACCTGTATAGACAATTCTCTCTCAGGGGGTAAAGTATTCACAAGGAACTACTTGTGTGAATTTTCAGACAATTCCATTGAAAATGTGGCTAACATCTTCAAAATACCGAATATCGGAGGGTACCGTTATATTGGGGATATACGATATCGTGGACCGATATAGCCCATCTTCGAACTTGACCTGCAGCACAAAAGAGAGATCTGTGCCAAATTTTAGCTTCCTATCTTAATTCGTTCAGACTGTAGCGTGATTACAACAGACGGACGGACGGACAGGGCTAAATCGTCTTAGAATTCTACGCTGATTAGGAATATATATACTCCATACTATGTATGGTAGAGGGTATAAAAAAGTTGAAAATTTTGTTAAATCTTAAAAATATCGAATGTAGCCATTATATTGAGTCATTACAGTATTCGAATTTGAAACTTGAAAAAAAATCTGGTGAATATTGTACCCAAAATCGTCAAAATAATGAATATAGGGAGGAACTAATATATGGGCTCATACGAAGACCTGGACCTTCAAAGAAAATTTTTTGTCATAGACTGTAGTATCTATTACGAATTTTAAATACAAAATTTCAAATAAATCCGGTGATTAATATCCCTACAATTAGAATATCGGGTGTACGGTTGTAGTGGGCTATACGATATCGTGAACATAGATATTCCTCTTTCAAAGGGTAAAGTGCCTGCACAAAAAGGGCTGATCTGTGCAACATTTTAGATTCCAATCTTAATTCGTTTTAACTCTAGCGTGATTACAACAGACGGACAACATCGTCTTAGAATTTTAGGCTGATTAAGAATATATATAATATATGCAAAAATCAAAAAATAAGATATAAGTAATTTTTGCTATCAGATGTATATTTTGACTCACGTTATATGTATCCAAACCCATGGATCTTTACTTTACTCTCAATTTCCTCCACTTTATGTGAGATATGTGATAATATGCGTGCCTGATGGACCAAACATAATGATACAAAAGTATTCACCTTTATCTAATAAACGATATTGAGATATACAAACGAACAAAATATTGGGATATGAAGTTTAATAGCCTTCTATATATTTGCTATACCCACCACCAATTACCAATTACATTTTTCAACAAAAACTTTTGAAGTTAATGGGTATGGAAGTCTCCAGTAGCAAAGTTTCTTTATATGTTCATATTATCCTATCTTTTATATTTATAAAAGAGGAAAATGTTTGTATGTTTGTAATTTATGGACTTGAAAACCGCTGAACAGATTTTCCTGAAAATTTCCAAGTATATTTCATCATCACCTGAAAGTAATATAGGATATACAATTGTTGAAATTCCACTTGGAAATAGAGATATTGCATCAAAATCGGAGGTACCTCCCAAAAAATTAGATTTTATATGCAAATATCTATTGATAGATTACAGATACAATCTCCAAATTTGAAATGCCTAACGGAATTTGAGACAAAAATAAATTTGCCAAAATATATTGGAATCGGTTCAGATTTAGATATAGCTCCCATATATATTTTCGACTGATTTCGTTTATTTGAAGTGCACGATATGTATGTTCGATTCGAATTAAGTTTGAAATGTGTGATGGGATTTTGATCAGAAAATAAATTAGTCAAATTATATTAAAATCGGTTCAGACTTGGATATAGCTCCTATATATATTTTCGGCCGATTTCACATGTTTGATGCACCAAACACGATACGTATGCGTGATTCCAATGAGATTCGGCATGAGTGACTAAATTTGAAACAAAAATTAATTTGTCAAATTATATACAAATGGGTTCAGATTTAGATATAGCTCCCACATTCATTTTCGGCCGATTTTACATATTTGATGCACCCAACGCGATATGTATGTCCGATTCCAATGAAATTTGGACAGAGAGACGAAATCTGGTGCCCAAAAAATTGCCGAAATATATTGAAATCGGTTGAGGTGTAGGTGTAGCTAACATATACATATTTCGACCTATTTCATGTATGTTATGTACCAGACACATATATATGACCGATTTCAATGAAATTCAGAATGTGACAAATTAACTGGAAATCGCTCCCTTTGGATATAGCTCCCTTGTATATTTTTTTGGCCGATTCTTCGTATTTGATGCACCAATTTCAATGAGATATGGAAGGTGTGACGTAATTTGGTCTAAAAATAAATTTAGTC
Source organism: Musca domestica (assembly GCF_030504385.1). Lineage (NCBI taxonomy): Eukaryota > Metazoa > Arthropoda > Insecta > Diptera > Muscidae > Musca > Musca domestica. Next base: position 5,236,202 of record NW_026712340.1, on the reverse strand, counting down.
AAAATATTTTGAATTCGTTTCAGATTGGGATACGACTTTATTAAGAAACATTGATCCACAACGCCTTTGCAATTGTATTAGGCTAATAGTAAAACAAGTAAGCAAAGGCTATAGTCGTGCGGGTCCGACTATGCGATACCCTACATCACTACAATATATTAAAGGCCTCTTATGTCCAAATCCGTTTTGGAAAATTTCGTGATTGAAATTATGCCATAGAGCCCTTTCCAGATGTTACCCTTAGCTTGTTGTAGGGGGGTATTTGTCGAAATTTTTATGTTCTCCCTCGTGTTGTTAGCTATTCAAAACAATTTTACATGAAAGTTGTGATCCATTTTTGAGCTAAATATACAAGGACAGGGAAATATATAAGGACAGGGAAGAAGTCTAGCATTTTGAATGACTGGGCAATAAAATCCAATGGTCATCCAAAATGCTAGACTTCTTCCCTGTCCTTAACTTTCTTCTCAGGCACAATTCCTCGTCGATTGGTTTCAATTGTGTAATCAGGAACATTTTTTTAGTTCGATATTTGGCTATATTCGTCAACGAAATCAGCATAAAAAAAACAGAAGTTCGCTTTTTGCATATTTTGTATTTCCCCTGCAAGTTATTTTCAGCGTTTCGGTAGAATGGTATATTTTCAAACAAAAGTAGTGATACATACTACCCGTTGTCCTAAACTCCAATTTCATGCAAGTTTCGTGCCCTTTGGTTTATATTTGTGAGCTTTAAAACGGCTGCAAAATCAGGAACATTTTTAGATATTGGTCCATTACAACCCCTGAATATATTGCGGACCTGAATATATTGCGGATAGCTTTAAAAACAATAGGCCTAGCTCTTCTGAAAATTTTCGTGAGGATCGGACGATAATTACAATATGTCAATAAGTCAAATTGCAAAGATCGCATGCGATAGAAATATGAAAAAAATGTCACAAAATACTACAAAATCTATATTAACATCATTATTGGCATATTTTTATGCGATTTTTTAGATTTTACACTTTTGTGCCAAGAGGGCATTCTGAATTGACCAAATTTGTCAAAATTGGTCCAGCCATTCTTGAGATATTAGCATTCTAGCTAACATTCCTTTCCTTTGTAAATATACATTGTATATATTTCGCTATAGATATCCGATCTATTTACTATTGGCATCTATGTAACGGTCAGAACTAACCCTTTCGTTTACTTGTGATTTCTCGGGGATTAAAAATATTCACGGTTTAATAGAAAAATTGACTTTTAACTAACACAAATCTTATGGTCTATTTCACCCACTAAATATTACCCGATGACCATCAAAATTGGAAGGCTTCTGCCCAGCCCTAAGCTCTAGCCCCATGCTAACTACTGCGTCGATTGGTCTATATTTGCGACCTGTAGAGCAACTGCAAAATCAGGTTTTTGGTCCATTTCAACCCCTAAATATTATAGGGTTCTATTCTGTCCCTAACCCCACCTCAATTTTGAATTTCGTGAGGATCGGTTCATAATTGATTATAAATTAACATGGACAGACGGACGGACGGACATACATATCTAGATCGACTAGATCCTATGTGGGAAACCAATATTTCGAGGCTTTACATATTTTTTGGCCCAATTAAACTTATAATACCCCCAACACATAGTGTTGTAGGGTATAAAAACTACAAAACAATTCAATTGAGTATACGAATATTACGGAGAGGTATGTTACTACCTCAAATTTTCTAATAGTAACAGAAACGCCACTCAACTTCAAAAGATCATAGTTTCCAGCACGCTTGGCATTTGCTATAAGAATTAATAAATCTGAAGTACAAATCCTTCGTGTATGCGGACTAAATTTGGAACGTTCTTGCTTTTCTCATGGTCAGCTGTTCCTATCATATTTACGCGTTTGTAGACCAAGGTATTCGCCTATTTACGCATTAAAGTATTAAAATATTTTTTTTTTTTAATCCTGAATTTGTTTTATTTTTTTAAACCAACAAATATTTGTATATAAAATTTTGAATGCATATTAAATGAAATGGGGTATCGAAGCGCAGTTTATACTATTCACATTCTATAGTTTATCTCTGATCTGATTTCCTCAACCACCATTACCCCTCAATTATATTTAAAATACAAAACGGACACAACTCCCATTTTATAAGTTATTACATCTAACAATGTGACCATTTAAATTAACTTTGATGGATTTCCTTCAGACAAAAATGCCACCCATATAAATATAAACAAATTTTGACAGAATCATTTATTTGTTTATTTAGAAAATGAAGAAAAGCGGAAAAAGATGTCAAGTGAAAACTAATTGAATTAATTAAACGCACAATGTAAAAATGTTTTTGTGCTCCACTGCATCCAACACAAATGTGGTCTTCTGTTATCGTGCGTGTATGTGTGTTGGGACCTTGATGGGGGTGTATAAACATGACGGGAAGAGGAAAGTGTCACAACAAGAGAGAGAAATGTTGTGCAATAATAACAAAAATTAAAAATAGAGATGTACCTACGTCAGAATTTAATTGCCACAATAGCTCAGTGCAAAGAGTTGCCAAGTGGATTAAAGTGATAACGATTGACAGTTAGATTAGAATAAAATAACAAATAATATCAAAGCTTTTCATTTCGTAATTTTTTAAGGTTTCTACATAATATGATATCAAAATTTGGCGAAATTAAATAAGAAATAATGTCTTAAATGTAAAAAAATCTTGAAATAGGGTTTTCCACACACAGAGGCTATACTAAAAAGTCGACCGACCAATCAATGATTTTGGAAGTAACAGAAAGCACTCTATAAAAGAAAAATGTTCTATCTTAAATGTTGTACAAGATATGTAGTATTAGTGCATTTTAACTATTGCCAAGTTTTGCGATCGGCATTCAATCACATTCGGAATCGGATCATGCATATCCATCTGACCACTTCTCTGACACTACATTTTTATAATCAAATGACTGGTTTCATTATCCGAATAAGATCAAAATTTGCACATTCGTTTGTGCAAAATGCAACCAAATTAGGCCTGAAAATAAGTATGCCAAATTTGATCGAAATCGGTTCAGATATAGCTATAGCTCCCATATATATTGTTCATCCGATTTGTTATTTTTGTCCTCCGCAATATATCAAATGCAGTTCAGAAATACCTTTGCTAAATTTTATCGAGATCGGTTCAGATTTAGGTATAGCTCCCATATATAACTTCGTCCGATTTACCTGTTATTGTGCACCAAACGTCTAATATTTGTCCAAATGGGATGGAATTTGGCACATACGACCGAATTGAGTCTAGAAGCTAGTATGCCAAACTTTGCGATGACCGGTTCAGATATATATCTTTATCAGATAAAGATATATATTACCATCGTTCTCCACTAATAAACAAACGTTGTTTTTATAAAAACAACAATAAAGGGATAAAGCCTGACCATTTTGCAACAACAAAATACTGCGGTATCCCGAACAAACAAGTCAACACTGTTCTATTCTTCATCAGCATAAAATTCTATGTTAATTTAGCGATGTCCGTCCGTCTGTCGAAATCACTCTAGCTTTTGAACGAAATGAAGTAGGTTGGTAAAATTTTACTCAAATGTATACTATGTCTGCAGGACTTTTGGTATTGAAAATGGGCCATGTAGGTCCACGTTTTGGTATAGCCCATATATAATGGTTCCTCCATATTTTCGGTATTTTGGCGATTTAAGCAACATTATTCACCGGAATTGTTTCAAATTTAGCAATTGAAGTTCGTATTGGATACTACAGCCTAAGACAGAAAATTGTCTCTTCGGATTCACTTCTTTGTATAGGCCCCATATAATGGTACCTCCCGATATTCGGTATTTTGATGATTTTAGAGACATTATTTACCGTAAATGTTTCAAACTTCGCGTTTGAAGTTCGTAATGGATACTACAGCCTGTGACAGAAAATTGTCTGTGCAGGTTCACGTCTTAGTATAGCCCCCAAATAATGGAACCTCCCGATATTCGGTATTTTGATGATTTTAGCGACTTTATTTAACGGAATTGTTTCAAATTTAGTGTTTGAAGTTCGTAATAGATACTACAGCATGATACAGAAAATGGGCCATGTAGGTTCATATCTTCGTATAGCCCCCATATAACGGTACCTCCCGATATTCGGTATTTTGATGATTTTAGCGACTTTATTTAACGGAATTGTTTCAAATTTAGTGTTTGAAGTTCGTAATGGATACTACAGCATAAGACAGAAAATGGGCCATGTAGGTTCATGTCTTCGTATAGCCCCCATATAAGGGTACCTCCCGATATTCGGTTTTTTGATGATTTTAGCGACATTATTCAACGGAATTGTTTCAAATTTGGTATGGTACCTCCCTATATTCGGTATTTTAAAGATTTTAGCTATATTATTCACCGATTTTTTTCAAGTTTCGCATTTGAATATTGTAATGGCTTATGACAAGTTTAAAGGCAGGTCAAGTTTAAAAATAATTATATCGGTCAGTGTTTTCATATAGCCCCATATAATTGTACCTCCACATATTCGGCTTTTGAGGATTTAAGCCAAATTTTCCAACGAAATTGTATAAAATGTGGTATTTAGGTTTCTTAACGGGTTCTACCCCGTATGAATTTTCTACTCCTTAATGGGTTCTATCCATCCTTTAATGGAAATCATACATTGTACCTCACCATATTCGGATTTTGACGTTTAAACACACTTTCTAACGGAATTGTATAAAATCTGGTATTCCGGTTTCTTAACGGATTACCAGGAATACTACCCCTTAATGGGTTCTACCCCCTCCACACGTTAATGGAAATCATACATTACTTATAAACTGAGCGGAGTGCTGAAGGTATTTAACTGTCGACAACCTGATTGATGCATCACAACTTGTATAAAGGCAATATCCTGGTAACCCTGAAATCGTGTCTTAATTTCCCAGTGATTTCTGAACACCAAAACAGGGAAACAACCTAAGCTTTGTGGAGGTGTACACACACATTAAATTGTTTTGTTTGTAAACAAGACCTCCAGTAACTCCAACTCTCTTCATATTTCCTCTCAGCTAAATACAACGTAAGTTGTAAGGTTGGCAAATGCTCACGATTTGTATCCACGAAGTTGCGTCGTTTTATCTAAGAGATATATGCCGTATTATTGCAGTTTAGCCAGAGAGTTGGATAATTTAAATTCGCCCTGAAAGAGCTTAAAATATTCTTGCAAATATTATCTGGAAGAGAGAGAAAAAAAGATAGAGAGAACGTCATTTGCCAACAACACACCTGCGGAAACATATTTGGTAAGCCCACATAAAGTGTTTTGGGACAACACCAGCCAAGCAGTTGCTTCGAACGGAGAGTGAACAACCAACAACTTGTTTCGAACTCCTTTTTCAATTGGCAATACGCCACCACACAAAATCTTTTGGACCGCTGGCCTGGCCCGTCAGTCGTTCCATACAATCAAACCGATGTGGTTGCAAACATTGTTGTTGAGGCTGGCTGGTTGTTGGACTTTGTTCCTTAATTGGAGGTTTCCTCAGTCGTGTGTTGGCTGATAGCCGGCTGACTACACAGATGGATAGATGGCTTGTTCGTTCGTTCGCTGATTCTCTTGTTCTTGGGTAAACAATTTTAAACGGAGGTTTCTGTTTTCTAAAAATACTCCATAATACCCATAATATAGATACAAAGATCTGTAGAACAGATAAATATGTATGACGCGTGCCTGTGGGATGGAATGTTCAAAAGGCAATGGAGGTTGTTTTGGTTATGGCCATAAATGTAGCTGGTTGCTTGACTGGATGGAGGATGGATGGACGGATAGGTGGCTGGCAGGCAGGCTGGTTGGTTGGCTGCCTCCTTATTAATGTGGCTGTTACCGTCATCATTGGAGTTCATCATTGGAGTTCGTTATTGTCATTTCTAAGGCGTTAAGTAGGCTTTCGCAAAAATGGAAATGCAAGAAGTCTCGCAAAGTTTTGTGAACTTTTTTGCGCGCGCAATCTAAATATTTCAACCCTATTGACTAACGACCACAGCTATTTCATATCCTGTGGTTATTTTTTTATCGCAAATTATTCATGCACATCATAAATTTTTGTTGTTTTCTTTTTCATCCGCATGGGGCTGGCCGCCGTTTGTTATTTTATAACTCAGATAATATCGCTTAATTAATCATTTGCGTTGACCTTTCCATTCCATTGATGGTATGGTTACGGTATTCCCCACCACCCGCCTTTTCCTGCCACGACAGCTGACTACCTTTAACTTTAAAAACCCCACACCCTCCTCCGCCGCCCATTCCCAATATGACGCCTTTACCCTTTCATGTTTCTGATATTTCGTGTATTTTTTATTTGTTGCCAAAAAAAAAAAAAAAATAACAACTACGCCAAAATCTAAAAATCGTTAAGGAAACTGAGAGCGTAACACGGAAGGCAAGGTCTGTGACTGCTCTTCACCGTAAAAATGTTTGTAGTAAAAGGGTTGGTTGTTCAGATGGATACGTTTGTAATGCTTCGTTGCCTTCCTGTTGTGTTGAATGTTGTGATATTTATGTCGTTCTGTGATACAATCAAATGTTCAAATATGAATAAACGACGTTATTTTGTTGAATATTCTGTAGTGTATTGGGGTGGAATCTGTGTTTAATTTGCCGTCGTTTAGCACTCCCACCCATAATCAAGAATCCTGAACATTAAAGTGTGTAAGAGTCAAGTAGCATTATACATAATATAGTAGAAGGATGACTGATTGACTGGCTGATTCATCAAGGGTCAAGGAAAACGGATAAAGGTAGAATCTTGAAGTTTTACAAAGGATTTTTTTTAGATATATGAACTACAGGGTGATATAAAAAACAGCAAAAAAGTCAAACGCCATAATTTTTACATTATTTTAAATGTCGGAAATAGCATCAAATTTTAGATTTAGTTTACATTTGTTCGAATTGGAAACCCTCACACGCTGCCCGAATGTTGCTCAGCGGTATTTTGACCAATTCCCGCCGAAGCGCTTGACACTTTGGTATTTTTTTAGTGCCAACCCTGCTTTCCAAAATACTCCAGACACAATAGTCCAACGGATTGGTACACGGAGACTTTGGTGGCCATTGTGCGCTGGAAATGAAGCGAGGAACCTCATTCTTTTTTGGCGCATGCTAAGTGCGGTGGTACTGAGTCCTGTTTGAATGTCCAAGGTCTGCGGCCAAAATGTTTAGTCTTTTTGGGTACTCCGCAATATAACGATAACGGACAAAACTATTATACAATCTACGAACGGCTTTTTTTAAATAAAGATTCATTTAACAAGTAAAAAAGCAGTAAGTTCGGTCGGGCCGAACTTTGAATACCACCATTTGGAACGGATTAGCAAATTTTCAAAAAAATAAAATCCATTAAAAATTCTTTTAAAATCTTTAAAATATCTAATATAGGAAGGTGCCGATATATGGGGGGATATACGATATTGTGGACCTATAAAGACAAAATATGTCTACGTGTAAAGTACTCACAAGGAACTCCTTGTGTGGATTTTCAGATATATTGGAAAACGTGGCTAAAATCATTAAAATACCGAATATAGGGGAGTACCGTTATATGTGGGATATACGATATTGTGGACCTATGTAGACAATTCCGTTTCAGGGGTAAAGTGCTCGCAAAGAACTCCGTTTGTGGATTTTCAGAAAATACGATTGGAATATGTGGCTAAAATCGACAATATATCGAATATCGCGGGGTACCGTTATATGGGAGCTATACGTTATCGTTAACCTATATAGAGAATTCTCTGTCGGGGGGTAAAGTGCCCACAAAGAACCCCTTGTGTACAAAGAACCGCTTGTGACCATTTCGTTGAAAAATGTGGCTAAAACATCAAAATACCGAATATCGGGGGGTACAGTTATATGGGGGATATACGATATCGTTTACCTATATAGACAATTCTTTCTGAAGGGGTAAAATGCCCACAAGGGACTCCTTTTGTGGAATTTCAGACAATTCCATTGAAAAATGTGGGTAAAATCATCAAAATACCGAATATCGGGGGTACCGTTATATGGGGGCTATGCGACATCGTGAACCTATATAGATAATTCTCTGCCGAGGTATAAAGTACTCAGAAGGGACTCCTTGTGTGGATTTTCAGGCAATTCCGTTGAAAAATGTGGGTAAAATCATCAAAATACCGAATATCTGGGGGTACCGTTATATGGGGGATATACGATATCGTGGACCTGTAAAGACAATTCTCTCTCAGGGGGTAAAGTACTCACAAGGAACTTCTTGTGTGGATTTTCAGACAATTCCGTTGAAAAATGTGGGAAAAATCATCAAAATACGGAATATCGGGGGGTACCGTTACATGGGGGATGTACGATATCGTGGACCTGTATAGACAATTCTCTCTCAGGGGGTAAATTACTCGCAAGGAACTACTTGTGTGGATTTTAAAACAATTCCATTGAAAAATATGGCTAACATCTTCAAAACACCGAATATCGAGGGTACAGTTTTATGGGGGATATACGATATCGTGGACCTATATAAACAATTCTTTTTGAGGGGTAAAATGCTCACAAGGGACTCCTTTTGTGGAATTTCAGACAATTCTATTAAAAATGTGGCTAAAATTATCGAAATGCCGAATACCAGAGGGGTACCGTTATGGGGGGGCTATACGATATTGTGGACCTATATAGATAATTCTCTATGATGTATAAATTACCCACAAGGAACTATTTGTGTGGATTTTCAGACAATTCCATTGAAAAATGTGGCTAACAGCGTCAAAATACCGAATATCGGGGGTACCGTTATATGGGGGCTATACGATATCGTGGACCGATGTAGCCCATCTTCGATCTTGACCTGCCTGCAGATAAAAGAGAGATCTGTGCAAAATTGTAGCTTCCTATCTTAATTCGTTTAGGCTGTAGCGTGATTACAACAGACGGACGGACTTAGTATTTTACGCTGATCAAGAATATATATACTTTGTTGGGTCTAAAATGATTATTTCGATGAATTACAAACGGAATGACCGACTTAATATACCCTCCATACTATGTATGGTGGAGGGTATAAAAATTAAATGACTGCACAATACGATGTTAAATGACGATCTTTCATGTGTAAAATCTAGCTTTCAACTCCAGGACCTACATCGTGCTTCAATTGGAAGATGCGAACACATTTAAACAAACAAAAATGACCGACGTAGCGTTATGGTGCTCATTTCAAAACGCGCACCCACTTCTTTCCTATTACAATAATCCGTCCAATGAAAACTCAAAATGAAAAATTCATTGGGACTGCAATCAGTAAAAAACCGAATATAAAGAGTACAAAATAGTACAGCGAATTTTACATTTAGTAAGAAAAGGATTTCTATCCTTTCAGAAATTCCTCCTAAACTTTTATTAAATCGCATGATATGGGTCATAACCCCGTACAAGGTAACAACCCGATTTCAAGCACATTTTACATTTTAACCACACTTTTCATACTAATTTCGGCAAACGTTGGTAATACATTTCAGACCCTGCAAAGTATATATATTCTTGATCAGCATAAAATTGTATTTCGATTTAGCTATATCATGCCGTCTGTCAGTCCGTCTGTGGAAATCACTCTAGCTTCCAAACGAAATGAAGTAGATTGATAAAATTTTACTCCAACGTATATTATGTCGGCAGGACTTTCGGTATTCATATTCGGTTTTGGTATAGCCCCATATAACGGTACTTCCCGATATTCGGTATTTTTATGAGTTAAGCGACATCATTCACCGGAATTTTTTAAAATTTTGATATTTGAAATTCGAAATGGATACTACAGCCTAAGATAGAAAATTGTCTGTGCAGGTCCACCTCTTCGTATAGCCCTCATATAACGGTTCCTCTATATGTTCGGTATTTTGATGATTTGCCGACATTATTCACCGGAATTGTTTCAAATGGTATTTGAAGTTCGCAACGGATACTACAGCCTAAGACAGAAAATTGTCTGTGCAGGTCAAAGTCTTCATATAGTACCCATAAAACGGAACCTCCCGATATTCGGTATTTTGATGATTTTATTGACATTTTTCATCGGAATAGTTTTAAATTTGGGATTGGAAGTTCGTAATAGATACTAAAGCCTATGACAGAAAATTGTCTGTGCAGGTCCACGCCTTCGTATATCCCCCATATAACGGTACGTCCCTATATTCGGTATTTAGATATTTTTTGCGACATTATTTATCGGAATTGTTTCAAATTTGGTATTTGAAGTTCGTAATGGACACTGCAGCCTTTTGCAAAAAATTGTTTGTGCAGGTCCGCATTTTGGTAAAGCCCCCAAAAGGATTTTTGCTACATTATTCACCGATTTTTTTTTTTTTTAAAGTTTCGCATTTGAATATTGTAATGGCTTATGACAAAAGTTACCCATGCAGGTCCACGTTGTCATTTAGGCTCTAATTAACAGAATTTTTAACGGATTTTATTTTTTTGAAAATTGCTAATTTTGTTTAAAATGGTGGAGGGTATTCAAAGTTCTGCTCGGCCGAACTTACAGCTTTTTTACTTGTTAATACTCAAAGTCCATGGCTGAAAAATAAGATCAGACTTTTGAAAATTTCTAAAACCGATGGAAAGTGATCATCTATTATAATGTTTGTCATGACTATTTATTTCTACTTAGAAATTACTTGGAGTCTTTACTTATAATGAAAATTGTTCCGCTTACATAGGAACTGCAATGTATTATGCTTTAAAAAAATACGGGCCAGCTAAAATCATATAATTTTGTTAGATTTCTTGAGAAAAACAAATTGGTGAATTTGTGTATTCAATATAGCTGTGTTTCTTGGTGAAGGCCCACAATACCGACTGATTTCAATAATTTTATCATCTATTGACATTTTTAACAGATTTACCTCAATATGTAATTTTATTCTCTCGATTACTGAGATGAAAACCCCCTTTTTTATTAGTTTACATGAAATATGACAGACCACCGTCATCAATTCTGCAGATTTTAACCATACACTCTTCTGGAAATTCAAAACCTTCTCATTAAATCATAAGTCATTCCACCTTTATCGTTTATTGAAAACGATATGAAATTTATGATATGATTTAATATATTCATACACAATAATAATAACATATAAAAACAACAACCGGTTATTTATATATTTCCGAAAGTGTTTCAATATATATATATATATATACACAATAATAATTATTACATACAAGAATAACAAAAGTGTATTCATATATTTTCGAAAGTGTTATTGTAATATGATACAAGTTAAGTTTTCATAAAATAAACAAACCACAATCCTTTAAAAGGACATAACACTGAAAAAGGGGGTTAGTTTCACAAACACCCTCTTTTCACAAAACAGAAATAATTTCGATAAAAATAACAGATAACAAATGGGATTTGTATTACAAAAAAAGGAATGATATTTAAAGAAATGGTATTTGGTTGTTTAGCGCCTCAAATTCCAATCATATCTACAAAACCACAAACATTTCAGTTCTCCATTAAACAACAAAAACCACCCCTTCTGCAACAAAAAAGCAAAAGAAACCAAAAAATATTCGTAACACACAAATTCTAAAACCACTTGCAAAATATCTCCCTTCCCTCCCCCGAGAATTTTATCGACAGGTTAGTGTGCTGATAAACATAAATAAGGTATCTACAACCTTATGTTAACATACACAAACACACTCATTCTTATGACCTCCGGTGACCGCCTAAAGGTATGCTTTAACATTTACTCACCATCAACCACTCCTTGTAGCTATGCCATGCCATTCCTTCTACAAAGTAGAGAACAGAGAATATAATGTATGAATATAATGAATGAATATAATGATTCCCTTCTTGGCCATGTAGGAATAGCCAACGATGATGACAGGGTAATTGATGTTCGATTAGTTTCCTCTATTCATTCCAATTAAATATTAATAACCATTTAGAGGGCCATGAGTGCTTTAAACTCATAATTGACCCAGATATGGAAGGAAGCCATAAAGAAGAAAAACATAGGAAGCAAAATGATTAACCTAGGCTGTTAACCTCAAGAGAACCCAGGGTAACTGGTGTCTAATGGAAGGTTGTCTCGTCTTGTCTTGAAGTCCCACAATCTCATTGCGCGTTCTTCAACATAAACTGTGACTAATTATAAACTATTTGCGTTTTCACAATAACTTGTTTTTGTTGTAAATACTGTTTTCTCTGAAGCTACACCCACAGGGAGTGACATCTGTTGTCATCAAACAACATTCGCACACAAACAGATTTAAATTTATAATTTATGCAAAATCATTAGATTTTCATAAATCAATCCATTGAACTTTGTGCGTTCTTGAGAATTATCCTTTGTAAATGACTTGAGCAAATGAATAGACAGAACTTGTATCTGGCTCGGTGTGTGTGTATGTGTGTTTCTGTCGTCGTATTTTCAAATCTTCCTCTCCACGCAACTAGAATAGTTTGGCAAGTAGATATTTTTGGCTAATTAGTTAAAAAGAAATTTGCCAAATCGTTGTTAATGGCTTTTATTCTTCGTGAAGAAGATAAATTACTAATTTAATGAGATTTTCGTAGAAAGACAGGATACAATGGCTACAAAACAACAAAACGAAACAGCTGAATTATTAATAAGCAACAGAAATCAAAGTTCAGACATGTTACTCAGCGAGAGTTACAACGAAAGGGGTGAATTATTATTTTTGCTTAAAAATATTTATGCAAAAATATTGTTGTTTTTATAAGATAATATGAAATTTAGAATTTAGAAATTTAGTGAGATCAAAGCACATAAATAAATAATGAGTAAACAAGTTGGAACATATCTGTTAGCCGACAGATTAATACCCTCAATGTATTACGTTAATTATTTGAATATGTTTTCACTTGTGCTCTGATTAGTCAACATTATATTAGGTATTAGTAAATTTATATACCCTCAACCATACATAGTATGGAGGGTATATAATGTTCATCATTCCGTTTGTAACTCATCGAAATAATAATTTTAGACTTAACAAGTAAAAAAGCAGTAAGTTCGGCCGGGCCGAACTTTGAATACCCTCCCGCATTTGGAACGAATTAGGAAATTTTCAAAAAAATAAAATCCATTCATCTTTTTTTTTTAAATCTTTACAATACCTAATATAGGAAGGTGCCGATATATGGGGGTATATATGATATTGTGGACCTATTAAGACAAATCTATGTCTGGGTGTAAAGTACTCACAAGGAACCATGTGTGGATTTTCAGATAATTCCATTTGAAAAAATGGCTAAAATCATCAAGCTACTGAATATCGGGGGGTACCGTTATATGAGGGATATACGATATTGCGGACCTATGTAGATAATTCCCTTTCAGGGGGTAAAGTGCTCACAAAGAACTCCTTGTGTGGATTTTCAGACAATACGATTTTAAAATGTGGCTAAAATCATCAAAATACCGAATATCGGGGGTACCGTTATATGGTACCCTACTTGTGTCAATTTTCAGACAATTCCATTGAAAATGTGGCTAACATCTTCAAAATACTGAATATCGGAGGGTACCGTTATATTGGGGCTATACGATATCGCGGACCGATATAGCCCATCTTCGAACTTGCCCTGCCTGCAGACAAAAGAGAGATCTGTACAAAATTTTAGCTTCCTATCTTAATTCGTTTGGACTGTAGCGTGATTACAACAGACGGACGGAAATGGCTAAATCGTCTTAGAATTTTACGCTGATCAAGAATATATATACTTTGTTGGGTCTAAAATGATTATTTCGATGAGTTACAAATGGAATGACGAACTTAATATACCCTCCATACTATGTATGGTGGAGGGTATAAAAAGTATACACAGGGCGAGATGAAAAATCTGCAACCCATTTCAGACTGCAGTCATTTCTAAGCCACTCGCCCGACAGCTATTAAAATTATTAAAGTGACAGCTCATTATATTGTTTACAAGCATTTTGGTGAGAATTTTCTAGAAAAAAGTTATTCGTGATGGAATTCAAGCGTTATAGCGTGATTTCTTTATATTTGGCTGGAAAACCACAAGTGGCTATCGTTAGAGCACTCCAGCATTTGAATGTGAATAAAGCTTTTGTGTCTCGTACCATCGCTCGTTACCGTAATACTGGTAGAGTAGCCCGACGTCAATGAAGTGGACGGAAGAAAACAGCAATATCAGCAGAAATGGTTCGAAAAGTAAAGAAGCGACTTGAACGAAACCCGCGTCGCAGTGCCCGAAAAATGGCTCGTGAGCTGAACATATCGCAATATTCCCTTCGGCAAATATTGAAAAATGAGCTCGGGATAAAGCCATTGAAATTCCAAAAAGTGCAAGAAAAAAATAGACTCCATAGGGCTAAAGAGTTGCTTCGCTTGGCCGAAAGTGGTGTTATCCGTTGAGAAAACATTCGTTGTCCAGCAGTTTGTAAACAAACAAAATGATCGTGTTTACTTGCCAAAGAGGTCAGCTGCAAATGTGTATTTTCGGTTGGCCACCACAACTTAAGCGCCGGCCATGGTGATGGTGTGGGCCGCCATAACAGCCGATGGTCGATCTCCGCTCGTATTAATCGACCGTGGCATCAGAATAAATGCCGAATATTATCGCGAAAATATTTTGGAGGGTGTATTAAAGCCAAGGCCGCAGACCTTGGACATTTCAACAACACGTGCCACCCAAGAGTGGTTACAAAATGAAGACTTCCTTCGAAGTTTTTTACTCCCTGGAAGAAAATTGTCTATAAATGTTCACGATATCGTATATTCCGCATATAACGGTACCTCCCGATATTCGATAGTGTGATGATTTTAGCCACATTTTTCAATGGTATCGTGTCAAAATCCAAGGAGTTCCTTCTGAGTAATTTAACTCTTATATAGCTCCCATATATATATGTTTTATCCGATATGAAGTTTAAATCCCTCACTTTCGTAATGTGCACTCTACAACAATGGTATTTGCCCAAATGGAATGGAATTCGACACATACGACCGAATTGAGTCTTGAAGGTAGTATGCCACATTTGGTGAAGATCAGTTCAGATATAGCTATAGCTCCCATATATATTGTTCATCCGATTTGTTGTATTTGTTACCCACAGCCGTAATATGCACTCCATAACAACGATATTCAGGGAAATATATTAAATACAGCTCAGAAATATCTTTGCCAAATTTTATCGAGATCGGTTTAGATTTGTATTTAGCTCCCATATATATATCAAATGGGCAATACAAGTACGAATTTAGAAGATACAAATGCTTCGCATATTTAGTCCTTTGAATTTTAAATTATAATTATAATCATAAGGTGTATGATTGAATTTTCCCATAAAAACTTTTAATTGTTATGTGGAGTTCAACTAAAAGTGGTGTAGGGTATCATAAAATCGGCCCCGCCCGACTTTAGAACTTCCTTTACTGGTTCCCTACTGGTTTTCTTCTTCGAATCAAGACACAATAGTGTCAAAACGCGTCGCATACTGGTTGATGCGTTGGACTTCGCTAGATTTTAATTTTAAATGTTATCGCCCAAGGTCATTATAAGCTCAACTCGAAAGAAAACATTATCACACACCCATGAAAAATCACCATCGCCTTAACAATTGTGATATATATTTCTCCATATATAAAAATCAGGTTTGAAAATGTATTTCGTGTAATTTTTAAATTTTATTCATATTTTTAGGTTCTTTTTACCTAGTGGCAAAAAATTGTGGCTCGATGTGGCTGGAAATATATTTGATGGGGCTTCTAAAATTAGAGAAATTATTTTGCTCAAAAATTAAAATTGGAATAGGGAACAAAATTGCTAGTTAATTGATTGGTATAAAAATGTGAACTTTTGCTTCTGCTTTGCTAGATTAATATTGCCCATATGCTCCCATAGGCATAAATATAATATCTCATTCATAATATATCAGTCATGAAATTTTGTTTCAATTTAATTAGAAATAAAGTCAGATTTATTTCCGATTTCACTTTCAAAATGTCAAAAAGTCAAAAATTGTGTAAAGGATACCCACGATATATCTTCTGATTGATTATTTCTTCGCTTTATGTCCGAATTGCAATGAAAAATAGTCTCAACATTCTCTCAAATAAATAAATTGTACATTTCATATAATTTCCTCAAATTAAATAAATTATTTGTCCACAATAGATTTAAACGATTATCTTCCCATGTTACCCGCAATAACAACATCATCGTCATCATCGTCCTCGCCAACGACTCCTTTACAAGCATACAAACTTCCTTAATACAATTGTGTGCCTTTAAGACATCATCACAATATCTAATATTAATTTCAATTTTCACCTCCAACTAAAAGCGATCAACTTTCATGCTCATGGCCTGCCTCGACTGCTTATCCTGGCATTTACAGTTCTGCTAACAAATTGCTATCATTCAATTTAGTCAGCTTAAAAATGAGACACATACGGTCGCCTCCTATTCAGCTGCAACAGCAGCATCAAGAGAACATAACGTAATCACACAATCAAACATATGCTGCTCGGACCAACTCTGGATGTCTTGGAAGCAAAGAAAGCAATCAGAAAACAACACACACACAGACGAAGTAGAAAAAAAAATGAAATAGAAAATATCCTTTCTGACAAGCAAAAGCTTTAGTCAAGCTGCAAGCAATGAAGATTATACTGGAAGAATGAGAAAAAGAAGAAGACACAAAAGACAAGAACACCAACTAAAAATCGTTTATTTAAAAAGATTATAATGCGGAGTAGAGGAACAAACAAGCATATGTGTATGCTTGTGTCTGCTACAACCCCATCCACGATTTGACAATGAGAAAGAATTTTTTTTTGAAAGGATATCTGTGTTTCATTTTGCCG
Organism: Musca domestica; assembly: GCF_030504385.1. NCBI lineage: Eukaryota > Metazoa > Arthropoda > Insecta > Diptera > Muscidae > Musca > Musca domestica. The sequence continues at coordinate 5,219,303 of NW_026712340.1, read as the reverse complement.
TATTGGTTCCATAGATGTCTTAGATTTTCTTCCAGCAGAATATTTGCCAAGAAGGATATTGTTTTGCTTTTTTGCAATCTTCCTGGGACAAAGACAAAGCAAATGGTGTTGATGTTTATGAAATGGTGATATTTTTTTCAGAGGTTATTGTATGTAGATTACATTGTTGCAACATGTTCTTTAACTATAAAGGGTGGCATACATACATACAGCGTGTAGTAGATGTTTACATGTGTGCAACGTATGTCATGATAGCATATATGATATTGCAATGTGGTTACAAAAGTATTGGATCCTAGATTAACTCCAGCAAAAATTTGGTAGCCCCTGTATTCTAGTAACTTAAAAATTCTAGTAACCTACACAATTTTAAAGATCAAAAAACTTTTCATATGAGGCATAGAAGACCTTTAGCTCTTCTATGAGGCATAGAAGACCTTTAGCTTTTCTATGAGGCATAGAAGACCTTTAGCTCTTCTATGAAGCATAGAAGACCTTGAGCTCATCTATGAGCCATAGTAGCCCTGCAGCTCTTCTATGGGTCATAGAAGTTCGTCATTTCGTTTGAAACTCATCGAAATAATAATTTTTGACCTAACAAAGTATATACGATGTAGACCTGTCCGTCTGTCCATCTGTTGTAATCACCCTAGAGTTTTATCTGCAGCCAGTCTACTTCGAAGATTGGCTTTATCGGTCCGCTTTATCGCGTATCCCCCATATAACGACATTTGTCAATGGAATTGTCTGAAATTCTACACAAGGAGCTCTTTGTGAGTACTTAACCGAATTGTCTTCATAGGTCCACGTTGGGAGATATACATTGCCCATATTCGACGGACCCATGACTCTTTGGGCTCATTCCAATCGACGAGGCTTGTCCGCAGACAACATTCTTTGCGTCAATTGAATTTTGTACGGGAACAAATGAAATTAATGCGAATAATCCGTTGTAAAGTGGACCGAGCCATGCCCAACTGCTGTAAACGGCGTTTTTGGGATGTTCTTGGGGACCTCTCAACATTGGCTCGTACGGCAGCGATATTCTTGGCCGATCGCCTGAGTCGACTTTTATATGGCCTCTTCTATGGTGTTCTTAGAAGTCGCACTTCTCACATTTTTAATGTTTTAAAAGCACGTTGAGTTTTCACAATTGACTTCTTCTGTTGAATGTAAATTTCAACTATTTAGACGCTCGCGTGGCGTGTATTGGTTCATGGTAAAAATCTGCTTGGACTGACGCTTCAAACGCGGTATGTCATTAAGCGATGTGACATCTCTGTCAAAAGTTATGGCGTTGCCAGATGGGTCCGTCAAATATGGACAACCCTGTACGATACATCTCCCATAATGCCGTTATTCGATGTTTTGATGATTGTAGTGGCAATAATTACTGGATATTTTTTAAACTTTCGTATTTGAAGTTTTACGCCTTCGTATAGCCTCCATATAACGATACCTCCCGATATTCGGTATTTTGATGATTTAAGCGACATTTTTAATCGAAATTGTTTCAAATCTATTTATTTAAAGTTCCTAATAGATACAAACATCTATGACTGAAAATTGTTCATGCAAGTCCATGTCTTCTTATGGGCCCCATATAACGGTACCTCCCGATATTCTGTATTTTGATGATTGTAGCCAAATTTTTCTGTTCCTTCTGAGTAATTTACCGCCTGAAATAGAATTGTCTATATAGAACCACGATATCGAATACTCCCCATATAACGGTACCCCCGATATTTGGTGTTTAGACGAATTTAGCGACATTATTAATCGGAATTGTTTCAAATTTCGTATTTAATATTCGTAATGGGTTCTACAACCTGTGACGGAAAATTAACTAAGCAGAACATAACTGATTTTTACTTGTTGTTTGCTGGAGGTATTTTAAATTTGATTGAGCCAAAAATTATCTAACACCTCGAAATATTGATTCAAGACATAGGAAACTATGTATGGGTCTTCCTATCTTGCCGAGCTAAATAGATGTAACTATGTATGTCCATCCGTCTGTCCATGTTAAATTGTAATCATGCTACGTATCAAATGTTTGGCCCGATCTTTAAGAAATTTCACATGGAGGTAGGTCACAATTATAGACCAATTGGCTTGGAAATTTGCATGGGCTAGAATTTTGGGTTGGGCGCAAACCTCACAATGTTGATGGTCATCGAATAATATTTAGCGAGTGAAAGTTACCATGAAGTTTCGAATATTTTTAATTTTAGCGAAATCACAAATACATAAAAGGGTAATTTCCTACCTTGTGGTAAATTTTTACTGCTAAATTTAATACACTGTGCTTAACTATCTTCTCAGGCGTGTCGATTGGCTTCAATTGTGTGATCAAGATTTTTTTCTGTTTTTGGTTCATTTGAACCTCTAAATATTTTGCGATCATCTCCAAAGCAATTTGCTAGAAGCTAGAAGTTCGCTTATTCTGTATTTCGGATATCATATGTAAAAAATGTTGGTATTTTTTCACACAAAAGTAGTAGTCTATTCTACCCGCTCTCTTAAATTCTAACTTCATGCAAGATTTCGTGTCTTTTGGTTTCTGTTTGTGACCTTTATGGTCCATTTCAACCCCTAAATATATTGCGGACATCTTTGAAGCCCTTCTGAGCCTAACCCTACTCTTGTCAAAAATTTCGTGAAGATCGACCGATAATTGCAATCTGTATATAAATAATAACCCCAACCTGTGTTGTAAAGTGCAAAAATATTACAAAATATACACTTCAATATTATAAGTCAAATTGAAAAAGTCGCATGCGATAAAAAATTTCAAAAAATAAAAAAATTTCACACAATACTACAAAATGTATATTAACATCATTATTGGTATATTTTTATGCGATTTTTTTAGATTTTATACTTTTATGCCAAAAGGGCATTCTAATTTTACAAAATTTGTCAAAATCGCTCCAGCCATTCTGGAGATATGAGCATTCTAGCTAACATCCCCTTCCTTTGTATATATGCATCGTATATATTTCGCTATATATATCCGATATTTTTACTATCGGCATCTACGTAACGGTCAGAATTGACCTGTTAGTCTATTTGTGATTTCGCCGGCATTAAAAATATTCGCGGTTTAATGGAAAATTTGACTTTTATTCATCACAAATGCTATGGTCTATTTCAACCATTAAATGTAACCCTATGACCATCAAAATTGGAAGGCTTCTGCCCAGCCCAAAGCTCTAGCCCCATGCTAACTTTCGCTTCGGTTGGTCTATAATTGTGACCTGTAGAGCATCTGCAAAAGCAGGAAATTTTTCAGTTTTTGGTCTATTTTAACCCCTAAATATTATGCGATCATCTCCAAAACTAAATGGGGTTCTATTCTGACATTAACCCCACCTACATTTTAAATTTCGTGAAGATCGGGCCATAATTGTGACCTGTAGAGTGATTACAAATTAACATGGACAGACGGACAGATGGACGGACATACATACATAGCTAGATCGACTCAGCTCGGCGAGAAAAAGAAGATCCATATATACTTTCCTATGTGGGAAATCAATATTTCGAGATGTTACATAATTTTTGGCCCAATCAAACTTATAATACCCCCAACACAAAGTGTTGTAGGGTATAAAAATGTACTAGATTTTACAGTCGCCTCACAGCTCTCAACTAAGGACCATTGAACATGGAATTTTGTATGGTGTTGGTGTTTAGGATGCCATTGAAGCTATGTATTTTGGATGATTATCGGATAATATTTAGGTGGATTACATTTGTTTTGAGCCACTGTTGGCTATTCTGGTTGGAGATAGCGTTTACGTTTAAAGAAGGATTATGTTATAACATCTCCTTCTCGACTTCATATTACCTTAGATTCTCCATGTTCAAGGTGTGCATTGCATGTGTTAATAATATGGCGACAGCAAAATAACACTACGGCGTATGGTCCATGATATTTTTTTGCTTGAGCATATTTCCTTTTTCACCATTTCGTTTGGTTGCTGTTGTTGTTTTGGTTTGCCGTTCATGTTATTCGTCGGTTTAGTATTTAATTTGCATGATAAACAGCATAATTTACCATATAAAATGCATTTAATAGAATATATATTTATAATATATATATTCTTCTTCATCTTCAACGTTGTCTACCTAGAACATGACACATCGACACAAGGACGTGTAGCCGTCGCCGCCAGACAGTCAGGCAAACAAAATAGATAGACAACCAAAATGCAAGGGATGGACAGGCATGATATAACTCCATTTGCAGAACATGTGTGTTTGGCCATTCTTTGCATAAAAAATTGCTTGAACCAATCTGCCAGCCAACAAAACACCCAGCGATCAGCCTCAATGGCATCCTCCTTTTTTTGACAACATCAGGTTTTTTTTGATAGTTTTTGTCGTCATGTATTGTCATGGCCCATGGAGTTTATTTTGAAAGATGACATTATTATTTATTTTATTTTGATTTTTTTCTTGTTCCTCAAAGTTAAATAAACTTTAACATTTGCCTAATAAGAAAAGAAAAAAGATCTTCACTTGTAGCAGATAGAAACCCGAACGAAGTTAAATAAATAAATGTATTTTTGTGCAAATTTGCATAATATTTTTAATAAAGCATTAAAGTCAACGGACACAATAAACGTGACAATATTTAAATGTGAGCTTTGTTAAGTCTTTTCATTTAAAGTTTTTTATACCCTACAACACTTTGTGTTGGGGGTATTATAAGTTTGATTGGGCCAAAAATGATGTAACACCACGAAATATTGATTTCCCACATAGGAAAGTATATATGGATCTTCCTATCTCGCCGAGCTGAGTTGATCTAGCTATGTATGTCCGTCCGTCCGTCTGTCCATGTTAATTTGTAATCACTCCACAGGTCGCAATTATGGCCCGATCTTCACGAAATTTAAAATGTAGGTGGGGTTACGGTCAGAATAGAACCCTATTTCTTTTGAAGATGATCGCATAATATTTATTGGGTTGAGATGGACCAAAAACTGAAAAAAATCCTGATTTTGCAATTGCTCTACAGGTCACAATTATAGACCAATCGAAGCGAAAGTTAATATGGGGCTAGAGCTTTGGGCTGGGCAGAAGCCTTCCAATTTTGATGATCATCGGGTAATATTTAGTGGTTGAAATAGACCATAGCATTTGTGATAAATAAAAGTCAAATTTTCCATTAAACCGCGAATATTTTTAATGCCGGCGAAATCACAAATAGACGAACAGGTCAATTCTGACCGTTACGTAGATACCGATAGTAAAAATATCGGATATATATTGCGAAATATATACAATGTATATATACAAAGGAAGGGGATGTTAGCTAGAATGCTTATATCTCCAGAATGGCTGGAGCGATTTTGAAAAATTTTGTACATTTGGAATGCCCTTTTTGGCATAAAAGTATAAAATCTAAAAAAATCGCATAAAAAGATGCCAATAACGATGTTAATATAGATTTTGTAGTTTTTTGTGAGATTTTTTTATTTTTTCATATTTTTTATCGCATGCAATTTTTTTCAATTTGACTTATAATATTGAAGGGTATATTTTGTAATATTTTTGCACTTTACAACACAGGTTGGGGTTATTATATACAGATTGCAATTATCGTCCGATCCTCACGAAAATTTTCACAAGGGTAGGATTAGGCTCAGAAGGGCTAGGTCTATCTTTTTCAAAGATGTCCGCAATATATTTAGAGGTTGGAATGGACCAACAATTAAAATAGTCTTGATTTTCCAGTCGTTATAAAGGTCACAAATAGAAACCAAAAGACACGAAATCTCGCATGAAGTTAGAGTTAGGACAGAGGATAGAATGGACCACTACTTTTGTGTGAAAAAATACCAACACTACTTACAAGTGATATTCGAAATACACAAAAGGCGAACTTCTGGCTTTTTATGATGATTTCGTGGACGAATATATCCAAATATCGTAGAAAAGAAAATCATATAGATTAGTCTAGATTTGGAGATACAGAGAGGCCTCTTGCTTTTGGAGATGATCGCAAAATATTTAGGGGTTCAAATGAACCAAAAACAGAAAAATGTTCCTGTGTGATCAGGAAGATTGAAGCCAATCGACACGTCTGAGAAGAGAGTTAAGAACAGGAAAAAAGTCTAACATTTTGGATGACCATTGGATTATATTCAGCTGTAAATGGACGACAACAACTAACAGCATAATTTCAAAAACGAAATCTCCCAAGATGAATTTGGACAAAAAGGGGCTTCTATCATATTGTGGTGTTGTAGGGTATCACATAGTCGGCCCCGCACGGCTATAGCCTTTGCTTACTTGTTTTTTTTTTTTTTTTTTTTGAAGGGAGAATTTTCTTTTAGCATTTTGTCACTAATGACGTCTTTTTTGGGACTGTAATATCAATTTTCTCTCCTATTTTATTAAAATGTCTTTGGAAATATCGTTTAGATTAGTTACTAAATGCAGTGTCCCCACTGGTGGCTCGTTTATTTCAAATACCCTCTTGATACATCGGGATAAGAGATGTAGCACCCAAAATATGCTCCATTAACAAGAATAATATAAACATGAGGGCAGATTACTTATGGTTTCTCGTAAAATCAGTAAATTATATAGGTTCAGTACTTTTGCAATGCTTTTCACGATATGCGGGAAAAGCATCAATGGGAGCGAATAAATAGTAGGAATAGATGAATATTTTTCAATTTCTGAGCTAAGTTTCCAACAAAAACTGCAAAGGAAAACATTTTGATTTCGTCATTCATTCGCTTCATATAATTTACAACGAAGATTCAGAAGAAATGTGAATGAATTAAAATGTCCTTTGTTTCCTCGGTTTCTCTTCTATTGATCTTGCGATCAACACTTGGGCGTAAACAGTTTTATTCAAAGGAGTTTTTCCAAACAAAACTTCGAAATAATAGTCGGATGACCATGATGTAGTAGATTGAAAATTAATGCATATATGTTAACCCCTAAAAATCGATAATTTGATAACGAATCTTGATATTTGCAATGATTTTTATACCCTCCACCACAGTATAGAGCGTATATTAAGTTTGTCATTCCGTTTGTAACACCTCGAAATATACATTTTAGACCCCAAAAAGTATATATATTCATGATTAGCATAAAATTCTCTGTCTATTTCAAATTGAATATTAGAAATTCATACAGGATATTACAGCCTTTGACAGAAAATTGTCTGTGTAGGTCCACGTCTTCGTATAGCCCCTATATAACCGTACCTCCCTATATTCGGTATTTTGATGATTTTAGCAATATTATTTACCGGAATTGTTTCAATTTTGGTATTTGAATTTCGTAATGGATACTTCAGCATATGACAGAAAATTGTCTGTGCAGGTCCGCGTCTTCGTATAGCCCCTATATAACGGTACCTGCCTATATTCGGTATTTTAATAATTTTAGCTACGTGGTTCACCGGAATTGTTTCGAATTTGGTATTTAAAGTTCGTAATAGATATTACCTCCCAACATTCGGAATTTTTATGATTTAAGCTACCTTATTCACCTAATTTTTTTAAGTTTCGCATTTGAATATTGTAATGGCTTATGGCAAAGTTGCCTATGCTGTTGCCAAATTGTATGTTTTTGGTAAATATTGGTTAAAGATCTATGATGATCATTTGAAAAGAGGATCTTAGGTTCAACATTTGCTTGTATGATGTAGTAGACATGGGGATATTTCTTAGGAGAATCTTCATTCTAGTCAAAAAGGAAAAAATTAAAACAAATATTTCCTTGATACGTAATGGAAAGATATATTTCTTTTCTTGGATGATTCATAGTGGCATTCTAAAATAATATTTTGTAGAAAGAAATTGGGAAAATTCATAAAAAGTGCGAAGTTAACCCTGAAATGTCGGTGAATGTTTGGCTAAACCATATTCTGTCAGCAAACCGATTGATAATATCAAAATTATTTTAAGATATGTTTTTTTTACGGAATTGTTTCCAACCTTTTATAAGAAGTTCGTTACTTGTGGTAGAAAATTGTTTATATGGGTGTAATTTTTATTTCAACGATTCTCTGCTTTTAACGACATTTGACATTTTGGTGTTTAATGTTCATAATAAATAACTTGTAAAAATCAAAGAAAAAATTAGATCTGAAAGAAAACTATAAAGTAACAATCGAAAATTGAAAATTCTGCTTAAAATCTCGGACTAAGTTCTAAAATATTATATGACATTTCCAACTGATTTTGGACTTTGTCTGAGATTCTCGGTAATAAGTATTACATAATGTGCTTATAGACGACCGTCACAATATCTAAAGAAATTTTACAAAGTAGGTAAAATTCCTGAAAAATATATTGCCAAACCACAGAGAAATTGTATTGCAGTGTCCCCGCATTCACTTCTCAGCTTGGTATCGACAAGCTGTTAATCTGGTCATCTGAAAATTCCTTCACTTCTTAGATTTTAAAAACTAAAAACAAAAAACAAGTAAGAAAAGACTATAGTCGAGCGGGGCTACAATATGTTAGAAGCCCCCTGATGTCCAAATCCATATTGGAAGATTTCGCTTTTGAAATTAGGATTTTGACATTTGCCCAAAATTTATGCACTCCGTCGGTATGTTAGTTGTTGTAGTCTATTTTACAGATAAATATAATCCAGTGGTCATCCAAAATGCTAGAATTCTTCCCTGTCCTTAACTCTCTTCACAGGCGTGTCGATTGGCTTCAATTGTGTGATCGGAAAAACATTTCTGTTTTTGGTTAATTTGCCCCTAAATATTTTGCAATCATCTTCAAAAGAAAGAAGCCCCTCTGTATCTCCAAATTTAGACTCATCTATATAACTTGCTTGTCTACGATATTTGGCTATATTCGTCAACGAAATCAGCATAAAAAACTCAGAAATTCGCCTTTTGTGTATTTCGGATATCGCCTGTAAGTAATGCTGGTATTTTTTTCACACAAAATTAGTGGTACATTGTACCCGCCGTCCTAACTTTAACTTTATGCGAGATGGTTTCTATTTGTGACCTTTATAACGGCTGCAAAATCAGGAAAATTTGTAGTTGTTGGTCCATTTCAACCCCTAATATATTGCGGACATCTTTGAAAACAATAGGCCTAGCCCTGCTGAGCCCAACCCTAGCCTTGTGAAAATTTTCGTGAGGATCGGTTTTTGTTCCATTTCCCTAAATATTATGCGATCATCTCCAAAAGAGATAGGGTTCTATTCTGACCCTAGCCCCACCTCCATTCTAAATTTCGTGAAGATCGGGCCATAATTGCGACCTGTAGAGTGATTACAAATTAACATGGACAAACGGACAGACGGACGGACGGACATACGTAGCTAGATCGACTCAGCTCGGCGAGATATGAAGATTCATATATACTTTCCTATGTGGGAAACCAATATTTCGTGGTGTTACATAATTTTTGGCCCAATCAAACTTATAATACCCCCAACGCATAGTGTTGTGGGGTATAAAAAACATTAGAGTTGCGACTACAAAAACAGCTTGTAAACATGGCTAGTCATATTAATGTCAAATTATTAGGAAAAACGCCGACAGGCTAGTTCAAGCTGCCTTTGTACTCTTACTGAAGTTCGACCGGACCGAAATTCTATTACCCTCAAGCATGAAAAAAACATTCCTCTTTAATCTGCAAATATCAGTGTGACCGGTTGAATAATGTAGTTAAAGCACCAAGATACCGTTATATGGGAACCATGGTCGAATATAAAAAATGTTTTGACAGCTGTCGTAGAACCCAGAATGGTTTAAAAATATCTACATTTATATAAATAATTTATGACCTTAAATTTGTTAGAAAATATGGCTTAAATCGTCACAATACTGAATATCCAAAGGTACGGTTATATGGGTGTTATAGTAAAACGGAATAGATGAGTGGAAAAATGGGGCTAAAATCATTAAAATACCGATTAATGGGAGGCATAATATGGGAATTATAAGAAAATGTGTACCGATATACGTCATTTTCAATACTAATGATCCTAGTCACAATACTAAATTTCTCTAAGTCGCACAATGCGGACTGTATCGCGACATCGTTAAATCGTCTTAGAATTTTATGCTGATAATGAATACATCTTCTTCTTATATCTATAAAAGAGGAAAATGTTTGTATGTTTGTAATTTATGGACTCGAAAACCGCTAAGTAGATTTTCCTGAAAATTTCCATATATACTGCAACATCGCCTGAAAGTAACATAGGCTATAAACATTTTTGACTTTCTACTTGGAACTGGAGATATAGCATCAGAATCGGAGGTACCTCCCAAAAATTAAGACTTTATATGCACATATCTATTGATTGGTTGAAGATACAGTCTCCGAATTTGGAATACGTAACGGAATTTGGAACAAAAATAAGTTTGCCAAATTATATTGTAATCGGTTCAGATTTGGATATAGCTCCCATATATATATTTTCGACCGATTTCGTTCATTTGATGCCTCAAACACAATATGAATGCTCGATTCCACTGAAATTTGGAATGTGTGACGGGATTTGATCCGAAAATAAATTTGTCAAATTATATTGAAATCGGTTCAGATTTGGATATAGCTCCCATATATATTTTCCACCGATTTCACATATTTGATGCAAAAAACACGATACGTATTTCCGATTCCAATGAAATTCGGCATGAGTGGCTAAATTTGGTACAAAAATAAATTTGACAAATTATATTCAAATACGCTCAGATTTGATTATAGCTCCCATATATATATTCAGTCGATTTCACATATTTGATGCACCCGAAGCGAGAGAGACAAAATCTGGCACCAGAAAAAATTGTCAAATTATATTGAAATCAGAAATCAGTCGAGGTTTGGGTATAGCTAACATATATATTTCGGCCGATTTCATACATGTTATGCACCAAATATGATATATATGACAGATACCAATGAAATTCAGAATGTGTGGCGGAATTTGGTTACAATAATAAATGTGACAAATTAATTGGAAATTAGTTAAGACTTGGATATAGCTCCCATATATATATATATATATATATATATATATATATATATATATATATATATATATATATATATATATATATATATATATATATATATATATATATATATGTATATATATATATGTATATATATATATATATATATATATATATATATATATATATATATATTTTTTTTTTTTTTTTTTTTTTTTTTTTTCGGCCGATTTCACATATTTGACGCACCAATTTCAATGAAATATGAAAGGTGTGGCGGAATTTGGTGTAAAAGTAATTGTGGAGGGTAGAAAATGTGTATTTCCGATGGACTTAGGTTTAAAATTTGGATAACTTTTTTCGACCAAATCCTTTTATTAAAATAGATATATAATCTATGATATTGGTTGCTTAAAATTGCTACAGCCATGCTATACCTTGGTATGTGTATAAGTCACAATACACGTTAAATCATACTTCTTTTTAATATATATCTGTCATTCAAAATGTTAATTTCATTGTGACATACTGATTGTATAAATTCAAATTTAAAATATTACTTTCTAGGTTTACATCAAACACATTAAGAAGCTGCAAGAGACAGACAAACGTTAACCAAATGCCATTGTTTTCTAATGACCATAATTTACAATAAATCAGAATAATTTATTAACATTAATTCTATGCTTGTAATGCATGTAATAACTTTCCCCCTCATTCACCGCTCATTTGTCTCTCTTCCATGTGGAAATGTAAAATTTGTCAATTCTCTCCCCCAAAAGTATGCATCAAATTTAACAACACACACGCCCATAATTTAAATATTTGTTTGCTTTACACAACATAAATGTCTCTTTTAGTTTGATAAATATGTCACCTCCTTTGCACCGTGGCCGTTATGTAGAAGTGTATGAGTATGTGTAACTTTTTCCAGAATGTATAAAATGTCATTTTTACAAAATAAACATTTATTCGATTAATTTATGCAATGTAATTTCATGAAATGTCATTTCGATTACCACAATTACAGTACGGCTGCTGCTGCCGCTACCGCTGCTGCAATTGTGTCACTCCCAACCATTTATATTTTATTCGTCTGGCTAGGCATCTGCATTGGTGTGTAAATGATCTGTGGAATTTAATTTATATAAATTTTGTAAAGTAAACTTCTTCTGCTCTGCTTCCCTGAAGCATCTTGCCACAAGCCTTGCTGGTCCGGTCATAGCTAACTTTGCAGCTTTGTTTGGGTTAAACATTGTAAATTATGACAAAAGCCATAGAAAAATATTCAATAGACAGCAGAAACAACAACAAATTGCTAAGATTTTCATGTTATTTAAATAATTGCTTAATAAATGACTTTGCACAGTAACCGATAAGCCAACTGAGCGGCAGATAGAAAAACACAGCCGCAGAGAGGAAGGAGAGACAGCCAGAGCAAACGGTCATTAGACTGAATGAACAGTCAACCAACAAATTTTGACTAAAATATTTATGGTTTCCAAGTACTTAGACAACTTGTTGTTATTCGTTCAAGTTGTTAATGTTAATAATGCCCCCGCCAACTTCCCAGCAGCCCATTTCCCCCTACCATCACATCATACCACAATACACATCCGTCTTGCATTTTCGTTAAATTTTCAAATTATGGGAAAATTAATTAAGATTTGTGCTCTCACAAGGAAAATATCCAACGGACTTGTGTCTTAAAATGCCTTGTGGCATTTTAATTACATGTCTCCACGTCTACGGCAGGCCCCAAAGGCAAACTACAACAAAAAAAAAAATGCAAAACACCAACTTGCAACGTAAAACACAATATTTATGCTAAGGCGAAGAACAACAACAGCAGCAGCAGCAAAAACAACAACTGTTAAAAATCATATAAATTTAATTGATTTTTAGATTGTTGTAATTTTAACATGTTATGACAAAGCCTAAGGCTATAATTATTTGCTTATGCCGAACCGCTTGCAACAAGATTAGGCCAGTGGTCGCCGTTCAGTCATTCCGTCCATGTTATGTTGTGGTGTCTGTGGTATCACGAATTTCTTGTAAGATAACACTTATTGTATTAGAGGGGTAATATTAGCAATGATGACTTAGTGGGGCTATGCGGACAGGTTTTATGGAGTCGAATTTATGTCTTGGGTATTATGGTTGGTGATTTATTGGAGATCACAAGTTAGGAAAATAAATCTATATGGATAATTTTTGTTATATACACCATTAAAATCGGAAAAGGAGGAATTCATGCGGAGTAATTTTAAGAATGCTAAAAAATATGGCTTCCAACCGAAATCAATCTAGCAGTTGTAATTTTTTCAGATAAATTAAGTGTAGGATTTTTTCAACACCAAAAATTTTTAAAAATTCTATGTCGATTTAGCTGTTTCACAATTTATTCTACGATTTTTTTATTATCGAATTATGATGTGAGTTCAATATAGCTGTCCAACGTATATAAAAAGTTATCTTAATACAACATTTTAGATGTCCAACTCTATAACTTTCCCAAATACAAAATTAGTACTATTTCGTACTTTGCGTAATTTTTTGTGGGTATTCCCAAAACCGCATCCAACTCTCCATGTTACACACTAACAAAGATCAGTTCTCCCAATTACTACTTTATATACACTTGTAGTGCGCCTTTCCAAAACAACCGCTTTATTTTAAACTTACACACCAGCAGTGACGTTGGACCATCAACTATATGTGTGTGGATGCCAGTCGTATATGGAATCCCGGAACACTAAGTCCAAACCCCGTATAGTGAAGCAGGGAGATCCCCAAGGTGGGATGATATCTCTCGAACAGTTTAACCTCATTCTTTCTGAAGTTTAACGCCTTACGGCATAGAGATAGCAACGTATGTGGATGATTGTACTATCATGGTATCGCGAGCTGTTGTTGATGATATATGTGTGACACTGAACACCTATCGAACTTTTTCGCCATTACCGCCCTCACATAACAGGGGTAGCATTCGACAGTATGTTAAAGTCTTCTGGGCAAGCCACAGTTATCTGCGATAAATTGAAAAGTAAGAAGAAGATCCAGGCGCAAGCCGGCCGAAAAGGAGACAATTTTGACCTCTCATGATGCAATAGGTCGGTCTCATGATACCAGTGGACCATCTACATGAGGAGACGAAGGTTGAGTGTTACCATAGGATTCATTCATACTATCCTATGGTTGATAAGAACTCCACCAAGCAGGCGTGTCAGGAAGGTATATACCTCGGTTTTTGAATATCTTACACTGTTGCAATATAAAACCAGTAAAAGTCGGGCTGAACCGACTATATGATACCCTACACCACTATGCACATTCAATAGAGCTTCCGTTACAAAACAATTTATTTAAAGTAGATCATACAACCTTAAGAGCAGTTATAGTTTGGTTTCAGATTCATATTTCAGGTTACCATTCCTAAGCCACTCGTCCGACAGCTGCTGAAATTATTCCAGTGACTGGTAATTATATTGTTCACAAGCGTACATAAGCTTTTTCCAGAAAAAAAAAAGTTATTCGTGATGGAATTCAAGCGTGATTGTGTGATTTCTTTATATTTGGCTAACGCTCGTTACCGTGATACTGGTAGCGTAGCCCGACGACAAAGAAGTGAAAGAAGTGACTTGATCGAAACCGTGTCGCAGTGGTCGAAAATTGGCTCGTGAGCTTAACATATCGCAATATTCCATTCGGCAAATATTGAAAAATTAGTTCGAGGTAAAGCCATTGAAATTCCAAAAAGTGTAAGAACTTACACCGCAACAGAAAGAAAATAGACTCAATAGAGGTAAAGAGTTACTACGCTTCGCCGAAAGTGGTGAACTGCCGAATTTGGTTTTCTCCGATGAGAAAACATTCGTTGCCTAGCAGTTTGTAAACAAACAAAATGATCGTGTTTACTTGCCAAAGAGGTCAGCTGAAAATTTGCACAAATTTGCGAACAAATCTTAACTTATTCTAAAATTTAATGCTATTTCCGACATTTTTTGCTCTCTTCAATACAATTTAAAAAAAGTGTAAAAATGTAAAAATTGACTTTGTTGCAGTTTTTTTATCTGACCCTGCATGGGAGCTATAGCTATATAGGATGAATTTAGTCTAATTGCCAAAATTCAGTCTATTTGGGCTGATATCGGATCGGGTAGGGATATATCTGAACCGATCTCCATAAAATTTTACAGTGGTATTTTCTAGCGTATCTGTCTGATACCAAATATCATATTTCTGGAGTGCATATTACGCATGCGAGGGACTTAAAACCCCAAATCGGATAGCAATATCTCAACCGATTTTCTCCAAATTTGATTTACTTGCTTCTAGACTGTATTCTGTGGGATGTACCAAAATACAGGCCATTTGGACTTATATTAGCCATTTGGTGAACAACTAACCCCAAATCGGTTAAAGATATATAGGAGCTATATCTAAATCTGATCCGATTATCACCAATTTCAATAGGGTTCGTCCTTGTGCCAAACAAATATTGTTTGCCATATTTCATCTCAATGGGATAATAAATGCGACCTGCATTTTGTTCATAAAATACATGGACAGGTGGACTGACATGCGTAAATCGACTCAGAAAGTGATTCTTCGAAGATCCTCAAAATTCCTTCTCCATGTTACAAACAAATGCACATAGATATAATACCTTTACCACTATGCGGTGTAGTGTATAAACATGTTTTCTTTATCCAGTGGTTGAGGGTATTAAAAGTTTGGAGCGGCCATAGTTTCTTTTGATGATCTGCATAGAATCACATTCTGAGTCGATTTATGCATGTCCGTCCGTCCGTCTGTCTGTATTTTTGTAAACAAAGTACAGTTCGCATTTATTATCCGATTGAGATGAAATTTTGCACAAATCATTTGTTTGGCCCAAGGACGAACCCTATTGAAATTGGAGATAATCGGTCAAGCTCCCATATATATATTCGTTCGATTTGCCTTTTATTGTGCACCAAACGTGTAATATCAGTCCGAATAGTATGGAATTTTGCACGTACGATCAGATTGCCAAATTTGATAGAAATCGGTTCAGATATAGCTATATCTCCCATATATATATATATATATATATATTGTTCATCCGATTTGTTATTTTTGTCCTCCGCAGCCGTAATATGCACTCTGTAACAACAATATTTGGGGAAATATATCAAATACAGCTCAGGAAAATATTTGCTAAATTTTATCGAGATCGGTTCAGATTTAGATATAGCTCCCATATATAACTTCGTCCGATTTACCTTTGATTGTGCACCAAACGTCTAATATTTACCCAAATGGGATGAAATTTGGCACTTACGACTGAATTGAGTCTAGAAGCTAGTATATCAAATTTGGTAAAGATCGGTTCAGATATAGCCATAGCTTCCATATATATTGTTCATCCGATTTGTTGTATTTGTTACCCACTGCCGTAATATGCACTCCGTAACAACGATGTTCAGGGAAATATATCAAATACAGCTCAGAAATATTTTTACCAAATTTTATCGAGATCGGTTCAGATTTGGATATAGCTCCCATATATATTTTTATCCAATTTAAATTATAAAATTTAAAATTTAAATTATTTGTGCACCAAATGGGCAACACAAGTCCGAATTTAAGAGATACAAATACTTCGGCATAACTTTAAATTATAATTATAATCATAGCGCGTATGATTGAATTCTCCCATGAAAGCTTTTAATTGTTATGCGGAGCTCTACTAAATGAGCAAAGTGGTGTAGGGTATCATAAAGTCGGTCCCGCCCGACTTTAAGACTTTCTTTACTGGTTTTTACTTGTTAAAGTTAGATTGATTCTAGTCTCTTAAAGTCTCTCTATTATCAATTCTCTCCCTGCATTACATTTATCTGATAAAACAAAACTCAAATTAATCTTTGAGAAATGTATTTTACATTTTAATAATGTACCCTTATTAAAAATTAAAATAATCCTATTTCACTGTCTGATAGGATCATGGCCAGATTTTCTCTTGTCTCATGTTGTTCGTTTTTCTGTATTCATTTGCCAAGCATTTACGCTGATTATTATTTTTCCGAGTCTTTTCACTACGTTTGGGAATTAAATATATATCCCTTAAAGTAATGATTTTTTAAAGGTACCACCACATAATTTCCCTTCGAATAATCAATTCACGATTTTTGACAGACAAAATCTCAACGAGGCAATAGATGGACTAATGCAAAAAATCTTCAAAATAGCCAAGATATTTTGAAAAGTGAAGCAAACCTCTACCAAAAACAACCAGATCAGATAAGACGGCACAATGCGGGTAGAAGGAATTTGCAGAATAATAGCAATAATAACAATAATGCCAATAATAAGTATCAGGAGATTCCCACTCGTCATACCATCAGAGTATCATATGTCTCAAATCGACACATAACACACAAGTTGAAAAAAAAGAAGAAAATCTAACAAAGTTAAGTGCCACACAATCGCCAGTGGTCGTCTGGATAGACAGATTTTGTGTGGTTAAAAAAGAGGAAAACAAGAAATAATAAATCTAAGAATAAGAAGAAAGGAAAAAACTCTGCCTCGTTGGCTTTTTGTGAAGAAATAGCCTTAGCCGGTATATATTGGTCAATCATCCAACCACACAACTGAAACCAGCCAACTTTGTGGGGCAACTCAAGAAAATGTGGCAGTTATAACAAATAAGCGCCAAACAAGATATGACCATCCAACTACACAACACCTAGACATTCGTGCCAACGATAATGATGATGACGACGTCGTCGCCGTCGTCCACGATGAAGACCACTATGATGATGAGAACATCGGTTCACGTTATTGAGTACATGCAATTACTTTGTATGGGTGTTAAAACTAACATTTATTCCAATGATGCGTTGATTTTTCCAGCGGCCTCAGGAACAGTGGGTGGAATTTTTCGGCATGTTTGGGTAAGATTTTGCAGATAAATACAGGGTGAGATGAAAAACTGCAACCAACTTCAGACTGCTGTCATTGCTAAGCCACTCTTCTGACATCTGTTAAAATTATTTCAGTGACAGCTCATTATATTGTTTACAAGCGTACAAAAGTATTTTGGTGAGAATTTTCCAGAAAATAAATTATTACTGATGGAATTCAAGCGTGATAGTGTGATTTCTTTATGTTTGGCTAGAAAACCACAAGTGGATATCGTTAGAGCATTCCAGCATTTAAAGTGAATAAAACGTTTGTGTCTCGTACCATCGCTCATTACCGTGATACTGGTAGCGTAGCCCGAAGTCAAGGAAGTGGACGGAAGAAATTAGCAACATCAGCAGAAATGGTTCGAAAAGTAAAGAAGCGACTTGATCGAAACCCGCGTCGCAGTGGCCGAAAAATGGCTCGTGAGCTCGGGGAAAGCCATTGAAATTCCAATTCCAGAAAGAAAATAGACTCAAAAGTGCTGAAAAGTAGCTTCGCTCGACCGAAAGTGTTGAACTGTCGAATTTAGTTTTCTCCGATGAGAAAACATTCGTTGTCCAGCAATTTGTAAATAAACAAAATTATCGTGCCAAAGAAGTCAACCAAAAATGTGCACCTTCGGTTGGCCACCAGAACTCAAGCGCCGGCCATGGTGATGGTGTGGGCCGCTATAACAGCCGATGGTCGCTCGTATTAATCGACCGTGGCATCAGAATAAATACCGAACATTATCGCGAAAATATTCTGGAGGGTATATTAAAGCCTTGGGCACACAAACATTTTGGCCGCAGACCTAGGACATTCCAACAGGACTCGGCACCATCGCACTCAATACGCGCCACCCAAGAATAGTTACAAAATGAGGTTTCATTTCATTTCCAGCGCACAATGGTGTTTGGAGTATTTTGGAAAGCAAAACCCCTTTAATGCAACACGTAAACAGCGAACCTATTATCAAATTTCAGATTACAAACCATATCTGTTCCCCCTATACCAAATTGTACCATATATAGTAAAATGTAGTACTCTTTCACACTTTCAGATATCAAACTTACTTTCCAACCTTGATTTTCATACCAAAATTTAAGTTCCGTTTACATAGTATAAAACGTTACCATTTTTGAAGTTTAGTACCATTGCAGAGCCATTAAGTTCGAATTTTCAAAACCCTTTAATGCAACCAACCTGCACTCCATCAGTGGCTCTTATTTCAATACGAAGTGTTAAATTTTCAGTATATATATTATTTCTTTTAGTACGAATTTAAAAAAAAAAAACAGTAAAGAAAGTCCAAAAGTCGGGCGGGACCGACTTTGTGATACCCTACACCACTTTGCTAATTTAGTAGAGCTCCACATAACAATTAAAAGTTTTTATGGGAGAATTTAATCATACATGCTATGATTATAATTATTATTCAAAGTTAAAAGGACTAAATATGCCGAAGCATTTCTATCTTTTAAATTCGGACTTGTATTGCCCATTTGGTGCAAAATTAATTTGAAATCAGATAAAGATATATATGGGAGCTATATCCAAATCTGAACCGATCTTGATAAAATTTGGCAAAGATATTTTTGAGCTATATTTGATATATTTCCCTGAATATCGTTGTTACGGAGTGCATATTATGGTTGTGGGTAAGAAATACAACAAATCGGATGAACAATATATATGGGAGCTATAGCTATATCTGAACCGATCTTCACCAAATTTGACATACTAGCTTCTAGACTTCAAAGGCAAATCGGACGAAGTTATATATGGGAGCTATATCCAAATCTGAATCGATCTCGATAAAATTTAGCAAATGTATTTCTGAGCTGTATTTGATATATTTTTCCAAATATTGTCGTTACAGAGTGCATATTACGGCTGCGGAGGACAAAAATAGCAAATCGGATGAACAATATATATGGGAGCTATGGCTATATCTGAACCGATTTCGATCAAATTTGGCATACTTACTTTGAGGTCTAGTCTGATCGTACCTGCAAAATTCCATACTATTCGGGCTGATATTACACGTTTGGTGTGCAATAAAAGGCAAATCGGACGAAGATATATATGGGAGCTATATCTAAATTTTGACCGATTATCTCCAATTTCAATAGGGTTCGTCCTTGGGCCAATCAAATGACTTGTGCAAAATTTCATTTGGATAGGGCAATAAATGTGAACTGTACTTTGTTTACAAAAATACATGGACAGACGGACGGACGGACATGCATAAATCGACTCAGAATGTGATTCTATGCAGATCATCAAAAGGAACTATGGGTCTATCTCGTTTCCTTTTGCCTGTTACAAACAAATGCACAAAGACATAATACCCTGACCACCTTGTGGTGTAGGGTATAAAAACAAGTAAGCAAAGGCTATAGTCGTGCCGGGCCGACCATGTGATACCCTACAACACTACAATATGTTCGAAGTCCCTTTATATGCAACCCTATTTTGGAAGATTTCGTTTTTGAAATAATGCCAAAGAGCCCTGCCCAGAGGTTACCCTTAGATTTTTGACCCGGAGAATTTGGCCAATATTTACGCACTCCGTAGTATTGTGAAGTATTCAAAACAATTGCACACGAAAGTTGTGGTCCATTTTACAGCTAAATATAATCCAATGGTCATCCAAAATGCTAGACTTCTTCTCTGTCTTCAACTCTCTTCCGATGCGAAATTCCGTGTCGATTAGTTTTGAATTGTGGCCTATAGAACGACTACAAAATTAGAAAAATTTAAAATGTTTTAGCCAATTGAACCCCTAAATGCACATCCTAAGAACAATAGGCTTCAATTCCGACCCACCCCCATGCAAAATTTCGTGGGGATCGGACGATAATTGCGACATGCATATAATACCCTCAAAACGTAGTGTTGGGGGTGTAAAAAATTTAGAAAGTTTACAATTCAGAATTGTAAGTCAAATTAAAAAAATCGCATGCGATAAAAAATCTGACAAAAATTGAAAGACTTGGAAAAAGATATTCACTTTTTTATTGGTATATTTTTCCGCGATTTTCTTAGATTTTTTCGTTTTCTGGCAAAAGACCATTCCGAATTTATTGGAATTGTGAAAATCGGCCCAGCGGTTCTTGATTTATATGCAGAATAAATAAGATCAATTCTTTTACATATATATTGTACCTATTTTGCTATATATCCGATTGCTTGGCTATTAGCATCACTGTAATGGTCAGAAGTGCTCTTTTAATATATTTGTGATTTGGCTGGGATAGAAAATATTCGCGGTTACGTGTAAATTTTGCTAATTTCCTAAAAAAATTAGGGTCTATTTTACCCGCTAATTATTATCCGATGGCTACACAAATTGGTAGGTTTCTGCCCACTCCAAAACTCTAACTCCATGTAAATTTTCGCATCGATTGGTTCATAATTGTGCCCCTTCTCGGCCTAACCCTACCCTTTTTCGTGAGGATCAGACGATAATTGCAATATGTGTATAATAGCCCCAACCTGTGTTGTAAGGTGAAAAAATATTACAAAATGTACACCTCAATATTATAAGTCAAATTGAAAAAATCGCATGCGATAAAAAAATACGAAAAAATAAAAAAAATGTCACAAAATACAACAAAATCTATATTAACATCATTATTAGAATCTTTTTATGCGATTTTCTTAGAACTTATTGTTTAAGGCCAGGAGGACATTCAGAATTGACAAAATTTGTCAAAATCGGTCCAGCCATTCTTGAGATATAAGCATTCTAGCTAACATCCCCTTCCTTGGCAAATACACATTGTATATATTTCGCTATATATATCCGATATATACTATCGGCATCTACGTAACGGTCAGAATTGCCCTGTTCGTCTATTTGTGATTTCGCCGGGATAAATATATTCGCGGTTTAATGGAAAATTTGATTTTATATTACACAAATGTTATAGTCTTTTTCACCCACTAAATATTACCCGATGACCATCAAAATTGGAAGGCTTCTGCCCAGTCTTAAGCTCTATTTTCCACGTCGATTGGTGCATAATTGCGACCTGTAGAGCAAGTGCAAAATCAGGAATTTTTTCAGTTTTTGGTCCATTTCGACCCCTAAATATTATGCGATCTTCTCCAAAAGAAATAGGGTTCTATTCTGACCTTAAACCCACCTCCATACTAAATTTCGTGAAGATCGGGCCATAATTGCGACCTGTAGAGTGATTACAAATTAACATGGACAGACGGACAGACGAACGGACGGACATACATAGCTAGATCGACTCAGCTCGGCGAGATAGGAGGATCCATATATACTTTCCTATGTGGGAAATCAATATTTCGTGGTGTTACATAATTTTTGGCCCAATCAAACTTATAATATCCCCAACACATAGTGTTGTAGGGTATAAAAACAGCCATAAAAACGCCAAGACTGAGCCTCGTGCAAAATTTCAACATTCTTGCTTTAGTTTCATTTAAAGACCATTCATTTCAGAAATTCCTGATTCATTATAGTCAGTGCCTAGGAAGCCTTGAGAAAATGTTTTAGGCATAACATTTTAAGAGAATATTTAAAAAAAAAAAAAAACAACAAATGCATGAACTTTCCACCCATTGTATTCTCCAATGCGAGTCATACTCAATTGTAACATAGCTAGCCACATTGCGGTTATGATGAAGTTTCAAAACATATCAACATCAACAGAAACACAAGAAGAGGAGCAATGAAGTCTACATTGCTGATGATCACCATCATCAACGCCGACACCATCAACCAAACCATAATCTTTATACCTCGTGACCATATAAAGTTTTTTGTTTTCGCCGGTTAAGCGAAAACATAGACCGACAGACGGACGGACGGACGGACGGACAGACAGACACGTTAGAAATGTCGGTAAGGTATTTGAAAATTGCAGCTACTGTTAAATTGCCTTTTTCATAGACAGTTGTTAACGATTTGCAAAATTAGTAACAAATCAAAAAATGAACAGCAGCAACGAACAAAAAAAAAAAAAAAAAACGAAAGAAAATTATAGTTTGTCTGGAAGGCGGTTTCGTATACTTAGGTATTTTAATAAAATATGTTTTAAATTATTTAAACGTCGTTAATAATGTGGTTCAAGGTAATTTGAGACGTGTTTTTTATACCCTACATCTTTGTGTATTTGTTTGTAACAAGCAAAAGGAAACGAGATAGACCCATAGTTCCTTTTCATGATTTGCATAGAAGGACTTTCTAACTCGATTTATACATGTCCGTTCATCTGCTCGTCCGTCCGTCTATCCATGCAATTTTGTAAACAAAGTACAGGTCGCATTTATTGCCCGATCTAGATGAAATTTTGCACAAATCTTTTGTTTTGTTTTACCCCAAGAAGAACCCTATTGAAATTTTGATTTAGCTCATATTACTGTGCACCCATCGTTTAATATGAGTCCAAATTGTATGAAATTTTGTACATACGACCAAATTAGGCCTGAAAATAGGGATGCCAAATCTGATAAAAATCGGTTCAGATGTAGCCATTGCTCCCATATATATTGTTCATCCGATTTGTCATTTTTGTCCTCTGCAACCGTAATATGCACTGTGTAACATCAATATGTGAGGAAATGTATCAAACAAGTAAAAAAGCTGTAAGTTCGGCCGGGCCGAACTTTGAATACCCTCCACCATTTGGAACGAATTTGGCTATTCTCAAAAACAATAAAATCCGTTAAAACTTCTGTTAGAATCTTAAAAATACCGAATGTAGCTATTATATTAGGGTCTATCTATCTGTTTATATTGTAGCTAAAATCATCAATATACCGAATATAGGGAGGTACAATGGTGGTTACAAAACGTGGATCTGCACAGACAATTTGCTGTCATAGGTTGAATTATCCAATACGAACTTCAAATATCAAAATTGAAACAATTCCGGTAAATAATGTCGCTAAAATCATCAAAATACCGAATATCAGGGGGTACCGTTACATGGGGGCTATACGAAGACGTAGACCTACATGGCCCATTTTCTGTTCTATGCTGTAGTATTTATTACAAACTTCATATACCAAATTTGAAACAATTCCGGTAAATAATGTTGCTAAAACATTAAAATACCGAATATCGGGAGGTACCGTTATATGGGGGCTATACGAAGACGTGGACCTACATGGCCCATTTTCAATACCAAAAGTCCTGCAGACATAGTACACATTTGAGTGAAATTTTATCAACCTACTTCAATTCGTTCGGAAGCTAGAGTGATTTCCACAGACGGACAGACGGACGGACATTGATAAATCTACATAGAATATGTATATTTCGAGGTGTTACAAACGAAATGACAAACTTAATATATGGTGGAGGGTATAAAAACGGCTCAGAAATAGCTTTGCCAAATTCTTCCGAGATCGGTTAATATTTGGATATAGCTCTCTATGCGATATCAGGTTTATTCTGCACCAAATGGCTAATATCAGCCCAAATCATCCTAGAAATAAGTAGCTTAAATTTGGTGAAAATCGGTTCAGATATAGCTATAGCTTCCATATATATGTTACATTCAATTTGGTGCTAAAGTGCCTCACATGCGTAATATGCACTCCACAACAATGATATTTGATACCGGACATCAGATACAGCTCGAAAATACCTCTGCCAAATTTTATCGAGATCGTTTCAGATTTGTATATACCTTCGATGTACATCTTCATCCGATTTTATAGTTATTGTCCACCATATATAATACCAGCCCAAATTGGATAGATTTTTACCAGCCCAAATTGGATAGATTTCTTCATGTTCAACCGCAAAATAGCAACTTTATTTGGTACTAGACTAGAGGTACAAATCCTCCGTCAAATTTGTTGAAAATCGATTCAGTTTTGGATATAGTTCCCAAATAGTTTCCAAATTCAAATAAGGTTCATTGTTGGTATGATCTACTACACAGAAATTCTCAATATAAACTTTACTAAATACGCATATTGGTGTGGGGTATCATATAGTCGGCCACGCCCGACTTTTGACCTTTCCTTACTGTTTAAGGCTTATGTATTATACCCATAATAAACAGGTAAGTTTTCATTTTAATATTTCATGCTTTTAAGAAATAGGAAAAATTTTCACACAGAAAAATAAGCTTCAGTCTTAGTCGAGGAAACCTATAGCAAGTTGCATTGCGTTATCAAATTCATTGGACAACCTTATCATCTCCATTTTATTTTCTTGACTTTCTTCGCTGAAAATCTCAACATAACATTTTCTCTATCATGGGGATTATTAACTCAGAAACAAATTTTCCATAACTTTTTTTTTAAATTTTAGACATTATCTTCGAAATAGGAAAAATTTCCAAACTATGTAACAGAGCGTTTTAATTTGTCAATTTCCAAAAGCGAAAAATCCCGCAGAACAATACAATCGGCCAGAGATGAAAAAATATATGTACGCATTCCTTTAAGGCGTTTCAAACAAACAATGAAATAACTTTAGGCTTAGCAACAACTGAAGAAGACACGGCATCAAGATTCAAACGAAAATAATCCTCCTAGAGAACCACCTTCGAAATAGAATGACCATTACGGAACATAGAATAAATCGCAAGAAGAGAAAACATAAAAACAAGATTAAGCGATAAAAATAGCTTGCCAAGAAAATGAAGAAGAGAAGGGCGCCAGTAGAACAAACAAAAAAAAAATATCTTACCTCAGCAATGACCAAAATCCCTTGCCCATTGCTTAGGCTGATGAGGGCGGAAATAAAGCCTAACATATAAAGAAAATACAAAACAATCGTTTATTTTGCTAAGATAGAAACAACCAGTAAGGAAAGCTCAAAAGTCGGGCGGGGCCGACTATATGATACCCTACACCACTATGCATATTTAGTAGAGCTCTCGTAAAAAGGTTTATACAGGGCATTTCAGAGCTCTATGAGATATTTGGTACAAAATCAAAATCTATCTAATTCTATCGTGCATTTTACGAACTATAGCTATCTCTGAACCGGGTTTCTCCAAATTTTACGTTTTAGCTTCTAGACTGGTGATTTGGGCTGATATTGACCATTTAGTGCACATTTAACCCGAAATCGGATGAAGATATATATGAGAGCTATATCCAAATCTGAACCGATTTCGATAAAATTTAAAACAGCTATTCCTGTGCTCCATCTAATTCCTGGTACCAAATATCACGGTTGTGGAGTGAATATTACCAATGTATGGGACTAAAACTCTAAATCGGATGAAACATATATATGGTTGCTATATCTATATCTGAACCGATTTTCACTAAATTTAATATACTTGCTTCTAGGCTGAATTTGGTCCGATGTACTAAAATTCAGTCCATTTGGACTTATATCGGCCATTTGGTGCACAATTAACCCGAAATCGGATGAAGATATATATGGGAGCTATATCCAAATCTGAACCGATTTCGATAAAATTACAAACAGCTATTTCTGGGCTGTATCTTATATCTGGCACCAAATATCATTCTTGTGGAGTGCATATTACGAATGTGAGAGGCTTAAACACCAAATCGGATGAAAGATATATATGGGAGCTATAGCTATATCTGAACCGATTTTCTCCAAATTTGATATACTTGCTTCTAGGCCGAACTCGGTTGGGTGTGCCAAAATTCAGGTAATTTGGACTGATAGTGGACATTTGGTGCACATTTAACCCGAAATCGGATGAAGATATATATGGGAGCTATAGCTGTTTCTGAACCGATTTTCTCCAAATTTCTTGTATTTGCTTTAAGGCTAATCTCGGTCACATGTGCCAAAATTCGGGCCATTTGGGCTGATATTGGTCATTTGGTGGTCAATTAACCCGAAATCGGATGAATATATATATGGGAGCTATATCCAAATCTGAACCGATTTCGATAAAATTTAAAGCAGCTATTTCTGTGCTCCATCTAATACCTGGTACCAAATATCACGGTTGTGGAGTGAATAGTAGGAATGTGAGGGACTTAAAGATCAAATCGGATGAAAGATATATATGGGAGCTATAGCTATATCTGAACCGATTTTCTCCAAATTTGATATACTTGCTTCTAGGCCGAACTCGGTTGGGTGTGCCAAAATTCAGGTAATTTGGACTGATAGTGGATATTTGGTGCACATTTAACCCGAAATCGGATGAAGATATATATGGGAGCTATATCTAAATTTGATCCGATTCTCACCAATTTCAATAGGGTTCGTCCTTGGGCCAAAAAAATATTGTTTGGAAAATTTCATCTCAATCGGATAATAAATGCGACCTGCATTTTGTTCACAAGAATACATGGACAGACGGACGGTCGGACGGACGGACGGACTGACATGCATAAATCGACTCAGAAAGTGATTCTATGAAGGTTCTCAAAAGTAACTATGGGTCTATCTCGTTTCCTTTTGCCTGTTACAAACAAATGCACAAAGACATAATACCCTTACCACTATGTGGTGTAGGGTATAAAAAGCAAACAATCGTAGATTCTATTATCAGTTACATCTAAAATCATTTAGACTTAAAACAGTATCTTGAACTCAAATTAGAACGCTTGTAACATCTTTTAGCAAAATGTAGCTTAATGTCCGCATACAAAGCCCAATGTGAGTTAAAGGAATATTTCACTATAGGCCATGTTTTCTAGTTTTTCGAATTCCACATGTAATGCACGAGGAAAAAGCGTTGTATCTATTTTAGATGTTATTGCAGCTCTTTTCAGCTATATGGCTAGAGAGGGTATATACCATTTGATACGGCCAAAACGTGCCTCATCAAATCCGTTTCAGAACATTTGGAGTCGATTTAGCGATGTCCGTCCGTCCGTCTGCCTGTGCGCATGATAACTCCCGAAGGGAGTTATGATAACGCATGATAACTCCCGAAGGGAGTATCCGATTGGGTCCAAAATTGGTATATCGTACTATTATTATCTAAATTTGATCGAGTTGTTGAAATAAAAAAAAAAAACATTTTACTGCACTGATAGAGAAAGGAAAATTCGATTTTACTCAAACTAGGTAAGTTGCGAAAATGGAAAATATCGGTCCACCCCCAACAAGTACATGCCCCACAAATTGACAACATTTTGAATAATTGTAACTCTTACAAAATGATATGTAAGATACCGATTGTCTCTAAATTACACACATCACAATATGTTTATTAACGCAAGGTCTGGTGTGAAGATGGAATATATCGGTTCACTCCTTCCGGTACCTCCCCCACAAGGGTTCAAAATTTTGAATATCAATGAAGCTCAAAAAACTCAAAATTAACATCCGAGTCCATTTAGACTTGACACTTCTCAATATTTCTAACAACACAAGAGCTCTTATAAAGATAGAAGAGATCATAGGGTTCATGATTTTGAAACTTTTTGAATTTTCAACAATTTTAGCTGTCATAACATGCGAAAAAAGTCAGCGATTCTTTACAACTTGCTGTATCTTAATATTTCTCAAATCCAGAAACCTTTGATGAATATGGAATTTATGATTTCGCATAAAATTGGATATAAATGTTCGATTTTCTTGTAATTTTGTTCACACCAAAATTTTTAACTGTATTAGATGAAGTATGAAAATGGAATACTTCGGTGGACTGGTACCTCACGCACATTTAAATATTTTCAAAAAATTATCACATATCTCATACAAAGTGAAGGAAGGAACCAGTATAGTCCAAACCTGACAGGTCGCAATATTTATATCATATTTATTTAGGACCGATACGAAATGGGCAATATTCATAACAATAATTCAAAATATATTTAAATTATCGAACATTGCCTGGGGGTATACATCTGTCGGCAAAACCGACAGATTAAATGTTTTGTTTTTAATAGTATTAAGAGCAGTATAGCATGAGATATTTAAATTTCCAAATATAATACAAATAATGTCCTCCAAAGATTAAAAAAGGGTTAAGGGTTTTCGAAGGCATACCACTGATCTTTTTATATATCGTTGTCCTTTCTCACTTTCACCTCGTCCTTTAGATTATGTTTTTCTCATTTTATTTGACACAATTTAATGACTTCATAGCTGCTGTTCAAAAATGAAGCCAATTTTATTAACTCCACCATAGTATGAGTCAAATCTATATATACCAACAGTTATCGAATTTCAGTTTTTAAATTTCAAATCAAATGGAACTTTTAGATTTATAGAAGGAAAAATAACAAAACATTTTTATTTTTAGTAGGGTAAGTGTACCTAAGTTCGGCATGTCCCAATAAATGAAACTATTATAAGTAAATGTATTTTGTTTACTTCAAATATATTGTCAGCTATCTTTGTGTACAATTTCGCTAAGAAAAGATGATTTATTCTAATAAAAATTAAATTTTTGTCGGTGAAGGTCCTCAACAATCCATATTCTTAAGAAAAGTACAATAAAGACGTCTAATCAGTTTAACTAAACAAAAATATTATATTTTAATGAATTAATTTATTATTATTATTAATTATTCTTACAAAAAATTGGTATGTCGACTGTTGGAACATGCCATACCGACAATTGGCAAGTGATGCCGACTACTGGCAAAAAAGCATTGTTTTAATAAAACTACAAATTTATGAAATTTAATAAAAAGATATAAAAACTTTATTTATTATTGCAAAAACTATACAAAATTTCGAATCTGAATAAATTTACTTTGTCATAATTGAAAAGTTCCACTCAGAATGGTGAGCAATTAAAAACGCGAAGATCTTAAAAGTGCCGACTACTGGTACACTTACCCTAGGTTTAAAATTAAATAAACTATTTATAACGAATATATAGTTAATGAATTTTTATTGATTATTTATATCCACATTTTATATTATTACCTAAACGTTCAATTATTGTAATAACAAACGGTTCTTTGTTGATTTGAAATAAAACGTTTTCATATTAATAAATTCCAAATGCTTAACGCTAAAATGAGAAATTTTGGCCTTTGTATGTATGGACGGGACAGCAAAGCGAAATGTGATGTTTTATAGTTATAGTATACTATTAATTTTACCCGCTTCGCAGCTTTATTTATTATGGAGATAGAGCAGTCTTGCTATGTGAATGGTTCGCTCTATCGCGTACACAATACAATGCCTTATTGAAACATCCCGCTATAATTTTCAATACCAAACATTCTAGACACAATACAATGTTATACCAATTTTCAAAGCACTTCATCAAATTTTATTTCAATATCGTGATTTCAATAGACAGACATGTGGACATCATTAAATCAACTTTGAACATGATTGTATATACTTTATGGGGTCTTCGATGAAGATTTAGAGGTATTACAAACGGAATGAGGAGGAGGTTTTAAAAAGGTCTTTTGGAGGAAAGACCTTGAAAAACTTTTTTTAACCTTTCTGCATCTACACTTACGTTTTATGGAAGCTGAAAATTTAAGAAACAATATTAAACAAGTAAGCAAAGGCTATAGTCGTGAGGGGCCGACCATGTAATACCCTACAACACTACAATATGTTAGAAGCCTTGTTATGTCCAAATCCATTTTGGAAGATTTCGCTTTTGAAATGATATCATAGAGCACTGTCCAGATGTTATCCTTAGCATTTTGACCAGGAATATTTGAACAATATTTACGAACTCCGTCGTGCTGTTAGTTGTTTTGGTCAATTTTACAGCTAAATATAATCCAATGGTCAACAAAAATGCTAAACTTCTTCGCTGTCCTTAACTCTCTTCTCAGGCATGTCGATTGGCTTCAATTCTGTGATCAGGACTTTTTTTTTTGTTTTTGGTTCATTTAAACCGCTAAGTATTTTGAGATCGTCTCCAAAAGCAAAAGCCCATCTGTATCTCCAAATTGAGATTCATCTATATGATTAGCTTGTCTACGATATTTGGCTATATTCGTCAAAGAAATCAGCACAAAAAACTAGAAGTTCGCTTTTTGTGAATTTCGGATATCGCCTGCAAGTAATGTTGGTATTTTTTCACACACAAGTAGTGGTCCATCTACCCGCTGTCCTAAATTCTAACTTTGAACGATATTTCGTGTCCTTTGGTTTCTATTTGTGACCTTTATAACGGCTGCAAAATCACATTTTTAATTGGTCCATTTCAACCCCTAAATATATTGCGGACATTTTTTAAAAAAAATTGGCTTAGCCCTTCTGAGCCAAACCCTACCCTTTGAAAATTTTCGTGAGGATCGGACGATAATTGCAATCTGTATATAATAACCCCAACCTGTATTGTAAGGTGAAAAAATATTACAAAATGTATACTTCAATTATTGAAAAAAATCGAATGCGATAAAAAATATGAAGAATTAAAAAAAAATTTCACAAAATACAAGAAAATTTATATTAACATCATTACTGGCATCTTTTAAACAATTTTTTTAGATTTTGTGCTTTTATGCCAAGAGGGCATTCTGAATTGACAAAATTTGTCAAAATCTGTCTAGCCATTTTTGAGATATAAGCATTTTAGCTAACACCCCCTTCCTTTGTATATATGTATTGTACATATTTCGCTATATATCGGATATATTTACTATCAGCATCTACGTAACGATCAGGATTGACCTGATCGTCTTTTTGTAATTTCGCCTGGATTAAAAATATTCGCTGTTTAATGGAAAATTTGATTTTATTTAACACACATGTCATGGCCTTTTTCACCCACTAAATATTACCCGATGACCATCAAAATTGGAAGGCTTCTGCCCAGGTCTAAGCCCTAGAACCATGCTAACTTCCGCGACGATTGGTCTATAATTGCGACCCGTAGAGCAGCTACAAACTCAGGAAATTCTTCAGTTTTTGGTCCATTTCAACCCCTAGATATTATGCGATCATCTCCAAAAGAAATGGGGTTCTGTTCTGGCCCTATCCCCACCTTCATTCTAAATTTCGTGAGGATCGGGCCATAATTGCGACCTGTAGAGTGATTACAAATTAACATGGACAGACGGACGGACGGACATACATAGCTAGATCGACTCAGCTCGGCGAGATAGGAAGATCCATATATTCTTTTCTATGTGAGAAACCAATATTTCGATGTGTTACATAATTTTTGGCCCAATCAAACTTAAATACCCCCAACACATAGTGTTGTGGGGTATAAAAAGTATAGATATTAAGAATCAATAAAAATTTCTCTTTAACTATATATTAATGTTTTGTAATTTTTCCTTCTATTAATCTAAAAGGTTCATTGGATTGCTAAAGGTTTCATTTCCGCAGCAAAAGCTTTCATTTCCACTGCAAAAAGTCTCATTTCCGCTGCAAAAAGTTTCATTTCAATTGCAAAAGATTTCATTTAATCTGAAAATGCCATATTAGTTCCCTCTGAAACCAAATGATAACAGCTCTAAAGCCAAAAGTTGATGGGTGGCATGATCTACTTCAAATAAATTCTTTTGATACGGTAGCTCTATTAAATATGCATAGTGGTGTAGGGTATCATATAGTCGGCCTTGCCCGACTTTTTACTTTTCCTTGCTGGTTTAGATTTGACATGTTGGAAATATTCAAATGCCTTTTTCCTACTCCATACTATGTGATTTTCGTTGGCTTTCACATACTTTCAACACGTCTTCTCATATTCCTTTACCTTTATCGCGTTTACGCATTTCTTCTTGTTTTCAGTCCATCTATAAATGCCTATAGTTAATAACTCTCTTCCAATTTGTAACCCTTCAACATGGCATTCATTCCATTCGGTTAGCTCCTTAACATATTTAGATAAAGAATGGCAAGCAACAAATCCATGTTATATGGATCCAATTTCTTTACCGCATACTGTAGTTGCGCCAATAATTGAGTTCATCTAAAAGTATTTAGTTCAGTTTCATTTTCAGATATATTTTTTGAAACAGTTTTTTTTTCTTCCATTCAACTGCTTCTGTTCTTTTCCCTGGGTATTAACTCTTGAATCTTGAAAATGACAGTTAAGTTAAATTAATGACTTTTCCTACCATCAATACCATTGGGAACAAGCAAAAAGAATCGGACTTTGATAAAAATGCCTACACATGTATCAATAGCTTGCAAAGATTTTATGTGTCTACGTCACAGATTTCGATATTGATTTAGTGTTGGTTTAATTTATAAACATTTTTCCTTTTTCTGATAACCAATAAATGTTGTTGCTTTTTTTCTTACTTTCCTTCTTCGGGTTTATACCATGAAAGAGAAGTTGAAAAGAAAGCATCAAAGTAAAGTAGATCTGCCAAGATAACCGGCAATTGTTTCGTATTGAGAACCTTAAGTGAAAATAAAAAATAATTTCGTTAACAAATAGAAATCGGAAATTAAGGCAAATCCTAATGATAAATGATAGCACCTCTTATCTAGTGATGTAAATGTAAATGATGGAGGATATTTTCATATTCAAATATTTGGGAGTGTTTGAATTTTTTTGAGTAAGGAATAGAATTGAAACAATATCAGGGGCAACATAAAAATCCTGGAAAGGATAATTTGGAACCTTTGAAAATTATATATTACACTATGCAACAAGGCTTAGGACGAATGAAAAATTCCTTTGGAAGATGAAAACTGCTTCATTTTCTTGCCTTGCGAAACATGGAGTTTTTTGAACTGGAACTCATGAATTTTATACTATTTCAAAATAGGAGGTGTAATGTCAATAAAAAAAACTATCGATTGTTCTTAACGTAAATTTATTGTCCAATCTCCAACAATTTACCCATCGTATCAATAATGCAATAAATCATTACATTCAACATTTACCATGACATGTCATTTACCATAAACAACTTAAATGACCTTTAACCCCATGACATCATCAAAGAACATGGAGCAAAAAAAAACGACTGTTCATTTATACAATTTCGCTTCAAAATATCCGGCAATTATGTCTAAAACATGCCTTCCATAATAAAACACCAAAACAAAACTCTTCCACACAACAACTAGAAACAAGAACTAAAATCACCAAAAAAGGGGGAATCGAAACGAAACAATGACATGTGGTAAACGAAAGCAGACAAAAATTCATAACAATTTTCCACATCATAAAAAATGAACCACCACCTCGGCAGGACATTAGCGTCAAACGAGTGCGAATGTCCTTCTTTTTGCAAACCGTTACAAATGTTTTCTTTCAATGTTTTTTCTTCACTAGACAATGGCGAATCTTTTTTTATGACATAAAAATAAAGAAAAAATAAAACGCAGAGGAAAGACAAATTCTGCAAAAGGATGTCTTTAGATGACACGTGACTGACCAGCTAGGGACGTGTGTGTCCATTTTGACCACATTTCCCATTTCTCCATTTTCACATGATCGACATCTGAACGTATTGGCGACGTATGCCAAAATAAAAGAAAACATTGTTTTTCGAGAAAATCTATTATAGCCATCTTTGCACTTATCTGATGGATAAATTAATTGCCAGTGTGTTATGAATAATTTCGAAATCGAGTGTCGTTTGCTGGCCTATCAGCTTGACTTTCATCAGAGGCACTGGAGTTATACATATTAAAAGGGAAACAACGAAAGGAAGGGGAAAATCAGAAATTGCAAAAAAACCGGCAGCTGGTGAAAATTTTGGTTTGGTTAAGACGGGTCCATCAACCCTTCGCTAAAATGATAAGCAAGTCGTTTCAATAAATAAGGGTCTATGTAAAAGACAAAAAAAATATTTAATATTGAAAGTGTAACAAGTAAACTAGTAAGGAAAGGTCAAAAATCGAACGAGCCGACTATATGATACCTTACCACTAGAGCTCCCGTTTATATTGATAATTTATGTTAAGCAGATCATACAGCTATAAACTTTATTTATCATGGCTTCAGAGTAGTCACAATTTGGGAACTTTATCCAATTCTGAATCGATTTTCAACGAATTTAACGAAGGATTTTGTACCTGTAGTACCAAATAATATAGTGTAGTGCATGATATGACTTCGATAACAATTATATTAAACAAGTGAAAAGTTTGACCAGGCCGATCATTTTATACCCTCCACCGATTAGAAGAAACTTGAAATTTTTCAAAAAAAAAAAAAAAAAAATTACCGTCGAAAAATACCGCTCAAATGAAAACCGTTGTATGGGGGCTATTCAAAGATGTGTTCCTGCATAAGTAATTTGTATCATAGATTGTAATAAGGGTTCCGAACTTCATATTCGAAATTAAATTTTTAATTTTTCCCTAATGAAAGGTTATTTTCCATGTTACTGGAGGTCGAGCTTTGTCATTCCTCTTCATAAATCAGGAAATAGGAGTTTAGTCGATAATTATAGATGTATCGCTAAATTAAGCGCTATTCCCAAACTCTTCGAACTTTTAGTTTCGCGTAGGACATCACACTACCTAAAATCTATAATTTCACCTTTTCAACATGGATTCATGAAAGGTAGATCTACAATAACTAATCTCTTAGAATTTGTTTGTCATGTACATAGCGGTTTTGTTAGTAAACAGCAGACTGATGTAATTTATACGGATTTTAGCAAAGCTTTTGATACGGTAGTGCACAAGTTATTGCTCCTTAAATTAGATCTAATGGGTTTCCCAACATCAC
This sequence comes from Musca domestica, assembly GCF_030504385.1. NCBI lineage: Eukaryota > Metazoa > Arthropoda > Insecta > Diptera > Muscidae > Musca > Musca domestica. The sequence goes on along the minus strand of NW_026712340.1, from coordinate 5,183,876 downwards.
TGTTAAACTGGATATCCTCCTATTTAGAATGTCGCACCCAAAAGGTTCTCTTTAATGATACATCTTCGAAAAATATTTATGTTTCATCTGGTGTACCGCAGGGAAGTCACTTGGGTCCACTACTATTTGTTCTTTAACTGAATGATCTTCCGAAAATTATTCGTTTTTCTAAAATTCTGATGTACACTGATGATGTGAAACTCTTTCTTCACATTAACTCACTTAACGATACAATTTCATTACAATATGATTTAGACACCTTCGTAAATTGGTGTAGTGCAAATGGTATGTCTCTTAATCTAAAAAAATGCAAAAAATTGTCGCTATTTCGAAATCAGCCATTACTATCTAACTATTATATTGGCTCTTATAAATTGGATAATGTTGAATCTTTCGTTGATTTGGGCGTAATCTTAGATACTAAGCTACGGTTTCATTTACACATTGATTCTTGTGTTAATAAAGCTAAATATTTACTAGGCTTTATCATGCGTTGGTCAAAAGAGTTTAATGACCCTTACGTAACCAAAAGATTGTTTGTTAGTCTAGTTCGTCCAGTATTAGAATATGGTTGTATATTATGGAGTCCATTTTATAAATATTATTCTGATAAAATTGAATCGGTACAAAATCAGTTTTTAATTTTCGCTTTGCGTGGTTTAAATTGGAACCCCTCTGAACTTCTTCCGCCATACGAAAGTCGTTTAATGTTAATCGATCTTCCATCTCTTGAAAAAAGACGTTTTATGTTAAGAGCATTATTTATCATAAAATTAATACGTGGATTGATTGATTCCCCTTTTCTCACTGGTGAAATAAACTATAATGTTCCCTTTCGTAGAACTCGCAATTTTGAACCATTAAAATTGTCCATAGCAAGAAGAAATTATGAACTTAATAGCCCACTGAGATCACTTTGTGTAATTTATAACAGTTTATGTAACACTATTTGCTTATATAGTCCCTTGAACACAATAAAAAATTGTATTCTGCATATGTAATTTTTGTTGTGCTGTGTCTATGCTAATATTTTGTTTATGTAACCTTATATTTATATCTTCTTAACTCTATAAGCTCATTTTTACGGCATATTATCTACAACTCCCTCCGCGGAACCAGTAGAACTTCGCCTTTGAGCACCAGTTGTACATGTTATATAATGTTTGTTTTACTTCATCAAGCTGCTTGATCATCTGGCATCTGATCTACAATCCCTATGCGGAACAGTAGACGTGGCCAATGCGCAGTGCTTGTAGATTGTTGCTTTGTAAATTTATGTTTACTAATCTGTGTGTGACTTTTAAAATGTCTTTTGTATTTTAACCACTGGCTGATGTAGTTTCTGTAGCCGGTGTAAAACCATTACTAACCCGCCTTGGTCCGGACTTCGGTGTGTACGCGCTCACTACGTTATAGGGAGGTTGCCCCCTCGGTCGGCAGGGGCGGGTGTGAGAGGCGTGGGACCGAACGAAAAAAACAAAACAATTCCGTTGAATAATGTCGCAAAATCATGAACATACAGAATATCTATATATTAATATATGAACCTATTAAAATATGGACCTATTTAGACAATTCTCTTCTAGTACTCAGAAGGAACCTCTTGTGTGGATTTTATTACAATTCCATTAAAAAATTTAGCTGAAATTATCAAAATTAGGTTCCTAACTTAATACGTTTTAACTGTAGCGTGATTGCATCAGGCGGAAAGGATTAAATCGTCTTATAATTAGACGCCGATCAAGATGGGTTTAAAATTATTATTTCAATTAGTTACAAACGGAATGACGAACTTAATATACCCTCAATACTATGGATGCTGGAGGGTGTACTAATATTTATTAACATTTATTACGCATGTAAGGAACTTGTCCAAATTTGAAGTACTTTTTCTAGAAATATAAGAAAGCTATATATAAATTTGAACAAATTCTTGCCAATTTCAATAGTCCGTGGGTCAAACAGATATTTTTTGGAAAATTTCATCTCAATCGGATAATAAATTCACAAAAATACATGAACAGGCGGACTGACATAAATAAATCGACTCAGAAAGGGATTCTTAAGAGTAACTATGGGTCTATCTCGCTTCCTTCTCCATGTTAAAAACAAATGTCCAAAGACATAATACCCTTCCCACTATGTGCTGTGGGGTATAAAAAACGTTGAGTTAAATACCTTTTAAGTCCCTCCTACATGAGGCAAAGAAACCCCTCTCAAATAAAAGTGAAATTTTAATGTATAAGCTTTCTTCTTTTAAATTTACATGTTTCTAATCTGAGTCAAAATCTACAATAATATCCAATTTTTTTGGGGGATGGTGTCAATGGAAGAAATTTTCAAATCAAATGTCATTATGACTTTTTTATCTAATCAAATTTGTAGAATTAATAAATAAGACTAGCACCCCCGCAACTTCGTCAGCGAAAAGTCCACAACAAAATATTACATTAGTTGCATCAATTACTCTCAGGTCTTTTTAGTACTCAGAATGCACAATTTCTTCAGTTTGACAACATTTTTTAATCTAAACTTCATACATCGTACTAAATAATCGAGCATTCCAGGTTTTATATATTATTCAAGTTTTTTCGTATTTCGGAAAGAATAATAGGAACATTTTTATATTTTGCGCCAAAAAACCTTCATTTTGAAGATTATGGAGGAAGATATTAGTAAAACCAATGTAGAAGGACCCGATATAATTTTGAATTTTTTTCTGTTCAAATCTTTTTCAACATCGCCACGTATAAAGTCTAGAAACCAAAAGTGACTTCAATATCAAATTTCAGCTCTATGCCTTCATCGAATTCCAAATTTAGTAACAATTAGTACCTATATCCAAAACAATCTACATATCTTCATCCTAGACACCAAAAGAAGTACCATTTAGTATTTTTCGAACAATTATCATACACATTTTCAACTATACCTACATATCTAAATCACTTATGCAAAGAGTGAACTTATTATCAAATTTTAGGATTTCAGGCCTTTAATTTCCCCCATTACCAAATTTAGTACCATTTAGCACAATTATAGTACGAATATCAAAAAATGTTAATTCTCTCAACCACACATACCAATATTGACATCTATATTAAACTTTAGGATTTCATCTCTATTCCTTCACTTAATACCAAATTTAGTACTAATTAGTACTTTTCGTACAATTATGGTACACATTTTCAAAACCACCTCCATATCTCAAACATAGATACCAACAGACACCTCAGTATCAAATTTCGAGATTCAAGCTCTATCCCTACACCCAATACCCAATTTAATACCAATTAGTACATTCCAAACAATTTTAGCACACTTTTCCGTTTTTTGCGCCAAAAAACCTTCATTTTGAAGATTATGGAGGAAGATATTAGTAAAACCAATGTAGAAGGACCCGATATAATTTTGAATTTTTTTCTGTTCAAATCTTTTTCAACATCGCCACGTATAAAGTCTAGAAACCAAAAGTGACTTCAATATCAAATTTCAGCTCTATGCCTTCATCGAATTCCAAATTTAGTAACAATTAGTACCTATATCCAAAACAATCTACATATCTTCATCCTAGACACCAAAAGAAGTACCATTTAGTATTTTTCGAACAATTATCATACACATTTTCAACTATACCTACATATCTAAATCACTTATGCAAAGAGTGAACTTATTATCAAATTTTAGGATTTCAGGCCTTTAATTTCCCCCATTACCAAATTTAGTACCATTTAGCACAATTATAGTACGAATATCAAAAAAATGTTAATTCTCTCAACCACACATACCAATATTGACATCTATATTAAACTTTAGGATTTCATCTCTATTCCTTCACTTAATACCAAATTTAGTACTAATTAGTACTTTTCGTACAATTATGGTACACATTTTCAAAACCACCTCCATATCTCAAACATAGATACCAACAGACACCTCAGTATCAAATTTCGAGATTCAAGCTCTATCCCTACACCCAATACCCAATTTAATACCAATTAGTACATTCCAAACAATTTTAGCACACTTTTCCGAAACCACCTTCATATGTCCAGACTACACATGAACAGCAACCTTAATACCAAATTTCAGTTTTCAAGCGCTATCTGCTTACCCAGCACCAAATTATACCAAATATAGTACTATTCAGTACTTTTCATACACTAGTAGTTTATCACAAACTCACCGCCAACTGGAACCCCAATACAAAATTTAAAATTCAAGTTCCATCCGTTCACCCTAATCTTAACTGTTCTAAATACCATTTAGTACAGTTCGCACACTTGGCGCATAATTCCAAAACCACCTTCACATATCAAACTGACTTTCCAACCTGAATTCTCATACCAGATTCCACGTTATAAGGTACAGGGTTGCTCATATTCGACGGACCCATGTTTTTTTTTTTTAAATCAAAGAAAAAAATAAAAATTTGGCTGTTGGCAAAGTAATTCATTTAATTTGTTCCAAGTAGATTTGTTTACATCAATTTTTGAATATAATATCTCTCAAATGGCCGCCTCTGGCATAGATGACGTATTGTGCCCTTTTTGCTGCATTTTCAATCGTTTTTGCCAACATTTCGGCCGGAATAGCGGCTATTTCTTCACGAATGTTGTCCTTGAGCTCTTCTACGGTCCTTGGCTTGTTAATGTAAACCTTTGACTTCAAATATCCCCACAAGAAGAAGTCAGGCGGCGTCAAATCGTGCGAACGCGGTGGCCAGTCCAAATCACCACTTTTCGACATCAAACGGCCCGGAAACAAATTCATCAGAAAATCGATTGTTATGCGACTTGTGTGCGGTGGAGCGCCGTCTTGTTGAAACCAGAACTGCCTCATACGCTTTCGACGAATAATTGGCATCACAAAATTGGTCATCATGTCGCGATAACGCTCCTGATTGATGGTAACAGCATGGCCATTTTCGGCCAGAATATTTTTAATGTTTTAAGAGCACGTTGAGATTTCACAATTGACTTCTTCTGTTGAATGTAAATTTCAACTATTTCGTGTGGCGTCTATTGGTTCATGGTAAAAATCTGCTTGGACTGACGCTTCAAACGCGGTATGTCATTAAGCGATCTGACATCTCTGTCAAAAGTTATGGCGTTGCCAGATGGGTCCGTCTTATATGGGCAACCCTGTATATCCGTTTATTTAATACCAAATGATACCATTTTAGAAGTATAGTAACATTTTAAAACTTTTTGTAAGCTTATAGTTTGAATTTCAAAAACCATTTCGTCCGTTTCGTCTGGGCGTTAATTTTCAGTCAGCCAGGTATTCACTACACATTCATATGTATATATAGATTTGAAGATAACCTTCGGAAAGCCTTCCCTTTATAGTAAACCTGAGGACTTTAGTGCAGACTTGTTGCGCATTTCAAAAAATAGAAGAACGGTTGAACTTCTAAAAACCGTCAACACTCCGGTAGACAGAAGAACTGCTGAAGATCATCTATCCGCAATAAGTATTCGTCGTTTCTGAAACAAACAAAAAATGTTACAAACGCCTGACCAAAACTGCTATACCCACTATCCCATCACGCAAAATATTTGCAAAAAAGAAAACTCGATATGCGCGAATAGTGTAGTGTCATGTTAATATGTGTCATCTTTTGAAAAATAGCCTAAGGAAGTCATTCATACTCGTCGTTTTACATACAACAAGTGACTGGTAGTAGTCACTTGTAAATATCATGCCATGCCGTGACGTCGGCGGCGATGACGATGGCGGCATTGCTTGGAGAGGCTCGCATGGAGTACTGTCGCTGTCTTAGCCACACCAGCCAACCAACCAACCACATTTTGCATAAATCAGCAGTCAAGTTATACGAAATGTGGTGATATGACCACGTATTCATTGCTCGTATTGAATATATTGTATGTATGTGCGTATAAAGCTTCCTTCATTTCCCTGCCTCAGGCCAAAGATGGATGGAGGGCGAAAAGAAGTGTGTTCCTTCTTCCACATGGTGTACTTCATGTATGGATAGATAGATGGACATATTTTTTTTCTTCTCTGATACCTTCCTCCACCCATAAAGAAATCTTGAAAGTCAACTTCATTCAACCTCTTCACGTCGATGACATGGACGTACATGTGTATACACATTTATACATGTGTATGTATGACTATAGTTCACAGCGTGTATGGATATGCAAACGTAAACAGTACGTGGCTGAAGTGGCCGTATCATTTGACAGTGGCGCCAATATCTAATGATCTGTGTGTTTAAAAAAAAAATCCAAAAACCTACTCACACGCACACACACACATTCCGTCGAAAGTGTGACTGTGTCTTTAGTTTTTAAGGAAACTCACGCATCCAAAACTGCACGGGGAAGTGAAAAAGCCAACGAAATCGGAAAAAGAAAACACACAAAAACCAAACTGACAGGAAAACACTTTAAAGTGCTAATGACGGCAATTAGACATATCCATGATAGAGTGCGCGCTACTAAGTCCCTGGCGTTTAAGACAAATAATTTAAATAAAGTTTACAAGCCATATTAGAGGATTTCATTGACTTGATAATTTAAGTGAATTCAGTGAACCACAGCGGGGGACTATTAATTGGTGAAAAAGGCAACACTAATCCGGTGATTATAACAGCGTGTGTTTATTTAAGCAGCACTGTTTATATTTTGACCACAACTCTCCGGAAAGTCATTACACAACCAATATGAGTGCAATATTTTAGCCAAAATCTTTTGGAAAATGAAGAATTTTCTAAAAAAAAGAGTAAAAAGAGAAATGCAAAAAGCATAGATTATATGTATACCCAGTAAGGAAAGGACAAAAATCGTTGGGGGCAGGCTATAGGATACCATACAATACTTTGCATATTTATGCACAAAAAAATGGATTTTTAAGACAAAATGTTCAGAAAATATAAATATTTTTACGACTTTGGCAGGGGCTTGGGATCCCCCGGCCGACTCCCTTTCTACCTCATAGGTAGCTTTTACTTCTAAGTTAGACATTTTTAGGCTCACTATAATTTGTTGAAAAGTAGTAAATGGTACAGAGGGTATATATCATGCGATACTGCCAATATCCATTTCAGGACATTTTTAGTCGATCTACGGGGGTCCGTTTATCGGTCTGCCTGGCTGGCTGGTTGTCTGCTGCGCTCGATAACATTGGAAGGGTGAATCCGATTTGGTCCAAACTTGATCCATCCCAATATTATTATAAAACATAGTTGGAGTTCGGAAATGGGCAATATCGGTCATTTCCTTCTGGCATCTGCCTCAACAACAACAAAGTATAATCAAATTTTGTGCAGACTTTGCACATCGTTATTTCTTTATTAGTATTAATTGACCAGAAACAAGCTTAAAAGTAGTAAGTTCGTCCGGACGAACTTTGAATATCCTCCACCATTTGGAACAAACATGGAAATTTTCCAAAAAAAAAAAAAAAAAAATGATAATAAATAAATAATAATAATAAAAACAAGTAAGCAAAGGCTATAGTCGTGCGGGGCCGACCATGTGATACCCTACAACACTACAATATATTATCAGCACCCTTACGTCTAAATCTATTTTGGAAAATTTCGCTTTTGAAATAATGTCAGGGAGCACTGCCCAAATATAACCATTAGCTTTTTTAACCGAACCATTTGCCCAATATTTACGCACTCCGTCGTGCTGCAAGTTGTTGTGGTCCATTTTACAGTTAACTATAATTCAATGGTCATCCAAAATGCCAAACTTCTCCCCTGCCCTTAACTCTCATCTCATAAGAAATTCCGTGTCGATTGGTTTCAATTGTGTGATTAGGAGTTTTTTTTTTCTTTTTTTTCATTTGAAACCCTAAATATTTTGCGATTATCTCCATATGCAAAAGGCCCCTCTATGTCTCCAAATTTATATGATTTGCTTGTCTACGATATTTTGGGGTATTCGTCAACGAAGTTAGCATAAAAACGCCAGAAGTTCGCCTTGTGTGTATTTCGGAAAACATCTTTAAGTAGTGTTGGTATTTTTTTACACAAAAGTGGTTGTCCATTTTACCCGCTATCCTAAACGCTAACATGCGAGATTTCGTGTCTTTTGGTTTTTATTTGTGACCCCTATAACTGCTTGTCATTTCGCCGGGATCAAAAATATTCGCGGTTTAATGGAAAATTTTACTTTTATTTAACACAAATGTTATGGTCTATTTCACCCACTAAATATTACCCGATGACCATCAAAGTTGGTAGACTTCTACCCAGCCCTAAGCTCTGGCCACATGGTAACTTCCGCGTCGATTGGTCTATAATTGCGACCTGTAGAGCAACTAAAAAATTTTCATTCCAAATTTCGTGAAGATCAGGCCATAATTGCGACCTGTAGAGTGATTACAAATTAACATGGACAGACGGACATACATAGCTAGAACTAGACTCAGCTCGGCGAGGTAGGAATATCCATACATACTCTCCTATGTGGGAAACCAATATTTCGAGGTGTTACATAATTTTTGGTCCAATCAAACTTATAATACTCCCAGAACATAGTGTTGTAGGGTATAAATGGAATCAGTTAAAAATTCTGTTAAAATCATCAAAATACAGAAAATAGGGAGGTACCGATATTTAGGGGTCATACGAAGACCTTAACCAAATACGAAATTTGAAACAATTCGGGTAGATAATGTTGCTAAAATCAACAAAATACCGATAATCAGGAGGGACCGTTATATGGGGGCTAAAGGATGACGTGGACCTGTATATGCATTTTTTAGTCGTAGGTTGTAATACCCATTACCAACTAAAAAAAAGAAATTTGAAAGAATTCCGATGAATAATGTCGTTATTATCATGAAAATACCGAATGTAGGGTACCGATATTTAGGGGCTATACGAAGACCTGAAACTGCATAGACAATTTTCTGTCACAGACTTTAGTACCTATTATGAACAATAAATACGAAAATTGAAACAATTCCGGTGTATAATGTCGCTAAAATCATGAAAATACCGGATATATATGGGGGGCTATACAAAGACGTAGACCTATATAGCCTATTTTCAATACCAAAAGTCCTGCAGAAGAAACACACATTTGAATAAAATTTCATCAACCTACTAAATTTTTTTCGGAAGTTGGAGTTTCGGACAGACGGGCGGTCAGACAGACAGACTGACGGGCAGTCAACGTTAAATCGACATAGAATTCTATGCTGATCAATAATATATATACTTTGTGGGGTCTAAATTGTATATTTCGTGGTGTTGCAAACGGAATGACAATCTTAATGTACCCTCCATAAAATGGAGGAGGGTATAAAACTGATAATATCGGCAAACTCCATAAGGTACCTCCCCAAAGAGTTTCAGAATTTCAATAGTTATAAATAAACTCTTATAGTATTTTTATAATTTATATTTTATCCGCCTGGTGTGAAAGGTGGATAAACTCACCACAACGGGTCAAAATTTTGAATAAATCGCAAAATGGGCATCCGATACCCTTCGAAACTCACATCCTAATATTCTATCTTAATATTTTTGTTAACGCACAATCTGGTGTGAAGATGGTTTATATCATGTTACAACATTTTGAATAAATATGACCCTCATAATATGTGGAATATTTCGCACATTTCAATATTTTTACCAACACAAAGTCTGGTATGAAGCACGTATAGAATAGACCACTTCGTCAGGTACCTCCATCACAAGGGGTCAACATTTTGAATAACCAAAACTTTTATAAAATAGGAAATACGTATCGGATGCTCTTCACATTTCACAATTCGCAATATATTACTATCGTAGGATCGTGGATGAAGATGTTAGATGTAGGTTCACGCATTTAGTTGCCTCCCCACAACGGGTGACAATTTTCAATACTTATATCTCTTATAACTTTCGAAACAAGTCAGCGATTCTTTTCAAACTTGGTATATCTAAATATTTCTTTATACCAGAGAACTGATGTGAATATGAAATGTATCAGCCAACTCTTTCTGGAACACCTCTCACAAAACATAAAATTCTGGTTAAAGGTTATTCGCATAAAATTTGAAATAAATAAATTCCTTCTTTACTTTCTTTTTTCTCATTTCGAGAGAAATATTCTATATTATAAATATCCTATATTAAATATGTAATGACTTCTTATGGCCGGGTATATACAATTTTGTCGGAATATCACCCGACACTATCAGTGTTCATTCAGGATACCTACACAGTATGAGTTTATGTATGTAACATCGCATACTTTATATGGTATGGCATAGAAATTAGATTTGCAGCTTTAAATGACACATTATTTCTCCCTGGATTTGGTTTTACACTACATCCTTAACATCCTTGTGTGTAAATTTCCTAACGTTAATAAAAAGACAAACGAACTTTAAGGTCAAGATATTATCTTGGATGCTAAACATGGTTGAAGTAGTTTTATAACCCATCTGACCTTATTTTGTCACCGAAAATAAGTCACGTGTCTGAATCTCCATTAAATACCAAATTCCAATGAAAAAATATTTGGCATGGGAGTTAAAGCTGGACAAAAAGTAGTGCGTAAAAGCAAGTGATGTTGACAAGTTTTTAAGAACTCATAAAGTATCCTTTTAGTATCAAATCTACTTAAAATGTTACTTGTTTCTTTTTTGTTTCAACTTGTCATTTCACTCTTTTGTTATGATTCGTCCTGTTCACTGAGCAGGATGATGATGATGGGACCAACAAAAATAATGATGATGATAACGTCAATGATGATACTTTAATTATCAATAATTTTCTGTCGAAAGCATTCTTCAGTCCACTCAAGTACCATCCTTACCGTTCTTCCAAACAACCAACCAACAAATTTTTGTCTCTCCCCACACACAGACACATCCACCCTTCCCCAAAAACATGAATCTCCATTGTTTCCATGTCATCTTAAGTAATTAGGAAATATTTTGATAATGACTTTGACTTAGTTTTTCCACAAAAAGGATGTGATGTCCCGTACTCGAAGTTCTTTTACACTTCATTTGTTAACAATTGACTTCTGTTGAGGACACTTGGGTTGTTGGGTGGTAGAGATTTGCTAGTGGCATAGCTGTGAAGTGCGGTATTTGTCATTTTTTGGTTAAGATATTTAAGTTTTTGTCGTGAAGGAGATGATGATGATGATGGCATTTGCCAAATTTTATCCTTGACGAAGACAACTACAACGTATTAAACACCTTCTATTGAGCGGAGAGCGGGAGTTTGATGGTATTTTACTTTTTATACACTTGCAATTGACAGATGGTTCAATTGTTTGGTTCAACACACAGTGGACGGAATGGGTTTTCGGGAAAATAACTGACTCGTAAAAATTCTAATAAAAATGGGAAATGGTGAAGGGTTAAACAATTGTAGGGAACGCCTGAAAATGTGCTATAAAATTCTTAAGACGTAACGTGACAGAAACGATCGCGTGCATACAAAGTACGCACAACAATCGGAACAACATCCATCCACCACCCAATAAAAACCAGAACCAACAACACTCAATTACAATAAAATCAGTCCACATCCCCAACTGCAGCAACGCAATAGACCGACAGATAGTTCAACAGTACTTATACAGCGTATCATCGAATGGTCGCTCTTGCGACATCATCAACCTTACTGAACATAATGAATAATTCTCATTAACTTTACTATGGTGGTTACATTTATAGTTTTGTTTTCGACTGAAAGATCAGGTTCGCTATTGCAGGGGGCTTGCCTAAAAGGTACGTGGTGATGTTGAAATCCTTTAGTGTCCTTGAACTAAGAGAAGAACTGTTAGGTGGAAATATTTGATTGTTTACGTAACAATCAATACATTGTTAATGGAGCTTTGGAATCGCAGTTCTTACTGGAGTTTGGGCTCGCTATCACCACTGCAGCTTCGGGCTCGTGGTTTGTAACGTGATGATTTCATGACATACGTTTGTACGAACAAACAACTGCACCTATTTCACAAAGCTAACAACGGCAACAACCAGACTATAGGACGTGCGACCTTAATAACACCAACCAACCACCACCGCATTCGTTGGGGGCTTAGTAAACAATTTAATTTTCGGTGGTATGCCGTGCACAGCATAAGGCTAGGAATTCTCATTGACTTGGTATGGCCGATCACATACAATATTCCGTTTGCTGTAAGATAGAACAGGCTTGCTGACCCGAGCACCTGTAAGCCGATCACTTTTCACCACAGTTCCCGATCATAACCCAAATAGCGGAATCGTCTAAACCCCAAGCATCATCAACGTGGTTCCCGACCGGAGTTCCCGATCCCGATAATCCGAACTGTAACAATGTCTATAACCCGAACGACATCGTGAAAACCCGAACAACCAAACCGCCTTCAACCCGAATATCATCTTCGTAATCCCCGTACACCTGACATCCGCTCATCAGAGTTCCCGATTATCTTCAAATCGTCTACAACCCGAACATCATCAGTGCTTCAAATCGTCCACAACTCGAACATCAGAAATTTTGATGAACAGACGTCGGGTGTGCAGGGACGATTTGAAGATAATGGGGAACTCTGATAATGTTCGGGTTGTTGACGATTTGAAGATAATCGGGAACTCTGTTCGGGTTGTAGACGACTTGAATATTCCCGATTATCTTCAAATCGTCCGCGGACACTCGACGTCTGTTCATCAAAATTTCCGATTATCTTCGAATTGTTTAGAACAAAAACATCACAACAGTAAAATTCGATTCAATCGGCAATCGCCAACAACCCAATACTTCTATCAACCACGAAACGTCACTGTATCTTAGCGTTATTATCCCCGATCGTCGTTAGTCCCGTATTCAAGCGTGACAGTGTGATTTCCTTATATTTGGCTGGAAAACCACAAGTGGCTATCGTTAGAGCACTCCAGTAATTAAATGTGAACCCCTTCTAGTACCTTATCCACTAAGGGTCACAATTGTCAATACTTTCATCTGTCATAACGTGTGAAACAAGTCAGCGATTCTTTACAACTTGCTATATCCCAATATTTCTCTCCACCAGAAAACTGGGATGAATATGGTATTTATGAATTCGCACAAAATTGGATATACAGGGTGAGATGAGAAAACTGCAACCAAATTCAGACTGCTGTCATTTCTAAGCCACTCATCCGACAGCTATTAAAATTATTCCAGTGACAGCTCATTATATTGTTTACAAGCATACAAAAGCCTATAAATGGGAGTAAAACTTTTGTGTCTCGTACCATCGCTCGTTACCGTGACACTAGTAGCGTAGCCCGACGTCAACGAAGTGGACGGAAGAAAACAGCAACATCAGCAGAAATGGTTCGAAAATTAAAGAAGCGACTTGATCGCGTCGCAGTGGCCGAAAAATGGTTCGTGAGCTGAACATATCGCAATATTCCATTCGGCAAGTATTGAAAAATGAGCTCGGGTTAAAGCCATTGAAATTCCAAAAAGTGCAAGAATTTACACCGCAACAGGAAGAAAATAGACTCAACATAGCTAAAGAGTTGCTTTGCTTGGCCGAAAGTGGTGAACTGCCGAATTTGGTTCTCTCCGATTAGAAAACATTCATTGTCCAGCAGTTTGTAAACAAATAAAATGATCGTGTTTACTTGCCAAAGAGGTCAGCTGAAAATGTGCACCTTCGGTTGGCCACCAGAATTCAGGCGCTGGCCATGGTGTGGGCCACTCTCTGCTCGTATTAATCGACCGTGGCATCAGAATAAGTGCCGAATATTATCGCGAAAACATTTTGGCCGCAGACCTTGGACATTCCAACAGGACTCAGCACCATCGCACTCAGCAAGAGCCACACAAGAATATTTACAAAATCTAAAAATTATGGCGTTTGACTTTGTTACAGTTTTTTTTTATCTCATGCTGTACATTGGTACGAACAAACAACCGCAGCAAAAAAGAATTCGCATTGACTTGCTATGGCTGGTCACATATAGTATCCGGTTTGCTGGAAGATGGGATAGGCTTGCTACTGCAGGGTAACTAGTGACTTCCGAATCATTTGCCATCCTCCGACTAACAAAAGCTTTAGCTCGGAATACCTTTCTCAATACTGACTCTCTCATTAAGTTGAGTGGCCGGTTATTCATTTACATAGGGGTTTCGGCTCGTTGTTCTGCGGGTGATTCGGCTCGCTGTTTCTCAGGAGTTTCGGCTCGCTGTTCACCATGGTATACCCCGACTAACTAACCTCCTATTAACTTATGACCCGAGCACCTGTAAGCCGATCACTTTTCAGCAGAGTTCCCGATCATAGCCCAAAAAGCGGAATTGTCTAAAAGCCAACATCATCATCGTTGTCCCCGACCGGAGTTTCCAATTATACCCGAACATGTCTATAACCCGAACTGTAACGTCCGTTCATCAGAGTTCGCGATTATCTTCAAATCGTCTACAACTCGAACATCATCAGTGCTCCCGATTATATTCAAATCGTTTACAACTTGAACATCATCAGAGTTCCCGATTATCTTCAAATCGTCCACAACCCGAACATCTTTATCATAATCCCCAGACACCCGAAGTCGGCTTGCCAATATATTCATGAAATCCATATTATCATATTTACACCCTATTTTTATACCCTCCACCATACATAGTATGGAGGGTATATTAAGTTCGTCATTCCGTTTGTAACTCATCGAAATAATCATTTTAGACCCAACAAAGTATATATATTCTTGATCAGCGTAAAATTCTAAGACGATTTAGCCCTGTCCGTCCGTCTGTTGTAATCACGCTACAGTCTAAACGAATTAATATAGGAAGCTAAAATTTTGCACAGATCTCTCTTTTGTCTGCAGGCAGGTCAAGTTCGAAGATGGGCTATATCGGTCCACCATATCGTATAGCCCCCATATAACGGTACCCTCCGATATTCGGTATTTTGAAAATGTTAGCCACATTTTTCAATGGAATTGTCTGAAAATCCACACAAGTAGTTCCTTCTAGGTACTTTATACCTCGGCAGAGAATAATCTATATAGGTCCACAATATCGTATAGCCCCCATATAAGGGTACCCCCCGGTATTCAGCATTTTGATGATTTTATCCACATTTTCCAATGGAATTGACTGAAATTCCACCAAAGGAGTCCCTTGTGGGCATTTTACTCCCTCAAAAAGAATTGTCTATATAGGTCTACGAAATCGTATATCCCCCATATAACGGTACCCCCCGATATTCGGTATTTTGATGATGTTAGCCACATTTTTCATCGGAATTGTCTGAAAATCCACACAAGGATTTCCTTGTGGGTATTTTATATCTCGGCAGAGAATTATCTATATAGGTCCACGATATCGTATAGCCCCCATATAACGATACCCCCGATATTCGGTATTTTGATGATTTTAGCCACATTTTTCAAGGGAATTGTTTGAAATTCCACAAAGGAGTCCCTTGTGGGCATTTCACCCCCTCAAAAAGAATTGTCTATATAGGTCCACAATATCGTATATTCCCCATATAACGGTACTCCCCTATATTCGGTATTTTGATGATTTTAGCCACATTTTCCAATGGAATTATCTGAAAATCCACACAAGGAGTTCCTTGTGAGTACTTTACACCCAGATATAGATTTGTATTTATATTTACACCCAGATATAGATTTGTATTTATAGGTCCACGATATCGTATATCCCCCCATATATCGGCACCTTCCTATATTAGATATTTTAATAATTTTGAAAGAATTTTTAATGGATTATATTTTTTTGAAAATTTTCTATTTCGTTCCAAATGGTGGAGGGGTATTCAAAGTTCGGCCCGGCCGAACTTTCTGCTTTTTTACTTTTTACCTCTAGGAAAGGGAGAGTTCTACTCTTTTCATTGCATATAGGTTTAGTGGTTTCTTATGAAAACCCTGGCTGCGACGGAACTTCCCTCAGCCGACGAGAAACCCATCTTACAAAGAGGAAAGTGGAAAAAGTCTCCTTACATATGACTCTAATACGTAAACAGGACCACAGGACCTGAAGAAACGAGTAAGTAGTTGGCCTGAATCTTAAAGTTTATCAAAGCATCGAAGAACTGCCTAAAGCTTCCGTTGTTTGAACAACAGAGATCAATTTTCTATATATCATGAACCTTGCAGCCGCTTTCATCATACCTTCTCGAATGCTGTAGTGACACCAAACTACCGAGTAATATTAGGAGTGTAATATAAATATCAGGTTTCCAAAAAGTAAAAACGATTCGCATAACACACACTGTGCAAATCTACTTGGTGTATCATCATGCACCAGTATTTAATGTAAAAGGTTTTACTGACTTCCACTGTGACAGATTTTTATTACTTCCACCACATTGTCGCTTTCGTCATCATCATCATCCTGGGCAGTTTCATTTTCAGCTGTGTCATGTGGTTGGTAGTTCCTTCTTCGTAAGGCCACGCTAAGACTGAACCGCAACCCCTGTGTCATTGAGAATTCAGCTTTAAGTTAAGCATCTAAAGTGCAACCCTTAAATAACCATATCACGTTCGAATAGTTAATCGATGTTGGTAAATTATTGGCAACCAGTAACACACACTGAAAATATTAATGATAACAATGATGATGACCATGACCATGACGATGTAGGTGATGACGATAAGGATAAGCCAGAGATGCCAAGGGGAATGAAATTATGTAGACCACAGATTTAAAAGTTAAGTTTACTTCTGTTCTTCGAGCAAAATCCAGGGATATTATCAAATCACTTCAAGGTACAGAGTGTTCTCAAAGTTTTCCAAATTATAGCTCAAATGAAATCGAAGAAATCTCAAACCCAATATTTAGAGCAAATGTTTTAAATCTACCAAAATTTAGGTTCAAGCTGTATTCTCTAAAAGATAAACTCCTCCTTTATATGTACCTAAAGGTGTAAATAATGCCAGCCATTATTATAATGATGATGTTGCCAATAACATATTAACGACCGAAGGAACGAACAACCGACAAACAGACCGACCAAAGGTCTCCTCAGCATAGCGCAAACGAAACCAGCGGCAGATGTTAAAGATTTTCAGTAAATGATAGGAAAGAGTATGGCAAGTAAACATAACCTAATAACAATACTCCTCAGCCAGTCTAAGGAGTCCGAACAGGAAAACAACAACACATTTCGAATGCAGTCGAAAGCAATTTCATGAACAGCTTATCCGCTGCCACCCTCATCCACGGCTTGCAAAAATACTACGAAAATATGCAGGTTCAAGTTTTGCCTGTAAAATATATAGACCTCCCTTTTTTTTTGTTTTTCCTTTGCATTTCTTTATCGCAGAGTAAAGGTTAAAGTTGCTTTGTTTTCGTCAGCGAAATAAATTTCTTATATCTGGCCAGACAAAAATGGGAGGAACCCCAAATAGTAACACCTTAGGCTACCTGGCGAAAACATAAAAATGTGGTAAAAACTAATATATGGTCGTGCTAAAACAATAGAAACAAAGGAAAAACACTAAGGAAGCAACTTAAAAATGGATAGTTGTTTTTCCGTTCGATATTGAAAAGCCATTTAGATCTTGGAGATTTTACAACAAAAAAAAAAACAAACTTAGAAAACTAATGTTTAACGGGGGACGGGGAGGGGTTGCGGTTGTGTGGAAAGAAATATTTTGAGGCATAGGGTACATTATGGCAATTTCTTCGGTGGTCTTCTATTCAAAGAAGATGTCTTGAACCTCCCTATAAGAGACTTGTGAGACATTCGGAGTCATATATGAATTGACTTTATCAGAAAAATGTATACATATGTATAGCATAAATATATCATATACAGGGTTGCCCATATTCGACGGATCTTTGGGCCCATTCCAATCGACGAGGCTTGTCCGCAGGCAACATTCTTTGCGTCAATTGAATTTTGTACGGGAACAAATGCAAATCAATGCGAATAATCCGTTGTAAAGTGGACCGAGCCATTCCCAACTGCTGAGATGTTTTGGGATGTTCTTGGGGACCTCTCAACACTGGCTCGTACGGCAGCGATATTCTCGGCCGATCGCCTTAGTCGACTTTTATATGGCCTCTTCGGATTAGAAAGGCTCTGTCGAAAATTTTTCGTATAAACGCTTAATGGTGAAGTCGCACTTCTCACATTTTTTTCACAATTGACTTCTTCTGTTGAATGTAAATTTCAACTATTTCAGAGCGCTCGCGTGGCATGTACTGGTTCATGTCATTAAGCGATGTGACATCTCTGTCAAAAGTTATGGCGTTGCCAGATGGGTCCGGCGAATATGGGCAACCCTGTACTATTGTACGGTAGTACTATAAAATATAATTTATATTAATAAACAAGTAAGCAGTCGTGTGGGGCCGACCATGTGATATCCTACAACACTACAATATGTTGGAAGCCTCCTTATATCAAAATTCATTTTGGAATATTTCGATTTTGATATAATGTTATAGAGCCCTGTCCAGATGTTACTATTATTTACGCACTCCCTCATGTACCCAAAAAAAAATCACATTTGGTCCATTTGACAGGTATATATAATCCAATGGTCATCCAAAATGCTATTTCTCCTCATGTAGAGCGACTGCAAAATTAGGAAAATGTTAATTTTTTTGTCATTGAACCCCTAAATGTACATCTCAATAAGAGTAAGCTTTAATTCTGACCCTAACTCTACGCCCATGCAAAATTTCGTGAGGATCGAACGATAATTGCGACCTGTATATAATACCCTCAACTCATAGTGATAGTGACGATTTTCTTTAATTTTATCCTTTTCTGGCAAGATACCATTCCGAATTGGTGAAAATTGTGAAAATCGGTCCAGCGGTTCTTGACTTATAAGAAGTCTAACTACCATCCCTTTCTTTGTTATATGAGATTGTATATATTTTGCTATATATCCGATATCTTGGATATGAGCATCAATGTAACGGTCAGAAGTGACATTTGGTGAATTTGTGATTTCGCCAGGATTAAAAATATTCGCGGTTTAGTGGAAATGTTCTTACTTTCTTTCATAAAAGTTGGTCTATTTTACCCGCTAAATATGGTCCGATGACCAACCAAATTGGTGGGCTTCTGCCCACCCCTAAACTCTAACTTTATGTGAAATTCCGTTGATTGATCTATAATTGTGGCCTGTAGAGCACTAGCAAAATCAAGAATTTTTTCTATTTTTGGTCGATTTCAACCCCTAAAAATTTTGCGCTCATCTCAAAAAATAATAGGGTTGTACTCTAACCCTGACCCCACCTCCATTTTCAAATTCGTGAGAATCGGGCCATAGCTTGATTACAGATTAACGTGGACAGACGGACGGACGGACATACATAGCTAGATCGACTCAGCTCGGCGAGATAGGAAGATCTATATGTAGTTTCCTATGTCGGAAATCATTATAATATAATTTGAGTCAAATTTTATCAACCTACTATATTTCGTTCGGAAGCTAGAGTGGTTTCCACAGACGGATAGATGGACGGACACTAAATCGAAATAGAATTTTATGCTGATCAAGAATATATATACTTTGTGGGATCTAAAATGTATATTTCGATGTGTTACAAACGGAATGACAAACTTAATATACCCTCCATACTATGGTGGAGAGTATAAAAACCACAGCCTTGATAAAAACCACTTGATTTAACGTATCCAACGCAAAATCCCCAGTACCTTAATATAAGTGATTATTTCAATAAGTAAAAAACTGAAAGGCCAACATACTGTATCCTCCATTAAAAAAAACATTATTTAATTGCATGCAAGTTAGTAGCATATAATTAATATTGCCTTTCAATTAATAAGCATTAAAATAATTTAGGACGTATGGACAATTCAACAAATTTCAAAGAATAATAAAGGGCCCGAAAGGCATTCCAAATAACTCCTCTACCATAGAGTGTGGTTGAGCCCCTTAAATACTCGCCATTTAGATTACTGTAAAAGAGAAGAATGATTCTTATGCATCCAAAAATTTCCATTCCGAAATTTCTCAGTCACCTACCAGGCATGACAGCTTTTGTACCACCAAGCACCCACATATAACTGAGCGCAATTGTTGCCTTGATCAACGTCATTGTCTCGATCTTTAGTGGTGAAACTATAACCCAAATGATAGGTCAAAGAATCACCAGCTGTACCCTCGTATTGGCCCAAACTTTGTAATTTATAGTTTTCCTTTTCACTCGCTACCACAAAATTATCGTATTTGGCATAACGACGAACATCATCAAAATCCTCCATGACCACCCACAACTCAAAGCGCCGACTATTGGTGAGTTTATGCAGACGTTGTAGACCAATAAAGAACTCTCTGCTTTGATTGCCGAAGCCATGTTTGTAGTCCTCCCATACGCGATAAAAGTTTTCAGAGCCATCCATGCGTCGTTGTATGACGATTTCACCATTTATGTGTTCCTCTTGATGTTCAAGTTTTCTGTTGAGTCTTTTAATTTCACCCTCTAGTTCAGTTAGGCGTTTATTCAAATCTTCATTAGATTTTACAAATTTATAAACATCACTGTACCAACGAATCAAGCCTTCCATGTCATCTGATTCGCAAAACTTTGGTGAAATCTGAAAAAGGGTAAAAAATATAAACAATTGTTAAAATTAATTATTGAGGAAATATTATAATGTGAAAATTTGACCTAATTAGATATTCTTAAAATCTGGGACTTTAAGCCAGTTATTGTGATGAATTGAAGAACATTTCTTGAAGTTCCCGAATATCAATTACCAATTGAACTAAAAACCAGTAGGGAAAATTTAAAAGTCGAACTGGCCGTCTATATTATACCCTCCACCACCATGCGTATTTAGTAGAGCTTCCGTAACAAATAAGTTTATATTAAGAATTTATGTGAAGTAGATCATACCAAATATGAACCAAATAACATTGCTGTATAGTGCATGACTTCGATAAGGATTATATTATATAATATTTATTGAAGCAAAGACATACCGGACCGAGTTTCACCAAATTGGAAAAATTCGTTTGAATTTAAAAAAAAAAAATGTATTAAATTTAGGCTGATACTACATATATGTTGAGCAATATCCGTAAAATAAAGATGTATATCGAAGGTATATAAAAATCTGAAACAATGTCGATAAAATTTGGCAGAATTGGAGTAGTATATTATGCACGGTATCAAACATCATTGTTGTGGAGTGCATATTACGCCATATCTATATCCGAACCGATTTTAAACAAAATTTGAAGCACTTGCTTTTAGGTCAAACTCCATCGGAAGTTCCAAAATTCAGTACAATTGGGTAATATTAGTCATTTGGTGCACAAAAACATGAAATCGGATAAAGATTTATATGATAACCATATCTAAAACTGACCAATCTTGACAAAATTTTAAACACTTAATTTTGAGCAGTATTTGATATCTGTTACCAAAGATTATTGTTGTGTAGTGCATATTACGAATGTGGGGGACTTTAACGCCAAATCGGATAAAATATATATGTATGGGAGCTATAGCTATATCTAAACCGATTTTCACCAAATTTGAAGTACATATTTCTAGGATGAATTCAGTCTAAATTACCGAAATTCAGGTCATTTGTACTGATACTGATATTCCTCTTTGGTGCACATGAAACCTGATATCAGATAAAGATATATATTGAAGCTATATTCTAACCTGATCCGATTTTGATAAAGGTATTTCTGGGCTGTATCTGGTACCAAATATCATTCTTGTGGAGTGCATAATACGAATCTGAGGGACTTTAAATCCCAAATTGAATGACACATAGATATGGGAGCTATAGCTTTATTTGAATTGATTTTCACCAAACTTTGAAGTACTTGCTTCTATGCTGAATTCGGTCGGATGTGCCAAAATTCAGGACATTTGGACTGACATTGGTCATTTGGGCACAAATAACCCGAAATATATTGAAGCTATATACGGGACCTATATCTAAATTTGAACCGATTCTTACCGATTTCAATAGGGTTCGTCCCTGGACCAAACAAATATTGTTTAGAAAATTTCAAAAATACTTGAACGAACGTACTGACCGGCATGCATAAATTGGCTCAGAAAGTGACTACGTGAAGATCCTCAAAAGTAACTATGGGTCTACCTCTCCTCCTTCTCCATGTTTCAAACAAATACAGAAAGACATAATATCCTTACCACTATGTGGTGTAGGGTATAATGAGATTTGCCATAAAATGGACGAATCACGCTATGAGAAATAAAAATTCACTGATTTTCAAGTGTTGTGCATTTTTACGACGATTCGTCGTTAAGTTATAGTCCAAACTGAAGATGTTTGAAAGTGGAACCAATCACGAAACGTCCGTGAGCTGTTTAAACAAATGTGGCCAAGAAGATAATAGCTAATGCATAACGTTTTTTGCCTTTAAAAGCATTTCTTTCGAAATAGATAGCTTTTATCGAAATTTTGTTTTACACATTCCTGATAACAGAAAAAAATATATACTGCTCGAATACTATATCGAAACACAAATACATTAATCTAATTAATAATAGTTAAATATATCAATATTCATTTAACTTTGACACCACTAAATTCCTTTACATACCACTTCCATATTGCATTGTTCCAAAATATTAAAATACAATAATATAATGAAAATAAAATATGAAGACCATTTAATATAATTCATATTTTTTTTATAGATTCAAAATTGCCACCGCTTTCAGAACCGTCAACACTTGTTATGATTTACGAACTGAAATCTAAGAAATTGTTGGGTTTTTAAAACAAAAATAAATTTCATTGTTTGATAAGAACCTGTGCTTAATGACACCGACGTAGCTAAGAATCTGGTCATGCTTTTCGCCTGTTCTAAACTAAATTTTAAACTCTGTTTCGAAGGTTCCAGGTATTCGGAATATATTTTCCATTATCTCGAAAATATGCTTGCATTTTCGTAGATCACGGAAACGTTCGACTTTTTTATCAGGATTAAAAAAAACAAGTAAAAGAGAACTTTACGTTACGACGGGACCATTTTTTATTCCCTCCGCCACTATGTTTATCAAACGAAAATGAAATAATGAAAAGTTTCATCAGTTGGAAATTCAAATTTCAAAATACCGCAAATCGTGAGGTAGGTTATATGGAAGCTATACCAATTAGCGGACCTGCATCGAACAGTTTTTGAAATGATCAACCGAGAACCCCAATTGCCAAATTTCATCTAATTTAGTTGGAAATTGTGGCAGAAACCTTCAAGGTTGCCTATTTTCAATACCAAACAGCCTGCATATAATATAAACCTTTATGAAAAAAATTCATGTGGACTCTATAGTGTTTTCAACAGACAGACATCGATAAACAGTTCGCATATATGACTCGATTCTCACGAAATTTTGTAGTCAGAATAAAAGCCTATTTTTTGGATATTATTGCACAATGTTAAGACGTTGAAACGGACCAAAAATTAAAAATTTACCGATTTTACAGTTGCTCTACAGGTTAAGTCCAATCGATGTTTCTTGGATGGCCATCGGATACTATTTTTACACGCCAAATGGACCTCAACTTTTGTGTGAAAAAATACTAAAATTGCCGATATCACCGGAGATACAGCAAATCATACAGAGGAATTTAATAATTTAAAGAAATGAATAGCATTATTTCAAAAATGAATTGGAAACAAGTTTAAAATTATAAGTCTGTTTCACCGACAGATGTATACCCTCATCCAATGTTCCATTATTTAAAAATATTTTGGACTTCTGCTATGATTATACAAATTGTTGATTATTAGTTACTTCCTTCACTTTGTATGAAATATGTGATAATGTTTAGAAAAATTGTAAATGTGCGTGATATACAACATATACTCGGTATTGGCAAAATTACAAGAAAATCGAACATTTATATCCAATTTTATGGGAAATCATTAATTCCACATTCATCTCTGGTTTCTGGTTGAGATATATATTTAGATATAGTCATTTGTAAATCATCGCTGATTTGTTTTGCAAGTTATGAAAGATAAAAGTATTAAAAATTGTGATCCTTTGTGGTTAAGGTACCAGAAAGTATTCGCAGATATATATCATCTTCACAACAGATCTTGTGACAGGGATGTGGGATGTGTGAAATGTGAAGTGAACCGAATGCTTACATCGGATTTTATAATCATTTTGGTTATTCAAAACTTTGACGCATTGTGGAGGAGGTACCAGAAGTAATGGTCCGATTTCTACTATCTTTATAACAGATTTTGTTTTGATAGAAATATTGAGATGTGCCAAGTATGAATGGAATCGGATGTTAATTTTTCGCATTATTTAATTTAATATTCAAAATGTTGACCCTTTGTGGGGAATTACCAAAAGGGGTGGACCGATATATTTCATCTTCACACCTGACCTTGGGTTAATAAACAATATTATGATGTGTGTAATTTGAAGACAATCGGACTCTTATATCACAATTTATTAGAGTTATAATTATTCAAAAGTTTGACCTTTTCCATTTTCTCACCTGACTGATGCAAATATTAGGACTTGCAAAGTTGGATCAAACTCGGA
Organism: Musca domestica; assembly: GCF_030504385.1. NCBI lineage: Eukaryota > Metazoa > Arthropoda > Insecta > Diptera > Muscidae > Musca > Musca domestica. The sequence continues at coordinate 5,159,392 of NW_026712340.1, read as the reverse complement.
TTATCATTTTTCTCTCTGTACATTGAAGTATATTTTTTTGAAAATTTTGGCCTTTTGTGGGGGAGGGACCAGAAGGAGTGGACCATATCTGAGTTCGAAATAAATTTGATAATAATATTACGATTTAAGAAGTTTGGTCCAAATCGGATAGACCCTTCAATAAGTATCGTGCGTACCAGCCAGCAGACAGACAGACATGTGGTCCAAAGAGAGGGGTCTAAAATCGTTATTTCGATGAGGCACATTTTGGCTGTACCAAATGATATATACAAAATTTGAAATAGGATATGCAAATTTGATTCTTTAATTGGGCTTGCAATAAAAGGACATTACTTAGACAAATTAATTTCAATTTTAAACGCAGATTTCTTAATCGAGATAATATAACGAGGACCCGTTCTAATATAATATACAATTATATTGGCAAAATCATTAAATTTTATAAAACATTTTTAAAATTTCAATGTGAGGTGAAAACATAAAGTCTGTAATAAAACAGACTCTGTAAAAAAATTAATTTAATTGTTTAACAAGTAAGCAAAGGCTACAGTCGAGCGGGGCCGACCGTTGAATACCCTACAACACTATAATAAACCATACAGTTTATATAGGCGAAGTACTCGACAGAATTCCACAAGATATTGAGACAAATAATTAAAGAAAATCATCAGGTTTCGTTCTCTAATTTTCGAAAAATAACAACTTAAACTAATTTGCTCATTTCCAATTTATTGGTAGATGTTGCACTTAAATGGTCTTCCTAGATCTGGAACCAATATTTCCCAAAGACCTATAATCTCTCAGAAGTGGCAAAAGATTAACATTTATTATTGGTTTTTGACTGAAACGCATCTATATGAGATACAGACATTTGACTATATTCTTCAACGAAATCAGCGTTAACGAAATAGTCAGTAGTGTGTCTTTCCTGTATTTGTGAATTCTCCAAAAAGTGACTGGAATGGACATTTTCGTATTTTGTCTAAAAAAGTTGGCAAACTCCTTCACACATTGAATATTTTTGGATGGCCATCCAAAACTGCTTGGCTTTTGCAATGTCCGGTAAACCTAATAATTACAACCTGTTGACAATTTTGCAGTTTTTTGGTCCATTTCAACCCCAAAATATATGGCGATCATCTCCAAAAAGAGTAGGCTTTTATTCTGACCCTCATCTTATCTCCATGCAAAATTTCGTAAGGATCGGGCAATAAATGCGATCTGTATATGATATTCTGATATCCTAACTACTTGGTTTTGTTAGCTGTAGAAATATTACCAAATGTTTAATTCAAAATCAAAATATGCCAAAAATGTGACAAAATTGAAAAAATATGAGAAAATATTACAAAATCAATATTTTCATCTTTAGAGAGATATTTTTATGCGATTTTTTTAGACGTTTTATGTTTCTTGCCAAGAGGCCATTCTGAATTCATGAGAACTTTCGAAATCAGTTCAGCCGTTCTGGACATATAAGAGATTTTTCAAGCATATCTTCTTTGATAAACATATATATCGCACATATTTTGCTATATATCCGATTTGTTGGATGTTAACATCAATGTAAAGATCAGAAGTAACCTTGTGATGGCTTTGTGATTTCGGCGGGATTTAAAATATTCACGGTTTAATGAAAAATTTTGATTTTTTTCAACACAAAAGATATGGTCTATTTTACCCGCTAAATGTTATCCGATGACCACCCAAATTGGTAGGCTTCTTCCCCGCCCTAAACTCTAGCTACATGCGAAATTCCGCGTCGATTGGTCTATAATTACGACCTGTATAGCTACTGCAAAATCCGACATTTTTTCAGTATTTGGTCCATTTCAACCCCTAAACATTTGGCGATCATCTCCAAAAGAAATAGGGTTCTATTCTGACCCCAGTCCCACCTCCATTCTAAATTTCGTGAAGATCGGGCCATAATTGCGACCTGTAGAGTGATTACAAATTAACATGGACAGACGGACAGACGGACAGACGGACAGACGGACGGACGGACATACATAGCTATATCGACTCAGCTCGGCGAGCTAGGAAGATCCATATATACTTTCCTATGTGGGAAACCAATATTTCGAGGTGTTACATAATTTTTGGGCCAATCAAACTTATAATACCCCCAACACATAGTGTTGTAGGGTATAAAAACAAAGCCAAAACTACTTTGAATTTTTCAATTAAAATATTCATAAAAAATCTGGTATCAGGCTGGAAGGTTGTCTCACCCCCTGAAATGAAATGCTGGCTACGTCCCTGCTTAATGATAATACCACTGAAAACAATATATTATGTACTTCATCTGTTTGGCTTTTGCGTTATGCATGTGACCATTACTCCGTCTCATCACATTTATATGTATACTAGCTGGCCCGGTCCGCGTTGCCGGCCCGTTGTTTTTGTCTATTATGCATATTTGTCAAAGATATGAATGTTATAAATGTTCACGTACTGGTCAATTAGTTTTTAATTTTTAGTCAAATGAGCAGTAATTTGGAATTTACTGTACTTTGTACACCTCATAATTGAGGGCTAATTGATTTAAGAATATCCAAAGTTAATTACTTTTTTAAACCCATTAGCACCTCAGATTGTGCATTGGAGTCCTCATAAGTCCCCCTAACCATGTCGGTCTGTTTGTCCGCCAAAAGGTGGACTTGAGGGGATACTATTACATGGAGAAAATTCTAAAATTTTTAGATATGTTAAAATTTTTGTTTAAGATTTTCACCCCCCAAATTCACATTTTTAGCCAAATCCTTTGAAATATGGTAAAATGCGAAACATCGACCTACATTGAAAACTTTCTTCACCCCTTATAATCCAAGATGACAAATAGAGGCCAAATCGAAAATATAGCAGATCAACATAGCATGTCAAACTAAAAAAAAATCACGTGATTTAAATAAGTAAAAATAGTTTTATCCACCTCATAATTGAGGTCAGACTGATTTCAGAATAGTCAAATATAATTCCTATTTTACACCCATTGCCGTAATATGGGAACTAATTTTATTTGTCATTTAAATTGTAAATTGGAGACCCCATAAAGTCCATATTTTTCATCAAAGTATAATTCAATGACGATTCAACAAATATTCGGTCCCGTGTTACTTTCTTATATTTGTAATTTGTTAATGTTTTCACAATTTATTTCATATAGATGTATATCCCAAATCTACGTTCCCAACCAATATTATCTTGGGGGTTACAAATTCAATAGAATACAAATTTTTCTTTTCTGACCACACATTAGATTTGAAAGTGGACTTGGGGTTACCCCAATGTGGGGACTTTACATGAATAAATTTCTATGTGGCAATTATCTGTACGATGGTTCCTTACCCCAGGGTAGCATAAATACAATTTTTTACAAGACCAATATGGGCCCTACTCCGAAAATTTTATGCGAAGAGGTTCTCTACCCCCTTAGAAACAAAGATGCCAAATAAGGGCCAAAAATAAAAGAAAGTGGCGAAGACTCTAAAAAACGGCTTAAATCATACGATGGTTATTTATGATCGATTTCATGACCTGCAAAAGCGATTTATGGTATCTAAAATGTTCAGGAAGAATTTTTGGAAGGATAGAAATCCTTTTCTTACTAAAAGTCCCATTCGCTCTACTATTTTGCACCCTTTATATTTGGTATTTTACTGATTGTACTCCCAAAAATGTTTGCATTTTGAGCTCTCATCGGATTATTGTCACATGAAAGAAGTAGGGCCACGCTTTGAAATAAGGCCCATTAGTTAGTTTTTCGGTCATTTTTGTTTGTTTAAATGTCTGCGCATCTTCCAGCTGAAGCACGATGTAGGCCCTGGAGTTGAAAGGTAGATGTCAGTTACCATCGTATTTCGCACTTATTTCATTTTTTTTTTTTTGTGAAACATTGTATATAGTGAAAAATTATTCTTTATTTGTTCACAAAAAATCCACTGAATTCAATATGATATTACAAATTGAAAAAAAATTGACAAAAGAAGAATAAAAAATTGAAAAAATCTTCTACTTGTTAGCTGATTTTTTACAGCAACTGTTAAAAGATCCTTACAAAGTTTGTCAATAGAATGTACTTTTATTTTAAAATTCAATTCCATTGGAAATTTTTTTCGATATATTCCCGTTTTGAGAATTGTTGCAATGAGATCTCTTTTTTTTTTTTTTTTTTGAAAACGTAATTATCTTTTAACTTTGGTGTGACCGCATTAAATGATTTCGATATCATCTATTCCGTTTCGCCACCACATAATTCGGTACTACACTTCCATGTAACCCGCCATCAATTTCAGTTCTCAAGAAATCAAGTCAATCGACAGGCTACAGTCGAGCGGGGCCGACCGTTGAATACCCTACAACACTATAATAAACCATACAGTTTATATAGGCGAAGTACTCGACAGAATTCCACAAGATATTGAGACAAATAATTAAAGAAAATCATCAGGTTTCGTTCTCTAATTTTCGAAAAATAACAACTTAAACTAATTTGCTCATTTCCAATTTATTGGTAGATGTTGCACTTAAATGGTCTTCCTAGATCTGGAACCAATATTTCCCAAAGACCTATAATCTCTCAGAAGTGGCAAAAGATTAACATTTATTATTGGTTTTTGACTGAAACGCATCTATATGAGATACAGACATTTGACTATATTCTTCAACGAAATCAGCGTTAACGAAATAGTCAGTAGTGTGTCTTTCCTGTATTTGTGAATTCTCCAAAAAGTGACTGGAATGGACATTTTCGTATTTTGTCTAAAAAAGTTGGCAAACTCCTTCACACATTGAATATTTTTGGATGGCCATCCAAAACTGCTTGGCTTTTGCAATGTCCGGTAAACCTAATAATTACAACCTGTTGACAATTTTGCAGTTTTTTGGTCCATTTCAACCCCAAAATATATGGCGATCATCTCCAAAAAGAGTAGGCTTTTATTCTGACCCTCATCTTATCTCCATGCAAAATTTCGTAAGGATCGGGCAATAAATGCGATCTGTATATGATATTCTGATATCCTAACTACTTGGTTTTGTTAGCTGTAGAAATATTACCAAATGTTTAATTCAAAATCAAAATATGCCAAAAATGTGACAAAATTGAAAAAATATGAGAAAATATTACAAAATCAATATTTTCATCTTTAGAGAGATATTTTTATGCGATTTTTTTAGACGTTTTATGTTTCTTGCCAAGAGGCCATTCTGAATTCATGAGAACTTTCGAAATCAGTTCAGCCGTTCTGGACATATAAGAGATTTTTCAAGCATATCTTCTTTGATAAACATATATATCGCACATATTTTGCTATATATCCGATTTGTTGGATGTTAACATCAATGTAAAGATCAGAAGTAACCTTGTGATGGCTTTGTGATTTCGGCGGGATTTAAAATATTCACGGTTTAATGAAAAATTTTGATTTTTTTCAACACAAAAGATATGGTCTATTTTACCCGCTAAATGTTATCCGATGACCACCCAAATTGGTAGGCTTCTTCCCCGCCCTAAACTCTAGCTACATGCGAAATTCCGCGTCGATTGGTCTATAATTACGACCTGTATAGCTACTGCAAAATCCGACATTTTTTCAGTATTTGGTCCATTTCAACCCCTAAACATTTGGCGATCATCTCCAAAAGAAATAGGGTTCTATTCTGACCCCAGTCCCACCTCCATTCTAAATTTCGTGAAGATCGGGCCATAATTGCGACCTGTAGAGTGATTACAAATTAACATGGACAGACGGACAGACGGACAGACGGACAGACGGACGGACGGACATACATAGCTATATCGACTCAGCTCGGCGAGCTAGGAAGATCCATATATACTTTCCTATGTGGGAAACCAATATTTCGAGGTGTTACATAATTTTTGGGCCAATCAAACTTATAATACCCCCAACACATAGTGTTGTAGGGTATAAATATAAAAAACACTACAAATGTACATTAGAAAAAAGTAAGTCAAAATGGAAAAAATCATGAAAAATAAAACATTACTATTGTACATTTCAAAAGTCAAAATGAAAATGTTAACATATCACATTTTTACGCGATTTTTTTGGATATTATCCTTTTCGGATAAGAGACAATTCCGAATTTGTATGAATTATTAAAATCAGTTCAGCGGTTCTTAAGTTATAAGCGTAGTAACTAACACAACTTTCATTTATATATATAGATAGATATAGAAGATGAAGAGAAACAAGCTATACCTCTCAATAACACATAACAAACATATTGCGTTTGTTCCTAAATTGAGGTTTTAAACTAGTAGAAACTCGTTAAGTTTGGCTGGGACGAACTTTAAAAACCCTTCCCCATGAGATAAAGAAAACGTATCAGGATTAAATATTGGGTCCACTTTCATTTTGCCAGTGAAATATGAACATTTACTTTTACACAAAATTCCGTCACACCTTCCATATTTCATTGAAATTATAGGTACATACCGTGTTTGGTGCATCAAATATGTGAAATCGGCCGAGAATATATATGGAAGCTATATATAAATCTCAATCGATTTCTAATTAATTTGACAAATTTATTTTTGTAACCAAATTTCGGCACACATTCTGAATTTCATTGGAATCTAACATGCACATCGAGTTTGGTGCATTAAATATGTCGAATTGGTCGAAAATATATATGGTATCTATATCCAAAATCTATACCGATTTCATTATAAATAATCAAATTTATTTTCCAATCAAATCCCATCACTCATTCCAAATTTCATTAAAATCGAACGTGTTTGGAGATTCATATAAACGAAATCGGGGGAATATATACATGGAAGCAATATCCAAATCTGAACCGATTTCAATATAATTTGACAACTTTATTTTCTGATCGAATCCCGTCACACATTTCAAATTTCATTGGAATCGAACATATATATCGTTTTTTGGGGCATCCAGTAAACCGGTCGACAATATATACGGGAGCTATATCCAAATCTGAGCTGAATTCATTTTATTTCACAGACATTTTCTTCTTTTATAGATACAAAAAATAATGGCCTATTCCAGCAGTCTTCTGCCCCAAAAGACAGAACCTGTTACAAATTATTTTAGATTCGTTCCAGCAGTTCGTGTTAGGCCTTTTTATACCCTCCACCGTAGTATGGAGGGTATATGAGGTTTGCCATTCCGTTTGTAACATTTCGAAATATACATTTTAGACCCCAAAAGGTATATATATTCATGGTCAGTATAAAATTCTATGACCATTTAGCGATGTTAATCATTCTAGCTGCCGAACAAAATGAAGTAGGTTGATAAAATTTTACTCAAATGTATATTACAGGGTAAGATAAAGAAAACTCTAAAGAAAATAAAGTCAAATGCCACAATTTTTACATTTTTATACCCTCCACCATGGAAAGGAGGGTATATTAACTTTGTCATTCCGTTTGTAACATCCTTAAATATTCGTCGCAGACCCCATAAAGTATATATATTCATAATCAGCATAAAATTCTAAGTCGATTTAACGATGTCCACCTGTCTGTTGAAATCACGAAACAGCCCACATTATTTGACGTAGAGCGCCAAAATTTAGCAGAGCAATTTGTATTGTGTCTAGGATGGTTGGTATTGAAAATGAGATATATCGGTCCACGTTCTGGTATAGCTCCCATATAACGGTACTTCCCGATATTCGGTATTTTGATGATTTATGACACATTTTTCACGGATTTGTCTGTGCGTATGGCGATATATTGCATGTATAGGTCCACGTTTTGGTATAGCCCCCATATAAAGGTACCTCCCGATATTCGGTATTTTAATTTTTTTGTCTCATTTTTTCACGGATTTGTCTAAAAATTGGTATTTGTTGGTCATAATGGGTTCTAGCTCCGGTGGCGAAACATTGCATGCATGGGTCCATGATTTGATATAGCCCCCATATAACGGTACCTCCCGATATTCGGTATTTTGATGGTTTTTGCCACATTTTTTCACTGAATTGTCTAAATATTGGTACTTGTGGGTCATAATGGTTCCTAGTTCCTGTGGCGAAACGTTGTAATTATAGGTCCACGTTTTGGTGTTGTCCCCATATAACGGTACCTCCCGATATTCGGTATTTTAATGGTTTTTGACACATTTCTTCTAATGTTTCCTTTACCCTAAGGTGGAGGGTATTAAAAGAAATTTTTACAATTTTATACCCTCCACCATACTATGGAGGGTATATTAATTTTGTCATTCCGTTTGTAACTCCTCGAATTACTCATGTCAGACCCAACAAAGTATATATATTCTTGACCAGCGTAAAATTCTAAGACGATTTAGCCATGTCCGTCTGTCTGTCTGTGTGTCTGTCTGTCTGTCTGTCTGTCTGTCCGTCTGTCTGTTGTAATCACGCTATCTTTCGAACAAATTGAGATAGAAGCCTAAAACTTTGCACACATGTATATTTTGCCAGTAGGCAGGTTAAGTTCGTATAAAGGTACCTCCCGATATTCGGTATTTTGATGATTTTAGCGACATTATTCACCGGAATTGTTTCCAATTTGGCATTTGAAGTTCGTAGTGGATACTACAGCCTAAGACAGAAAATTATCTGTACAGGTCCACGTCTTCGTATAGCCCCCATATAACGGTATCCCCCGATATTCGGTATTTTGATGATTTTAACGAAATTATTTACCGGAATCGTTTCAAATTTGGTATTTGAAGTTCGTAATGGATACTACATCCTAAGTCAAAAAATGAGCCATGTAGGTCCACGTCTTCTTATAGCCCCCATATAACGGTACCCCCCGATATTCGGTATTTTGATGATTTTAGCGGCATTATTTAACGAAATCGTTCCAAATTTGGTATTTGAAGTTCGTAATAGATACTTCCGCATAAAACATGGGCCATGTAGGTCCACGTATTCGTATATCCCCCATATACCGTACCCACCGATATTCGGTATTTTGATGATTTTAGCGACACTATTTACCGGGATTGTTTCAAATTTCGCATGTGAAGTTCGTAATGGATACTTCAGCCCATGCCAGAAAATTGTCTGTGCAAGTCCACGCCTTCGTATAGCCCCCATATAACGGTCCCCACTATATTCGGTATTTTGATGATTTTAGCTAAATCGATTTTTCTTCAAGTTTCGCATTTAAATATTGTAATAACTTATGACAAAAGTTGCCTATGCATGCCTACGTCGTCGTATAGGCATTCGGTATTTTTAAGATTTTAACAGAATTTTAAACGGATTTTTTTTTTGGAAATTGCCAAATTTGTACCAAATGGTGGAGGGTATTAAAAGTTCGGCCGGGCCGAACTTACAGCTTTTTTACTTGTTTATTTTAATTTTACTGAATGTGAGCAAAAAATGTCGGAAATATCAAATTATCAAATTTTGGAATAAGTTTAGATTTGTTCGAATTGGTACCTTTGGCACGACACAATAGTCCAATGAATTGGTATCCGGAGGTTCTTTTGGAATGTCCAAGGTCTGCGTCCAAAATGTTTGAATGCCCAAGGCTTTAATACACCCTCCAGAATATTTTCGCGATAATATTCCGCATTATTCTGATGCCATTGTCGGAGAGCGACAATCGGTTGTTATGGCGACCCACAAGAAAGTGCACAACCGAAGGCGCACATTTTCGACAGACCTCTTTGGAAGTAAACACGATCATTTTGTTTGTTTACAAACTGCTGAACAACGAATGTTTTCTCACCGGAGAAAGCCAAATTCGGCAGTTCACCATTTTCGGCCAAGCGAAGCAACTCTTTAGCTCTTTTGGGTGTATTTTCTTTCTGTTGCGGTGTAAGTTCTTGCACTTTTTGGAATTTCAATGGCTTTACCCCGAGCTCATTTTTCAATATTTACCGAATGGAAGATTGCGATAAGTTCAGCTCACGATCCATTTTTTGGCCACTGGGACGCGGATTTCGATCAAGTCGCTTCTTTACTTTTCGAACTATTTCTGCTGATGTTGCTGTTTTCTTCTGTCCACTTCCTTGACGTCTGGCTACGCTACCAGTATCACGGTAACGAGCGATGGTACGAGACACAAAAGATTTATTTACATTTAAATGCTGGAGTACTCTAACGATAGCTAGTTGTGGTTTGAATTCCATCAAGAATAACTTTTTGTCTGGAAAATTCTCACCAAAATGCTTTTGCTTCTAAACAATATAATGAGCTGCCACTGGAATAATTTTAACAGCTTTCGGACGAGTTGGTTGCTGTTTTTATACCCTACAACACTATGTGTTGGGGGTATTATAAGTTTGATTGGCCCAAAAATTATGTAACACCTCGAAATATTGGTTTCCCACATAGGAAAGTATATATGGATCTTCCTAGCTCGCCGAGCTGAGTCGATATAGCTATGTATGTCCGTCCGTCCGTCTGTCCGTCTGTCCATGTTAATTTGTAATCACTCTACAGGTCGCAATTATGGCCCGATCTTCACGAAATTTAGAATGGAGGTGGGACTGGGGTCAGAATAGAACCCTATTTCTTTTGGAGATGATCGCCAAATGTTTAGGGGTTGAAATGGACCAAATACTGAAAAAATGTCGGATTTTGCAGTAGCTATACAGGTCGTAATTATAGACCAATCGACGCGGAATTTCGCATGTAGCTAGAGTTTAGGGCGGGGAAGAAGCCTACCAATTTGGGTGGTCATCGGATAACATTTAGCGGGTAAAATAGACCATATCTTTTGTGTTGAAAAAAATCAAAATTTTTCATTAAACCGTGAATATTTTAAATCCCGCCGAAATCACAAAGCCATCACAAGGTTACTTCTGATCTTTACATTGATGTTAACATCCAACAAATCGGATATATAGCAAAATATGTGCGATATATATGTTTATCAAAGAAGATATGCTTGAAAAATCTCTTATATGTCCAGAACGGCTGAACTGATTTCGAAAGTTCTCATGAATTCAGAATGGCCTCTTGGCAAGAAACATAAAACGTCTAAAAAAATCGCATAAAAATATCTCTCTAAAGATGAAAATATTGATTTTGTAATATTTTCTCATATTTTTTCAATTTTGTCACATTTTTGGCATATTTTGATTTTGAATTAAACATTTGGTAATATTTCTACAGCTAACAAAACCAAGTAGTTAGGATATCAGAATATCATATACAGATCGCATTTATGGCCCGATCCTTACGAAATTTTGCATGGAGATAAGATGAGGGTCAGAATAAAAGCCTACTCTTTTTGGAGATGATCGCCATATATTTTGGGGTTGAAATGGACCAAAAAACTGCAAAATTGTCAACAGGTTGTAATTATTAGGTTTACCGGACATTGCAAAAGCCAAGCAGTTTTGGATGGCCATCCAAAAATATTCAATGTGTGAAGGAGTTTGCCAACTTTTTTAGACAAAATACGAAAATGTCCATTCCAGTCACTTTTTGGAGAATTCACAAATACAGGAAAGACACACTACTGACTATTTCGTTAACGCTGATTTCGTTGAAGAATATAGTCAAATGTCTGTATCTCATATAGATGCGTTTCAGTCAAAAACCAATAATAAATGTTAATCTTTTGCCACTTCTGAGAGATTATAGGTCTTTGGGAAATATTGGTTCCAGATCTAGGAAGACCATTTAAGTGCAACATCTACCAATAAATTGGAAATGAGCAAATTAGTTTAAGTTGTTATTTTTCGAAAATTAGAGAACGAAACCTGATGATTTTCTTTAATTATTTGTCTCAATATCTTGTGGAATTCTGTCGAGTACTTCGCCTATATAAACTGTATGGTTTATTATAGTGTTGTAGGGTATTCAACGGTCGGCCCCGCTCGACTGTAGCCTTTGCTTACTTGTTTTTATCTCATCATGTACATACCTTTTTAGATCTAACATTGGTGTTTAAGTTAGAATTGCAAATTGCCAAACGATCCAGAGAGCCTACGTTCGCTTAGTACGGACCGTAGAGAGATGCATTCTTGGGCTAAAAGGTTGCCTGCAACTTCCCCTTGGAGCCTACGTTCGCTTGGCTCGGACCGTAGGGAGAAAGCCTTCCCAGTCTGAAGATTTTCCCTACAACTCTCCTTGGGGCCTACGTTCGCACAGCTCGGACCGTAGGCAGCTTTTCCAAGTCATTTCCCTACAACTCTCTCTGGGTACTCTCTCAGCCCGTGTTGCTGTTAGAGATTTCCTGGAAGCATCGGTGCTTCCAGCCACCTCGATGCATTGCGACTTGGCATTCATAGTGTCTCTCTTGCTAGCTACGGAGCTAACCGCATAAAAAAGGTAATCTGTCAACTCGGGTTGACCAACTCTCACAACATCTCAATAAACGGTTATTTATATTATATTAAAACTAATCCTTCTTTGGTTTTATTTATCTCTTTATTTCTACGGTCACGGTTTGTATGCCTGAGAGAACATCAGCGTCTCATACGGAGAGAAACAATGGGTGTTTTCAGGAATTACCAATATAGAGTGTTGGAGGGCAATTTTTTATTTATTTATCATTTTGTAAGACTTTTATTTTTTAATTATCAGCATTTGTAGGAAAGGGAAAGAAGTGGACCTCTAGAAAATTCTCAGGTAATATATATTAAACGTAAGAATAGATCACTGTGGTATATCGCATTGATACAAACTGTCATGTTACGCTACAACAAACCCATCCCTCTGACATATAATTTAATTCTTGAAAAATTTACATTTTATATATGCCATCTTTGTGCAAATAATTGTTGCTTCACATAAAATTAATGTCAATTTAAAATCTTTGCATTTCGAAAAGGTGCGTCTGTCTCTGATGGCAATTTCTCAACACGAAACACAGCTTTGACTAACAAAACAAGACAAATTACGATTTTCAAAAGTAGGATTTCTCTCCTGATGAAATAAAGATCTTTGGCAAAAGTGTGGGATGCGGACTGATGATGGCTCGTTGACTTGTTGTTTCGCTAGCTATGACTATGACGGACGACCAGAGAGAAGGAAGTTGGAGAGTTGCAAAAAATAGTAAATTCGGCTTTGTTACATGTTCCATGGCTCCACTCAGACAGACAGCGGCGCATTACAAGTGTCGGCTTTAAGGCTATGGCGGAGACTATGCACCGCAGCGATAACACTGGAAATCAAACGATTTATGAGTGGGTTTTCTCAGTTTTGCATAAACCCCCTCCCTTCGAAATGATAGATATGATGCACAGAGCGAGAAAATACAACAAACCTGTGGATTTGAAAGGAGCGTTTCACAGGTTAATATACGCTCGCTCTGGTGGTTACGTGGGTAAACTGAAAACCACACAACTTAATTTGCCGTCTACCACAAATGTTGTCTGGCTGGCAATATGTTGCAGCTTACATTTTTTTCCTTGGCTCGTTGCAGACAAATTAAAATTGCTATGTTTGTGTGTGCACGCGTCAGCCAGGTGATTATTTCAAAAAATGAATAAACAAACCATCACTCACTCATTTAGGTGAGTTTTTCTTTTTCGTCTTCTTAATTTTGCTCATTATACCCTACAACACTATGTGTTGGGGGTATTATAAGTTTGATTGGCCCAAAAATTATGTAACACCTCGAAATATTGGTTTCCCACATAGGAAAGTATATATGGATCTTCCTAGCTCGCCGAGCTGAGTCGATATAGCTATGTATGTCCGTCCGTCCGTCTGTCCGTCTGTCCGTCTGTCCGTCTGTCCATGTTAATTTGTAATCACTCTACAGGTCGCAATTATGGCCCGATCTTCACGAAATTTAGAATGGAGGTGGGACTGGGGTCAGAATAGAACCCTATTTCTTTTGGAGATGATCGCCAAATGTTTAGGGGTTGAAATGGACCAAATACTGAAAAAATGTCGGATTTTGCAGTAGCTATACAGGTCGTAATTATAGACCAATCGACGCGGAATTTCGCATGTAGCTAGAGTTTAGGGCGGGGAAGAAGCCTACCAATTTGGGTGGTCATCGGATAACATTTAGCGGGTAAAATAGACCATATCTTTTGTGTTGAAAAAAATCAAAATTTTTCATTAAACCGTGAATATTTTAAATCCCGCCGAAATCACAAAGCCATCACAAGGTTACTTCTGATCTTTACATTGATGTTAACATCCAACAAATCGGATATATAGCAAAATATGTGCGATATATATGTTTATCAAAGAAGATATGCTTGAAAAATCTCTTATATGTCCAGAACGGCTGAACTGATTTCGAAAGTTCTCATGAATTCAGAATGGCCTCTTGGCAAGAAACATAAAACGTCTAAAAAAATCGCATAAAAATATCTCTCTAAAGATGAAAATATTGATTTTGTAATATTTTCTCATATTTTTTCAATTTTGTCACATTTTTGGCATATTTTGATTTTGAATTAAACATTTGGTAATATTTCTACAGCTAACAAAACCAAGTAGTTAGGATATCAGAATATCATATACAGATCGCATTTATTGCCCGATCCTTACGAAATTTTGCATGGAGATAAGATGAGGGTCAGAATAAAAGCCTACTCTTTTTGGAGATGATCGCCATATATTTTGGGGTTGAAATGGACCAAAAAACTGCAAAATTGTCAACAGGTTGTAATTATTAGGTTTACCGGACATTGCAAAAGCCAAGCAGTTTTGGATGGCCATCCAAAAATATTCAATGTGTGAAGGAGTTTGCCAACTTTTTTAGACAAAATACGAAAATGTCCATTCCAGTCACTTTTTGGAGAATTCACAAATACAGGAAAGACACACTACTGACTATTTCGTTAACGCTGATTTCGTTGAAGAATATAGTCAAATGTCTGTATCTCATATAGATGCGTTTCAGTCAAAAACCAATAATAAATGTTAATCTTTTGCCACTTCTGAGAGATTATAGGTCTTTGGGAAATATTGGTTCCAGATCTAGGAAGACCATTTAAGTGCAACATCTACCAATAAATTGGAAATGAGCAAATTAGTTTAAGTTGTTATTTTTCGAAAATTAGAGAACGAAACCTGATGATTTTCTTTAATTATTTGTCTCAATATCTTGTGGAATTCTGTCGAGTACTTCGCCTATATAAACTGTATGGTTTATTATAGTGTTGTAGGGTATTCAACGGTCGGCCCCGCTCGACTGTAGCCTTTGCTTACTTGTTATGATTAAAAAATGTTTTGGTGAAATTTTTTGTTGCAAGAAGACATGTTTGTTTTAAAGAAAATATTGAAATATTTGATGTTTATTTTAAATAATGTTGTGATAGGCAGATAATGTATTCGATAAATGGAATTTTGTTCGAATTAAGCAGATTTTTTATCTCGAGCTTTGTTGTGATTAGTCAATTAAAATATAATTTAAAATTAAATTTTAAAAGTTTGAAGAAAATTCTATATGTCATCGTAAGTCCGTGGTAATTCATACATGATATGTTTGAGTAACAGAGACCTTTGCTTTGCTGAAAAACTGAAGTCAATCTAATAATTGTTGTAAACTTTTCCAATGCTTTCCCACAAAGCAAAATATCTAAATACATAACAAGTCAAAAAGTTGTAAGTTCGGCCGGGCCGAAATTTGAATACCCTCACCATTTGGAACGATTTTGGCAATTCTCAAAAACAATCAAATTCGTTAAAAAATCTGTTAAAATCGTAAAAATGCCGAATGTAGCTGTTACATTAGGGTCTATACGACGACATGGACCTGCATAGGTAACTTTTGTCATAGGCCATTACAATATTCAAATGCGAAACTTAAAAAAAATCTGTTAATTATGTAGATAAAATCAACGTAATACCGAATATCGGGAGGTACCATTATATGGGGGCAATACGAAGACGTGGACCTGCACAGACAACTTTTTGTCACAGGTTGTAGCTTCCATTACGAACTTCAAATACCAAATTTAAAACAATTGCGGTGAATAATGTCGCTAAATTCATCAAAATACCGAATATCGGGGTGAACCGTTATATGGGGGCTATACAACGACGTGGACCTACGCAGACAATTTTCTATCTTAGGCTGTAGTGTTCATTTCAAACTTCAAGTACCAAATTTGAAAGAATTCCGGTGAATAATGTCGCCAAAATCAACAAAGAACCAAATATCCGGAGGTACCGTTATATTAGGGCTATACCCACATGACCCATTTTCCATACCAAAAGTCCTGCAGACATAATATACACTTTAGTAAAATGTTATCAATCTACTTCAATTCGTTCGGAAGCTATAGTGATTTCCACAGACACAGAATTTTATGCTGATCAAGAATATACATACTTTGTGGGGTCTAAAATGTATATTTCAAGGTGTTACAAACGGAATGACAAACTTAATATACCCTCCATACTATGGTGGAGGGTATAAAAAGAATTAATGACAAAACGAACGCCTGAAGCTGAAATCTTGAAATTTTGCATAAAGGTCAGTTTTGGTGTGCAGGCGTGTGATAAGGCTAGATTTTTGGAAATTCATACGATAAGTACTAAAATGTAATAAAAACTTAAAATCGAATGGAGTGCAAGATATTTGTGCAAAAGGGTTTTTGGAAGTTCAAAAAGTTCTAAAATGGTATAAAACTTAAAAAAAATATTCCTTTGGTTTTATATGAACGGATAGAGGTAAAAACTTGAAATTACGTTGGATAATAAGTTTCATATAAGAGGGTGGTCTTGGAAATGTGTACTACAAGTGCACAAAAAGTACTAATTAGTACAATATTTGGTACAATTTTGTATTAGGTGAACGGATAGTGCTTGAAATCTAAAATTTGGTGTTAGGGAGATATGGAAGTGGTTTCGGAAATCTTTACTATAATAGTACGAAACGTACTGAATAGTAGATATTTGATAGAGATAATATTCTCAATTTTGACTTTTTTGAGATTTGGCAGTGGTTTTGTAATGTGTCCTATATTTGTACGAAAAGTACTAAACAGTACTAAATTTGGTATTGGGGTTTCTGTTGGTATCTGGAATTGAAATATGCTCGCATTTTTGGAAATGTGTGCTATAAATTTGCGAAAAGTACGAAATAGTACTAAATTTGGTATTGTGTGAATGGGTGAAGCTTAAATCCTACAATTTTATATAGATGTCACTGTTGGTGTCTGGGATTGAGATATGAATATGTGAAAATGTGTAATATGATTGCACGAGAAGTTCAAAGTTTTACTAAATTGGTATTAGGTAAAGGGATAGAGCTGAAATCCTGAAAGTAGATACGGATGCCACTCTTGGTGTCTTTCTTTGAGAGAAGAAGGTGGTTTCGATCATGCGTAGTATAACTGTACAAAAAGTATGGTAATAAATTTGAGATTGGGTCTTAAGATAGACTTGGAAATGTTAAATCTGATATGGAGATCACTATTGGTATATTGTTTTGAGTAAGGGAGGTGCACTTGGGAATATGTACTTTAATTGTGCTAAATTGTACTAAATTTGGTATTGGATGAAATAATAGACTTGAAATCCTTAAATTCGATATAGATCTCACTGTTGGTGTCTGTGGATTAGATATGGAGTGGATTTTGGAAAGGTGTATTATAATTGTTCGACTAGTACTAGATGCTACATAATAAACATAATAAAATTCTGAAATTTTATATTTAGATAATCTGAGGTTGGGAGAAGGGATAGAGTAGAAACCGTACAATTTTGTACTGCCACTACTGTTTGTGTCTAGGATTGAGATATGGAATGGTTTTACAAATGAATACTCAAATCATACAAAATGTACTAAATGTTGCGAAATGTTGGGATTGCGCGAATATATAGAGCTGGAATTCCGAAATTTTATACTGGGGTGTCGGTTGAAAGTAGTTTTGGAAATGCGTAATGGAACTGTTCGAAATTTACTAAATGGTACTAATTTTGAATCACTTTTGGTGTCTAGGATGGAGAAATGTAGATTATTTTTGATATTCTATACTAACTATTACTAAATTTGGTATTGGTTGAAGGGATATAGCTAATAATTGACATTGACGTCAATGTTGGTTTGTAGGATTTAAATATGGAAAAGTTGGTATTGTTTTGGACAGACAAGTTTGATGTGGGTCCATTGTAAACTTGAAAGTGAAATACTTTCAACCTTCCCCAAAAATGGTATGGGTTTTACTACGTATTTCCCAAGTCACCTCCAAACCTTAACCTTACAAACTAACCTTAATGAAAATTCAATTTAAAAGTATTTTCCGTTCACCCAGATTCGCTCTTATAGTATTTTGTATTTACAATTGAAATTACCAAAAAAAAATAAATTAATAAATAAATAAAAACTGTAAGGAAATGTCAAAAGTCGGGTGGACCCGATTTTATGATACCCTACACCACTATGCGTGTTTAATAGAGCTTCCGTAACAAAAAAGTTTATATTCTGAATTTATGTGAAATCATACCATACCATATGATCATACCAACTATAAACCTTATTTGAATGCGTATCATGGCTTTAGAGTAGTCACAATTTGGAAACTATATACAACTCTTAATAAATTTTCAACAAATTTGTCGGAGACTTTTGTACCACTAGTACCACTTCGATAAGAATTTTATTAAGCAAGTAAGCAGAGGATATAGCCGTGCGGGGCCGACAATGTGATACGCTACAACATGTTAGAGTCCCCTTACGTCCAAATCCATTTTGGAAGATTTTCATTTCCATTTTCGAAGATATTACTCTAGCTTTTTGATCAGGGACATTTGCCCAACATTTACGCACACCGTCGAGCTATTAGTTGTTGCGGGCCATTTTACAGCTAAATATAATCCAATAGTCATCCAAAATGCTAGCCATCTTCCCTGTCCTTAACTCTCTTATCATGCTAAATTCCGTGTCGATTGGTTTCAATTGTGTGATCAGGAAAATTTTTCTGTATTTGGTTCATTTGAACCCCTAAATATTTTGCGATTATCTCAAAATGCAAGAGTCCCCTCTGTATCTCCAAAATTAGACTCATCTATATGATTTGCTAGTCTACGATATTTTGCTATATTCGTCAACGAAATCAGCATAAAAAAGCCAGAAGTTCGCCTTTTGTGTAAGTTGGATTTCGCCTGCAAGTTATTTTCAGCGTTTCGGTAGAATGGAAACGTTGTAGTGGTCCGTACTACCCGATGTCCTAATCTTTAATTTCATGCGAGATTTCGTGTTTTTTGGTTTCTACTTGTGGAAAATCAGCAACATTTGAAGTTGTTGGTCCATTTCAACCTTTAAATATTATGCGATCATCTCCAAAAAGGCTTCTATTCTGACCATAACCCCACCTCCATGCAAAATCGTGAGGATCGGGCAATAATGGCAACCTGTAGCGTGATTACAAATTAACATGGACAGACGGACGGACGGACGGACATACATAGCTAGATCGACTCAGTTCGGCGAGTTAGGAAGATCCATATATATTTTCCTATGTGGGAAACCAATATTTCGAGATGTTACATAATTGTTGGCTGTAGAAATGTGCATCTGAACCTATTTTCATCAAAATTTAAAGTACTGGCTTCTTGGCTCCATTTGTCCATTTGGGTTGATATTAGCCATTTGGTGTACAATAAACCTGAAATCGGGTAAAGATATACCTGGAAGCTATATCCAAATCTGAACCGATCTTGACAACATTTTAGGCACTTATTTCTGAGCTGGTACCAAAAATCGGATAAAACATATATGGGAGCTATATTCAAATCTGATCCGATCTCGATAATATTGACAGGGGTATTTCCGGGCTGTATCTGATATCTGGTACCAAAAATCATTGTTGCGGAGTGCATATTACGCATGAGAGGGATTTAAAACCCCAATTCGGATGAAAACCCCATATGGGAGCTATAGCTATGTTTGAACCGAATTTCAAAAAATTTGAAGAACTTATTTCTAGGATGAATTCAGTCAGTATTGCCAAGATTCAGTTCAATTGGACTGATATTAGCCATTTGGTGCACAGTTAACCCTACATCGGTTGAGGATATATATATAAATTTGCAACGATTTTCATCAATTTAAATAGGGTTCGTCCTTGGGCCAAACAAATATTATTTGGAAAATTTCATTTTAGTCGGGCAATAAATGCACCTTTGAGCAAGGGCATCTTAGTGGGAGAGAAGTGCTTTAACTAGCCAGTGGACCATTGTTCTCTCGTTGGAAGAAAAGGTAACTTTTAGAAAAAATAATATTTACTTACAAAAAAATTGTCCCTTTTCGCACCTGATTTTGTTCTTTCAAAACACAATATCGGATCCTTCATTAGCCAATATAAGAGTTGTTTTTGTAAAGTTTTTGACCCATACACGACTTCTTGAGGGTCGAACGAACGCTTATAAACGTCATTAAATCGAGTAGTACTGGGCTTAATTATGAATATTAAACGAAAATTTGTACCGATTCAATTGGTAAATTCATACATAAGCCTTAAAAATTAAATTTCGTAGGTGAATCGTATAGGGACACTATCCTTAGATTATTATTTTAAAATGCTACTGACTGACAAATACGATGTATTTTCACAACCAGATACCTCTGCTAACCTGTCATTATTTGTCTGTTTTGTAAAAAACTAATATTTATACTAAGTTTCTTGAATCTGCATTCATCTCAATATTTTCTCATTCTTTAGCCCTACAGCTCCCGAGTATTATTATTATACTATAACACACATATGGGTCTATGCTATCAAAAGGTACATCAGTGTCTTCCCCTTTTTTTACTATTTACTGATTTAAAATAAGAAAATATCTTGATGGCTTTCAACAACCCATGAGGATAAGGGGTGCCTTGTTTTCGTTTAATCCTTTTGTTGTATTTAATCCATCAAACTTGTTAATCAAACACAAACCATTTTTTTTTTTGTCATCAAACAAGCAAAAATCTGGAGCATTCCATTTTAATCCTTCGGCCATTTGAAGCGTATTGCAAGAGCTATAAAAATAAAATTAATTTAGATTAGCATAATCTCCTAGAAAATATTAATTGATACAAATAAGAGAACAGTGCAAGCACAAACAAACAGACACATATCAAATGGCGGCTGACATGAACTGCAGTCAGTCAACCAGTCAGTCATTGAGTGAGGAGTAACTGTCAGCAACCTTATGCCAGTCAGACACCCTTTCACACCACCACCACTTAGTTTGGAACATGAATTCATAATGTTTGTCTTGCCAGGGCAGGGAGTTACCCTGCTGCACCCGTATTCTTGTATTCACGACGGCTGATACGGCTAGACATGGCCAGCCATGTTATGATTGGGAATGTTTACAGAAATTAAGTTTCTTTCACTTGAGCCAAAATAAACATTGGCACGCGTTGCAGCTTTTCTTTATTCGCGTTGCCTTGATTTCAGGTTTCATTTTTTTTTTTTTGCCAGAGCTCCGTTATGTTGACTTCTTGTTTTCATACATTTTTCTTTTCGAGTTTTTGGTTTCCTGACATTTGTCCAAGTTGAAAACAAAAGGCAAACAAAGACCCTATGGATGGTTGAATGATAGCCGTTAGGGGTATGGAGATGGGGTTGGCTTAGCTGCAGCATGCATTTATTTATAGCTGTCGCTCTCGTCGTTGGAAGGTGCTGTGCCATTTGATGTATATAAATCCAATTAGCGTGAACGTAAAGTTAATGAGATCTGACAAGGTTGTCTTCCATACAGAAGAAAAATGTGGGGTGATGGTGGTAATATTTTTTCCAATGTTACATATTAGTTATTTTGCTAGAAAATAATATAAGACAATATCTGTCGGTTAACGCATAAATATAAACCCTCAGCCTATGATATTGAAAATTAGTATACGAGATACTGTTGACTCTCCGCCTATCTCTAAGTATATATTTGGAGCAGAAAGGCTGGCCACGACTACTTTTTAAAATTTATATCTATATTAAAATCATATTTCGTTTGTTGATAATGACTTCAGTTGAGAACGGCTGGACTGATTTGACTCAAATTTTCTTTAGATTGTTTGTAATTGCAGTGATAATGTTTGTAATTGAAGTGATAATGTCAGAAACTTTGAGAAAACTCTCTAGAAAAGTTGGAAAATAGGAAAAATTTAAACTTAGTTTTTGATATACAATATATACATGGAATATACTTTTGGAGGGAAAAATTGAAAAATCTTTTTCAAAATGAGGATAATCCACAAAAATCCAAATTTTGGATGTTATCTGACGAATCGCAAACACACAAGGAAACCCTGCATTAATTTCGAAACTTATATTTTGAAAATATATCAGGGGGTGTATGACTAATTGAATTGACCCCATGTGAAGCAAGAATCCTGTTGCATTTTAGCATGTTGGCCAATATTGGAGTAAAGGGGTGAGATAATGAGACTATCATACATTCGTTCCGATTTACTACAATTTTAGTCGAATAAAGAAAAAAGCCCACATTACATCGCAAAATATTAACATGAAAATATTTACTCCCCAGCAAGTATGATATAAAAATTCTTCTATCCGTAAAAAAGTTACAGCATTTTTACAACGAAGCAAGTAAAAAACCAGTAAAGAAAGACTTAAAGTCGGGCGGAGCCGACTTTATGATGTCCTACACCACTTTGCTAATTATACCCTACAACACTATGTGTTGGGGGTATTATAAGTTTGATTGGGCCAGAATTTATGTAACACCACGAAATATTGGTTTCCCATATAGGAAAGTATATATGGATCTTCCTAGCTCGCCGAGCTGAGTCGATCTAGCTATGTATGTCCGTCTGTCCGTCTGTCCATGTTAATTTGTAATCACTCTACAGGTCGCAATTATGGTCCGATCTTCACGAAATTTAGAATGGAGGTGGGGCTTGGACCAGAATAGAACCCTATTGTTTTTGGAGATGATCGCCAAATGTTTAGGGGTTGAAATGGACCAAATACTGAAAAAATGTCGGATTTTGCAGTAGCTATAGAGGTCGCAATTATAGACCAATCGACGGATTTTCGGAATTTCGGATATAGATAGAGTTTAGGGCGGGGAAGAAGCCTACTAATTTGGGTGGTCATCGGATAATATTTAGCGGGTAAAATAGACCATATCTTTTGTGTTGAAAAAAATCAAAATTTTTCATTAAACCGTGAATATTTTAAATCCCGGCGAAATCACAAAGCCATCACAAGGTTACTTCTGACCTTTACATTGATGTTATTATCCAACAAATCAGATATATAGCAAAATATGTGCGATATATATGTCTATCACAGGAGATATGCTTGAAAGATCTCTTATATGTCGAGAACGGCTGATCTGATTTCGACAGTTCTCATTAATTCAGAATGACCTCGTGGCAGGAAAGAAAAAACGTCTAAAAAAATCTCATAAAAATATCTCTCTAAAGATAAAAATATTGATTTTGTAAAATTTTCTCATATTTTTTCAAATTTGTCATATTTTTGGCATATTTTCATTTTGAATTAAACATTTGGTAATATTTCTACAGCTAACAAAACTAAGTAGTTAGGATATCAGGATATCATATAGAGATCGCATTTATGGCCCGATCCTTACAAAATTTTGCATGGGGATAAGATGAGGGTGAGAATAGAAGCTTACTCTTTTTGGAGATGATCGCCATATATTTAGGGGTTGAAATGGACCAAAAAACTGCAAAATTGTCAGCAGGTCGTAATTATCGCCCGATCCTCACGCACATTTGAATGGGGGCTACCGCACATTGCAAAAGCCAAGCAGTTTCGGATGGCCATCCAAAAATATTCAATGTGTGAAATAGTTTGCCAACTTTTGTAGACAAAATACGAAAATGTCCATTCCAGTGACTTTTTGGATAATTCACAAATACAGGAAAGACGCACTTCTGACTATTTCGTTAACGCTGACTTCGTTGAAGAATATAGTCAAATGTCTGTATCTCATATAGATGCGTTTCAGTCAAAAACCAATAATAAATGTTAATCTTTTGCCACTTCTGAGAGGTTATAGGTCTTTGGGAAATATTGGTTCCAGATCTAGGAAGACCATTTAAGCGCAACATCTACCAATAAATTGGAAATGAGCAAATTAGTTTAAGTTGCTATTATTCGAAAATTAGAGAACGAAACCTGATGGTTTTCTTTTATTATTTGTCACAATATCTTGTGGAATTCTGTCGAGTATTTCGCCTATATAAACTGTATGGTTTATTATAGTGTTGTAGGGTATTCAACGGTCGGCCCCGCTCGACTGTAGCCTTTGCTTACTTGTTTAGTATAGCTCCGCATAACAATCAAAAGTTTTTATGGGAGAATTCAATCATACACGCTATGATTATATTTATAATTTAAAATTCAAAAGACCAAATATGCCGAGGCATTTGTATTTTTTAAATTCGGACTTGAATTGCCCATTTGGTGCACAATTAATTTGAAATCGGATATAGATATACGTGGGAGCTATATCCAGATCGGAATCCATCTCCATAAAATTTGGCAAAGATATTTTGGAGCTGTATTTGATATATTTCCCTGAATATCGTTGTTACGGAGTGCTTATTACGGCTGTGATCTTCACCAAATTTGACATACTAGCTTCCAGCTTTAATTCGGTCGTAAGTGCCATTCCATCCCATTTGGACAAATATTAGACGTTTGGTGCACAATAAAAGGTAAATCGGACGATGTTATGTATGGGAGCTATATCCAAATCTGAACCGATCTCGATAAAATTTAGCAAATGTATTTCTGAGCTGTATTTGATATATTTCCCCAAATATTGTTGTAACAGAGTGCATATTACGGCTGCGGAGGACAAAAATAATAAATCGGATGAACAATATATATGGGAGCTATAGCTATATCTGAACCGATTTCGGTTAAATTTGGCCTAATTTGGTTGTATGTGCAATACTATACACGTTTAGTGCACAATAAAAGGCAAATCGGACGAAGATATATATGGAAGCTATATCTAAATTTTGACCGATTATCTCCAATTTCAGTAGTCATGTCATAGACCATGGCCCACATATTACCCTTGACATTTTGATCAGGGGCATTTGCCCATTATATACGCACTCTGTCGTGTTGTTAGTTGTTGTGGGCCATTTTACACCTAAGTATAATCCAATGGTCATCCAAAATGCTAGACTTCTTCCCCGTAATTAACTCCCTTTTTTCCTGTTTTTGGTTCATTTGAACCCTCTGTATCTCCAAATTTAGACTCATCTATATGATTAGCTTGTCTACGACATTTGGCTATATTCGTCAACGAAATCAGCATAAAAAACCAGAAGTTCGCATTTTGTGTATTTTGCATTCCGCCTGTAAGTTATTTTCAGCGCTTCGGTAGAACGGAAGTGTTGGTATTTTTTCACACAAAAGTAGTGGTCCATTTTACCCGCTGCCCTAAACTCTGTCTTTTGGTTTCTGTTTTGTGACCTTTATAACGGTTGCAAAATCAGGAACATTTTTAGTTGTTGGTCCATCTCAACCTCTAAATATATTGCGGACATCTTTAAAACAATAAGCCCTTCTGAACCCTACCCTACCCTTCTGAAAATTTTCGTGAGGATCGGACGAAAATTGCAATCTGTATATAATAACCCCAAACTGTATTGTAAAGTGAATTGAAAAAATCGCATGCGATAAAAATATGAAAAAAATGTCACAAAATATTACAAAAACTGTACTAACATCATTATTGGCATTTGTTTTGTTATTTTATTCTTTTACGCCTAGAGGGCATTCTGCTAACATCCCTTTCCCTTGTATATACACATTGTATATATTTTGCTATATATACGATATATTTACTATCGGCACCCACGTAACGGTCAGAATTGACATTTTCGTCTATTTGTGACATCGCCGGTGTTAAAAGTATTCGCGGTTTAATGGAAAATTTGACTATTATTTAACATCAATGTTAAACTACTAAATATTACCCGACTAAATATTACCCGATGACCATCCAAATTAGAAGGCTTCTGCCCTAGGTTTTAGCCCCATGCTAACTTTCGCGTCGATTGGTCTATAACTGCGACCTGTAGAGCAACTGCAAAATCAAGAAAATTTTCAGATTTTGGTCTATTTTAATCCCTTAATATTATGCAATTATATCCAAAAGCAGTAGGCTTCCACATTGACAGACGGACATACGCAGCCAGATCGACTCAGCTCGGTGAGATAGGAAGATCCATACATATTTTCCTATGTGGGAAACCAATATTTCGCGGTGTTACATAATTTTCGGCCACGATTAAACTTATAATGCCCCCCAATACATATTGTTGTAGGGTAATAAAATATAAATGGGAGCAAGAGATATTCGGTTCAATTCGGTTAAATATGAAAAAATCTATTCACTTTGGGTTGAAGCGGATGAAGATGTATATCAAAAGTATACAAAAATCTGAACAGATCTCGATTAAATTTGGCAGAGGTATATTCGTGCTGCGTCTGATGCCTGGTATCAATGATCATTGTTGTGGAGTGCATATTACGAATGTGAGGGACTTTAACACCAAATCGAATAAAACATATATATGCGAGCTACAGTTATATCTGAGCCGAAAGCTATATTCGACCGAAATTTGAAGTAATTCGTTCTGATCTGACTTTCGTCGGAAGTGCCAAAATTCAGTCCATTTGCACTGATATTAGTCATTTGGTTAACAACAAACTTGAAGTCGGATAAAGATATGTCTGGGAGCTATATCCAAATCTGAACCGACCTTGACAACATTTTAGGCACTTATTTCTAAGCTGTAACTGATATCTGGCACCAAAGATCATTGTTGTGGGGTGCCTTTTACGAATGCGAGGGACTTAAACACCAAATCGGATGAAACATATATATTGGAGTTATAGCTATATCTGAGCCGATTTTCACCAAATTTTATGTACTTGCTTCTAGACTGAATTCGGTTGGATTTTCCGAAATTTAGGTCATTTGAACTGATATAGGCCGTTCGGTGCACAATTAACCCGAAATCAGTTGAAGATATATATGGGAGCTATATCTAAATTTGACCCGATTCTCGAATTTAATAGAATTCGTCTTTGGGCAAACAAATATTGTCTGAAAATTTCATCTCAATCGGATAGTAAGAAAGTGATTCGAAAAGGTTTTTCTGTCATAGTCTATTGTAATCACACAGATTGTAGTACCCATTAGGAACTTCAAATACAAAATTTGGATCAATTCTGTAAATAATGTCACTAAAATCATCAAAATACCGAATATAGAGAGGCATACCAAAACGTAGACCTATGTAGCCCATTTGCGAAAGCCCTGCAGACCTAACACACATCTGAGTAAAATATTTTCAACCTACGACAAAAATGCGGGCGGGCATTGTTAAATCGACATAGAATTTTATGCTGATCAAGAAAATATAATGGAAATTTTATATTTCGTGGTGTTACAAATGGAATAAGAAGTTTAATATACCCTCCATGAAGGATTAATACACAATGCTGAATCATTGTGAAATGCAGTCAGGAGCCTTCGTCTTCGCTCTAAGAGTAAAGACTTTTAGTTGTTGCAAAGTGGTCAGGCTTATTCCCTTTATTGTTTTTTTTATAAAAACAACGTTTGTTTATTAGTGGAGAACGATGGTAATGTTTACCAGGGGAAAGGGCAAACAATCCTCATCCGCTACTTTGTTTTTTGTCTGGGATATTCTCCCTAGAAGTTATTTTAAAAAATAACTTCTATGACAATAACTTCTGGGGAGCATATCCCAGACAAAAAACAAGGGAACAGATGAGGATTGGTGGCTCTTTCCGAAATCTAAGTATTCCCTGCCTTACCCCCTGGTAAACATTACCATCGTTCTCCACTAATAAACAAACGTTGTTTATATAAAATCAACAATAAAAGGGATTAAGCCTGACAATTTTCCCGAACAAACAAACTAACACAGTTCTCTAAAGCCTTCTAAAAATCACCTATTGACACAAAATTTAAGCTACAAAACCCTACACGCAGACGTAAAATAGATCATTAACTATCAATTCGTTAAGCGGTTCATCTGCCTAAAATAACCCGAAACTCACCGGATGATTGATAGAATGACACTATATATAAGGAACTAAAATATAAGATACGACAAAAAACAGAACTTCTAAAGAACCCTTCAAACACACAAAGAACAAAGAAGAACTATTTCCAATTGGAATTCTTTGAAATCGTTTCTACTGATGATGATGATGTGTTCTCCTCCATTGGGTATACACCAATGGCATTGTTTTGCAAACAGTCAAACACAACTCCACCTCTTCGGCTCCATCGTTCATTCGAAACAAAACCGAACCTGGCAGTCATTAATCTTCATGGTCAAATTTTAGCTATTATTCTGACTTCAGTGACCACATTTGGAGATTACCGAAAGAGCGTTTTGAATATTTCGATGGTATGGGGGTGGGTAGTTGGTTGGTAAAGGGCGGCCCTGGTATGGGAAAATGTTTGCCAACACTGCCCAACAAAAGTGAATAGCACAACATTTATCATCTCGCAACGACTGACAAAAGAAACCGCCAAACCAACAAAAGAAAAAAAGAGAAGACAAAACCAATTCGGACAGTTAGCTAGGCACAAAGGAACCAACAACAATTCAGGCGGTGCTTTCTTTAAAGTCAAATGAGACAGGCCAAAATAACTGGTCAAGATTTGAGACTTTTAACGGGAAAATTGCGAACATAAACACGAATTGGCAACAAGGCAGCTAAAGCCTGCTATAATAAGGGGAATTAGAATACAATCCTTTGTTTGTTACACCAAAAATGTGTTTCGGATGCTGCCGTTTACACGCAGGAATTGGGTCGAATTTAAACGGTAGAGATTTAGTGCAATAGATTGTATTTGATGATTGCTACTAAAAAAAGCGGAGATTCTTTGCCTGGAATAGGAAAGCCGCACGAAAATAATGGAGTACATAACAATGAGAGCCTTAAACCACCACAAATGTTTACTTATAATTAGACATCGAATTCATTGTATATTTTTATACCCTCCACCATACATAGTATAGAGGGTATTCTGAGTTCATCATCGTTTTAGACATAAAAAATTATATATATTCTTGATCAGCGTAAAATTCTAAGTCGATTTAGCCCTGTCCGTCTGCTGTAATCACGCTAAAGTCAAAACGAATAAAGATAGAAAGCTAAAATTTTGCACAGATCAGTCTTCTGTGTGCAGGCAGGTTTGAAGTTCGAAGATGGGATCCACGGTATCGTATAGCCCCCATATAACAGTACCCCCGAGAATTCCGTTTTTTGATTATTTTAGCCATATTTTCCTGAGTTCTTTACCCTACGGTAGAAAATTGTTTATTAGGTCCAAAATATGGTATAGCTCCCATACAACGGGATATTCGGTATTTTGACGATCTTAGCCACATTTTCCAATGGAAATCTCCACATAAGGAGTTTCTCTTGAGTACTTTGCCCCTGGAGAATTATCTGTATAAGCCCACATACAACGGTCCCCCAATATACAGGCCCACCTCTTCGTATAGCCTCCATATTACAGTTCGTAATGGTAACTACTGTCTATGCAGGTCCAGGCCTTCGTATAGCCCCGATACATCAGTACCTCCCTATATTCGGTATTTTGATGATTATTATTTTTGACCTTTTCGACTATTTGTGATTTCACCAGGATTAAAAATATTAGCGGTTAAAGTTTGATTTTTATTTAACACAAATGTTATGGTCTATTTCACCCACTAAATATTACCCGATGACCATCCAAATTGGAAGGTTTCTGCCCAGCCCCAAGCACTAGCCCCATAATAATTTCCGCGTCGATTGGTCTGTAATTGCGACCTGTAAAGCAACTACAAAGTCAGGAAAATTTTCAGATTTTGGTCAATAAAATAAAACTAATAAAAAATAACATAACGCCACTTCCATACCTTATCGAGCCATAATTGCGACCTGTAGCGTGATTAAAAATTAACATGGACAGACGGAGGGACATACATAGCTAGATCGATTCAGCTCGGCGAGATAGGAAGATTCATATATAGTTTCCTATGTCGGGGACCAATATTTCGACATGTTACATAATTTTTGGCCCAATCAAACTTATAATACACCCAAAACATAGTAAAAAAGCAGTAAGTTCGGCCGGGCCGAACTTTGAATACCCTCCACCATTTGGAACGAATTAGAAAATTTTCAAAAAAATAAAATCAATCAAGTTTTTTTTTAATCTTTACAATATCTAATATAGGAAGGTGCCGATATATGGGAGTATATATGATATTGTGGACCTATTAAGACAAATCTATGTCTGGGTGTAAAGTACTCACAAGGAACTCCTTGTGTCGATTTTCAGAT
This sequence comes from Musca domestica, assembly GCF_030504385.1. Classification (NCBI taxonomy): domain Eukaryota; kingdom Metazoa; phylum Arthropoda; class Insecta; order Diptera; family Muscidae; genus Musca; species Musca domestica. The sequence continues at coordinate 5,129,159 of NW_026712340.1, read as the reverse complement.
AATTCCATTGGAAAAAGTTGCTAAAATCATCAAACTACTGAATATCGGGGGGTACCGTTATATGGGGGATATACGATATTGCGGATCTATATAGACAATTCTCTTTCAGGGGGTAAAGTGCTCACAAAGAACTCATTGTGTGGATTTTCAGACAATACGATTTGAAAATGTGGCTAAAATCATCAAAATACCGAATATCGGGGGTACCGTTATATGGGTGCTATACGATGTCATTACCCTATATAAAGAATTCTCTGTCGGGGGGTAAAGTGCTCACAAAAAAACCCATGTTTACAATTTCCGTTGAAAAAATACCGAATATCGAGGGTAACGTTATATGGGGGCTATACGATATCGTAGGCCTATATAGATAATTCTCTGCCAAGGTATAAAGTACCCACAAGGAACTCCTTGTGTGGATTTTCAGACAATTCCGTTGAAAAATGTGGGTAAAGTTATTAAAATACCGAATATCACAGGGTACCGTTATATGGGGGCTATACGATATCGTGGACCGATATAGCCCATCTTTGAACTTGACCTGCCTGCAGAAAAAAGAGAGATCTGTGCAAAATTTTAGATTCCTAACAGACGGACAGACGGACGGACGGATAGGGCTAAATCGTCTTAGAATTTTATTCTGATCAAGAATATATATTCTTTGTTGGGTCTAAAATGATTATTTCGATGAGTTACAAACGGAATGACAAACTTAATATACCCTCCATACTATGTATGGTGGAGGGTATAAAAACACATTTAGGGGTTGTAACCAAATATTTCTCATCAAATCTCAATTAAGCCATCAAAGAAAGGGAATATGTATTTCCACTGCTTATAAAAATTTGTGTCAGTATTTCCAAAAATATCCGAAAACACTATATGTTGGGTTCAGTGCCCGGACATAATCCCCATTGCAATTACAGGGGTTATGCATTTTGTCATAACGCCCATAATGTGGAGAATGACCGACAATTTTTGGGACATAATCCCTAGAAAAAAACAAGGCTACATTAAGTTTAGGGAGTAGGGTCGGCCTATAATTTTTATCACAGTAACTTACAAAATTTAAAAAAAATAGAAAAACTATGGATCGCATAGCCGGTGTTAAAAATACCCTAGAGGAGAAGTCCTAAAGCCCGGCTAAAGGCTGTCTACTTAAAAAGCTGTAGAGGTTAGATACAATGGAGAACATGTAAATTTCATGACATTTACTACTAATATCTTCGGAACTACAAGAGATATACGCACATTTGTCTCCATTGTGGAAAGGCACGAGTGTAGGCTATAATGTAATATGTAGATCTCAAAACACTATAATGGATCCCTTTTAGATTTTTAGGGATTTTTCAAGAACTAAAAATACTTTAATTTTTAGGGTTGGGTATCAAATTGTTGACCCCGCCCGACTAGTTTTTTACCAATTTTTCCTTGGCCTTTTTTGATAAGTAATGTTTTGTTGAAGGCAAAAGGTGTTAAAAGAAGAAAAAATGTACACAAAATTTCACTTTTAATAGTCTTGAGACTAGAAGAGTAATCTTAAAACTTTAAGACTACATTTAGAACCATATTCATATTTTTAATAAATTTTTCAGAATATATTTCCTTTGTTTTTACTTCATCTCACATTTAACCCACAAACAGAATTATTTAAAACTTCCTCTCCTTAAATTACCTCTGAGTAAAATCAGGTAATAACCCATTGATTATCAATTTGTTTCCAGAGGTGTAAACGATTTGTATTTATTATATTTATGTCTCATTATGTTTGTCAACTGTTTGTAGCTAAGCTAGCTCTTTCTGTTGTTGTTTTTTTTTTAATTTTCTACTGGCATTCCATTCCCGGTGATTTGCATGTAATCGGTCACTCTGGGTTCTTTGTGCGACTATTGATGTTGTGGTTGCTGGTGCCAATCCCTGGTTAGGTTGCAGCAGATAGTCCCTCACACTGCCACTCACACGACAAGACGGCAATATTAAGACACAAAACTTAACATTTACAATCATTGACAGCTGTAAAGTGTCGTCATTATCATGACAGACGACAAAACTATCACCATACTAAGTAGACGTTGTAGTGGTAGTGACTATGTACCCCATCATAGTGGGTTCAGACGGAATTTAAATTCTACACAAATGATTGAATGGAGTATAATTACGTGGCTTAATTTCCATAGAGGTCAACGACGACTTGGCAAATTGATTGACATTTATTACCGGTTCAGGCTTGGCATTACCAGTCGAGGTCGTCGTCAGTACCTCATTGGTATTAGGGTTTTTTGGAGTGGGTGAAAGTTGCTTCGTCTTAAAGGCGGCCGGTCCAGGTTTTAAGGGCGGCTCAGGTTTTACTTTCTTTTTCAATAGAGGGGCCAAGGTATGTGGAGCATCCTCTGGGAAGGGAATATCACTGTTCTGGTGGTTCGTTGCTTATTTTGTTTGTCTTTACCCCTTTACCTTGGGTAACGCTATACTATATAAAAGGGGTTGGTAAGGAGTATCCAATGGGATATCTGTGTGTTCACCAACACAATTGTAATAAAAAAATTGTTTTGAATTTTCTGTCAAAATGGTTTTGGTAGAATATTTAGTTTTATTCGATCAGTCGATGTTGCCGGATATTTTTATGAATATTTTTTATTCAGAAAGAAAAGCGATAATCCGATTTTGTTCCAACTTTGCAAGTCCTAATATTTGCGTCAGTGCTAGACAAGGTGCGAAAATGGACAGTGTCGGTCCTCTCCATCAAGTATCTCCCCCACAAATGATCAAAATTTTGAATAATTACAACTCTTATAAAATGTGATATAAGAGTCGGAATGTCTTCAAATTTCACACATTCCAATAAATATATTAACCCAAGGTTTGCTGTTAAGAAGGAACTCACCGGTCCACTTTTTCTGGTACTTTCCCACAAAAGGTCGAAATTTTCAAAAGAAAATAAACAATGTACAAAAAGAGAAGCAATAATTCGATTTGGCTCCAACTTTGCAAATCCTAATGGATTACATCGATCCACTCCATCAAGTGCCTCCCCCAAAGGGTCAAATTTTTGAAAAAGTCTGAACCTGGCACGTCGCAAAATGTATATCATATTTATTTAGGTCCGATACGAAATGGACAATATTGGACCATTTATTCGGAACCTTCTCCATAGAGGGTCGACAATTTAAATAATCATAAAAGAAGTCAAAATATATTTAAATAATCGAACATTGGCTGAGTGTATACATCTGTCGGCTAAGCCGACTGATACATTTTAACTTGTTTTACGTCATTCGTGTTATATTTTCTCTTTTTTTTTTATAAAAGTATGGATTTCTGCAAAAAATATTCTTTAAAAACCCAAGGGCTAATATGTTCTTCACTATTCTTAAAAAAATATTCTTTAGAAATCCATGTCTCGCAGGCTCTTCAAAAATATTCTTTAGAAATCGACGTCTCGAAGGCTCCTCAAAAATATTCTTTAAAAAATCCACGTCTGGAAGGCTCCTCAGAAAATATTCTTTATAAAATATATAAAGTATATATACTCGTATATTTTTATACCCTCCACCTTGAAAAGGAGGAGGTATATTAAATTTGTCATTCCGTTTGCAACATCCGTAGATATTCGTCGTAGACCCCATATTCATAATCAGCATAAAATTCTAAGTCGATTTAACGATGTCCGTCTGTCTGTCTGTTAAAATCGCGATACAGCCAACATTATTTGATGTAGAGCTCAAAAATTTGGCAGAACCTTTTATATTGTGTCTAGGATGATTGGTATTGAAAAAAGCTATATCGGTCTACGTTTTCGTATAGCCCCACATAATGGTACCTCCGGATATTCAGTATTTTGATGATTTTTGCCACATTTTTCCACGGATTTGTCTAAAAATTGGAATTTGTAGTTCGTAATGGGCTTTAGCTTCGGCGGCAGAACATATAATACTTAGGTCCACGTTTTCCTATAGCACACATATAACGATACCCACCGATATTCGGTATTATCCAAACGGTCTTACTGGTATTTGTAGTTTAAAGTGGATTTGAGTTCAGATACTTTTATGTAAAAATGTTTTCTTTATCCAAAGAGTATTAAAAGCTCGGGCCGACCGAATGTAATGTTTTTTACTTAATTATCTTATACTTTATGTAAATGTATATTAATTTAAAACTTTTCTTTTTAGATTAAAAATTACGCGGAGCTTCTTAGGGTATACTATAAAAATGCTATATTGTTGTAACATTGCATGTAATCGAATCTTCATCATTTTTTTGTTTCTCGAAAGTGAATTTTAAAAAGTGGACTATAGTAATTTTTGCATAAATTTCTTAAATTCTGATACTTACGTTCAGAGATGAAATAAAAACACTGTGCTTAACTAATGACACATAGCAAATGCAAACGTGCAACAAGCATTTCAGTTGTCCACAACGCCAGTGATAGCTTGAAATTGCAACATTAGTCGCTGTCAATATAAATGACAAATAACTTTTTTTTCATTTTAAGGAAATCTTCTTTTGTTATTTATTGAGGAACCGGAAGAATATACATTTAGTTGACACCTTAAAAAATTAGCGAAACTTTTTCAAATATAATTACCATCAGAGTAAACGTTTAATTAGATGTTGGGATGGACAAAAGATTTTCAGAAATACCCAAAAGTTTAATTCAGTTGAAGACAATTTTAATACATTTATGACAAATTTAGCTAACAATGAGGAGTAAAATAGCATAATGTAGTATGGTATAATGGAGTAGGAGTATGGTGAAATAAAAGTATTTATGTGCAATTCCAGCAAAAGCTATATTGAATGATTTTCCTCTAGTGTACAACACAAAGTCAATATCAGCAAGTAAAATGACGGCTAAGTTCGGTTGTGTCGAACCGTTAATACCCTCCACTATTTGAAAGGAACTTACAATATATAATAAATTCTTTGAAAAATGCTACAAATTTTAAAAGTACTAATACCAGGTCTTTCTTTTGCAACTCAACAAAATATTATCAACCTAAATCATATCGTTCGAAAACTAGTGTGATTTTCACAAAACCACGGACGCACATGGTTAAGTCGACATTGAATTTTAGCTGGTCAGGGATATATATATATATATAACTTCTGAAGTATAAAATGCTTATTTCGAGTAGTTACAAAGGGAGTGACAAACTTAATACAAAGACCTAAAATGGTAAAGACTAGATAAAATGCATTCCGAGCAATTGGTTTGTGTCTGTACTATCTATATAACAGCTCATGACAGGACCATGTTAATATAGAAAACCCCATTTATAGAAAAACAAGTAAGCAAAGGCTACAGTCGAGCGGGCCGACCGTTGAATACCCTACAACACTATAATAAACGATACTGCTTATATAGGCGAGATACTCGAAAGAATTCCACAAGATATTGTGACAAATAATAAAAGAAAACCATCAGGTTTCGTTCTCTAATTTTCGAATAATAGCAACTTAAACTAATTTGCTCATTTCCAATTTATTGGTAGATGTTGCACGTAAATGGACATTGTAGATCTAGTACCAATATTTCCCAAAGACCTATAATCTCTCAGAAGTGGCAAAAGATTAACATTTATTATTGGTTTTTGACTGAAACGCATCTATATGAGATACAGACATTTGACTATATTCTTCCACGAAATCGGCGTTAACGAAATAGACAGAAGTGTGTCTTTCCTGTATTTGTGAATTCTCCAAAGAGTCAATGGAATGGACATTTTCGTATTTTGTCTACAAAAGTTGGCAAACTATTTCGCACATTAAATATTTTTGGATGGCCATCAAAAACTGCTTGGCTTTTGCAATGTCCGGTAACCCCCATTCAAATGTGCATGAGGATCGGGCGATAATTACGACCTGCTGACAATTTTGCAGTTTTTTGGTCCATTTCAACCCCTAAATATATTGCGATCATCTTCAAAAAGAGTAGGCTTCTATTCTGACCCTCATCTTATACCCATGCAAAATTTAGTAAGGATCGGGCCATTAATGCGATCTGTATATGATATCCTGATATCCTAACTACTTAGTTTTGTTAGCTGTAGAAATATTACCAAATGTTTAATTCAAAATGAAAATATGCCAAAAATATGACAAAATTGAAAAAATATGAGAAAATGTTACAAAATCAATATTTTCATCTTTAGAGAGATATTTTTATGCGATTTTTTTAGACGTTCTTTGTTTCCTGCCAAGAGACCATTCTTAATTAATGAGAACTGTCGAAATCAGTTCAGCCGTTCTCGACATATAAGAGATCTTTCAAGCATATCTTCTTTTATAGACATATATATCGCACATATTTTGCTATATATCCTATATGTTGGATGTTAACATCAATGTAAAGATCAGAAGTAACCTTGTCATGGCTTAGTGATTTCGTCGGGATTTAAAATATTCGCGGTTTAATGAAAAATTTTGAATTTTTTCAACACAAAAGATATGGTCTATTTTACCCGCTAAATATTATCCGATGACCACCCAAATTGGTAGGCTTCTTCCCCTCCCTAAACTACAGATACATGCAAAATCCGATATTTTTTCAGTATTTGGTTCATTTCAACCCCTAAACATTTGACGATCATCTCCAAAAGAAATAGGCTTCTATTCTGACCCTAACCCCACCTTCATTCTGAATTTCGTGAAGATCGGACCATAATTGCAACCTGTAGAGTGATTACAAATTAACATGGACAGACGGACAGACGATATCATAACAACAGAGGCATTTTCACAGAGTTTCCATATCTTGACTCTGTCTTGTCCTATCTTTGCTTAATATTCCTGGTTATAGCATACTATGGTTACCACCCTTAAGTATAGAGAACCACAAAAAAAAAATTACATGGCGACTGAAACATATATTATATGATATGGCCAAGTTTTGCCTTTTCGGTTTTAGATGAAACCAGTGTCAGAATATAAGGAGTCGACTTAGCCATGCCGGTCTGTGTGTCTGTTTGGCTGGCTCAATTTGATTCAAACTGTGTAATCCTGATATCTGCAAAGACATAAATATGCAACTGTGGCTGTTAAATTTTGTGGAGGCGGATTTGGATCGACGTGAAATAGCGCGATATGTTTTTACTTCACTGATTTAAAATTTCCTCTTTCCTCTCTTGATTAAGCAATTGAACGAGAGGAGAGTTGAGAACTGCTGTATGTATACCCCATACCATATATTGGTAAGGGTATTATGTTGTTGTGCATTTGTTTGTAACATGGGGAAGGAAGCGTGATAGACCCAAGGATGAACCCTATTGAAATTGTTGAGAATCGATTTAAATTTAGATGTAGCTCCCATATATTTCCTCGACCGATTTCAGTTTTATTTTGCATCAGATGGTTAATGTCCATCCAAATGAAATGAATTTTGACACTTCCTACCAAGATCAAATGTTCTTCAAATTTGGTGAAAATCGATTCATATATAACTATATCTCCCATATATATGTTTCTTCCGATTTGGAGTTTTATGTTCTTTATATGCGTAATATACACTCCACAATAATGATCTTTGGTACCAGATATCAGATACAGTTCAGAAATATGTAAGTGCCTAAATTTTTTTCAATATCGATTAGATGAGGTTATAGCTCCCATATATATCTTTATTCAATATCAGGTTTATTGTGCACTAAATGGCCCAAAGAGACTGAAATTTGGTGAAAATCGGTTCAGATATAGCTATAGCTCATCCGATTCATTTTTAAAGTCAGATGCGTAATATGCACTGCACAACAATTATACCTGATATCGGACATCAGATACAGCTCGAAAACTCCTCTACCAAATGGTATCGAGATCGGTCAGATTTGTATATACCTTCGGTGTACATTTGCATCCGATTTTACGGTTATTGTCCATCATATATGAAATATCAGACCAAATTGGATAATTTTTTTCATATTCAACCGAATTTTTCGAAACTCGTATATCTATAGATCCCATAAAATTTTAATACCCTTAACCACAAGGTGTAGGGTAAGGAAACGAGATAGACCCATAGTTCCTTGTGATGATCTGCATAGAATCACATTCTGAGTCGATTTATGCATGTCCGTCCGTCCGTCTGTCCATGTATTTTTGTAAACAAAGCACAGGTCGCGTTTCATGTCCGATCCAGATGAAATTTTTCACAAATTATTTGTTGGGCCCAAAATTTAGATATAGCTCCCATATGTATCTTCGTCCGATTTGCTTTTCATTGTGCACCAAACATATAATATCTGCCCAAATAGTATGGAATTTTTCACATACGACCAAATTAGGCTTGAAAAGAAGTATGGTCGAAATCGGTTCAGATATGGCTATAGCTCCCATATATATTTTATTCATCCAATTTTTTTTGTCCTCCGCAGCCGTAATATGCACTCTGTAACAACAATATTTGGGAAATATATCAAATACAGCTCAGAAATACCTTTGATCCCTTTGATCGGGTCAGATTTGGAACTGTTGCTCAAATCATCAAAATACCAAATATCGGGAGCTACAGTTATATAGACCTCTTTCTCTTAGATCTGTCAATACAAAATTTCAATCAACTTTTTTTTATCGCCATTTCAATCCCATTATATTATCAGATTAATATCCTACGTCCAAAACTTTAGTCACTTATATCGACCCCTTCATAAAATACTATATTTATGGAACCAAAATCCTATTCATCTAAACAATTTAATTAACATTAAACAATGGCTCAAGCACAAAACTTCACACAATGTAGATGAAAATTATTAGCTTTACATTGTAAGTGCTGCCTTTAAAATGCGTTATAGAGTGGTTCCTACATCATTCCCCTATCTTATTTACCCACAAACCCATATGGCGGAATTCATAATGATGTAGAGTGTCGTATTAATAAATCCAACAACAGCTACAACCAAAATCTTATGAATAATATTTATGTGCAAACATTTTTATTTAAAAAATCTGCTCATATCTCTTTATGTCTGTCTGTCTGTCTGTCTGTCCGCCAAAATGTCAGTCAAGAATATTCATCCATCCGTCGTCTGTTCGAACTGATTGCTGGGCTGCCTGTCTTCGAAGACATACATACACACATATGTATGTACAACGTGTAATCGGCGATAAAGTAAACAATTCTTTTGAATTAACGCTTAAGATTGTCAGTTTTATAAGACTCTCAACTCATCTTAACACCACAAGCCAACAACAAGAACCAAAAAAACAGCTCGAGAGTGGGAGATAAGCAAATATCAACGGCAACAGCAACAAAAAATTGACGAAATGAAATATGAAGCAATTTATTAGCCTGCAAAAAAAAAAAACACAAACAGAACACAAACAATAAAGCAAAAGGTATTTTGCAAATGTTCAGTACTCTTTGGCGTTTTTTTTTGTAAATTTTGATTCATGCACGTCGGCATGTTCGGCGTGTATGTTTACAACATCTTTACCTGTCACTTGGCAATTTAACATTTCACTGAACATCGCATTTCGTGCCAGGAGCAGCATTGCAAGGTAGGTTTGTCCAACATTGTTTTTCTTCCATGTCATGTGTGGCAATGTGTGTTTGTCACACGTAGCCGTCAACTCGGTTTTGCGTTTTCCGGTTGCCATTGCCGCCGTGGATTTGTTTCGTTAATCATATCCTTTTCATTTTGGTTAATTAATTGAAACATGTTTTGTTTTAGTGGCCGTTGTTGGCATTTGCATATCCTCTCTCTCACTGGGACCAATGGTTGGCTAAAGTGTAAATTTAATGGGCCGCCGCCGTCCCGTGTTTTGAATGTCGTGGGAGTTGAGAATTGAAATAAAAAAATAGTGGCCGTTAAACGAATAACCCCAGCCTAGTAAAGTCATGTTAGGTATTTATTTTAACGCATATTTAAGATAAGTTTTGTTTGGATTTTCTTTTCGGAGGAATTCCATTGGAGACTACATGTTTCAAGTATGTAACGCAACTCATGTACTTGATTTTGGTTTTCAAAGTCATGCAATAGTTTTTATGTGAAATAATTTGTTTTAGTGACGGACAACAGTGAAGGGCTTCTTATGAGTCGTAAAACAGTACTTAACTTAATAAGGTTTAAGATAATTTTGAGCATAACCAATACCAACCTTTTATGTAGGCTACCCAAACCCAAATTAGTACATGAGTGAAAGTACACAACTATATTCATGTCCTCCATCATACAACGGATATAAAGAAAAATATTTATATAAGCCTTCCAAAAAATGGGTTGACAATCCTAGCCCTTCTTAGTTTAACTAAAACAATACCAAAAACCTGGAAAAGCTGATATTTTTTAAATTTATGCCAGATACACAATCGAAAAATTCAAAATTTTTGTATATAAGAGTGCTATCTTGTAACTATTGTACTCTTTTGCAAAGTTCGGAGGTCAAACAAATTTCTAACTGATTTCTCTTTTATGAGTTATGTTTATTCATAATTTTGACCTTCTACGGCGGGATACCAGGGATGTAGATTCATAATGCCATGTTCGTGCATAGAGTGCATATAGCTCCCATATATGTCCTTTATCCGATTTCAGGTTTATTGTGCAAATAAAGGCTAATATAAGCCCAACAGACAACTCGGCTCCGATATATATACTATACAATACTATATACCATAAATACAATTTCAGATTCGTTCCACCAGTTCGCTTTAGTACTGAAACTGAGCAAATGTTTGGGCAAAATTTTCAAATAAACTTTATGCATCGCACTAACTTTTCAGGTGCCCCATTTAGATAATACTTTATTCATATTCAAGGTTTTCTTTTATCGAAAAGGATAATCGAAAAATCATTAGCACCAAAAAGTCTTATCGAAGTGAATATTAGTTAAACCTTTGCGCAATTAACAAGTAAAAAAGCTGTAAGTTCCATCATGCCAAACTTTGGTACAAATTTCGCAATTTTCAAAAAAAATAAAATCCGTTAAAATTCCTGTTAAAATCTTAAAATTACCGAATGTAGCCATATATTAGGGTCTATACGACGACGTGAACCTGCATAGGCAACTTTAGTCGTTAGCTATTACAATATTCAAATGCGAAACTAGAAAAAAATCTGTTTATAATGTAGCTAAAATCATCAAAATACCGAATATAGGGAGGTACCATGGGGGTTATAAATCGTGGACCTGCACAGACAATTTTCTGTCTTAGGCTGTAGTATCCATTAGGATCTTCAAATACCAAATTTGAAGCAATTCCGGTAAATAATATCGCTAAAATCATCAAAGTACCCAATATAGGCGCTATACGAAGACGTGGACCTGCATTGAAAATTTTCTGTCATAGGCTGTAGTAACCATTACGAACTTCAACTACCAAATTTTAAATAGTTCCGGTATATAATGTCTCTAAAATCATCAAAATACCCAATATCGTGAGGAACCGTTAAATGGGGGCTATACGAAGATGTGGACCTACATGGCTCATTTTCTGTCTTATGCTTAGGCTGTTACAAACGAAATGATAAACTTAATATTACCTCCATACTATGGTGGAGGGTACAAAAATGGTCTCGCCGAGCTGAGCCGATCTAGCTATGTATGTCCGTTAGCCGTCTGTCCATGTTAATTTGTAAGTTGCAGTTGCTCTACAGGTCGCAATTATAGACCAATCAAAGCGGAAGTTAGAATGAGGCTAGAGCTTAGGGCTGGGTAGAAGCCTTCCAATTTTGATGGTCATCGGGTAATATTTAGTGGGTGCAATAGGCCACAACATTTGTGTTAAATAAAAGTCAAATTTTCCATTAAACCGCGAACAATTTTAATTCGGGCGAAATCACAAATAGACGAACAGGTCAACAGGGCACCGTTACTTAGGTGCCGATAGTAAATATATCGGTTATATATAGCAAATATCGTCCGATCCTCACGAAAATTTTCACAAGGGTAGGGTTGGCTAGGTCTATTGTTTTCAAAGATGTGCGCAATATATTAGGGGTTGAAATGGACCAACAACTAAAAATGTTCCTGATTTTGCAGCCCTTATAAAGGCCACAAATAGAAACCAAAGGACACGAAACCTCGCATAAAGTTAGAGTTTTGGACAACGGGTACAATAGACCACTAATTTTGTGTGAAAAAAAACCAGCATTACTTACAGGCGATATCCGAAATATACAAAAGCCGAACTTCTGGCTTTTTTAAGCTGATTTCGTTGACGAATATAGCCAAATATCGTGGAGAAGCAAATCATATAGATGAGTCTAAATTTGGAGGTACGGATGGGCTTCTTGCTTTTGGAGATGATTGCAAAATATTGAGGGGTTCAACCAACAACAGAAATGTTTTTCCGATCACACAATTGAAGCCAATCGACACGCCTGTAAAGAGAGTTAAGGACAGGGAAGAATTCTAGCATTTTGAATGACCTTTGGATTATATTTAGCTGTAAAATAGACTACAAGAACTAACAGCCCGACGGAGTGCATAAATATTGGGCAAATGTCCCTAGTCAAAATCCTACTTTCAAAAGCGAAATCTTCCAAAATGGATATGGACATAAGGGGGCTTCTAACATATTCTAGTGTTGTAGGGTATAACATAGTCGGCCCCGCACGACTATAGCCTTTGCTTACTTGCTTATATTAAATTTGAGGATTCCAGCTCTATCCCTTCGCCCAATACAAAATTTAGTAGCATTTAGTTCTATTCCTACAGCTATGGTACGCATTTTCAATACAATCTCCATATTTCAACCTCTGATTCCAACAGTGACCTTAATATCAAATTTCAGGAATTCAGCCCTGTAATTTCCCCCCATTACTATCTTTAGTACAATTATTGTATAGTAAATCTAAAAACAGCTCCTTCTCGCAACCACATACTACAACAGTGTGAATGTCATATCAAATATCGGGATTTCAGTTCTATCCCTTCACTTTTCAGAAAATAAGTAGCTTACCATGTTAAAAATTTAAAAAATAAGATGATTTCAATTACTTTTTTGTTATCTTTAGTAAATTATGATTTTTTGTTTGTTTGTAACCCATCAAAAAATTTTGCATTGCTATTATTTGGAATATCTTTTGTAAAACTTTCAAAATAAAACGAAACACATGCAAACACCAAGAAAAACAATTGCGTTCTTCTTCCTCAAAAAAAAAGTATTTAGAGTTTTAACTCCATAACATAATCACTCAACGACGTCCTTTGTCCACGTTCATTACATTTGGTCGCTATTAGCGTTTATTTTTTAGTTTTATTTAAGTCAAAGCTAATTTTGAACATTACAAGCCGCTTAAATCCATAAAGATAAGTTTTATTAATGCCAGTGCGAGAGAGTAAATTAAAAGTAACAACCACAGAAAAAAAGTAAAAGCAAACAGACCGACATAAAAGCGATACGTCAGCGACAGTGGCAGTGAAACGTGTAAAACACGAGCGAGCGAGCGAACGGACTAACGAACGCAAATTAGTCCACATTTATTTATCTGATAATGGACAGATTTAATGGCGCATACTCAGGGTTTGTTTTTTTACGGAGGGCGTAGGCGTCCAAATCTAGGTGATTGTCTTATAAAGTCGCCGCATTGTTACTGCTGGTTTTTTAACTTTATTACCTTTTCGTTTTTTGCAAATGATTTTCGTAGCGTTTTATGAATGCACAAATTAAGCTAAATATTTACAAGATAATAAAACGCCGAAAAGAATTGTAACAACAAGAGCAGCAAAGAGATTTGCGAAAGACCTGAGGCTATAAATTAAATTGTAGTTTATGATCGGCGAAAGAAATATGATAGTCATAAAGATTACATTTACACTTTGTTTCAAGCAAATAATTTAGGAGGACGATTTTGTGCCGTCTGTCCGGATTGACACGGAGTGTGAAGCCAAATAACTGAGTTATGCAAAAGAACTTAAAGAAATGGGAAGAAGTGAGAAATAAGTTGATTTCATTCAAAGATTGTAGGTTTGATGTCACTTGCAAACGATTTCTGAGATTGAGGACGAATTCTATGGGGTATATAAACATTTCCAAAGTTTTGTATTAAATACTAGCAAGTGCCCGCTACTTCATATGCTGAATAAGAAATGTATATTAAGTGAATTTATATTGAGATAATATTTTACCCCAAACAGAATATATTAGATAAATTACCACAATCTATATATATAAAAGAAAGTTGTGTTAGTTACTACGCTTATAACTTAAGAACCGCTGGACTAATTTTAACGATTCATACAAATTCGGAATTGTCTCCTCTCCGAAAAGGATAATATCCAAAAAAAATCGCGTAAAAATGTGTTATATTAACATTTTCATTTTGACTTTTGAAATGTACAATAGTAATGTTTTATTTTGCATAATTTTTTTCCATTTTGACTTACTTTTTTCTAATGTACATTTGTAGTGTTTTTTTATTTTTATTTTTTTTTTTTTTTTTGAATTCAAATATTAATACCAATTTATTTAATTGACTTGATTTCTTGAGAAATGAAATTGATGGCGAGTTACATGGAAGTGTAGTACCGAATTATGTGGTGGCGAAACTGAATAGATGATGTCGAAATAATTTAATGGAATCGAATTTTAAAATAGAAGTACATTCTATTGACAAACTATATAAGGATCTTTAAACATTTTCTGTAAAAAATCAGCGAACAAGTTGAAGATTTTTTCAATGTGTTATTCTTCTTTTGTCACTTTTTTTTTCAATTTGTATTATCTAATTGAATTCAGTAAATTTTTTGTGAACAAAATAAAGAATAATTTTTCACTATATACAAATTTTCACCAAAAAATTAAATAAGTGGGAAATACGATGTTAACTGACATCTACCTTTCAACTCCAGGGCCGAGATACCTTTAATCGCTTTTGCAGGTCATGATATCGATCATAACTCACGGATAAGGGTACAACCCGATTCCATATTTATATAACCATCGTATGATTTAAGTTTTTTTGGTGTCTTGGTCACTTTTTTAATATTTTGGACATTATTTGGCATATTTGTTTCTAAGGAGGTAGAAAACCTCTTCGCATAAAGTTTGAAATTTTCAGAGTAGGGCCCATTTTGGTCTTGACCATATTCATTAATTGATTTGGCTAAAAATTGTATTTATTCTACCCTGGGGTAGGGAACCATCATACAGATAATTGCCACACAGGAATTTATTTAAATAAAGTCCCCACAATGGAGTATCTCCAAGTCCACTTTCACATCTAATTGGTGGTCAGAAAAGAAAATTTTGTTTTCTATTGAATTTGTAACCCCCAAGAGAATATTGGTTGGGCCACGTTTTGGTATAACCCTTATATAAATGTATCCCTGATTTCAGCTGTGACCGTGGTCTTGGCCACGTTTTTCAACTGATTTGGCCATTATTTGCTGTATTTAGGCTACTTTGTGAGTAGAGAACCGTCTTACAGAAAAATGTCAACATACGTAAATATTTTGGTACATAGTCCCCAGGCCCGCCGATCTATAGTGATGTTTACCGATTGGCGGACAACAACGCGGGTATTGTTTAATCGTCATTGAATTTTACTATGAACAAGAACATAGACTTTTTGGGGACTCTAATGCGCAATTTGAGGTGCTATGGTAATGGGTGTAAAAGCGTAATTAACTTTGACTATTCAGAAATTATTTTGCCCTCCTTCCATAGTTATTTATTTCTATTTAGTCGAATCAATATTTATATTAAAATTTGTTCACCTTTATGAGCTAGATTTGTGAAATATTATGCTATGCTAAATTTGCATTAAAGACTAAAACTACGGGCCGGCAACGCGGACAAATCCGATGAGAAATGTGACAAAAATCGTCAAAATAACGAATTTCGAGAGGTACCGTTATATGGGTACTATACCAAAACGTGGACCATTTTCAATACCAACCATCCTATACACAGTACAAATTGTTCTGCTAAATTTTGAAGCTCTACGTCAAATAATATGGGCTGTATCGTAATTTAAATAAACAGACATACAGACGGAGTCTATGACGAACATTTAGGGATGTTACAAACGGAATGAAAAAGTTAATATACCCTCCTTTCCAAGGTGGGGGATATAATAAGCATTAAAGACTAAAATTACGGGTCGGCAACGCGGACCGGGCCAGCTAGTTATTAATATTAATAAGTTATAAATTGGATGAATAATGTCCACCTCCCAACACTAATCCATACATTTGAGATTTCAACATCAACACCATTTTCACACTTTTTTCTCATATCAACATTCAAGGTGTTTTCCCTATCCGTTTTTATAATTGTAAATGGTACCAAATTTAGTGCACTCTAGTACTTCTGGTACACATATTCTTAAAATTTCGAAAAATACTTTAGTTTGTTTATCCTAGGCAACATCAAGGACTCTCATTCCAAATTTCAGATTTCTTGCTCTATTTCTTCCCCAAGTACCAAAGTTAATACTATTTGGTAATTTTCGTACTTTTTAGTAGGTACATCCAAGTTCCCCGCCATATATCAACCAATTCGCATAAAAGGTGAGCCTAATTCCAAATTTACAGACTGCCCTCTCAATTCTATACCCAAATGCTAAATTTAATACCATTTAATAATTTTTAGTACGTAATTCCAAATCCACTTCATATCTCAAACCTATACACCAAAATCGACCACAATTAAAATTTGAGTGCTATTTAATACCTTTCATACATCTACGATATCTCAACACTACACACCAATTCTGAACCAAACCCCAAAACTTAGAAATCTAACTATCCCTATCCCTGTACCAAATTTAGTAGCATATAAGTACTAATTTCCAAAGCTTCCTACATACATCTTGCACTCCAACAGTTATGTTAATTCCAAATGTCAAGATTCCAGTTCTATCGGTTCACCTAAATCCAAATTGTACCAAATATAGTACCATATAGTACACATAAGTACGAATTTACAAAACTACTTACATCATACAATCTAATAGAAATCTTTTTTTCAAATTTCCTGCTTCCAATTTTACCGGTTCACAAATTTAAATTGTACCAAATTTAGTACCATTTGGTACAGATAAGTCCGAATTTCCAAAACCATCTACATACCTCAGCCCTACAATGCAATAGTAATCTTAGTTCCAAATTTCAAAATTCCAACCTATTGGTTTTCTCAAAATTTAAATTGAACCAAATTTAGTACCATATAGTAGATATAAGTACGAATTTACAAAGCTACCTCGTTTCTCACTCCTAGAATGCAATTGAAATCTTATTTCCAAGTTTCAGAATTCCGACTCTATCGGTTCTCCAAAGATTTTAAATTGTGCAAGTTTGGTACCATTTCGTACACATAAATACAAATTTCCAAAACTACCTACATACCCTATTCCTACAATGCAAAGTAATCTTATTTCTAAATGTTTAGGATTCCAGCTCTATCTGTTCGCCCACAGTACACACTTCCAAAACTACCTTCTTACGTCGACCCTACTCCTCAATCTTCATTCCCATTCCAAATTTCAAGTTTTCATATCTAACAGTTCATATAATACGAAATCGTACCAAATGTGGTACATTTTTGCACTTTTCGTACACTTATAATGCGAATTTCCAAAATCCCTTTGGTATCTCGATCATTCACTCCATCAGTGAATCACATTCCACATATAAGAGTTCTATCTTTACTGCTTCCTAAAATACAAAGGGTACCATATTTAGTAGCTTTTGTATTCATTTTGTACCGTTCTAGTACGAATTTCCAAAAACCCAGCCTTATCTGGCCCCTTCGGATCAAGAGCGACCTTCATCCGAAATTTCCAGATTTTAGCTTCAGCCGTTTTGTCTGGGCGTTGATGAATCAATCAGTCAGTCAGTCAATTACTTTACTCTTTTATTAATATAGATTGCGAAACATTACAATGGTCAGGTTTTACCTGCGAATCCGACCCAGTGGTTTTTATAAACTATTATATCTAAATATATAGTTTATTCTGAGATTAATTCTGAAAACTTTCTTAAAATATTTCTTCTTTTGATACTTTCTGCCTAACATTGAGTTATATGCTACTTTCATATATCTATTCGAAAAAGACCATGGAAATAATGTTCAAAGCAATAAGGAAATATTTTGATGCACATTCTTATACCCTCCACTTTTAAAAGGAGGGTATATTAACATTCAGTCATTCCGCTTGTAACATCCCTACATATTCGTCGTAGACCCTATTAAGTATATATAATCAGCATACAATTCTAAGTCGATTTAACCATGTTTTAACATCATGATACAGCCGACATTATTTGACGTAGAGCTTCGAACTTTGGCAGAACAATTTGTATTGTGTCTAGGATGGTTGGTACTGAAAATGAGAAATATTTAATTGTAACATGGAGAAGGAAGCGAGATGGACCCATAGTTTCTTTGCGAATCTTCACAGAATCACTTTTTGAATCGATTTATGCATTTCAGTCCGTCCGTCCATGCATTCACGTGAACAAAATGCAGGTCGCATTTATTATCAGATTGAGGTGAAAGTCCAAACAATATTTGTTTGACCCAAGGTCGAACCCTATTGAAATTGGTGATAATAGGACCAGATTTGGATATAGCTCCCATATATATCTTCAGTCGATTTCGGTCCATAATTAACGCACCAAATGGTCAATATCAGTCCAAAAGTCCAGCATTTTTGTACATTCGAAGAATTCAGTCTAGAAGAAAGTACGTCGAATTCGGAGAAAATCGGTTCAGATATAGCCATAGCTCCCCTATATAGGTTTCAACCGGTTTAGTGTTTAAGTCCCTGACATTCATAATATGTCCCCCACAAAAATGATGTTTGGTATCAGATATCAGATGCAAGCCAGAAATATTTGTGCCAAATTTTATCAAGATCGGTTCAGATTTGGAAATATATGTCGCATATATATCTTCAACCGATTTCAGGTTAATTGTGCACCAAATGGCCAATATTAGTCCAAATGACCTGAATTTTGGTATAGCTATAGTTCCCATGTATATGTTTCATCCAATTTGGGTTTTAAGTCCCCGTCATTCGTAATATGCATTCGACAACAATGATATTTGGTACCAAATAAAGCTTGGTACCAATAAAGCTCAGAAAGCTCCTCTCCGAAAAGGATAATATCCAAAAAAATCGCGTAAAAATGTGATATATTAACATTTTTATTTTGACTTTTCAAATGTACAATAGTAATGTTTTATTTTGCATGATTTTTTTTTTCCATTTTGACTTTCTTTTTTCTAATGTACATTTGTAGTGTTTTTTATAATTTACTAGCTGGCCCGGTCCGCGTTGCCGGACCCCCCTTATAATCCAAGATGACAAATAGTGGCCAAATCGAAAATATAGCAGAACAATACAGCATGACCTCATAATTGAGGTCAGACTGATTTCAGAATAGTCAAATATAATTACTCATTACCGTAATATGGGAACTAATTTTATTTGTCATTTAAATTGTAAATTTGAGACCCCATAAAGTCCATATTTTTCATCATAGTATAATTCAATGACGATTCAACAAATATTCGGTCCCGTGCTACTTTCTTATATTTGTAATTTGTTCATGTTTCCACAATTTATTTCATATAGATGTATATCCCAAATCTACGTTCCCATCCAATATTCTCTTGGGGGTTACAAATTCAACAGAATACAAATTTTTCTCTTCTAACCACACATTAGATGTGAAAGTGGACTTGAGGAAACTCCAATGTGGGGACTTTACATGAATCAATTTCTATGTGGCAATTATCTGTACGATGGTTCCTTACCCCAGGGTAGCATAAATACAATTATTTAGTGGTCAAGACCAATATGGGCCCTACTCCGAAAATTTTATGCGAAGAGGTTCTCTACCCCCTTAGAAACAAAGATGCCAAATAAGGGCAAAAAATAGAAGAAAGTGGCGAAGACTCCAAAAATGGCTTAAATCATACGATGATTATTTATGATCGATATCATGATCTGTAAAAGCGATTTAAGGTATCTTAAATGTTCAGGAAGAATTTTTGGAAGGATTGAAATCCTTTTCTTACTAAAAGTCCCATTCGCTCTACTATTTTGCACCCTTTATATTTAGTATTTTACTGATTGTACTCCCAAAATTTTTTGCATTTCGAGCTCCCATTGGACGGATTATTGTCACATGAAAGAAATAGGGCCACGCTTTGAAAAAAGCCCCATTAGTCTTTTTCGGTTATTTTTGTTTGTTTAAATGTCTGCGCATCTTCCAGCTGAAGCACGATGTAGACCCTGGAGTTGAAAGGTAGATGTCAGTTACCATCGTATTTCGCACTTATTTCATTTTTTTGGTGAAAAATTGTATATAGTGAAAAATTATTCTTTATTTTGTTCACAAAAAATTCACTGAATTCAATATGATATTACAAATTGAAAAAATCTTCAACTTGTTCGCTGATTTTTTACAGCAACTGTTTAAAGATCCTTACAAAGTTTGTCAATAGAATGTACTTTTGTTTTAAAATGCAATTCCATTGGAAATTTTTTTTCGATATTTTCCCGTTTTGAGAATTGTTGCAATGAGATCTCTTTTTTCGTGATTTTTTTTTTAACGATTTTGAAAAAGTAATTATCTTTTAACTTTGGTGTGACCGCATTAAATTATTTCGGTATCATCTATTACGTTTCCCCACCACATAATTCGGTACTACCCTTCCATGTAACCCGCCATCAATTTCAGTTCTCAAGAAATCAAGTCAATTAAGTAAATTGGTATTAATATTCGAATTCAAAAATAAAATATAAAAAAAACACTACAAATGTACATTAGAAAAAAGTAAGTCAAAATGGAAAAAATCATGCAAAATAAAACATTACTATTGTACATTTCAAAAGTCAAAATGAAAATGTTAACATATCACATTTTTACGCGATTTTTTTGGATATTATCCTTTTCGGATAAGAGGCAATTCCGAATTTGTATGAATCATTAAAATCAGTTCAGCGGTTCTTAAGTTATAAGCGTAGTAACTAACACAACTTTCATTTATATATATAGATTTTTGAATTCGAATATTAATACCAATTTATTTAATTGACTTGATTTCTTGAGAACTGAAATTGATGGGGGTTACATGGAAGTGTAGTACCGAATTAGGTGGCGAAACGGAATAGATGATATCGAAATAATTTAACGCCGTCACACCAAAGTTAAAAGATAATTACTTTTTCAAAATCGCTAAAAAATCACGAAAAAAAAGATTTAATTGCAAAAATTGTAAAATCGGGAAAAAATCGAAAACAAATTTCAATGGAAGCGAATTTTAAAATAATAGCACATTCTATTGATAAACTTTGTAAGGATCTTTAAACATTTGCTGTAAAAAATCAGCGAACAAGTTGAAGATTTTTTCAATTTGTTATTATTCTTTTGTCAATTTTTTTTCAATTTGTCTTATCATATTGAATTCAGTGGATTTTTTGTGAACAAAAAAAAGAATAATTTTTCACTACATACAATTTTTCACCAAAAAATGAAATAAGTGCGAAATACGATGTTAACTGACATCTACCTTTCAACTCCAGGGCCGACATCGTAGTTCAGCTGGAAGATGCGAACACATTTAAATAAATAAAAATTACCGAAAAATCCTAATGGGGCTCATTTCAAAGCGTGGACCTACTTCTTTCATGTGACAATAATCCGTCCAATGAGAGCTCAAAATGCAAAATTCTTTGGGAGTACAATCAGTAAAATACCAAATTTAAAGGGTGCAAAATAGTAGAGCGAATGGGACTTTTAGTAAGAAAAGGATTTCTATCCTTCCAAAAATTCTTCCCAAACATTCAAGATACCTTAAATCGCTTTTGCAGGTCATGATATCGATCATAACTCACGGATAAGGGTGCAACCCGATTTCCTATTTATATAACCATCGTATGATTTAAGCTATTTATTTAAGTAAAGTCCCCACTTTGGAATATCCCAAGTCCACTTTCACATCTAATGTGTGGTCAGAAAAGAAAATTTTGTATTCTATTGAATTTGTAACCCCCAAGAGAATATTGGTAGGGCCACGTTTTGGTATAACCCTCATATGAATGTATTCCTGATTCCAGCTATGACTGTGGTCTTGGCCACGTATTTCAAATGATTTGGCCATTACTTGGCATCTTGGCTTTTCTATTTCGAGGGTCTTGACCACATTTTCAAATCGATTTTGCTGTATTTAGGCTACTTTGTGAGTAGAGAACCATCTTTCAGAAAAATATCAACATACGTAAATATATTGATACAGTCCCCATATAATCCCCTGGGCCGCCGATCTATAGTGATTTTTATCGATTGGCAGACGACAACACGGGCATTGTTTAATCGTCATTGAATTTTATTATGAAAAAGAACATAGACTTTTTGGGGACG
Source organism: Musca domestica (assembly GCF_030504385.1). Classification (NCBI taxonomy): domain Eukaryota; kingdom Metazoa; phylum Arthropoda; class Insecta; order Diptera; family Muscidae; genus Musca; species Musca domestica. Next base: position 5,106,839 of record NW_026712340.1, on the reverse strand, counting down.
CTAATGCACAATTTGAGGTGCTATGGTAATGGGTGTAAAAGCGTAATTAACTTTGACTATTCAGAAATTATTTTGCCCTCCTTCCATAGGTATTTATTTCTATTTAGTCGGATCAATATTTATATTAAAATTTTGTTCACCTTTATGAGCTAGATTTGTGAAAGATTATGCTATAAAAATTGCATTGCAGACTAAAACTACGGGCCGGCAACGCGGACCGGGCCAGCTAGTAAATAATAAATAATAATTATAATAATATTTAGATAAGATCAGGTCCCAAAAAGCGCTATCTAACAATTTAAGCAGATAATTTGCTTAATGTACTTTCCAAATATTGGTCCCTAGCTTTCACGATTGGTGATATTGAAATTCGTAAAATTTGCCATCCAATTGCTTGTTTAGCCTTTTTAAGCAATATACGATAAAAATAAGTAATATGCCATGTTAAAATCGTAAAAAAATATTAATTACGTGTTAATTATTTCCATTCAATTATAAACATACTAGCTGGCCCGGTCCGCGTTGCCGACCCGTAATTTTAGTCTTTAATGCTTATTATATCCCCCACCTTGGAAAGGAGGGTATATTAACTTTTTCATTACGTTTGTAACATCCCTAAATGTTCGTCATAGACTCCGTCTGTATGTCTGTTTGTTTAAATTACGATACAGCCCATATTATTTGACGTAGAGCTTCAAAATTTAGCAGAACAATTTGTACTGTGTATAGGATGGTTGGTATTGAAAATGGTCCACGTTTTGGTATAGTACCCATATAACGGTACCTCTCGAAATTCGTTATTTTGACGATTTTTGTCACATTTCTCATCGGATTTGTCCGCGTTGCCGGCCCGTAGTTTTAGTCTTTAATGCAAATTTAGCATAGCATAATATTTCACAAATCTAGCTCATAAAGGTGAACAAATTTTAATATAAATATTGATTCGACTAAATAGAAATAAATAACTATGGAAGGAGGGCAAAATAATTTCTGAATAGTCAAAGTTAATTACGCTTTTACACCCATTACCATAGCACCTCAAATTGCGCATTAGAGTCCCCAAAAAGTCTATGTTCTTGTTCATAGTAAAATTCAATGACGATTAAACAATACCCGCGTTGTTGTCCGCCAATCGGTAAACATCACTATAGATCGGCGGGCCTGGGGACTATGTACCAAAATATTTACGTATGTTGACATTTTTCTGTAAGACGGTTCTCTACTCACAAAGTAGCCTAAATACAGCAAATAATGGCCAAATCAGTTGAAAAACGTGGCCAAGACCACGGTCACAGCTGAAATCAGGGATACATTTATATAAGGGTTATACCAAAACGTGGCCCAACCAATATTCTCTTGGGGGTTACAAATTCAATAGAAAACAAAATTTTCTTTTCTGACCACCAATTAGATGTGAAAGTGGACTTGGAGATACTCCATTGTGGGGACTTTATTTAAATAAATTCCTGTGTGGCAATTATCTGTATGATGGTTCCCTACCCCAGGGTAGAATAAATACAATTTTTAGCCAAATCAATTAATGAATATGGTCAAGACCAAAATGGGCCCTACTCTGAAAATTTCAAACTTTATGCGAAGAGGTTTTCTACCTCCTTAGAAACAAATATGCCAAATAATGTCCAAAATATTAAAAAAGTGACCAAGACACCAAAAAAACTTAAATCATACGATGGTTATATAAATATGGAATCGGGTTGTACCCTTATCCGTGAGTTATGATCGATATCATGACCTGCAAAAGCGATTAAAGGTATCTCGGCCCTGGAGTTGAAAGGTAGATGTCAGTTAACATCGTATTTCCCACTTATTTATTTTTTTGGTGAAAATTTGTATATAGTGAAAAATTATTCTTTATTTTGTTCACAAAAAATTTACTGAATTCAATTAGATAATACAAATTGAAAAAAAAAGTGACAAAAGAAGAATAACACATTGAAAAAATCTTCAACTTGTTCGCTGATTTTTTACAGAAAATGTTTAAAGATCCTTATATAGTTTGTCAATAGAATGTACTTCTATTTTAAAATTCGATTCCATTAAATTATTTCGACATCATCTATTCAGTTTCGCCACCACATAATTCGGTACTACACTTCCATGTAACTCGCCATCAATTTCATTTCTCAAGAAATCAAGTCAATTAAATAAATTGGTATTAATATTTGAATTCAAAAAAAAAAAAAAAAAAATAAAAATAAAAAACACTACAAATGTACATTAGAAAAAAGTAAGTCAAAATGGAAAAAAATTATGCAAAATAAAACATTACTATTGTACATTTCAAAAGTCAAAATGAAAATGTTAATATAACACATTTTTACGCGATTTTTTTTGGATATTATCCTTTTCGGAGAGGAGACAATTCCGAATTTGTATGAATCGTTAAAATTAGTCCAGCGGTTCTTAAGTTATAAGCGTAGTAACTAACACAACTTTCTTTTATATATATAGATACTAGCTGGCCCGGTCCGCGTTGCCGGCCCGAAGTTTTTGTCTATTATGCATATTTGTCAAAGCATAATTATTCAAAGATATGAATGTTATAAGTGTTCACGTACTGCTCGATTAATTTTTAGTCAAATGAGCAGTAATTAGGAATTTACTGTACTTTGTACACCTCATAATCGAGGGCTAATTGATGTAAGAATAGCCAAAGTTAATTACTTTTTTGAACCCATCAGCACCTCAGTTTGTGCATTAGAGTCCTCATAAATCCCCCTAACCATGTCGGTCTGTTTGTCCGCCAAAAGGTGGACTTGAGGCGGTACTATTACATGGAGAAAATTCTAAAATTTGTAGATATGTTGAAATTTTTGTGTAAGATTTTCACGCCCCAAATACACATTTTTAGCCAAATCCTTTGAAATATGGTAAAATGCGAAACATCGGCCTACATTGAAAACTTTCTTCACCCCTTATAATCCAAGATGACAAATAGAGGCCAAATCATAAATATACCAGAACAACATAGCATGTCAAACTGAAAAAAAATCACGTGATTTAAATAAGTAAAAATAGTTTTATCCACCTCATAATTGAGGTCAGACTGATTTCAGAATAGTCAAATAAAATTACTATTTTACACCCATTACCAAATCAATTGATTAATGTGGTCAAGACCAATATGGGCCTTACTCTGAACATTTTATGCGAAGAGGTTCTCCACCCCCTTAGAAACAAAGATGCCAAATAAGGGCCAAAAACAGAAGAAAGTGGCGAAGACCCTAAAAATAGCTTAAATCATACGATGGTTATATATGATCGATATCATGACCTGCAAAAGCGAATTAAGGTATCTTAAACGTTCAGGAAGAGTTTTTGGAAGGATAGAAATCCTTTTCTTACTAAAAGTCCCACTCGCTTTACTATTTTGCACCCTTTATATTTGGTATTTTACTGATTGTACTCCCAAAAATTTTTGCATTTTGAGCTCTCTCATTGGAAATTTTTTTCGATACTTTCCCGTTTTGAGAATTGTTGCAATGAGATCTCTTCTTTCGTGATTTTTTTAACGATTTTGAAAAAGTATTTATCTTTTAACTTTGGTGTGACCGCATTAAATTATTTTGGTATCATCTACTTAGTTTCGCCACCACATAATTCGGTACTACACTTCCATGTAACCCGTTTCAGTTCTCAAGAAATCAAGTCAATTAAATAAATTGGTATTAATATTCGAATTCAAAAATAAAATATAAAAAACACTACAAATGTACATTACAAAAAAGTAAGTCAAAATGGAAAAAATCATGCAAAATAAAACATTACTATTGTACATTTCAAAAGTCAAAATGAAAATGTTAATATTTCACATTTTTAAGCGATTTTTTTGGATATTATCCTTTTCGGATAAGAGACAATTCTGAAATTATATGAATCATTAAAATCAGTTCGGCGGTTCTTAAGTTATAAGCGTAGTAACTAACACAACTTTCATTTATATATATAGATTTAATAAAATGTAGATAAACTAATTGAAATAACTAATAATTCAAATATCTATTGATAATAAGGCATCATGCCTTTCTTCAAAATCCAAAATGTTGGAATTATTTTTGCCAATATTCACGGATGCTTACGGGGACAATGAACAGATATTCACTTCTTTAAATAATTGTGTCGATTTTTAAAAACAAATTTGAAATTTGAAGAGAGAGGAGAATATTATGTTGGGTATTGTTTCGTTTTAATTTTGATTAATAGTTTTGTGCAGTTTTTGACACATTCTGTCTGTCACTCTACGGAGGGAATTACTTCAGCGCCACGACCACCACCACCAGTGATTGCCAACAAAAATCATGTTTCAGCAGACCAATCAAACTCAGTAAAATAACAATAGAATTTGTTCGAACAAAACAATATGTCTACAAATTGGCTGGGTTGAGTTTGAGTTTTGAGGGTGCTGTCGCTGATTTTATTTTTCTCAGTCATGTTCAACATCAAATGAGCAATGCTGAAAGAATGAATAAGCATTACAAAATTTAAGTTCAAACGGAACTGAAATTGTACAAATTATTATTGGCAGTGTTGTTTTTGTTGTTGTCATTGCTATTGCGCTTTCGATGGTGAGAATTTGTATTGGAAACATGTGTTTTGTAGGGTGTCTTCTACCCCCACCAACTTCAAAGTTATGTGTTCACATGAAAACATAAGTTTGAATTTATCCCATGTTCCTTATGAAGAGCTATCGATTACAATGGAGGCGTCAGCCGGTGTTGAAAGGCGAATTGTCTATGTCATTTGCCAGAGCTTTACTATGATTGACAGATTTATGAAGCTGGGATTATGTGTGGTTCATGGAGTTCGGGAGAATTTTTTCATATGGTGGCAGTATTTCTGGGATTTAAATAAGAAATAATAATTCTATAATTGTATATTGTGCAATGTGTTTAAAAACGGCTTAAAAGTATCAGTCGAATTTGCCTCCGGCCATATACAGAAATATCTACGTGTTAATAAAAGATATGAGTGAATAACTGACTGATTTTATGATTTATAAACGCCTCGGCAGAAGCTTGAGCTAGAATTTTGGGCAATGGTCGCTCTTGGTCCGAAGGTGTCAGATAAGATAGAATTTTAGAAATTAGAACGGTACGTACTAAAGTACTCAAGGTACGTACTAAAGGACTAAGTACTAACAGGTACTAAATATGGTACCCTTTGTATTTGAGAAACCAGTAGAGCTAGAATTTAAATTTAGGATAAGAGTCACGATGGAGTCTACCAAAACGCTTTTGGACATTCACACTATAAGTGTCCGAAAAGTACTAAAATGTACTACATTTGGTACCATTTTGTATCATGTGAACGGTTAGACCGAATAGCTTGTAATTTTGAATGGGAATCAAAGTTTTGGAGTAGGGTCGATGTAAGGAGGTGGTTTTGGAAATGTATACTCATGTGTACGAAAAGTACTAAACTGTGCTAAATTTAGTACAATTGGAATTTGGAAGAATGGATGGTACTGAAAGGTGAAATTTGATATTACCATTACTGGCGGAGGGTAGGATTGGGATACGGAGGTAATTTTTCGATTTTTTTTTTTTTTTGCTTATGTGCATAAAAAGTACTATATGGTGGTAAACTTGGTACAATATCGATTTGGGTGGACCGACAGGGCAGGAAATTAGAAAATAAGACTGCTATTGCATTGTAAGACCGAGGTATGTATTTATAAGTACTAAATTATAATTAATTTGATACATTTTGAATTTGGGCGAACCAATAGAATTGGAATCCTGATTGGATTGTATGACGCAGGCCGTAATGAAAATTTGTACTTATTTGTACTAATTGATAGAGCTGGAATTTTGAAACTTGGAAATAAGATTTCTGTGGTATTGTATGGCTGAGGTATGGAAGTAGTTTTGAGTGTAGGATAGGGGTATGTAGGAAGTTTTGGAAATTCTTACTTATGTGTATTGCATTTACTACATTTTGGATTTGTGTGAGCCGATATGGCTGAAACATTTTTTACCCAAGTGACGAGATCGTAAGCTCAATAGAAGAGGAACCAAAGAATTATATAAAACCAACTTACATGGTTATGCTACTTCGTTCAGGTTGAACGAAAGCATAACAAGTGGAGAAAGATGAAAATGTTTATAAGTGCGGTTGTAAGATTTAGAAGACTTTCCAAAAGAATTTTAGTTTTATATAATTCTTTGGTTCCTCTTCTATTGAGCTTACGATCTCGTCACTTGGGTAAAAAATGTTTTTTGTCATAGAAGTTATTTTTAAAATAACTTCTGGGGAGAATATCCCAGACAAAAACAAGGGAACTGATGAGGATTGGTGGCTCTTTCCGAAACCTAGGTATTCTCTGCCTTACCCCCTGGTAAACATTACCATCGTTCTCCACTAATAAACAAACGTTGTTTTTATAAAAACAACAATAAAGGGATAAGCCTGACCATTTTGCAACAACAAAATATTTTTTTTAAATATAAGTAGATTTTTATATGTTTTCTTATACTACGTCATTCGGAGCCTACTATACTTCGCGTTTTTCAAAAATTTTTACAAATTTAAATAGTTTTTCATTCAACATTTTCAAGTCCAAAATTGGTTTGACAGTTCATTGTCCCAGCAGCTGTGTCGACGCGTCTACCTATATTCTTCTACCATGGGACATACATAGGCATTGTTTGTCATAAGCCATTACAATATTCAAATTGGAAACTTGAAATAAACGGTGAATAATGTAGCTAAAATCATCAAAATATCGTATATAAGGAGGTGCCGTTAAATTGGAGCTGTGCAAAGACCTGGACCAGCATAGACAATTTTCTGTCACAGGCTGTAGCATCCATTACGAACTTCAAATACCAAATTTCAAACAATTTCGGTGGGTATTGTACCTAAAATCGTCAAAATACCGAATATGGGGAGGTACTGATATATGGGGCCTATACGAAGACCTGGACCTGCACAGACAATTTTCTGTCACAGACTGCAGTATTTATTACGAACTTCAAATACCAATTTTGAAACAATTCCGGTGAATAATGTCGCTAAAATCATCAAAATACCGAATATAGGGAGGTACTGTTATATGGGGGCTATACGAAGACGTGGACCTGCACAGACAATTTTCTGTCTTAGGATGTAGTATCCATTTTGAGCTTCAAGTACCAAATTTGAAACAATTCCCGTGAATAATGTCGTTAAAATCACCAAAATACCGAATATCAGGAGGTACCGTTATATGGGGGCTATACGAAGACATGGACTTGCACAGACAATTTTCTATCTTAGACTGTAGTATTCATTACGAACTTCAAATACCAATTTTCAAACAATTCCGGTGAATTATGTCGCTAAAATCATGAAAATACGGAATATAGGGAGGTACTGATATATGGGGCCTATACGAAGACCTGGACCCGCACAGACAATTTTCTGTCGCAGACTGTAGTTCCTATAACGAACTTCAAATACCAAATTTGAAACAATTCCCGTGAATAATGTCGTTAAAATCGTCAAAATACCGAATATTGGGAGGTACCGTTATATGGGGGCTATACGAAGACATGGACTTACACAGACAATTTTCTATTTTAGACTGTAGTATTCATTATGAACTTCAAATACCAATTTTTAAACAATTCCGGTGAATAATGTCCCTAAAATCACCAAAATACCGAATATAGGGAGGTACCGTTATATGGGGGCTATATGAAAACGTGGACCTACATGGCCCATTTACGAACTTAACCTGCTACTGGAAATACCTGCCTACTGGTAAAATAAACATGTGTGCAAAATTTTAGCCATCTATCTCAATTCATTCGAAAGATAGCGTGATTACAACAGACAGACGGACAGACAGACAGACGCACATCGCTAAATCGACTTAGAATTTTACGCTGATCAAGAATATATATATACTTTGTTGGGTCTGACATGAGTATTTCGAGGAGTTACAAACGGAATGACAAAGTTAATATACCCTCCATAGTATGGTGGAGGGTATAAAAATGTGCAGGGCTTGAAGAAATCTGTCATCCTCCTTGCTTTTTTATACCCTCCACCTTGGATAGGAGAGTATATTAACTTTGTCATTCCATTTGTAACATCCTTAAATATTCGTCGTAGACCCCATAAAGTATATATATTCATAATCAGCATAAAATTCTAAGTCGATTTAAAGATGTCCGTCTGTCTGTCCGTCTGTCTGTTGAAATCACGATACAGCCCACATTATTTGACGTAGAGCGCCAAAATTTAGCAGAGCAATTTGTGTTGTGTCTAGGATGGTTGGTATTGAAAATGAGATATATCGGTCCACGTTCTGGTATAGCCCCCGAATAAAGGTACCTCCCGATATTCGGTATTTTAATTTTTTTCCCACATTTTTTTTTCACGGATTTGTCAAAAATTGGTATTTTTTGGTCATAATGGGTTCCAGCTCCTTTGGCGAAACATTGCATGTGTAGGTTCACGATTTGGTATAGCCCCGATATAACGGTACCTCCCGATATTCGGCATTTTAATGGTTTTTGCCACATTTCTTCTAATGTTTCGTTTACCCTAAGGTGGAGGGTATTAAAAGTTTGGCCCGGCCGAACTTAATGTTTTTTACTTGTTATTAAGTAAATTATTTTCTTTGAAATCCTGGACCTTTTATGGGGCTAGTCCAGAAATTACGGGGTGATTTTGTAAATTTTCAAACTCGATTCAGGATTGGTAGAAATATGACGACTCTGATTCTGCATTCGAGACTCATTGTGCATACAGCCCGACAAAGGGATGGACTGATACCCCTTGACCGATTCCAAATGTCCTGCAATGGATTTCGTCGAAAGGGACCTAGGGCCCGAAACTTTGATGTAGACGTATGCAGGGGGCGGCCTTCGGGTCCGCCGAAATGGTTACTATTCAGATATATTTCGTACTTTTTGTATGGAAAATTTAGTTTTTTTACCAACTGACCCCGAAGTGGGTTTAAAGACATTCCAAAACAAGCAAAAAAAAATAATTCGGCCTGACCGAACTTTTAATACCCTCCACCATGGGGTAAAGAAATATTTAACATAAAAAGCATCAGAATTCAAACGTGTTCCACTTTAAATTACAAAGACCGTTTGGATAATACAGTCAATTTTTGCAAAAAAACATAAAGTCTATAGGGCGTTAAATGGCGGGAGGATTGTTATCAATTGTGAGTCTTAAATACCAAATTTTCAAACAATTTCGTGAGTAAATGTGACTAGGATTATCAAAATACCGGTGGGTACCGTTATGTGGGGCCTATACCAAAAACTCAATATTCTGCCGCCAGAGCTAGAATGCATTATGAACTACAAATACTAACTTTTAGACAAACCCGTGAGAAAATGTGGCAAAAATCATCAAAATACCAAATATCGGGAGGAAATCTGGACGAATATATCTCATTTTCAATACCAACCATCCTAGACACAAAACAAATTTTTCTGCAAAAATTTTGAAGATATATTAAAACTTGCATCAATTCCGAATTCTGTTACATTTTGATTACATAGTCGTTCCAACAGACGTTTCTATTCGGAAATCTTATTCATTCTTCGACAAACTTTCTTCGAACAGTAAAATTGTGTCCCAATATTTTTCGTGGTATTTGGGTATCCATCCCACATAATTGTTATCCACACACACACACACGCACTCGAACGCAATTCAAGAAACTTTTTATCTAATTCTCCATATGTACTTTTTCATAAATTTATATTTCAGTTTCTTTTCACGCATGTTAACTTTTAATCAATATAAATGACCAATTGGTTTTCATCATGTCCGAAAAACAGAAATTTTCATTTCAGTTTTCCATATTCATTAAAATCAACTTTAATTTAAGAATACATTTACAATATTTTCCCATTGTTGAGTTATATCTAATGGTTTTCAAAAATGTTGGACATACAAAACCAAATATCATTTTTCATATTTTTTCCATTTTGAGAAAATGTGTGGATTGCCACACTCATGACTTGACACCATCCATGGGGGAAGGAAGTTAAGAAACCATGAAACTGAACGCAACAATGATATGCCAAACCTTTTGCAAAGTACAATTCATATTTTTGTTGCAGACTCAAAAAAACAAGCAGAAGGCCTACCTTAGGATGACTCATGTGATTTAAATATCAAACATTTTCAAAATTAAACATACTAATTTGAAATGCAAACCATCATCGTCATAATTCGTCGTCATCATCATCTTAACAACCGGCAATTGTGTATTTCATTCGTCTGTAACATGGAATTAACAATGAATGAGGGGGAAAAAGTGCATATTTTTATGCTAACAATAAAGTAATTATATCATCAGCACAGCCAACATTATCGAAAATTATGATCGTCATCACAATGGCCTTCGTATCGCATACTTACCTACATAATAGTTGTTGCAATTCACCACACAATCTCGGCGTTACCAACGACATGTAACCTGTATTTTGCATTGAATGTGTTTGGCTGCAACAACAATGTTCTATACATACACATACAAATACCATATAACATACTTGGCACAGTGGAGTAATATTGTAAAATCGTTATGATGGGCCCGATTCCATATCTACCATACCCACAGAGGTGCCATTATGGGTTGTATTGTGAAGTCTGAGCAACCCGTCGGGCACGAGCCCGCTACTTCGCAAGCCAAATGTCCACCTTAAAATTGTAGATTAGTTTCAACAGTTCGTGTTAGGCCTTTTTATATCCTCCACCATACATAGTATGTCCGTTGTAAGCCACTCGTCCGACAGCTGTTAAAATTATTCCAGTGACAGCTTATTATATTGTTTACAAGCGTTTTGGTGAGAATTTTCAAGAAAAAAAGTTATTCGTGATGGAATTCTAGCGTGATAGTGTGATTTCTTAATATTTAGCTAAAAAACCACAAGTGGCTATCGTTATGGCACTTCAGCATTTAAATGTGAATAAATCTTTTTTATCTCGTACCATCGCTCGTTACCGTGATACTAGTAGCGTAGCCCGACGTCAAGGAAGTGGTCGGAAGAAACCAGCAACATCAGCACAAATGATTCAAAAAGTAAAGAAGCGACTTGATCATAACCCGCGTTACAGTGGCCGAAAAATGGCTCCTGAGCTGAACATATCGCATCGCAATATTCCATTCAGCAAATATTGAAACATGAGCTGGGAGTAGAGCCATTGAAATCCCAAAAAGTACAAGAACTTACACCGCAACAGAAAGAAAATAGACTAAAAAGAGCTAAAGAGTTGCTTCGCTTGGCCGAAAGTGGTGAACTGCCGAATTTGGTTTTCTCCGATTAGAAAACATTCGTTGTCCAGCAGTTTGTAAAGAAACAAAATGATCGGGTTTACTTGCCAAAGAGGTCAGCTGAAAATGTGCACCTTCGGTTGGCCACCAGAACTCAAGCGCAGGCCATGGTGATAGTGTTGGCCGCCATAACAGTCGATGGTCGCTCTCCGCTTGATTTAATCGACCGTGGCTTAAGAATAAATGCAAAATATTATCGCGAAAATTTTCTGTAGGGTGTATTAAAGCCTTAAGCACGCAAACATTTTTCCCGTAGACCTTGGTCATTCCAACAGTACTCAGCACCATCGTACTCGGCATGCGCCACCCAAGATTGGTTACAAATTGAGGTTCCTCGCTTCATTCCACCAAAATCTCCGGATAGCAATCCGTTGGAGTTTTGGAAAGCAAGGTTGGCACTAAAAAGTTTCAAAGTATAGATCACCTCAAGGAAGCGCTTCGCCGGAAATGGCCAAAATATCGCATATCGACATTCGGGCAGCGTGTGACGGTTTCATTGGCCGTTTGAAGGCCATAATTCTTGCCAAAGGTGACCAATACGCACAAATCTAAACTTATTTTAAAATTTGGTGCTATTTCCTACATTTTTTGCTTTCATTTAATAAAATTTAAAAAAATAATGTAAAAATTATGGCGTTTGACTTTGTTGCAGTTTTGTTTATCTCATCCTGATTCTTGATCTGCGTAAAATTCTAAGACAATTTAGAACTGACCATTTATCCGTCTGCTGTTATCACACAAGGTTCAAAAGGAATAAAGAAAGAAAGCAATTTTGCACAGATCGGTATTTTTTTCTGCAGGCAGGTCAAGTTCGAAGATGCTATATTGGTCCACAATATCTTATAGCCCCCATACAACCGTACCCCCAATATTCGGTATTTTGATGATTGTATCCAAATTTTTCAATGCAATTGTATCTTACACTAAGCACTTGGAAGAGAAATATCTATATAGGTCCACAATATCGTATAGCCCAAATAGAACGATACCCCCGATATTCGATATTTTGAAGATTTTATTAACATTATTCACCGAAGTTATTTTAAATTTCATATTTAGAATTCATAATGGGTACTGCAGCCTAAAAAAAATTGTCTATGCAAGTCCATGTCTTCGTATAGCCCACATTTATCGGTACCTCCATATATGTATGGCCCTATCTGTTGGCATAATACTCATTGGTAAGATTTTAGAAGTATAAGACCATTTTAGAACTTTTCGTAACCTAAAAGTTTAAATTCCCAAAATCCCTATGGTACATCCATTCAGTACTCCATCATTGACTCTCATTCCAAATCTAGATTATTCCGTATATCCATGGGAGCTATAACTTATTAGTTCATTTCGTTTGTTTAATACAAAGTATTTAATTTTAAGTACTTTTAGTACGAATTTCCAAAAGCCCAGGCTTATCACACGCCTACACACAAAGACTGACGTCCGTGCATAATTTCTCAGCCAGTCAGTCAATCCGTTATGTCACCACTCTTTTATAAATAATTAACAAAAGGAAATAGTCTAATAGTATAATAATTTAATAATTTCGTTAAGAGTTTCACACCTTTTGCTATTTCACTCATTCCATAAAGAGAAATTCTTCCACTGTTCCGTGTTCATTTAAACGACCAATATCTAAGGCACACCGCTGTGGCCGTTATGATGTATGACAAGCAGCGGAGAACCGAAACATTGTTGGCAGATTGGCGCCACACATAAAAGAGAATATAAATCTGCGATTAGCTACTTGTATCTTGAACGTTAAACGCTTTATAGATGGTTTGGATGAATCGCTTAGGATAGATTGGATTTAAGATTAGTGAACCTGCATGTGAGCAGTAAAATGATGTGGAAAGCAAAGATGTGTAAATGAAACATTGAAGAAATATAAAATAGGCAGAGATTGATGAAAACAATTCTCGTACTACTTATTTGTCTATATTCTATATGTAGAAGGTGTTTATACCCTGCAACACTATGTGTTGGGCCAAAAATTATGTAACACCTCGAAATATTGGTTTCCCACATAGGAAAGTATATATGAATCTTCCTACCTCGCCGAGCTGAGTCTAGTTCTAGCTATGTATGTCCGTTCGTCTGTCCATGTTAATTTGTAATCACTCTACAGGTCGCAATTATGGCCCGATCTTCAAGAAATTTAGAATGGAGGTCGGGCTTGAACCAGAATAGAAGCCTATTTCTTTTGGAGATGATCGCATAATGAAATTGATTGAAATGGACCAAAAACTGTAAAATTTCCTGATTTTGCAGTTGCTCTACAGATCGCAATTATATACCAATCGAAGCGGAAGTTAGGATGGGGCTAGAGTTCGTCCGTCTATCCCCCCATGTATTTTTGTGAACAAAATGCAGGTCGCATTATTATCCGATTGAGATGCAAAATATTTGTTTGGTCCAAGGAAATTGAAATTGGTGATAATCGGTTCAGATATAGCTCCCATATATCTTTAACCGGTTTCAGGTTTATTATGCACCAAATGGCTAATATCAGCCCAAATGGACTGAATTTTAACTATTCTGATCGAATACATCCTAGAAATTAGTATTTTTAATTTGGTGAAAATCGGTTCTCATACATATGTTTCATCCGATTTGGAGTTTTAAGCCCCTCCCATACGTAATATGCACTGCACTAGAATGATATTTGGTAACAGCTTAGAAACAAATATTTTAAATTCAGCGAAAATCGGTTCAGATAAAGCCATTGCTCCCATATATAGGGTGAGATAAAAAAACTGCAACGAAGTCAAACGCCATAATTTTTATACCCTCAGCCATATTGATACGACCAAAACGTGCCTCATCGAAATTTGGACCAGATCCATTTCAGGACATTTGGAGTCGATCTAATATATCTGTCCACTCCATCAGGTACCTCCCCCACAAAAGGTCGAAATTTTGGTTATCCATTGAGCTAATAAAACGCGAAATTAATATCCGATTCCATTTAGATTTGGCACATCTGAATATTTCTATCAACACAGGATCTGTTTCTTCTGGTACCTTCAACAAAGTGTCAAAGTTTTGGATAATCAAAACGATTATAATATCCCAAATAAGCATCAGATTCTCTTTATATTTCACACATCCCATTATCTCCATGAATATCCATGAAGCTCTTAACACGCGAAAATAACATCCGATACCATTCAAGACTAGGTACATCTTTATATTTTAATCAACACAAGATCTGTTATAAAGATGGTAGAGATCGGACCATTTCTTTTGCTATCTGGCCATAGGGTTCAATATTTTGAAAAATATATATTTCCTAAAAATTAACATATATGTCATGTAAAGTGAAGGAAGTTACCAATATAGTCCAAACCTGGCACGACACAATATTTATATCATATGTATTTAGGTCCGATATGAAATGGCCAACATTGGCACATTCCTTGGGAACCTACTCCATAAGGGGTTAAACATTTGACTAATATTTTCAAATAATCGTACATTGGCGGAAGGTATACATCTGTCGGCAAAACCGACAGATACTTTTTAAGTTGTTTTTATTTTTCCAAAAGAATTTGATTTTTATTTAATTCTTTGGTTCCTCTTCTATTGAGCTTACGATCTCGTCACTTGGGTAAAAAATGTTTTTTTTTTCATAGAAGTTATATTTAAAATAACTTCTGGGGAGAATATCCCAGACAAAAAAGAAGGGAACTGATGAGGATTGGTGGCTCTTTCCGAAACCTAGGTATTCCTTGCCTTACCCCCTGGTAAACATTACCATCGTTCTCCACTAATAAACAAACGTTGTTTTTATAAAAACAACAATAAAGAGATAAAGCCTGACCATTTTGCAACAACAAAATACTACGGAATCCCGAACAAACAAGCCAACACTGTTCTATTAATAGACAAGGCACGGTCGACGAAGGGGTTTTTATTGTAACAGACTAAACCAACTTACATGGTTATGCTACTTCGTTCAGGTTGAACGAAAGCATAACAAGTGGAGAAAGATGTAAATGTTTATAAGTGCGGTTGTAAGATTTAGAAGGCTTTCCAAAAGAATTTTAATTTTATTTAATTCTTTGGTTTCTCTTCTATTGAGCTTACGATCTCGTCACTTGGGTAAAACATGTTTTTTTGTCATAGAAGTTATTTTTAAAATAACTTCTGGGGAGAATATCCCAGACAAACATTTCCATCGTTCTCCACTAATAAACAAACATTGTTTTTATGAAAACAACAATAAAGGGATAAAGCCTGACCATTTTACAACAACAAAATACTATGGTATTCGAACAAACAAGCCAACACTGTTCTTTTTATACCCTACAACACTTTGTGTTGGGGGTATTATAAGTTTGATTGGGCCAACAATTATGTAACACCACGAAATATTGATTTCCCACATAGTCGATCTAGCTATGTATGTCCGTCCGTCCGTCTGTCCATCTGTCCATGTTAATTTGTAATCACTCTACAGGTCGCAATTATGGCCCGATCTTCACGAAATTTAAAATGTAGGTGAGGTTAAGGTCAGAATAGAACCATTTTTGAGATGATCGCACAATATTAAGGGGTTGAAATGGACCAAATACTGAAAAATTTCCTGATTTTGCAGTAGCTCTACAGGTCACAATTATGGACCAATCCAAGCGGAAGTTAGCATGGGGCTAGAGCCTAGGGGCGGCTAGAAGTCTTCCAATTTTGATGGTCATAGGGTAATATTTAGTGGGTGACACTTGTGCTAAATAAAAGTCAAATTTTACACTAAACCGAGATTATTTTTGATCCCGATGAAATCACAAATAGACGAACAGGTCAATTCTGACCATTACATCGATGCCGATAGTAAATATATCGGAAATATATAACGAAATATTTACCATGTATATATACAAAGGAAGGGGATGTTAACTAGAATGCTTATATCTAAAGAATGGCTGGACCGATTTTGACAAATTTTGTCAATTCAGAATGCCCTCTTGTCATAAAAGTATAAAGTCTAAAAAAATCGCATAATAAGATGTCAATAATAATGTTAATATAGATTTATTGGTATTTTGTGACATATTTTTATTTTTTCATATTTTTTATCGCATGCGATTTTTTCAATTTGACTTAAAATATTGAAGTGTATATTTTGTAATATTTTTTCACATTACAACACTGCTTGGGGTTGTTATATACAGATTGCAATTATTATCCGATCCTCACGAAAATTTTCACAAGGGTAAGGCTCAGAAGGGATAGGCCTATAGGTTTTAAAGATGTCCGCAATATATTTGGGGGTTGAAATGGACCAACAACTAAAGATTTTCCTGATTTTGCAGCCGTTATAAAGGTCACAAATAGAAACCAAAGGACACGAAATCTCGCATGAAGTTAGAGTTTAGGACAACGAGTAGAATGAACCGCTACTTTTGTGTGAAAAAATACCAACATTACTTACAGATGATATTCGAAATACACAAAAACCGAACTTCTGTTTTTTATGGTGATTTCGTTGACGAATATAGCCAAATATCGTAGACAAGCAAATCATATAGATGAGTCTAAATTTGGAGATACGGAGGGGCCTCTTGCTTTTGGAGATGATCGCAAAATATTTAGGGGTTCAAATGAACCAAAAACAGAAAAAACAAGTAAGCAAAGGCTACAGTCGAGCGGGGCCGACCGTTGAATACCCTACAACACTATAATAAACCATACAGTTTATATAGGCGAAGTACTCGACAGAATTCCACAAGATATTGAGACAAATAATTAAAGAAAATCATCAGGTTTCGTTCTCTAATTTTCGAAAAATAACAACTTAAACTAATTTGCTCATTTCCAATTTATTGGTAGATGTTGCACTTAAATGGTCTTCCTAGATCTGGAACCAATATTTCCCAAAGACCTATAATCTCTCAGAAGTGGCAAAAGATTAACATTTATTATTGGTTTTTGACTGAAACGCATCTATATGAGATACAGACATTTGACTATATTCTTCAACGAAATCAGCGTTAACGAAATAGTCAGTAGTGTGTCTTTCCTGTATTTGTGAATTCTCCAAAAAGTGACTGGAATGGACATTTTCGTATTTTGTCTAAAAAAGTTGGCAAACTCCTTCACACATTGAATATTTTTGGATGGCCATCCAAAACTGCTTGGCTTTTGCAATGTCCGGTAAACCTAATAATTACAACCTGTTGACAATTTTGCAGTTTTTTGGTCCATTTCAACCCCAAAATATATGGCGATCATCTCCAAAAAGAGTAGGCTTTTATTCTGACCCTCATCTTATCTCCATGCAAAATTTCGTAAGGATCGGGCCATAAATGCGATCTGTATATGATATTCTGATATCCTAACTACTTGGTTTTGTTAGCTGTAGAAATATTACCAAATGTTTAATTCAAAATCAAAATATGCCAAAAATGTGACAAAATTGAAAAAATATGAGAAAATATTACAAAATCAATATTTTCATCTTTAGAGAGATATTTTTATGCGATTTTTTTAGACGTTTTATGTTTCTTGCCAAGAGGCCATTCTGAATTCATGAGAACTTTCGAAATCAGTTCAGCCGTTCTGGACATATAAGAGATTTTTCAAGCATATCTTCTTTGATAAACATATATATCGCACATATTTTGCTATATATCCGATTTGTTGGATGTTAACATCAATGTAAAGATCAGAAGTAACCTTGTGATGGCTTTGTGATTTCGGCGGGATTTAAAATATTCACGGTTTAATGAAAAATTTTGATTTTTTTCAACACAAAAGATATGGTCTATTTTACCCGCTAAATGTTATCCGATGACCACCCAAATTGGTAGGCTTCTTCCCCGCCCTAAACTCTAGCTACATGCGAAATTCCGCGTCGATTGGTCTATAATTACGACCTGTATAGCTACTGCAAAATCCGACATTTTTTCAGTATTTGGTCCATTTCAACCCCTAAACATTTGGCGATCATCTCCAAAAGAAATAGGGTTCTATTCTGACCCCAGTCCCACCTCCATTCTAAATTTCGTGAAGATCGGGCCATAATTGCGACCTGTAGAGTGATTACAAATTAACATGGACAGACGGACAGACGGACAGACGGACAGACGGACGGACGGACATACATAGCTATATCGACTCAGCTCGGCGAGCTAGGAAGATCCATATATACTTTCCTATGTGGGAAACCAATATTTCGAGGTGTTACATAATTTTTGGGCCAATCAAACTTATAATACCCCCAACACATAGTGTTGTAGGGTATAAAAATTCCTGATCACACAATTGAAGGCAATCGACACGCCTGAGAACAGAGTTAAGGACAAGGATGGATTCAAGCATTTTGGATGGAAAGTGGACCACAAAAACTAAAAGCATGACGGAGTGCTTAAATATTGGGCAAATGTCCCTGGTCAGGTCAGTGCTCCGTGACATAATTTCAAAAGCGAAATCTTCCAAAATGGATTTGGATATAAGGGGGCTTCTAACATATTGTAGTGTTGTAGGGTATCACATGGTCGGCCCCGCACGACTATAGTCTTTGCTTACTTGTTATTTTTAAATTTTATTAAATGAAAGCAAAAAATGTCGGAAATAGAATCAAATTTTAGAATAAGTTTAAATATGTTTAAATTGGTCATCTTTGGCAAGAATTATGGCCATCCAAAGGCCAATGAAACCGTCACACGCTGCCCGAATGTTGCTCTGTGGTATTTTGGCCCATTCCCGGCGAAACGCTTGCTTGAGGTGATCGACATTATGGTATTTTTTAGTGCCAACCTTGCTTTCCAAAATATTCTGCATTTATTCTGATGCCACGGTCGATTAATACGAGCGGGGAGCGACCATGGGCTGTTAAGGCGGCCCACACCATCACCATGGCCTGCGCTTGAGTTCTGGTGGCCAACCGAAGGTGCACATTTTCAGCTGACCTCTTTGGCAAGTAAATACGATCATTTTGTTTGTTTACAACCTGCTGGACAACGAATGTTTTCTCATCGGAGAAAACCAAATTCGACAGAAAACCAACTTTCGGCCAAGCGAAGCAACTCTTTAGCTCTTTTGAGTCTATCTTCTTTCCGTTGCGGTGTAAGTTCCTGCACTTTTTGAAATTTCAATGGCTTTACACCGAGCTCATTTTCCAATATTTGCCGAATGGAATATTGCGATATGTTCAGTTCAGGAGCCATTTTTCGGCCACAGCGACTCGGGTTTCGATCAAGTCGATTCTTTACTTTTCGAACCATTTCTGCTGATGTTGCTGTTTTCTTCCGTCCCCTTCCTTCACGTCGGGCAACGTTACCAGTATCACGATAACGAGCGACGGTACGAGACACATAAGATTTATAAATCTAACAATAGCCACTTGTGGTTTTCCAGCCAAATATAAAGAAATCACACTATCACGCTTGAATTCCATCACCAATAACTTTTTTTCTGGAAAATTCTCGCCAAAATGCTTTTGTACGCTTGTAAACAATATAATGAGCTGTCACTGGAATAATTTTAACAGCTGACGGACGAGTGGCTTAGAAATGACAGCAGTCTGAAGTTGGTTGAAGTTTTTTCATCTCATACTGTACTTATGCATGTATAAGATGGCGCAAAAATAAACTTCCGATGTTTTTGGCCTGTAATGAAAACTTTGGGGGCCAATCGTAAAATTTATAGCATTTCCTGAAAAATTTATAGCATATCACAGTATAGTTATGTTTCGTTTGGTTATTGCACTTTCAGTGTCAATTTCCACAAGTACTGCCTGATTTCATCCCATCACAACAGCAATTATTCACATTTTATTGCTCAATTTCCAAAATTGTCTAATTTTTTATCAATATAGGTTCAAGACGTTTCACACTGGTCCTACTTTTCTCCTACGTTCCTAAAATAACGATAAAAATTTTAAAAATCACAGATAAACGAGGGTTGTTCACGATTTTGTCTAAATCACAATACATCGTAATATTTGAATAAAACTTAGATGGGTTGCTAAAATTGATAAAGGATCGTACTATCATTTCCAGTATCTCCCCAATAAAAAATTAAAATTCTGAATATTTACCATGTAGTATTGTAAAGATTTTTCCTATGAATTTATTTGCTACATATTATCCCATAAACTCCATTCAAGTACACTGAAAGCGGATTTGTTTGTAGGTAAACCCCATGACTACCGCCATGCAAACAAATAATTGTTTCATCATAACCAAATTTATATTTGTTTATGAAATTTATTTGTTCAACGCCTATTATTAATATTTTCGACTGTCCGCACCGAATGACGAACTCAATGATTGTCCAGTCATTGTTCGCTTTATTTTCTAACATTCGAGTTTACAGTTTTTTTGTGAGAAATGAAAGGGCGGATCAAGAGGTAATAAATCTACAGCTACCAAAAAATAAAACCAAACAACAATAACGAAACATGCGGTTGTGGTTTTAATTTCTGTTCGACCCACCCACTCAATTACCACCACTACTAGTTGTAGTGGTGAGCTTTACTTGGTGGTGGGGGTGGCAAATATCCAGACAAACAAATGAATAAAAACCACAAAATTTGTTTTAAGTTCAAATCGCACAATTTATTCCAATTGGTTGCACATTTAAGTGGCGTTTAAACATTTTTTAAAAATATTTATTTCGATTACGAGTTGAACGAATTTGAATATTTCAGCAGACTACAGAGGGAGTCTCTACGGTCAATGGGGCCAGCTACCACCTACCTCTGACCAACGCCTAACATCAGCTAAGTTGCCAGGTTTTTGCACTTTCTGTCAAGAGTTCAATTTTCCATGTGATTTGTTGTTATTAATAAAAAACAACAACAAAGGTGGGGAGAAGGGGTCATAGACTCTTCAAAGTTTTCCTTGGCCATTTTTATATAGTTTATGCCGTAGTTGTTGTTGTCGTTGTTGTTCATGTACAACACCTTGAGCTATTATTGCTTCTCACAAATGTTAACTTATGCATAGATCTCCCGGTGTTTTGTGTGAGTCGAACCACTTTAATCGCAGATTTATGTTTTAATGGCTGTTTATGAAGTCCAATTATGCCATGAATTATTATTGGCCATTATTTGTTGCGTGAAACAATTTCATTATTAAAATTATAAATTCCAATAAATAACTTTTATTTAAAAATAAATTGCAATTCTTGTTGCTGGCTATGTTAAAGATTTAAGCAAATTATAAAATATATTTGGAAATAATTGTAAAATGTGTCGTGGATTATTAAAGGATAGAGAAATGAAGTAGAAATTTTTGGAAATATTTTTAAATTAAAAGTTTAAAATTGCCTATGGTGTTGGGAATCTTAATGAAGATAAATGGTTTATAAATATAAAGATTACAAGATAAAATATATATCTAAGCCAGAGAGGCAATAAACATGCCTCACTTTACTAAGTAAAACCAGTAAAGAAAGTCCTAAAGTCGGGCGGGGCCCTACCCTACACCACTTTGCAAATTTAGTAGAGCCCCACATAACAATTAAAAGTTTTTATGGGAGAATTCAATCATACACGCTATGATTATAATTATAATTTAAAGTTCAAAGGACTAAATATGCCGAAGCATTTGTATCTTTTAAATTCGAACTTGTATTGCCCATTTGATATATAGAACAGCTATATCCAAATCTGAACCGATCTCGATAAAATTTGGCAAAGATATTTCTGAGCTGTATTCCATATATTTCCCTGAATATCGTTATTACGGAGTGCATATTACGGCTGTGGGTAACAAATACAACAAATCGGATGAAAAATATATATGGGAGCTATAGCTATATCTGAACCGATTTCGATCAAATTTGGCATACTTATTTTCAGGCCTAATTTGGTTGTATGTGCAAAAGTCCATACTATTCGGGCTGATATTACACGTTTGGTGCACAATAAAAGGCAAATCGGACGAAGATATATATCTCGTTTCCTTGTGTCTGTTACAAACAAATGCATAAAGACATAATACCCTGACCACCTTGTGGTGTAGGGTATAAAAATCGTTTATCTCATTAAGACTGGCACTCATGCAAAATTTCCAGCTCATTTCAAACCCCCAATAAAGTTAAATTTTAATCACTTAGAACATTTGGTACCTTTGAAGTACGTATATCCAAAAATCTCGCAAAAGTTACGCTGATATAACTTTTTAAAAACGTAGCTCTTTCCGTTAAAGCATGAACTTTCAAAAATCCTATCCTACATCAACCCCCTCGCTAGGAGGAATCCTCTAAACCATAGGCACGGATAGTGATTCAAAATAAGTTTCATTTAATACCCTTCGAAAAATTCTAGTACACATTTCCAATATCAAATACCAACAGACGGCCTCAAAATCCAATTTCAATACCCAATTTTTCGAAATTAATCTATGTATGGTGGAGGGTATAACAAAAATATCGGAGCAATAGATATATGGTAAAAATTCGGTTGAATGTGCAAAAAATCCATCCCATTTGGGCATATTTTGTGAACAATCAGAGGAAATCAGATGAAGATATACATGGAAGTTATATCCAAATCTGAACCGATCTCGATAAAATTGCAGGGGTATTTCTAAGCTGTGTCTGATACCTGGTACCAAATATCATTGTAGAGCGCATTTTATGAAAGCGAGCGACTTAAGCTCCAAAGTGGGTGAAACAGACGGACGGACATACATAAATCGACTCAGAATGTGAATCAAGGAAATGGACGGAAAAAACAGCAACATCAGCAGAAATGGTTCGAAAAGTAAGGAGCGACTTGATCGAAACCCGCGTCGCAGTGGCTGAAAAATGGTTTGTGAGCTAAACATTTCGCAGTATTCCATTCGGCAAATATTGAAAAATGAGCTCGGGGTAAAGCCATTGAAATTCAAAATGGTGCAAGAACTTACACAGCAACAGAAAGAAAATGGACTCAAAAGGGATAAAGGATTGCTTCGCTTGGCCGAAAGAGATGAACTGCCGAATTTGATTTTTTCCGATGAGACAACATTCGTTGTCCAGTAGTTTGTAAACAAACAAAATGATCGTGTTTACTTGCCAAAGAGGTCAGCTGAAAATGTGCACCTCCGGTTGGCCACCAGAACTCAAGCGCCGGCCATACTGATTGCTCTCCGTTCGTATTAATCGACCGTCTCGATCAGAATAAATGCGGAATATTATCGCGAAAATATTCTCAATTATGTATTAAAGCCTTGGGCAACAGTTTGGCCGCAGACCTTGAACATTCCAACACGCGCCTGCCAAGAATGGTTACAAATGTGGTTTCTCGCTTTATTTCCAGCGCACAATGGCCACCAAAATCTCCATATACCAATCCGTTGGACTATTGTGTCTGTAGTATTTTGGAAAGCAAGGTTAGCACCAAAAAATACCAAAGTGTCGATCACCTCAAGCAGGCGCTTCGCCGGGAATGGGTCAAAATACCGGAGAGCAACATTCGGTCAGCTTGTGACGGTTTCATTGGCCGTTTGAAGGCCATAATTCGTGGCAAAGGTGACCAATTCGAACAAATCTAAACTTATTCTAAAAATTGATCCTTGGGTACTCAAACATTTTGGCCGCAGACCTTGGACATTCCAACAGGACTCAGCAAAATCGCACTCAGTACGCGAAACCCAAGAATGGTTCCTGGCTTCATTTCCAGCTCACAATCTCACCAAAATCTCTGGATACCAATCCGTTGGACTATTGTGTCTGGAGTATTTTGGAAGGTACTTCTTGGCTCTAAAAAATACCAAAGTATCGATCACCTCAAGCAAGAGCTTCGCCGGGAATGGGCCAAAATACCGCAGAGCAACATTCGGGCAGCGTGTAACGGTTTCATTGGCCGTTTGAAGGCCATAATTCGTGCCATAGGTGACCAATTCGAACAAATGGTATTTCTGAGTATTTCTGTATTGATATATTTTTCCTAATATTGTTGTGGCTGTGAGGGGATAAAATAGAAAATCGGTTAAAAAATACATATGGGAGCTATAGCTATATCTGAATCTAGTTTCATATTGACAGATTATCTCCAATGTTAAAAAGGCTACGTCCTTGGTCCAAACAAATGATTTGTGCAAAATTTCATCTCAATCGGGCAATAAATGCGACCTGTACTTTATTCACAAAAAATTTTAATAATTACGACGCAACTTAAAATATATTTAAATAAACGGACATAAGCTAAGGGTATACATATGCCGGCAAAAACGACTGATACAATATAAATCATTTAAGAATATATATTAACCATGCCGTTTGGTTGCTTGTATTTGGAGAATGTAAATGTATATAAATATGTATGGAAACCCCGCCTCATAGTCTTTTTCCACCATGGAGCACCGTATCTGCCTTCGATTAATATTGTGAATATATGTGTGGGATAGTAAACCCCACACTCAATAAATTCCGTCTAAAAAATCACTGCGATAATTATTTTCTAATCTTCGTTAATTAATTTCAAGAGCATGTGAAGGTAGCCCGCTCTTCAACTTGCATTTGCCCCATCGAACACGTTCGAAACTAATTAAGTTTTCACTTGAAAACTAATGTCACTCGAAAGAGAAAACAATTAATTATCTTTGCCATTAAAAAAAACATATAATGAAGGAAAAAATCAAAGTAGCCATACATATTTTTTTCTACTTTTATTACTACCGATCAAGTTATTCTAATTAGGAAATCCTCGAAAAATTCCCTTTTCACAATTTGTCAGAATGGATATCAAACTATTCTTTTAATTACAGTCAACAGATGACAACTGACTCACCTCTTTCTAAGAATTTTCACTTAAGAGGAAAAACGGCCCTTCACTTAATGATAATGACCATCGTTGGCTGTAAGCCATTTGAAGAGCAAACAATTTAAGTGGCCAAAGGGAAGAAATGAGTGAATGAATGACAAACCAAAATGTCCACTAGCCATCCTAATGGAACCTTTTTGAATAAATAAAACGTAACCAGCGTTTGTATCAAAAGAATTGGGAGAACCATTACAATTAGCATTTTAGAGTGAATGCGGCCAAAGAATCAACCAATGATTGTCCATTTAACCCATTCCATGGCCATGAATTTAATTTAACAAGCAAACCTCTAAAAATCCCGAGTTGTTAGAAAGGGCGGCAGCTGAAGAAGCCGAACATTACAGGCGGTCAATGTTAATTAGCTTATCAAACACACACACACAAACACTCCTAGATTCGAAGCGACCAGAGAGTGAGAGAGGGAACACTTAAGATATCAAAATCCGAATGCACTTCACTTAAATGCATGTTGTTGTTGCTGGTGTGGTTGGACTTGGCGGTTAGCTAGCTCGGTTACAAGTTGTTGGCTTTGTTGGAATGGATGGATGGATGGATGTATGGTTGGTCGGTTGCCTGGTCATCACAAACATCAACACCGCCCGCCTTTGGCAGCTTTATCAACATTGTCAGTGCGGCAAGTTGTTACTTTTACCTTAGCCATCCGTAAGTCCGCCGGTATGTCCGTCCGTCCGTCCATCCATCAGTCCGTCTGTCCATTCTTCCACAATGTTAGGAGTTCGTTTATCTGTTAATTTGTTTATCTATCATTTACCCAATCTATTTGACTGGCCGGCAATCTGTCTGTCCACTAGATTGTCCGTCACCACATTTTCTGTTTTCCGACGGTGTGTGTGTGTGTATGTGTGTTACATTTAAATGATATAAAAATTCATAGTTTTCAAAACAGAAAAAACGACAACAACAAATACTAAAGGAAGCTCGAGCAGAGAGAAAAAAGGAGAAACATTTTACGGAGTTGGTTATTTATTTGATTTGTGGCTTTCTGTCTACCACACCAACGAGACATCAACTAGAAGTGAGTGTGTGTGTGTGTTTGTATGTTGTCAGTTTGTGTTTACTAACAAATTGGTTGAAGAGTTTTTCTTTTGACGGATTTTTCTTCTTGTTATGCAGTTCGTGCGTCCGTCGTTACGTCTGTCGTTTGTAAATGGACGACAGTGCTTTGAAAGTGAATTTTTAAGTAGCAAATTAAGGTCTTCAGACACAAAATGATTCTACTTCTATTTTGTTTTATTTTTTGCTATTTTAACATTTGTTAATGTTTAAAAAATTAGATTTAATTCAATTACAGAAAGAGCATATTTAAACAGATTTTCTTTTTCAAATTCTTATTGAGTTAATACAAATGAAATATCAAAGTTCTTTTATAATAAAATCTTCAAAGATCCAAGAAAAAATAACTAGTAATGTAGTGACCTTTAATTGAGAGTTTATGAGTTTTGAATGACGTTTTTATTCCGGGCAATAATATTTCGCATTTGATATATTTTGCAATTTGATGATAGTGGGAGTGGACCAATATTATACATTTCGTATCTGACCAAAGTTTGATATGCTTATTTTGCATTTCATGAGCTTTTTGTTATTTAGCCAGTAAAGAAAGTCTTAAAGTCGGGCGGAGCCGACGGTGTGATACCCTACACCACTTTGCTAATTTAGTAGAGCTCCACATAACAATTACATGTTTTTATGGGAGAATTCAATCATACACGATATGATTATAATTATAATTTAAAGTTCAAAGGACTAAATATGCCAAAGCATTTGTATCTTTTAAATTCGGACTTGTATTGCCCATTTGGTGCACAATTAATTTGAAATCGGATAAAGATATATATGGGAGCTATATCCAAATCTGAACCGATCTCGATTAAATTTAGCAAACATATTTCTGAGCTGTATTTGATATATTTCCCTGTATATCGTTGTTATGGAATGCATATTACGGCTATGGGTAACAAATATAACAAATCGGATGAATAATATATATGGAAGCTATAGCTATATCTGAACCGATCTTCACCAAATTTGACATATTAGCTTCTAGACTCAATTCGGTCGTAAGTGCCAAATTCCATCCCATTTGGGCAAATATTAGACGTTTGGTGCATAATAAAAAGTAAATCGGACGAATTTATATATGGGAGCTAAATCTAAATCTGAACCGATCTCGATAAAATTTAGCAAATGTATTTCTGAGCTGTATTTGATATATTTCTCCAAGTATTGTTGTTGCAGAGTGCATATTATGGCTGCGGAGGGCAAAAATAACAAATCGGATGAACAATATATATGGGAGCTAGAGCTATATCTGAACCGATTTCGATCCAATTTGGCATACTTATTTTCAGGTCTAATTTGGGTGTATACGCGAAATTCCATACAATTCAGTCTGATATTACACGTTTGGTGCACAATAAAAAGCGAATCGGACGAAGATATATATGGGACCTATATCTAAATTTTGACCGATTATCTCCAATTTCAATAGGGTTCGTCCTTGGGCTAAACAAATGATCTGTGCAAAATTTTATCTGGATCGGGCAATAAATGCGACCTGTACGTTGTTTACAAAAATACATGGACAGACGGACGGACGGACATGCATAAATCGACTCAGAATGTGATTCTATGCAGATCATCAAAAGGAACTATGGGTCTATCTCGTTTCCTTTTGCCTGTTACAAACAAATGCACAACGACATAATACCCTGACCACCTTGTGGTGTAGGGTATAAAAATGTGAGCCCTTTCTGAGGGAGTTAACAGAAGGAGTGGATCGAAATATGCCACATTCACATCAGATCGTGTGTTAATAAAAATATTAGGAGGAGTTACATTTGAGGAGAATCGGATGCTTATTTTTTCGTTTTATGATAGATAAAAGTATTCAAAATTTTGTAGAGGAGGTACCAGAAAAAGTTGTCCGATATATTATATCTTCACACCTCATTTTGTGTTGATAAAAATATTGCGACGAGCCAAGTTTGAAAGGAATCAGTTACTCATTTCGTGTTTTATGAACTTCATGGTTATTCAAAATTGTGACCCTTTCTGGAGAAGGTACCGGAATTAGTGGTCTGATCTTTTCCATCTTCATACAAGATCTATAGTTCGTAGAAATATTGGTATAGGCGAAATTTCAATACAATTGGACACTTATTTCATATTTTATTAGCGCTTAGACTATTTAAACTTTTAACCCTTTGTGGGGAAGGTACTTGAATGAGTTCGTCTATATCTCGTCCATTTTATCATCTGATTTGTTTGAACAAAATCGGATGATCCTTTCTTTTTCTATGAGGTAGATTATTTTCTGTGAAAATGTTGGCATTTTGTGGGTACCAAGGATATACATTTGATAATAAAACCAATGAATCAATTACGGATCGAAAAGTGACAAAACAGTAGGGACAAGTCTCTCTCTCTCTATCTTTTTTCCACATTTTTGTAATTTTAGGATTAAGATTCCTCGGAATCCGTGCAGGTACATAGTATTTTCGGCAATATTGCAGATAAAAAACAATTTTAACTCTCAAGTGAGTCAACAAAGGGGTACTTCTGTCACTTTTAATACCCTACAATACTATGTGGTGTGGGTATTATATATGGATCTTCCTATTTCGCCTAGCTGAGTCAATTTAGCTTTGTATATCCGTCTGTTCATGTTAATTTGTAATCACTCTACAAATCGTAATTGTGGCCCGATCCTCACGAAATTTAGCATGGAGGGTGGGCTAGAGTCAGAATCGATGCCTATTTTTTGGAGAAGTTTTGGAGAAGATTGCACAATATTTGGGTGTTGAAATGGACCAAATTTTTCTGATTTTGTAGTTGCTCTACAGGTCGCAGTTATAGACCAATCGACGCGGATCAAACGTCAAATGTTCCATTAAACCTCGAATATTATAATATTGAAGTTTATTTTTATACCTTACAACACTATGTGTTGGGGGTATTATAAGTTTGATTGGGTCAAAAATTATGTAACACCTCGAAATATTGATTTCCCACATAGGAAAGTATTTATGGATCTGCCTATCTCGCCGAGCTGAGTTGATCTAGCTACGTATGTCCATCCGTCAGTCTGTCCGTCTGTCCATGTTAATTTGTAATCACTCTACAGGTCGCAATTATGGCCCGATCTACACGAAACTTAAGATGGAGGTGGGTATAAGGTCAGAATAGAACCCTATTTCTTTTGGAGATGATCGCACAATATTTAGGGGTCGAAATGGACCAAAAACTGAAAAAATCCTGATTTTGCAGTTGTTCTACAGGTCGCAATTATGGACCAATCGACGCGGAAATTAGCATGGGGCTAAAGCTTCGGGCTGGGCAGAAGCCTTCCGATTTTGATGGTCATCGGGTAATACTTAGTGGGTGAAAAAGACTATAATATTTGTGATAAATAAAAGTGAAATTTCCATTATACCGCGAATATTTTTAGTCCCGGCGAAATCATAAATAGACAACAGGTCAATTCTGACCGTTACGTAGATGCCGATAGTAAATATATCGGATATATATAGCGATATATATACAATGTGTATATACAAAGAAAAGGAATATTGGATGGAATGCTTATATCTCAAGAATGGCTGGACCGATTTTGTCAATTCAGAAAGCCCTCTTGACATAAAAGCATAAAATCTAAAAAATCACATAAAAATAAGTGAAAACTGATCTTAATATAGATTTTATAGTATTTTGTGACATATTTTTATTATTTCATATTTTTTATCGCATGCGATTTTTTCAATTTGACTTATAATATTAAGGTGTTCATTTTGTAATATTTTTCCACTTTACAACACAGGTTTGGGATATTAAATACAGATTGCAATTATCGTCCGATCCTCACGAAAACGGTAGGGTTAGGCTCAGAAGGGCTGGGCCTATTGTTTTCAAAGATGTCCGCAATATATTTAGGGGTTGAAATGGATCAACAACTAAAAATGTTCCTGATTTTGCAGCCGTTATAAAGGTTATAAGTAGAAACCAAAGGACACGAAATCTCGCATGAAGTTAGAGTTTAGGACAGCGGGTAGAATGGACCACTACTTTTGTCTGAAAAATACCAACATTACTTACAGGCGATAGCCGAAATACACAAAATGCGAACTTCTGCCTTTTTTTGCTGATTTCTTTGACGAATATAGCCAAATATCGTAGACCAGAAGATCGTATAGAAGAGTCTAAATTTGGAGATACAGAGGAGCCTCTTGCTTTTGGAGATGATCGCAAAATACGACGGAGTGCGTAAATTGATGATCTGCATAGAGTGCGTAAATTGATGATCTGCATAGAATCACTTTCTGAGTTGATTTATGCATGTCAGTCCGTCTGTCCATGTATTTTCCAAACAACATTTGTTTGGCCCAAGGACGAACCCTATTGAAATTGGAGATAATCGATAAAAATTTAGATATAGCTCCCATATATATCTTCGTCCGATTTGCCTTTTATTGTGCACCAAACGTGTAATATCAGCCCGAATAGTATGGAATTTTGCACATACAACCAAATTAGGCATGAAAATAAGTATGCCAAATTTTATCGAAATCGGTTCAGATATAGCTGTAGCCCCATATATATTGTTCATCCGATTTGTTATTTTTGTCCTCCGCAGCCGTAATATGCACTCCGTAACAACAATATTTGGGGAAATTTATCAAATGCAGCTTAGAAATACATTTGTCAAATTTTATCGAGATCGGATAAGATTTGGATATAGCTCCCATATATAACTTCGTCCGATTTACCTTTTATTGTACACCAGACGTCTAATATTTGCACAAATGAGATGGAATTTGGCACATACGACCGAATTGAGTCTAGAAGCTAGTATGCCAAATTTGGTGAAGATCGGTTCAGATATAGCTATAGCTTCCATATATATTATTCATCCGATTTGTTATATTTGTTACCCATAGCCGTAATATGCATTCCATAACAACGATATACAGGGAAATATATCAAATACAGCTCAGAAATATCTTTGCCAAATTTTATCGATATCGGTTCAGATTTGGATATAGCCCCATATATATCTTTATCTGATTTCAAATAAATTGTGCACCAAATGGGCAATACAAGTCCGAATTTAAAAGGTACAAATGCTTCGGCATATTTAGTCCTTTGAACTTTAAATTACAATTATAATCATAGCGTGTATAATTAAATTCTCCAATAAAATATTTTAATTGTTATGTGGAACTCTACAAAATTACCAAAGTGGTGTAGGGTATCATAAAGTCGGCCCGCCCGACTTTAGGACTTTCTTTACTGGTTTCAATTTGACTTATAATATTGAAGTGTATTTTTTGTAATATGTTTTACCTTACAACACAGGTTGGGGTTATTATAAACAGATTGCAATTATCGTCCGATCTTCACGACAATTTTCATAAGGGTAGGGTTAGACTCAAAAGGGCTAGGCTTATTGTATTTAAAGATGTCCCCAATATATAAATGTTCTTGATTTTGCAGCCGTTATAAAGGTCACAAATAGAAATCTCGCATGAAGTTAGAGTTTAGGACAGCGGGCAGAATGGTCCACTACTTTTGTGTCAACAAAAATACTAACATTTCCTTTCTACCAAAACGATGAAAATAACTTACAGGCGAAATACAAAATACACAAATGGCGAACATCGGTCTTTTTATGCTGATTTCGTTGAGGAATAAAGTCAAATATCGTAGACAAGTAAATCATATAGATGATAGTAAATTTGGAGATACATAGGGGCCTCTTGCATTTGGTGATGATCGAACAGAACAAACAGAAAAAAATTTCCTGATCACACAATTGAAACCAATAGATACAAATTTTACATGAGAACAGAGATAAGGACAGGGAAGAAGTCTAGCATTTTGGATGACCACATAATCAGCTGTAAAATGGCCCGCAACAACTAATAGCACTACGGAGTGCGTAAATATTCGACAAATGTCCCTAGTCTATAACATAACATAATTTCAAAAGCGAAATATTCCAGAATGGATTTGGACATAAGGGGACTTCAACAATACTGTAGTGTTGTGGGGTATCACATGGTCGCAATGCATGACTACAGACTTTGCTTACTTGTTTTTTATTTCTCTCAAATAACTCATAGGAATACCAATCTAATACCTGTATTTAACATTTCTCCAAACCACTGTACTTTCCACCGTTGCAGCTGCAATTTCATCTATTCAATCAAAACCATGTGAAACTTATAAAACTTTCCTCGTTACACCGGCTGATTCACTTAAATGAAATCGTATATGATTGGCTCTATGTGTGGCTGGAAGCCAACACCAGGGGCAGCAGCAACAGTGCAATTTAATTTTCGTTCGCAATCTTTCAACTCCTTCCAGTCATATTTCGAAGACATTAAAAATATCCAACGGACAGACAGGTGCTTACAATGTTGATATGTTTCGGACACAACATATAATTTTTTTCATTTTTTAACTTTTGAATTATTTCCTCCGGTTTGGTTGTTTTGAAACTAATTTTTATTTTCCTTTTTAGCTCTCCAGGCAAGAGATTCAAGTCATTCATTGGTTGTTTGACGGTATTTTTTTAAAGTATTTGTTGAACACATTTTGTTTTTGACGGTGTCCTTCTTTAGTACAACTAAATGCAGGTGTTTAATTAAGTAGTGTAGGTCGATTGGGCTTTGACAATAGATCATAGAAGTATACGCTTGCATACACAAATGTTTATATTTAAAGTTGTTATATATAGGGTGAGATGAAAAAAATGCAACCAACTTCAGACTGCTGTCATTCCGAAGCCACTCGTCCGACAGCTGTTAAAATTATTCCAGTGACAGCTCAATATATTGTTTACAATCCTACAAAACCATTTTGGTGAAAATTTTCCAATAAAAAAGTTATTCGTGATGGAATTCAAACGTGATAGTGTGATTTCTTTATATTTGGTTGGAAAACCACAAGTGGCTATCGTTAGAGAAAAATGGCTCGAGAACATATGGCAATTATCCATTCGCAAATATTGAAAAATGAGCTCGGGGTAAAGCCATAGAAATTCCAAAAAATGCCAGAAATACACCGCAACAGAAAGAAAATAGACTCAAAATATCTAAAGAGTTGCTTCGCTTGGGCGGTAGTGGTGAACTGCCGAATTTGGTTTTCTCCGATGAGCAGACATTCGTGGTCCAGCAGTTTGCCAAAGAGGTCAGCTGGAAATGTGCAACTTCGGTTGCCACCAGAACTCAAGCGCCGGCCATGGTGATGGTGTGGGAAGCCTTAACAGCTGATGGTCGCTCTCCGCTCGTATTTATCGACCGTGGCATCAGAATAAATACCTAATATCATCGCGAAAATATTCTGGAGAGTGTATTAAAGCCTTGGACACGTAAACATTTTGGCCGCAGTCCTTGGACATTCCAACAGGACTCAGCACCATCGCACTCAGCACGCGCCAACCAAGAATGGTTACAAAATGAGGTTCCTCGCTTCATTTATAGCGCACAATGGCCACCAAAATATCCGGATACCAATCCGTTGGACTCTTGTGTCGGGAGTATTTTGGAAAGCAAGGTTGGCACTATAAAATACCAAAGTGTAGATCACCTCAAGCAAGCGCTTCGCCGGGAATGGGCCAAAATATCGCAGAGCAACATTCGGCTAGCGTGTGACGGTTTCATTGGCCGTTTGAAGGCCATAATATGTACCAAAGGTGACCAATTCGAACAAATCTAAACTTAATCTGAAATGTGATGCTATTTACGACATTTTTTGCTTCATGCAATAAAATTGAAAAAAAAAAATGTAAAAATTGTGGCGTTTGACTTTTTTTCAGTTTTTTTATCTCACCCTGTATATAAAAGAGTAGTAAAATAACTGACTGCTGGCTGGTGGTAAAAGGGCTGAAGCTAGAATTTTGAAATTCTGCAAGGAGTGAGTCAGACTTGGTAGTCAGGCTTGTGATAAGGCTGAGTTTTTTGAAATCCGTACTAAAAGGGTACGAAAAGTACTTAAATATAATAAAACTTTTCTGTTTTATATTGGAAAAACACATTGAGTTAGAATTCTGAAATTTGAAATGAGAGTCAATGATGGAGGATACATGTACCAAAAAGTTTTTGGAAAAGGTTACTAAAAATTCTAGAATTGTACCATTTGGTGTTATAAGTTTAATATTACGAAGGTAGTTTTGGAAATGTATACTAATTGTGCAAACTGAACTAAATGGTACTAAATTTGGAACAGTTTTGTTTAGGTTGAACGGATGAAGATATAATTTTGAAATTTTGTTTTGGGGTTGATTTTGGAAATGTGCACTACAAGTGTACTAAGTAGTGCTATATTTGGTACAATTAGATATTTTGAAAACAAATAGTGCTTGAAATCTGAAATTTGATGTTAGGGTCTCTGTTCATGTGAAGCATGCACACATGGAGGTGATTTCCAAAATGTATTCCATAATTGTACGAAAAGTTCTGATTGGTACTATATTTGGTGTCGGGTGAAGGTATAGAGATAAAACTCTGGAATTTGATATTTGGTTTAGGTTGAAGGAAAGTAGATGTAATTTTGAAATTTTGTTTTGGGGTCCCTGGTGGTGGTTGATTTGTGATAAATACCTGATTTGGAAATGTGCACTACAAGTGTACTAAAAGTACTAAGTAGTGCTATATTTGGTACAATTAGATATTTTGTGAACAAATAGTACTTGAAATCTGAAATTTGATATTAGGGTCCCTGTTCATGTGAAGCATGCACACATGGAGGTGATTTCCTAAATGTTTTCCATAATTGTAGGAAAAGTTCTGATTAGTACTATATTTGGAATCGGGTGAAGGTAAAGAGATAAAATTCTCGAACTTGATATTAAGATTACTGATGGTATCTGCATTTGAGAATTGGTAGTGGTATGGAAATTTGTCCTGTATTTGTTCGAAAAGTACTAAAATTTGATATTGCGTGAAGGGATAGAGCTGAATCCTCAAATGTGTTGAAATCTGGAATTGGGATATGGAGGTGGTTTTGGAAATGTTTACTGTATACAAAGAGTACTAAATAGTACTAAATTTGGTATTGGTTGAAGGAATAGTGCAGAAACCTTGAAATTTGATATGGATGTCACTGTTGGTGTATGTGGTTAAGATATGGAGATGGTTTTGGAAATGTGTACTATAATTGTTTAAAAAGTACTAGGTGGTACTAAATATTGGTATTGGGTAAAAAGATTGGGCTGAACCCCCGAAATTTGATTTTAAGGTCAATGTTATCTTGGTTAGAAATATGAGATATGAGATTGTTTGAAGAGTACTAAATTATACTAATTATACTAGACAGGATGGAGAGATATAGACTGATTTGGATATGCGTACTAAATGTAATTAAATTTAGTATTGAGTGAAGGAATATAGCTGAAGTACTGAAATTTGTTGTGGATGTCACTGTTGGTGTATGTGGTTGAAGTAGCTGTTTTTGGATGTGCGTACTTGATTTGGTCACTGTTGGCGTGGTTGAGAGAAGGAAGCGGATTTATATATTCTTACCATAATTGTTCGAAACATACTAAATAGTACTACATTTGGTATTGGGTGAAGGAATAGTATAATGGTTCAAAAACTACCAAATGGTTCTAATTTTGGATCACTGCTGGTGTCCAGGATGGAGAAAGATATATAGATTGTTTTAGATACGCGTCCTCAATATTTCTAAATTTGGTATTGGGTGAAGGGATAAGGAAGGAATGCTGAAATTTGATCTGGATGTCCATGTTGGTCTGGTTGAGAGAAGGAGCTGGTTTTTGGAAATGTGGCCTATGATTGTTTGAAAAGTATTTAATTGTTCTAATTTTAGATCACCGTAGGTGTCTAGGACGGAGAGATGTAATTTGTTTTGAATCCGCGTAGTAAATATTACTAAATTTGGTATTAAGTGAAGGGATAGAGCTGAAATATGTACTGAGTTCACTCTTGGTTTCCAGGGTTTATATATGGAGACGTTGCACAGGATGTAGTTCAGCCGGGCCGATCTATGAATACCCTCCATCATATGGAACGAATTTGGCAATTTCCAAAAAAAAAAATAATAAATAATAAATAAAAAATAAATAAATAAATTCGTTAAAAATTCTGTTAAAAAAATCTGTTAAACACCGAATGTAGCCGTTATATTAGGGTCTATAGGACGACGTGGACCTTTGTCATAATCCATTAAAATATTCAAATGCGAACATTGAAAAAAATTCGGTGAATAGTGGGAAAGTACCGAATATCGGGGGGTACGGTTTATAGGGGCTATACTAGGACATGGACCTGCACAGACAATTTTCTGTCATAGGCTGTAGTATCAAGAATGAACTTCAAATACCAACTTTTAAACAATTTCGGGGAATAATGTCGCTAAAATCATAAAAATACCGAATATCGAGAGATACCGTTATATGGGGGCTATACGAAGACGTGGACCTACATGTCCCATTTTCAATACCAAAATTCCTGCAGAAATAATACACATTTGAGTAAAATTTTATCAACCTACTTCATTTCGATCGGAAGCTAGAGTGATTTCCACAGACGGATAGACGGACGGACATTGCTAAATCGAATGTTGAAGACTTTTTTGCTGTATCCTGAATGGCCAATTTTATATACCCTGCTTTCTATGCTTTATACCTTTACGCTGCTTTCAGAATTTTACAAATAATCTCTGGAAGACTACTTTATATGTTTATAAGGAAGAAGTATTGGGCCCTAAAATATCTCCTTACGCTAAATGTTGTATTGTTTGGAATAAACATCTATCTCATCGGTTTCGCCTCTAATCCAACAACTTCAAAATACATTTGTACATCAATTGATCAAACGCTCCTCGCTAACTCGTTGATTGAATTCCTGACGCGTCAACACATGCACGCCTTGCAATACATTTCTTCCCTAGGTAAGTACATATATATATATATATATATATATATATATATATATATATATATATATATTTGTTGTTGCTATGTGTCTGGCCAATGTGACAGACAAAATATAGAAACGACGGACAAAAACAAAAAACACAACACACACATGATTCATTTCTCAATGTCTTTCGACACTTAGTTTTCCTTTAAACTTTACATCTCTCTGCATCGCCGTCGTCGTCATTGTCTGTTCACTGGGTCGGTCATTCATTCCCATTGTTGTACAGCAGCAGCAGTACTAATAACAACAACAACCAACACTACATCATTTGTAGTTGTAGTTTGTTGTTGCTGTTGTTGATTTAAGGTGTGATTTGATGACTTCTTCAAATACGAATACCAACAACCAACCAACCAAGTATCCAACACGACAGACGAACCAGCTATCCCAACCAACCAATTCAACATTCTCCCACCTCCAAGTGTCAGCTACACGGAAGGTAGATGAGAAGTAGTGTCTTAGGGTAGATGCATTCGTTTTGTTGTTGGTTTTGAAAGAAAAGTGATTCAGTTAAAGGATTTGTATTGTTGTTGTTGTTGCTGGTACTTCTGTTGCCAACAGTCAGCTGTTGTTGGAGTCGTCATCGTTATTGTTGGCTACTTGTGTGGTACTTTACTGTTGCTGTTGTTGATGCTCGCAACGTCAGGAGATGCTGACACCGACGATGCTGATGCTGATGATGATGTTGTTAGTCTAACTGCCTGTTGCATTTCAACCAAATTTCAACAACACCAACGACAGCTGCTCTTTACCACCACTTATCCATGCAATTATTCCCAATGTCTTATCGGATGCACATGTGTGGCTTGACGTGAGCATGTGAACTATGTGGAACATAGTTGTTGTCTATTTGCTAGTTGTTTGCTAACAACTAACGGCACAGTGGCTTAGTAATGCAGAAGGTAAAAAATTGTCAAGTTTGGAAAACAAAAAAAAAAATCTTCTGGCGAGAGAGGCAGTGGATTGGTCTGAAAACGTGGGATTTCATGGTTTTGGGTTCAATGAAACTCAGAATCGATATTGATCTGTGGTCAGGGCATTATGTCTTTGTGTATTTGTCGGTTAAATGGGGAAGTATAGAGTTACTAATAGTTACTTTTGAGGATCAAGATAGCATCACTTTCTGAGTCCATTTATGGATATACGTCCGTCCGTCTATCTGGAATGATATATGGATCTTCCTATCTCGCCGAGCTGAGTCGTTAAATTGTAATCAAACTACAGGTCACAATTATAGCTCGATCCTCACGAAATAAAAAATGATGGTGGGGTTTGGGCTGATGTTAGCCATTATTTGCACAATAAACCTGAAATCGGATGAGGTATGTATGGGATATATTAAACTTGGTATAGGTATTTCCGCTCTCTATAAGATATCTGGTACCAAATATCATTGTTGTCGAATGCATATTACGAATGTGAGGGGCGTAAACACCAAATTGGATGAAACATATATATACATATATAGGAGGTATAGCTATATCTGAACTGATTTACTCCAAATTTTATGTATTTGCTTCTAGTCTGTATTCCGTCGAATGTACCAAAATCCAGGACTTTTGGACAGATATTGACCATTTGATGCAAAATTAACCCGAAATCGGCTGAAGATACATATGGAACCATGATTTGAACCAATCTTGATAAAATTTGGCAAAGGTATTTCCGAGTTCTTAAAGATATATATTTCCATATATCATTGCTGTCGAATGCATATTACGAATGTGAGGGACTTAAACACCAACTCGCATGAAACGTATGTGAGCTATAGCTATATCTGAACCGATATTCAAAAATTGTATGTACTTTCTTCTTGATTGAATTCGGTCGGAAGTATCAAAATTCAGGACCTTTGGATCGATATTGGCCATTTGGAAAACAATTATCCCGAAATCGATTGAAGATGTATTTTTAAAAATTTTTACATACATATATAGGGTATAATATTCAGGTCGCAATTATAGTCCGATTCTCACGAAATTTTGCATGGAGGTGCGGTAAGGTTCAGAATAGAAGCCTATTGTTTTACTAAAATTTTTCCTGATTTTACAGTCGCTTTTCGGGTCACAATTTAAATCCAATTGACACAGAAGTTTGCATGAGGGGAGAGTTAAGGACATGGTATAAGTCTTGCATTTTGGAAATTGGAATGCCGATTGGTGTTCAGAGAGGAGTAAATATAGGACAAATGACCGGTCAAATATCAAAGGTAACATTTGTGCAGGACCGATTATCACCATTTCAGTAGGGTTCGTCCTTGGGCCAAACAATATTTTTTGGAAAATTTCATCTCAATCCGATATCAAATGCGACCTGCATTTTTCACAAAAATACATGGACAGACGTATAGACATAATATATGCTTAAATCGACTCAGAAAGTGATTCCATGAAGATCCTCAAATGTAACTACAAATACACAAAGACATAATTCCCTTACCACTATGTGGTGTAGGGTATAGAGACTACAAAAATTGGGATTTTGGTCAAGAAATTTGAGATCTGATCGGAGATCGAAACATGGACCAATTTTGAAAATTTTTCGTAAGCAATTATTTTTATTTCACGAGAAGTCATACAACCACGAAAAATTCTTATTACCGATATCATATACACTGGTAATTCTCAACTCAAAAGTGTTGAAGGTATCAAATGCATTTTATTGCCAAATAATATGTGATTTGATTAGTCAAGTTCTCAGAAATGGGTTTGCTATTTAGTAAAGCCCACATATAGCAGTGCGTTTTCATTTTCTGCAATAGTTGACTTTTAGACATATCACCTTTTGTCTTTAGCAAAAAATAAATTCTCGGTTTTTTTCAAACACAATTGATTTAAATTTTGCAAAAAAAAAAAAAGATTACAGGCTAACAACAAAAA
This sequence comes from Musca domestica, assembly GCF_030504385.1. Taxonomy (NCBI): domain Eukaryota; kingdom Metazoa; phylum Arthropoda; class Insecta; order Diptera; family Muscidae; genus Musca; species Musca domestica. Next base: position 5,066,930 of record NW_026712340.1, on the reverse strand, counting down.
GTACTAATACGATATGTGTATATATATTTTTTATTTTTATATTTTTATAAATAAAGCAAGGAAATATGAATTTAATTTAAACACTCATTGTTGAACATCAGGTGCAAACTATACACATATACAAAAATGTGTATGTGTATACAAGTTAAGTGTGTTTGACATTCACACTCAGATTGCAGCAGATAGATTTGTTTATTTATAATTAAAAATTTTCTTGTTTTGTGGTAACATTGTTGTTATTGTTTGTTTAATATTGTATTATTATTTATTTTTTGGTTAGGTAATTCTTTTAAATTTGACATGTTTTGTTGGTATCACATTTCCTTTTTTCGGAGGGGTTTGTATATCTTGAGGTTCCCAAGAGTTTCCATCATAATTTCTTGTTGTTAGTAGTGGCGGCATCAGTGTGGCGGCTTACATCTATTTGCTTTGGGACTTTATAGTTGTTTTTTTTTTTTGTGTTTGTTGCTAAGTGACTTTGAACTCTCTCATACACACTCACTTGCACCTTTCCCTTTACAAAGTTGTGTATGAATATTTGTTTACCTGATGGTGGGCGTTTTTTTTTATAACTTGTCTTGCTAATTGACAGACGCATGAATTTGTTTAAATAACTTTTGGCCAGATGAGTTGTAAAGTGATTTGAAACTTTCATCACGTCCAAGTAAACATCATCAGCTGGTACTCAGATGAGATTTCTGAAATTATTTATGTTGAGGTTCAAGTACATGAACTGGCTCTGCCGAGCCGAACTTTGAATACCCTCCACCATTTGGAACGAATTAGAAAATTTTCAAAAAAAAATAAAATTCATTGAAAATTCTTTTAAAATCTTTTAAATAGCTAATATCGGAAGGTGCCCTTATATGGGGGGTATACGATATTGTGAACCTATATAGACAAATCTATGTCTGGGGTAAAGTACTCACAAGGAACTCCTTATGTGGATTTTCAGACAATTATGTTACCGTTGTATGAGGGCTATTCGATATCGTGGACCTATATAGATAATTCTCTTTCAAGGGATGAAATAATCACAAGTAACTCCTTATGTGGATTTTCAGACCATTCCATTAGAAAATGTGGCTGAAATCATCAAAATACCGAATATCAGAGGGTACCGTTATATGGGGGATATACGATATCGTGGACCTATATAGACAACTCTCTTAGGGAGTAAAGTACTCACAAAGAACTCCTTGTGTGGACTGTCAGACAATTCCGTTGAAAAATGTGGGTAAAATCATCAAAATACAGAATATCGGGGGATACAGTTATATGTGGTATATATGATATCGTGGACCTATATAGACAATTCTCTTTCAGGGGGGAAATACTCATAAGATACCTTTTGTGTGGAATTTTAGACAATTCAATCGAAAAATATGACTAAAATCATCAAAATACGGAATTTGGGGGGGGGGGGGGGGGGGGTTGTACCGTTGTATGAGGGCTATTCGATATCGTGGACCTATATAGATAATTCCCTTTCAAGGGAATCATCTATAGACGACCCCAAGAGGGTATTCTGTTTAAAGAAGACCTCTGGGGAATATTCTGTCTATAAAAACAGGAAGGAGGTCTTCTGTCTGTAGCTTACCTCCAGGGCGTCTTCTGTCTATAGAAGACCTCAAGGGGGTCTTCTGTCCATTGAAGACCTCAAGGGGGTCTTGTGTCTATAAAAGACCTCAGAGGGGGTCTTCTGTCTATAGAAGTCCTCAGAGGGGGTCTTCTGTCTATAGAAGACCTCAGAGGGGGTCTTCTGTCTATAGAAGACCTCAGAGGGGGTCTTCTGCCTATAGAAGACCTCAGAGGGGGTCTTCTGCCTATAGAAGACCTCAGAGGGGGTCTTCTGTCTATAGAAGACCTCAAACGGTTCTTCTAGAGGGGCTTTCTATCTATAGATAAACTCTAGAATTTCTTGTGTAAACAATTTCCATATTTAGTTGTTGTATTCACACATACGACTGCACACACTCAAACATTTCCAAAAATACATATTTAAATTTTCATAGTTTTATAACTGAATTATACAGGTGTGGCTACCCATGGCGGCAGTGCCAGACACTTTCACATCAATTTAATGGCTCACTTTGTCTGTGGCTTATTAAATTGATAGCTCAGCAGCGGCATTGTTGTGTTCACCGGCCACAGCTCTGGGAGGTGTTATAACAATTAACCTAATGATCGGCTTGTTAAAAAATAAAATCTAACATTTTGTTACATCTAATCATAGATTTTATGTGGTTGATTAACATAAATTTAAACATTTTTGTTTTTTTTTTTTTTTGAAAAAATTAAATATTAGCACAATAATGTCTTGTTTACTTCTGGTTAAACGGTTTGTTCGCTGGCATTTTATTCTCCGTTTTGAATCGTAAATTGATTATGACAAATTTATAAACAAATTACCGTCATTCGAGGTGTTTAAAGAAGTTAATTTTTCTGTTGGAATGCACTTCGACTGAGAGCTGAACATTGAGCACAACAAGTTTTTCTTTCTAGTCTCCTATTCTCTGCGCATTTTGGATGCCATTGATAATTTATTTGATTTGATTCTTTTTTTGAATTTCTGTAAATATCCAAGCAGCTGGATACCGTTTGGTAGTTGGCTTCAGAGCAAAGCGATTTCGATAATGTTTTCATTAGTGGCCATTGAATTGTATTTGAAATTTGTGTATTTGAAAACGGCATCGCAGTAGTTATTTGATCTCCTCATGGGGGCCAACGAACTGCGAGACCATCATAAAATTATAATTTGTTGTCATATTTGGGTATAATGTTTATTTTTTGTTTTTTTTTTTTTTTTTCTTGTCATTATCTGACCCATAAAATGGAAAGTGGTGGATTTTCGGTAAATCTTCAAATTATACCTCAATAAACGTAAAATGTTTTATTTCTTTGTTTTCCATGGATAGGTTTGTGCCCGTATTTCATATTTAGAGAAATATGCAAAGGTTCGAATATCACATGAAAATGGTAATGAGATTGAATAATTAATTAAAATTAATTAATAGCAAAACATGCTCCAAAACCATTCCTGTTGAATTTTTGGTCGATGTTATGGAGCCAAACAATTGAACTGGATAATAGATGGTATTGAATAATATACGGTATTGGTGGATTACGATATATGCTGGAAGACTTTTTTGAAACATTTTATTATTTAAATAAATTTTTGAGGTCTAAAAATAGTATCGAGTATCGTGCCTTTTGGTGAGACAAGGAAAATACTAACCCTTCTGCACATCAACTTTAAAAAGTCTTATTTTCATAGAAGACATAATAAAAGTTAAACCCCTAAAAATGTTGCAGGTTATTATTGACTGACTTCTATATGGAGTAGATACCATCTCAAATATGCCAATATTTGAATTTTAGAAATTATGTGAATATGCCAAAAATCCAGATGGGGCCTTAGTAATCCGTTATAAAAATAAACTTCTCTTTGTGATCATAGTATAGCAATCTTGGTCCGAGGGCGTAAAATGGTATATAGAAATAAAGTTTTGGCTTAAGAATCTATTAAATTTCCCTCCTCTTGTATCCTTTGGGTTTTCTTCAAGGGAGTGGACGGAAGAAATCAGCAACATCAGCGAAACCCGCTTCACAGTGGCCGAAAAATGGCTCGTGAGCTTCGGTTGACCACCAGAACTCAAGCAGCGCTGTGGACCGCCATAACAGCCGATGGTCGCTCTCCGCTCGTATTAATCGACTGTGGAATCAGAATAAATGCCGAATATTATCGCAGAAATATTCTGGAGGGTTTATTAAAGCCTTGGGCACGCCAACATTTTGGCCGCAGATCTTAGACATTCCAACAGGACTCAGCACAATCGCACTCAGAACGCGCCACAGAAGAATGGTTACAAAATGAGGTTCCTCACTTCATTTCCAGCGCACGATGGTCAACAAATTCTCCGGATACCAATCCGTTGGACTATTGTATCTGGAGTATTTTGGAAAGCAAGGTTCGCTTTGTTGCATTTTTTATATCACCCTGTATATTTTGACAAACTGCAGGTCGCATTTATTATCTGTGTGAGATGAAATTTTCCAAACAATATGTGCTTGGCACAAGGACGAACCGTATTGAAATTGATGAGAATGGGTTCAAATGTAGATAAAGCTCCCATATATATCTTCGACCGATTTCGGGTTAATTGTGCACCAAATGGTCAATATCTGTCCAAGTGACCTGCATTTTGGCACATCCAACCGATATCAGTCTAGAAGCAAGTATACATATATAAGTTCACCGGTTCAGATATAGCTATAGCTCCCATATATGTTTCATCCGATTTGGGGCTTTATATCCCTTACACGCTTAATATACACTCCACAAAATAAAAATATCCCTGTCAAATTTTATCGAGATCGGATCAGATTTGGACATAGCTCCCATACACATCCAATATCAGAGTTATTGTGTTCCAAATGGCTAATATCAGCCCAAATAAACCGCATCTAGGCAATTCCGGCTGAATTCATCCCAGAAAAAAACACTTCAAATTTGTCGTGGATCGGTTTAGATATATCAGCTCAAATGGCCTGAATTTAGAACTTCCGACGGAATTCAGCCCAGAAGTAAGTACTTCTAATTTTGGTGAAAATCGGGTCAGATATAGATATAGCTCCCATATATATGTTTCATTAGATTTGGGGTTTTAAGTCCCTCACATGCGTAATATGCACTCCACAATAATGATATTTGATGCCGGACATCAGCATTGAGGTCATATTACGCACTACACAGCTTTGTTATTTGCTACTAGAGCTACCAAAGCCTCCGTCTTTTGATTCGAATTGGATATAGTCCCCAAAGTGTGACTTATCTGAAGTCATGATACGCATTCAAATAAAGTTCATAGTTGGTATGATCTACTTCACATAAATTCCTAATATAAATATAAACCGAACCACATCGGATGTTCAATTAATCGAGTTATATTCTGTGTCTTAGAGATTGTATATTTACAAAGTTCGCTAATTTACTGTGTCGTTAAGGAAAACAAATTGGTCCAATAGGTGTAATCGTCTACCGTACACAGTGTTTTAGATTGGCTCGTAGTCTCAGAACGGGAAGACCGGGTGTTTTTGTAGGATTGAGACCTGGATAAGTACTTTGAGGTATTACAAAGATTCTGATTTGGTTCTTCAAACCTACCAAATAAAAGGAAATTTAAGATTATGGTTGCAAGATACCTTAATAAGAACTCAAGAAGAATACAAGGAATCCGAAGCTACGGATGCGAGAGATATTAAATACTTCAGCATACTATAAGGATGCTCAAGGATAATAAAACGACCATACAGGACTTTCACAGGATTATTCAATGCCCTATGATTTGACTGAGGATTGTATCACTTACCGAGATCGATGTAACTGTTTCACTGTGTTGATTGTTCCTATTTTTGCATCTAGTACTTACTGATTTCTCCAGCACTAAAATCATGACATATCCTTTCCCCTGCATTATAATAATCTCGTATCCATGCTTGATCACTTATTAAGATGCTTTCCTGCATAATCTTTACGTATCCTTCCTCGAGTGCTCATTAAGGTCTCCTGCTGAAAAAAAATGTTTATAACTTGCTTAAGTATTTATTAATTTTAAATATTACTTAAATATTCCTCTCCGCAGAATATACCCAGTAATCCCATGAAAGCATTTTTTATGTCCTTCCTCTGACTTGAGTTTTTTCAATTGAATATTTTGTCTATTTTTTTGGATTTTCAGACTCTTAAGACACAAGTTCTTTAGCTGGACATTTTCCCAGGCCACAAACCTCTGAATTGGGTCGCGCTGAACTTTTAATACCCTCCACCATGAGGTAAAGAAAACCTTAAAAAAAAAAACTATAGAGAATTCTTTTTCGAACGAGTTCCATTTTAAACTTTAAATGACAGTGAAATGCAGTTTAAGCCTTTTTGCTGTATGGAGACTCCACCAAAACTTGAATCTACATAGAAAATTTTATGCTGCAGGGGTCCTTTCTATTGCGAGGTTCAAATCACTGAATTTGTAACAATTCAGTTGAAAAATGTGGTTAAAATCAGAGAAATACAGAATATCAGGAGATACTATTAAATAAATACTATAGCGGTTGGAAAAAGAGGACATATATGAACCTCTTTCTGCTTGACATTGACATCTATTAAGAACTTCAAATAAAAAAAATTTAAACAATTCCATTGGAAATGTGGTTTAATTATCGAAATACCTAATCATAATACGTTCGAAATATCGGACTAAAATAAAGTACGGAATATTGGGAGGTGTCATTATATGGGGGCTATACTGAGACGTGGATCTATATAAAGAATTTTCTGTCAGAAAAATCAGCCTCACAAGCTTGAGAACTAATTCTATTGACTCATAAGAAACTTTGAACCATTTACGCATTTTTTAAACCAAGTAGTACAATTTTGTAAAACATTTCTGGGCAAAAATTGTCAAATTTTTATATGAAAATATTTTATTTATTGAAGATTATTGCTGAAGAAAAGATAAGAAAAAGCAGTCGGTAAACAACGAACAGTAATCAGCAATAATATTCGCGAACTTGTCGGCCTAAATTAAACGCATTCCGTATTTATATTTATAAATAAATTAATGGCAATATTCCATTTATACGGCGAAGATTCAAAGAGAAGATATCCATTCATGTTCTCAAGACACGAAGGCAACTGCATTGGTGTAATTGAGAGGAATAAAGAATTCCTTGCGGAAGAGAACATATCTTGAAAGGTAAGCCGTATCCAACACAGGATTTCTCATACTTTCATTAATTTTGATATTCACATATATGCAGTAAGATTCCCCATTCAGACATCTATATACCTTTCAGGGAAGACTTTGTATTGCATTCCCTAATAAATCAAAATACGAAATATTTGCCTAATACTACAAAAAGTATATACCCTTACTCAGTAAAAAAATTCTAGTTCGATTTAGCTATGTCTGTTCCCTTAGGTTCAATATAGAGGCAACATTATTCCATGTAGAGCTATACAATTTTACAATTGGTCTTCGATGATTGGTATGGAATATGGGCCTTATTATTCCAGGTATTGTCCAGTGTTGCCCAATTATTGGTATTTTGAAGTTCTTAGTCACAATTTTTAAACTGCATAATTTCAATTTGGTCTACTGGGTTTGTAACCACTACACAACTAACTGGAAAAGTTATACAGGATTTAGAAGTCAGCAAATATTAGAGATTCTAGTGGCCGTCGATTTGGCCATTATATAAGCTTTCACATGAAGAGTATGGAAGATACGACAACGTCGAACTTAATGCAGTTGTAGTCATTACAACAACCACCATAAAAGCAGGCTATATTTGTTTTTATACCCTTCACCGTCCGTGGAAATCATTTTAGCTTCCGAACGAATTGAAGTAGGTTAATGAAATATTACACAAATTTGTGTTTTATCTGCAGGACTTTTGGTATTGAAAATGTGCAATATAGGTCCACGTTTAGTTGTAGACCCCATATACCTGTACTTCCATATACTCGGTATTTGTATACCCTACACCACAAGGTGGTCAGGGTATTATGTCCTTGTGCATTTGTTTGTAACAGGCAAAAGGAAACGAGATAGACCCATAGTTCCTTTTGATGATCTGCATAGAATCACTTTCTGAATTGATTTATGCATGTCAGTCCGTCTGTCCGTCCCACCGTCCGTCTGTCCATGTATTCTTGTGAACAAAATGCAGGTCGCATTTATTATCCGATTGAGATGAAATGTTGCAAACAAAATTTGTTTGGCCCAAGGACGAACCCTATTGAAATTGGAGATAATCGGTAAAAATTTAGATATAGCTCCCATATATATCTTCGTCCGATTTGCCTTTTATTGTACACCAAACGTGTAATATCAGCCCGAATAGTATGGAATTTTGCACATACAACCAAATTAGGCCTGAAAATAAGTATGCCAAATTTTATCGAAATCGGTTCAGATATAGCTATAGCTCCCATATATATTGTTCATCCGATTTGTTATTTTTGTCCTCCGCAGCCGTAATATGCACTCTGTAACAACAATATTTGGGGAAATATATCAAATGCAGCTCAGAAATACCTTTGCTAAATTTTATCGAGATCGGTTCAGATTTGGATATAGCTCCCATATATAACTTCGTCCGATTTACCATTTATTGTGCACCAAACGTCTAATATTTGTCCAAATGAGATGGAATTTGGCACATACGACCGAATTTAGTCTAGAAGGTAGTACGCCAAATTTGGTGAAGATCGGTTCAGATATAGTTATAGCTCCCATATATATTGTTCATCCGATTTATGTATTTGTTACCCACAGCCGTAATATGCACTCCGTAACAACGATATTCAGGGAAATATATCAAATACAGCTCAGAAATAGGTTTGCCAAATTTTATCGAGATCGGTTTAGATTTGGATATAGCTCCCATATATATTTTTATCCGATTTCAAATTAATTTCGTGAAAAAATATTAAAAAATATTATAAGTCTAATTCACAATCACAAAATACTACAAAATCTATATTAACGTCATTATTAGCATATTTTTCTGCAATTTTTTTAGATTTTATATTTTTATGTCAAGAGGGCATTCTGAATTGACAAAATTTGTCAAAATCGGTCCAGCCATTCTTGAGATATAAGCATAACTAACATCACTTTCCTTTGTATATTCACATTGTATATATTTCGCTATATATATCCGATATATCCGATATATTTACTATAATGTTCGTCTATTTGTGATTTCGCCGGGATTAAAAATATTCGCGGTTTAATAAAAAATATGAAATTTATTTAACACAAGTGTTGTAGCCTATTTCACCCACTAAATATTACCCGATGACCATCAAAATTGGAAGGCTTCTGCCCAGCCCTAAGCTCTAGTCCCATGCTAACTTCCGTTTTGATTGGTCTATAATTGCGACCTGTAGAGCAACTGTGTAAAAGCAGGATTTTTTCAGATTTTGGTCCATTTCAACCCCTAAATATTATGCGATCATCTCCAAAAGAAATAGGGTTCTATACTGACCCTAGCCCCATCTCCATTCTAAATTTCGTGAAGATCGGGCCATAATTGAGACCTGTAGAGTAATTACAAATTAACATGGACAGACGGACAGACGGACGGACGGACAGACATAGCTATATCGACTCAGCTCGGCGAGTTAGGAAGATCCATATATACTTTCCTATGTGGGAAACCAATATTTCGAGGTGTTACATAATTTTTAGCCCAATCAAACTTATAATACCCCCAACACATAATGTTGTAGGGTATAATAATATTCGACTTCTTGTAGACTTCCAAGTAGGAGTCTTCTTTACTTAGGAAAACTTAGAACTATATTAAGAACTTAGATCTTCCATACATACAGAAATTGGGTATGGTATGTGGGAATGCTCACCGGCAACTTATTTCCTAACTTCATATTATTAAGTATCTCATAGATATATACGTCATACAAATTCCACATTGTATCTTACATTTATCTATTGTGGATTGTATCTCAAGATAACCAAAATATCTCAAGATATTTTCCACGTGCTGTTGGAGCATCAAAACAATAAACAGCTGTGTTTGCGGCGAATGTATCTACTAAATGTTTACACGTTCTAGCAGTTTTATGTTGTACCCTTTGACACTCATTCTCTGTTTTCATACCCCAAGACTTCTCTCCCTCTCTCAAGAAAACCATGCGCATTTGAAAAAATAAACAAAAATCCATTAACTCTCTTTGGGAGTTAAATCACAAAACAGTACGAAGTTGAAATTCTCACGCACATCGAAGTTGTTTGGTAATTCGCTTTAAATTGGACCCATTGAGAGAGGTAAGCAATGAGAATTTCTTTTCCATGGAGTTGTTGTACTTCCTCCCTGACTTACATGCCACGGCGAATTTGTTTGTTGGTTGGTTGATTGTTTGGTGTGGCACATCTGTGGATGTTGTGTGTGTTCGTCGTCGTGGTCGTTGGCTCCCTTGCGCATTTATGTTGTATAGCTGGCTGAATTCGCCGCCCATTGGCTGCCTGCATTTTGAATCCATCAGATACACGACACCATGGTGTAATCAGTTTTGTTTCGTTATTGTCCGGGTACGGTTGTAATAAGCGCTTGCTAGGGCGAATGTGCGACGGTTTTGAATGCATGAAATGTAAAAGAAGCAAAAGAGAATTCAAATGAAATGCAAATTAAAAATAAACAAAACAAAATTAAGCGAAATTAAATCGAAATTGGAAATTTTATACGTAAAAAAATAGAATTTATGAAAATTCGTGATTGTTGAGAGAAAACAAAACAAAAAATAAGATTTTGGATAAATATCATTAAAAATTATTTTGTGTCTAACATTGAAATCAACCCCATATTCCAACGTTGTATGGAATTTTTTTGTGTGAGGCAGGCGGCCGACACATCTCTTAAAAGTGTATTCCCGTGCTGAGGTGTTCGTCGTTCGAAGGCGACGACGACGACGTCGAGGAGGAGTAGCTGGAGAGGAAAGCATCTAATGTCTGTACGTTGGTATAATATACAAAACAGCCTGACAGACGAATAAGAGCTAGACTATTGTCCTATGCTCCAGAGTCCTAATTTTCCGTATACGTGTGTAGGTGTGTGCGTGCGTTTTCGTATTTTCTGTGTGTAGAGAATAGCACCTTAAAAAAGAAAGAAAGAAAAATAAATAATAAAACAAAAAATAAAAAGAACGAAATAAAAACACATAATACTGAAATCATATTGGAATAACTTAATTTTGGATTACAAATACAAAACCAACAACAATATCAAAACTCATTGATGCTCTATAACCCTCTCAACAGGCTATGTTCTATGCCGGTCAATCTTAAAAACCATTAAAAAAATCTTTTGAGTGCCATTTTCAAATGGGGATTTTTTGAAAAACGAATGTTTTCCAATATTCCAAAACGATATCGAATCAACAATTACAACAACGACAACAACCTTTGAGTGCCAGTATCACATAAAATTAAAGGAAATCTATGGGATTTTCTCAACACCCACCCCAACCGCATTAATGGTCCAGGGTTCTTAAGAAGAATATACATTGATATTACATTTGTGTGTGTTCGTGTGTGCATGTGAGGAAATCGCGCGTGTATCTATTTGCTATGCATTTTAATCCAAAAATAAATAATAACAAATAGCATTTAAGTGGTTGTAACGAAAAGGCAAATATTGAAAATCAATTTATGTATTTAACGAAAGGCCAAAATTTTGAAAACAAAATTGGAAATTGTGCATATAATACAACAACAACAACAAAATATCTCGTAGTAAGCTCAATTGGTGTTCGACTAAATTAGAATCAATAACAAATGGGAATTTGTGAAGAAATTTGAAGTGTACTTTTAAGAAAACAAAAATTTGAAAGAGAATTGAGCAACAGCAGATTTTTTATGGATCAATCTACTACAATTGGATAAAGGATTAAACAGGTTTGTATTTTGTCCAGTAGGAGAAGATAATTTTCAAAATACCTACGAATGATGTAACACTTGACTATGGTCAGTTGGATTTTATAAGAAATTTAAGAAATTGTGGCATCATAGAGGTTTCGACTTCCGATAGAATCTTAAGAAATAATTTCTTTGATTATGTGGAATTTCTCATGGGCTGTGTGAAATAGTTTTATTATTATATCAAATCTGCGACATCATTAACCCCTAGAATGAATTGTCCTAAGGACAATTTGAATGTCAACTTTTCGATACGAATTTTTATAAACAGTTCAGTTTTGATTTATTCTTGAAGAGACATACAGACAGAGGTAATTTTGTAAGGGAGTTTTGGCAATATCTTAAATCATTTCTACCACTTCAACCTCGGAGGAATTTTCAGTAAAAATGCTATTCTTGAAGAGACTCATTAGAAAAAGCACATTCTGAAATAGGCTATTACCCCTAGAATGAATTATCCTAAAGAAAATTTGAAAGTCGACTTTTCGATAAGAATTTTTATGAACAGTTCAGTTTTGATTTATTCTAGAAGAGGCAGACAGAGGTAATTTTGCAAGGGAGTTTTGGTAATATCTCAAATAATTTTTAACACTTCAACTTCGGTGGAATTTTCAGTAAAAATGCTATTCTTGAAGAGACTCATTAGAACAAGCACATTCTGAAAGAGGTCGGATAAATGGTAAAGCCTTGGTCTAACTTTAAAATTATCTCAAAAAGCAACTCAAACACATGAAAACTGTTGAATTGAAAATTGAACTCTGAGAAATATTTGAATTCAACGATAAAGTTAATGGATTTTCAAAATGATTGTCGGCGGACATCCAATATTATATAGTAATTTAGATTCTCCCCAATTTCCATATGAAGAAACATAGTGGAAAATCGTGAATACGTACAAAGTTGAGCTATAACTTGAAAACATATTTGAAAAGGGTTGTCCAAGATATAATTGTGGAAGGTTTTGTCAAAAAAAAAAAAAATTAAAGGGAATAATTAAAAGCATTTCAATTTTGGAATCTACTGACCCGTGAGAAAAATATGATTGCTATGAAAAAATTGAACGAGTTTCCAAAATTTTATATAGTATTTTTTATTCTTCCTAATCTCCATATGGAAAAAGTTAAAAAATCGTGACAATCCGAAATATAAATGAATATCTAACAAAGACTAGATATAAATGCGGATTTAGTGAAAAGTTTTTCCGAGATATAATGGTTGATTATTCGATAATAAAAGTTTTAGGGGATGTCTTTAATATAATCGTGGATTTTTGACAGTTGAGGTGAACCATAATGTATTTTGCCCAAGAAAAAAATCTTGGATTTATTAAAATATTATTTGGGAAACTGTGGAAGATTTTTTGAAAGTATTTTTGTTGAGTCGAGTTATATGCAGTGGATTTTTTTATACATTATTCTTGGGCGGCGGTCCCAGAATATTTTATATTATTATTATTATTTTTTTTTTTTTGACAGCTGTTTTGGGTTATTTGATAATATTTTTTGGGGCCGGTCTGAGATGTAATAGTTGATGTTTCGAAAAAAGACCCAAATATACTTGTAGGTTTGTTGAAAAATAGTTTTGGGGCTGTCATGGATCTTTTAAGAAAATTTTGTGGTGGACTGTCCTAGGTCCTGTCCTAGGTATGATCGTAAAATTTGGATAAGACTTTTTGAAGTAGATTTTTTTTGAAGGTATGTCCGATATGTACTCTAACATCTTCACAGATCTGACCGAAATAATATGGTTGATTTCTAAACATTTGTTAGATGTTCTCCGAGATATAATGATTGAGTTTTCGAAAAATAAGTTTTCGGATTCGTCCGAAATACAATAGTGGGCTTTTAAGGAAATATTTTAGGTGCTGTCTTGGATTTTTAAAATACTTTTTGGGGGCTGTCCGAGGTATAAAAGTGTATTTTTTGAAGCCACTTTTTTGTGAGGTTGCCGAAAAGCAATCGAGGATTTTTAAAAATCATTTTTGGTGGGTTGTCCGAAATTTAAAAGTGGATTCTTTGAAAACATTTTTTAGGAAAGCTATCCGACATATAATCGTGGATTTTTTTTTTTTTTTTTTGGGATTTTCGAGGTATTTTCCGGTATTTTTTTTTTTTTTTTTTTTTTTTTTGGAAACTGTCGTTAATTTTTAGAAAGGCTGTCCGAGATATGACTATATCTTGGTACTAGTTTAGGGGGGATTGTCCGATATGTAATCGTCGATTCTTAGAACTATATTGTTTGGGGGTTACCTGAGAAATAATTGTGGATTTCTTTTAGAACGTAGTCGGAAAAGCATTTAAGCTTTAAATAAATGACAGAAACTAGTGATTATCTGAAAATATGTTTACGAGAAGTTATTATTTTTTTTTTTTTTAAATGGTTGTCTGAGGTATAATCATGGACGTTTTAAAAAGCAATTCTTGGGGGATTTCAGGTATATAAAAGTTAATTTATTAAAGCCATTTATGTAGGGTTTGCCGAGGTGTAATCTAGACTTTTTGGTTGATTTTTTTTTTTTAAATGGGGGACTTTGCGAAGTACAATTGTGTTTTTTTTTTTTTTTTTGATAAGGTGTAATGTCCGATTTTTATAAAACTTTTTCTGGAGAATGTTTGAGATATAATTGTGAATTTCTTGAAAATTTATTGAAGGTAGAGTTTGTCCGATATATTTAAAAAAAATGTATTAACAAATGTTTTTGGAGGTTCCAAACTTAAAGAGTATGAGTAAAAAATCTGTTTTTTTTTATTTTTATACCCTCCACAATAGTATGGAGACACAAAATTGCCTGTGCGAGTCCACGTTTTGGTGTAGTTCCCATATAATGGTACCTCCCTTTTTAGCTACATTAATCACCGATTTTTTTTCAAGTTTCGCATTTGAATATTGTAATGGCTTATGACAAAAGTTGCCTAATATAACGTTTGGACTCTAATATAACGGCTGCATTATTTTTACGACTTTAACTTATTTTTTGACGGATTTTATGTTTTTGAAAATTGCCAAATTTGTTCCAAATGGTGGGGGGTATTCAAAGTTCGGCCCAGGCGTATTTACAGATGGTTTACTTGTTATATATAATGAGAGATAAAACGGTGATTTTTTTTTTAAATATTTTTGTAAAGCTGTGTAAGAGCCGGATATTACCCACACTATTTTGGTCAAAACGTCGATACACATGTCTTCTATCTGTAGATCTACTTTCATAATACACTCGATTTTTTTGCAATTTAAAAAAAAATTATTTTGTGTCGCACAGTTTTTTATATCGAAAAATTCTCCAAACATTTTCTCTGAAAAATATAGCCAAGAAAAATTCTGTAACAAATACAGTATTATAACATGGAGATCCCTTTTATATTTTTGATGAAAACTCATTCTTAAAGGTCTATCCAGTTTTTTTGCCAAAAAGGGTTTTTGTGAGCTGCCAATTTTTATTTATTTATTTATTTTTTTGTAAATAGAATAATTATGGATTGTTGTAGAAAAAATATGGAAAAAATATCCATACTTTAACCGAGGGGAATTTGTGATTGTTTTAACTCTACTACTTTCTTCTTTGAAATTTGCCTAGAATGCTAAAATTTGACACATTATTCTTGTAAAATTTCAAGTTCTGTCCAAATATTTTTTAATCGCATTATAGAAGAATTATTTGTTTTATTGGTTATAAAGCATTTTTAAGGTCAGCTACGCCAAAAACAGCCTTAACTTGGAAAATCTTGGCAATAACGATTACTATACACTTTAAACTTTATACCGTTGGTCCACAACGCGAGGAAACCTGAAGAGAATCATAAAAGAAGCTAAATTAGTTAGCATGTCGACAAACAAAATATTCTTTGCAATACAACCTCACTCTTTCAAACGTACTCATACATTCCTCCAAGTCAATTTCAATGTTTAAAATAATTTCTCTTAAATTATATCGTAAATATTATTTAAATTCTTTACCTTCCCCTTTTAAATCCCCTCTAAAGACCCATTTTATTCAACATTTTAATTTATCAATAATGCAAACTGTATGGCACACATATAAAACTTTGGTTACAATATTACAAAAACTTTTTAAATTAAAAATTTTAATCTACAATCTTTAGAACTTTTCACAACCTTCAAACTCAAGTTGCCAGTCTCTTACCATTTCAAATGTGTCTTTCGTTTCCATATCCAGAAATTGCATTTAAACCAATAACTATTTTTCAAAAAGGAAAAAAAAAACACAAAATGTAAGCCAATAACACTTGTTTCAAACCATTTACATTTCAATTGGCCACAATTTCAAGTGAAACATCCAGAAATCACCCAATTCTATTTGAACTTCTTCGCCCTCTTCTTTTTCTTTCTTCTTGTTGAATGCTAAAACTTTTCTTCCTGATGTTACAATTTTCCACTTTATTTTTTTTTCTTTTTCCATTTGTCACATGGATAAAAAAAGTGTTTGTCTCCATTTTTTAAATATATTGACACGAATTTGTGTCTGAGTGACAAAAGTTTGCCAGAATAGAATAAAATAAAGTAAAGAAAATTGAATCTAATAATGAAAAATAAAAGTCAACCAACAGATGTCTATTTTGCTGCCTTTCTTACTTGGCAAATGCCAAAGACATTCAGTCAATATTCTTGGATACAAAACCACAAAGAAAATCAAATTATTGAAATGGCTAAAGTTATAAAATGCATGAGAAATGAAAAAGTTTGCAATATTAAAGTTAAAATGGAATAGTAAGGAAATAGAGTTGTTTTTAGAGAGATAGAATGGGGAAGTTGGAGGAATTTTGAAAATGAAGCTTACTTTGAGTCACTGGTATATTTTACGATTTTCATGGTAAGAATTTTTAATAGAAGTAAACACCCTTAAAAAATAAAATACAAATTAAAATAATCACGATTTTAATTTTAATTAATTTTCCTTCAAAAATACTTTGGAAAAATCTAATCGCATGGCTCTGATAGTCTATCTAAATATTTATTTTAAATTTACTTTTCTTGTTAATAGGAAACCATAATTTAGAAATCGAAGAAAATAGCTCTATTAGACCTTAAAAATATTCCTAAAATACAAAAAAAAAAAAAAAAAAAATAAAATAAAATAAAAAAATTGTTACCCTTATGGTCCTTCGGGGAATGTCAACAATACGTCAAATATATCGGATAGTTCTTCTGAAATTATTTTTAACAAGCTAAATTGTATCAGTTGGCCAGTATTTTCCAATTTCTATCTGCCCTAAGTCTGATACAAATATTACAACGTGCCATAGTTGTAATATATCGTCTACTTCCTATATTTTATATGAGATATGAGCAATTTTTTGAAAAATTCGTGAGGTACCAGATATTGCGGACCGAAATATTCCACTTCATCTAATACAGATAAAAATATTGGTACGAGCAAAATTTAAAGGAAATCGAATATTTATATCCAATTTTATACCAAATCTTAAATTTCGATTAATTACATATTCATGTCAGATTTCTGGCAAAGGGAAATGTTTAGATATAGCAAGTTATATAGAATCGCCAACTTCGTTCGCAATTATGATAGATATAAGTATTGAAAATTTTAACCCTTTGTGGGTGAGGTACCAGAATGGGGTTCGCAGATATATAGCATCTTCACAACAGATCGTGTGTTAGTAAAATAATGGGATGTGTGAAATTTAAAAAGAACAGGATGCTTATTTCGGATTTTATGATTGTTTTGGTTTTCGAAAAATTTGTGGGGGAGGTACCAGAAGAAATGGACCGATCTCTACAATCTTCATAACAGATTTTGTGTTGATAGAAATATTGAGATTTGCAAAGTCTGAATGGAATCGGATGCTAATTACGCGCTTTAGAAGCTTAATGGATATTTAACATTTTGACGCCTTGTGGGGGAGGTAAAAGAAAGATTGGACCGATCCTTCTGTCCAATCCTTCCAATCCTTCTGGTACCAGACCTTGGATAAATAAAAATATTGTGATGTGTGGAATTTGAGGACAATCGGACACTTACATCATATTTTGTAGGAGTTATAATTGTTCGAAATAGTGACCCTTTGTGGGGGAGATACTTAATGGAGTGAACCGATATTATCCATTTTAGCAGTTGACCTAGCACTGATGCAAATATTAATATTCGCAAAGTTGGAGCAAAATCGAATTATCCTTTCTCTTTCTGTGCAATAAATTATTTTCTTTGCAAATTCTGACATTTTTTGGGGGAGGTACCAGAAGGAGTGGATCGATATTGCCCATCTCCGAACTGGCAATAATATTACGATGTATCAAGTGTGGATCACATCAGATACTCTCTTTGAGAGTTATAGTGCGCACCAACCACACAGACGGAAGGACATCGCTAGATCGGCTCTAAATGTTCTGAAATGGATTTTGTCCAAAGAGACCTAGGGTCTAAAACTGTTATTTCGATGAGGAACGTTTTTGCCGTATAAAATATATCAAATAATATATTCCCTCTCTAGTGGCTGAGGGTATAAAAATATCCTTTGCTCCTTCCAATATATTTTAAGAAATTTGCCAAAAATCCATTACCACACCTCCGATATTCCTATTAAATATTCCCAAAACTTCTAGAAGTATTGTTTAAAAATCGCAGTTTTTTATGAGAGTCTCCTAGAATGAATTATGTACTATAATATCTTTGGTTACAGCCCGGATTGTTCCACAAAAAGTATTTTAAGAAAACAATGGCAGGTTAAGTTCAAAGATGGGCTATATCGGTTCATGATATCGTATAGCCCCCATATAATGGTACCTTCTAATATCCGGCATTTTGATGAATGTAGCCATTTTGTCAATTGAGTTGTCTGAAAATACACACAAGGAGATCCTTTGCCCCCTGGAAGAGAATTGTCTATATAGGTTCCTTGAATACGGTACCTCCCAATATTCGGTATGTTCATGATTTTAGCCACATTTTTCTATGGTATTGTCTCAAAATCCACAAGATTTCCTTCTGAGTTGCTTATTTAGGTCCACGTCTTCGTATATCCCCCATACAACGGTTTTAATTTAGGTCGTATTTTCGAAGGAATTTTTTGAAATTGTTCAACATTCTTAAAAATGTTGGAGGGTAATACTTGTTCATCTCTATGATATTACTTTAAATAAATCGCAAAACAATTTACAAAATATTTAAAAACTCCCTACAATCTCTTTGATGGTCCCTCATAATTGTCCCTGGAAGTATGTTAGATGTACCTCTGATTTTAGCCTTACATCCCTACAAGTATTTTTTAAAAACTCCATGATTATGAATCTAACGGGTTTTCCAAAATTGTTTTTAATAGTCCGTGCTTATAACACGATAGTTCCCTTAATATTCCTTAATGTTCGGATGAAAAAATGCAATATTTAAAAAAATATGTACGATTGTGACTTTGATTATCATTAAAATAATGATCTTTCAATACTAGGATAATGAATCTGCTAGTCGTTGGATTTTTTTTTATTAAAATCCTTCGATTATGGATCCACATATTTTAAGGCAATTATGGTTAGGAAAGTCCTTTACATTTTTTCATTAATAAACCTCTGTTAGTTCCTTGCAAAGTGTATATATTTAACTAGATACCTGATTACAGCTCAGATAGTCTTTGAACAATAAACATATCTTCGATTCTTGTATCAAATTATATCTACTGACCTTATTTATGACCTACAACCCAATCATGTAATGTTCTGCTCTTTTAATTACTTTCCTTTATTCACTTCTTCGTCTTCTTCTACATCTCCTCTTATCGATATCACATTTTTATTGCAAATTAATTGCTTTTATTAGAGACATTTTCATTGCTTTCCTCTCTCCATCTCCATCTGTCTCTCTGTCTATGTTGCCAGTCACTCTTTCTTTACTGCTCATTGAGGAGCTAAAATGTTGGTAATGCTACATGGCGTGGCATTTATGGCACGGCGTTTTATTGCAGCTACGTGTCACAGAACCTTTTGCTGTTGGCATTGCTCCTTTTGCCATTCATTATTAAGGCTCCTAAATTATTTAAGGGTCACATTTTGTTGCCTACCATTGCTCCCCTTGGGTATCATCCCTTTTTTCCGTAGACTTTTTGCAGCCCAGCCTCCCTCTCGAGGCAAGTCATTACGATGCTTTTACCATTGTAATCATGTAAGTAGAATGTTTTTGAAGCGAGAGAAAAAAATTGCTTTAAATTTTTACAAACAGTTTTCTGCACTTTTCATAATGTTTGGAAGAAAGAAGATATCATCCCTAGTTTTTGTAACCCCCTAAGCTGTGGAAAACTACCAAATGTGTGTGTTTGTAATTATACATCCAAAAACACTCTCACACACACACACAGAAAGAGAGATCCCTAAAATGCATTTCACTCACACACTGCTGCATTAAGACAATGAAAATTAATGGCATGGATTTTCATTGTATGTTTCGTACAATTTTCATTAAAATCTTTTTCTTGCCTGTTTTCTCTCTTTCTCTCTCCCTTCCTTATAGGGATACATCCCCTTTCTTTGTCTCTCATTACATTTGATGTACTTGCACATAAAATTTAGTGCAAAGAAGTGTAAAATTCTAATGTGCTTAGAAATTTTCGTAGCATGCTGTGATGAGGTGTGTAATTTGTGTGAGTGTATGGAGAACTGCATCAAAACGCCAGGGTGATTAAGTTTAGTCTATTACTGAATTGCCAAAAAAACGGAATGCCATCATTTAAAATGGGCAAAAACTAAAACCGAATGTCTAGGAAAAATTGCTTAGATTTACAGAGAGCAGTAGCTGGCAAGTAACTAGGTCTGATTAGTAAATTATTTAGATTTGCCAGTGAATTAAGTTGTAAAATGTCGTCTACATGGATGGAAGAGTAATGATGCAGATGCAACGATTTTAAGGCCAATAAATTTCAATAATAATGGACAAGGTAACGTTTTAAAGTAGGTTCATTCGGAAAATATTCATTTGAGATATATTTTAACCCATAAGCAGGAATATATTATTTTGATCAGCATAAAAGAAGATAAAAGTTAATCTGGCTTTAGGCGAAATTCTGTTAAGATCTTCTCTATTTTATGTAGGGATTTGCGAAAAAAAGATTGTGTTTCCCATTCCCCCATACAATGGTGCCACCGGATATTAAGTACTTTAAATGCTTCAACCACAATTTCCAACAGAAGGAAAGGTGTCTGTTTTGAATCTCTTTTGGCCGCAAATTTTGAACATAAATCTACTATTTAGAGGTCATAAACCCATTTTCACTCATCTTCAGTTTCTGTGGGGATACAAACCATTCTTGCAAAAAATATTGAGCAAAGCTTCAATTTGAGCAAACGAAGCTTCTATGGGACCTGATGTTCGTTAGTCCGAAGCTCTTCAGTAAAGATTTAAATCCTATTTCAATTATGGAAAAAAAAATATTTATTAGAAAATATTTGAATTTGAAATTTTTTCTATCAATATATTCTTGGCATTTTTTCGAATTAATGCATGAAGGGACATAAAAATTAGTTGTTGGCAGAAAATTTGAAGGACCAAATTTTACTACAAATCTTGGAATTAAAATGGTACTTAAAGGGTACGAAAATTTCCAAAATGTATTAAAAATTGAATACTTTGTATTGAACAAATGGAATGAGCTAGAATTCTGACATTTGAAATGAGTCACTGATGAAATGCAGTATAGATTTACCAAAGGGTTTGTGGAAATTCGAATGTTACAAAAGGTTCTAATATTGTACTAAACATATAACACTTTTATACCCTCCACCATAGTATGGAGGGTATATTAAGTTTGTCATTCCGTTTGTAACTCGAAATATACATTTTAGACCCCACAAAGCGTATATATTCTTGATCAGCATAATGTCGATTTAGCAATGTCCGTCTCTGGAAATCACTCTAGCTTTTAAACGAAATAAAGTTGGTTGATAAAAATTTACTCAAATGTATATTATTTCTGCAGGAAAGTGAGCCATGTAGCTCCACGTTTTGGTATGGCCCCCATATAATGGTACCTCCCGATATTCGGTATTTTGATGATTTTAGCACCATTATTCACCGGAATTGTTTCAAATTTAGTACTTGAAGTTCGTAATACATGCTACAGCCTAAGACAGAAAATTGTCTGTGCAGGTCCACGTCTTCGTATAGTCCCCATATAACGGTAACTCCCGACATTTGGTATTTTAATGATTTTAGCGACATTTTTCACCGCAATTGTTTCGAATTTGGTATTTGAAGTTCGTAATGGATATTACAGCCTATGACAGAAATTTGTCTGCGCAGGTCCACTTTTTGGTATAGCCCCCATATAACGGTATTTTGCTGATTTTAGCGACAGTATTCACCGGAATTGTTTCAAATTTGGTATTTGAAGTTCTTAATGGATACTACACCCTATGACAGAAAATTATCTGTGTAGGTCCACGTTTTGGTATAGCTATAGCTACATTATTCACCAATTTTTTTCAAGTTTCGCATTTGAATATTGTGATGGCTTGTGACAATAGTTGTCTATGCAGTTCCACGTTGTCGTATAGACTATACTATAAAGGCTATATTCGGTAGTTTTAAGATTTAAAAAAAAAATACGAATTTTTTTAATTGCCAAATTCGTTCCAAATGGTGAAGGGTATTCAAAGTTCGGCCGATCTAACTTATAGCTTTTTTACTTGTTCATGGTGTAAACAGATAGAGCTAAAACTTGAAATACCGATTTTAAATATTTTATGTGTTACTAAATGTTTTCCATTTCATTTCGTCAATTTTTTTTTTTAATTTTTAGTTATTTTTCGTAAAGGCTCTACTTGCCAAAAACATCAATATAGGCCCACGGTTTGGAATAGCCCTTATGATTTTAGTTATTTCGAGGATCCAATCGATTTGACTTTACATTTGTATTTCAGTTTCATCGTGGAGCTAGAAGAAATATAAACTAGAAATATAAACTTTAGATGAGAATTTCCAATAGAACAGAACAGAAATACGGAACTGTTTGCGCTCTGAAATATTTTGACAATTTTGAGAAAGTGTTGATAAAGAGGAAGTGTTGCATTGATTTCTAGGTATTAAAATAAAAATAATATTGTATCTATGAGTAGCATTTGAGAAGAGTCAAATGATAAAGCATTTTTTGGGAACATATAGAGGAACATATTTTGAGGGCCCACCAAATAATACATTTATTTTTTGAAAATCAGGTGTGGCTTCCAATATCATCATCTTCAATTTTTGTGAACTATTGGAAACTACATTCGATTTTCAAAAATTAAATGTTATTTGGTGGGCCCTCAAAATATGTTCCTCTATTATTACTTATTTTTGAAGGAGAATGGGCAGTTGACCCCAAACGATTACTGGTTTTGGATGCAATGTATGCGTGTGGGTTTTCTGTGCCCCAAATTCGACAATTTTACTTATTTTCAGGTGCTTTTCTCGAAGTTATGTCGCATATAACCACCTAACCATATTCGTTCAGCG
The DNA here is from genome assembly GCF_030504385.1 of Musca domestica. NCBI lineage: Eukaryota > Metazoa > Arthropoda > Insecta > Diptera > Muscidae > Musca > Musca domestica. Next base: position 5,043,980 of record NW_026712340.1, on the reverse strand, counting down.
GAAGGATAAAACTAATAATCTTTCAAACCAGACATGAGTAATGTGTTACCATTCTAGAAATAAACATTAGTTGAAAAAAACGTTACATTGCGGACCCTTTACATTAGAAATCGGTCAGTCCTTCTTTGAGCAAATAACTGATAATAAATCACACACAGCCATTTTTCAATTACAAACCCACTTTTATTCCATTTTTTAACCTTTCCTAATTTCGAACTTATTTTTGGTCTTTTGTGAGTGAATGGTTTCAGTATTTAAATGGGGCCAAACGGAAGGAAAACTATTAAGATCACCACCAACAAAATGGAACATTTTGTAAGCGAAAAAAAATGTTGATTAATTTCGCTCGCAACCTGTTCCACATTTCGATTTTGGTGATCTCAATGGCTTCCCTTCCGTTTGGCCCTCTTGAAAACGAAAATAGACAAATGTCTGTGCCCTGTTATTGATTTCCTTGCCATCTTTCCATTTTTCAATTCCCGTTTACATTTCCTCTATTAGTTTTTACCAAAATAAAAAAATCGAAATGAAAGAAAACCCAGAAACCACAAGACCCACCACACTTTGCTGCTTACATATGTATGTGCATACATACATACATACAATCATGTTCCAATATGTTCAAGTGAGCGATTAACATAAATTTTAAATGTTAATAATTCAATTTAAGAAATATGGCTTTTGGGAAGGTACAATGGCTGGCTATGGATATTTAGTTTGGTTTTCGATTGGGGAGGGTAAATGGAAGTGACAGTTTTTTTCTTCTGAACGTTTTTTTTTTTTTTTCAATACTTGACATTGATATATAACCAACACTTCTTGGTCTGATAATTCCAAGTATGTCCAAGAAAAATTACCAACTCAATGCGGACATAATATTTTATAAAACACATTTCATACCAAAGAAAGAAGCTACAAGAACCCCAGAGAATTTATTTTTATTTCAAATTTATTCATATAAATTGTTGTGGTTGTTTTTGTTGTTTTTTCTCGAAAATAAGACAATCCATTCTCAAGCCTTTATTATGAATACCAATCACGTTGAGCTAGACAAGTTGAAATAATGAATGTAAGCAATGTGAGATTCAAAATAAAATCAAATTCAAAAAAACTATGGATGTGGTCAGGCAGTGGCCAAAATCCCAATGGTTGATTAGGGACGTAGCCAGAACTACATTTCGACATGGATTTGGGATGGGCAATTATCGTCCGGTCCTCACGAAAATGTTCATAAGTGTAAGGTAAGAGTCAGAAGGGCTAGGCCTATTGTTTTTAAAGATGTCCTCAAAATATTATGTTCCTGAATTGTTGTTCCAGATTTTACAGCCGTTGTAAAGGTTACAAATAGAAACCAAAGGACACGAAATCTCGCACGAAGTTAGAGTTAGAGTTTAGGACAGCGGAGTTTGTGTGAACTAACATGTCCATTCTACCGAAACGCTAAAAATAACTTGCAGACGAATTCCAAAATACATGAAAGGCGAACTTCTGGCTTTGTCATGCTGATTTCGTTGACGAATATAGCCAAATATCGTAGACAAGCAAATCATATAGATGAGTCTAAATTTGGAGATACAGAGGGGCCTCTTGCGTTCGGAGATGATCGCAAAATATTTAGGGGTTCAAATGAACCAAAAAGAGAAAACAAATTCCTGATAACACAATTGAAACCAATCGACATGGACAGGGAAGAAGTCTAGCATTTTGGATGACCATTGGATTATATTTAGCTGTAAAATGGACCACAACAACTAACAGCACGTCGGAGTGCGTAAATATTGGGCAAATGTCGCTGGTCAAAAAACTTATGGTAATATCTAGACAGTGCAATATGAAATATTTGACCAAAATCCCAATGGTTGAACTGAGACGTAGCCAGAACTACATTTTGACACGGATTCGGGGGGTTAAAATATATAACATCCCCAAAAAAATCTCTTAAAAAATATCAATTTTTAATTCACACCCCCTTCGTTCTATCTACGCTGGATCGGTGCATTCGAAAATGTTGGCTCTAAAAAGTGATATATTTGGCCTGGACACCTTCTGGTTTTCAAATATCATTATGGATAGTATGGGTGCATTCCAGCTCCCCTCTAGCTACGTTGGTTCTCTATACTCGAAATTTTTGCTTTACACATCCATATTCGTTAATTCTTATCTAATATGTCACCACGTCTCTGACCAAACATATTTGCATGTGAAGAAGTTAATTTATTATTTTGTTTTAATTCATAAATAAGCGAACTTGAGACCCCAATGGAGCAGACAAATAGACACCAGAAATCAACTTTTCCAAATTTCGATTAAATCCCCCTTTTGGGTGTCAATTTTCTTGTAAAGTTTTGTTAACACTTGTCTTTTTACCAAGTTAAATGCTCACAATTTATGTTAACACCGATTTTGAACAGTTTATTACCTTGATGGCCTTTTTCGAAATTCGTTGGTAAAAGACTAAAATCCACTTCTCCCTCTTTGAAATTTAAAATTGTATCAAATTTCCAAAAACGGACTTCCACACCATGATTGCCTTGTTCGTCAAAGAGTTTAGGCCACTTTAATACTTACCTACACACATATATTTCTAAAAAGAACCGATTTTTTCTTAACCTGCTTGAAATTTGAAACCATTTCCCTCTCTCTCTCTTTTCCAACTCGCCTGCTTCCTGTCAAACCAAAAACAAATACAGCTGATTTGTGTGTATCTCAATGACGATTGTTGTTGTGTTCTTTTTCTTCTTCTTCTAACTAATGAAATAGTTTCATGTGGCTGACAGTTCTTAGGAACAACTGTCACCTCTCCTCATTTTCTCTCCTTTTTATGTTTTTCCGACCGAATAGACAAGGCAAATTAAGAGATCTTTCAGAAATGATTGTAATTTTTCCTGGAGTGTGGAATGACTTTCGATTTTTTTGTCTTTTCCATTTTCATGTGCGAGGGTGTGTGTGTGTTTCTCTTCTACCTGAAAAATTTGTTTGCATTCATTTATGCTTGAATGAAAATCCTAAATATGTTTTTTTTCGGAGATTTTTATCAATGTTCCATATAAAGCAGGTGCATTTAAAGTGGAAGAATTTGGATCTATGGAACTGAAATATAAATCAGAGGGATAATTTATGAATTTTTTTGGAAAATGTTTTACAGGGGGAGAAAAAAAAATTCTAACAAAGTCAAACGCCACTATTTTCATTTTTTTTAATTTTATTGAATAAAAGCAAAAAATTTCGGAAATAGTATCAAATTTTATAATAAGTTTAGATTTGTTCGAATTGATCACCTTTGGCACGAATTATGGCCTTCTAACGTCCAATGAAACCGTCACACGTTGCCCGAATGTTGCGCTGCGGTATTTTGGTACATTCCCGGGGAAGCGCTTGCTTGAGGTGATCGACACTTTGGTATTTTTTAGTACCAGCCTTGTTTTCCAAAATGCTCCAGACACAATAGTCCAACGGATTGGTATCCGGAGATTTTGGTGGCCATTGTGCGTTGGAAATGAAGCGAGGAACCTTATTTTGTAACCATTCTTGGGTGGCGCGTGCTGAGTGAGATGGTGCTGGGTACTGTTGGAATGTCCAAAATGTCTGCATGCCCAAGGCTTTAATACGCCCTCAAGAATATTTTCGCGATAATATTCTCTCATTTACTCTGATGCCATGGTCGATTAATACGAACGGAGAGCGACCATCGGCTGTTATTGTGGCCCACACCATCACCCTGGCCGGCGCTTGAGTTCTGGTGGCCAACCGAGGGTGCATATTTTCAGCTGACCTCTCTGGCAAGTAAACTGCTGAACAACTAAGGGTTTCTCATCGTAGAAAACGAAATTCGGCAGTTCACCACTTTCTGCTAAGCGAAGCAACACTTTAGCTCTTTTGAGTCTATTTTCCTTCTGTTGGGATGTAAGTTCTTGCACTTTTTGGAACTTAAATGGCTTTTCCCCGAGCTCATTTTTCAATATTTCCGGAATGGTATATTGCGATATGTTCAGCTCACGTGTCATTTTTCGGCCACTGCGACGCGGGTTTCGATGAAGTCGCTTCATTACTTTTCGAACCATTTTTGCTGATGTTACTGTTTTCTTCCGTCCACTTCCTTGACGTCAGACTGCGCTGCCAGTATCACGGTGACGAGCGACGGTACGAGACTCAAAAGATTTATTCACATTTAAATGCTGGAGTGCTCTAACGATAGCCACTTGTGGTTTTCCAGCCAAATATAAAGAAATTACACTATCACGCTTGATTTCCATCACGAATAACTATTTTTCTGGAAAATTCTCACAAAAATGCTTTTGTACGCTTGTAAACAATATAATGAGATGTCACTGGAATAATTTTAACAGCTGAAGGACGAGTGGCTTAGAAATGACAGCAGTCTGAAGTTGGTTTCAGTTTTTTCATCTCACCCTGTATTATTAGTACTTTCTTACATTTAATTTTAAAAAAAATTTTGGATCTCTTTAAAGATCTGATATTTCGAAATTTCGAAATTTTAATTATTTTTTTATTTTCGCTTGTCTATTCTTCCAAAAACAAACATTTAAATAATTTTTTATAATAAGTCTGTTAATATTTCATTTAATATTTTTTCAGTTAAAATTTTAATTTTTACAAAAACAAAACATTCAGAATTAACATTTAAATTATTCCTGGAAAACCTCTTTCCACCATAGAAAATAATTTTTTATTCACCGAGGCCTAGCAAGTACCCATATCCAACATTTTATTTATTTATTTTCAAATTAAACCATTCAATAAAATTCCGTTTATGCTCTTAAAATACTCCTCCAATATAACGCCTACATTCAGAAAATTCCTCTTGTTTTTCAAACCGGATTATATTAACAAAAAACCCGCCATTATTTCCCCCCTCAAAGAGAGGAGATATAAAGTAAATTAGAAAGACAAAAATAGTATTCAGTAAATTTATTTCATTTAAATCCCAATTTTTTGCGATTGCCAATTCGTATTTACGTTGTTTTTCTGAAAGACAATAGACCGACCACACACACACACAATACACGACCAAGCGACGAAAAAATTTAATTGGAAAACAATACAGAGGGAAGACAAAAACAATTTAGCACCCCATTTCAGCTTGCTTTTCAAAATCAAATTTTAAAACTGCCAAAAACCAAACCAAGGGACAAAAGGATCCAAAACAAAGCCAAGTCAACCAACCAAGCGAACAAAGCAACGAAAAACTGAAAAGGTACAACACAGGGCAAAGTTTCAATGCAATTTCGTAAAGGAATTAAGAAATGAAAGGAAAAAGAGAAGAATGAAAAGAGCAAACAGCCAGGCAGCCAGCTAGTCAAACGGACACAATGAAATTTTCCACATGAATGAATGAGAGTGGAAAGTGCAAAAACTAAAGGAAATACGGCTGGCCTTCGACAAGCTACCCAAGGAAGTTTTATTTTCACTTTTATGGCACAATTTTGGGGGGTTGTGAAGGGGGAAGGTATGACAGAGGGGAGGTGGGCTGTGTCCAAAGTAATAAAAGATAATGTTGTCAGCATCGACAAAAATAAAAACAACAATACCAAACTAAGTAAACATGAAAAGACGCAAAATTGTATTGAACGGCTAACATTGAAAATGGAGGCAACAACAATAACATCAAAGCAACGTTATTGAGTTTTTCCGAATTTTTCCCACCCCTGAATCTGGGGATGGAGGAAATGTTCGATGTTGCATGCAACAGCAACGAGAAATGGAGAAAAACTTCAAATTCCAATTTCAAATTGTGTTTATTAAAACTGCAAGCATTTCCTGACACACTCTCTCACACACACAAACACAGGCACCCATACACACAAACTTTAGTAACTGATTTGCTGTATTGCCTTGAAAACTACCCCGGAAAACCTTAATGGTATTTTTACTATTGCTGCTGCCTGTATTGTAAGTCTGTGCGTCTGGCCATAACATGGTTACCCTGGCATATATCCTGTGTCCTGTAAAGAATGAAAATCCTGAAAAACAAAGTGGAAAATTTCATGACACTCACAGTACACCAAGAGAATGGCCAAAAGTGCATTTCATGCTTGCCATTCACTTTTTTGTCTGCGTTTTTTCTATATTTATTTTATACTCCTTACAATTCAATACAGTTCAATGTCCTAACACAGGACATGAGTTAGGTAGCAATACAACCCCCCCGATGTAGTGTTATTTTTCTAATGAAATTGAACGCCTCTTGTAATGGAAAAAACAACAAAGGAAAATAATAGAGAATAAGAAAAGAAAAAAACGCAACGCATTTTTTCCAGACGTCTGCCATGCACAGGTCCTTTTAATAGCCTGAGGGCTTGTCTATTTGATGAACAATGTTTCTGTTTTGTTTGATAAAGCAAAAATCATTGGCAACCAACCGCAGCATATTTGTTATCAATGTCAATGTCTATTTCAGATACTAATTTGGAGGTTATGTTGGAAAATTTGGAAAAGGAAACAAAAAACCAAATGTTCATTGGCCTTAACTTGAATGGTAATTATGATGGTGGTGGTGGTGGTTGTCTGCTGATGACAATGTCTTTTTTCCTATACATTATAATAATTATTAGAAACAAAAAAAAAATAGTTATTAAACACTCTGGGCAATTTCCCTAGCCTGTTTGGTGGTGGTTATTTTGTTTCATTTTTTTTTTCAACACCTTTTCCGTGTTGTTGTGGTTGGCTTATTGCCGGAAGCAAAAAAAAAAAAACAATACGGCGTTAAAAAAACTGCATTGTAATCCTTGATTTTGACACCATATCTCGAAGCCGAAACACACACACTAACACAAAAAGGTAGCCAAGCAAATGGGCCGGCAAACTGCTTTCCAAAAAAACTAAGGATTGGAAAATGTGTTGCCAAACACCTTTCATTATTATTCGAAAAATGTTGTTGTTGTTGTCGAGCTGGAAGTCCGCACATATGTGCATTCCTCTCATAATTAACCATGAACTGTATAATTTCATATTAATCATTATCATTCTTTTCTCTCTCTTCTCCCTCTCTTTGCCTTGCTGATATTATTCCAAATTGAAATCAACAAAACGCAACGAATTAATTAATTATGAATACTGTCTGTGCGTATGGTTGTGTAGCAAATTCTGCTAATGGAATTCCGTCCAAAATAATAATCTCCATATTATTCAAATCTAAACTAATCTAAATCCTACAGTTTAGAAGCGTACAACAACAGATGATTGCTTAGATAATTGAATTTATGGATAATTATTTGAAATTATCGCCAATTTCATGAGTGGATTATGAAAAAAAAACTCAAAAACACTGAAAGAAAATTTAAGTAGAATTTAGGGTTTAATTTGAACACAAAACAATCTAAAACAAGTAAGCAAAGGCTATAGTCGCGCGGAGCCGACCATGTGATACCCAACAACACTACAATATGGTAGAAGTCCCCTTATGTCCAAATTCGTTTTGGAAAATTTCACTTTTGATATGATGTCATAGAGCACTGACCAGATTTTTATCCTTAGCTTTTTGACCAGGGACATTTGCCCAATATTTACGCACTTCATCGTGCTGTTTAGTTTTACAGCTATATATAATTCAATGTCCATCCAAAATGCTAGTCTTCTTTGCTGTCCTTAACTCCCTTCTCAGGCAAAATTCCGTGTCGATTGTTTTTTTTTGGTTCATTTGAACACCTAAATATTTTGCGATCATCTCCAAAAGCAAGAGGCCATCTGTATCTCCAAATGTAAACTCATCTTCAGGGTAATATAAAAAACTATGTCGATTTAACGATGCCCGTGTGTCTGTCTGTCCGTCGTCTGTCTGTTGAACTCACGATACAGCCCAGATTATTTCACTACAGCGTCAAAATTTAGAAGAACAATTTGTATTATGTCTACGATGATTGGCATTGAAAATGATATATATCGGTCCACGTTTTGGTATAGTCCCCACATAACGGTACCTCCCAGTATTCCGTAATTTGATGATTTTTTCCACATTTTTTCAAGGATTTGTCTAAAAATTGGTAATTGTTGGTCATAATGCGTTCTAGCTCCGGTGGCGAAACATTGTATGTATAGGTCTACGCTTTTGTATAGCCCCCATATATCGGTACCTCCCGATATTCGGTGTTTTGATGATTTTTGCTACAGTTTTCACGGATTTGTCTAAAAATTTGTATTTGTTGGTCATAATGGGTTCTAGCTCCGATGGCGAAACATTGTATATATGGTTCAACGTTTTGGTATAGCTCCTATATAACGGTACCTCCCGATATTCGGTATTCTGATGATATTTGCAGGTCCTAATGGGTTGTAGCTTCTTTGGCGAAACATTGTCTGTATAGGTCCACATTTTTGTATAGCCCCATATAGCGGCACCTCCCGATATTCCCTATTTTGATGATTCTTGCAACATTTTCCCATCAATATGTCCACCCTAAGGTGGAGGGATTAAAAGTTAATGTTTTTTATTTGTTTTTTTTTTAATTTCATTGAATGAAAGCAAAAAATGTCGCAAATAGCATCAAATTTTAAAGTACGTCTAGGTTTGTTCGAATTGCTCACCTTTAGCATGCCATTTTTCGGCCTTCAAACGACCACTGATACCGTCACACGCTGCCCGAATGTTGCTCTGCGGTATTTTGGACCATTCTCGACGAAGCGCTTGCTTGAGATTATCGATACTTTGGTATTTTTAGTGCCAACCTTGCTTTCCAAAGTACTACAGACAGAACAGTCCAACGGATTGGTTACCGGAGATTATGGTGACCATTGTGCGCTGAAAATGATGCGAGGAACCTCATTTTGTAACTATTTTTGGGTGGCGCGTGCTGAGTGCGATGGTGGTCCTGTTGGAATGTTTGGTCTGCGGCCAAAATGTTTGCATGCCCAAGGCTTTAATACACCCTCCAGACTTTTTTCACGATAATATTCGGCATTTATTCTGATAATCTGAAGACCATCGGCTGTTATGGTGGCCAACACCATCACCATGGCCGGCGCTTGAGTTTTGGTGGCCAACCGAAGGTGGACATTTTCAGCTGACCTCTTTGGGAAATAAACACGATCATTTTTTGTTTTTGTTGTTTACAAACTGCTGGACCCTAATGTTTTCTCATCGGAGAAAACCAAATTCGGCAGTTCAATACTTTCTGCTAAGCGAAGCAACTCTTTAGCTCTTTTGAGTTTATTTTCCTTCTGTTGCGATGTAAGTTCTTGCACTTTTTGGAACTTCAATGACTTTTCCCCGAGCTCATTTTTCAATTTTTCGGCCATTGCGACTCGGGTTTCGATCAAGTTGCGTCTTTACTTTTCAAACCATTTGTGCTTATGTTGCTGTTTTCTTCCATCCACTTCCTTGACGTCGGGCTACGCTACCAGTATCACGGTAACGAGCGATGGTACGAGACACAAACGATTTATTCACATTTAAACGCTGGAGTGCTCTAACGATAGCCACTTGTGGTTTCCCAGCCAAATATAAAGAAATCACCCTATCTCGCTTAAATTCCATCAAGAATAATTTTTTTTCTGGAAAATTCTCACCAAAATGCTTTTGTTCGCTTATGAACAATATATTGATCTGTCACTAGAATAATTTTAACAGCTGTCGGACGAGTGGCGTAGAAATGAGAGCAGTCTGAAGTTGGTTGCAGTTTTTTCATCTCACCCTGTATACCCTCAGCCAATCTTCCATTATTTAAATATATTTTGACTTCTGTTATGGTTCCGAAGGAATGGACCAATATTGTCCATTACGTGTCTGACCTAAATAAATGTGACATGAATATTGCGACCTGCCATATTTTAACTTTAATATAATTTTAATTATATTTTTTTAGAAAATGTAAAAATGTGCGTGATTTACAAGATATAGTCCATTTTTATGCTTCATGTAATACAGATAAAAATATTGGTATGGGAAAAATTACAAGAAATCGAACACATATATCCAATTTTATGCGAAATCATAAATTTCATATGAATTCAGGTTTGTTTTAACATACCTACACAAAAAATGTCAAATATTTTAAAAATACCCCTACATTATTTTTAATTCATGTATTCAGGAACGATTTAAATATCCCGTTGATATTTGTCCAAAAAATATTGAATAAAAACCCACATTCATAACTCATTATTTGAATACAATGAATTGACTGTTATCCTATGAATCAGTACCGGATCAAACATTTAATTTTTTTGGAATATTTTTAGCATTTTGAATAAATGCAATATTTGTTTATTTTAATGAGTAGCAATTTGCAGCAATGCATAAAATTTATTTGTTCAAATGTGTTGGCGATTGGTGTTGATTACTTCAGTCAGTCTAACCTAATTTTTTTGAATATTGTTAAAAAATTAATAAATACGAAATTAAATATAAGAGAATAATATTGTTGTAAATTTTAGTATGGGTAAAAATTAATTTATTATTTATTCCTTAATTTACATACGCTACTATCCAAAGAAAATTTTTGAAAAAATAGACCTGCTACGTTTCTACAACAATTATTTTATAATAAATCAATCAACTTTACTTTGTTAATAATTTATTTAATAATGATATATTATATATGTATCTACTACTACACAATTAAAAGGGATTTGACAGTACTCAATTTGCGGATCAAAACCCTAAAAAAATCAGGTCCTCGGAAGATATTTTCTTAAGGGCTATTACATAGCTATGACCACATAAAAGGGACAGCTATATTTTAAAGTATACTTCACAGAATATAAGATAGAGCTTAAAGTTTTATAGATATCATTGGATTGCTTCGTGAACAGTTGCCTAAAAAAATTGGCCATGTCGGTTCTGTTTTTTGTTATTAGCATTTTTTTCGATTTGGCCATGTTTCCTATTTAAATTGAGTAAATTTTAGTATTTGAGGTCTCATTATGGACAAAAGCTATTTAAAAACAAGTAAAAAGCCCTAAGTTCTGCCGGGCCGAACTTTGAATACCCTCCACCATTTGAAACAAATCTGGCAATTTTCAAAAAAATAAAAACCGTCGTTAAAAATTCTGTTTAAATCTTAAAAATACCGTATGTAGCCGTAATATTAAGATCTATACGACGACGTGGACCTGCATAGGCAAATGTTGTCATAATCCATTACAATTTTCAAATGCGAAACTAAAAAAAATCGTTTAATAAAAAAGCTAAAATCATCAAAATGACGAATATCGGGAGGTACCGTTATATGGGGGCTATACGAAGACGTGGACCTGCACACACAATTTCCTGTCGTAGGATGTAGTATCCATTACGAACTTCAAATACCAAATTTGAAACAATTCCGGTAAATAATGTCGCTAAAATCAGCAAAATACCTAATATCGGGAGGAACTGCCATGTGGGAGGTATACGAAGACGTGGACCTGCACATACAATTTTCTGTCATAGACTGTAGTATCCATTACGAACTTTAAATACCAAATTTGAAACAAGTCCGGTGAATAATATTTTTAAAACAATAAAAATGCCGAATATCGGTAGGTACCGCTATATGGGCTGCACATTCAATTTTCTGTCTTAGGCTGTATATTCCGGTGAATAATGTCGCTTAAATCACCATAATACCGAAAATAGAGAGATATTATTATATGGGGTCTATACCACAACGTGGACCTACATGGCCCATTTGCAATACCAAAAGTCCAGCAGATACAATATACATTTGAGTAAAATTTTATTAACCTACTTCATTTCGTTCGAAAGCTGTAGTGGTTTCCACACATTTCGACGGAAATCGCTAAGTCAACATAGAATTTTATGCTGATCAAGAATACATATATACTTTGTGGGGTCTAAAATGTATATTACCCATACTATGGTGCAGGATATAAAATAAATCATTTTAGGGCCCCCTCTTTTGCTACAGCCCTAATATAAGAATATGCCCTGATTATAGTTATTACGATGGTCTCGGGCAAATTTTCATATTGATTTGCCTAGAAATTTGAGGGTGGGTGTAACGTTATATACGAACTATTCCGAAATATACAATTCTGTCGTAGGTCTTCTATCAAAATATATATATCTTGTTCCCTTTCTTTCTATAATATTCCAACCCAATATCCCATCAACATTCCTATACAATAACTATTCTCAAGTATCTCTGCCAATCCAAGCTGTTTGTTTTCATTTCAATATTTTTTCTTAGCTAAACCAAACTTTAAATAAATGAATAACCATAAAACTCGTTGAAGACAAATCAACAACGCTGAAGGTGCGCCAACGCCTTCGATTGGAAAAAAATGTTGAAGAGAACAAAATTAATGTTAAATCTAGCTTGAGAAAAACGAATATCGTTTTATTAATAATAAGTTTGACACACTGCATTTCGAGGTCTATTAATTCTCCATAGTTTGTTTAATTTTTTGTTTTACAGACTACACGACATAACTATGCTGAGTAATTTGTTATAAGAAGTTTTCTTAACAAAGTGACTTTGGAAGTTTGTTATTCCCCTCCCAACACCCACACCCCAACTCGTCTTGGATGATGACGATTTGGGGAAGTAATGATAATGGCTTTGTAAAAGAACAACAACAACAACAAAATGGCACAGAGATACACACATTTTCTTGTCACCCATCATTTATGTGATTTTAATCAAATTTATTACCTGCCCGGCTGGAATTCATTCAGTACGACTAACACTCCTTTGTGCAATGGGTAAGGGAGTTATAATGGATTCATTGGAATGACACCCATGAATGTTGTTGTTGGTGTTGAAGCGTAAATCTTCATTTTTTTGTAATTTTGGTGTTGGGTGATGGCAGAGTGGATGCCATTAAAATTATTTCCTTGTTATATTTTGGTTGAAAAAAAAATTACTTGAAACAACATATTTCACCAGAGTTGAGTTTTGAATATCCATTTCAGTGTTCTTATTTAAATTTCTCCGGCATTAAATCAATTGTTGGGTTGGTTTTATGCCCAATTCTTCTGTTGTGTTTTAATGTTTGGTCAAGTTTCATGTTTTCGCCTTTGTTAAAACAGTAAAATTTTGTTTATGGCTTATTGGCTGAAAATTAATTATTTTTATTTCAAAAGAAACTCGGGCCATTTATTCTGAAATTGTTACGATTTGACTTTAAATTAGTTCTCTGGCCGTTTTAATCTATAAACGAGTACTATCGAGTCTACTTCGCATTTTCGAAAACTGGATATTGTACCATGAAATTTTAAGAAAATTTGCAAAAAATTTCGGAAAAGTGCTATTTTTTCAGAAATATAAAAGATTTTTGTATTAACAAAATTTGATGCTAATTTTTTAATGGTACATATAAGGTATACAATTTTTTTTGTTCAGAGACTTAGAATGAAGTTTCATCTAGAATAATTCCTATTTTGGCACTTTCCCAAAAAATGAAGTATAAAGGGAGGTTTTCACTCGGATTGGATATGTGCTATATTGACACTAAAAATGCAAACACGTAGTTTTCACTTTTAGCTCATACATTTTGAATGAAATTTTTATAAAAACTATTGCATCAGGATATATGGTTTATTCTGAGATTTGAAGTGAAATTTTGTTTGGAATATTCTTTTCTTTAATAATTTTTGGCTAAAATGAAATTTTATGTTACTTTTAGGCGTCAACTGCAGAAAAGCCAGAGGAAAAATGGTTCAAAAAATTAAGAAATATTTTCGGTTTTTTTGTCGGATAATTGATGCAAAGATTTTCTTGTCTTATAATGGAAATTGAGATTCCTTTTCTGAGGAGAATTATAGTGAAATTTGATGAAGAATATTTTTATCTTTGACGTCACCCTTGTAAAATTATGCTTTATTAGAGATTTTTGCACAAAATCACAACAGGTACTTCTTTAACCCTAAAGTGTGATTTTAATATAGAGGTGAAGAAACTGCAACCAATTTCAAACTGCTGTCATTTCTAACCCACTCGTTCTACAGCTGTTAAAATTATTCCAGTGACAGCTCATTATATTGTTTTCAAGCGTACAAGAGCATTTTGGTGAGAATTTTCCAGAAAAATAGTTATTCGTGATGTAATTCAAGCGTGATAGTGTGATTTCTTTACATTTGGCTGGAAAACCACATGTGGCTATCGTTTGAGCACTCCAGCATTTAAATGTGAATAAATCTTTTATGTCTCGTACAATCGCTCGTTACCGTGATAGCGTAGCGTAGCCCGACGTGAAGGAAGTGGACGGAAGAAAACAGCAACATCAGCAGAAAAATGGCTCGTGAGCTGAACATATCGCAATATTCTATTCGGCAAATATTGCAAAATTAGTTCGGGTAAAGCCAATGAAATTCAAAAAAGTGCACGACAGAACACCGCCACAGAAAGAAAAGAGACTCAAAAGAGAAAAAGAGTTGCTTCGCTTGGTCGAAAGTGGTGAACTGCCGAATTTGGTTTTCTCCGATGAGAAAACATTTGTTGCCCAGCAGTTTGTAAACAAACCAATTGATCGTGTTTTCTTGCCAAAGAGGTCATCTGAAAATGTGTACCTTCGGTTGGCCACTAGAACTCAAGCGCCGGCCATGGTGTGGGCCGCCATAACAGCCAATGGTCGCTCTCCGCTCGACCGTAGCATCAGAATAAATGCCGAATATTATTGCGAAAATATTCTGGAGGGTGTATTAAAGCCTTGGACACGCAGATATTTTGGCCGCAGACTTTGGACATTCCAACAGGACTCAGCACGCGCCACCCAAGAATAGTTACAAAATGAGGTTCCTCACTTCATTTCCAGCGCACATTGCCCACTAAAATCTCCGGATACCAATCCGTTGGACTATTGTGTTTGGAATATTTTGGAAAGCACCTCAAGCAAGCGCTTCGCCGGGAATGGGACAAAAAACTGCAGAGCAACATTCGGGCAGCGTGTGACGGTTTCATTGGACGTTTGAAGGCAATAATTCGTGCCAAAGGTAATCAATTCGAACAAATCTAAACTTATTCTAAAATTTGATGCTATTTGCTTTTATTCAATAAAATTAAAAAAAAAATTAAAAATTATGGCCTTTGACTTTGTTACAGTTTTTTATATCACCCTGTATAAATTCCTGGCGTTTATGTAAAATTTAGATTTTTGACATCTTCTAGGACCTACAGTAGAATTTTATGACAAATAATTTCGTAGCATATTCTGACTCGCTAAGATTCCGTTTAAAAAAAGTTTTTAACCATACTTGAAAATAGAACCAAAAAAAGACCCCTCCTCTTTCACTCGTTTCAGGAAATATTCCGAAATATTCCTCGTACTTTTATTTGCAATATTGCCGAAGACACCATGTACATAAAATTCACAAAATTTCGAGGAAACTTAATCTGAATATTTCCAAACTTGTGGAAGAAGGAGGAACTTTCTGCTTTTATTTTGGATACTTTTCGATGTAAACTTTCAATACGCCGATACACTTGTCTTTTCTTTTTAGCAACACTTTCATAATCTACTTGATTTTCCCCGTAATTTTTTGTGTTGCACAGTGTATTTTAAATATTCCTCAAACGTTAAGATCTCTTAAAACGTCGACAACAAAATTTTAAATTCTGCTCATTTTTCTCTTCCTCTTTGCGACACTTTCCGTTTTTTTTCAGCCAAAAACAAAAATGACATGCTGTTACAAAGAAAACGGCGTAAAAAGGTTTCAAAACAAAACTTTAAGTAATTATATTATGGCAGGATCCATGACGGCATTTGTCTTTTTGTTGGGGGGAAATATAAGACTTTATGTAAATATAAAATTTATGGCATACTTTTAGGATCAATTTCCAAGAATAAAATCAACAATTCTATGTATGTCCTTTTCTGTGATGGTTGGTAATTTTTGTGTTCTTTTTTCCAATTAGATTTTAAATAAAATTATGTAAATATTCAAAAAATATAAATAGAGGAGACAATTTTTTCGGGGGGACTTCGGAACGCAAATAAACAATTCAACAAAGTAACTTTTTGGTTAAAGACTTTTCTCTTTTTTGGCTGGGCAATTTCACAAATTTGGCCCCATTCTTTGTGCTTCACTTCTATTCCGCTTCTCTATCTCAAACATTTATGCCATATTTGATTATTAAATCATTACTATGTAAATATTATTAGGTTTGTTGTTATTTTCGTTGGAAAAGTTCTCCGGCCATGGAGAGCTCTATTTAAGGCATTTTTGGTAAATAGCTTTTTGTTTGAAGGAGGGAGGGAGCAAAAAAATTAGAATATAAAATGCGTGTTATCCGTTCTTTGAGCCATTTAATTACACATAATTTTAGTTACAAAAGGCAAAGGAGGGAGTATGGCCGGCAATGCAAAACAAAAAAGAAGGCAATGGCGGGGGAGCCCTGCAAGTTCATAAAATGTTATTAAATTAGCATATGAATCATTTTCAGTCATTTGCATACAAATTGGTCAACTTGAGTTTAATTAAGCACAATTGAATGACAGCAAGTAGCTTGGGGTAATAGTGGCACGAAACAGCAACAGAACAACCACCCACCCATCCATCTCCAACTTTAAAACGTCATCACTTTGGCCACTAATGCAAAAAATAACCAGACCAACTCAATAAAACCACACACACACATAAACACACTTGAACCACAAACCACACTCACACACACTCTCATCTACAACATATTGACTCCCACTTCACCCACTCGCAACAACACCACCACAATTACAGATAACTAAACGAATAAAACATGGCTCATTTCCGTTTTAAACAGCGCAGACATTTAATGATTTAGAACAGGGCAAGGCAGAGAGCCTCAAAAAATTTTTGTGATTGTATGTGTTTTGAAATAACAAAATATTGCAAGTGTTTTTTTGCCTCTCTTTACAGAGTGAGAAATAATTGGTTCTCTTTAAATTTTCAATTTAAAATTTTCAGTTTTCCAAACAACTTCGCTTGTAAAAATTAAAATTTTGACAGACAATTCGATGATATATTTGCAGAATTATTTTAATTATGATTCATTTTAAAATAAAAAAATATATAAGTTGACATTTTCAGAAATTTTATATAATTTTGATGTTATTTGTGTTTAATAATTTCGTACATAACATTCTAACCATCTAAGTAATACCGATTTCCACAGGCTATATATGCAAATAGTCGTAGAATTTTACTCTGATTTTACTCAAAAACCCATATCCTGTGTTGGCTCCTACAATATTATGACTGTACATGACATTTCATAGAAATCAGGGAATATGAAAATATCTACTACTTTAGAAGGACAATTAATTTGTCGGTCAATATGAAATGAATTCCCTCTTTATACTAATTCTGTCAAAAATAAATTAATCAAGTATATAAATCTTAATAGTTGTAATTTTTATAATTTCGGAAATATTTGTTTCAAATATGTAGTAAGATATATTTATATGATCCAATATTTCTTTCGGTGTATTCATAAAAATATCCGACAGCACCTTCCTCATCGACTGCTCGAATAAAACTAAATATTCTCCCAAAACCAATTTGACAGAAAATTCAAAACAATTTATTTTTTACAATTGTGTTGGTGAACACACAGATATCCCAAGGGATACTCTTTGCCTAGCCCTGATTTAGAATGCTGACTATGGCGAGAGAGAGAGAGAGAGGGAAGTAGAAGTAATGGAAAGAAAGCTTCTTTAGTCTTTGGGTGAATGTAAACAAACACAAAATAACTAATTTAAATTTTCATTGAAATGTTTCAAAGAAATGAAGGAGCATTGAATGAAATTTTTAGACCGACTCAATATTTAACAATTACTGGGGTAGGGGTGTTAAATTTAATGAGGAAACTTAATTTTCGCTTTGAAGGTTAAATCAAAGAGGCGTCACTTTGCTGGAGACTAACTGGCGGCAAAGAAATTATAATTTTGAATTACAGAACTGTTTTTCCCATTGTTTTGTACGTTAAAGTGTGCCAGAAATTAAATGGTCACACTCCCTGTCGCTACAAAAAATCTTATGTGCATGAATTCATATTATTCAAGCTTGAAATGCTCTAGGAGGCTAGTTATAAGAATTGAATTGAAATTTGGGTCTAGTTATTAAATTCGGTAGAAATTTAAAAAGTTGAGGATACTTTTAGGTGAGAGATAATGTTGAAAGCATAAATTGAGTGTAACATATTTTCGATATTTAAAAAGTTCCTCATAAAATAGAGATCATATGGTTTGGCTATTAAAAGAAGAGAGCTATTGAGAGAAATGTACGTCAAAATAAATAAGTGTTAAAAATTACAAAAATGTATTGCATACTTTTAGGAGTAATTGTACATTGTAAATTAAAGTGTGATTTTTAGCTATTATCCTTTTGCAGCTGCTTGAAACATCTCACGCACATTTCGTGTTTTGTTTCACTGTCACACATCTTCGTTAATGTAACCTTGGATCGTCTTAACAGCTGTTGGACGGTTGGCTTAGAAATGACAGCAGTCTGATTGGTTGCGGTTTTTTCATCTCACACTGTACTATACTATAATATACTATACTATACTATACTATACTATACTATACTATACTATACTATACTATACTATACTATACTATACTATACTATACTATACTATATTATACTATACTATACCGGCCATTTCGCAGAAGCATAGCTGAGTGCTACTGGACGTGTCCACAGGTTGCGAATTTTTAAAATACGCAGTTGCGGACAGCTCAGCAGATTCCGTAGGGAGAGTCTCAGACTAAATACCCGAATGCCCGTGATCTCTGGACTATACGAGGCGAAGCTACTGGCGCACCGCAATGGACTCCCTAATGCCGGGGTGTTACGTAAACCGTGTTCATTGGCGTTCCAAAGTTTGCAGTCTGGGTACCGACTGTATTCGGACGGTTGCCTCGTCGATACCTGGGCGCCTCGACGAGTAGCAGGATTGCCAAGACCCTACCATGATAAGGAGGTTATGACATGGTGGACATCGTCACCTCCACAGTCCAAAAATGGAGTATAACAAACAAAGAACAACAACAACAAATCAAACTCTGACCCAGCATCAACTGCCTCATTGGATGCATCGACCCAGGACACGGCCACGGACATGAACACAAATGTGGACGGGGACTTGAAACTGTTAATTTACCGAGACGTTGTTTGTGAGAACATACAATGACAGAGCGAACAGCTGTCCGCCCTTCTTGAAAAGACCAGAATCCTGAGACTCAGCCAGGAGAGAGTTCCATCTGGATTAGGGAATGATTCACCTCTTTCATATGAGGAGCTCGACGTAACTGTCATACCCTCATCTCAGAAAGATGAATCAAACCATAAAGCTTCAGGGAATGCTCAAATTGGCGCCCAGGAAAGGTCAATTCAGGACGCAGAGAATCCACCGACCTGTTCTAAAAAAAAGGAACTTTATATGGTTTAAGGAGTCACATTCATAGATTTTTTAGTAAAAATCCGATTTAAAACTCTAATTTTTGAGCAGCAGCAACATAACTGTATACTTATGGAACTTTGTAAAACTATTACACATATTTAGAGTCCATTCCTCTTATATTTTCAATATGCAGCTACATTACAAAACGGTTCTGTTATTAAATTCAAACCACTCTTAAATGTATTAGGACTTATCAAGATCTCCAGGCCTATGTCTATCATCTCTGTGAGAATGTTGAGTAAAGGAATCACATGACTCTTAGTTCTCTTCTCTCTATAACCTCTCTTCTTGAGCAAAGGAATCACATGACTCTTGCACTCTTAGTTCTCTTCTCTCTATAACCTCCCTCCAGTTACATTGGAGGATCTACAGCAGCGGTGCTCAAGAAAAATATCTCTTTCCAGTCAAATTTCTCTTTGCTTATTTACATCAAGAACAAAACATTATTAAGTCATTATTTATACAAATATTTTTATCCATTTGCTTTATAAATTATTTTGGCAAACATTAATGGTTAAAAAAATGAAAAAGAATCGTAAAATATAAAGAAAAACTGAATTTTAATTTTCTCTTAAATTATATCTTTTTTCGACTCATGTTCTAGAACACGGTTTTGAGCACCGCTGAACTACAGCCATTTTCTCCTTCTCTTCGTTTCCGGAACTTTAACAGGATTTTTATAGTGGAGTTTTAGGCACTTTCAATAGGTTGCGATAAGTCTTCTTCCTTCGAGTTATGTTGACCAGGAAAGCGGAATGTTTGATGAACACAAATGAAATGTCTATGCTTTTATTTATCAACAAAAGAATCAGTTTTGCAACCTGACTTTTTGACATCCGCTTCAACCCGCTATCATTAATCTTTAAATTAAAATCTAATTTTAAGTACCTGTAGAAAACCTAGTTTCCCCAAGTTTTATAAACTATTTCAAAATATTTACTTGAGTCACAAAAATAAAATTATATATTTTCGAAAAAGCCTCAGGCTTTGGCAAACGTCTCGAGTTACAGTGTGCGCAACACTTGAAAGGCCCGTTAATTTAAATTTAACTACAGAAAACCTCTGCGTCGCATAAAATATTATTATAATGGCAGTAAAGATTTGTAATAAGATATACCACACACTAGCACATATCTCACACATTTCAGTCTGAGATGACATGATCTTTATCTGAATGATGAATGGTTTGGTTTTGTCGCTGTTTTTTATTTCAGATTATATTTTTTTCATTAAAATTTTGGGGGTAATAAACCAAAAACCATTTGAATTCATTTTTTCTTTAAGTTGAACTCTTGGGGCAAAATGTTATTCTTTTTTTTATAAAAAAAAAACTCTAAGTAATGAATTGTTGAAGAAAAGGGGTTAATCAGACATGTTTCTTGTGCTACCTATTGTTGGTCAGTTTTGTTTTCGGGTTATATTTCAAACACAAAGAGAAGCTAATTACCTGAAATCAGCTATGAAAATTAAATTGCTAATTAGTTTTTGAATAGCGGCTGATATTTAAAGGTGGGAGCTATTTTGAAATTGTATGAAAAAATATTTGAATTGAAAAGAAAAATTAATTGATTCGATCGAAGCCATATAAGAGGTATACAGTTTGCCGACAGCAAAGCCATACATTTAATTGTGATTTAATTAAAAAAAAAACTAAATCTGAAAAAAATTATGAACGATTACTGAAAGCAATTATTGAGGTATATATTATCTTGGAAACAGTGTTGGCAAAGATTCCCTGATTTTATCTATTCTGATATTTTTAATCTGCAAGAACTGTACCATAAAATTTCAGATTCTCATAGAGTAGAAAACGTCATGAGGAAAATTTTCGAAATAGGTCAATCAGTTGGATTTGTCCTATTACGAGTTCGATATATAGATCCACAGATTGGCGTGGTCCTCCTGGTTTTAACAATTTAAACCAGGATTTTTAGTTATTAGTTATTATTTCGACCTTTATCTTAAATTATTTCAAATGTAAGTTTAATAAAATTAAGCTCAAGGTCTTTGTTGTTTTTATACGCCATAATATGGAGGGTATCTTAAGTTTGCCATTCCGTTTGTAACACCTCGAAATATACATTTTAGATCCCATAAAGTAGATATATTCTTGATCAGCATAAAGTTCTATGTCGATTTAGCGATGTCCGTCCGTCTGTGAAAATCACTCTAGCTTCCGAACGAAATGAAGTAGATTGATAAAATTTTACTGAAATGTATATTATGTCTGCAGGACTTTTGGTATTGAAAATGGTCCACGTTTTGGTGTAGCTCCCATATAACGGTACCTTCGATATTCGATATTTTGATTTATTTACCGGAACCATTTCAAATTTGGTATTTGAAGTTCGAAATGGATACTACAGCCTAAGACAGAAAATTGTCTGTGCAGGTCCACGTCCTCGAATAGGTATCTCCCGATATTCGGTTCTTTGTTGATTTTAGCGACATTATTCACTGGAATTGTTTCAAATTTGGTATTTTATGTTCGTAATTGATGATACAGCTTATGACAGGAAATTGTCAGTGCAGGTCTACGCTATATGGGGCTATACGAAGCCCATATAGCGGTACCTCCGATATTCGGTATTTTGATGATTGTAGCGACATTATTCATCGGAATTGTTTCAAGTTTGGTATTTGAAGTTCGTAATGGATACTACAGCCTAAGACAGAAAAGTGTCTGTGCAGGTCCACGTCTTCGTATAGCCCCCATATAACGGTACCTCCCGGTATTCGGTATTTTCATGATTTTAGTGACATTATTTACCGGATTTGTTTCAAATTTGGTATTTGAAGTTCGAAATGGATGCTACTGCCTAAGACAGACAATTGTCTATGCAGGTCCACGTCTTCGAATAGCCTCCATATAACCTCCCGATTTGTTGATTTTAGCGACATTATTTACCGGAATTTTCGATTTTCAAGTTTCACATTTGATTATTGTAATGGCTTATGACAAAAGTTCCCTATGCAGGTCCACGTCATTGTAGAGATTCTCATATAACGGCCACATTCGGTATTTTTAAGATTTTAACAAAATTTTTAGCGAATTTTATTTTTTTGAAAAATGCCAATTTCGTTCCAAATGGTGGAGGGTATTCAAAGATCGGTCCGGCCGAACTTACAGCTTTTTTATTTGTTTTTTTTTTTAGATTATTTTTAGAAGTGTATTTCTGACGATTTTTTGCGGTTTTGTCTGCACGGCTTCTAAAGTACATGGTAGATGTCTTTTGGGTCTCTATTGTCAGTGACTTCAATTAGGTTATAGCTGATGACAAGAAGAGTCAGTCATTTATTGACTATACCCAGAAAAAATCTACAATATAGACTATTATGTTTTATAGTCTACTATTGGGAGATTTTTGTGAACCATTTTCAGAGTTCTTCCAAAAGTCATTGCTACTTTTGAATTCGCTTTATTAAATCTGAATTAAATATTACCAAATTTTAAGCGCATCATCCATTTAGACTTCTTCCTTCCAACTTACCTTAAAGCCTAAACTCAATCATACTTTCTGGCCAGCTCTTTAAAGAATGGTCTTACGTTTATGGATCACATCACATTAAATATTTGACATAAAATGTAATCAATGGAAAAGCGTTACAACAAAAACAACAACAGCAGCAAGCAATTGCTTTTTCATTTCCTTAATGCGTAAAAATTAATTAAATTTTATTTCCTTAACACTCTTGCGAAGAAGAAGGGGAGGAGTGAACGGGCTTGCGCTGCAGCCAACAACCATACAACGTGAGATGGAGATGGATGCTGGGTCGTACGTCAGTCTTAGTTACGGTTGTAGCCATCAAAAACGTGACTCATTTTCAAGCGTTGTTGCTTCACATTGTCTACCAACAAGCGAAGCGATTGAAGAGGAAAACAGAGAACTTCAAACACGTGTAAAGGAAATATTTTGGGTGGAAATTTCATTTAAAGAAAAATCTAGAAAAGAATTTCAGTTTTTTTTAGCAAAGATTTAAGTTTTCTGTGGACTTCCACATTATTTTCTTGGGCACATAGCTCGAGTATAACCAATAATTTTCTATAGCTTGTTGTTGTCGTCAAGTGTTAGCGGGCATTTGATGAAAGCCATAAAACAACTCCATGTTACTTGAAGACAAGAAGAACAAAAACAATAGACAATATTGAAGTTGTTGGCATTGCTACCGTTGGTGGTACTCGACGAGTTTGAGTGTTTTTTTTTTATTGGCGATTTCATTTCTCCCCAAAAAAAGGCGTAACTTTTTCGTTAACGAGATCCCATAAAAATCCATTTGGCCGGTATGTAATGTAAATAGACAAACAAGATGGCAAAGCTTCTTATTGCTACTTTAATGTTCAGCTTAGCTGGGCTAGGGGGTTTTCGGTTTTTATTTATGGGCCATCGCGATAATTGCAGGTCTTCGAAAAGGCGTCGTTAGGTCTGTCAAGTATTGTTGTGGAAATAAAACAAAAACAAACAACAAAACAGAGTTTCCAAGACATGTTCGAGTCATAAAATCGAAATAAAAAAAAATATTGCCAAACAGCAAATGTTGAGCTTGTTTTATTGTTTGGTGGGCCACTGGGGAGTTGCAATAAAAATATTAATAAAAAATATGCTATATTAATTTTAAAATTTGCATGGATATTTTTTTTTTACTTTTAAAGGAGCTGCGATTGAATTTCTAAAAACTAAACTGTAGACCTATGGCTACAAATTTTTTTCTATAGCAAAAAAAAAAAAATGTGACCTGCTATTTTTTTCTTTTTTCTGTAAAAAATGAGATCTGCAATTTTTTTTCTATGCGATTTTTTCCATGGAAAAAAATTTGAGACCCTAGGTCCAGCGAATTTTTTTCCATGGAAAAAAATTTGAGACCCTAGGTCCAGCGAATTTTTTTTTTCTATAGAAAAAATTTGAGACCCTAGGTCCAGTGAATTTTTTTTCTATAGAAAAAAATTTGAGACCCTAGGTCCAGTGCATTTTTTTCTATAGAAAAAAATTTGAGACCCTAGGTCCAGTGCATTTTTTTCTATAGAAAAAAATTTGAGACCCTAGGTCCAGTGCATTTTTTCTATAGAAAAAAATTTGAGACCCTAGGTCCAGTGCATTTTTTTCTATAGAAAAAAATTTGAGACCCTAGGTCCAGTGCATTTTTTTCTATAGAAAAAAATTTGAGACCCTAGGTCCAGTGCATTTTTTTCTATAGAAAAAAATTTGAGACCCTAGGTCCAGTGCATTTTTTTCTATAGAAAAAAATTTGAGACCCTAGGTCCAGTGCATTTTTTTCTATAGAAAAAAATTTGAGACCCTAGGTCCAGTGCATTTTTTTCTATAGAAAAAAATTTGAGACCCTAGGTCCAGTGCATTTTTTTCTATAGAAAAAAATTTGAGACCCTAGGTCCAGTGCATTTTTTTCTATAGAAAAAAATTTGAGACCCTAGGTCCAGCGAATTTTTTTCCATGGAAAAAAATTTGAGACCCTAGGTCCAGCGAATTTTTTTCCATGGAAAAAAATTTGAGACCCTATGTCCAGCGAATTTTTTTCTATAGAAAAAAAATTTGAGACCCTTTGTTCCAGCGAATTTTTTTCTATAGAAAAAAATTTGAGACCCTTGTTCCAGCGAATTTTTTTCTATAGAAAAAAATTTGAGACCCTTGTTCCAGCGAATTTTTTTCTATAGAAAAAAAATTTGAGACCCTTTGTTACAGCAAATTTTTTTCTATAGAAAAAAAATTTGAGACTCTTTGTTCCAGCGAATTTTTTTCTATAGAAAAAAAATTTGAGACCCTTTGTTCCAGCGAATTTTTTTCTATAGTAAAATCTTGAAACCCAATTTCCGGTTATTTTTTTCTAAAGAAAAATCCTGAGACCCAAGTTCCGGCCAATTTTTTTCTAAAGAAAAAATAAGGCCTGAGGTCCTTCGATTTTTTGCTAAACAAAAAGAAGTAAGACCCTTGTTCCAGCGAATTTTTTTCTATAGAAAAAAATTTGAGACCCTTTGTTCCAGCGAATTTTTTTCTATAGAAAAAAAATTTGAGACCCTTTGTTCCAGCGAATTTTTTTCTATAGAAAAAAATTTGAGACCCTTGTTCCAGCGAATTTTTTTCTATAGAAAAAAATTTGAGACCCTTGTGCCAGCGAATTTTTTTCCATAGAAAAAAATTTGAGACCCTTGTTCCAGCGAATTTTTTTCTATAAAAAAAATTTGAGACCCTTGTTCCAGCGAATTTTTTTCTATAGAAAAAAATTTGAGACCCTTGTTCAAGCGAATTTTTTTCTATAGAAAAAAATTTGAGACCCTTGTTCCAGCGAATTTTTTTCTATAGAAAAAAAATTGAGACCCTTTGTTCCAGCGATTTTTTTTTTCTATAGAATAAAATGTGAGACCCTAGGTCCTGCGAATTTTTTTCTATGGAATTAAATGTGAGACCCTAGGTCCTGCGAATCTTGAAACCCAATTTCCGGTTAATTTTTTTCTAAAGAAAAATCCTGAGACCCAAGTTCCGGCCAATTTTTTTCTTAAGAAAAAATAAGGCCTGAGGTCCTTCGATTTTTTTCTAAACAAAAAGAAGTAAGACCTAAGATCCTACCAATATTTTTCTATAAAAAATGAGACATAAAGTCCTGCTAATTTCTTCTCTCATTTCTTAGCCATTATACGGAAATATTTATATGTCTTATGGTATTGGGTTTTGATTAAAGCCCGTTGTTGTTTTTTTTTTTTAATAAAAAATGAGGAATTTTTTTATAAAAAAATGACACCAAATTCCCACGATTTTTTTGTTGTCCGGCGAATGTTTTCATAAAGAATAGAAGTGTTGTGTTTTCTGTGCACTTTTGTTTTGTTTGTCCTAAAGTTTGCCCTAATAATATATTTTCCACTTCAAAACAACTAACCTTTTTTACTCCAGCTATTAATTTCTTTTTCTAAGAAAATCCAATTTCATTTTCCTTTTTTACTGGAATTCCATCATTAAAGCAAATTCCATATACAACATATGATTTTGAATTGCATTCATGATAATCAAGTTCATTTTTTATGGCAAATCAAATAAAATTACCAAAATCATTACCCCAAAAAAATATTTAATTTTCCACATAAATTCCATAATTTATAATGCATAAACAACTACACAAGAATGTCATAGCAGCTTGAGCTATAAATGTCATTACCGTCATGTAATGGGACAAATGATGGCATGTCCATGGCTAGAGATACCAAGACACCACACCACAACAACAATAGCAAAACTCAAAATCCAATTTGGGGAAAAAGACATTACTATTCTCAATATTGTTGGTAATTCGTAAATGCCAAATTTCATTACAATTTCTATCCATAAAAAATGAGCGAAATGACAGTGAAAGACAGAGACAAATAAAACCAATGAAAGATACCCCCTCACCTCACACACTGGACTGGCAGCCGAGAAGGATGGAAGTTGGCTACAAAAATAGTTAACCATGAAATTAAAAATATTTATGTTCTCTGCCAGTTGTCTTCTATTCGAAATGCTGCCTTATCAATCCTCCTTCTCCCCCTCTGCCGACAAAACATCCTTAGGTGTTCATTCGTTCGTGTACGCATACACTTAAATATCATATTGCCAACGAAGCAAAAAAATACGGAAGGAAAAATATCTAAAGCCTACTTTAAGGTGTTGTTGACTGTTATTTTTGCTGGAGCAATGATTTTTGTGTGCCCTGCTCTGCGGCTGTTGCCTTTCGTTTGGAGGGTTCAGGTTACGCTTTAACACTTGTTAAGGCATTACTTAAGAATATTATTTTTTCGTCTTCTTCGTTTTCCCTTTTGCTTCCCCCCTCCCCAGCATTGCTTGCTGGGGACCATTTCAACGCCCAAACAAAATGGCAACGTCTTACAATTGTATCTTTCATTACTTTATGAATGTCCTCAGTTTCTTTCCCTTGGCCTTAACTGCTGTTATTGTTGCGTTTTGATATTTCGCTTCCGTATGGTTGAAAAATGCCTAGGCAGCCGAGCAGATGTTTGAGAGCTATGAACATTTTCTGCTTCTTTTGCACCGAAGAAATGTCAATTTCAATAATAACTTTCACCTTGTCTAAATACAACGCTCCCACACACACATACATACATACACAAGCTTAGATGGCAATAAGACCCAGAAGTATGCTTGAAAAGCACGTCGGAAAAAATCCATAAAATCAACGTTATATGGAGGTGAACGAATGCGGGGCACAGTGGGACAATAATGGCAATTGGGATTTTAATTTTAAAAATTTCGAGAGTAATTTTGCAACAACAAACTCTTCAAAATTCACAAATAAAAAAAAAAAAACACAGGACGCCGGTATAAAATTTTTTTCAATAGAAAAATCCACAGTACTCCGGGTCCCAAATGTTTTCAATAGAAAACAATTCACAAGATATCTAAGTCCAAGTTTTTTCTATCGAAAAAAATTGAGAGCACCCGGGTCCCAAGTCAAATGTTTTTATAGAAAAAAATTTGCAAGACCTAGGTTCTCAAATTTTTTCTATAGACGTAAGGTCTCAAATTTTTTCTATAGAAAAAAATTCGCAGGACCTAGGGTCTCAAGTTTTTTTCTATAGAAAAAAATTCGCAGGACCTAGGGTCTCAAGTTTTTTTCTATAGAAAAAAATTCGCAGGACCTAGGGTCTCAAGTTTTTTTCTATAGAAAAAAATTCGCAGGACCTAGGGTCTCAAGTTTTTTTCTATAGAAAAAAATTCGCAGGACCTAGGGTCTCAAGTTTTTTTCTATAGAAAAAAATTCGCAGGACCTAGGGTCTCAAGTTTTTTTATATAGAAAAAAATTCGCAGGACCTAGGGTCTCAAGTTTTTTTCTATAGAAAAAAATTCGCAGGACCTAGGGTCTCAAGTTTTTTCTATAGAAAAAAATTCGCAGGACGTAGGGTCTCAAGTTTTTTCTATAGAAAAAAATTCGCAGGACGTAGGGTCTCAACTTTTTCTATAGAAAAAAATTCGCAGGACGTAGGGTCTCAGGTTTTTTCTATAGGAAAAAATTCGCATGACGTAGGGTCATAAGTTTTTTCTATAGAAAAAAATTCACAGGACGAAGGGTCTCAAATTTTTTCTATAGAAAAAAATTCGCAGGACCTAGGGTCTCAAGTTTTTTTCTATAGAAAAAAATTCGCAGGACCTAGGGTCTCAAGTTTTTTTCTATAGAAAAAAATTCGCAGGACCTAGGGTCTCAAGTTTTTTTCTATAGAAAAAAATTCGCAGGACCTAGGGTCTCAAGTTTTTTCTATAGAAAAAAATTCGCAGGACCTAGGGTCTCAAGTTTTTTTCTATAGAAAAAAATTCGCAGGACCTAGGGTCTCAAGTTTTTTTCTATAGAAAAAAATTCGCAGGACCTAGGGTCTCAAGTTTTTTTCTATAGAAAAAAATTCGCAGGACCTAGGGTCTCAAGTTTTTTCTATAGAAAAAAATTCGCAGGACGTAGGGTCTCAAGTTTTTTCTATAGAAAAAAATTCGCAGGACGTAGGGTCTCAACTTTTTCTATAGAAAAAAATTCGCAGGACGTAGGGTCTCAGGTTTTTTCTATAGGAAAAAATTCGCATGACGTAGGGCCATAAGTTTTTTCTATAGAAAAAAATTCACAGGACGAAGGGTCTCAAGTTTTTTCTATAGAAAAAAATTCGAAGGACCTAGGGTCTCAAGTTTTTTCTATAGAAAAAAATTCGCAGGACCTAGGGTCTCAAGTTTTTTCTATAGAAAAAAATTCGCAGGACCTAGGGTCTCAAGTTTTTTCTAGGGTCTCAAGTTTTTCCTATAGAAAAAAATTAGCTGGATCCAGAGTCTAAAGTTTTTCCTATAGAAAAAAAATTCGCTGGACCTAGGATCTCTAGTTTTTCCTATAGAAAAAAATTCGCTGGACCTAGGGTCTCAAGTTTTTTCTATAGAAAAAGATTCGCTGGACCTAGGGTCTCAAGTTTTTTCCATAGAAAAAGATTCGCTGGACCTAGGGTCTCAAGTTTTTTCTATAGAAAAAGATTCGCTGGACCTAGGGTCTCAAGTTTTTTATATAGAAAAAGATTCGCTGGACCTAGGGTCTCAAGTTTTTTATATAGAAAAAAAATCGCAGGATCTAGGGTCGCAAGTTTTTTCGATAGAAAAAAATTCGCAGGACCTGGGGTCTCAAGTTTTTTCTATAGAAAAAAATCGCAGGAAACATCGAAACATTTGCGTTTCTTGTTGCCTACTTTTAGGTACCTCACCACTGTTTTATTTATTCATTTCTTTTGCACTTAACTTCTTTCTACCTTCATTAAAACAAGAATACCCTTACGCTCCATGGTAGTCTCCCCTCATCTTCCCCTCCTCTTGCTACAGACTATGTGGTAAAAATGTCGTTATTTCAGCGGGGCAAAAGGTGGTTCCTGCAGTATTCCCTTTCGACGAATATTTCTAAAATTTGTTGGGTGGTTGGGTGTGTGTCTATAGACGTTTACCAAATGTAGCCAGGTATTTTGCCAAGTATCTATGTATACATGTGAGTGTGTGTGAATTTTTGTTATGTTGTGTATTCAAGTGTGCCTGTGTCTACAACCCTCAATTTTTATGCATTTAGAAGGCTAGTTAGTTTTTATTTCTGTTTCGAATAAAAACACACAGGCATATATTTACCTTAGTTTTCGCTTGTTTTTAACATTTCGGCCAAAAATTGTATATTTTGGTAACAAAAAAAGTCGATGTTTTATTTTTGTTTTACTTCTGTGTATTTGGGCATGGTTTTTTGGTCTTGACTTGGTGAAGATACACATACACATATGCATGGATGTTGGTATATGTGTGTATTGGTTGCTTGGTGGTGGTGTTAAAACAATCAATGGCTCAATGTTATTTTATAACAACTCCCATTCTTTAAGGATACCCAACAACACACATACAAACATGTGGAAGTATGTATGCTTGTGTGATTATATTAGCCCTCCCCGCCTGTTCCTTGTCTCGTTCCCCCTTTTTATGGCAAATATATACTATGAATCTCATGAATCATTTACCTCAAAAGCAATAATAGTTATTTTTTCGATTCTCCTTTTTTCCTTCCTTTCGTAGAAGAAAATCGTATGGTAGGAAAGGGAGAGCTAGCGCAGGGGGGAGTTGTTGGTGCGATGAGGCCAATGGTATCATTAGAAATGATAAATTGCTTAAATAATATCCCAAAAGTAGCTTCATACAATATGTATGTATGTGAATGTTGGCTTTTTTTGTTTGTATACTGAGAACATAATATTATTATAGACTTGTTATTTTCTCGAACACCTAAAACTATGCAACACCGTTGCCATGAATAGAGCCGCCTCAATTGCCATTATATATAAAATGGCAATTGGTGGCATTGTTAGCAGCGAAGTGCTAGCCTCATTAGAAATCTTATTTAAATTATTGTTGTCGTTGTTATTATCTTTGCATTAATGTTATTTGCTTTGTATGGAGGGGGATTCATTAAAAGTAATTGGCAATTAAGATTTATAAAAATGTGGCCAATTTTTAAAATAAATATTTAAAGAAAATCACAAAGCTGTGAGTTTTGTTATTTTTTTCAAAGAGATTGAATAAATGAAAAATTTTAAAATTACATTATTAGCTACCTGAAAGTATGCTTTAGTTGAAAAATGTACACCATCCTTAAGGTATACATTTAGGTATTGAAATAAATATTGAGAAAATATGTGGTCTATTCCAGAAAAAAATGGCAAGGTTTGTAGATTCGGTTCGGAAACAAAAGGATAATTTTAGCTCATATTGAGCCATGTGATTTAAAACATACAAATCATAGTTGTAGCACATATAAATGAAATCAATAGTTTTTATACAGTAATTTAGTAATAACTATTTGGATTTACCAAAATGTCTCGTAAATTAATTCAAACTGAAAACATTTACGAAATATTATTATTATTATTGAAATCTATAAAATTTATAATATTGCTTATAATATTAATATTTTTTAAATTTATTTTTCAGGTACGATTCTTGGGAATTTTGCAATCAAAATAAATATAAAACTTTTTGGGGACGCAGTAAGTAAAAATAAATGAAAATAATTAAAATGGGTTTTAAAATTATCAGAAATAAACTGCTAAAATTTTCCAATACAATAAGTTACTAATGGTTTAGGAATTTTACTCGATATGTCCTTTAAATAAGAAATAAGTAAGAAAGCTGTAAGTTCGGCCGGGTCCATTTTTAAATAACCTCCATAATTTGGAACGAACTTGGCAATTTTCAAAAAAAAAAAAAAAAAATCCGTCATAAATTCTTTAAAATATTAGGGTCTAGACGGCGACGTGCATCTGCATAGGTAACATTTTTCATAAGCAATTAAAATATTCAAATGCGAAATTTAAAAAAAATAAAATCGGTGAATGGTGTAGCTAAAATCGTCAAAATACAGAATATACAGGTTGAGATAAAAAAAAAAAAAACGACAACAAAGTCAAACACAAAATTTTTAAATGTTTATTTTTAAATTTTATTGAATGAAAACAAAAAATGTCGGAAATAGCATCAAATTTTAGAATAAGTTTAGATTTGTTCGAATTGGTCACCTTTGACACGAAAAATGGCCTTCAAACGGCCAATGAAACCGTCACATACTGCCCGAATGTTGCTCTGCGGTGTTTATGCCCATTTCCGGCGAAGCGCTTGCTTCAGGTGATCGACACTTTGGTATTTTTTAGTGCCAACCTTGCTTTCCAAAGTACTCCAGACATAATAGTCTAACGGGTTGGTATCCGGAGATTTTGGTGGCAATTGTGCGCTGAAAATGAAGCGAGGAACCTAATTTTATAACCATTCTTGGGAGTGCGATGGTGCTTAGTCCTGTTGGAATGTCCTAGGTCTGCGGCCAAAATGTTTGCGTGCCCAAGGCTTTAATACACCCTCCAGAATATTTTCGCTATAATCTTCGCCATTTGTTCTGATGCCACGGTCGATTAATATGAGCGGAGAGCGACCATCGGCTGTTATGGCGGCTTATTCCATCACCATGGCCGGTGCTTGAGTTCTGGTGGCCAACCGAAGGTGCACATTTTCAGTTGACCTCGTTGGCAAGTAAACACGATTATTTTGTTTGTTTACAAACTGCTGCGAATGTTTTCTCATCAGAGAAAACCGCTTTCGGCCAAGGCAGTTCACCACTTTCGGCCATGTGAAGCAACTCTGTACCTCTTTTGAGTCTATTTTCTTTATGTTGCTGTGTAAGTTCTTGCACTTTTTGGCTTTACCCCGAGCTCAGTTTTTAATATTTGCCGAATGAAATATTGCGATATGATCAGCTCAAAAGCCATTTTTCGGCCATTGCGACGCGGGTTTCGATCAAGTCGCTTCTTTACTTTTCGAACCATTTCTGCTGATGTTGCTGTTTTCTTCCGTCCATTTCCTTGACGTCGGACTACGCTACCAATGTCATGGTAACGAGTGATGGTACGAGACACAAAATATTTATTCACATTTAAATGCTGGAGTTCTCTAACGACAGCCACTTGTGGTTTTCCAGCCAAAGATAAAGAAATCACACTATCACGCTTGAATTCCATCCCGAATAACTTTTTTTCTGGAAAATTCTCACCAAAATGCTTCTGTACGTTTGTAAACAATATAATGAGCTGACCTTGGAAAGGAGGGTATATTAACGTTGTCATTCCGTTTGTAACATCTTTAAATATTTGTTGTATAAAATTCTAAGTCGATTTAACGATGTCCGTCTGTCTGTTAAAATCACGATACATCCCACATTATTTGACGTAGAGGGCCAAAATATAGCAGAGCAATTTGTAATGTGCCTAGGATGGTTGGTATTGAAAATGAGATATATCGGTCCACGTTCTGGTATAGTCCCCATATAACGGTACCTCCGGATATTCGGTATTTTGATGATTTATGCCACATTTTTTCACTGATTTGTTTGAAAATTGGTATTTGTAGGTCATAACGGGACCCTGTACGTGTGGCAAAACATGGCATGTATAGGTCCTCGTTTTGGTATGGCCCCCATATAAAGGTACATCCCGATATTCGGTATTTTGATGGTTTTTGCCACATTTTTTCACTGGTTTGTCCAAAAATTGATATCTGTGGGTCATAATGGGTCCTAGTTCACGTGTCAAAACATTATATGTATAGGTCCACGTTTTGGTATAGTCCCCATATAACGGTACCTCCCAATATTCGGTATTTTGGTGATTTTTGACACATTCTTTTACGAATTTCTCTGAAAATTGGTAGTTGTAGATCATAATGGGTCCCAGTTCGTGCGGCGAGTCATTGAAATTACAGGTCCACGTTTTGGTATAGCCCCCAGATAATGGTACCTCCCGATATTCGGTAATTTGATGATTTTTGCCACATTTTTTCACGGATTTGTCTGAAAATTGGTATTTCTTGGTCATAATGGGTTCTAGCTCATTGCATGTGTAGGTCCACGATTTGGTATAGCCCCCATATAACGGCACCTCCCGATATTCGGCATTTTAATGGTTTTTGCCACATTTCTTCTAATGTTTCCTTCGCCCTAAGGTGGAGGGTATTAAAAGTTTGGCCAGGCCGAACTTAATGTATTTTTACTAGTTCTACTTAATTTTTCTTAAGAAGATTTGTTTTACTCATTATTTTTGGCCTAGTGGTAATACAGAACGTATGTAGTTGTAATTTCTTTCAGTGGCACACATTTCTACCAATTTTTGCTTGAATATGTCTTATATACATAGAGGACCCTTGAATGTGTGTCAAAGTTTAGGAAAGTTCTAAAATATGTTTTTCTTTTGCTTTTAGTGACCTATATGCCCCATATAAACGAAAATTTTCACTAAGACATTTATTTAAATTTATTTTTAATTTTCCCTCCCAATTATGTTTCCCTTGGCATTTTCTTTATGATTTCAAGCAAACATGAATCATTTTTGTCATTATACTTTACCCCAGGAACAACAAGTCTACCATGTGTGTAATAATCTGTCTTGCGAAAATAATAAAAAAAACCCCAAGAAAAATGAAAAATTAAGGAAAATGTTTACTTTTTATGTCTTGCTGCTCAACGCTTTCTTTTTATGCCGGATGATGATGCTTGAATGTATAATTTTGCAAAAGAAGCGACGATGAAAACGGTCGGTCGGTCGGTCAATGATGGTGTGACGCACTTTTCTGGCTGCACTACTCCTTTTCTCTCCACTGTAGGACACTTGTAAAAATAATCATTATAATGTAAGCATTTCATTACGATCAGACGACGATGCCACATGAAACACCAACAACAAGAACAAAAAACACACATTTGCAACACCAGCAAAATAAACAAGCCACAATGAAGGAGGCAAGCAAAAAACAAAAAAAAAAAAACAGAGAGGAAATCACATAACAAAATATAAAGCGGTTTTAAGAAATTTATGTCTCAGCATATGGTCAAGTGGTTATGAAGAATATTCCTATATGGTGTACAAGGCGGCGGTCCACTGTCAAGATTAAAAGGGGTGATGTGTAGTATATAATTTTTGCTAACAGAAGATGAAAGCAAGGAAAAAAAATGAAATTACCACACGAAAAAAAAAAGACTGCAACAAAAACAGAAATATTGAAGATTCTTTAAAGCAATGTTTGGTTTTTGCCTCCGAAAAATCTGCAAGTGCAACTGAGGATGATACTTATTTCAACACTCGTTTTTCATTTTTCGTTTTTTCTCTTGATGGGCTTTATATTTATGTTAGCTTCTTCGGTTGGTTCTTGCTTCATGGCGGTCGTTATAAATTAAGAAAAATGTTTTTAAGGCGTTGCAAACATATCGCACCAATATGTTGTTATAAATATGCGGCAATAAATAATCACCAAAAATAAAAGCAACATGGATGAAGGATAATCCCTTCTTCCCGTAAAATACGGCGAACAAAGTCTCCAAATTATTATCTTGGAATTTTCATTGTAATACAGAGGGATTAATATCAGATCAATGACCCGAAAGCATTGTTCATGGAACGCCATCTGTGTATCGTAGTTTTCTCGTCGGCTGAGATAGGCTCAGATGTATCCAGCGAAAAATTCTAAGACGATTTAGAGATGTCCGCCTCTCTGTCTGTTTCTTGTAATCACGTTATCTTTCAAACCAATTGACATAGAAGGCTAAGTTCGTGAATGGGTCATGTCGGTCTATGTTTTTTCGTATAGCCCCATATAATGGTACCTACCGATATTCGGTACATTAATGATTTTAGCGACATTATTGACACGAATTGTCCACGTCATCGAATAGTCCCATATAACGGGTTCCATTTAAACCGTATTTTTCAAGAACTTTTTTAACATTCCTTCCAAGTGGTGGATGGTATTACAATTTTAGCCCGGCCGAACTTATGTGCTTTTTCACTTGTTTTTGATTTAAATACTAACTTACAATCTTAATTAATCAGGGTTTACGATATAGGCGGTTGAGATGTTGATGTTCAGGTCTTCGGAGGCAGGTTAGGACTTCTCATCGTTCAAGACGGTTGTTAACTATGGAAAAGATATCCGGGTCGTCTTAGGTTGTTCAGGTGGGGTAGCATACTGTAGGTATGTTTGGGAGCAGATTTCCTAAGATGGCCTCCTGAGATGGATCAGGGCACGTTCGGATTCGGCAGCTCACTAAAAGTATGTTTGGCAGCCACATCAAGGTCATCACAGATGGATCGATAGATGTAGAACAACGAGAAAAAGCCCCCCGTGTAAATGAACAACCGACCACTCAAATTAATGAGAGCCAGTTCAAAAAGTATTCCCAGCTAACGGCTCTCTTAGTCGGAGGACAGAAAATTAGTCAGAAAATCACTAACTATCACTAACTAGTCCCTGCAGTAGCAATCCGAGCCGAACACTATATGTGACCGGCATTACCAAGTGAATGAGAATTATTGGCTTTATGCGGTATTCGCAGTTATTGTCGCAAGTCCTTGTGGGCTTGTTTTTGCCCTTGTTGTCGTTACTATTGATACTATGGGTGCGCTTGTTTGTTCTGAAATCATGAAATAATCACGTTACAACAAGAATAGTGATAAGATTGACCCTTATGGCGTTCCCTTAACTATTTTGTCCCGATTATTTCACTCTGTATAAGTTTGATGCTTTCCCAGCATTCGATGCATTCCAATTATCAATGAAGATCAATGGGGAAATCTTCTCTGTCTCTTTTTTAAGAGTCACATTCGCCTAGTTCGGATTGTAGGGGAGAGTTTACGCCGTAGACCCCACAAAGTACATATATTCTTCATCAGCATGCACTTCTATGTCGATTTAACGATGTCCATCCGTCTGTAAAAATCACTCTAGCGTCGGAACGAATTGAAGCAGTTTGCTAACTACTCAAATGTGTGTTATATCCACAGAACTTTTGGTATTGAAAATGGGCTATATAGGTCCACGTTTATGTATAGCCCCATATTTTTGAAATTTTGATGATTTTAGCGAATTGTTTTAAACTTCTTATTTGAAGTTTCTAATGGGTACTACAGTACCATATAATGGTACCTCCGGCCGTATTTTGATGATTTTTGTTCGCCGAAATTGTATAAAATTTCGTTTTGTAAGTTCCTAATAGTTACTACAGTATGTGACATAAAATTGTCCATGCAGGTCCAGACCCCATGTAAATGAACCTCCCTATATTTTGCATTATTATGATTTTAACGCCATTATTCACCGAAACTGTTTCAAAATTGCTTATGCAGGTCACGCATTCGTATGGACTCCAATATAACGAAAACCTATATTGTATTTTGGTATTTACATCGCCAAAGGTGGAGGTATATAAAGTTCGGCACAGCCGTATTTGCCGTTTTTTTAACTTGTTTTTCTTTTCTTTCGTTTTGGGGTTACTTGTCCCGGTATCACGCCAACAAATTCTTTTTTCTTGAGAAAAAATCTATTAAAAAAAAATCTGTTATCTATTATTATTATTATGGTGCCAGATTTAGAGCGACCATCCACCTTCTAGAGACCCGCCAGTTTGTATTTAGAAAATCCCCCTGTGATATTTTCAATCACATGATAAAATTAAGTAGTAACGCCTATCTAAATAATCTCTTGTGATATCTATTATAATGAATAGCCTAATCATCATAAACTATGAAATACAGTTTTTATCACAATTGCAAATTATTTTCGAACTTTTCTGAATAATTCTTTCAATTAATTAAATACAAATTGCTGACCTTATCTAAAAGAGTGGATTTGACATTAAAAGTTAATAAATAATTGTGTAAACAATTTAAATTGACAATTTTGACATCAACTAGAGCAGAGATTTTTATCACTGCAACAAAAGGAGATATTGATAAATGGACAGTCATAGTTTTAAGAAGTTATAACAAATTAGCATAATTTCAATAATAAATAGTAATTTATTTATTTATATAATAAATAATATGTCTTAAGTGATATTAAGAGCATTTAGTCAAATATAACACACATTGCAACAAACTGATGATATATTTTAGAATTATGACTTTAATTTGTTAATAAAATTATGTCTGTTATATAAAAAAACTCTCTATTATTTCTGTGAAACAAATGGAATATGAAAAATGCCAAGGAACACATCTGTGATATATTTTCATCACATTTAGATTTTCTTTTTAATTTATCCTTACAACAACTTTGACTTTAAATCTATGATAAACGATATTTCGAAACGTTTGAAATTATGGGATGTAAATTTAAGCAGCATATTATTTTATCACTAATATATGTAACTGATTCTAAAGTCCTTAAGAGCATTTTCTTATATATCACACATATTGCAACAAACTTGTGTAGATATACAGGGTAAGATGAAAAAAGTGTAACCAACTTCAGACTGCTGTCATTTCAAAGCCACTCGTCCGACAGCTCTTAAAATTATTCCAGTGACAGCTCATTATATTGTTTACAAGCGTACAAAAGCATTTTGGTGAGAATTTTCCAGAAAAAAGTTATTCGTGATGGAACTCAAGCGTGATAGTGTGATTTCTTTATATTTGGCTGGAAAACCACAAGTGGTTATCATTAGAGTACTCCAGCATTTAAATGCGAATAAATCTTTTGTATCTCATAACATGGCTCGTTACCGTGATACTGGTAGCGTATCCCGACGTCAAGGAAGTGGACAGAAGAAAACAGCAACATCGGCAGAAATGGTTCGAAAAGTAAAGAAGGGACTTAATCGAAACCCGCGTCGCAGTGGCCGAAAAATGGCTCGTGAGCTCAACATATCGCAATATTCCATTCGGCAAATATTGAAAAATGAGCTTTGGGGTAAAGCCATTGAAATTCCCAAAGGTGCAAGAACATACACCGCTATAGAAAGAAAATAGATTCAAAAGAGTTAAAGATTGCTTCGCTTGGCCGAAAGTGGTGAACTGCCTTAACAAGGCAAAACTCGAATTTGGTTTTCTCCGATGAGAAAACATTCGTTGTCTAGCAGTTTATAAACCAAAAAAATTATAGTGTTTTCTTGCCAAAGAGGTCAGCTGATAATTCGCACCTTCAATTAGCCACCAGAACTCAAGAGCCGGCCATAGCGATGGTGTGGGCCGCCATAACAGACGATGGTCGCTCTCCGCTCGTATTAATCGACCGTGGCATCAGAATAAATGCCGAATATTATGGCGAAAATAATCTGGAGGGTGTTCGCAGACCTTGGGCATTCCAACAGGACTCATCACCATCACACTCAGCACCCGCCACCCAAGAATGGTTACAAAAAGCTGCTTCGCTTGGCCGAAAGTGGTGAACTGCCGAATTTGATTTTCTCCGATGAGAAAACCTTCGTTGTTCAGCAGTTTGTAAACAAACAAAATTATCGTGTTCACTTGCCAAAGAGGGCAGGTGAAAATGTGCACCTTCGTTTGGCCACCAGAACTCAAGCGCCGGCATTGCTGATGGTGTGGGCCGCCATAACAGCCAATGGTCGCTCTCCGCTCATAAAAAATCGACCGTGGCATCAGAATAAATGCCGAATATTATCGCTAAAATAATCTGGAGGATGTCCGCAGACCTTGGACATTCCAACAGGTCTCAGAACCATAGCACTCAGCACGCGCCACCCAAGAATGGTTACAAAAGAGCTGTTTCGCTTGGCCGAAAGTGGTGAACTGCCGAATTTGGTTTTCTCCGATGAGAAAACATTCGTTGTCCAGCAGTTTGTAAACCAACAAAATTATCGTGTTTACTTGCCAAAGAGGTCAGCTGAAAATGTGCGCCTTCGTTTGACCACCAGAACTGAAGCACCGGCATTGGTGATGCTGTGGGCCGCCATTACAGCCAATGGTCGCTCTCCGCTCATAAAAAATCGACCGTGGCATCAGAATAAATGCCGAATATTATCGCTAAAATAATCTGGAGGATGTCCGCAGACCTTGGGCAATCCAACAGGTCTCAGAACCATAGCACTCAGCACGCGTCACCCAAGAATGGTTACAAAATGAGGTTCCTCGCTTCATATCCAGGGCACAATGGCCACCAAAATCTCCGGGTACCAATCCGGACACTAAATAATAGCAAAGTGTCGTTCACCTCATGCAAGCCCTTCGCCGGGTATGGGTCAAAGTACCACAGAGCAACATTCGGACAGCGTGTGACGGTTCTATGGCCGTTTGAAGGTCATAATTCGTGTCAAAAGTGATCGATTCGATCAAATCAATACTTATTCTAAAATTTGATGCTATTTCCGACATTTTTTGCTTTCATTCAATAAAATTTAATAAAAAAAAATTTAAAAATTATGACCTTTGACTTTGTTGCAGTTGTTGTTTATCTCACCCTGTATATCTATGCTCTTAATGTATTAATAAAATTAAATTAAGAAATTATGTCTATTGCAACAAAAATTTATGTGAAAGTAACCTAAAAGGCATCTGTGATATTTTACCATCACGAAACTTAAATGACAACTTTAAATTCAACGAAGTAGAATTTTCAAAGATTTGAAATCGTGTGATATAGATTTTATCGCTGACAAGTGATGTTATT
This sequence comes from Musca domestica, assembly GCF_030504385.1. Lineage (NCBI taxonomy): Eukaryota > Metazoa > Arthropoda > Insecta > Diptera > Muscidae > Musca > Musca domestica. Next base: position 5,003,656 of record NW_026712340.1, on the reverse strand, counting down.
TTATGTTTATTTTTCGCAAGTTTCTCCACTGGCATTTGAAAAAGTTTTATGACTATCAAAAAATTTTTTCCCAACAAAGTTGTGACAATAGACACGTTTTGAGTACAATATATATATGTGTATGTGCCTGTGATAGTTTGCTAAAATAATGTGATAAATGCTTTGAGGCCATTATTGATAGAAGAAATTTATTCTCATCATGGTGTTGCCTTTCAAAGTTTCTCTCATATTTTTCTTCTATTCAATATTATTTGATCACTTTGAGTTTATTACTTACGTTAGGGATACTATTACAAAATTTGTAAATGATATAATGTGATGGCGCATAATTCAATAAAACTTTAGCTATTCAACAAAAAAAAAAAAAAAAAAAAAAAATACAACAGAAAGACGAACTGTGATATTTTATCCGCACACACAAAGGAGAAACAAGTGATAAAAAATTCCAAGTGTGTGTGCTTTTTTAATGAATTGAAATATCCTGTTTTATATTATTTTTAGATTTTAGCATTCATATGGAGTTTTTAAACATTTTTTTCATCTTTTATTTTACAGCAGTAAATGATAGCCCAAAAAAAAAAACTTTGTAACACAACTTTTTTTTTTCTTATTTCGTTAACAAAGCACTATCATGTTTTGTAACATTTCCATCAGAATTTGCATGTTTCATTTCCCTCTCTTTCTCTACACCCCCTCTTCGGAATAGCAATCCTTTGGCAAAATTGTGTAATTGTATCTGTTTTTGAAACACAAACGAATAGCGATGATGATTTCATATCACAACTGTGATATGATAACAGCACCATAGACAAATGAAATGTTGAAATGAAATTCTTTTTGAAAGCAATCTAGGGATATTTGAAGCAAACTATTATAAAAAAGAAAAAAAAATTAGACAATTTGATGAGAATTTCTATAAAGTTTACAATTTCACATCGATGATGATTACCATTCAATGGGAAATTTCAATGTGTGTGATAAATTTTGATGAGTCCTGAAATATATATGCAGTTTAGAATTATGCTTTGATTGTAAAATATGAAATGTCTAGTTTATTAATCCAACAGTCGTTTTGGGGATTTACAAAAGAATAGATATGCATTTGGAATGAATGGTAGGGAGGGAGGGAAGACGATTGTGATGGTCAATATATATCACAGTTTTTAAAACTTAAAGTTCGATTTGCATTTTTGAAATAAACTTCCAAATTCTTTAAGCTCGTGTAAACAGCAACATTTCGCAAAATGTATTGATCAATAAATTTTGAAGAAATGCTATTGAGTTTTAATTATTTTGAAGAGAATTTTTAAGTAAAATTTGTATAAATTGAAACTAGATTAGAGTAATAGAAAAATTCTACACACAAGTGTATAGGGGAGGAAAGCAAATGCATGGGTGGTAGAAAAAAATATCACTGATTTTAGTGAAAATTCCCGGACAAAAATTATTATTTGTCTTCGTTATCCAAATGTTTTTGATCTCTGGGGATTTTTATATGTGTTTGAGAATTCGCTTTTGTCACACCTTTCACACATATTTTTGTTGTAAAAATCTATCTATTATGTAGAACATTTGGAAACATTTTTAACACTAATTTATACTTGAAACCAGGATTTGGTCCATAAATATGGACCAAAGGATGACCGACATGATCTCTGAACACTTTCAAAGCCCTATATTAAATGCAGTGAATTATATATTTCTAAATATATATATTTGTAAATAATCTCTGATATATAAAGGTCTTTAAAAAGTTCGCCCTAAGAAATCGAAATTCTTTTGGGGCTCTTAACTAAAAACTAGTAGCATCAAATCAACTTGGAACTTTCCAAAACCTAGACTGGCTATTGGATTGCAATGTTATTAGCCAAAGTCGGGCTGGGCCGACTTTATGATACCCTAAACCACTTGCATATATAGTATAGCTACATATAACAAATAAACTTTTTTATGGGCAATTTATGAGAATAAAAACATACAAAGGAACTAATATATGGCAGGCTTCTATCGTATTTTACTTTGTGTCTGAACCGATATTCATCAAAATCCAACCTATTTGAGCTGATATTACAATTTTTAAGGAACAATGAACATGAAATCGAATGAAGATATATAAGCTATATTTAAATCTAAAATTTCGCAAAGGTATTCTGTTGTTCTGGAGAGTATTTTACGAGTGTGAGGGAGTAAAATACAAAATCGGATGAAACATACACAGGGTTGCCCATATTCGACGGACCCATCTGGCAACGCCATAACTTTTGACATAGATGTCATATCGCTTAATGACTTACCGCGATTGAAGCGTCAGTCCAAGCAGATTTTTACCATGAACCAATACACGCCACGCGAGCGCTCTGAAATAGTTGAAATTTACATTCAACAGAAGAAGTCAATTGTGAAAAAAAACATATAAAAAAGCAGTAAGTTCGGCCGGGCCGAACTTTGAATACCCTCCACCATTTGGAACGAATTAGAAAATTTAAAAAAAAAAAAAAAATAAATAAAATCCATTTAAAATTCTTTTAAAATCTTTAAAATATCTAACATAAGAAGATGCCGATATGTGGTATATATGATATACGATATTGTGGACCTATAAAGACAAATCTATGTCTGCGTGTAAAGTACTCACAAAGAACTCCTTGTGTGGATTTTCAAAATACCGAATATCGCGGGGTATCGTTATATGGGAGCTATACGTTATCGTTAACCTATATAGAGAATTCTCTGTCGTGGGGTAAAGTGCTCACAAAGAACCCCTTGTGTACAAAGAACCCCTTGTGACCATTCCGTTGAAAAATATGGCTAAAAACATCAAAATACCGAATATCGGGGGTAGAGTTATATGAGGGCTATACGATATCGTGGACCTATACAGATAATTCTCCTCCGAGGTATAAAGTACCCACAAGGAACTCCTTGTGTGGATTTTCAGACAATTCCGATGAAAAATGTGTGTAAAATCATAAAAATACCGAATATCGAGGGGTTATATGGGGGATATACGATATCGTGGACCTGTATAGACAATTCTCTCTCAGGGGGTAAAGTACTCACAAGGAACTACTTGTGTTTGGTTTTTTAGACAATTCCATTGAAAAATGTGGCTAACATCATCAAAATACCGAATATCGGGGGTACAGTTATATGGGGGATATACGATATCGTGGACCTATATAGACAATTCTTTTTGAAGGGGACTCCTTTTGTGGAATTTCAGACAATTCCATTGAAAAATGTGGCTAAAATCATCAAAATACCAAATACCGTGGGAGTACCATTATATGGGGGCTATACGATATCGTGGACCGATATAGCCCATCTTCGAACTTGACCTGCCTGCAGACAAAAGAGAGATCTGTGCAAAATTTTAGCTTCCTATCTTAATTCGTTTAGACTGTAGCGTGATTACAACAGACGGACAGACGGACGGACAGGGCTAAATCGTCTTAGAATTTTACGCTGATCAAGAATATATATACTTTGTTGGGTCTAAAATGATTATTTCGATGAGTTACAAACGGAATGACGAACTAATTATATACCCTCCATACCTTTTTTTGGTGGAGGGTATAAAAAAAAATGTGAGAAGTGCGCCTTCTAAGAACACCATTAAGCGTTTGTACGAAAAACTTTCGACTGGTAAGGCTCTTTCTAATCCGAAGAGGCCATATAAAAGTCGACCAAGGCGATCGGCCGAGAATATCGCTGCCGTACGAGCCAGTGTTGAGAGGTCCCCAAGAACATCCCAAAAACGCCGTTCACAGCAGTTGGGCATGGCTCGGTCCACTTTACAACGTATTATTCGCATTGATTTGCATTTGTTCCCGTACAAAATTCAATTGAGGCAAAGAATGGATTGGAATGGGCCCAAAGGGCCCAAAGGTCCGTCGAATATGGGCAACCCGAGACATATAGCTATTTTTTAACCGATTTTCACCAAATTTGATACACTTTCTTCCAGTTCAAATTTGTTCGTATGTGCCAAAATCCTTTCAATTCGGGCTTATGCATGATAAACTCATGATGATAAAATTTGGCAAAGGTATTTTTTAGCTACACTTGATATATTTCTTTGAATATCGTTGTTACGGAGTGCAAATTACTGCTGTGGATGAGAAATTTAACAAATCGAATGAGGAATATACATGGGAGCTATAGCTATATCTGATTAGGTTTTTTTTACCAAACTGATAGCATTTTTCAAGGTTCAAATGAAGTTTTTTAAGGGACTATAATCGTAGATATTTGTAGATAGTTATTTTTGGACCACATGAGCCTTGGTCGTGGATTTTTAAAAATATTTTTTTCGAGGTCTGATCGTAAATTTTTAAAAATATTTTTTCAATGTCTAATCGTAATTTTTTAAAAATGTTTTTTCAGGGATCCGCTTTGCCAAAAACGTAGGCAAACGTAGGTATTTTCTTCAAAGAGCATAATAACGGTATTTAAAAATTAGTTTATTTAACGATCACTTGACCTTGAGACTAATAGTGGGACCAATTTAAAAAAAAATATTTTTTCGAAGACCTTAATCGGGAAAGATGGAGTGGTACTATGAAACACCTTAAATTGACAAAAGTCGCAATATGGGTATAATCGCAAAATTTGAACGGACATCTCATATATGTTTTTGAAGAAAACTTTTTGTATGTCTTGTAGTCAAACTTGAGCTTCGGTTGGTGTCATAGGTAGCTCTCCTTAAATTTACTTCAAAGGGAATAAGGGGGAAGAAGGCCTTATTTTTTATATTTTCTTGAAGTAGGAAGACTTTTCTCGAATTTTTCTATTAACACTTTTTTTATAATTTTAATCGAATTGATATTGCTTAGGCCCAGATGAATAAGTGATTACAAATTCGGACAACTGCCTACCTCTAAGCTACTACAAACATAAACACAATATTAAATTTTTTTAATAACATTTTTAACAAAGAAAAAACACTGCGAACATGATTTTATTATGTTTCGTTTTCCTGTTCCCAAATCAACACCACCCAGGAAGACATATAAAAAATGGGGCGGCGGAGAAGGAGGAGGTGGGTGGTGTTTTTTCAAATGAAAACAAACGAAATTTTAGTCACGTTTTAAATGTTTCATGTTTGTTTTTTCACTTTGGCTGAATGGTTTGCTGGCTGGCTGACAGACTGCCTCCAGTTTCGGGTACGCCAGTCTGTCTGGCCACATTTGCTGGCCCAGTGGAGAAATGTTGGGGTTTTTTGTATTTATTTATTTTTTTTTTTTTCATACTCTTGTTTATATATGGCGTTAAGTAATAAAATAATAATATTCTTTTATTGTTTATCTATGTGTGTTTGGCAACAATGTCTTAACAATTTCTTTTATTGGTTTATTTGTTGTTTATTGCATTTGAATTTTATTTGCCCGGCAACTTGTGCGCCATGGCTGGCTGGGCGATCGCAACGAGAAATTCTATGAAATATTAATAAATATGCAAAAAATTGTGTGTTAAGATTGTCACGTTCCAAATTTTTTATTAAACAATATTCAAATAATACCAAAACAGAGAAAACACTCCCACCATGGCGAAATTTGTTTTTTTTTTTTTTTTCCTTTCTCCAATCACTGGAAACAAAGTGTCTGAATGTCACTGTGACATCATCACAGTCACATTGCCATCAATTTGTAACAAGAGTGGTAAAAAAACCGGGAAATTGGAAAAGACATCACCATTACACTGAATGTCAGTCATTTAGTCAACCAGCATCATTCTGACATTTTAGCATTCGCTGATAGTTGTTCTGTCTATTGAGGGTGAAAAAAAGAGATATTTTCTGCACAAAATAAATATCTGACAATTTTTATTTTTTCGCTGACAAATGGTTGTCATTCTTTTCATTTTTGAAAAAATAAACGAAATACAAATAAAGTAATAATCTCATGTTAGCATTTCTGTCAATGTCACTTTGGTGCTGGACCTGTGACAATATCGTTATGGTGATATGACAGTGACATGTAAATGTATGTAGCGCCAAAAAAAAATGCTGTTATATAAATTATTCTTTGGAAAAATATACTATATTTTGACAGTATATTGTTCATTCGGCAAATTATAATAAGCGACAAAATTTATTTATTTTCTTGAAAATACAGGAAAAATCCAGTCCATTAAGAAAGTAGAGCTAAAATAAAAGATCCATGTATTCAAAGTTTGCACCGGAAAGTAACCTAACAAAAATTGTCCGATTCTATTAAATTTGTTAAAAGCTCTGGTTTAAGATTCCTTGAGATCTCATGAGCTAAGGTATAAAGTGTCTTCGGCAAATAACACTCAAGTAAGTGAATTTATGTAAAATTCTCCAACAAAGCTCAATTTTAAATGGAAAGAGAAAAAAATTATTCCTTATAAAATTTCATTATAAGTCTCCAAAGAAAAGAAAACCTCTATGCCCAGTGTATATCATGAAAACATTTCCTTCAATTTTACCATAAAAGCAGGAAAAAGTGTGATGCACGAAAGTAAACAGAAACAGAATGTTTTAAAAGAGAAAGAAATCTACACCCAATTACCGTTTAAGTCTCAGAATAAGCTATATATCTGGGTACAAACATTGTCTAAAACAAGAAACAAATTATTAATAATATTATACCGGCCGGGCCGAACTTTAAATACCCTCTACAACAAAAAAAAAAAAAACATAAAGTGTGTGAGGCCGTTATATGGGGCCCATAACAAAACGGGTACCTCCATAGACAATTTTATACTTCAAGAATTGTCATCCACCAAATCTTCTTAAATACAAAATTTGAAACAATTTCGTGGGTAAATGTGACCAGGTTTATCAAACCACCGAATATCAGAGGGTATCGTTATAGGAAAACGTGGACCTAAATTTCAAATGTTCTGCCACCGGAGTTATAACCCATTAAGAACTACAAATACCAATTTTTAGGCAAATCCGTAAAGAAATGTGGCAAAAATCATAAAAATACAGAATACCGGGAGGTGGCGTTATATGGGGGCTATAAAAAAAACGTAGACCAATACATACAATGTTTCGCTACCGGAGCTATTAGCCATTATGAACTACAAATAGAAAAATCCGTGAAAAAATGTGGCGAAAATCCTCCAAATACCGAATATCGAAAGTAACGCTATATTGCGGCTACACTAAAACGTGGACCTATATATCTCATTATATATCAATATCAATAAATACCAACCATCCTAGATACAATATAAATAGTTCTGCCCAATTTTGAAGGTCTACGTCCGCAGAGAGACATACAGACATTGTTAAATCGACTTGGCATTATGAATATACAGGGTTGCCATATTCGACGGACCTTTGGGCCCATTCCAATCGACGAGGCTTGTCCGTCAATTGAATTTTGTACGGGAACAAATGCAAATCAATGCGAATAATCCGTTGTAAAGTGGACCGAGCCATGCCCAACTGCTGAGAACGGCCTTTTTGGGATGTTCTTGGGGACCTCTCAACACTGGCTCGTACGGCAGCGATATTCTCGGCCGATCACCTTGGTCGACTTTTATATTGCCTCTTCGGATTAGAAAGAGCCTTACCAGTCGAAAATTTTTCGTATAAACGCTTAATGGTGTTCTTAGAAGGCGCACTTCTCACATTTTTTATACCCTCCACCAAAAAAGGTATGGAGGGTATATTAACTTTGTCATTCCGTTTGTAACTCATCGAAATAATCATTTTAGACCCAACAAAGTATATATATTCTTGATCAGCGTAAAATTCTAAGACGATTTAGCCCTGTCCGTCCGTCTGTCCGTCTGTTGTAATCACGCTACAGTCTAAACGAATTAAGATAGGAAGCTAAAATTTTGCACAGATCTCTCTTTTGTCTGCAGGCAGGTCAAGTTCGAAGATGGGCTATATCGGTCCACGATATCGTATAGCCCCCATATAACGGTACCCCCGATATTCGGTATTTTGATGATTTTACCCACATTTTTCAACGGAATTGTCTGAAAATCCACACAAGTAGTTCCTTGTGGGTACTTTATACCTCGGCAGAGAATTATCTATATAGGTCCACAATATCGTATACCCCCATATAACGATACCCCCCGATATTCGGTATTTTGATGATTTTACCCACATTTTTCAATGGAATTGTCTGAAATTCCACAAAAGGAGTCCCTTGTGGGCATTTTACCTCCTTAAAAAGAATTGTCTATATAGGTCCACGATATCGTATATCCCCCATATAACGGTACCCCCGATATTCGGTATTTTGATGATTTTACCCACATTTTTCAACGGAATTGTCTGAAAATCCACACAAGTAGTTCCTTGTGGGTACTTTATACCTCGGCAGAGAATTATCTATATAGGTCCACAATATCGTATAGCCCCCATGTAAGGCTACCCCCGATATTCGGTATTTTGATGATTTTACCCACATTTTTCAACGGAATTGTCTGAAAATCCACACAAGGAGTTCCTTGTAGGTACTTTATACCTCGGCAGAGAATTGTCCATACAGGTCCACGATATCGTATAACCCCCATGTAACGGTACCCCCACGGTATTCGGTATTTTTATGATTTTTGCCACATTTTTCAATGGAATTGTCTGAAATTCTACAAAAGGAGTCCCTTGTGAGCATTTTACCTCCTCAAAAAGAATTGTCGATATAGGTCTACGATATCGTATATCCCCCATACAACGGTACCCCCCCCCGATATTCGGGGTGATTTTACCCACATTTTTCAACGGAATTGTCTAAAAATCCACACAAGGAGTTCCTTGTGGGTACTTTATACCTCGGCAGAGAATCATCTATATAGGTCCACAATATCGTATAGCCCCCATATAACGGTACTCCTCTATATTTGGTATTTTGATGATTTTAGCCACTTTTTCCGATGGAATTTTCTGAAAATCCATACAAGGAGTTCCTTGTGAGTACTTTACACGCAGACATAGATTTGTCTTTATAGGTCCACAATATCGTATATCCCCCCATATATCGGCACCTTCCTATATTAGATATTTTAAAGATTTTAAAAGAATTTTTATTGGATTTAATTTTTTTGAAAATTTTCTAATTCGTTCCAAATGGTGGAGGGTATTCAAAGTTCGGCCCGGCCGAACTTACTGCTTTTTTACTTGTTAATGTTTTAAAAGCACGTTGAGTTTTCAGAATTGACTTCTTCTGTTGAATGTAAATTTCAGAGCGCTCGCGTGGCGTGTATTGGTTTATGGTAAAAATCTGATGTCTGATGTGACATCTCTGTCAAAAGTTATGGCGTTGCCAGATGGGTCCGTCGAATATGGGCAACCCTGTATATATTTTTATAGGGTTTACGACTAACTTACGACTACAATAACATGGCTTTTAATATTCACTCCTCGCGAATCAATGATTGTATGGACATGTGTTTGCACATCTTGTATAGAAAATTTAATTTTTTGTCCTTTGATGCTCTTTCGCAATCTCTTAGATAAATAATGAATCCGCTACCTATAGAAAACCTATTTTCTCCCAAAATCCTAATTGTCATTTTTAATTTATTTCATTTCCAATTTTCACCTCAAAGTACTCAGTTAATACTCTGCACATATGGGTACATACCGAGATAAAATATTTCATTTTATTGCCACCCATTCTCAATATCCTCCTTTTCCGCCATGCTTATAAAAATTTCAAAAAAAAAGAGATTTATGAATATGACTTCCCATGGCCTCGTTGAGAATTTTATGTTATTATTGAAATTAATAATTTTTACAATCATCATTAAAGGGCACTTAAACGTAAATCATTTTACAACCGTAGCCCCCACCAGCGAAACCTGGCAAAAGTAAAGATTTCTCCTCACTCAAGAAAAATAAATAATAAAACAATAAAATATATCCAGGTAAACCAATAATCAGCCCCCTTCCACAATATAGCTGTGGGTGATTATTGTTTTATTTTTGTTTATTATTGTATTTTAACAACTTGAGTCATATTTTTAACAACTTGAACTAATCTTCTTATAAACAAAACAACATTTATTGTATAAATAATGATTTTTCTTTTTTTTTTTGTGAAAAAAGCAAGAGTGTGTTCTGATTAAACGCTTCTTTATATGGCAATGCTTGGGGTTGTGATTCTTAATTTGAGAGTTTTTTTTTTTTTTTTATTTATATTTTATAGGAACGGTTTCTTGATAAGTGTGCCTGCCGGCCGGCCGACCTGTATGGCTCACTAAGCCGCCACGTTCTCTCTTTGTTTTTCTGTTTTCATTGCAAAAACGCCTCCAGATGTATTAGTCGTTGTCTGTCTGTCCTCCTGTCTTCGTCTCACAATCGCAAATTAAATTATCGCCTATAAAAATCATTCTCAATGTTTTATAAATTTCATTTTATATGCCACGTTATTGACTTTTGCAAATGTTTGTTTTGAGTTGTTTTTTTATGGAAAAATGATTGGAACTTTTGAAGTGGTGGATATAACCCTTCGTAAGGTTGGTACTATAAAATGTTGAAACTTTGAAATACCCAAAAAAACAGTAAGGAAAAGTTAAAAGTCGGGCGGGACCGACTATATGATACCCTAGACCACTATGCATATTTAGCAGAGTTCGTGTAACAAAAGAATTTATTTGAAGTAGATAATACCACCTATATTTTGCTTATATTGTTTTACTATAATCCTTCTCCAAGTGTTATCATGCATATATTTTGCTATATGCATGATAACACTTGGAGAAGGATTATAGTAAAACAATATATATTGGAAACGAGTTTCACAAAATGGAAACGTACTTCCGAAATTCACTCCATTTGGGCTGATATTAGCCATTATTCGCATAATAAACCTTAAATGGGATTAAGGATATATATGGGATCTATAACCAAATCTTAGCCGTTGAAGATAAAATTTGGCAAAGGTATATCCGAGCTTTATAAGATATCGGTATCATACATCAGTGTTGTCGAATGCATATTACGAATGCAAGGGACTTAAACACCAAATCGGATGAAACATATAAATGGGAGTTATAGCTATATCTGAACCGATTTTCTCCCAATTCGATGTACTTGCTTCTAGACTTAATTCGGTCTGATGTACCAAAATTTAGGTCTTTTGGACTGATATTGGCCATTGGGCGCGCAATTAACCCGAAATCGGTTGAGGATATATATGGGACAAAACTCGATACCCTTATTTCAGAGCTGTATCTGAAATCTTGTACCAAAGATCATTGTTATGGAATGCATATTACGCTTGTGAGGGACTTTAAAGCCCAAATCGGATAAAACGTATATGTGGGAGGTATAGCTATATCTTAACCTATCTACACCAAATTTTAAATACTGGTTTAGAGGATGACTTCAGTCGTAATTCCCAATTTCAGTCTATTTGGACTGATATTAGCAATTATATATATATATATATATATATATATATATATATATATATATATATATATAATTGCTAATATCAGTCCAAATAGACTGAAATTGGGAATTACGACTATATATATATATATATATATATATATATATATATATATATATATATATATATATATATATATATATATATATATATTAGTATCTGATGTCCGGTACCAAATATCATTCTTTTGCAGTGCCTATTACGCATGTGAGGGACTTAAAACTCCAAATAGGACGAAACATATACATATATATGTGAGCTATAGCTAAATCTGAACCGATTTTCTCCAAATTTGATTTACTTGCTACTAGACTGAGTACGGTGGGATGTACTAAAATACAGGTCATTTGGTTTTATATTAGTCATTTGGTGCACAATAATCCCGAAATCGGTTGAAGATATATGGGAGCTATATCTTAATTTGATCCGATAATCACCAATTTCAATATTTTCTGCAAAATTTAATTTCAATCGGATAACAAATGCAACCTGAATTTTGTTCACAAGATTACACGGACGGACTGACGTACATAAATCGACTCAGAAAGTGATTCTACGAAGATCCTCAAATGTAACTATGGGATTATCTCGCTTCCTTCTCCACTTTTCAAACAAATGCACAAAGAGATAATAGCCTTACCACTACACCCTAAACCCTTGTAGGGTGTATACCCTACACCACACAAAAAAAAAGAAATGTAACAATTTCTCTCACCCTATATAATATGGTCACAGAAATACCAGGGGAGACTAAAAAAGCTTCTCGCATTTTAAAACTTTTCGATTCCAATGTCATCATTGCTACTCGAAAACAAAACCCACTGCTAACGGCCTGGCTTCAAGGTGAGCGAGCCAAATCATAGGTCAACATTGGTGGCTAAAAGAAATGAATTCGGGTATCTGAATTGATTTCTTTTAGCCACCCTACGGCTATTTTAATTTTAATTCCTTTATAATCCACAAAAACCTTCCGTAGATGCTAAAATCCAGCTTTTTGTACCAAAAAGAACAGTATATAAGGATTCGACCTTGCCCATCTTAAACCTAATTTTATTTAATTCTTTTTTTATTTTCTTTATACCCTATAATCAGTTGTGGTATAAAAACTGGAAATTATATTTCTTGTTTCTTGCCAGCCACTCTTTTTCGATCTTCCATCGGCTTTTGTACCGATGTTTTATCAATCGCATGATAGATTGATTGATTTATGTCTTCTTTTCTTTGTTCTTCAGATCATGAATGCTGAAATAAGAAATCAAAATAATATTTTTTTTGCCACAAAAACACTTGGAGTAAATTATTTCAACAGGAACTGTGTGTCGTATGTTGTTTCTCTTTTTTTATAAAAAGTAAATTTAACAATTTAATTTCGAAAGAGATGTCAGTACAATGTACAACTCAATTGATATTTCTGAGTTATTGGGTTATGGAACAACGGTTTCAGGTTTCATTTTGTTTTCGGTTCTTTGTCGGTGGAGAAATCGGCCAAAAATTGGGTTAATGATGATTATTGTATTCGTGGTATAGTGAAATAGTTAATCATCTGTGTTATGGAATGTGGAATTTTTTTTATGGAACATTTCATCCTTCTTGCTGGATTTTTTTGTATGGACTTTTAGACCTTCATTTCTTAAGCCGAAAGAAAAATAACACATTTCTTGGCCCGGAAGAAATGTAATTAAAATGTTGAACAAAAACTTTTTTCGTCAGATTTTGGGTACAATTCTCACCAATAAAAAAATAAAAACGATATTTTGATGTTTTCGTGGCCTTTTTCGACATTTGCCTTATAATTAGCAATGTTTTCTCTCTAATAGACTTGAAGTGAATACAAAAAAAAACATTTTCTGGAGACTATTACCCTTTTGTAATATATGCGGAATTCTGTCGAACCAGCGATCTAAGGTTTTGTAGTGAGGTCCTAACACATCACTTGGCAAGATAATGCTAGATTATTTTAACTCATAAAAATAACTCACTATTTTTTGCTTACTGTTAATACCGACGTTATGTAGCTGTCATTACGGGTAATGTTAAAAGTGGATATTTTGCCTCCCCAACTGTTGCTACATCCTATTACCAAATATTTTATTAGTGAAATAAATTTTGGTACAAGTAAGTAATTACACAACAGTATCCATACAACACAGTAATTAAGTACTTATCAAAATGCCACCGTTACTCATTACTTGGTATGATAAAAGTAAGTTATTTTGCCTTGTAAATTTTATAGGAATAAGTCGTTACTTTTATTTACCTGTAGTGAAGAGAGTGTGTAGTTGTCATTATTTTTGGGATTTTTTCAATGTAGAGGGTATGTAGATGTCATTACTAGTAATGCTGAAAGAGGCACATACACCTGATCTGGCCTGATATGATTCTTATACAAATTTCCAATACACATTTACCCGTTTGAGTACGTTCCTATCTTTTTAGTACGATTTAAATGATATGCCACTGAAGAATGAATTATGTATAGGAGACCTCCTGCACTTTGTGCTGACCAATAAAACTTTTAGAGCCGCACGCCACACCCGCACGCCACACGTCATATTACTCATTACAAGGTAGTCTAAACAAACTAACCTTTTACATTCCCAGCCATTTTAGGCTATAAAAAATTATTTTGAAACCTTCTGTCAAAAACGAAATTTTATGCTACCTTCATGCATCAACTCGAAGAAGTACCCTCCACAATTTGGAAGGAACTTGAGAAATTTCAAAAAATTCCGAAAACTAACACTTAAATGAAAGCCGGTAAATGGGGACTATGGAGACAACGTGGCCTGCACAACGAACTTCATATACCAAATATGAAACAATTCCGGTGAATAATGTCGCTAAAATCATCAAAATACCTAATATTGGAAGTACCGTTATATGGGGGCTATACGAAGACGTGGACCTGCATACACACATTTTTGCCATAGATTTTATAACCCATTAAGATCTTCCAATATGAAATCGTCAAAATACGGAATACCGGGAGATACCGTTATATGAGGACTATAGGAGGACGTGGACCTGCATACGAAATTTTTTGCCATAGATTGTAGTACCCATTACGAACTTTGAATATGCAATTTGAAATATTTCCGGTAAATAATGTCGCTAAATCATGAAAATACCGAATATCGGGAGGTACCGTTGTGCGGCGGTTATACGAAGACGTAGACCTGCATAGACAATTTTCCGTCATAGGTTGCAGTAGCCATTACGAACTTAAAATTCGTAATTTGACGCATTTCTGGTGAAAAATGTCGCAAAAATACTGGAAATACCGAATATCTTGTATTAGCTATGTAAGGGTGCTATACTAAAACGTAGACCCATATAGACAATTATCTTCCATGGGGTAAAGTACTCAGAGAAATCTCCTTGTGTGGATTTTCAGACAATTCCATTAAATCTTCAAAATACCGAATTTCAGGGAGCACCATTGTATGGGATTATACGATATCGTGTACCTATATAGACAGTTCTACTTCAGAAAGTAAAGAACTCACAGGGAACCCCTTGTATAGAATTTCATATAACTCCATTAAAAAATGTGCCTAAATCATCAAAATACCGAATATCGGAAGGTACAGTTATATGGGGGATATAATATATCGGGTAAAGAGGTCACGAAGAACTCCTTGTGTAAATTTCAAACAATTCCATTGAGAAATCATCGGTTAAAATCATCGAAATACTGATTACAGGGTACCATTATATGGGGGCTATACAATATAATGGACCGATATAGCCCATCCTCGAGATTGATCTGTCTGCAAACAAAAGACATATCAGTGCAAAATTTTAGCTTCCTATTCGTTTTGAGTCTAGCGTGATTACATCAGACGGGCAGATGAACTGACGGACGGACGGATGGACAGGGCTTTTAGAATTTTACGCTGATCAAGAATATATATACTTTGATGGGTCTAAAATTATTATTTCGATGAGTTACAAACGGAACGACGAACTTAATATACCCTCCATACTATGTATGGTGGAGGTTATAAAAAGCGATTTTCATGAATTCATGCCGATTAGGTAAGATTTAGACTCTTGATATCTTCTAGGATCAACTGATCATATTTTATTTTGTAGAAAATTTTGACCTGCTACGATCCCTTCTAAAGAAAGTTTATGCTTTGCAGCAGAATTTTGCATAGACTGACATGAAGTACGGCTTTGCCATTAAAAAGCGATTTTCATGAATTCGTGGCGTTTGGGTAAGATTTAGTCTCTTGACTTCTTCTAAGATCTATAGCAGAATTTTATAACAAACTATTTTGCAGAACATTTTGACCTGCTACGATCGCTTTAAAAGAAAGTTTTAAACGCATTAAAAAAGGTTACCAAAAATAACTTTTTGTTGACTCGCTTGATGGTTAACCTTTCCGATCAAAAAATGCACGGATCTTAATCCAAAAATTTACAAAATTGTGGTAGAGGGGGAACTTGCCCCCTCTATTTATATTACTTTGCGGTGTAAACTCTCAAAACGTCCTTGCACGTGTCTTCTTTTTTTAGATCTACCTTCATAATCTACGGATTTGCCCCGTAATTTTTACAATTTTTCGCACAGTGTAATGTAGTGAATTTCTAGAAAAAAATTTGTTTTTGGGTTGCACGCTGAAATTCTACTCTTTTCTCCATTTCCATAAAATGTTGTTCTATCCTACACATCTCTCCAAATCGATGTCTTTCATTTCATTAATTGAAATGTTAAGATCTTTGTAATATGATTAGCACTTCAAAGTAAAACCATATTTTTTTTTTTTGGTTACTCGGGCGTAAAAGATCCATGCACATAGGCGAAGAGGTGGTAGAGGAAAGTGGTACGGTCTGTACGGATGTTTCTACTTAGATTACAGCGATTGCACACTGACATCCACGGTACAAAGAAAATCACGTACAGACAAAGAAACATTATGAAAACTCATGTAGGAAACGTAGGAAGTGTAATCATTGCCATGGGCGGACATATGTTTGGGATACACATTTCTTTTTTTTTGGAAGAATGTATGGCGATGTTCCCTTTTTTCGGTGCACCCAGAGCTGAAATCAGCCTAATGACAAAAATTACCAAGTGGCGTTTATTAAAGTAAAAAAGGCGTAGCATTTTCAGACAAACAGACAGACGGACGGACAGAATGTTCCGACTAACGATTAGAATGAGGGCAGCATACGCAAAACATGATGTTTTTAAGATATTTTTAATAACGGGTATTTGTAGTCAGCCAACCAGCCAGTGAACAATCCTGTATGGGTGTACAGCTGTGTTATACATTTTCCAGCGTGGGATGTTGCAGCCAGTCAGGCCACATCAGCATCATCATCGCCAGTAACAGCGAACAGCCCAAACGACTTAGTGTGGAGATGAAAAACAAAGATTTGCTGTAACCATAACCAAGGCCTTGGTGTGACAGTCTGTCGGCTTGATCAGCTGGTAATGTTTGCCTTGTTTTTCAGCTTTCGGTCTGTGTGACCATCAGTGAACTTCTTGCTTGCTTGAATCAAGTCAATATGCAAACACATCCAACACAGAGCAGCGAACTCAGGGTTTGGGTTGTTCTAACCCAACTTTTATCAGTCCTTGATGTTGTCATTATTATTATTTTTCACTTTACTTAACGCTCTGCCATTGTTGGCTGTGTGCTTAGATGGTTGTTCGGTTGGTGGCCTGCCTAAGGCCTTCAGTCTTCCCTTTGTTTGCTTTTGGGGGCAACACGTCGGTTTGACAACCTATGTATGACGATGATGATGATTTTTTGGAGGTTTTATCATCACATTGACATCAAGAAGAAACATCAAACAAATCTACACACACACACACGCCCAAACACAGGCATTTGAAACATACCCCAGGTTCTAAGACTAATCCTACGCCTCATATAGGCCAAGCATATTACAGCGGGTTCTACTAATGAGCGGGGTTGTAGTGGCTATTTAAATAAAGACAACTGACAGACAGACACAATGTCTCATAGATTGATGGACGGGCGGAGAGCCGAACAAACAGTGTAATGCTAATTTTATGTGTGATATTAAATTTGTAACAGATGCAAGTGTTATTGTTTGCCGCCGCCGCCGTTGTCCCATCCATGTTCAAGATATGGAATGTGTTCCATTCTTTTTTTGGTTGGAAATAAATTATAAATGATGGCGAGGGAGGGACATTGGAGATTCAATGGCGGCTTATGCTCTTAATTAGCACCATCATATTTTTTGTTGGTTTTGTTAATGATTGTCAAGGATAAAATGAAATTTTTGGAAAATTAAGACATAAAATTTAGATGACTTTTAAAATTGGAATGATAAAAAACAGGCGGGTTTGGAATTTTAGAAAAATTAACGACAAAGATTGGTAAATAACAAGTAAAAAAACATTCGGCATGGCCGAACTTTTAATACCCTCCACCTTAGGGCAATGGAAACATTAGAACCAATTATGACCCACAAATACCAATTTTTAGACATATTCGTGGGAAAATGTGGCAAAAATCATCAAAATACCGAATATCGGGAGGTACCGCATACAAAAACGTGAACCTTTACATACAATATTTCGCCAACGGAGCTAGAACCTATTATGACCAACTAACTACAATTTGTAGACAAATCCGTGAAAAAATGAGACAAAAACCATCAAAATACCGAATATCGGGAGATACCCTTATATGGGGGCTATACCAAAACGTGGACTTATAGATGCAATCTTTCGCCACCGGACCTAGAACCCATTATGACCAACAAATACCAATTTTTAGACAAACCAATGAAAAAAATCTGGCAAAAATCATTAAAATACCGAATATCGGGAGGAACCGTTATATGGGGGCTATACCAAAACGTGGACCTATACATGCAATGTTTCGCCACCGGAGCTAGAACCCATTATGATCAACAAATACCAATTTTTAGACAAATCCATGAAAAAATGCGGCAAAAATGATCAAAACACCGAATATCGGGAGATACCGTTATATGGGGACTATACCAAAACGTGGACCGATATATGTCATTTTCAATACCAACCATCCTAGACACAATACAAATTATTCTGCTAAATTTTGGCACTCTACGTCAAATAATGATTTCAACAGACAGACGTACAGACAGACAGGCGGAAAGACAGACAGACAGACAGACGGACATCGGTAAATCGACTTAGAATTTTATGCTGATTATGAATATATATACATTATGGGGTCTACGGCGAATATTTAGACATGTTACAAACGAAATGACAAAGTTAATATACCCTCCTTTCCAAGGCGGAGGGTATAAAAAGGGTGTTATGTGAAATCTGAGCCTTAGAAAAATTGACGAAACAACAAAATTGAGCAAAATTACAAATCATTTGGTTGGAAATGGTGTCTAAACGTTCACAATTCATTAATTCCTGCGGCAATGCAAATATTCGATTATATTGACGATTGGTGAGCAAAAACCCGAAAATCGGAAGGTACCGTTATATGTCAGCTATACCAAATAGTGGACCTGAATCTAACATTTTTGCAGGGAGAGCACAGATCTACCCAGAACCCCAATGTAAAGTTTCAGTTGATTTGGTTGGACATTGTGGCAGAAACCTTCGAAATACCAAATATCTGGAGGTACAGTTATTTGGGGACTGTACCTAAACGCGAACCAATGTAGCCCATTTTCTATAGCAATTAGTCTGCATATAAAAAACCTTTGTGCCAAATTTCAGAGCTCTAGATAAAAGAATGTGGCCTCTACCGGTATTTTAATAGACAGAAAACGGACGAACAGACAGGACTTCGCTAAATCGCCTTATAATTTTAATCTGATCTGATAATTTTAATAATTTTAATCCGACGAATTTTTTCGAGGTATTGCAAAAAGAATGACAAATTTAATATAACCTCCATTGTATGCTGAAACTTACAAAATTTCTCATAGAGGGCCTTAAAACGATTTTTTAAAAGGTTTCCTATCTTTAGACCTCTTAGAAAAATATTGTCACCTTTAGGGGACCTTTTTGGCATAGAAGACATTTGGGAAATCCTATACGAATAGGATGTCCATGATTTGCCATAACACCGCACAGTGAACTCTATTGTAAAAATGTTTATGACTAGTAAAGCAATAGCAATTCCATCAATAAAAAACCTATATACAGCTCAAAAAAACAAACAACTCAATTTCCCAACAAAGAAACTGAACCCCTCATGACAACTGCATTTTCAAAAAAGATATATTTCGCTTCATTTTGAAGTTATGATTAATGGAACTTCTGACAGCAAATTTGTTTACCCTGACACCCCTAGAACCAAGTGAAAAAAAAATAACAACCAACTTAACGACACGAAATGAAGCGTAAAATTTCCCACACCACTGTTTAATTTTCCAGATCACTGTACAGTGCATTTCGAATAGCCGACTACAATATTATAATCCTCTTCATTTTATCTTACCGCCACGCCCCTATAATGTTTTCCCTCAAATTCGACAAAAAAGAAGCAACCAAAAACACAAACTGGAATAAGTAAATGAGAACATGGACAACATTACCACAATATTAAACTTCTCTTCCTCGTCAGCACCACCATCATCACCATTCAATTGCCTATGGCCGATTATGCAAAAAATACTCTAGAAAATATTACAAGCGAATTCATGTTATTTTTTGATGGTGTTGTTGCTGCTGTTTGTGACAAATACGTTCTCAGCACACTGTCACAACTGACAACCCTTTAAGCGGCATATGCATCAGAGCGAGTTGTAAGCTCACATATAAGCAGGCCGGAGGGTAAGTTTTTTCTTCTGTAGCTACATGCATACTCATCAGATGAAAGGATATTTTTTTTTTTTTTTGGGAAAATGGATCAAGGGGAAAATGAAAATTGGAAGAGAAGAAAATGGATTGTTTTGAGGAAACTGGTAACTTGCAAATTTCTTGCAAGGCTGGCGTATTAAAAATGAATTCATGGTGAATCGATGTAACTCAATAACGTTGATTTTTCGTTAGGGAACCAGAGCGAGAGAGTTTGTGAAAGTGAAGGAAGAGTGTCAAGATTTAAAGAGACAATGTATCTCTGGCTACAGAAGCTCTCCCAAAGATCATGGATAATATGTATAAATAGTTTAAATTATGTCCTGTATATGCTAAAATTGACATCTACATATTTTCCACGAAATTAGAATTAAAATGGCAAGTTTTATTGAATTTTATTATCGAATTGAAATTTATTTAATACTTTTGGGCCATAATAATGGATGGATTTAAAAATGATGAGAATGGTAAAAAGTATTTTTAATACAAAACTATATTTTTAATGCTTCTTCAACTTATCGAACTCGGTTTTCGATTTTTAGTTGAAAATGCGCTGGTGTTCTGTTATGATAATTTTTGGGAAAGGCAAGAAGTGAGTGTGATTCTCATTCACTTGAGAATGCTCCATACTTATAGAACGGGCATTTCACCAAAGTCGTAATATTTAAAAGCTGAAAAAGCCAAGTGACCATTCCCCTCACCGAGATAATATCATTATATTGATAGCGATCAAACATTACTCTCTGTAATAAAGAGTAGTACGAAGTTAAACCAATGAGGGAACACTGTAGATATAGGCAATCACTGACTTCATTAAAGCATCCTCAAATTCTTACTTCGATTTCATAATTGTTTTGCATTTGTTTAATTTTTTTTTTTTTTAATTCTTCGAAAAATTTATTCCCTTTAACTTTTAAAAAATATTTTAATTGCTTTAAAATATAAAAATTAGTTAAATTTTTTAAAAACCTTAGCTGACCTTAGCTTCTATTATACCCTCCACCATACTGTGGAGGATATACAGGGTGAGATAAAAAGCCATAATTTTTATACTTTATTTAATTTTATTGAATGAAAGCAAAAAATGTCGGAAATAGCATCAAATTTTAGAATAAGTTTAGATTTGTTCGAAGTTGTCACCTTTGGCACGAATTATGGTCTTCAAACGGCCAATGAAAACGTCACACGCAACTCGAATGTTGCTCTGAGTTATTTTGGCCCATTCCCGGCGAAGCGCTTGCCTGAGGATCGACTCTTTGCTATTTTTATACCCTCCACCTTGGAAAGGAGGGTATATTAACTTTGTCATTCCGTTTTTAACATCCTTAAATATTCGTCGTAGACCCCATAAAGTATATATATTCATAATCAGCTGAATCTATTGAAATCACGATACAGCCCACATTATTTGACGTAGAGCGCCAAAATTTAGCAGAGCAATTTGTATTGTGTCTAGGATGGTTGGTATTGAAAATGAGATATATCGGTCCACATTCTGGTATAGTCCCCATATAACGGTACCTCCCGATATTCGGTATTTTGATGATTAATGCCACATTTTTTTTACGGATTTTTCTAAAAATTGGTATTTGTTGGTCATAATGGGTTCTAGTTCGTGTGGCGAAACATTGTATGTATAAGTCCACGTTTTGGTATAGTCCCCATATAACGGTACCTCCCAATATTCGGTATTTTGATGATTTTTGACACATTTTTTCACGAATTTCTCTGAAAATTTGGTAGTTGTAGATCATAATGGGTCCCAGTTTGTGTGGCGAGTCATTGTAATTATAGGTCCACGTTTTGGCATACCCCCAATTTAACGGTGCCTCCCGATATTCGGTAATTTGATGATTTATGCCACATTTTTTCACATATTTGTCTGAAAATTGGTATTTGTGGGTCATAATGGGTTCTAACTCCGTTGGCGAAACCTTGCATGAGTAGGTCCACGATTTGGTATAGCCCCCATATAACGGTACCTCCCGATATTCGGCATTTTAATGGTTTTTGCCACATTTCTTCTAATGTTTCCTTTACCCTAAGGTGGAGGGTATTAAAAGTTTGGCCCGGCCGAACTTAATGTTTTTTTACTTGTTTAATGCTAACCTTGCTTCCTAAAAGACTCCAGACACAATGGTCCAACGGATTGGTATCCGGAGATTTCGGTGGCCATTGTGCGCTGGAAATAAGCGAGGAACCTCATTTTGTAACCATTCTTGGGTGGCTCGTGCTGAGTCCTGTTGGAATGTTCAATGTTTGCGGCCAAAATGTTTGCGTGCGGAGAGCGACTATCGGCTGTTATGGCGGCCCACACTATGGTCATGCCCTGCGCTTGAATTCTGGTGGCCAACCGAAGGTGCACATTTTCAGCTAGCACACTTAGTACACATTTCTAAAGCCACCTACATATATGAAACTTGCTTTCTAACCTTAATTTTCATTCTATCCGTTCACATAATTCCAAATGATACCATTTTGGAAGTTTAGTACCATTTTAGAACTTTTTGTATTCTTAAGTTCGAATTTTCAAAAACCCTTTGGTAAATATATTCTGCACTCCATCAGTTACTCTCATTCCAAATTACTAGCTCATTCCGTTTGTCCAAAACCAAGTGTTCAAATTTTAATATTTTTTTTTAAAAAATTTCATTTCATTTATACTAAAAGTTCCAAAAGTTAAAAGTTAAAGAGAACAGTCTGAGCTGTAGATATTTAAAAAAAGGTAGTTTTAAAGGATTATCGTAGGTTTCATAATAGTTTCCTTTCATAAAACTCCAACTAAGGAAGACAATTCGTTTTAATTGCTGCCATTATTCCTATTTTTCCCTGAAGAAAATGTATTAAAGGACCCCAGGATTCCAAATTAAGTCGCCATCAAACTTTTTTGTTTTCCTTATCCCACTGTGATGTGTGCGTGTGTGTGTGACAATTCGCCGCTACTTATTTAACCATGCATGCGATAAAACACCCAGCTTCATGAATGTATGCAGCGGCAGTAACAACAGCGGGAGAGTATATTCACACTACAGTCCATCAGAAGTTTGGCATTGCGCTGATGAGGATGATGGTGAACGTCTCACACCACAGCAATAATCTCTGTGTGATATTAAATATGTAACAGTTTGAACGACATCAGCAACTGTTGTCACATGCTAGCAACCACCATCACCACCCATTGACGCTCATACACATACAAATGTACAGGGGGTTCATAGAATTTCCCGTGATGCCAATAGTGGTCTCCCGATTCCAAGCCAATGATGTTGTCGCAGTCATTACCAAAAAATAAAACCCAAAATTATTTCCATACAACTCACACAAATTGTTTGGTGTGTGGGCGTGTGTGTATGAGTATGGTGGAGACGGCGGCTGCGAGAATATTGCAGTAAACCGTATTTTATTTAAATATGCCATAATTGCTGGGGCAATAAAGGGTGGTATGATAAGTATAAGGAAATTTAAAAAAAAAAATGGCAAATGGTAAAAATTTTATTTTCCAAAAAATTGGAAGAAAGTAGAAAAACAGGTAACAGCGTTATACGCTCTGAAAAAGGGCCTAACCCAAGTTTTTCTGCATTATTAAATTACCTCCCCTCTGTCATTGCTTGTCACCCTTAAATATTCTTCTCAGTGGCGGGTGTTAAGTACACTCCATCGTATTTGTAATGCAAAGTATTGAAGCATATCCCAAAATGGAAACGAAATTCTGTTCAGTTTCTCTTGGAACACAAAGTCGTCGAGGAAGGGGTTAAACATCAGGGATCTTAAAGCCATATGTTATGCGACTCGATTTCTCTTCACTGCAGTGTGTTGCGGTCCCGAAGGGGATGCGTACAACGCAATAACAACGAAAAAATAAAATTTAATATCTACTAAACGTTTTAGTATCGTTTTGCAGCAAACTTTTCAGTCTATGTGGTGTGGTGTGTGTCGGAGTGCGTGTGTGTGCGTGGGCGGGTGTAGAAATGTTTTAAGAAAAACGATACTTCTTCATTAACTCTCAAGCAAATGTTATAGACTTGACAACCGGCAGGCAAGTAAAACTCCTAAATTGAAATGAGTTTTTAAAACTGAACACGCTTTCAGATTCAGGCATACACGCACACCATGTACATACACTCATTTGAGTGTGTGTATGTGTGTTTGTATGATGATTTGTAAGAATTCATTTGATGGCTGGTTTTTCTGGCACAGCATCTTGTGATTATTTTCCAAGAAAATAATTAAAATGTTAATAAGTTTACCTCGCTCGTCTCATCGTCCTTTGCCATCCAAGTGAAAGCAATTCGAGATCCGAAACGAGTTGTGTAAAACAATACCATCGTGTTATGGCTTGGCAAAGGAATTTTTCAAAATCCTTGATAATTGTTTTATGTCTGGAAAAGAGAAAATAGCATAACATCAAATGTAACTTAAATAATACGTACATAGAAATGCTTAGAGGAACAGAAATACATTTGAAATACATAGCTAAGCATATGCAATTATAATTGAGTAATGCTTTTGATATTTCAATACATTCTTTGTAAATTTCAAAATAATTTCTCTTGTAGTCCTTGATAAATATTCGTATAATATTTACGATTATATGTGGAAGAAATTCACTTTAGATTGACCTTAATTAGTTCTATACTAAACAAATATCTTTACAGAATTCATGAAATATTCTATTTAAATATTGAAGCACATGCAGTTGGTCTTTTGAAAATAAAGGGAGATTTTCAAGGTTCATCATATATTTAATATAAGTCTTCTTCCATAAAAATACAACTGCGGAAGAAAGTTTGTTGTAATTGCTCCCAGTATTCGTATTAAAATTAATTAAACATATTAACATTAAATATATTAAATTAGTTATTTAAAAATATATAAAATATATAAATATAAAATCGTCCTTCAAAAATACTCTTTAAAAATTTTAAATTATATATTTTAAATATCCACTTTAAAATGTCCTTAAAATTCCATTTTTATAAAAATTGTATAAAAAAATCCACGAAAAATGTTGTTAAAAAATTCAGGACTTTTAGTACGTTGGGCGCCATATCTGTTTGTGTCTGGTGTCATTGCCCACCACAAGGTGGTCAGGGTATTACGTCTTTGTGCATTTGTTTGTAACAGACAAAACGGAAACAAGATAGACCCATAGTTCTTTTTGATGATCTGTATAGAATCACATTCTGAGTCGATTTACGCCGTCCGTCTGCCCGTCCCTCTGTCCATGTATTTTTTTAAACAAAGTACAACTCGCATTTATTACCCGATCCAGATGAAATTTTGCACAAATCATTTGTTTGACCCAAGGACGAATTCTATAGAAATTGGAAATAATCTGTCAAAATTAAAATATAGCTCCCATATATATCTTCGTACGATTTGTCTTTTATTGTGCACCAAACGTGTAATATCAGTGCAAACAGCATAGAATTTTCACATACGACCAAATTAGGCCAAATAGGTGTAACAAATTGGATCGTAATCGGTTCAGATATAGCTATGGCTCCCACATATATTGTTCATCCGATTTTTTATTTTTGTCCTTCGCAGCCGTAATATGAACTCTGTAACAACAATATTTGGAGAAATATATCAAATACAGCTAAGAACTAACTTTGCTAAATTTTGTCGATATCGGTTCAGATTTGGATATAGCTCTCATATATGTAACTTCGTCCGATTTACTTTTATTGTGCACCAAACGTCTAATATTTGTCCAAGTGGGATGGAATTTGGCACTTATGACCGAATTGAGTCTAGAAGCTAGTATGTCAAATTCGGTGAAGATCGGTTCAGATATAGTTATAGCTCTCATGTATATTGTTCATCCGATTCGTTATATTTGTTACCCACAACCGTAATATGCACTCTGTAACAACAATTTTTGGAAAAATTTATCAAATACAGCACAGAAATACCTTTCCCAAATTATATCGAGATCGGTTGACATTTAGATATAGCTCAGGGTGAGTTAAAAAAACTGCAACAAAGCCAAACGCCATAACTTTTACATTTTTTTATAAATTTTATTGAATTAAAACAAAAAAATTTCGGAAATAGCATCAAATTTTAAAATACGTTTAGATTTGTTCGAATTGGTCACTTTTGGCACGAATTATGGCCTTCAAATGTCACACGCTGCCCGAATGTTGCTGTGCGGCATTTTGGCCCAATCCCGACGAAGAGCTTGCTTGAGGTGATCGACACTTTGGTATTTTTTAATGCTAACCTTGCTTCCTAAAATACTCCAGACACAGTAGTCAATAGGATTGTTATCGGAGATTTTGGTGGCCATTGTGCGCTGAAAATGTAGCGAGTCCTGTTGGAATGCCCAAGGTCTGCGGCCAAAATATTTGCGTGCCCAAGGCTTTAATACACCCTCCATAATATTTTCGCGATAATATTCGACATTTATTCTGATGCCACGGTCGATTAATACGAGCAGAGAGCGACCATCGGCTGTTATGGTGGCCCACACCATCACCATGGACGGCGCTTGAGTTCTGGTGACCAACCGAAGGTGCACATTTTCAGCTGATCTCTTTGGCAAGTAAACACGATCATTTTGCTGGATTACAAACTGCTGGACAAGGTATGTTTTCTCATCAGAGAAAACCGCTTTCGGCCAAGGTAGTATCATGGTAACGAGCGGTGGTACGAGACACAAAATATTTATTCACATTTAAATGCTGGAGTGCACTGGAACCTCATTTTGTAACCACTTTTGTGTGGCGCGTGCGTTGGTGCTGAGTCCAGTTGGAATGTCCAAGGTCTGCGGCCAAAATGTTTGCATGCCGAAGGCTTAAATACACCCTCCAGAATATTTTCGCGATAATATTCGGCCTTTATTCGGATGTCACGGTCGATTAATATGAGCGGCGAGCGACCATCGGCTGTTATGGCGGCCCACACCATCACCATGGCCGGCGTTTGATTTCTGTTGGCCAACCGAATGTGAACATTTTCAGCTGACCTCTTTGGCAAGTAAAAACGATCATTTTGTCTGTTTACAAACTGCTAGACAGCAAATGTTTTCCCATCGGAGAAAACCAAGTTCGGCAGTTCAACATTTTCGGCCAGGCGAAGCAACTCTTTAGTTCTTTTAAGTCTATTTTCTGTCTGTTGCGGTGTAAGTTCTTGCACTTTTTGGAATTTCAATAGCTTTACCCCGAGCTCATTTTTCAATACTTGCCAAATGAAATATTGCGATATGTTCAGCTCGCGTCCCATTTTTCGGCCACTGCGACGCGACATTTCGAACCAATTCTGCTGATGTTGCTGTTTTCTTCCGTCCACTTCCCTGATGTCGGTCTACGCTACCAGTATCACTGTAACGAGCGATGGTACGAGACACAAAAGATTTATTCACATTTAAATGCCGGAGCGTTCTAATGATAGCCACTTGTGGTTTTCCAGCCAAATATAAAGAAATCACACTATCACGCTTGAATTCCATCACGAACAACTTTTTTTCTGAAAAATTCTCACTAAAATGCTTTTGTTCGCTGATGTTTTTTTATGTTTCCATATACAGTTTAAAATATATTTCATATATTTGGGGGCCTTTGTCAAAAATGAGTCAGATTTTAAGTATCCTCTTAGCTGAGCTGATTGGGCGCCAACTCATGGGAGGTCTTTATTTCTGTTTCATTTCGTTTTCCATCGGAATTTTATTTGCTTTGAAGAATATCTCATGCTTCCAGTGTTCAACACCTCCATCGATATTTTTAAAGTTGTCAAGGACAGACTTTTAATTTATTGGGCGCCAACTTATCGGACGCGTTTGTTTATACCATATTCCATTCCAACCTATTCTGAGCAGTCGATACTGCTCCTGAAATTCCTCTAAGCACTAATCTGTAAAGCTGCTCTTAATATCTGGCTCAAGTAAATTTCATTGCCTTATGCACCAATTTTTTTATATTTTTGTATCTTCCCTAAAAAATAAGTAGTTATTTCTTTCAAATATTGTCCCGCCTTTTAATTATTAAACAAAAAACATTCTTAGCAATTATTTTTTTTTTTCATTCTGACTAATCCCATTATTTTCTTTCTACTTTTAGATTTATCTTTACAAAAGAAACGGGACAGAACAAAAAAGGAAAGCGTGTGCTGTTATATTAGCGTGACATAAATACACCAAACAGGTAAGTCTTCAATCATTGTTCAAACTAATCAGTGAAGGGAGTGAGCGCACGGGAGAGGGGAGGGGGGTTGGATTTATGTTTAAATAAATCAAAGCAAATAGAATAAATATAAACAAATGTGAACTGGCCTGATTTCATGCGTGCCCTTTTCTACATGATGGACGAACTATCATGTAACGTGTCGGAAAGAAATGCGACCAACCACTGCTTACACAGAGAGTTCAGATTTGTTTTTATGTTCGAAAACAAACTTTTGATATGATAATACTTGGCTCTGACATTTTCCATGAACGAAAGTCCACACACACGCTTGCACGCTGACATATGGCAATTTGAGTGAAGTTTAGCGCTTGCCTGTCTTGTCTATTTATGCCGTTGGCTTGTCAAAAGTATTTCTTGCGCTCTCAGGTTAAAAATGATAGATTAGTAACACCCTGTCGTAGTTGTGGTTGGTATACATGTAGGTAGTATGCTAGGAATGAATAACGCCTAACCTATCGCAAAGGGGGTAGAGTGAAAAAGAATGCCTGGCAGAACTAGCAAAATAAAGCAAATAAAGGTTTGTCCCAGAGAAATGTGGAAGTAATTTCAAATACTTGTGATTTCTGTGGATATATTCCGACTAATTACCCTAATATATTTACCGGTGTATTACATTCTTGCCCTTAGGAACACACCTACTATTTTCTCCCTAACTTTATAACCAATTAAATCGAGAACTTTGTTTACAAAATGACGAGCTTTTCACCCCCTCCCTCCCCACGCATTCATATCAGTCCTAACTTGTTCTTACAGTCTTAAGGAAATTATAAAAATGAATAAATATCATAAAATTTGATATGTTGATATCTGGCAACGAAACGGGTTTCATTTCATATTTCACAGAAACCAAGTGAAACTGATAAGGTTTATTAAACGCAGCCAGCACGCAATGGCGTTATTGAAAGCGGATTTGATTGAGATCATAAAACAATAAACAGACAATCAAGCAAGCAGACAGCTAGCCAGCCAGCCAGCCAGCTAGGTAACTTGTGACATGGCCACTACAATGGCCCAGGAATGAATGACTGAATTTTTATGACAGTCTTTCTTTCCGAAAGGGAATTCAAATCATATTTGTTTAACTCTCTTATATCCATACAATAAACCCCGAACAACAACAACAAATCAAAGCTCCCCAACCCCCTTGCAATAGGTGAGTGACTGACAATCAAACATAATAACAACAACAACAACAATCGTGAAAAAACGGTATAAATGACTGAGCGATGTGATTTTGAGGGAGATGGAAAGTCAAAGATAAAAGCCTGCGCTTGGTGTGCAGCGTAAAACGTTGGGCGCCATTAATCATTTATTAATCATATGACAAATAAACAAATAAAACTTTGAAAATTGAAAAGCCCAGCGAGCGTCTGAAGCGACAAAAAAAAACTTATGAAAACAGGAAAAAATCCAAAGTTGATATTTTCATGACAACCAAAACTGTAATCTATCGAGTAACACTGATCAGGTTATCTAATGAAGCACTCCATGACTCCACAATTAAATGGTTAAGAAATTGCCAAAAAAAAAAGCAACCAGCGCTAACGAGTATTAAAAGCCTCATTCACACCTCATTTATATGTAAACTAAGAAATGCCTGCTGTTTCACCATTAGCTGTCAGAGTAGTTAAGGAAAAACGCATGCAGCATGCAACAAATACAATGCATGCATGAGAGGGACACAATGGCAGATTTTGTTTGGAAAATTTATGCATTATTATAAATGTGATACACATGTCATACACTTATAAGCTTTTTCCGAAATTCGCTGCAAGATTGAGCGCCACTTTCATTATTTTAGTCTGTTGGCCCCATATTCCAGTATTTTCCCGTTATCATTTTTCGATTGTTTTTTTTAGATTGGGCGCGAATTTTAATATTTGTTTTTTCTGTTTTTTTTTTAATGATCTCAACTTCTCAAACTTTTCAGAATATTGGGCGTCACTTTTGCAGTTACAACCTTTTAGTCCACAAAATTGTTTAAGCTCTTCCATTTTTTTTAATTGTTTGAGTTTTCGTTTATTTGGGCGCCAAATTTTAATATTTGTCTCTTCTGTTCTTTTTATACACTATACCACATATTGGTAAGGGTATTATGTCTTTGTGCATTTGTAACATGGAGAAGAAAGCGAGATAGACCCATAGTTATTTTGAGGATCTGCATAAAATCACTTTCTGGGTCGATTTATGCATTTAAGTCGCATTTATTATCCGATTGAGATGAAATTTTGCGAACAATATTTGTTTGGCCCAATGACGAACCCTTTTGAAATTGCTGATAATCGGATAAGATTTAGATATAGTTCTCATATATCGTCACCCGATTTCGGGTTAATTTTCCCAATATCAGTCCCAATGACCTGAATTTTGGCATATCCGACGGAATTTAGTCAAGGAGCAAGTACTTCAAATTTCAATGATATTTGATACAGGACATTCGGTTCAGATATAGCCATAGCTCTCTTATATATATGTTTCATACGATTTGAAGTTTAAAGTACCTCACACGAGCAATATGTACAGGGTTGCCCATATTCGACGGACCCATCTGGCAACGCCATAACTTTTGACAGAGATGTCACATCGCTTAATGACATACCGCGTTTGAAGCGTCAGTCCAAGCAGATTTTTTCCATGAACCAATATACGCCACGCGAGCGCTCTGAAATATTTGAAATTTACATTCAACAGAAGAAGTCAATTGTGAAAAAAAAATGTGAGAACTGCGCCTTCTGAGAACACCATTAAGCGTTTATACGAAACATTTTCGACTGGTAAGGCTCTTTCTAATCCGAAGAGGCCATATAAAAGTCGACCAAGGCGATCAGGCGAGAATATCGCTGCCGTACGAGCCAGTGTTGAGGGGTCCACAAGAACATCCCAAAAACTCCGTTCTCAGCAGTTGGGCATGGCTCGGTCCACTTTACAACGGATTATTCGCATTGATTTGCATTTGTTCCCGTACAAAATTCAATTGACGCAAAGAAAGTTGCCTGCGGACAAGCCTCGTCGATTGGAATTGGCCCAAAGAGTCATCGAAATGGCCGAAGATGACGAGCAATTTTGGAACAAAATTATTATGTCCGATGAAGCTATTCCGGCCGAAATGTTGGCAAAAACGATGGAAAATGCAGCAAACAGGGCACAATACGTCATCAACGCCAGAGGCGGCCATTTGAGAGATATCATATTCAAAAATTGATGTAAAAAAATCTACTTGGAACAAATTAAACGATTAACATTGCCAACCGCCAAATTTTATTTTTTTTCTTTGATTTAAAAAAACAAAACATGGGTCCGTCGAATATGGGCAACACAACACAACAAATATGCAGCTCTCAAATAAGTATATCAAATTTTGTCAAGATTCAGATTTGGATATAGCTCCCATATATATCCTCAACCGATTTCTGGTAATTGTGCACAAAATGGCCAATATCAGTCCAAGAGTCTTGAATTTTGGTACATCCGACCAAATTCAATCTAGAAGCAAGTACATCGAATTCGGAGAAAGTCGGTTCAGATATAGCCATAGCTCTCACATTCATAAAATACATTCGACAACAATGATATTTGGTACCAAATATCTTATAAAGCTCGGAAATACCTTTGCCAAATTTTATCGAGAGCGGCTAAGATTCAGATATCCTCATACATATCCTTAATCCAATTTCAGATGTTTGTGCAAATAATGAAATGAATTTCAGCCCAAATGGAGTGAATTTCGGGACGTACGTTTCCATTTTGTGGAACTCGGCTCCGATATACATTTTTTTAATATAATCCTTCTCTATAGCAAACTATAAGTGCTTTAAAGCCAAATGTTGATAGGTGGTATGATCTACTTAAAATAAATTCTATTATTACGGGAGCTCTACTAAATATGCATAGATAATTTTGGGGGAATATAATACAAGAAGTTTGAAAATATATTTGGTAGAATCTATTTCAATAGGAATATTTAAATATATATATTTGCCACATTTTCTTATAATTCTATACTCTCCTACAATCAAACAAAAAATTGGCTTATATTTAGACGACTCTGCTTAGTAAA
This sequence comes from Musca domestica, assembly GCF_030504385.1. Lineage (NCBI taxonomy): Eukaryota > Metazoa > Arthropoda > Insecta > Diptera > Muscidae > Musca > Musca domestica. Next base: position 4,971,229 of record NW_026712340.1, on the reverse strand, counting down.
TGTAGAAGTACGGATTTTTAAAATTGCAAGTGTCAATTTTGTCAACTCCACGAAATATAATAAAATTTCAAAAGTTCTCTTAACTATAAAATGCTAAAAAAAATTATTAAAGTTCGCCTATTTATGTTCCATGGAATTTACCCCGTAATTATTTTAATCCTTTTCAAAAATCCTCCCCACTGTGCCATGCTTCAACGGCAGCAAAGCGGCAGCCTTTTCCAACTGATGTTAACATTATGCAGTAGTTGCGGTGCACTACTTCAGGTACCATGTTCGGCTGTCGAAAACATTAACATGGCTATGATGCAGGTTTCATTTTTCTTATGGAGTTTACTTTGGCACACTGCGACGCCGTTGACCGGGTGCCCCCCAAAAACAAATTTACAAATCTATCAACACCACATTTTGCGAGTTTTATACAATTAAACATTTCCATTGGAATATAAACAACATCCAAAAAAGTTAAACCCAAAACCGTAACCAAGACATGCCACTTAACATACATTCTTACACACATAGGCAATTCATCTAAAAATTGTATTTAATTTTAATTGCCACAGCACGTTTTTGGAATCAAACCAACGAAAATACCCCAAAAGTCGGTAAAAACAATTTCTTGAGTGTAGCTGCTGGTGGCGACGATGATGACGATGATTATGGCAATGGCGATGGAGTTGGTGTTGCTGCCATTGAGGGGTGTTTTGTTGGGTTGGCGTTGCAATTTTACAGCTTACATGCCGTCATAGACCACCACCATAGCCGCCGCCACTACCACCACCATCATCATTGGTATCTATCTGCAAAGCCACCAGCGTTTATGTCTTTACAGTCACGAGCGTTTCAATCGCCACATATAATGGAGCTGGTGTTATGGGGGTTTTTTATGGTAGTTGCATACACCCTTTCTCTCACTCTCTGCTCTTGAGCTGCTCTCCATGCTTCCAAGTCACATGGAACAAGTCAAGTTATGCCCTCCTTAAACTTGGCTCAATTGTTGCATACAACAAACAAAGAGAGGCGGCATGTTGTCGTCATACCTACCTACATATATGAGTGCTTGGGCTTTGCAGATTATGAGCACATTTCAAGGTTAGACCAGCCATTGTCGATGACATAGGTCAACATGAGTCTCTGTTTATGTTTGGGTCGATCGGTCCACGTTTTTGTTTTTTTTTTCTTTCATGTGTTGATATGTGATCATGATGCCTTGAAAACTTGTTTTCAAGAGGGCCCCATAACCAATAAACCAGAGGCCAACCAAACCAACCACTCATTGACAGGCGAACAGACAGACAGACAGAAATTTCATGGTGTACAACATACATTTTATTAGCGCAAAAATTGCCTTTCTTAAAAACAAAACACAAAAAAATAATAAAACAGACTTTAAGTACCCACTGGTAGGTACTTGCTTAGGGTGTCAGGAGTTGATGCATGACATGATCCGAAAGGCAGGGAGGTGGAATTTTTTTAAAGTCATATCAGACGTAAAAATTTCAGATTTTTTAAAATATTTTCGAATAACTTTCGTTTCATTTTTAATAAATCCTTTGTTTTTATACCCTTAGCCATATAGTCAAAACGTGTCTCATAGAAGTAACGGTTTTAGACTCAAATTCTCTTTGGACCAAATCCGTTTCAGGGCATTTGGTCCTTCCGTGTTTCTGGCTGGCTGGTGCACACGATAACTCTTGAAGGGAGAGCTCGATTTGGACCGATTTTTGGCTGAACTTTGATCGAGTTCGAAGACGGGCAATATCGGATCGTTCTTTCTAACCCCTCAAAGACAAAGATTTTACAGAAAATAATTCACCTCTTAGAACAAAAAAAGAAGCACACGATTTTGATTAAACTTGGTAAATCCTAAAATTTGTGTCAGTGCTAGATCATGCGGAAAACTCAATAATATTGACCCATTCTATCTAGCTCAAAATTTCAATCATCACCCAGACGAAAAGGTTGCAGCTGGAATCTTGAAATTATACACGAGCCCCAGTCTTGCTACGATGGCGTGTGATAAGGCTGGGCTTTTGGAATTTCGTACTAAAAGTGTTCCGAAAATACTAAAATTTACTAAAAATTTAATACTTTATATTGGACAAACGGAATAATCTAGAATTCTGAAATTTAGAACGAGAGTCACTGATGTTGTGAAGGATAGATGTACCAAAGGGTTTTTGGGAGATCGAAATTTAAGGTTATGTAAAGTTCTAAAATGGTACTAAACATCTTAAATTGTAGCATTTGGTATTATGTGAACGAATAGGGCTAAAAACTTTGGTATGGGAATCAAGGTAGGAAAATATGGAGGTGGGTTTGGAAATGCTAAGTGTGCGAACTGTACTAAATTGTTCTAAATTTTGGAATAATTTTAATTTAGACTGAACGGGTGAAGCTGACATTTCGAAGTTATAGTTTTGGGATCCTCTTGGGTGGTAGGTTTGTGATAAAAATGTAAATTTGTAATTTTTTTTTTTTTTTAATTTTAATGAATGAATGCAAAATATGTCGGAAACAGCATCAGATTTTAGAATAAGTTTAGATTTGTTCGAATTGGTCACCTTTGGCACGAATTATGGACTTCAAATGGCCAATGAAACCGTCACACGCTGCCCGAATGTTGTTCGGCGCTATTTTGACCCATTCCCGGCGAAGCGCTTGCTTTAGGTGATCGACACACTTTTAGTGCCAACCTTGCTTTCCAAAATACTCCAGACACAATAGTCCAACGGATTGGTATCCGGAGATATTGGTGGCCATTATGAGCTGGAAATGATGCGAGAAACCTCATTTTATAACCATTCTTGGGTGGCGCGTGCTGAGTGCGTGTTGGAATACCCAAGGTCTGCGGCCAAAATGTTTACATGCCCAAGGCTTTAATACACCCTCCAGAATATTTTCGCGATAATATTCGACATTTTTTCTGATGCCACGGTAGATTAATACGAGCGGATAGCGACCATCGGCTGTTATGGCGGCCCACACCATCACCATGGTCGGCGCTTGAGTTCTGGTGGCCAATCGATGGTGAACATTTTCAGCTGACCTCTTTGGCAAGTAAACACGATCATTTTGTTTGTTTACAAACTGCTGGACAACGAATGTTTTCTCATCGGAGAAAACCAAATTCGGCAGTTTACCATTTTCGGCCATACGAAGCAACTCTTTAGCTATTTTGAGTCTATTTTCTTTCTGTTGCGCTGTAACTTCTTGTACGTTTTGGAATTTCAATGGCTTACCCCGAGCTCATGTTTCAATATTTGCCGAATGGAATATTGCGATATGTTAAGCTCACGAGCCATTTTTGGGCCACTGCTACGCTGGTTCCGATCAATTCGCTTTTTTACTTTTCGAACCATTTCTGCTGATGTTGCTGTTTTCTTCGTCGGCCTACATTGCCAGTGTCACGGTAACGAACGATCACACTACCACGCTTGAATTCCACCACGAACAACTTTTTTTCTAGAAAATTCTTACCAAATTCAGACAAGTGGATCCAGGTATAGCCCGGGTCATGCAACCGGACTTTTTCATCTGGGGTCTTGGGACCGCCCCAAGAAAAAAATAGTTTCCCGGAATCAGGGTACAAAATACCTACCACAGAAAAAATTTCAAAAAAATTGAAGAGTTGTTACTAAACTATAGGTAAGACCTAAATTTCTTATTTGTTTTTTGGATTTTTTTCACCATCAATTTTTTTATTTTCCTTTTCCATTTTTTTTAAATATTTTCAAGAACTCTTCTTTGTCCCTGAAGTTTTTTGAAATATTTTTAAAGCATAGCCATTTTTATACCCCCGGACATCCCCTAAATTTTACGCCCCTGCCCCTTTTTGTAATTACATTCACATTACAATTGCCATAAAACATTTTCATAGTTATCACATTGCCCCAAAGCCATCATAACCGCAACGGTTGCATTCAAAGCTTAGCGTTAAAGCAAAGCAAGCTTTTAGTTTTGAAACAAAAAAAAGAAAAAAAAACGTTTTTCAGCGATCATTTTTTCTTTATGGAAAGCACAAAACGTTTCTTATCATATCGCGATGATGTTGATAATGATGGTCTGGGATTGAAGCGGTCTTTTTTGGCCTTTTATTTGTTGTTGCTGCTTGCTGGACATTATTATGTGGTGGTGGTTCAGTAAGTAGATATCCCTCCAGTTATGGCCGATAAAATCGTGATTTTTTAACATTCATATTTCACTTTTGGAGTGATCGCATATGAGCGGAATTACTTCAACAACTTGGCTGTCTGTCCACACCTTTTTATCCATGGCTGGCTGTCTGGTTTGTATGGGCTTCTTCCAAGAGTTGTTTCGTTTTGTTGTGTTTTTTTATTTTCCCCAAAGGGGGATAAGTGTTGGATCATGATACAGCATTTATCTTTAGCACTCTGTGGTGTTGTGGTTAGTAAGTTTTTGTTGCTGTTGCATTTGGGATACTAGCCCATTAAATAGCTTAGGGAAACCATGAAAAAAAAACCATAGGGAATATATACCAAGCTCACATGGTTCGTTCTTTTTTGCTAGTTTAAAATAGTGGCAGTTGCTTATTTCTGCCGTTGAGGATGCTGGATGATGGACAAGCATATGAAAAGCCAATTTTAACTTAATTAGTTGCACATTGCCTCTTCACACAAGAGTTGAAGTTTTTTGTGTTGGCCGATATGAATGGCCATTGTCTGAGAATTGGTTTTGCATACGGCACAAAGAATGACTAATGAGAATGTTCGAAACATGAAATTGAACTAATTTTTTGTGGAATTCAAATTTTGAATGAGTGGCATAAAAATGCCTTGATTTTATTTAAAATGATTTGAAGTTGTTTTTCTTTATTAAATTTGTCATGCCCTACTTGCATGAGTTGTATGGAATGGATTAGGCGGGATAACAAGTCTGCGATATGGTAATTTTTCAAGGTCCTCAAACGAGAACGAATCAAGGCTAGTTAGTCTTGTCAAATGCTTGACTAAGCAAATTCGGGATAATGAGGATCAGACAAGGTTTCAAGTCTTATAATATAGGAGGAAGTACCTAAAAACCAGTAAGGCAAGGCCAAAGTCGAATAGGGCCGACTAAATGATACCCTACACGACTATGCGTATTTAGTACAGCTCCCGTAACAAAAAAGTTTATATTGGGAATTTATGTGAAGTAGGTCGAACCTACCATGGACGATATGACTACCATGATGATATGACTTCCATTAGGATTATATTAAAAAATATTTATTGGAGCAATAGATATACCCGACAGAGTGTCACCAAACGAAAAAATTTGGTGGAACATAATAAAATCTATTCAATTTGGCCCGAGTGTATATAAATGGTGAGCAATAACCGTAAAATCGGTTAAAGATGAATATCTAGGCTATATAAAAATCTGAATACCTTTTGCAGAGGTATTTTGTAGAACTATCTGATGCCCGGTACCAAATATCAATGTTGTTTAACATCAAATCGGAGGAAACACATATATGAGAGCTATAGCTAAATCTGAAACGATTTTCACCAAGATGTAAAATTCTTGCTTCTAGGATGAACTCAGTCGAAATTGCCAAAATTCAGTCCATTTGTGCTGATATTAGCCATTTGGTGCTTAAAAAACCTGAAATCGGATATATATATATATATATATATATATATATATATATATATATATATATGAAAGCTATATCCAAATCTGAACCGATCTCAATAAAATTTGGCAGATGAATTTCTGAGGTGTATCTGATACAAATATTATTCTTCTGGAGTGCATATTACTAATGCGAGGGACTTAAACACCAAATAGGATGAAACATATATATGGGAGATATAGTTATATCTGAACCGATTTTCACAAATTTTGACGTACTTGCTTCGAGCCTGAATTGGGTTGGATGTGCCAAAATGCAGGTCGTTTAGATTTATTTTGGCCATTTGGTGCACAATTAACCCGAAATTAGTTGAATATATATATACAGGGTAAAATAAAAAAAAAACACTGCAACAAAATCAAACGCCATAATTTTTTAATTTTATTGTATGAAAGCAAAAAATGTCGGAAATAGCATCAAATTTTAGAATACGTTTAGATATGTTCGAAGTTGTCGCGTTTGGCACGAATTATGGCCATCCAACGGCCCATGAAACCGTCACACGCTGCCCGAATGTTGCTCTGCTGTATTTTGGTCCATTTCCGGCGAACCGCTTGCTTGAGGTGATTGACACTTTGGTATTTTTAGTGCCAATCTTGCTTTCCAAAATACTCCATACGCAATAATCGAACGGATTGGTATCCGGAGATTTTGGTGGCAATGATTCTTGGGTGGCTCGTGCTGAGTCCTGTTGTAATGTCCAAGGTCTGCGGCCAAAATGTTTGCATGCCCTTGGCTTCGATACACCTTCCAGAATATTTTCGCGATAATATTCGGTATTTATTTTGATGCCACAGTCGATTAATACGGCCGGCGCTTGAGTTCAGATGGCCAACCGAAGGTGCACCTCTTTGGCAAGTAAACACGATCATTTTGTTTGTTAATAAACTGCTGGACAACGAATGTTTTCTCTTCGGAGAAAATCAAATTCGGCAGTTCACCACTTTAGGCCAAGCGAAGCAACTCTTCAGCTCTTTTGAGTCTATTTTCTTTCTGTTGCGGTGTAAGTTCCTGCACTTTTTGGAATTTCAATGGATTTACCCCGAACTCAGTTTTCAATACTTGCCGAATGGAATATTGCGATGTGTTCAGCTCACGAGCCATTTTTCGGCCATTGCGACGCGGGTTTCGATCAAGTCGCTTCTTTACTGTTCGAACCATTTCTGCTGATGTTGCTGTTTTCTTCCGTCCACTTTCTTGACGTCGGGCTACGCAACCACTATCACGGTAACGAGCGATGGTACGAGACAGAAGAGATTTATTCACCTTTGAATGCTGGAGTGCTCTAACGATAGCCACTTATGGTTTTCCAGCCAAATATAAAGAAATCACACTATCACACTTGAATTCCATCACGAATAACTTTTTTTCTGGAAAATGCTCACCAAAATGCTTTTGTACGCTTGTAAGCAATATAATGAGCTGTCACTGGAATAATTTTAATAGCTTTTAAACGAGCGGCTTAGAAATGACAGCAGTCTGAAGTTGGTTCCAGTTTTTTCATCTCACCGTGTATTGTTATCTCGCTCTACAAATTGTTGGGTTATCATACACACCTTGTATTTCTCTTAGTAATATAAAGCTTTTTCGGGATATTACTCAGCACGTAACTCCCTCTTTTTGTGTCACCAAATTTCTCTCCTCATACCGCAATTCATTTTCATATTTCCATTAAATATGTGATTCATATTTTAGAATTTCATTTAAAAAGAAAACCAACTAATGAATGAATATTTCCATTACGGGTTCGCTTTATTTATTATCATTTAAATTTATAACCATTTGCATATATTAAACATTTATGCTAATTTTGTTTATTTTTCACACCGCTCCATGGAGTTCCGGGTAAAATATCGCCATACTCCTCACACTGCCTTCCATACCAGCAACAACAACAAACGTCTTGGTTTTTTTGTTAGTTCTGCACACATACACTCACACCTCCACAGCTTTGGCTTATTAAGTGGCCAATTTCCTGCTAAAATGTTGGGAATATAAATAAAGTGTGTACGAAAAAAATTTGAGAACTTGCATGCTCTAGCGAACGAAAGTGGAAGAAATTCGAAGCAGGAAAAACCGTTTCATAAATCCACCTACAAACATTTGAATCTTTGTGCCAAATGTGTAATATTACGTATGTATGTTTGTATGGGTGTATGTGTTCGCATAAGTGTACTCTTGGGCAGCTGTTCGGCATTTAAATGTGAGAATGCAAAAAAAAAAAATTTTTGCAATTGTAGAAGTTTCAAATAATATGAAATACACTCGAGTAAAAAATCTTATTCAAAGGTGTAAGAAGGTTTCAATCGGCCCTGAGCATATGAGAATTTATTCATTAGATTGGACCTGAATATCCAATGCACAAAATGCTAACTCCAAAGGAACAGGGCAATGATTCGGCATTTAGAAGAATTATGACTATTATCAAATTTTACTTTTTGTGGTAGACGTACACGTCAAGCAGAGGAACGTACAACTTCATGAGCGAAGTTATCACTTTGGGATATGCAAAGTTTGAAGAAAATCGAATCGGACTTTATTTTTATGAGACTTGCTGCTATTCAAACATTTAACATTTTCAATATTTCCCATGTTAGAGTAGATACAATTTGGGAACTATATCTAACTCTCAATCGATTTTCAATAAATTTGACGGAGGCTTTTGTACCTCTAGTACCAAATAATATTGCTGTATAGTGCATGATATGAATTCGAAGAGAATTATATTAAAAAAAATCGGTTGAATATGAGAAAATCTATCCAATTTGGGTTGATATTACATTATATGGTAGACAATAATAGTATATCGAAGGTATATAAAAGTCTGAACAGATCTCGATAGAATTTGGCAGAGTTAATTTCGAGCTGTATCTGATGTCCGGCATCGAAAATCGTTGTTGTGGAGTGCATATTACGCATGTGAGGTACTCGAAATCCCAAACCGGATGAAACATATGTGGGAGCTATAGCTATATTTGTACCGATTTTCTCAAATTTTGAAGATTTTCTCAGTCAGAATTGCCAAAATTCAGTTCATTTGGGTCGATATTGGCCATTTGGTGCACAATTAACCCGAAATCGGTTGAAGATTTACAGGGTGAGATGAAAAAACTGCAACCATTTTCAGACTGCTGTGGCTATCGATAGAGCTCCAGCATTTAAATGTGAATAAATCTTTTGTGTCTCGTACGATCGCTCGTTACCGCGATACTGGTAGGGTAGCCCAACATCAAGGAAGTGGACGCAAGAAAACAGCAACATCAGCAGAAATGGTCCGAAAAGTAAAGCAGTGACTTGATCGAAATCCGCGTCGTAGTGGCCGGAAAATGGCTTGTGAGCTGAACATATCGCAATATTCCATTCGGCAAATATTGAAAAATTAGCTCGGGGTCAAGCCATTGAAATTCCAAAAAGTGCAAGAACTTACACTGCAACATAAAGAAAATAGACTCAAAAGAGCTAAAGAGCTGCTTCACATGGCCGAAGGTGGTGAACTGCCGAATTTGGTTTTCTCCGATGAGAAAACATTCGTTGTCCAGCAGTTTGTTAACAAACAAAATGATCGTGTTTACTTGCCAAAGAGGTCAGCTAAAAATGTGCACCTTCGATTGGCCACCTGAACTCAAGCGCCGGCCATAGTGATGGTGGGGGCCGCCATAACAGCCGATGTTCGCTCTCCGCTCGTATTAATCGACTGTGGCATCAGAGTAAATACCGAATATTATCGTGAAAATATTCTGTAGGTTGTATTAAAGCCTTGGGCACGCAAACATTTTGGTCGCACACCATGGACATTTCAACAGAATGGTTACAAAATGAGGTTCCTCGCTTCATTTTCAGCGCACAATGACCACCGGTTGGACTATTGTGTCTGGAGTATTTTGGAAAGCAAGGTTGGCACTAAAAAATCACCTCAAACAAGCGCTTCGCCGGAAATGGATCAAAATACCGCAGAACAACATTCGGACAGCGTGTGACGGTTTCGTTGACCGTTTGAAGGCCATAATTCGTGCCAAAGGTGACCGATTCGAACAAATCTAAACGTATTTTAAAATTTGATGCTATTTCCGATATTTTTGCTTTCATTCAATAAAATTTAAAAAAAAAAATGTGAAAATTTGGCGTTTGAATTTGTTGCAGTTTTTTTATCTCACCCTGTATATGGGAGATATATCTAAATTTTAACCGATTCTCACAAATCTCAATACGGTTCGTCTGGAAATTGTCATCTCAATCGCATAATGATGCTGTTTGAAATTGGTGGTAATCGACTTAGATTTCGAAAAAGCTCTCATATATATTTTGGAGGGGTTCAACATGCGTTCTTCAGTTTGATACTATATACTCAGCCACTGATACAGGCATCAATTGTTATTTAAAGGTTTCCAGCAAAAGCTTCCATTAACAAATAATGAGTTACCTCGCCACTATTTAACAGTCGCAACTACCAACATATCAACCTAGAAACTCTCTATTATTACATGGGCATATCAACATAATTAGTAGTTACTTATTTTGACGAATAAAGGTCGTCAACAAATCGAACAAAAATTCTCTTATATTTTGAACCTGTTTTTTGTTTTGTCCACCACTACCAAAGCAGAGAGAATGAAATTGGCTCGAATTCGAGCGAGAATTTTAACTCCAAATACAAAATTTCAGCCAAATCGATTGAAAAACGTGGCCAAGACTCTCACCATAGCTATATATTGAAGACCAATGCGTGGTATTTATGTATGAAAGATCTGCATTCTATTCTATCTTATATTTGATAGTCGAAGAAAACTTAAAATAATCTACGAAAGATTTTTTTCTCGTATGCTAAATTCCTGCAACTTCCATCTCTGTTTCGATTATTCGATCCGACTGCCTTAGACATTGTGGCTGCTCTGTGTTTGATTTTCTTTTTTCTTCCTCCTCTTTTTTTGTTAGCATGCCTGTCTAACTTCATGCCTCAATAAATTGTGCGTATTTCCTTGGTAATTTTTACATTGCAGGCCAACAAATGCCGGATGTTCTCTCTCCCAGAGCAGCAGTTGAGGCAGCAACACCAATTGAAATACCTTTTTCCTGTTCATATTACAAAAATCTCTGCATACTGGTGGCTGAATCAATGCGTAGAAAAGACATCAGTTCTCTTTGGGACAGGTCCAGAAGTAGTTACTCAAGCCCACGTGATAGATGGGTGAGAATACAATAAAGAAAAGACACACGCACAATCAACAATACATAAAGAGTAAAAGCAGAAATTGCTTATTACCGTTGCCCGGTTGGTTGTTTTTTTCTTCTTCTGCTTTATTCCAGTCGGGATTTTTCCCCTACACACATGGGAGAATTTGCGTCAGAACAAAGAACTGTTATAACCCTACACACATATATATCGATGGCAGTTAAAACCTACCAAACGGAACAAAGACAAGTCCAATGCACACAAATATCCCATCACCCTCTTTTTTGCGTATAACTAGCACATTTCCTTTATCGTTTTGTTGTTTTAGTTTTTTACTCGTTTCCTTGTGGATCAGCCTTCATTTAGTCGTATGTACATTCCTCTTGCTGTCTGCATCTTTTGCTCCGAAAAGCCTGTTATGTGGATAAAACTTGTGGCAACCTTTGTAAGTACTCTTAGATTTGCCTATTTCCTCTCTGTGGCTGCTGTTGGTTTTTTGTTTTGTTTGGTTGTATCCCTTCCATACCTGGCCATGGATAAATTATCTCTTTAATGCTGGGCATGTGCTAAAGGTGGATCACATGTTTCTTTGTGCCAACTTAAGTTGGTAATGTCGACAGTCTGTGAGATATGATGTCTGGTTGTGATTGGGCTTGTTTAAGAAATGGGCATTTTTAGCAAAGATTTTGTGGCACCAAATAAGAAAACTTGGTATGTTTGTTTACCCTGGCCATAATAGCTATTGTCCTGAGGAAATTTTTAAAGTTTTTTAAATTTTCTTGGGTTTTTAGGGGTCAATGAGATTATGTGCGGCAGCTTAAATTTTAAAACGAAGTATTATATTTTACAAATTATGTGGCGCCCAACATAAATTTTCTCACACAAAAGAAAAGACAAATGTTGTATATCTGAAAACATAAGTGTGGGGTCTAAAGCTGAAACGGGATCGAACTGTGCCGTTGTTCCTCCTATGGTAAAATATTAAGGATTATTCATTGAAAATCGGAAGCCAGGAAATCCAGAAAATTGAAACCTCAATCATCCAAACAATATGCAACATGTTGGAAATACAAATCCATTGACTTTGTGTGATATTTTTTGTGATTGGATTCATACCCTTATGGCCAAGTATATCATTCAGGAATATAATTTCATATTGATTCTGAAATAATACTCGTTTTAATTGGCGGGGTGCCTCCCTTTATTCACTGGAATTCAGCATGACTTACTTTGAGTACCCTATTAATAACATGTTTTGCTGTACTTATTACCATTATTCGTCGGGGATGCTCGAGTAGAAGTTGATTAATCGTCCTAACGCTGCTTCTGGTACCAATCAAAGTAAAGTTTGCTTCCTTGTCGGACAACTATTGAGTCCAAATGGAGCAATTTTTCGTTTTCTTTTATTCCATGTGTAAATTGTATATTTGGGTCGAACCCCAAATATACTTTCCCAATTTGAATGTAGTAATCTTTTTTTAAGGGCCAACAAGTAGTTATAAAAATGCCTATTAATATTAAAATAAAAAAAAGATTCACTTTTATTAAAAAAAAATTGAAAATAATTCTCAATATTAACTCGAAAAATTGTCCGTACTCTATAAAAAAAATTAACATATGTATTAATGAAATGTGTATTATATTGATGTTTGATGTCCTTAATATTTAGTGTGGTATCCCTTAGCAGCGATTCCGTCTCTTAAGCGATTTTTCATCGATAAAGCCAGTTTTTCTGTGGTTTCTGCACAAATAGCCCGCCATTCTTGAAGGATAACATCTTTCAGCATCTGCTTATTAGTTACTTTATGTTGCCGATTTTTTTTCTAAAATACCCCATAGATGCTCTATGGGGTTTTAATCTAGGCTCTGGGGAGGATGAGGTACCACTTCCTTAACGTTGTAGAGCAGCCATTTTCGCACAACCATGGAAGTGTGCTTTGGGTCGTTATCGTGCAATAATCGATAATCGTCTTGTATGCCCAAATTAGTGGCGCTTGCTTTTAAATTTTCTTTTAAAATACTCAAATACCTAAATTTGTCCATCGTGGTTTCCACAAACACGAGATTTCCCACACCTCCAGCTGCCATTGAACCCCACACCATCACCGAGCCATCACCGTGTTTCACTGTTGCTTTTAGGTGCTTTAACTGCAACGCGGTGTTTTCTTTTCGCCACACAAAACGTCTTCCATCCGACCCAAAAATATTAAATTTATTTTGGCAATTATTATAAACAGTTGTTGTAAATTAAAAAAAAATATTTTACTCGAATAGGGTAAATATTTTTTCGAATTATAATCAAATATATTTTCAGCTGTATGGGGTACGGACAATTGTTTGAGACAGTGTACATCAAATTTAGAGAAAATTGGTTCAGACATAGTTATAGATCCCATATATATGTTGCATTCGATTTGGGCTTTTATGACCCTCACATGCGTGATATGCACTCCACAAAAATTAAGTTTGCTACCAGATAATTAATGAAGCTCAAAAATACCTCTGCCAAATTTTATCGAGACAAGGATGTAGCTCCCATATATATTTTTATCCAATATCAGGTATATTGTACACCAAATGGCTAGTATCATCCCTAATGCGCGGAATTTTTCCAAATCCGACAAAATTTATACTAGAAACAAATACTTGAAATTAGTAAAAATCGGTTCAGATATTGCTATAGCTCCCATATACAGTGTGAGATGAAAAACTGCAACCAACTTCAGACTGCTGTCATTTCAAAGCCACTCGTCCTACAGCTCTTAAAATTATTCCAGAGACAGCTCATTATATTGTTTACAAGCGTACAAAAGCATTTTGGTGAGAATTTTCCAGAAAAAAAAATTATTCGTAATGGAATTCAAGCGTGATAGTGTGATTTCTTTATATTTGGTTGGAAACCAACCAACCAAACCAAGTGGCTATCGTTGGAACACTCCAGCATGTAAATGTGAATAAATCTTTTGTGCTCGTTACCGTGATGCTGGTAGCGTAGCCCGACGTCGAGGAAGTGGACGGAAGAAAACAGCAACATCAGCAGAAATGGTTCGAAAAGTTAAGAAGCGACTTGATCGCAACCCCGCGTCGCAGTGGCCGAAAAATGGCTCGTGAGCTGAACATGTCGCAATGCTCCATTCGGCAAATATTGAAAAATGATCTTGGGGTAAAGCCATTGAAATTCCAAACCGTGCAAAAACTTACACCGCAACAGAAAGAAAATAGACTCAAAAGAGCTAAAGAGTTGCTTCGCTTGGCCCAAAGTGGTGAACTGCCGAATTTGGTTTTCTCCAATGAGGAAACATACGTTGTCCAGCAGTTCGTAAACAAAAAAAATGATCTTGTTTACTTGCCAATGAGGTCAGCTGAAAATGTGCACCTTCGGTTGGCCACCAGAACTCAAGAGCCGGCAATGGTGGTTGTGTGAGCCGCCATAACATCCGATGGTCGCTCTCCGCTCATATTAATCGACCTTGGCATCGTGGCGAAAATATTATAAAGCCTTTGGCACGCAAAAATTTTGGCCGCAGACCTTGGACATTCCAACAGGACTCAGCACCATCGCACTCAGCTCGCGCCACCCAAGAATGGTTACAAAATGAGGTTCCTCGCTTCATTTCCAGGGCACAATGGCCACCAAAATCACCGGATACGAATCCATTGGACCATTGTGTCTGGAGTATTTTGGAAAACAAAGTTGGCACTAAAAAATACCAAAGTGTCGATCACTTCAAGCAGGCGCCTCACCGGAAATGGATCAAAATACCGCAGAGCAACATTCGGGCAGCGTGTGACTGTTTCATCGGTCTTTGAAGGCCATAATTCGTGCCAAAGTTGCCCAATTCGAACAAATCTAAACATATTCTAAAATTTGATGCTATTTCCGACATTTTTGCTTTCATTCAATAAAATTTAAAAATGTTGGCGTTTGACTTTGTTGCAGTTTTTTTAGCTCACCCTGTATATATATTCCAGAAAGTATTCTCATCATAAAGATATCGATCCGACTGAAATCTATTGAGCTGTTAATGCTCCTGTCAGGTGATCTTCTACAAATTCCATAGTCATAGATTGCTGACCTCATTCCCAAATTTGCTGTCAAGATTTTTCTTTACCACATCCTAACCATCTCCATTCGGGTCGATGATACATCTACCCCAGTAACGGAAAGTAGATAACATCGGCTGGATATAGGGGTGTATCGAAGATCTCTATATCTTCTTCCCCTGTGTGAATTTCAAAATTTAAGATATCCATCTTTATTTCAGTTTAATTCAAGGCTAAATTTGTCCTTATTATTTTCATCTTCAAGCATTCTCAGCAACTTTTTGACTTACATTGGGCAAAAGATGAGTTTGCACAATATACCACATGGATGACATTGCTTCTTGGTAGCATGCCAAAAAATCTATTTTCAAACTAATTTTAAGCAAGTCATATCAGGAGGTCTTGTGTAACAACCGAACACTATTTTTTTGTTTTTGGCAATTTGGCCAAGATGTCAGTTTGTCGTTCGGAGATGAGGGCTTTTCTAACCTCAAAGTTAAGGCAAACAAGTTGAACCTTGGCAACAACAGGAGAACAGAAAACAAATAACCAAAACCATTTAACCAGACAATGCCCAAGAACAACAACAAGAATAATATGAAGAACTTTATACCACCCAGATCCCTCTGTTGGATTGGCCACTAAATGGAAATTTTTGCCAGTGTGGCAAGATTAAGAGTTTGTTTTTTTTTTCTCGAGATTTTGCCAAATCATTTGCAGTTGGTGTCTGGTGATGACCCTAAATGAAAAAATAACAGACTTTAGTTAAAGAAAAGAGCCAAGCGTTAAAAACAAAACGCCCAAAACATAAAACTACACTTCATTATTTATATTGGAAAATTATAGAGTACCACACTCTTGTTGGCCGAACAACCAACCAGTCAGCCAGCCATGCAAGAAGGATATCTTCTCCATGGCCATGACTATGTGGATGGCGGAAAATCACAAGGCAAGATGATGATACTGCTGCTGCTGCAGCAGCAATGCAAAAACAAAGATACCCCATGCAGCACAGATTGTGGTTACGTTTTAAGGCCACGAAAAATATCTTATGACCACCGACAATGACGACAAAGACCAAGACATAAATGCAACTGCAACAAAAATAAAGGAATAAATGAATTTTTATTTCCACTTAAGGATTTTGGGCCTTGGTGTCTTTTTTCCACCATTTCTTTTACTCTTGCCAATTAGATAAAACCAAGGCAATTGCAGGCCCAAAATGAGTATGCGGTACAGCCTGTGAGTCAGTGGCCCAGCAAAAATTACATATTCTCAAAAAAAAAAAAAAAAAAAAAACGGCCAGAAACGTAACAAGAAAATTGTTTTAAAAATATTCAAGATTTAATGCTTGCACACTCTTTTTTGAAAAAAAAAAAAAAAAAAAAAAAAACAAATTCTGCTGGTCCCTGTTTTCTTTGGTCGATTGACTAGGGTGGTGATGGCGCACTGGTGTTTGGTGAGCATGTGTTTTAACGCAAAATTTTAATTTTGCATAAATTTTCGGCTAAAAGTGCCATTAAATGTGACTTTAAAAGAGGAGAAGGAAACAAAACACAGGGTTTTAAGTGAATACGTTCAGTGGCCCTGAACACTTTCAACTGCCCTCACTTTGTTTGGGTATTATTTATTCTTTTTTTCGATGTCTCCCTCCCCTTCTTCTCCGTATTTAATGCCTGACGCAACTAATTTTCTTTCTCTTGCTGTGGGGATTTTATGATTAAAGCGTTTTTAAAAAGAGGGATGACGCGATGTTTCTTTTTTTGCCATTCTCATGGTAGATTTACTGGCTACGCCACACTGCAACTTGTAGTGGTTAATTGGCTTGAAATTGTTGAGAATATTTAGCAAATAGCAAACAAAAAAGAATATGTTTGCCGATATTGTATTCTCCGTCACTTTCAAGTACGGGCGGAAGAGTAGATGCCATGCCATGTGTTTGCCAAAGACTTCAGACTGTCCCTTCCGAGCCGTTTAGTGTGTAAGTTTTATAATTACTTCCTAGTTGCTGTGCATTCTATTGATTGTAGAGAAATTCTGTTAAGTATTCTCAAGCTCTTTTCTGATACGAGATATGTTTCCTTCATTTCATTCATATGACCAGCCTAAACTTTCTGACATTTAGACAATCTGAGTTTTATCAATAAATGCAACATAAAATGCCTAGAAAATTTATTTTTATTAAAGTTTTATTTAGAAAAATTAATTTTCACTTCATATTTTTACTATGATTTTTAAATTTATCGTTAGAAATAAAAAATTATTCCGAATGAGTAATTTCAAAGCATTAGATGGCGAACTATGAAGATGTTCAGTGAAATCAGCTGGTCATATGTGAAGATCTGATAGATAGGCATCAACACAGCTGTTGGTACAGAGAACTGTCAAAACATATTTGAATACTAAAATAAGAATACAAAATTATTTAATAAATAAAAAAGTCAAAAGTTGAGCGGGACCGACTATATGATACCCTACACCACTATGCATATTAAGTAGAGGTCCTGTAACAAAAGTATTTATTTGAAGTAGATAATACCACCTAGCAACATTTGGCTTTAGAGCAGTTATATTAAAATCAAGTAAAAAAGCAGTAAGTTCCGGCCGGTCCGAACTTTGAATACCCTCCACCATTTGAAACGAATTAGAAAATTTTCAAAAATAAAACCATTAAAAATTCGGTTAAAATCTTTAAAATACCTAATATCGGAAGGTGCCGATATATGGGGGATATACGATATTGTGGATCTATATAGACAAATCTATGTCTGGGGGTAAAGTACTCACAAAGAACTCCATGTGTAGAATTTCAGACAATTCCGTTTAAAAATGTGGCTAAAATCATCAAAATACCGAATATCGGGGGGTACCGTTATATGGGGGCTATACGATAGCGTGGACCTAGATAGACAATTCTCTTTCAGGAAGTAAAGTGGTCCTTGTGTGGATTTTCAGACAGTTCCGTTGAAAAATGTATCTAAAATAGTCAAAATACCGAATATCGGGGGGTACCGTTATATGGGGGCTATACGATATTGTGAACCAATATAAACAATTCTCTTTCAGGGGGTAAAGTACTCAGAAGGGACTCCGTGTGTGGAATTTCAGACAATTCCGTTTAAAAATGTGGCTAAAATCATCAAAATACCGAATATCGGGGGGGTACCGTTATATGGGGGATATACGATATCGTGGACCTATATAGACAATTCTCTTTCATGGGATAGAGTACTCACAAGGAACTCCTTCAGACAATTCTAATAAAAATTGTGGCTAAAATCATAAAATACCAAATATCGGGGGGTACCGTTATATAGCCCATCTTCGAACTTGACCTGCCTGCAGACGAAAAACAGATCTGTGCAAATTTTTAGCTTCCTATCTTAATTCGTTTTGACTGTAGCGTGATTACAACAGACGGACGGACATGGCTAAATCGTCTTAGAATTTTACGCTGATCAAGAAATTGTTGGGTCTAAAATGATTATTTCGATGAGTTACAAACGGAATGACGAACTTAATATACCCTCCATACTATGTATCGTGGAGGGTATAAAAATATATATCGGAGCCGAGTTGCACAAAATGGAAACGTACACCCACTCCATTTGGGCTGATAGAAGCCATTATTTGCACAATAAACCTGAAATCGGATTAGGGATATATATATGGGAGCTATATCCGAATCATTTCCGTTCTCGATAAAATTTGGCAATGGCAATTTATAAGATATCCGGTACCAAAGATCATTGTTGTGGAATGCTTATTACGCTTGTGACGGACTTTAAACCCCAAATCGGATAAAACATATATAAGAGAGCTATAGCTATATCTGAGCTTAAATTTGAAGTACGAGTTTATAGGATGCATTCAGTCGTAATTGCCAAAACTCAATTCATTTGGACTGATATAAGCCATTTGGTGCACAATTAACCTGATATCGGATAGAGATATATATGGGAGATATATCCCAATCTGAACCGATCTCAATAAAATTTCACCGAAGTATTTTCGAGCACTATCTGATGTCCGGTACCAAATATCATTCTTCTGGAGTGCATATTACGCATTACGAAACATATATATGGGAGGTATAGCTATATCTGATACTACAACCAATATTTTCTATGCGGGTCCACATTCTCGTATAGCCCCCATATAACGGCACCTCCCGATATTCGGTATTTTAATGATTTTGGCGATATTATTCACCGGAATTGTTTTAAATTTCATAAAATTGCAGATCGTAACGGGTACTACAGCATATGATAGAAAATTGCCTATGCAGGACCACGTCCACGTATAGCCCATAAATATCGGTACCTTCCAATATTCGGTAGTTTTATGATTTTAACTACATTATTCAGCGGAATTTTTTCTAATTTCGTATTTGCACTTCATGGGTAGTACAACCTGTGACAGAAAATTGCCTATGCAGGTCCACGTCTTCGTATAGACCCCAAAACAACTGTAATTCCCTATATTCGGTATTATTAAGATTTTAACCAAATGGTGAAGGGTATTCAAAGTTCGGCCAGGCCGAACCTACTGCTTTTTAACGTGTTCTTCCTAATTTTGAATATTAGGGACTTCGATATGACTTGTTTTGCGATCCGGGGAATTCACTATCGATTCTAAGATGGCCGAGTCAACGTAAGCGTTGTAGTTAGATTCTTGCTTCAGAACCTTACATTATCGCTGGTGAGAGACCTCGTATGATTTGTATATGATATACATTTTTCAATAATTTTTACAAATTTGAATTATTTTTCGTTCAAAAATTTCAATTCCAAGATTGGTTTGACAGTTCATTGTCCCCATTGTCAGCTCTAATCTGACCTAGTTCAATTTTAAAGGCTCAACCATGATCCGAGTATAAGATCCCCTTCGAGCTTAGCTGATTACCAAACGATCTGTCACATAAATTTGAATTCGCCGCAAAAAATGTATTCTTCAAAAATAAACGTCAAAACATCATTGGACAATGATGAAGGCGAACTTTTTCATTTTCACCTCGAGCATGAATTTTGACATTCGATCTGATAAAATAACAGTTGGCTTTAGACACATTCGCTAGTAGGAATATGAGATGTTCTGTGAAATAAATTAAATTTAGCAACTAAATTTTTTTAGAAATAAAGCATTTTCTGGAACTGTGGATATGGCAATATTGCTACCAAATAAGGAAAATACAGGGTGAGATAAAAAACTGCAACAAAGTCAAACGACATAATTTAATTTTTTTTTTAAAGCAAAAATGACGGAAATAGCTTCAAATTTTAGAAAAGGTTTAGATTTGTTTGCTTTGGTCACCTTTGGCACGAATTATGGTCTTCAGACGGCGAATGAAACCGTCACACGCTGCCCGAATGTTGCTCTGCGGTATTTTGGCCCATTCCCGGCGAAGCGCTTGCTTGAGGTGATCGACACTTTGGTATTTTTTAGTGCCAACGTTGCTTTCCAAAATACTCCAAACACAATAGTCCAACGGATTGGTATCCGGAGATTTTGGTGGCCATTGTGCGTTGGAATTGATGGAATGTCTAAGGTCTGCGGCCAGAATATTTTCGCGATAATATTCGGCATTTATTCTGAAGCCACAGTTGATTTATACGAACGGAGAGCGACCATCGGAATTTACAGCAGTCTGAAATTGGTTGCAGTTTTTTTTTTATCCTACCCTGTATATTTGAAACCGTTGGCAGTAATGATGCCCATCCCCTTCTATGTCATTAGGGAGAAAAGCCCATGTCTATATTTACCACATGCTGTCTTTGCCTTAGTTCTAAAATACGAGTGAATTCATTGATATCTTCATATATTAAATGATGTCCTCATAGGAATTCCATAACTATTAATTACTGCTCTTCCAAAGAGTTTTTATACCCTCCACCATGGGTAGGAGGGTATATTAACTTTGTCATTCCGTTTGTAACACCTCTAAATATTCGTCGTAGACCCCATAAAGTATATATATTCATAATCAGCATAAAATTCTAAGACGATTTAGCGATGTCCGTCTGTCTGTCCGTCTGTCTGTCTGTCTGTCTGTCCGTCTGTCTGTCTGTCTGTTGAAATCACGATAGAGCCCACATTTGTGCCTTTGAAATTTGGCACAAGTGTGTGTATTGTCCCTAGGATGGTTGGTATTGAAAATGAGATATATCGGTCCACGTTCTGGTATAGTCCCCATATAATGGTACCTCCCGATATTCGGTATTTTGATGATTTATGCCACATTTTTTCACGGATTTATCTGAAAATTGGTATTTGTAGGTTATGACGGGTCCCTGAGCGTGTGGCAAAACATTGCATGTATAGGTCCACGTTTTGGTATAGCCCCCATATAACGGTACCTACCGATATTCGGTATTTTGATGATTTATGCCACATTTTTTCACGGATTTGTCTGAAAATTGGTATTTGTAGGTCACAACGGGTCCCTGAGCGTGTGGCAAAACATTGCATGTATAGGTCCACGTTCTGGTATAGTCCCCATATAACGGTACCTCCCGATATTCGGTATTTTGATGATTTATGCCACATTTTTTCACTGATTTGTGTAAAAGTTGGTATTTGTGGGTCATAATGGGTCCTAGTTCGTGTGGCGAAACATTGTAATTATAGGTGCAAGTGTTGGTGTAGCCCCTATATAACGGTACCTCCCGATATTCGGCATTTTAATGTTTTTTGCCACATTTCTTCTAATGTTCTTTTACCCTAGGGTGGAGGGTATTAAAAGTTTGGCCCGGCCGAACTTAATGTTTTTTTACTTGTTTTTCCATAAATCATTCACGATGACCCATTCAATATTATTCTTATAAATGTCACAGTGTGTTTCTAATCCCAAAGGATATACACCTTATCATCATTAATTATCCCAAAAATAACCTGCAGTTTTCTTCTTTTTTCTAAATCTCATAAAACATGTGATGTTATTCCCAAAAACAGCAGATATGACCCACTAAGAAAAGCAATATCCTTATAATACATTTTGAAAGTGACAAATAGTTAAGATTTATTTCTATTATTACTTTTGTCAAGAAGCAAGGATATGAAGGATAAAGAGAGAAGAAAAAATTGTCATACATACACCGACCAACTAAAAATAAACTAGGTCACCATGCTTGGAAAGGGAAACTGTTTTCATTTGTTGTTGTTTTTTTTTTTTTTTTTTGGTATTCTCTATACTATGTCGAACAAAGGATAACAAAGGACAATCAATTCATCATCAGATGAGTGAGTGAGTGTACTCCCAAACATATGTTCTGTGTGTGTGTGTGACCATAATTTCCCAACGTAGTTAATGGAAGGCCACAAAAAATATTGAGGTTAAGCAAATATTGTTATTATTATTAATAATAAACATTTTTTGTACAACCGTTTCCTTTGCATTGCTGGCATGCAGCCATGCTGACTGGTTATTTGTTATTTTTAGAAAATAATACATTAAAAATGCATATGATGCATGAAATAAAGAATAACACTGGGATTTGGAGACTGACCCATAATGCAAAAGGGAAAGCCAAAATAAACAATTTTACACAGCAACAACAACAACAGAAATTCACTATTTAAGTAATTTAATTTAAAAGAAATTGAAAATAGTTTTTTTTTTTTTTTGTTTTATCGACATAACTTAATTTACACTGCCTTAATTTGCATAACGAATTTCAATTCCATTTTTTTCTGTGCTTCGTTTGGAGATAAACACAAAAATGTATCCAACTGTTAAAAATTGTGTTTATTTGCGGATACCATTAAATTCATATTCATTTGCTGTATAAACAAATAAACTGAATAATGGTCCATATCCAACGTTATTTCTTTGGG
Source organism: Musca domestica (assembly GCF_030504385.1). Lineage (NCBI taxonomy): Eukaryota > Metazoa > Arthropoda > Insecta > Diptera > Muscidae > Musca > Musca domestica. The sequence goes on along the minus strand of NW_026712340.1, from coordinate 4,948,547 downwards.
AGGGTTGTAGCTATATGGCAATTTTTATACTCATAACCAATAATAATGGAGTTTTTGTGAGAGCAAATGTGTTTTTTTGCCGCTGTTATCCTTTATCAATCCAAATGATATTATTTTCATAACAAATTAATGTCATTTTCAGTTGGTGAGATAGACAGTTGTTGTTGGTGTTTGTGACATGTCATGGTATGGTATTTACAGTTTTAAAATGGCAATATGCATGCATACGGATCTACATATTTATTAAAATTATGCTCCATGATAAATAAATATAAAAATGATAGTATGATAGATAGAGACAACATAAAAGGAAAAAATCATTTAATTTTCTTGAATTTGCCTCATTATTTCAGTCGTTTCTGTGACATCAGTAAATCACATAGTCTAAGGTTCCCTTAATGTAGGCAACGCAATGAAACCCACGCACTTTGTCAAATACTCTCACACGTGATCTCAATGAACACAACTCGCTCTCCCTCTCTTTTCTAAGACAAACAGCAACAACGATCAGAGAGGAGCACAATAATACACCTCTCTGGCTCACCCTATCCAAGGTGGTGCCAAAAAGAAATGCAGCTGTGTTGTGTTTGTTTTCTCTCTCTCTTTCCCTTTCTCCGCTAGTTGACGTCTGTTTGTTTGGTGCATTGGTTGCATGCGACGGAGTTTCGGTGTTTAGTTTTTAGCGTTATTTATTAAAATTGATTAAAAATATACAACAATTCGGTTTAGTTTAAATAAATAATTTAATTTAAATAATAAAATTTGACGCACAACAGCAAAGTAGGCTGTTGTAAGAATAAGTGAAATCAAATGAAGCACATGGGCTAGAGAGTGAGAAAGTTATGCGTTTTATTTGCCGGGAAATTTCTCAATTAAATGCATTCGTTTACTAAAAGGCAATAAAATGTATTAAATTATTAAATTGAATGGGAGAAGTGTGATTGTTTATATTTAATATGCCCATTAAATATTAAATAAAAAATTGGGTGTACCGTTGAATGCAAGTGAAAGCCGTCACACAGAGGGCCAAATGTGTTGCGAGTGAAGTAGTACCAACGAAAGTTTGTTGGCCGACATGAAGAAAAAGAAATAAATAATTATTAAATTCTTAAAAGTGAAATAGTTTTAAAACCTTGTAGTGTTTACAAATTTCATGTTAAGTAGTACAAAAATACCGTTGCCAAATTCTGAAGAGGAAAAAAATAAAAGAAGTGAGAGAGAAAAAGGCATTGAGTGTCACATGGGCATTGCATCTTTGCCACGGAATAGTGACATCCCACAAATCGTCATGATTTCTATAAATAAATAAAAATTAGAAAATATTTTTTTTTTTTTCAAAACAATAAAAAGTGAGATTACTTAAAAATATTACAAATAGGTGAAATTACTTCTTATGGTGTGGTGTTTACACACGACGGTATCTCTTTCCTGCACAAAATGATGCCGTACATAAATTCTCGGCTAGGTAGCAAACGCTGCTTAGTGTATAACACCCTTGGAAAGAACTGATACCATAAATGGATAACATTTGAATACCAGGTAGACACTTTTGAATTACCGAAGCAAAACTATGCATTTAGATAATTCTTATAGCCCATTTACACACTTGGATTTACGATGGCATAATTGATTTTTGAAATCCTAATTCTGGAATAATAACACAAACTTTATATCAAATTTGAAAACATATAATACAGTCTAGAGCAATAAATTAAAATAATAATACGTTCTTTGACATTTAGTCAAGTTTTATTCATTATTACTGAATTTTGATTTCTTTATTATATATAAAAAATAATAATTGAAATTCAAGTGGATTGAATTAAATAAATAAATAAATGAAATAAAAATAATTAATAAAAATTCAAACCAATGCAGATGACGGACAAAAGTTGACACAACGTTGGGAAAATATTGATTTAAAATTAGTTTTTATTCATTTTCGAAAATATGTTCAACAACCCGACACTTCAATTTGCCAAAGTCACGAAATGGTAAAGACTAGACAAAATTCATTTTGGAACAATAGTTCATGTGAGAATATATACGTGTAGACACTTCCTATTACAGAAGCCTCTGAATACAAAAAAAAAAAAACTTTAGAACACCCAGAAAAATAAAATGTTCAATCAATTGATATTTTGGTCTCAAAAATTGTATTCCTTATATTTTTCCAGCATAATAAAAGTAGAATTGAAAAAAGAAAGCATGTGCGTTTTAAAAGTTCGAATCGCAAAGTAGCCTACATTGAATGGCAAAATATTGCATCTTCAACATTTATTATAAATAACGGATTAAGATTCATTGGAAACCTCGCCTTTTAGGTTTGTTGTATTCGATTAGTAAATCAAACCCCCAAAAAAGTTTCTTAGGCCAAACTTTTTTAAGGTCTTTTGAGCACAATTTTTTGGAATACATATCGCAACATTTAATATAGAGCTTTAGAATTATTATTCACCGGAGTTGTTTTAAATTTGGTATTTGAAGTTCGTAAGTTAGCCTAAGACAGAAAATTGTCTGTGCAGGTCCACGTTTTCGTATAGCCCCATATAACGGCACCTCCCGATATTCGGTATTTTGCTGGTTTTTGCGGCATTTTTTACCGGAATTGTTTCAAATTTGGTATTTGAAGTTCGTAATGGATACTACAGCCTATGACAGATAATTGTCTGTGCAGGTTCACGTTTTGGTATAGCCCCCCATATTCGATATTTTGATGATTTTAGCTACATTATTCGCCGATTTTTTCCCTAGTTTCACATTTGAATATTGAAATGGCTTGTGACAAAAGTTTCCTATGCAGGTCCAAGTCCTCGTATATACCCTAATATAATGGCTACATTCGGTATTTTATTTTTTTAACAGAATTTTTAACTGATTTTATACCATCCACCATACTATGGAGGGTATATTAACTTTGTCATTCCGTTTGTAACTCCTCGAAATACTCATGTCAGACCCAACAAAGTATATATATTCTTGATCAGCGTAAAATTCTAAATCGATTTAGTGAGGTCCGTCTGTCTGTCCGTCTGTCTGTCTGTTGTAATCACACTATCTTTCGAATGAATTGAGATAGATGGCTTAAATTTTGCACACATGTTTATTTTTCCAGTAGGCAGGTTAAGTTCGTAAATGGGCCATGTAGGTCCACGTTTTCATATAGCTCCCATATAACGGTGACCCCCCTATATTCGGTATTTTGATGATTTTAGCGACGTTATTCACCGGAATTGTTTCAAATTTGGTATTTGAAGTTCCAAATGGATACTACACCCTAAGATAGAAAATTGTCTGTGCAAGTCTATGTCTTCGTATATCCCCCATATTACGGTACCTCCCGATATTCAGTATTTTGATGATTTTAGCGACGTTATTCACCGGAATTGTTTCAAATTTGGTATTTGAAGTTCCAAATGGATACTACACCCTAAGACTGAAAATTGTCTGTGCAGGTCCACGTCTTCGTATAGCCCCCATATAACGGCACCTCGCTATGTTCGGTATTTTGATGATTTTAGCGACATTATTAACCGGAATTGTTTAAAATTTGGTATTTGAAGTTCGTTATGGGAACTACAGTCTGTGACAGAAAATTGTCGGTGCGGATCCAGTTTCGAATTTGAATATGGTAATGGCTTATGACTAACAACGTCGTATAAATGCCAATATAACGGCTATATTCGGTATTTTTAAAATTTTAACAGAATTTTTTAAGGATTTTATTTTTTGAAAATTCGTTGCATTAAAAGTTCGGCCCGGCCGAACTAACTGCTTTTTAACTTGTTATTTTTTGAGAAGGGTTCAATTAATTTTTTTATTCAAATGTAAACTGAAGATTTTTATAAGGAAAATATTTTTCTTTTAACATTTTCATAGAACTAGACCAATTATGATATAAACCTTTCAAAAATTGTATTTCACTATAAAAATTAATATTTCAATAAAGAAAATATTTCCCTTTCATATTTCTTCTTTGGAAACAAGCATCAGAAAAAAGTTTCAATTCCATAAAACGTGTTCCGTCGCTGTATTTTCTATATACTACCATTTCATCGTTTTTTTAAATACAATTTGAATTCTTGAAAAATTCAAGTTTTTCTAATATATTTTTTTCTATTTTTTATCTCTTTCAGAATCACCCAAAACAGGAGAACTTTTAAGTACTACCAAATTTGAACACGTTCCTGAAAAACCCAAAACAACAAAAATACATACGAAAACGACTCTCTGGAAAACATACTCAACGCATTATCAACGTGACAATTTTTTATTGCTTTGCAAAAATCCAACAAACACTTAAACATATTTTTGGGTTGTAAATAATACAAGCAGCAGAGTTGAAAACAAAGAAAAAACACATCTTTCTACAAATAGAACAATATTAGTGTACTAAGCTTATAACATCATCAAATCGGAGTGAGAGGAAAGAAAGAAAGAGGGAAAAACTAGCAGTTATTTGTTCCTATTGCAAGAGAACTCCTTGTGGAACACCTAAATGCCAACTCTAGTTTCCGGGAGTAATGCTGAGCGAGAAGTAGAAGGAACAATAAAAAATACCCAAGTGATAAATTGCTGCTGAACATTACAAGACGCTCATAAAAAGAACTTCACTTTAAGTTGTTGTGTGTTGCATGTCCTTTGCGGGGATATAACAAGGACGGTAGAGGGCCAGGCGAATTGCAAAAATTTAAGACTTCCATTTTTTGGGGGCAAAACACACGCCCAAACTGTGTACAGGATACTCAAAACACGTCCGTCTACGCTCTCGCTCTCGTGGTATATTTAACATATTTAAGTGTTCCCGTTTGTCGGTGTCGCGTGTATCCCAAACAACTCGCTCGTAATCGCGGTGTCGCAGACCTTGTCCTTGTTCTTCGTCTGTCCTACGTATTTTCAAGTTGGACAGAATTGAAACGACATTGGTTGCAGACTGCAATTCCTCCTTTCTTTTTGTGAAATGTTAAGGATCAAGTTGAAGGTTACATTACCCCAATAACAGCAACAGCAACACCAACTGCAACAGCACAGCATTTTTCAAGACATTGTACTTGACACTCAACAAGAACAACAACCACGTTATAGTTTCCGCTTCCGTCGCTCCGAAACGATAAAACTAAAATTCCTTGGGACACATTCGAAACTTGTTCTTGGAAAGAAAACAACAGCAACAACAACACTGCCAGACTTTAAAATATACTATGGCATACTTCATTTTCTTGTATACGGGTTTATAAATGTTTGATATGAATTGAGTGCAAAACTGCCATCACTCTGTGAAACAAAGCACAAGGACTGTAAAAAAAGAGGACATAAAAAACAACACCAACAATAGTAAAAAAATGCAATTTCGTTTCGGTTAGTAAAAGTGCAAAGTCGCTCGTCGTCGGTTGCCATTGCATTTTTGTGAAATTGCAATATCAGAACAAAGTTATCAAACAAAAGAACAACACATCATATCTTAAGAACAAAAACAACACAAAATTCCCATAAAAGTGTAAAAAAAAACAAACAAACAAACTTTATGAATTGTATTCATCCTTGCCGTGTGCAATGTTGTAACAAATTCCCCCCGTTGTAAAACAAACACCAACACATCCACATCAATCCGAAAGAAATATGACACAAATAATGTCCAGTAGTAGCTGTACAACGAGCTGTGGACGACAGTTTCCACAAACAGCTCACAAGGATATCACTAGCCATTATCTGCCCCAGCAACGTCAGCATCATCAGCATCACAATCAGCATCTGCATCATCGAAGTCTTTGGAGTCATTTGTTTTATACACGCCGAAGAATGTCATTGCAGCGTGTTGTTTACAACTTCGGCTATTTACTGCTGTTATTATGCTCCATTACAACGTTATTACCCCAAGTTAAAGGTAAGTCGAACATGCCATGATAGTTGTTCTTTGTGTCACCACTTTGTTTTTTTTTTTCTGTACGTTTCTTTGTTTCTTTTATTTACTTTTTTACGACCGGCCAAAGATAATCGAGTTGTACTTTTATGACTGGCAAAGAAAGTAGCCAGCCACTTTTGGCACTCAATACTTAAGGTTCAAACAACATAATTAAAATGCAATTTTATTCTTTTCAGAAGATAACAAAGAATTTTGATGAGGGGTAGTTAATTTTTATACAACTCTCGCTACTAGTTTTGGAGAGGGTGATACTGAGAGTGGTGGAGAGGGTGATACTGGGGGATGTGAGATTGGAGCACTGCCTCAGTTGAAAGCCGATTAAGGAAAGGACACAAATATGACGGGTCGGACTATAAGACGCCCTACATAATTTTAAATTTTTATACTCTCAGCCATATGGCTAGAAAAGTTATATATCTTTGATACGGCCAAATGTGCCTCATCGAAATAACTCTCGAAGGGATTTGGTCCAAAACTCGTACATCGTAATTTTATTGTGACACTTAGATCGAGTTACTTTACTTCTGTTACTTTCCCCCAAAAGGTCGAAATAAAAAAAAATAAATAAAAAATATTTTACTGCACAGAAAAGATACTCCGATTTTGCTCCAACTTTGTAAATCCTAATATTTGCATCAGTGCTACGTCAGGTGCGAAAATGGACAATATCGGTCCACTACATCAAGTACCTCCCCCACAAAGGGTCAAAAATTTGAAAAATTATATAATATTATAAAAGTCCGATTATCTTCAAATTACACACATCACAATATTTTTATTAACCCAATATTTGGTGTGAAGATGGAATATATCGTTCTACTCCTTCTGGTACCTCCCCCACAAAGGGTCAAACTTTTGAACATACATGAAGCTCATTAAAAGAGAAATTAAAATCCGATTTCATTCTCACTTGGTACATCTCAATATTTCAAACAACAAACGATTTGTTATTAAGATGGTAGAAATCGGACCATTCCTTCTGGTACCCCCGCCCCCACAAAAGGTCAAAGTTTTGAATAACAAAAACGATCTTGAAATCCGAAATAAACATCCGGTTGTTTTCATGTTTCACACAACCCATTGTTTCTACTAACACACGATCTGCTGTGAATATGGAATGTATCGGTCCACTTTTTCTGGTAACTCTCCCACAAAAGGTCAAAATTTTGAGGTAATAAACGCGACAGACTTGGCAAATCTGAATATTTCTATCACTAAAGATCTATCGTAAAGATGGTGGAGATCGGACCATTCCTTCTGGTGCCTCCCTATGTGGGGTTCAAGATTTTCATAAACAAAACGCTCAAAGAACTCGAGCGTTAAATTTCATACCAACAAACATTTTTGCCAACACAAGATCTGCTGTGAAGATGATATATATCTGTGAACCTCCGCAGCCGTAATATGCCTTCTGTAACCTCTATGTTTGGGGTACTCAGTTGCTCAGAAATATATTTCTTCAATTTTTGTCGAGATCGGTTCAGATTTGAATATAGCTCCCGTATATATCTTCTTCCGATTTGCCTTTTATTGTGCACCAAACGTGTAATATCAGCCGAAATAATATGGAATAATGCACATACGCCCAAATTAGGCCTGAAAATAAGTATGCCAAATTTGATCGAAATCGGTTCAGACATAGCTATAGCTCCCATATAAACTGTTCATCCGATTTTTTATTTTTGTCCTCAGCAGCCGTAATATGCCTTCTGTAGCAATGATATTTGGGGAAATATATCAAATACAGCTTAGAAATATCTTTACCGAATTTTATCGAGATCGGTTCAGATTTAAATATAGCTCCCATATATATCTTTATCCGATTTCAAGTTAATTATGCACCAAATGGGTAATACAAGCCCGAATTGAAAATGCACAAATGCCTCGGCAATTTTAGTAGAAATCGAAAATATGGAAATAGCTTTATGCCTCAGTAGGCCTTTTTCTAATCTTTTTAACAACTTTCATTTGTTTGTTTTGTTTCGATAACAAAGAAATTTTAATAACTTTTCACTCGTTTAAAGTTACAGATTGGCCTACAGGTGTCTTAGAACGAAATTCAGGACATTAGGACTTGATAGGAGCCATGACGGTCTACCTGTCAGGCCGGCTGGTGTGCATTGAACTCAGAAGTTAACTACTTTTTAGCCATAAAATTATTGCTGGGTATCTTAATCTGAATTGATATCACATCCACATCAAGATCTAAGTTAGGAAACATTTTGAAATTCATATTCACAAAATTATAGCTCGTTTTGTTAATTAAATTTGATTATTGCACCGCCTGACATTTACTCGTTTCTTATTTATTTTCTCAAGACTTCCGTCGTATTCTCTTGGGATACTACAAATATCCAAAATAATAAAATTAGAAAAATGGCTTCTTATTTGCAAAACTATAAAAAAAATTTAATTTTTTATGAAAACAACAAAATATAATAAACAAAATTTATATGTTTTTTTTAGGAGGGCATCTCGTGGTTAAATGAGAACAAGAAGTCTGTGGTACTTGAAAATAAGTTTCGTCCAATTATGCTGGACAAATGTTGAATATAAAAACAAGTAAAATAAGTTATAATGCTCTTGTTTTCTTTATCTCAAGAAAAAAAAAACACAATAAAATATACCACGGGAAGACGATGACGAGTACCACCAGACCACATACACATACATATCTTTATGTATAGCAAAACCAAAAGTCAAGAGAAAAAAGTATTTTCTTATATAATTAATGACTGTTTCATAACTATGATATATTGTAGATGTCAAAAGTTCTTTGGTTTGGCCGACAAAGATCTCCTCCAATGCCAGCGCACATACACTCACTAATGCTTCCTTGGTTACTCCTAAAATACTTAAAGATACTTGGTTGGTTGGTTGGTGGGCAAAACCCAAATACAAACAGAAATACACAAGACCTTATTGTTCTACATTTTGGCATTTTTTCATGTGTACATACATACACATATCTAAATTATCTGTAGATACTGATAACATTTTTGTCTATCTTCTACTGTAAACATTACATTCAAGCCACAACTACAACAACCAACATTAAACCTATTAACATTTAAATAGTTTTTATTTCGCAGGAACGCCACAGCACACAAATAACCAAAAGAGGATATACCCAATACACGTACACACACATATATGAGTAACTTTAGTGGTGGTTAGTTTTGTGAAATCCTTGTTCCCCCTCTTTTTTACCATTTTCTTCCTGCACTGTGTTTTTTTTTTTTTTTTTTGTTACCTACTATGCTATTTCCAAAAATATGTAATATTTTTATGGCATTATTACTGTTGTTGCTCTTTTTGTTGGTGGTCGTAGCTGTTTCACACACACACTAATAACATTTTTTAGGAAAATAAATTTTACTCATGGGGTTCGGCCAGACTATGTGCGAGTAAGTCTGTACAGCAACTAATTTATGTGCAACTTGTGCAATAAAACTTAGTTTGGTAGAGTATAGTAAAGAATAGTTTTCTTTTTGCAGGACCAATGGAGTTGTAAATGGGGAATTTTGAGAGTTCCTTTTCATTACATTCATACTGAATGGGTATAGGAATTTTTATAAGCTGCGAGGCGAAAGAATTAAAAGGGAGTATGAGAGTATCAGAGACCTGTGAGAATTTTATTCGGATTAAAAAAGATGTATTTGTCAACTTATGCTTGGCGAGATTAAAGAAATTGTTGTCACTTCATATGTAAAATCTCTTAGGGCATACATACTCATCCATTCGACTCTTAAAACAAGAGCTCAAATTTTCTCGATTTTACTCACGAGTGAGAGTGTTTGAAGAGTACAAATTTTACAAGAAGTTTACTCTGAACTCTTTTGCTTTATGGGGGAGCGCTCGCGAGTACTCCTGTTTGAAAAATAAGAGTGAGAGTCAAAAATTAAAGTAAAAATAAATTCCGTGCTTTCAAAAAATTGCCTAGCTTTTTTTATATCCTTCATATTGGGGAGGAGGGTATATTAACTTTGTCATTCCGTTTATAGCATCCCTAAATATTCGTTGTAGACCCCAAAAAGTATATATACAGGGTGAGAAAAAAAAACTGCAACAAAGTCAAACGCCATAATTTTTACATTTTTTTAAATTTTATTGAAGGAAAGCAAAAATATCGGAAATAGCATCAAATTTTAGAATAAGTTTAGATTTGTTCGAATTGGTCTCCTTTGGCACGAATTATTGCCTTCAATCGCCAATGAAACCGTCATACGCTGCCCGATTGTTGCTCTGCTTCGCCCATTCCCGGCGAAGCGCTTGCTTGAGATGATCGACACATTGGTAGTTTTTAGTGCCAACCTTGCTTTCCAAAATACTCCAGACGGATTGGTATCCGGAGATTGTGGTGCTCATTGTGCGCTGGAAATGAAGCGAGGAACCTAATTTTGTAACCATTCTAGGTTTGCGCTTGCTGAGTGCGATGGTGCTGAGGCCTGTTGGAATGTCCAAGGTCTGCGGCCAAAATATTTGCGTGCCCAAGAATATTTTCTGTCCAGAATATTTTCGCAATTCGGCATTTATTCTGAGTCCACGGTCGATTAATACGAGCGGAGAGCGACCCTCGGCTTTTATGGCTTCACACACCATCACCATGGCCGGCGCTTGAGTTCTGGTGGCCAACCGAAGGTGCACATTTTCAGCTAACCTCTTTGGCAAGTAAACATGAACATTTTGTTTGTTCACAAACTGCTGGACAACGAATGTTTTCTCATCGGAGAAACCCAAATTCGCAGTTCACCACTTTCGCCCAAGCGAAGCAACTCTTTAGATCTTTTGAGCCTGTTGCGGTGTAAGTTCTTGGAATTTTTTTGGCTTAGCTTTACCCCGAGCTCATTTTTCAATATTTGTCGAATGGTATATTGCGATATGTTAAGCTCACGAGCCATTTTCCGGCCACTACGACGCGGGTTTCGATCAAGTCACTGCTTTACTCTTCGAACCATTTCTGCTGATGTTGCTGTTTTCTTCTATCCACTTCCTTGACGTCGGGCTACGCTACCAGTATCACGGTAACGAGCGATGGTACGAGACACAATAGATTTATTCACATATAAATGCTGGAGTGCTCGAACGATAGCCACTGGCAGTTTTTCCGCCAAATAGAAAGAAATCACACTATCACGCTTAAATTATTATTAAACAAATAACTTTTTTTCTGAAAAATTCTCACCAAAATGCTTTTATACGCTTGTAAACAATATAAAGAGCTGTCATTGGAATAATTTTAACAGCTGTCGAACAAGTGTTTAACAAATGACAGCAGTCTGAAGTTGGTTGCAGTTTTTTCATCTCAACCTGTATTTTCCTTACTCTTTTATATCTACCTCATTCTTTATAGTTGCATAATCAACCCAGGTTTAATAAATACTAAGGAAATCGTTAGATAGACCACCACTTTTGCTTTCCATTTTTACGCTGGTTCTCCAAAGCTAATCTCATATTTCAATAAAAGGATTCTCTGTTTCCCTCTCTCAATCCGAGACATATTTCTGACGCCAAGTGTTATCTCAACACTTAAATTTTATGTCGCCATTGAAATTAAGTATTTTTGGGGAGCACTCAGCATTAACATTTCTCAATTGGTCGTTTAATATGAATTCCCACGCCAATGTAGAACCCCTTTAGTATGTGACAGGGATCAATTTCATATACATTCACACATACCAAAAAGAAAATATTTATTTATAATAACAAAATTTATGCAATCAACAAAAAAAAATCTGCTTCTTATGTGTGTCGCAATTTAATATCATTTTAATGGAAGAAGAACGAAACAATGTTTCGGCTTTCATTTGTTTATGGTCCCCCTCCTAATTTAATGTTAGGACACTTCAAACGCCCTCAATTATATATATGGTTCCCCCAAAGATGTCTTTCATATTTGATTTCAAATAGTTGTAGTTGTTTGTTTAACACTTGTATTCGTTGGTTATATCGTTCTTTTGAAATCTTCAATTCGATTTTTTTTGGGGAAGATTTTTAACACAATGGCATTTGTGTCTTAGACATCAGACCATTGTAGCTCTGGCATTAAATAATTACAACAACAACACCAATCATCCATCCGTAGCCATTGTTCCATTATCAAAAGGCTTCAGAATTCATATTTCTTACCCGTCCCCCCCAACTTTACTTTATTTTGTTGATCTTCATCACTAATAGCATTGGTGGTTATGCCATTCTTTTCTTCGTTTAGCTCATATTTAATTACCTACTTGAAATGTTCTTTTGCTCTTCCTCTTCTATATTTTTTGAAATGAAACTCCCAAAAAGTTGTTGGTTTTTTGTCAATGAAAATTGAAAATCTTCTTTTGGCTTTTGAATTCCATTGTGATTTCGAGCTTGTATTTTCCTTGAGTATGAATAAATAAAAGACCATTTGTTTAAAAAATGTTGCGCAGTCTTATTTTCAAAACAAATTAATTAATATTTTATTACACAATGGCAATGTCTGTTTTCAAGTGCCTAGCAGAATAATGCAAATTTTTTCGTTGGGGAAACATTTGATAAATGTAATTTTTTTTTGACTGGGTACAGTGTTTTGGAAGCGAAGTGGTGAACGAATTTTTGATATATTTTTTTATGTATCCCTCACCATAGAATAAATTCCTTTATTATTATATGCTTTTTCGAGAAATTTGATATGAATTTCAGGGTGTTTTTTAGAAGAAGGTATTTTTGTAAAATTTTAATTTTCGCCAAGTTCAATTATGCTGGGAGTTATAAACAAGACGTGTTTTTATTAAACATATTTGTACAACCTAAACATTTTTGTACAAAAATTTGGAAGATGTTTCTCTAAAAGAACAAGTGAAAAAGTATCGGTCGGTTGTGCCGGCATTGGCCCTCAGCCAATGTTCGATTATTAAAATATATTTTTTGGTTATGATTATTAAAATTGTTGACCCTCTACGGAGTAGGTTCCGAAGAAATGGACCAGTATTGTCCATTTCGTATGCGACCTATATACAAGGTGGGATAAAAAAACTGCAACCAACTTCAGACTGCTGTCATTTCTAAGCCAATCGTCCGACAGCTGTTAAATTTATTCCAGTGATAGCTCATTATATTGTTTACAAGCGTACAAAAGGCTTTTGGTGAGCACTTTCCTGAAAAAAATTTATTCCTGATGGAATTCAAGCGCGATGGTGTGATTTCTTTATATTTGGCTGGAAAATCACAAGTAGCTATCGGTGGAGCACTCCAGCTTTTAAATATGAATAAATATTTTGTGTCTCATACCATCGCTCGTTACTGTGATACTGGTAGCGTAGCCCGACGTCGAGGAAGTGGACGGAAGAAAACAGCAACATCAGCAGAAATGGCTCGAAAAGTATAGAGGCGGCTTGATCGAAAACCCGCGTCGCAGTGGCCGAAAAATGGCTTGTGAGCTGAACATATCGCAATATTCCATTCGGCAAATATTGAAAAATGAGCTCGGGGTAAAGCCATTGAAATTCCAAAAAGTGCAAGAATTTACTCCGCAACAGAAAGAAAATAGACTCAAAAGAACTAAAGAGTTGCTTCGCTTAGCAGAAAGTGGTAAACTGCAGAATTTGGTTTTCTCCGATGAGAAAACATTCGTTGTCCAGCAGTTTTTAAACAAACAAAATGATCGTGTTTACTTGCCAAAGAGGTCAGCTGAAAATGTGCAACTTCGGTTGGCCACCATAACTCAAGCGCCGGTCATGGTGATGGTGTGTGAAGCCATAACAGCCGATGGTCGCTCTCCGCTCGTATAAATGGATCGTGGCATCAGAATAAATACAGAATATTATCGCGAAAATATTCTGAAAGGGTGTATTAAAACCTTGGGCACGCAAACATTTTGGAGGTAGTCCGTGGACATTCCAACAGGACTCAGCACGATCGCACTGAGCACGCGCCACCTAAGAATGGTTACAAAATGAGGTTCCTCGCTTCATTTCCAGCGCACAATGGCCACGAAAATCTCCCGATACCAATCCGTTGGACTATTGTGTCTGGAGTATCGAACACCTCAAGCAAGCGCTTCTCCGGGAATAGGCAAAAATACCGCAAAGTAACATTCCGGCAGCGGTATCATTGGCCGTTTGAAGGACATAATTCGTGCCAAAAGTTGACCTATTGGAAAAAATCTAAATTTATTCTAAAATTTGATGCTATTTCCGACATTTTGTACTTTCAATAAAATTTTAAAAAAATGTAAAAATTATGGCTTTTGACTTTGTTGCAGTTTTTTTTATCTCACCCTGTAGTCTCTTTGAAATCTTTGGAAGATTTCCCACTTTAAACAATCTTTCGTAGTTCTTTAAGCATTTTCATGATTTCCAAGATACTTTTAGTCGGTGCTGAAAGTGTTGGTAGAAGTTAAGAAGTCATGTTCATTAAAGCTCCCGAGTGTGTCTCTGTCTTCTTTCTACGGCATGTTCCTAATTTCATACACTTTTTAAATTCTAAATCTCATTCTTTCATTTTCATAATAATCTACTTCAACAATCTTAAATAATGCTGCTTAACTCTTTCTCCCCCTCTTCTCAACTTTTTAATATCTTGGCTAGCTTATCAATTTCTCAAATCCTTGGTCGTCTACATGTTTATTTGAAATCCAACACATCCAATTAGGATTTTCAGACAAAATGTCCACACATGTTGTGGTGACTTGTTTTCATATCTTTTCTGTTTTTGTTTGGAATTTAAGATCCTACAATGCTCGAAGACCAATGGCAATATAAGCTTCATCTTCTATTTAATATTGTTTACATTTTGTTGAAATTCAATGGTCACAATGTGGCTGGTGGATTGTGCAGTGTGTAGTTCCCCTTTCCTTGCCTACAAGACCCATCCAGCTACACATCTTCCTTGAGTCGCTTTTCGTTTTCGTTTTTGTTGGGGCAAAATATAAAACACCATAAATTGTAGTTTTCTATGTTGACAGTTTAAATGACATTCGAAAAACCATTTGTTGGTACCACAAAATGCATAGACACCAATAGTTGAGAGACCTACATACAGACATACACATAGAGAACGGCAAACATACTTATATGAATTTGGTTTTCAAGCAGCACATTTTCCAAAAAAAAAATAGTTCAACAAAAACC
This sequence comes from Musca domestica, assembly GCF_030504385.1. Classification (NCBI taxonomy): domain Eukaryota; kingdom Metazoa; phylum Arthropoda; class Insecta; order Diptera; family Muscidae; genus Musca; species Musca domestica. The sequence goes on along the minus strand of NW_026712340.1, from coordinate 4,933,526 downwards.
AACAGTAAATGCGATAAGAATATTTCGGTATTGAATTTATATTTGTAGCTCTTCTCTTCGTGTCTCCACATTAAATCAATATTCTTGGATTTTATTTTATTTTCCCTCTCTTCCATTGACTTTGAAAAAGATTTTTTTTGAATTTCATTTTCATGTGTCCCTTTTCTTTCGATTGCTTAAATTTATCAATATCTTTATGTGAGAGACTTAAGAATTTTCTTCGTAGTTTTTATGTAGGTAATCGCCCCAAAATAAAAACTTCAAACATTTGTGTGCCCGAAATCTTTTTCGATTTTATGTTAATGCACACATTTTAAAGTGAATTGGTTAAAAGTGATACTGAATATTGGCTGTCTGTCTGTCTACATGTATGTGTGTGTGTGTGTGCAGTCCGTTGCTTCAAAGTGAGAATGAACATAAAGGCAACCCATCAATTTGTTTCGGAATTGAGGTCAGTTTTCCTAGATGCATATCTAAGTGGATCTAAGAATTTTTGTTAGAAACAAGGCAATAACATATGTAGGCTCTTAGAACAAATTAGAACACGAAGAAATGTCACATATGCGGGCTTAAGATGTAAATTGTTGGTATTGTTATCTTGGAGTTTTGTGTAAGAGCCCTATGTATTGACAACGAGATTTGATTTAAAGCCAAGCTTCTAAGTGGGTGGCATTATGGAGAACGACTTAAACCCCATTTTTACTTAGATTTATGTTCGCAGATATTAAACATAAGATTTGAGAGTATTTTTTTTATATCCCCATATAACGGTACCTCAGGATATTTGGCATTTTGATTATTTTTGATACATTTATCCACTGATTTATCTAAAAATTGGTACTTGTCGGTTATAATGGGTTCTAGTTCCGGTGGCGGAACATTGAAGATTTAGGTCCACGTTTTCCTATCGAGCACATATGACGATACCCAACGGTGGGTAAATGCGACTGGAATCAAAAATCGCATTTTCCCACGAAATTATTTAAAATTTGGTATTTAAAAGGATTTGGTAGATGACAATCCTTGATGTTTAAAATTGTCTATGGAGGTTCCCATTTTGGTCCCCTATATAACAGCCCCAACCAACTTTATGGTTTTTTGAAAAGTTAAACAGCGTTAATCAAACATTCTTACTTATTGGAACACGTTTGAATTCAGATACTATTATATATAAATGTTTACTTTACCCAAAGATCGGTCCGGCTGAACTTAATGTTTTTTACTTGTTTTTTTTTAACTTTTAGAAATAAAATACATTATTCTGAATTGTTGGAAAATCCTTCGCAAATTTGTATTTGTCCCTTCAAACTTTCTTGCCTATTATTCTGCTGATTTTATATAAACATTGTCATCGGTGGTCTTTGAAAAATATTCCTCTCTTTCTTAAGAAATCCACGAGCTCTGTTCTCTAAAAATTTGTTTTCAATCTACGATTAAAAATCTTCAAATATATTACGAAAAGTTTCAGAGTTCTGCGGATCTCTTGTTCAGATTCCTCAAAAATTAAAATTTCGAGGACTTCCTACCTTAGTATAAATATCTTTTAAGTAATTCAGGAAACCATGTTTTTACCTTTTTTGATTTCCGAATATTTCTCCGGCCCTTAGATATCTGAAACAAAAATTCTACTGGCCTATTAGAAATACAAGATAAGATATAGTGGTCCCAAGAAGAATGTTCTGAAAAATTTTTCATGCAAAATAAATTTTCATTTGTCTCTCTGGAAACCCAACACGTCTCCACTATTAATCATTTGGCCATACCGAAATCCAATTTAAGTACTCTACCTTTAGAGCTATGACTGCACCAGATATACCCTTTTCCTTATTAAAAATCAAGTTTTTTATTTTTTTTATTTTTTCGCTCTCTAGAAAATTTTCTTGAAAGATCTGCTTGCACCTAAATTAAGAATCTATTTTGGAACTTTAGCAATGCATGTCTAATAATATATCTGTAACAAATGTCGGAAGTCCTTGACCTCGAAAAAAAAAAAATAAAAATTATCTTCTACCCTACAAAGGTAGTTCAATTTTAGAGCTCCGCTGAACTTGATAAAAATAATTAATTTTCCGTCTCTCCAGGAATATATTTTGTGAAATCTGTTGGCAACGGCAATGAAATAATTCCTACTCTTGAAAATCGTCGTTTAAAGCTCTACGGGTACTGAAAAAGGATATTTTTTTCTGAAAATAGACGAAAATCGACTTTGAAAATATTCAATATTTCGGGAATCCACATTTCAAGGTCTATCAGTCCTTGAATAAAACCCAATATTGGAAACTAACTGAAACCCGTGAGAATATCATCACTTATAAAAATATAAATCTGGCGTCAGGCATGTACCTGGAAATGCATTTCGAAAAAAAAAACAGAAAAAACTCTTCCTTGTCAAATTTTTAAAATATTTCAGAAAAGTGACAATTTTGGAAGGTGAACCAGTCCTACCCCCGCCATAAAATGTATCTTAGTTCACTTAAATAAACCTGACATTCAGTCTTTAATTCAGATGCTCGGTCAGAAAAACGAGCCTCAGGCTTTATGTTCAATAATCGGGTGTTCGAGATTCAATCTGAATCGGTTTCACTGCGTACAGGAACATCGATTTAACACAAGCTCCAACATTCTATGTTTGGGTGTTCTGGAAATATGTGGAATTCTCCATACAACTTGCAATCATCCGAATACTGCCCTCACTTTGTTTAGCTTTTTGACTACATCTGATTCTGCACCACCGTACGTTGTTCAAGTACTTTCTAGTTAACAGAAGCTACCGACATATTTCATATTTCATTTCATTTCTGTACTGGAACAGTTAATTCGCATTACCTTAGTTTTATTGATATTTATCTCATGTCCAACCTTGCGAACCGATCTCTCTAGATCTAATAATTTTGATTGCTTGAATTATTGAAATCTTTAAAATGGCCATAACTCCTTAAATATTGAGTTTTCGGCGTTTTTAGCTATTATTTGTGATCACTTTTCTAGGCATGAATTATTGAAAACTTTAAAATGGCCATAACTCCTTAAATATTGAGTTTTCGGCGTTTTTAGCTATTATGTGCGAGAGAAGGCATGTGAGACTCTATGATATACCTCTTCTCTGAGAGCACATCCGTTGTTGACAGAGGACATCCGTTGTGAAGAACTGTAAGTTCTGCATCATCGTACTTTGCTCTTTTTGCACAGCGCTTCCCACATATACACTTTGTATTATCGATTCCTTCCTTCGTAGCTTACCTTAGGAGTAAGTATCTGCTTTGACTTCCTTATCACCTGTCTGCTCTTGATTCTTATTAAACGATTTCACTCCGTTGGTTTTAGTCAGTTTTCTCTCATTTCGTAATTACTCGTTGATTTCCATACCCACTGATTTTTATTCCCCAAATCTGTATTCCACAACAGTTGGGTGCGTCCAATAGTATTCACTTCAAAAATTAGGATTGTTTTGCAAATTTCTTTAGATTTTGTTTTTCGTGAGTAAAATACTGTGTTTCTGTATACCGCCTTTTCTCTATTGTTTTCGAAGAATTTTTTTTAACATATTTGTTCATATTTTCGTTATAATCAAATTTCAGGATTTTTTGTTGCTTTAGGGAGTTTTCTAGAATAATTTCCAAATCGAAAATTTTCACTAATTTTTCTTACGATTACTTCGTGAAAAAATAAAATTTTCCAAACCTCCCAAATGACCTCTTCATTAAAGCTATTAGTAGTGGTCAACGTCATCAACATCATCGTCATCAGCCATGCAGACAATGCAGCAGCAGCAAAAGCAACAACAACAACGGTCTCTTGTTGCTTGTCAATATAAATGACATTGCCATCTGTTTTATTGAAACATTTCAAATCCCAAATAGCTCTTATAAATCGTTTGTGTTGTTGTTGTTGTTGTTGTTATTGTGCAAATAATCCACCATATAACAATGTCTGAGTACGTTTGAAGCTTTTTAATGTTAAAACTCATTTAAATCATTTGGAATAAACATTAATTCAGTCATTAACCAGGCGAATAGAGTGGTGGCAGTGGTGGGAGGGACACCCAACTGGTGTAGCCATGATATCTTTTGCAGGCCATGTATTAATAGTATTGTTTTGTCAGCTGTCAATAATGACTATTTAGTGTTTAAAATCTATTGAAGATTGTTGCAAAAAAAAAAAAAAAAAAAAAAAAAAAACAGCGGCCAGCAATTGCCGATGTTCCATATGGTTAATGTCATATTGAATTGATTTTTATAAGACCTGCCAATGATGATTTGGCATGGGAGGAATTATATTAACCCAGCCTATGGGAGTAATTTGATCCGATAAAGGATTACATTGTTTAATAATGTTTGTATATACGAATATGAAGCCGGGTAAGAGAATCAGTTTTCAATATGGATGCGAATGTCCATCACCACTCTTTGCTGCTAATGATGCCTGCTTACATTTGCAATGTGCATTGGCGACAACAACACAGCACAACTCCAACATGTTGTTAATAACAACAATTTAATTAAATTAATGCGGTTTAATGAATTGTTGAACATGTTTGTGCATATGTGTGTGTGTGCATCCTGTGTTTTTTGTTATCCTCTTGATTTTATTTATCAGCCGTTGTTTTTGTATTTGTATGACCACATTCGTTTTTTTTTGTTCTGTACCTATTACTCCTCGACCGTTTGTCGACCGTTTGACGACCGACCGACGATGATGGCAATTAACAAATGTCAATTAAATTGCAATTTAATTGAGAGAGAAATTGCATTGCAAAAATGACCTGGTGGGGGAATGTTTTTTTTACGGTTTGTGGGTTTTTCGTATTTGTCAAAACCCGTGGGGGTCAGTGCGTGTGGGAGAAACGCTTCTTCCGCTTGTTATATCATCAAAATCAAATCAAGCTGATAATTAGAGTTTTTCTTTTGTAACAACATTACAGAATTTTACACTCAGGAAAAAAATTGAGATGGATGAAAATATATAATTTGAATCGAGAACACCTAATGATTTTTAATGACACTAATCTGGTGACCTTCCCATCAATTGCGATTGTCTTAGGAATGATAAAACTAAAAAGGAAAGAGAGACCAATTGTGGACGAGAGAAGTGTGTAGTGTCAGTGAAAAGGTGTTCACAGGAAGCCAGCATTTTGGACACTCCAAGAGGTTCCTTGTGTTACAATCAATTCAAGAGGGTTCCTAACGGGTAAATTTTAAAGGGACACGAGATTTAACATCTCTTTATGGGTCTCGATAAAACACGGACGCTCACTCAGGACCTCAGAGTTACGAACACATAAAGAGTTATACCAAAGGGGCTTATGGTTATGGTTTAGGGACTTCAAGTTAGTTTTCCAGAGAGAGTTATCGTCACTTCGGATATCTGGATAAGACATGAGTTAGGGGACTTTAAGGATCTTAATGGGACCAAAGAGTTACCAACACATCAAGAGCGTAAGCAACGAGTCAATTTTCAAAAGGCATAAAAGTTTTAGTCACTTTAAGAGGGTTCCTAATGGGTTAATTTTCAGGAGACGCAAGGGTTATCATCACTTCAAGAGTCTCGAAAGGTTCTAAATAGGGCAGATCTGAAACAAGTGATAACAACACTTCAAGGGGTTACAGAAGACACAAAAGGCACAGGCACAGACGCCCAAAGAACCCAAGAATTAGGGACATTTTAAGGATCTCAAAAAATGGAAGGCAAGAACCAAGCTTTACTATCACCTTAGGAGAACTGTACACAAGACTTTTGGATACTAGGTAAGGCACGGAGAATGCCAGAGAACCCTAACGCTTAAATTCCAGTGAACTCAGAAGCCATGGACACTGCAAGGGGCTCAATGAGGCATTGCACATGACAGATACGGACATTTTAAGAGAATCCCTTAACGGTAATTTTCAATAACTTCGGGAGTTACGAACACTTTTGGGGTCTCAAGAAAGGACGAATATTTCAAGGGAATTTTAAGTGGCGCAGAAATTGGTTAAATTTCGATTAAGGCTTCAAGAAAATATCTAAGGTGTAATTTTCAAAGAACACAAATTTTGCAGACACCGTAATTTTCAAAGAACACACATTTTGCAGAGATACGGGAAGTTTAAGAGATTAATTAGGACTCAGTGGATCGAAGATTTCAAGAAAATTCCTAACTGGCCCATAGACACTACAAGTAGCTCGGCACATAAAAGTTAGGTACATTTTAAGAGAATCCCTAATGAGTCAATGTCAATAAGTCCGGGAGTTTCGAACGATCTTGGGGTCCCAAGAGAGGATTAAAATGCCAATTTTATGGCACGCTTTAAAGGGAATTTCTTGTGGTTTAATTCCAAAGGACACAACTTTTGCAGGCAGCAAAAAGAACTCGAAATGGACGTCCCGAAAGATGGATAGTTCAAGAGCCTAATTAAGACTCAGTAAACCCTAGAGTTACGAAGACTTCAAGAAAATTCCTAACTGGCCCTGCACTGTCAAAAATGCCTTCAATGTCCTCGAACGCATCCTTCGGTCAATTTTAATCAAGGAGATCTGTTTTACCAAATTTAACCTTAGTTTAGAAATAGATTCAGCTGCTCAATGGCGTGGCAAATTTGACCATCCCTATTTCCCAAATTCTCAGAGTTTTCAAAGGAGACCATGCCAAACTCATTGATCCAAACTCTTTCGATGCCAAGTTACTTGCTTTACCAGCTTTGGGGCATAGGTAAAATTTTACCCCACCATTCGCCTAAGAAATTTCATAGCTTTTCAATAAATTCTACTCCTCATTAAAATGCACGTCCCAAGCCTATTTAATCTCTTGGGATCTACTTTCTATTTTCCAATCTTTGCAAAGAAATACTAATTGCGTTCTGTGGAGCTTCAACCAATTTCTTGTGTGTTTCGTGGTTAACCGTAAGATATCTTCCCCCGCTCCTGTCATAATCATAAGTATGTGACTCCTTTCAAAATGCCTCAACGATTTATTTCTCTCCAAAGACTAAAGATTATCTTCCCTTCCCCCGTCACACACACACACACAGATATACCATTTGCTCAACCGCATATCGACACTCCTCACACATTCGCACAGGCGAAAAAGTTCTAAAATTAATCTAATTTTTTCAAAAAAGAAAGTGAAAATGAAATTTCATTTTGAAGGTTTTATCACTTATCCGATTAAATTGATAACATTTCTCCAAAGAATTTTCTTTGATGGTAGGGCGGTATTTTTTCCTCTCTACTGTTTTTTTTTTGGCCGTGGCACGATTTAACACGTAAATTGCTTAAAAGCAAAACTTACAAACACACAGATACTCACGCTCGCAGAAAACGCATTGGGACTTTTGTGTCGAAAACACTCCCACTTAAATCAAAGCGAAAGTGACAGACTCACGCACAAAACTTTTTTGTGAAAAAAAAAAACCAAACATTTTTTTCCAACCTTCTTCCTGGTTGTCTTGCCCTCTCCGACTACCCTTAGCAGAGTGAGAAGCGATAACGTTAGAACAAAATAACCCACAGCACAATGCCTCTAGGGGCCCTTACGCATTTGCAGATATTTGTTTGCCATGTCAAAGAGGATGGCGCTGAGGAAGATAACAAATGCCTTGTGTATCTGCCCTGACTATTTTGGATTTTCATAGCCTACCTACCTCGGTTGTTGCTTGAACGCGCACCTTGACACTAATCCAATTACATTTCCTGCGTGATTTTCTTTTTTTTTTCTTGTTGGCACACACACTCACTTGCATACATCTAAGCAAATGTGCCAATGTGTTCTTCTGCCACCGGCCAATGCTGCCAATGAAATTGGTTAAAAAAGTCTTGTTCTCTTGCGAGGAGTTGCCCTCAAGGACCCTCGTGGCGTTAGTTTTAAGAAAACAAACATAACTCAAAATCTTGCTTGTTTTTGACAGCATCGGAATTGAAGTTTCAATCGATGTGACAGTGGTTTTGAAGAGAGGAATTGTTGTTATTTGCTTTCTTGATGGGCAGATTACACAGAGACTTAGAGTCAAACCGCCGGTTTGGGACATACACGATTTCTAAAGTTTTCCTATTTTTAAACAATACAGGGTGAGATGAAAAAACTTCAATTTTTAATTTTTTAATTTAATGAATGAAAGCAGAAAATGTCGGAATTAGAATCAAATTTTAGAATACGTTTACATTTGTTCGAATTGCTCAACATTGGCACGAATTGGGGTTGGGTAAGGCACGGGGATCATGTCAGAATTCCCTAAAGGGTTTATTCCACTGAACTCGAGAGCCATGGACACGGCAAGGGCCTCAATAAGGCATTGCAAATGACAGATACGGAAATTTAAAGAGAATCCCTTAACGGTCATTTCCAATAACTTCGGGAGTTACGAACACTTTTGGGGTCCCAAGAAAGGACGAATATTTCAATGGAATTTTAAGTGGCGAAGAAATTGGTTAAATTTCGATTAAGGCTTCAAGAAAATATCTAAGGTGTAATTTTCAAAGAACACAAATTTTGCAGACACCATAAAGAACACGAAAAGCACTTTCAAAGAGATGCGGGAAGTTTAAGAGATTAATTAGGACTCAGACCCATAGACATTATAAGGAGCTCGGCACATAAAAGTTAGGTACATTTTAAGAGAATCCCTAATGAGTCAATTCCAATAAGTCCAGGAGTTTCGAACGATCTTGGGGTCCCAAGAGAGGATTAAATTGTATGGTACGCTTCAAAGGGAATTTCTTGTGGTTTAATTCCAAAGGACACAACTTTTGCAGGCAGCAAAAATAACTCGAAATGGACGTCCCGAAAGATACGGGTAGTTCAAGAGCTTAATTAAGACTCAGTGGACCCTAGAGTTTCGAAGACTTCAAGAAAATTCCTAACCGGCCTTGCACTGTCAAAAATGCCTTCAATGCCCTCGAACGCATCCTTCGGTAGCATAAAATTTTAGAATAAGCTTACATTTGTTCGAATTGCTCAACATTGGCACGAATTATGGCCTTAAAACGGCCAATGAAACCGTCACACGCTGCCCGAATGTTGCTCTGCGGTATTTTGGCTCATTCCCGCGAAGCGTTTGCTTGAGGTGATCGACACTTTGGTATTTTTTAGTACCAACCTTGCTTTCCATAATACTCCAGACACAATAGTCCAACGGATTGGTATCCGGAGACTTGGTGGCCATTGTGCGCTGGAAATGAAACGAGGAACCTCATTTGGCAATAATTTTTGAGTGGCGCGTGCTGAGTCCTGTTGGAATATCCACGGTCTGCGGCTAAAATGTTTGCGTGGCCAAGGCTTTAATACACCCTCCAGAATATTTTCGCGATAATATTCGGCATTTATTCTGATGCCACGGTCGATTAATACTAGCGGAGAGACCATAGGCTCACACCATCACCATGGCCGGCGATTGAGTTCTGGTGGCCAACCGAAGGTGTACATTTTCAGATGACCTCTTTGACAAGTAAAAACGATCGTTTTGTTTGTTTACCAACTGCTGGACTACGAAGGTTTTCTTATCGGAGAAAACCAAATTGGGCAGATCACTACTATCGGCCAAGCGAAGCAACTCTTTAGTTCTTTTGAGTCTATTTTCTTTCTGTTGCGGTGTAAGTTCTTGCACTTTTTGGAATGCCAATGGCTTTACCCCGAGCTCATTTTTCAATATTTGCCGAATGGAATATTGCGATAAGTTCAGCTCACGAGCCATTTTTCGGCTACTTCGACACGGTTTGCGATCAAGTCGCTTCTTTTCTTTTCGAACCATTTCTGCTGATGTTGCTGTTTTCTTCCGTCCACTTCCTTGACGTCGGGCTACGCTATCAGTATCGTAGTAACGAGCGATGGTGCGAGACACAAAAGATTTATACACATTTAAATGCTGGAGTGCTCTAACGATAGCCACTTGCAAAATATAAAGAAATCATGCTCGAATTTCATCACGAATAACTTTTTTTCGGGAAAATTCTCGCCAAAATGGTTTTGTACGCTTGTAAACAGCTGTCGGACAAGTGGCTTAAAAATGACTACAGCCAGAAGTTGGTTGCAGTTTTTTCATCTCATCCTGTATACTGGAGTTGTAGTGTACAAGGTCAAAAATTCGACTTCCGGTTTTGAATGATCATGCATTCTATAAGACTATTGATTATTGATTTTCATATTTCCTGATGTCGTGGAACTAAAGGCCTATATCTAGACAAAATTTCCATCTCAAAGGACTAAATTTTATAAATGACTGCAGCTCTACTTTTATTATAATTCTTTTTTTGGACCTTGAATCTATTGTCAACTTTCTCCCAACATCACTGTTTTTTGCCTCTCTTTATACATCCTTTTCTTCGCTCCTTCACTTTACAACATCATCCACTTAAAAGCATTTGAAAATAAAACAGCCCACAGCCGTACACGGCATATGAATGTGTGTCGCTTGATGCCTTACTTTTAAAATCCTCGGCTAATCGCCAATGTGCCCAAGAAGAAAACAACACATGAAAAACATATGAATACACGAAAACGACAAATAACTACAAAACAAAGATGTCATGTGTTTTCCCAGAACTGCAATTCACATAGCTCATGGTGGCCAAGAGAAAGAGGGAGAGAGTGAGTACTTCAAACCCTCTAAGGCAATTTTCCCAAATGAAACAAAAAAAGAAAATTGGAAAATGAAAAAGACAAGCATTTCAAGGTAAAAACATGTGTTGTCGACTTACAGAGAGTTTGAAACAAAGTTTTGCCACTAATTTTATTTTGTCTTGATGCCAAAGAAGTGGAATTTTCCTACCCTTTCTACTTTTCCAAAAAAAAAGTATTTTCTGCGCAAAAGGAAAATGGAAAGAGCTACTTTAAAAGAAAAACTCCCAATGAGGCAATTTTACATTGATGTATGTGGTCTACATTATATAATATTAATGTTACCCTGACTCCGTCGCAAACTGACGAAAGTGGATAATGTGATGGGTTATCCTTGGCCTGCAATGGCTGGGGTTTGTTTTTGTTTTTTGGACAACTTTTCTTCAAATGTCACGTCTTTTCCGTCTCCTTCTTGATTTTATCTTTGGTCATATGTCAAATATTTGTCTTTCAGTGTTCTCTTACAAAACGTATTCCTTGTTGATTTGATCCTTTTAGCGTAACTTGTTAAAAGGATCCATAATCTTTGCCATTTAATGTGTCTATATCACATAATCGTCGTCGGCATTACCTTAACCTGCTTACCTTGAATTGTTGTTGACATCGCCCATGTCTTCTTTTCGTTCTTTCAAAGCTTTTATCCTTAATAATCTTATTCTTGGGAGACATTTGATGATAGGCTTTTCTGTCTGGCTGGGTTTTTCTTTTTTACCCCCAACGCTTTTAAGCTGATGTCATAGCCAATGAATGATTTTATTTGTATTTGTAAACATAAAAAGATGAAGATGGTTAATGTTTTTGAAGAAAATGAAAACATTTTGAGGTTAAATCTGGGGAGAATTTTAAATATTTTTTTCAAAGAATGCACGAACTAATGGGATTGTTCTCTTAGTTTTATTTGTGATAGTTCATTTTGTTCGCACTTAAGCATTTTCCAGATTTTAGGCTTAGAAACACCTAAAAGTAGGCAACATAAAATATGAATTAGTTCTTCAAGTTCAAATAAAAACTTGAGGTATTATCTATTTATTTTGGGAAATAATATTCTTTCAAAATATGTAACGTTTTAGACAAAAACGGCGTTAAAATTATTTTTGAAAATGCGAGCCTAAAAGTAGGCAAGGCAAAACTAAATATGTTGTATTTTCCTATATATTATGTATTCTACAAATATTAAAATTAATAAATACATATGATATTTGACATTCAGTGTCGTATTTTTTTTTTATAATATATTAATGGATAAAAAATGCTTTGCATTTCCAAAATAAAGCCTTTACCAAAAATTCGAACTATTGACTTAACCCCACAATAGCTTGGCAATTGTATGAAAAGAAAAAATAAACACACTACATTTGGCATTGCAGTAGCTGAAAAGTAATGGTTCATTTCTAGAGAAATATGAAACGAAATAGTTTATATTCCTCATTACCAAGTCATGAGTTACGTCCGGATAGAGTTTAGATTTTGAGTTCGAGATTCGCTTTCACTTACTTTCAAACTTTTAAAATATCGAATATCGCCCTGTACGGTTATATGGAGACTATACAAAAGCGTGAATGTTTCTGGCCCATTTTTTCTGCGGGTTAGGTAGCTTTTAGGAATAGCAAATGCAAAATTTGGCAGAATTGATTGCAATTTGGCATTTGCTATTACTAAAAGCTACCAAGCACGCAGAAAAAAAGGCCCAGAAACATTCACACTTTCGTATAGTCTCCATATAACCGTACAACCGAAAGCTACAAATGTTAAATACCCCTAAAGGTAGGCAATCACTTTAAAAAAGATTGGAATAAAGTGAAATTTCGAACACATACAAGCGGAATGACAAGATTCGTTTACCCCTCTGTACTAAGTGAGTCTAAAAGTAAGCACTGACTATACAGAATAAACAATTTTTGTCTAATAAGCAAAATATAAAATAGGCTCGCCTAAATTGGCTTTTTAAAGACTCAGGATCCGCAACGTTGTGGAGGAACTGGTTTTTGTGGCGCCTGAAAGTAGGCAACAAAATTATAAAGTATTCAGTTTATATGGATATTTTGAACTATTTTATGATTACAGTCCATATTTCAATAAAACATACCAACGCCCGAAAATAGGATATATTTTGTGGAAAAGTAAAAGTAGGCTACAATTAAAAAAATATTCCGTGTTAGCTCACATCACTTTAGAAGGCCTTGGGACCATTAACGTTGTGGAGCAACCAAATCTTTTTGCCTTTGCATATATCACAAATGTCGCCTGAAAGCAGGCAGCAAATATATTTAATATGTTGGTTTTTCTAATCCCTTAGGTATTAGCTGAAAAAACTGTAAAATAATAATTATCATTATCAATAGAACATACTAACTCCTTAAAAAGTTCGACACATTTTTATTTTTCGTATATTTCCATTTCCATTTTGCAACAACAAAATATTTCCATTTCATATACTTTAAAAAGTTGGCTCCGATTATGTAAATATTGATTATCGTTTTAGAAATCTTAGACGTTGTAGAGCATATTTTGCCTATTTTACTGGTGTCGCCTGAAAGTAGGTCACAAATATATGATTTGTCGGTGTTTGGTCGAAAAACTGGATACCAAAGTATAGGGTTTTATTTTTCAACAGAAGATACCAAAGCTCATATTTTTTTTTAAATTTTTAATGTAAAAATAAAATAAAAAAATTTAATGTTAGGTCGTTTGTGCAGACACTTGCGCTAGTAAGCTCTAGTTACATAAATATTCAGTGTTTCCTTACGTCGTTTATGAAAGCGCTATTATTACCGCCGCTAAGAATGAATAACATATTTTTGACATCTTTTGCCTATGTTCCTAATGACGCCTAAAAGCATACAATAAATAAAATCCTTCATTTTGTATACACTCCTGAATGTAGGCTTAACCATGTAAATATTTCGTGTTCACATAGATTATTTTAGAAAGGTTAACTGAGATCTGGAGTTTTCTAAACTAATGTCAATATTTTACTTACACTCCTAAAAGTAGTCTCCAATCATGTAAATTTTCGTTTCCATCGTTTAAGAATTCTGTTGGATAACCGATGTTGTAGAGGATGTAAATATTTCAAAGCATTTTTTGCATATATTTCTTAGGTGTCTAAAAGTAGGTAACAAATATATGATCCAGTTTTTCTCATTATGTCTACGTTAGCTACAAAAACCGGGCCAAAGTATAGTATATAATGGGGCTTATGTTTTAATAAACATATTAAGCCTTAAAGTACACCCTATTGTAATGAAATTTCTAAAATAAGGTTAATCTCTGAATATAAAGTCCTAAAAGTAGGCTCCAATTACTTAATATTTCATGTTCGTGAGCCTGAGGTTCACCGACGTTGTTTATGAATTAAATATTTTGTGGCCTCATTTGTATATTTTACTAAGGGCGCTTGAAAGTGGGCAACAAATATAAAACATATGCACTATTTCTATTATTTCCTGCAAACTAACTGGAAACCAAGAACAGAAATATCATTTTAGTGTCCCACTTAAAAAAAAAATACTTACGCCTAAAAGTTTCTTATAATTTTTCTGAAATAAGCTCAATGAGGCTTCAGTTATTTAAGTATTAAGTGCTGCTTGCTTACATCATTTTTAAAATGCTGATGCTCCCCGACATTGTGTAGAAAGTAAATTTAGTTGGTATTTTTTATGAAAAAATTGCATATTTCCGGTTGACCCACACCCTCCATTTTTTCCATTATATGTTTCGTCCCAGTTATATATTCAACCGTTTCAAATAGAAGTAGGTAGATCTTTCAAAATTAAAATTCATTGGCAATTGACTTCTCAAATAAAAACTGCATGCAATTTAATATTTCTTTGTTGCGAACAATTTTATTTTCCATCCCCTTTTCTTACCTACCCTTAGCATCCAGAACTTGAAAATTGGAACTTTTCTATAACAATTCAAAAAAATATATATAACAATAATAATATAGAACAATTAATTCTCATACAGTTCACAAGACATTCTTTTACATTATAAAATCAATTGGGTGAAAACGAATATTGCTGCTACAAAAATTTAAATATATGAATAAAAATATATCCCTGAATAAAACATCCTTGGAAAACACACATTCGTACACAAACATCCCTTATTTTGTCCTTGAAATAAAAACGATTCTTTACACCTCCAAAAAAATCGAATCCAACCATCATCACCTACCACCAGCCTTGGCAAAATATCGTCTAGCCTTCGAAAGCAGCTGCAAAATTCTTGATTTTTACTAATGATGTGCTGCGGCAAAACGAATAATCCCCTTATTCATCCATTTGTTTGTTCATTCATCCATCCATCCATCCACCCGCCCAATACAGCATTTGGAAATGAAAATATTTTTGCCAATGGTTTTAGAGACATAGAGTCAGCACAATTTTGTGGTTGTAACGGGGCCCAAGACTGCCATGCATACATTGACAATTTATTTCCTCGGGATTTCTGTCGGTGGATAAGAAGAGGAGGAACACATGACGTACCATACTAATTACACAAATGATTGCTTTGCTGGCTTTTTTTCTTCTCCAGGGCCGTGGTTTGGGAGGTTTGTGGATATTAGAAAGTAAAAAAATACATTTCCGTCAGTTTATCATTATAACAAGCAAAATACATAGGAGGGGGAAGGCAAGGAGAGACAGCTAAAATTTACAAATTCTGAGAATATCTCTAAAGGAAATGACTTGAACGCCTACAATAAGAAACGCCATCCTTGAGGATGAAGACAGAAAAAATAACGCGAATATGCTAAGACAAAAATGACAGCCTCCTTCTCACACTCCCGCAAGTGCAGGCATAAATAAGTGATAAATGAAGAAGAAGAAAACACAGACCTATCTAACAACACAAAAATCTATCCAACGCCATGTTATCGCACCATGTCTTCGTAGACAGCAAATAAGGCGAAAGTGTCACGCAGATCCTTGTGGGCTAAGACACCCTTGGGCTGGCTGGAATGTCATTGGCAATGGTGGTCGGATAGAAGAGCCTGTCACTTCCGCAATGACTGACGCAGATAACGACGCAAATGTGTTTCAAATAAATCCAATGAATTTGTATGAGAAACAAGCTCGCTACACTTAAGAGATTAACGCTCAGCCTAAAGGTAGGCAGTGTTAGAGATAAAAAATTAGTTACCTAAATGTAGGTAAACATTAGGAAATAAAATTGTTTTGGAAATGAAATAAATTTTATTGGTTAGAAGGAATTGTAATGTGTTTGTGGGTGTGTTTGATGATCTCTGTAAATTTTAAAGCATATTTTTAGGATTCTTATGAAGTTTAATAAATGTTATTCATAGACACAATTGTTATGAGTTTGTTTGTGTGTCTTACACAATGTTTTATAAAATTTGAAGCATATTGTTAGGATTACCACCAACTTGATATCTTTAGTTCTAAAACGAAAACGGTAATTTTATATAATTTAAGTTTTGATGTTAAAAAAAAACTAAAAAATTAGTTATACTTTTAGGTGTTCTGGATTTATTTTTTTTTTAATATTTTACCTTGCGAAATCGAATTAATTTTTTCCTATTACAATTCTTTGACTTTTTATTTGTATATTTATATTTTGAGATAATTTCAATGTTCTGAAATTTCAGTGACAATTAAACGCCAGAGAGACCCTTTCACACACTCACCACCGTGTGACGCGTTTCATGGGTTGCTAAATGGAGCATCGGCCATATATGGTGTGGCTGGTTTGGATTTTGTTGCTTCAGAGATTTATTTTAATATTCTTCTCATCCGATTGAATAAATATTTCGTGTTCGTTTATATCCTTTTGAAATGCTCGCCGCTGATGTTGTATAGGAAGGTCGCCTGAAAGTAGGCAATAAATGTATAAAATATGCAATTATTTCTAATTTTTCTCGAGTAAATTTAAAGCTAGAGTAAAATAATTAACATTATGGGCAGCCGGTTTTAGTAAGACATACAAAAACCTAGCAATTTGCCATAAATCCTGTGGGATTTTTTTAAATGCGGTCAATGGTTTTGCATACCCTTGATCAATTATAGAATTATTCCGTTTTTACTTCCATCGCCGATTTTATAAAGTAAACTAAATTATGACTTTTTTGCGAATTTTTTGGGAAAATTTAAAATTTCAATAGTCTACATTCCTTCTGTGAAACTTCAGATTTTCCATTCAATGATAATAATAATAATGAATGAAGTCTCAATAAATAAATAATAATAAATGATAATAATGGTATCTCTGTTTTGGATATTTTCATGAAATTATTGGAACCTGTTTTATTCCCAATCTTATATATAACTAATCTTTTTTAAATGCTCTTAAAACTGAAGCAAAAACTCACTTTGATTTTTTTCGAATTCTAGAAAAATTTAGTTTTATTTAATTTGTAAATTGTTGCATATGTTCTTCATGTTAAAGTTACTAATATATTGTCTTTCTTTTATTTCAGGTAATTACCAAAATGTTTTAATTTTATGAAAAAATTGTTCGTAAGTATTCAAACTGAACGGAACGGCTGTCCACAATGAAAAACTACGTTTTAAACCTCTTAAGGACCTCATGAAGAGAAAGAGGATTAAGGAGTCGAAATATGAAATTATAGACAGTTCGAAGTTAAAGTATAATAAAAGGACCTTATAAATTTCCTAGGTGCCTAGATACCGAAAAATAATATAAACTCCGTCAGTCTTCAGCTCTATTTATATACAATACCCTATGGTTCTGATGTTGGTCATACCCACCTACTTCCTTGCCAATATTATTCTTTATCGATACATCTCTCGAGTACATAGCAAAATTAAATTTGGAGAATACTATGGGTGGTTTAAAAATGTATTGTCTATTTTTAGGCTGATTTAAATAACTAGCTAATAATTTTTACACTTTTTATTGAGTAAATTTTATTGAGTGAAAGCAAAAAATGTCTGAAATAGCATCAAAATGTAGAATAAGTTTAGATTTGTTCGAATTAGACAGCTTTGGCACAAATTATGGCCTTCAAACGGCCAATGAAACCATCACACGCTGCCCAAATGTTGCTCTGCGGTATTTTGGCCCATTCCCGGCGAAGCGGATGCTTGCTTTCCAAAATACTCCAGACACAATAGTCCAACGGATTGGTATCCGGAGATTTTGGTGGCCATTGTGCACTGTAAATGAAGCGAGGAACCTGAGGTGCTGAGTGCGATGGTGCTGAGTAATGTTGTGAGTCCTGCCAAAATGTTTGCGTGCTCAAGGATTTAATACACCCTCCAGAATATTTTCGCAATAATATTCGGTATTTATTCTGATGCCACGATCGGTTAATACGAGCGGAGAGCACCATTACCATGGCCAGCGCTTGAGTTCTGGTGGCCAACCGAAGGTGCACATTTTTCAATATTTACCGAATGGAATATTGCAATATGCTCACGAGCCATTTTTCGGCCATTGCGACGCGGTTTCGATCAAGTCGCTTCTTTACTTTTCGAACCATTTCTGCTGATGTTGCTGTTTTCTTCCACTTCCTTGACATCGGGCTATGCTATCAGTATCACGGCAAGAGCGATGGTACGAGACACAAAAGATTTATTCACATTTAAATGCAGTGACAGCGCTCTAACGATAGCCACTTGTGGTTTTCCAGCCAAATATAATATAGGAAATATAGGAAATTCTCACCAAAATGCTTTTGTACGCTTGTAAACAATATAATGAGCTGTCGCTGGAATATTGTCTGACGTTGGTTGCAGTTTTTTCATCTCACCCTGTATATTTTCCCAAACGCTGTTAAGGCTGGTTTACACACCCTATTCGAATCATATTCAAAGTGACTTTTTACATGTTATATTTTGCATTTTTATATCAAAGAAAACAATCATTTTACATTGGATTCTAATATTCGTTTTAGGCCGTAAAATATATTTTTTGAAATTTTATTTCTTTTCTAGCCCTGCTTTTACTTTTTGTTGCCTATTTTTAGGATGACTTTAAATGACTTCCTGAAAATATCAGTATTTCTACCTGATTATAAAGACTCGATTTTGAATCGCTTCCTTTAGGGATAATGTTTCATAATTTTGTCCATTTTCCTAAAAGTGGATGTTCCTCCTGTTTTCTGATATTTTCTTTAATTTTCCAACTTGAATGTAATGACAAAATTTCGAAGTGATCTTTCTAATTTTGGAGTAATATTTAGTTTCTTTATTGACAATAAATAAAACCAAAAGTGTGTTGCATACTTTTGGGATGATACTGCATCTTTCGTCTCAAATATTCTTAACCCTAGCTTTGTATATATATTTATATTTGAAACATCAATAGTGTTTAACATTATTAGCAAATCGAAATATTGAAATAAATAAATAAATATATTATCGGAACGGTGTTCTTTGATGTTTTATAAAAACTAACAAAAAATCCTCAACTTTAAAGTTGGAAAATATTTATAACTGATATGAAGACAAGATTTCTAAAGCTTTTACTTTACGTTGCCTATTTTTAGGATGATTTTTTTACTGTTTATTTTTTTTTTTTTTTGTATTTCAAATCTGGGATTTCTACCAAATTATACAGATTAGATTTTCTGTTGCCTACTTTTGGGATAATGTTAGATTCTTTTGTGTATTTTCATGAATATTGTGTGTGTTTTTTTCTACTTCCTCATTATTCCCCTTCCACAAATTCATAATCAAATTATCATGTTGTTTACATTTCCAATACCAAAGTAGAAAAAATATTTTCCCTCGCCATTAATGGTTTGCTACTTTTTAACCTTGACCAGTTTTTCTGTCTGCTGATCGCTACTCTTCTCTCATGCCATCAAAAAAGTTAACAACTAGCAATGATTTCTTTTTATTCCTCTTCGTTTTTTGCTAAACAATATTTATATTAAATTACATTACTTTGTTAACTTTTTGATGAGGGGGTACTTAGATGAAAAGAAAAAAAAAAAAAAAAAAAAAAACAACAAAGCATATTTCTTCTTTATAATAAAATTACCCGAGTGTTAAAACACATAATGTTGTTGTCTGCCGCCGCCGCTGCTGCTGCTGCTGCTGCTGTTGGTGGTGATGAAAAAGCGGGTTAACTCCTCATAAATGCTTATCTTGTCTTACATCAACATTTAGAGTACGAGACATGGCTACCGTTGTGCCTGATACAGACTAAACGTTGGGTTATCCAAGCCGGCCATCAGTGCAGAAAAAAAGAGGCAAGCAACGAAGTCGCCAGCACCACTGCCACCACCACCACAGACAAGCAACCACCATTACCAGCTCCCCCATCACCAGCACTAGCATGAGGTAGTGGAGGTAGCAAACAAAAAATTATGACCAAAAACCAGAATATTATAAATAACAACAGCAGTAGCCAAAGGATGAACCTGGATAACATGACAACAAACAGCCAGTATGCCCATCTGACTGGACAGGCAGGCAGGCGGACCAAATGACCAACTCTGTTTCTTTTTTGGTATGACCAACTGGTTGGTCAAACAATTGCCTGCAAAGAGACTCACATACACAGTCCTGTATACATATATCTTCTCAACTGACATGAAGTTAAGCATTGGGTCACCTTCTTTCCTGGGAGACTCTTCCGTTGCCTTTTTGTTGGTTTAAAGCCAAAGACTATTGTTGTTGTTCTTCTAACAGTTTTGGTTTCTTTTCAAAACAAATAATAACAAAACTGAACTAAATATGAAAAGACGAAGAAGATGAAAAATACTACCGCCATCCAAACCAGCAAAACATATCCATGTCATTGTTTGTCTGCTATTCACCTCCAAAAAAATAAAAACAACAAAAAATATGTTTCACAAACAAAACACAAACAAAAAAATGATTTACTGGCCACGAAGATGACGGCACAGCACTGCACGCCGCCGCCGCATGTTGTTGCACGTTTAGAAATACATAGAGAATGAAAATGAAAACGAATATAACATTTGTCGCTTTGTTGTTGTTCGTGTTCTTGCTGTTGCTGTGGCTTGTATCTCAAATGGTGTTTATGAAACCCAAAATTGTAAATATCATGCCATACAATGCAATAAGCCTCTCTAGGCTTCCTCCGCACGAATAGGGATCTACCTCTTCATTGGCTAGAATCAAAACTATTGCATGAATGAATCAAGACATCACGCGGCTCCAGCTAAATAAAAAAAGTAAATAAAACACCAACAACATGAAATGATGACTACACCGCGACTGTGCAATATTTTCAGCAAAGTTTAGTTAGATGGAAATCGTTAATACAAGTTAGTTCTATACATTTCAAATTTAAACATAAATGACAACAGCGGCAACAAAAACATGTGCAAAACAACATTTGTTAAACATGTCACATGTATTTTTGCCAAATTGCAAAAGTGTGATATTGCTCAATGTATTGGAAATATAGGAAAACTGAAGAGAGATAAGATCTTGGACATATAGCTGGATTTTTAAAAGCAATATACTCACAATTTTTCCTATGGGAACAGGGAAAAAGCTCCTATAGAAAATTATCATAAACCGACTAGAAATGTGGTTTTATGAAGAAGACCAAAGATAAGGTTGGACCTAGCTCAGTCTCATTCTTCAAGCTTTAAAAATGCAAGCCGTACCAAACTGCTGTGCGGGGTACAAAAATGTCAAAATACAACAATGCTTAATAAAGAGTACTGAAGCAGCTGAATTGAATTTTCGATAAAAAATTTTTTCAATAAAAATGACATTATTTTTATAGAATTTTAAAAATACAGAAGCCTGATTGGCTGAATTGAATTTTCTATAAAAAAAATATTTTTAATTTTTCTGTATATATTGCGGCAGCTCTAAGATTTATCACAATAAACATGTTTCCTTTAGCTTCAAGGCTTGTTTACACATCATGTAGGAGTCTTTTATAAAGTGATTTTTTCACATTTGATATTTACAATTGTTAGCATACTTTAGGGCGCCTCGACTATTTATTTTAAAAACTTATATTTCATGAACTATATACTTTACAATAAATATATGCTACATTTTTATAACGTTTCCATAATTAATAAATTAATTTTATGCTATACTATGAAGTGTTTTCTTTTAGTTTAAACATTGTGGGGAGTGGCAGAGGTCAAAAGATATTTTACATGATATGTAAGCTAGCCCAATAAAAATCATTTAATGATGGCTCAAAGTCCTATCATTTTTATATAAAAAAGCAGACCCCATCCTACTCTTTCTGCATTTTGACTTTCAGCAAATTTCTTTCCAGAATAGTTTTAGGGACTCCTATAATGATCTTCCTAAAAGTATGCTTTACATCGCATAACTTCATATTTTATTCGTGTCAAGATGACTTTCGTTATTGTAATAGTGCCATAAATCTTCTAGAAAATTGCAAAGCTAATATTTTTAAAATCCTACCCCTATGTCACGCACTTTCTCCCCGTAACTATAAGATGTTCAATATTCCTAGCGCCATTTGTATGACCTTCGCATTGATAGTTTTCCTTTTATTAATTTGGTGACCTGCGGTAACATTTCGGATTTTTATACCCCCCACCTTCCGTTTGTAATATCCCTAAATATTCGTCGTAGACGCCATAAAGTATATATATATATTAATAATCAGCATAAAATTTTAAGTCGATTCAACGAAGTCCGCTGTCTGTTGAAATCACGATACAGCCGACATTACTTGACGTAGAACTTCTAAATTTGGCAGAACAATTTGTATTGTGTCTAGGATGGTTGGTATTGAAAAGTGAGATATATCGGTCCACGTATTGGTATAGCCGCCATATAACGGTACCTGCCGATCACGGATTTCTTTAAAACTTTGTATTTGTAGGTCATAATGCGTTTTAAATCTGGTGGCAAAACACACATTTTCTCACGGATTTGTATAAAAGTTGGTATTTGTAGTTCATAATGTGTTCTGGTTCCTATGGCAGAACATTGAATATTTAGGTCCACGTTTTCCTATAGCACACATATATCAATACCCACCGATATTCGGTATTGTAATAATCCTAAACACATTTACCCAAGAAATTTTTTCAAATTTGGTAGAATTGTCTCAGCCTCGCACACTTTATGTTTTTTAACAGTATTATCCAAACGGTCTTATTTGTATTTGTAGTTTAAAGTAGAATACGTTTGAATTCAGACCTACCTAATAGTGGAGTTTTTTGTTTGTTTTTTTTTTGCTCAGGTCGTAGCCTTCCTTAGCGATCTGTATAAGTTCACCCTCTACCACAATTTTGAACTTTCGGTATTTTAAGACTTTCAGTAATTTCACTTCAGATCTTTTTTTAGACATTGGTTTTTATCCCCCTTAAAGTATGCGTTTCATTTTATATCTCTCAGATAATATCATGTTTTTTTAGTCTAAAGATGGAGCTCGACGATATTCTGGAAGATGTAATAAAAATACATAACAATATTTCAAAAGCATAATTACTTTATCACATATCTTTGCACTAATAGTAATCGACATAAACACATTGGACGTTCTATAACTTGTCCTCTTTTATTAGCGCCACCTATATGTTGATATTAATACTTGTTGCTCGGCAGACTATATAAAAATGGATCTGTGTAATTACTCAGACTGTTTAATATGGACTATTTTTCGCGTAAATTTCGTCGATTTCCACATCAACAGCTTCGCCTGATCAGTTAATTAGCCAGTCGATTAACCAATCATCACATCACTTTTTTTAAGTATACAGATCTTTAGACTCGTTAAAAATAGGAATTTAGTCTAAAAGGGGAGTACTCAGCCTAAGCCTAATTATATGCTCATTAATTTATATATTTCAAAAAGCTGTATTTTTCAATAAGTAGATGGATACTTTTAACGTATTCTCCCACTAGGGTTGTTTTTCAGCCTGTTTAGCACCCACCAAAAAATTAGATGTTCCTAGCCCTATCTATACGTCAATTGTTTAACATTGATACCAACATTCCTGCATGAAAAATAACACAACATTATCAAATATATATTTGCAGGCGACCGAGTATTACTAATTACCACTAGACCTTCAAGGACACTCATTGCATCAACTATTTACATCCATAGCCTTTTTCATGTTATCATGTGTCACAGTAATTGATATTAAAGCTATATATTGAAAAAGTGTCATTTAAAACGAGGGCATACCTTAGGGACGTTAATACTGGTAGTTGCTTAAGGTCAATTTACACATCAAGTTCAGCGCTCTCAATGTAAACCATCTACTCACAATACCCATACAATATTTACATTTTATCAGAAATATATTAAACAGATGTTTCAGTATAACATCTTTTGTTTCTTTTTATTGTGAAAAATCTGGTGAGCGCCTAAAAGAATTCTAAAAATATATGTAGGAAAAGGACTTAATATATGACTCAACCATGATGTGTACTCTGGCCTTTAGCTTTGTATTTTTTTATTACTAGAACTATTTATTATTAGAACTGAAAATATATTGAGTAAGGCAATATTGCATAATTTTAAGGCTGATATAAAATTTTTCTTTCATATTTTAACGTCAACTCAATGCAATATATATAAAGATTAGATTACTATTTAAAAGATTAGATGTGTTCTATGAAATATGTGTATATATTATAGGAACCTGAATATCATTGTATATTGCCAAAAATCATTGTTTACTTAAAGGCGCTCATTTTTTTCTTCCAATAACATAGCTATAGCATCATTACTTTCATTTGTGTCTCCACCGATTCCCCCATTCTTTAACATGTATTGTATGATTAATATGTTTCCTTGTGTTCTATCTATACCAAAAAACACACACATATACCCCCAAACAATGTCTTCACATCATCAGCCATAGATGTTTTATTACTTCATCTTCACTTCTGGGCCCATCAGCAATAAAATCCTGCCACATTACGCCTCATTGCTGCTACAATACTAATACCAATGAAAGATTTCTTTTATGGTGTTTAAACAAATAAATGACTACAATAAAACAACGCACACCAGTAAAAATTCACACAATTACACACACACATACAATGTAAATGATGATGTTGTTTCTTTTTTTTGTAATCTCGAAAGGGTTGTAATGCACTTAAGAAAGTAACTTGGCTGCAGGAAGAAGCGAGCAAAACCAAATCAAGCAGTATATATCGGAAAAAGTCATAACGATAATAAAACGAAAAACAAACATAAAACATAGATAGAGAAGCGAATTCCCTGGTGTAATGGATAGAGATAACATAAAGCAAAAGAGAGGAAATTATGTTGAGAAAAAAACATAGAACGCGGATAACATCAGGGTGAAAGGTTAATGACTTTATTTTGTTGGCAGGTTTTTTCTTTCTTTAATTTTTCCCAAATGAAAAATTTTTAACCATTGGGAAATTGATAACAAATTTAAAAAACAAAATGTTTTTCCATTGTTTTAGCTATAAAATTTAAAAATATTTTTTATTTTTTTTTTACTGTCATTTTGGGGGAAACCTTCATCATTGTCATGGTTGTCGCTTTGTCGTCGTCATCATCATCAGCATCACCATGACCATTGAAATTGTCGACACTGTCAAATATTTGAGGTTTTCTGCGCGAGCTTTATTTTTTTAATAAATATCATGATTTACGATGTGTCAATTTCAGCTGGTGCTGCCTTTGTTTTGCGCACTATCTCCCTCTCTTGGTTTGTTGTTTGTCTGGTGGCCTGCTCTCAAGAGTATGCTGGAGTTTTTTTGCATTAAAATCCTGTTGAGAGATACCAGATAGACCTTATATGCCAAACAATGACATGCTGTTAATAATTCTTAAGTTCCTGCTGTGTGCCAAAATACTATTTCGTGCTGGTGCCACTGTTGCCAGTCCGTTACAGTCTGTGGTCCACCGCAATTTGTAAACTTTTTGATGTTTTTTTTTGTTTTGTTTTACTCCTCCAGCTGGGCATTTGATCCACCAGAAGGAAAACAATAAAAATAACAATTTTGGGGAAATAAGAAAATTTCAAACAAATTACATTTTGAGTGTTGGTTTTTTCTTGTGGGGAGAGGGGATGGAAGGAAAGTTCTTGGAGATTATGGGTAAATGATTTTTGGGAGGTAAGAAATTAATGCATATTTCCTTCAAGAAAAATATTTAAAAAAGTGCAGCCTAAAAGTAAACAATAGATTTTGATTTTTTACAGATCGGGTATTTAATGACCCAAGAATATTTATGTAATATTTTTATTGAAATTCCATTTTTATACCCTCAGCCATATGGCTAGAGAGCTTAAAAATCATGTGATACGACCAAAACGTGCCTCATCGAAATAACGATTTTAGACCCTAGGTCTCTTTGGACCAAATCCGTTTGAGGACATGTGGAGTCGATCTAGCGATGTCCGTTCGTCCGGCTGTCTGTCTGGCTGGTGCGCACGATAACTCTCGAAGGGAGTATCCGATTTGATTCAAACTTAGTACATCGTAATATTATTGTCAAACTTAGATCGAATTCGGAGATGGGCAATTTCGGCCCACTTTTTCTGGTACCTCCCAAAAAAATTTCAACATTTTCAAAAAAAAAAAAAATAATAATAATAATAATAATAATAATAATAATAATAATAATAATAATAATAATAATTTACTGCACCGAGAGAGAATGGATAGTACGAATATTCTCAAACTTTGCAAATACTAATATTTGTATCAGTGCTAGGTCAGGTGCGAAAATTGACAATGTCGGTCCACTCCATCAAGTTCCTCCCCCACAAAAGACCAAAATTTTGAATAATTATAACTCCAATAAAATGAGATGTAAGTGTCGGATTGTCCTCAAATTACACACACACACACTCAAGTTCTGGTGTGAAACTGGGATATATCGGTCCACTCCTTCTGGTACCTCCCCCACAAAGGTTCAAAATTTTGAACATTCATGAAGCTCATAAGACACGAAATTAATATCTGATTCCATTCAGACTTGCCACATCTCAAAGGGTAAAAGTTTTAAAAAACCAAAACGAACATAAAATCAGAAATAAGCATCCGGTTCTCTTCAAATCACACACATCTCGATATTTTTATTAAGCCAATGTCTGGTGCGAAACCGGAATGTGTCGGTTCACTCCTTCTGGTACCTCCCCCACAAAGGGTCAAATGAAGCTCATGAAACACGAAATTGACATCCGATTCCATTAAGATTTGGTATATCTCAAAATGGTACAGATCGGCCCATTTTTTCTAGTACCACTCCCTCACAAAGTGTTCAAGGTTTTTGGAAAGCAAAACTCTCAAAGAACGCGAGATACGCATCCAACTTTCTTTGAGCGTTTTGCTTTTTAAAAATCTTGAACCCTATATGAGGAGGTGGTACCCAAATATTTTTGCAAACACAAGATCTGTTGTGAAGATAATATACATCTGCCAACCCTTCTCATTCACGAAGGGTCACAATTTCCAATACTTATATATGCCATAACTTGCGAAACAAGTCGGTGATAATTTACATCTGATATGAATATGTCATTTATCGAAATTTATTATTTCGCATAAAATTGGATAGAGATGTTCGATTTCCTTCAAATGTTGTACAAACCAATATTTTTAGCTGTATTAGATGAAGTATGAAAATGGAATACTTCGGTTAATTCAGTTTTCTTAGCTTAAAATTTGTGGGCACGCCTAAAAGTATGCTATAAATTTTCCAGAGATTGTGTATAAAGTATATATGTTAATAGCATGATGTGTAATCACGTCTTTATTATATATTAAAACTTATTTTTTTTTCTATGAAAATTTTCTCTTCATGAATTTAAGACAAAAATGAATGTTTAAGCCTAAAAGTAGACACCATTTTTTTAATTTTTCCCATACTTAGCCGATAATTCAATTTCAAACTCAATCAATATTTCCATTTTTGCATACATTAAATTCAATTCATCCAACCGAAAATCTTTTAACTTGATTTTCCCTCCCCTCTCATTTTCATTTTACTGATGTTAGCACAAATTGTGATTACTGCAAAACTAACGAGACAAAGTCTCCAACTTTGACTTCGACAATCTTGAATTATTGGGGTAATAATGTCATATTCAATGCAGTATTATTACTTTCCATGCGGCACATACATACACACATGCGACGCACACATACATTCGTGAGCATCTACCAGACAAACTCTAGAGATTTACCCCCCAAAACGGAAGCAGACAAGTGGCAAACATCTATGAGGAGGTTTTCTTATCTTGTTGGCAAAACTCATACACAGACTATGGCGCTGCAAGCTTTGATTATCGACATGCATGTGAAAATGTTCAGCGACAATGAAGGGAAAATTACCCAAATAGATTTTCCGCACACACACACACACATTGAGCAATCATAAGATGAAATGTTTGGCCCGAAAAGGAATAAAATTTATATTTGCTTTAAGTGTTGATGGGTTTATCTGGATTTCACTTGGCTGGGGGACATCCCAACCAACCTCCCCCGAAAAACCGAAAACTATAAACTTCTTAAATTTTAACTTTATTAAATAGGAAGTTTATCTGCTTCCTTCTGCTCTTGGCTATGGCATATTAAAAGGATGTGCCAAATTTATAACACATACATGTGTGCAGTGGTGAAGTTTATAAGCTCCTCTGCTCTGCCACCATATTAAAATGTATACAATTTTCTTAGCAATAAATAAGTGAGGATAAAAATGTATTTTCCATATTAAAGAGGATGGAAAGAGGTTGGATGGTTGTTTGGTGGTTGGAGATTTTGTTGCCTGTAGTTACTGCCATACTAATACATAGATGGAGTTCCATAGCCATTGAGGGTTTTTATTGTTGCTCTACTGATGATCACCATCATCATCATCATCATTTGCATCACCATTCCTGCTCTTCGTATTGCCTTTGGTGTACTTTTGGTTTTCCACATATATGTAGCATAACATTTTAATAACGAGAAAAGTTTTCCCTTTTTTCCTGCCAGAACTACACAACTCTACAATACTCTCACCTGCCGTTTCCTGTTCTCAGCTAGGAAAGGAAATCTATAGACTTTAGTTTGCACATTCGATTACTTCTTCTTCGGCTTCTCCGGCATGCTTTTCAGAGATTTGGTGCAGAAAAAATTGTGCATGCCATATGAAAATAGTGGAGGGTGTTCGCGTGTATTTGTGGTAAAAAAATCACTGGTTGGAAATAAATTTGCATTAACTGTTTGCAAATGTTATCCATGAATGAGAATACATGTGGTTGGCTGGTTAGATGGTGGGGAAAAACTGGAACTAGCAAAGAAAAAGTTTTGCGCCATGAGAAGTTTTCCACCAATATGTTTATTAAATTGTAAAATTATGAATGGAATATTTTTGTTTCGTCTGCAGTGATTTCTTTTAATAAATGTCTAATAAATAAAAATTAAACAAAAATATACCCAAATATGGGAAAATTTTTTATATGATTTTCATAAATTTTGATTAAGAAATTAAAATTATATGATACTAGCAAGTGCCAGCTACTTTGTCAGCGAAAAGTCCACCTTAAAATTTTAGATTCATTTCAACAGTTCATGTTAGGCCTTTTTAGTACTCAAAATGCGCAATTTGTTTTATTTTATGCCAAAAACTCTTCAAAATCCTTAATTTTGACGTTTACCGACGAGAATTTTGGTAAAACCAATGCGCAATTGGCACACATCCAATTTTCCTGTCCAAAACTATTTCGAAGCCTTCGCATGTAACCCTAGAAACCAAAAGTGACCTCAATATAAAATTTCAGATATTCCGCTCCATCCAGTCACCCAATACTAAATTTAGTAACATTTAGTAGGCATATCTAAAACAATGTACATCTCTCTATTTCAGTCACCAGCAGTGATCCAAAACTAGTACGATTTAGTAATTTTCAAAATTTCGATGAGAATCTTGGTAAAACAATGAACAATGGATACACATCCAATTTTCCTGTCCTAACCTATTTCCATGTCTCAAAAAGTAAGCTCTAAAAATCAAGAGTGATCACAATGTCAAATTTCAGAATTTCAGTTCTATAATACGCATTTCCAAAACAATATCTACAGGGTGAGATGATAAAACTGAAACCAAATTCAGACTGCTGTCATTTCTAAGCCACTCGTCCGACAGCTGTTAAAATTAGTCCAGTGACAGCTCATTATATTGTTTACAAACGTACAAAAGCATTTTGGTGAGAATTTTCCAGAAAAAAAAGTTATTCGTGATGAAGTTCAAGCGTTATAGTGTGATTTCTTTAGTGTGATTTCTTCTTTTGTGTCTCGTACCATCGCTCGTTACCGTGATACTGGTAGCACAGCCAGACGTCAAGGAAGTGGACGGAAGAAAACAGCAACATCAGCAGAAATGGCTCGAAAAGTAAAAAAGCTAATTGATCGAAATCCGCGTCGATCATATCGCAATATTCCATTCGGCAAATATTGAAAAATGAGCTCGGGGTACAGCCATTGAAATTCCAAAAATTGCAAGAACTTACACTGCAACAGAAAGAAAATAGACTCAAAAGAGCTAAAGAGTTGATTCGCTTGGCCGAAAGTGGTGAACTGCCGAATTAGGTTTTCTCTCTCTCCAATGAGAAAATATTCGTTGTCCAGCAGTTTGTAAACAAACAAAATGATCGTATTTACTTGCCAAAGAGGTCAGTCAAAAATGTGCACTTTCGGTTGGCCACCAGAACTCAAGCGCCGGTGATGGTGTGGGCCACCATAACAGCCGATGGTCGCTCTCCACTCGTATTAATCGACCGTGGCATCAGAATAAATGCCGAATATTATCGCAAAAGTATTATAAAGGGTGGAAGCTTTGGGCACGCAAACATTTTGGCGCAGACCTTGGATATTCCAACAGGACTCAGCACCACCGCACTCAGCACGCGCCACCCAAGAACGGTTACAAAATGAGGTTCCTCGCTTCATTTCCAGCGCACAATGGCCACCAAAATCTCAGGATACCAATCCCTTGGACTGTCCTTTCTGGAGTAATTCGGAAAGCAAGGTTGGCACTAAAAAATACAAAAGTCTCGATCACCTCAAGCAAGCGCTTCGCAGGGAATAGGCCAAAATACCGCAGAGCAACATTCGGGCAGGGTGTGACGTTTTCATTGGCCGTTTGAAAGCCATAATTCGCGCCAAATTTGACCAATTCGAATAAATCTAAACTTATTCTAAAATTTGATTTGACTTATCAAGAATATATTTATTTTGTCGGTTCTAAAATGTAAATTTCGAGGTGGTACAAACGGAATGACAAACTTAATATACCCTCCATATTATGTTGGAGGGTATAAAAGTAAGTATATAAAAGTAGTATTCTTGATTGATTAGAAAATATTTCTCAGCGCAAAATCCACTCCAACCTAAATTAACAGACTTATAATTGTCTTTAAAAATTGCAAAAAATGTTGCATACATTTAGGATACTTTCGTTTATTATTTATGACTTTCCCATAGAGCTCTCTCTTTCAAAACGACATTTTGGAACAGTAACATTTTTTTTGTATTCTCTAGCTCTCTTTACATTGCTACATTGTCCTCACTCCATACATGGTTTGTAACATATCTCATATTTCATAACCAAGGAGTAACCTCTCTATTACTCTTCAAGTATACATCCTTGTATTTGTATACAATCTATCAATTTTGTTGCAATGTTTAATAACACTTCATCACTTCCTTTATAAATATATGTGTGTAAACAACACATAACAGCCACAAACAACTTAATTTTCCTTCTCACTCTCCTTCAGCTTCTCTCCCCAAAAAAATATGCAACTTCTCCAAGCAGATGTTTAAATACAAAAAATATATATAAATTTCGCTTCTTGACTTACACTTGACTTACAGTTAACTATCATCAATTTAACACTTTGCTACTGATGTTATCTAAAATTATGAGTGAGAGGTGGTAGTATACCTCTCCGTCCTCTTCTTCAACACAAATAGTCACATAATATTGCAAACACCATCACCATCATGGCATGCATGTTGCCATTCATGTCCTTTAGGATAGCAAGGAATATTACCATAAATTTTATTATGTGCAATAGGACCTCTATGTGCCTGTACGTTATGTGTTACTCTTCGCTCTCTGCTTGTCCTATCTATCGTCCTCTACATCAGTTTAAGTAGTAGCCCTTACTTACATTCTTAACACATAACATAATACTTAACTATAAAATTTATGAGTTTAACTAAAGCTTTATGCATCATCTCCCTTACTCTCCTTTGATTCCAGTCTCTGTGGCCATTATTCCGCATAAAAACCATCGTCAGACTTATATTGCATTGCAAGAAGTAATGCATGCATGTATCTGAGTATGTGTGTGTGTATTTAGTTGTCATTGTTGGCATGACTTTTGCACTTTGCACATTGACACACTCAGTTGAGCTCTGACTATCCAGTGGCTGCAGCAAAAAAAAAAAAAAAAAAAAAACCCAAAGCCGCCCATCTTTATCATCATCTGTGTCATCTGCGTCATCATTTTGCAGCTACTGTAACTGTTGCAGTGTTGCTACAGGCGGAGAGGTGTGACATTGTAGTTGGCAAATATGATGAGGACGATGATTGCCCTGCCGCTGCTGCTGATGTAGATTTGTGTGTAAAGCCAAATAGGGCAGAATATTGTGTTCAGTCAATAGCAGTGGAAAGAAGTGGAACAAAAATAATGGCTGGAAACTGGGAGGAAAAAATTAAGCCAAAAATTTGGATAAAAATTAACTGAGCCACAGTGGGAGGACGAAATTGGAAAAGGGAAATATGAAACTAGGGCGTTTATACAATGACGAGACGTTTTAAATTTGCCCAGATGTTTTAAATTTCAAAAAAGCGACGCCTAACATGTGAAATGATCAGCAAAAAAATTATGGCCGATCTCCGAATAAAATCTGGGCTCTCTTTTCCAATTTTCATATTTTAATTGAAATTAAAACGTTTCAAATTTGCAACAAAATTTAATCGGTCACCATTTGGAGCGTTTTTATCTCTACTCCAATTAATCGATTCGAAATATTGAGAGTGGCGCCCAACGTGTTTTATCACTGAATATACCGACAATGTACCTCTATTCTGTTCTATGCCAATTAAGCGGCAGTTGACTTGACGTCAAAAGAGATTACTACGGCAAGAATTAAATGACTGTGAACGTATAGCCCATAAGAAAGGCAAATTTACAATAATATGACCAGTAAGAAAAAGTCCAAAGGCGGGCTGGGACGACTATTTGATGCAACTATGGATATTTAATAGAGCTCCCGTAACAAAAGAATTTATTTCAAGTAGATCATACCACTTGGCCTTACAGCAGTTATATAGTGCATGATATCACTTGGAGAAGGATTATATTAAAAAATATATATTGAAGCCAAGTTGCACAAAATTGAAACGTACGTCCCGAAATTTACTCCATTTGGGCTGATATTGCACAATAAACTTTAAATCGGATAAGGAATATATATGGGAGCTATATCCAAACCTTTGCCAATCTCGATAAAATTTAGCAAAGGTATCTTCGGGCATAATAAGATATCTGGTACCAAATATCATTGTTGTCAAATGCATATTACGAATGTGAGAGACTTAAACACCAAATCGGATGAAACATATATGGAAGATATAGCTATATCTGAACCGATATAGCTACATCAAATCGGATGAAACATATGTATGGACGCTATAGCCATATCTGAACCGATTTTCTCCAATTTTTACGTACTTGCTTCTAGACTGAATTCGGTCCAAAATTCAGGACTTTTGGTCTGATTTTGGCCATTTGGTGCACAATTAACCCGAAATCGTTTAAAGATATATATGGCAGCTAAATCCAAATCTGAACCGATCTTAATAAAATTTGGCAGAGGTATTTCCGAGCTCTATAAGATATCTGGTACCAAATATCATTGTTGTCGAATGCATATTACGAATTTGATGGACTTAAACACCAAATCGGATGAAATATATATATGGAAGATATAGCTGTATCTGAACCGATTTTCACCAAATTTGATGTACTTGCTTCTATACTGAAATCGGTTGGATGCGCCAAAATTCAGATCATTTGGACTTTGTGCCAGTTGGTGCACAATTAACCTGAAATGGGTAAAGTTATTTGGGAGCTATATCAAAATCTGATCTGATTATCACCAATTTCAATAGAGTTCGTCCTTGGGGCAAACAAATATTTTTTGCAAAATTCCATCTCAATCGGATAATAAATGGGAATTGCATTTTGTTCACAAGCACACATGGACGGACGGACGGACTGACTGACATGATCCTCAAATGTAATTATGAGTCTATCTCTCTTCCTTCTCCCTTTTACAAACAAATACACAAAGATATAATACCCTTACCACTATGTGGTGTAGGGTATAATAAAGCAAAATCAAGTTAGTCTGTCCTCTACTTTGGATGTTATGGGAATATGAATTTTCAGTTGGCGTTCAAGGCACAAAAATGGCGCCCAACGTCATTCTCTTCCACTGTTCCCTTTAATACACAAATTCGAATCTACTGTAACAAACATCGAGTACCCGTAGCAGCAGCAGCAGTTAGTATCACTTGCCTCACTTCACTACACATATGTGACATTTATGCACTCACTTAGTCCTTCAGAAGAGTACGTACGTAGGTACGTATGTACTAAGTGAAGGGGTGCTCGTGCGTGTGCAAAAGCATCAACTAGCCGTGTTTGTCTACAATGTCTGGCAACAAACATAACTACAGCTTTTTTGTGCAAACGATTGCACAAACTCAGATCATTTTCCAGCTAACTGTACAAAAAAGCAAAAAGAAAGACAAAAAAAGGAATTACCAATATTAAAAGTACTACTAGTCGTTGTTACTGAACAAAATGTAATATAGTCTCCCCCCTAGTTATGCTTACAGTTCAAAACCAAGATTTTATGATATCCCGACATGGCTACCCCATACACCCACCCGTACGTATGTTTGTACACTTGTAATGGAGGTGGCAACGGGCCCACATGACACTGCACGGAAGAAAAAAACTTGGATCTATAAAATATTTACAAACAAACAGTACTATTACCAGCATAAGTTAACTGAAATCTATGGCTCCAATGGCTGATACCATAACATACATGGGTGTATGGCTGTGGCATCAAGTCTGGCCTCCAAAAGGTTTCCACTAACATTAAATGTGCTCACCCACCCATCAGCTGTGTATGGGCGAGTTTTTTTGCTGTTGTTTGTGTTTTACCAGACTCGTGCTGTTAGTTTTCGTGCTACATAGTTTATGACTCGTCCCACTCCCCCTCCCTGTTCCACGTTATTAAAGTGGTGATGATGAGCCATGTGCCACCGAAGTGAGGGTGGTGTTGATGACGTTGCATGCATGCCATGCATTTTGTTACGCTATTACTTTGGCTCACTGCTATTGCTGCTGCTTTTGATGGTTATGACTATGACTATTGTGCTTGGGAATCAGCCGCATGGTATTCTTTTTTTTCTATTTGTTTTTAGTTTTGTTTCATCGTGCTCTTTCCTCAAAGTTCCTGAGTGCAATAACCGCAGCAGCACAAAGAACACCGCCGCTTCCATCTCATCTCATTTCATCTCCACGCCGTTGCAACATGAGTTACATTTTGTTGTAAAACTTTTATTTTCAACTGCTTTTGTGTTAACATTTCACGCTCAATGATTAGCAACAATTGCATAATAAATTGTGTAAACTACTGGATAAATTTGCAAAAGTAACTTTAAGAGAAAGGTTAAGAGACAGAAGACAGAGGCAAAAGACGGCAGCGATTAAAAAACAAACTTCATATTCATGTTTTAAGGCGTCAAATTATTTAAGTTGATATTATAGTTGTTATTCTGGATTTATTCTTCAACGATCACAAGTTTAAAATGATGGATGGTTTAGGCTTACAGCCGAAAAAAAACATTAAAACCGCTCTGAACCAGATCATCGATCACCTCGTGGCGCTAGGCCTCGAAATTTAGCAACTATGCCATCAATTATGAATTTTGTCAATTAATCATTTGAATTTGTCATTTAGTGTTCGCTGGCATTTGCAAATTTTAATTATATGGTGTCAATTTTAAGCTAAATTTTTTCCTAAAAAATATTTAAAATAAACAAAAATTAAAAAAAAAAACTAAAATATAAAATTAAAAAAATCTGACACCTAAGGGAAAAAAATAGGCACTTTAAAACTAACGTAACTGTTTTAGTTAACAATTTATCATTTAGGAATATGATATGGCGCCCAAATGTAGCCATTATATTTGTGGCGACATCAATACAAAGATAGGTGATGAGTGACTGTCTGACATGTCATTAACGCCCAAGAGAAACTGTTGGAACCAAGATCGTGCAAAATTTGCCTTGAAAATGTGCAAATTGACTAAAAATATTCCATGCTATTAATATATATAGTTAATAAAGTAATATTGACGTGTAGATGGAGCTAAGAACAACTAAAATTTTTGGTACAGGGTTGCCCATATTCGACGGACCCATGTTTGTGGCTTGTCTTTATGGCTTGTCCGCAGGCAACATTCTTTGCGTGAATTGAATTTTGTACGGCAACAAATGCAAATCAATGCGAATAATCCGTTGTAAAGAGACCGAGCCATGTCCAACTGCTGAGAACGGCGTTTTTGGGATGTTCTTGGGGACCTCTCAACACTGGCTCGTACGGCAGCGATATTCTCGGCCGATCGCCTTGGTCGACTTTTATATGGCCTTACCAGTCGAAAATTTTTCGTATAAACGCTTAATGGTGTTCTTAGAAGGCGCACTTCTCACATTTTTAATGTTTTAAAAGCACGTTGAGTTTTCACAATTGACTTCTTGTAGATTTCAACTATTTCAGAGCGCTCGCGTGGCGTGTATTAGTTCATGGTAAAAATCTGCTTGGACTGACGCTTCAAACGCGGTATGTCATCAAGCGATGTGACATCTCTGTCAAAAGTTATGGCGTTGCCAGATGGGTCCGTCGAATATGGGCAACCCTGTAGGTCATTATAATGACTGTGTGATACATCGTTAGCACCAAAGAAACACGACAGGAGACAGAAGATTATGACATTTTAAACGATGTGGATGTTTGAAAAATCGCCGTCAAAGCAAACAAAAATATTCTACCTCTTTTGCATGGGTTTAGTAAAGCAAAATCGACATGTAGATGGTGCTAAGAACAACTACAAAGTTTACTAGATCATTGCTTAACCAGAGTTAATCTGATCAACCACTGGAATAATCTGATCAACCACTGTGTTTCCTTATTTTTTAATGGCAAAACTAGTAGAAATTATTAAATTCGCTTAAAGGAAGAACGGAAAATTACCAAAAACAATATCAAAATTAGATGGCAGAACTTCCGAATCAGCATAAGAGCCACTACTATTTTTACGGGGACGGTGTTCAAGTAAAATTTTGAAAATAGTAAAATATAGCACTTTATTGCAGGTAAAATATGGGCAAAGTACAGTTTCTGAATTTTTTCAGCCCACATTATTTGACGCAGAACAGTATTCATTGTGTCTAGGATGGTTGGTATTGAAAACGAGATATATTGGTCGACTTTTTAGTATAGCCGCCATGTTACGGTACCACTCGAATTTCGGTATTTTGACGATTTTGCCACATTTTCCACGGATTTGTCTAATAATTGGTATTTGTAGTTCATAATGGGTCTAGCTCCAGTGGCAAAACATTGTATGTATAGGTCCACGTTTTTGTATATCCCCCATACAACGGTACCTCTCGATATTCGGTATTTTGATGATTTTTTGCCACATTTTCCATGGATTTGTCTAAAAATTGATATTTGTAGTTCATAATGGGTCTAGCTCCAGTGGCAAAACATTGTATGTATAGGTCCACTTTTTTGTATAGCCATATATTATATATTATTTGATATTTTGGATATTTTGTTAAATTTTTGCCACATTTTTCACTGATATATCTAAAAATTGGTTTCTGTTGGTCATAATGGGTTCTAGCTGCAGTGGCGAAATATTGTATGTATAGGTCCACGTTTTGGTATATCCTCTACACAACGGTATATCCCAATATTCTGTATTTTGCTGCTTTTTGGCACATTTTTTAACGGATCTGTCTAAAAATTGGTATTTGTAGTTCGTAATGGTTTCTAGCTCCGGTGGGAGAACATTGAACATTTAGACCCACGTTTTCCTATAGCAGTATTTTGATAATCCTAGTCACATTTACCCACGAAATTGTTTCAAATTTGGCATTTAAGAAGATTTGGTATATGACAATCCTTGAAGCATAAAATTGTCTATGGAGGTTCCCGTTTTGGTATGGGCCCCATACAACGATCTCACTCACTTTATGTTTTTTTTATGTTTAACAGCATTATCCAAACGGTCTTACTGTAGTTTAATGTGGAAAAAGTTTGACTTCAGATAATTGAAATTAAAAGTTTGGTCAAATTTGTGTTCCTCCATTCGTTACTATTTTTAAT
Source organism: Musca domestica (assembly GCF_030504385.1). Taxonomy (NCBI): domain Eukaryota; kingdom Metazoa; phylum Arthropoda; class Insecta; order Diptera; family Muscidae; genus Musca; species Musca domestica. The sequence goes on along the minus strand of NW_026712340.1, from coordinate 4,895,564 downwards.
ATTTTCAGGACTGTTTTGGATAAAAACCAAATTTTTATTAAACAAAAAATAGGTGGCTCAAGTGAAATAATGGTGTCCAACGATTTAAGTGATGCCTCTGCTTCGCTTCGTTTCACTTTGTTTTATTTTATTTTGTTTCTAAAGATATCAGCAATGAGTTGATTTTAAAATATTGACGCATATTGGGCCAAGGTAAGCACATTCAGTGAAATTTTAGGTCAAATCATTCCAAATCAATACAAACCTTATTAAATAAATGATTAAGATTATTATTCATTTATTATGGTGTGTAACTTCATCATTAACGACAATTTTTTTTTTTTTTTTTTTTTTTTTTGAATTATGGAATTAGATCATTCTTAATTTATTGAATCTTGAGGCTTTCACGCAATTGACAATTTTTGTAACCAGAAAAGGAAGTAACGACTTTTGAAATGAGTAGATGAAAGTGGCGCCCAACGTGGGTTTCATCTAAAACTTGTGCAATAAAATGCGTCTAAAATTAGATATAATTGTAAGCCAATCAAATTCAAATATATCTCGTTCTTGGCCAAATTTGTAGGGAGTTAAAATTCTTGAAATAAATGGCTAAACATGTTCTTTTATTTATTAACCAATCCCTTCTTCACTTCACTCCAGTCCGCATTTGTGCTTCTCAGTAGACCACCACTCCAATTAAGCTTCGTAAAAAATTACCCTCAATATGGAATTAATATTTAGTGCATTTTTATGCAAATTTCAACAAAAAAGTCCATTAAGGCACCAGCAAAATCAATTAACTTAATTTCTTAGCCAAGTATTTGGAACGGAGGTCCTCCGGACGACTACCTGTTCATTTGAATTTTGTTTTTGTTGCTCATTCTTCTCTCTTGTGTTACACATTGCTCCACAAAAATATGCTGTCTCTTGGCGGAGTTTATAGTCATTTGTAAGAAAATGTTGCCACACACACAAGTATTGTATTACTTCGGCAGCTCCCCCAAAAACTGGTAGAAAACTGGCCAAGTCGATGAAATTAATTAAATGTTGTAGGCAAATTTATTAATCAATTTCGGCCAAATGGACTTTGGTCAATGTAAGAAATATATGTGGTTGGTTGGTGGTTGTTTGTACAAAAAACCAAATCACGCTCACACCTAATAAAATCAATTGAAAAGGAAGACAAGACAAAACCATAAACTCAAACCAAACAGGCCGGTTGGCATGTCATTTGACCATTAATCTTGGCCCCCAAAAGACGCAAAGAAACAAAAACTCCACACATGAGGAGAAAAAATCTATTTTCATAGCCAAGCAAATGACAGTTTTAATAACACGTTTTTTGTTCTCTGTTATGTCCTCTGTTTGCGCTGCTGCTAAAAGAATGAAAATGTTGACAGACCAGATGTTAGATAGTTAATTTCTAAGTGTTAGTTTTTGCAGGAAAAGAGAGAAAGAAAAAAAAACATTCATAGAGTCATTAGTTAATATAAGAAATTTTCTTTAAACACCAGTTATTTGCAGGATTGGGTGCCGTACCACTCCAAACGGCTGACAGAAAAAAGTTGTTTAATTTTCTTCTTTTCAATCTGTCCAAAGCTTCAGTAGTCAGGCAAATAAACATTTATTTCTTAAATTTACAATTCTATGGAAAAAGAAATCTTGTTGCGCGTGCCCGTTAATGTCTATGGCAAATTGCCTTATCTCGCATAGCTTGACATTTGTAAATGAAATGACAAACAATAAATACCCCCTCTTCTAATTCAAGCTCTAAGCAAGACAACATTGTTGGAATGCTTACGAAAAAAATGAGAAAAAATATTTAAGTATAATGGAATTGTAAATATTGTCACGAAACACAGAGGCGGGGAAATGGGGAGAACTTGAAATAAGATTAGAGTTTAAGTGGAAAAGAGGTTCTTACAAAGAAGTTATACAATAACATTAGTTAAACAAGTAGGATGCCACTTTTTTAGAAATACTATTAACAATAAATAATATATTCGAAAAAATATTTCCGAAAGGAAATAAATAATGAACCACCTGTGTCTACATGTTCCATGGCATGGGATACATAAATGATATTTCACCAATATTCCAAATATTCTAAATTCACTTTTATACGTCTAAGACGTATAAATTTTAAAAAGTTTAGTTTTCTTCTTCATGTGTTTCATACAATATAATTTAATATTAGCGCCTTTCTTCGGAGAAAATGTATGTATAATGTATTTCTTGGCATATATAAATTGGTGAATGCACCCATCAACTCAATTGTCTTATTAATGAATAAACGATAACGTTGGGCGCCACTTTCAGAAAGTTTTTTTTTTATCAAACTTTCGCAAAGATAGGACAATTGCATTATATACAAATATAAAAAATGAACCCAACGTTGGGCGCCACGTTTTTATATTTGTTTATGAATTTGTGACTCCATAAAGTCAACAAAGTCAATCGCCATAATTTTTTACATTTTTTTTTTTTTAAATTTAATTGAATGAAAGCAAAAATGTCGGAAATAGCATAATTTTTAAAAAAAGTTTAGATTTGTTCGATTTGGTCACCTTTGTCACGAATTATGGTCTTCAAGCGGCCAATGATGAAGCCAACACCGTTGCTCTGCGATATTTTGGCCCATTTCCGGCGAAGCGCTTGCTTGATTTGATCGATACTTTGGTATTTTTAGTGCCAACCTTGCTTTCCAAAATACTCCCGACACAATAGTTCAACGAATAAGTATCCGGAGATATTGGTGGCCATTGTGCGCTGAAAATGAAGAAGGAACCTCATTTTGTAATAATTCTTGGGTGGCGCGTGCTGAGTGGAATTTCCAAGTTCTGCTGCCAAAATGTTTGTGTGCTCAAGGCTTTAATACACCCTCCAGAATATTTTCGCGATAATATTCGGCATTTATTCTGATGCCACGGCTGTCATGGCGGCCCACACCATCACCATGGCCGGCGCTTAAGTTTTGGTGGCCAACCGGAGTTGCACATTTTCCGCTGACCTCTTCCTGACATTTTCCGCTGACACGATCATTTTGTTTTTTTACAAACTGCGGGACAACTAGAAAACCATCGGAGAAAACCAAATTCGGCAGTTCACAATATTCGAGCAAGCGAAGCTACTCTTTAGCTCTTGTGAGTCTACTTTCTTTCTGTTGCGGTGTAAGTTCTTGCACATTTTGGAATTTCAATGGCTTTAGTCTTTTGAGTTAATTTTCTTTCTGATGCGGTGTAAGTTCTTCTTACCCCGAGCTCATTTCTCAATATTTGCCGAATGGAATATTGCGATATGTTCAGCTCACGAGCCATTTTTCCGCCACTATGATGAAAATCGATGAAATCGCTTCTTTACTTTTGGAACCATTTCTGCTGATGTTGCTGTTTTCTTCCGTCCACTTCCTTGACGTCGGGCTACGATAGAAATGACAGTAGTCTGGAGTTGTTTGAAGTTTTTTCATCTCACCCTGTAATGTTGGGCGCATTTTTCGAGAAGTTTTTTTTATCAAACTTTCGCCAATATAGTAAAATAGAGTGATCTTATTGTAAATAATGTAAAAAATTCACCCCACGTTGGGCGCCACTTCGTTTATAGTTGTCCCCGAATTTATGCTTCCATATTGTCAATTGTAAAATATGTCAAGAAAATTGTTGCCATTAAATTCCGTTGGGCGCCATTTAAGGTACATATTAGACTCCCTTTGGTGTTAATATTTTTTGGCAAATTTTCGAATTTTCCAGGTTTAAAAATCCCCTCTTACTTACACTTGTAACGACTCTGGCATACACCAGTTTGTGTCTAAATTTTACATATCATGATTTCTATCGGCGATGGCTGGTTGGTTGGCAAATACTAATGTCATGTTTGTTAGCGCCTATAATATTTTTTTTCTTCGTGTCATTAGTGCTGCGGCTTCTTCTTGTCTTGTAAATTTTAATGGCACATTGTTATTTAGCAGGTATTTGCAATTTGGCAGCATTTCAAGAGAAGGCAACAACGAATATTGTCATTCTAATAAACTTTATGATACTGGTTTGAAAAATCGTATTTCTAAATAATTTTTAAAGCGAATCGCATAAATTGAATCCCCTTTTCCATGACAACTTCAAGTTGTAAGTTGTTGACGGAATTTCCCAACAAACTTTGAAATAAAAAAGTAATATTACTTTCTGTGAATCCCAAACACAAAAGGCCCCACCCAGTAACCTAAATTCTACACAAAACCAACCATTACAAATAGGGATACATTCTTTGGCGACACCAACACCAGCATCTAACCCAACAACAGAACCAAAAAAAAACAGACGACAAATTCAAACAAATGCTGCTATTGACGTTAGCACAGCAAACAAATAATGCCAGCAGCATGCCATTGCAAAAACTAAGGCTTTAAAAAAATACTTCCACTAAACAGGTGATTTTCACAATCCCTGCAGTTTGACATTTTAACTCTTGAGAGCATATAGAGGTGATTTTCTCTCTTTTTTTTTTTTTTTTTTTTTTTTTTTTGCAAAACTGTGACCCACATAAAAGCAAATTTTTAAAATCATGGGCTTCACATATCTTTTTTGCAACATTTCACACAGCTACGCATGGTGCTAGTATGTGTATTGTGTGTGTTCGCCTCTATTTGTGTTGTCTTTCATTTTCCAGTCACAGTCATCTATTCAAAAATGTGACATAGAAAATTTGAATAGACCCACTCACCTAATGCGCGAAACATGACAGTGCCATTTCTCGTCGTCGTTTTATTTTATTATTATTCGCCTGGCTTTGTTAATTTTGTAAAGCGAGGAAATAAAAATGGCCACAGTGGAATACTGTACTAACTAGGCCTGATGAGGGTCGGGGCTATTTCAGGTGGTAGGATTAAATTTGTAAAATTATTTTTTAAGAATGTTTTCGAAGGACAGTCAGAACAATAATCATGAATTGGTTAAGAACATTTTTGGAAGGTCTAGCAGAGGAAATTTGGTGTATTATTTGACACCTAGAAATATATATTCTTAGTCACCATAAAATTCTATGTCGACTTAGCGATGCCTATCCGTCTGTCAATTTATCCGTCTGTGCAAATCACTCTAGATTCTGAACGGATTGGAGTACATTGAAATTATTTACTACAATTGTTATTTACTAGTTATTTACTAGAATTGTTTCAAATTTTTTATTTAAAGTTCGTAATGGATACTACAGCCTTAAGACAGAAAATCGTATGTGCAGGTCAACGTCTTCATATAACCCCCATATAACGGCACCTCCCTAGGTTCGGTATTTTGATAATTATAGCGTTATTATTTACCGAAATTGTTTCTTATTTGGTTATAAATAACACCACTACATTACCCCTTGTTGGATAGGTATAACATATCTTCAAATAACACCTATATTGTCAATGTAAATTTAGCAGATTCGGATCTAGTTTAATATATGGGTATACGGGTCCGTCTCCAAAGGAAAAACCTTACTCGGATTCAGGGTTTGCAGGGTGAGATGAAAAAACTGCAACCAACTTCAGACTGCTGTCATTTCTAAGCCACTCGCCACTCGACAGTTGCTAAAATTATTCCAGTGACAGTTCAGTATATTGTTTATCAGCGTATAAAAGCATTTTGGTGAGAATTTTCCAGAAAAAAGTTATTCATGATGGAATTCAAGCGTGATAGTGTGATTTCTTTATACTTGGCTGGAAAACCATAACTGGCCGTTAGATCACTCCAGCATTTAAATGTGAATAAAACTTTTGTGTCTCGCACCATCGCTTGTTACCATGATACTGGTAGCGTAGCTCGACGTCAAGGAAGTGGACGGAAGAAAGCTGCAACAAAAGCAGAAATGGTTCGAAAAGTGAAGAAGCTACTTGATACCTGCGAAGAAGTGGCCGTAAAATAGCTCGTAAGCTCAACATATCGCAATATTCCATTCGGCAAATATTGAAAAATGAGCTCGGGGTAAAGCCATTGAAATTTCAAAAATGCAAGAACTTACACCCCAACCGAAAGAATATAGACTCAAGAGAGCTAAAGAGTAGCTTCGCTTGGCCGAAAGTGGTGAACTGCCGAATTTGGTTTTCTCTGATGAGAAAACATTCGTTGTCCAGCAGTTTGTAAACAAACAAAATGATCGTGTTTAATTGCCAAAGAGGTCAGCACCTTCGGTTGGCCACCAGAACTCAAGCGCCGGCCATGGTGATGGTGTGAGCCGCCAAAACAGCCAATGGTCGCTTTCCGCTCGTATTAATCGACCGTGTCATCAGAATAAATGCCGAATATTATCGCGAAAATATTCTGCAGGATATTTTAAAGCCTTGGATACGCAAACATTTAGGCCGCAGACCTTGGACATTCCAACAGGACTAAGCACAATCGCACTCAGCACGCGCCACCCAAGAATAGTTACAAAATTATGTTTCTCGATCAATTTGCAGCGCACAATGGCCACCAAAAACTGCGGATACCAATCCGGAGCATTTTGGAAAGCAAGGATGGCAATAAAAAATACCAAAGTGTCGATCACCTCAGGCAAGCGCTTCGCCGGGAATGGGCCGAAATGCCGCAGAGCAATATTCGGACAGCGTGTGACGGTTTCATTGGCCGTTTGAAGGCCATAATTCTACAATTTTATCAAATCTAAACTTATTCTAAAATTTGATGCTATTTCCGACATTTTTTGCTTTCAATCAAAAATTTTTTTTTTTAAATAATGTAAAAATTATGGCGTTTGTCTTTGTTGCAGTTTTTTTATCTGACCCTGTATATCCGAAGCCCCGGCCAAATGTTCAACACACTGAACAGAATCGGGCTATCCAGATTTAAAAACCCATACCTCTGGTTGCAAGAAAGATAATATCATACATTGTAGCATTTTGGAAGGGTTGGAATGTAAGCAATAATTTAGCATATATATTTTATCGACTCCCATAATGGACACTTTTTGGGGATTTGAATAATCTGCCCACTTGTTGGACAGGTTTTTATAGGTTTCCATATCCTTAAAATAACACCCATATTGCCAGTGTCGGTCTATTACGGATCTTGGACCCGCATTTTAAGTTAATTATCCGGGTATGCGGGGCCGTCTCCCAAGAAAAAAGACTTACCCGGAATCAGGGTATACATACCTTTCTCGGGAAATAATTTAAAAAATATGCGAGAACTTTTACTGAACTACAGCTATTTCGGATTTGAAACCTCAGATTACAACTAATTTGATTTGATATGATTTGCCAACCTTGAAAACACTTCAAACCTGATGGTATGAAGTCTATGCCAAAAAGTTGATCTAAATTAAAAATATAAGGCAGAAAAAATTTCTATATTCTGGGAACCCCTAATCAAATTACAACTCATTCGAAGGAGTAGGTCGTACCAATCTGTGGGGGCAATACCAAAACGTAGACCAATCATATTTTGCCTAATGCAAACTTTTGTTAGTTGTTATTTTAAGGCTCTACATAGACTAGTGTAACCTCAATCTGCTCTAGAATTGTATGGTGATCAAGGATAATATCCCAGCAAACAAATTTATTACAGATCGGCTTACCAATACATTATTTGAAGTCGTTCCAGGCTTTGATTACATAAGAATTGATTTATCGACTCAAGTCACTGAAATGCCTTATTTGGGAACTTATTTATCGATTATAACTACCGATTTCGTGCAACGTTCCCTTGTTTAAAATGTTGCGTTGGTATTTGAAGGCTGGGGGAAAAAAGGTTTCTGTTTTAGATTAAAATGATGACTTAAACTTCTTCTTAATTGATTTCATATGAAATGTTTAAATGTTGCCAACACAAATATTAACAACTTCTTAAATCAAATCCTCCTTTTAATTAGATTCCCACCCAAAGCGTTTCATTAGCAAATTATAGGGAAATTCCCAAGACCCCTACATAAATTCTTACAAATAAATCCTTTTACAAAATTCCTTTGAAACACCTTTGGCAAACACTTGTGCCCACTTTGTACCCAAACTCACCTACACACACACAACTATAGGGGTCCTAAACAAATTAGTTGTTGTCCTTTGTGATATTTATGAACCTAATTTGTTGTTGACACAGTCTAACCTTGCCTAGGCTAAATGAACACAAACAACTGTGTCATTGTATGCGTGCGCGCGTGTGTGTGTCCAAAATAAACACAAAATTAGTTTAATTCTAATAAATACCGGCTGGATGCCTGGCCTTGCGAGAACAACAACACATATGTCTCCAACGATATTTGTTCGCATAACACAAACAATTCATTTTTTTTTTTCGGCAAAATTGGTCTGAAATTTTGTTGCCGGTTTTTGGTAAATCATTTCAGCCAAATTGTTATGGCCCTGTTTGGAAGGAAAATTAACGGCAATATATACGTTAATACCACAACATAACTTCCTTGAATTTTGTTGGAGATCACGAGTTTTTGGGTTAAACAAACTGAAAGGTTTGCCAAACCGACAAAATATTCTTATTTCATTTACACCTTTATTAATAACCTTTTTGGAATATTTGCGGACGAAAGGGGGAGCAGAGAAGGATAAACTAAGGATTGTTGCCGGGCAGTTTTGTAAAGGAAAGGCAAAAACTTGTCAGTCATTTTGCATACATTTTCCCTTACTCATTCATTTATGACACCCGGGCAAATTAATAGAGGTCCTTTTTTTTCTTCCTCTCCTTCTCGCCATGGCCCCAAAATATGAGTATGGGTATGTCGTTGTGTGTGGGTGTTGGAGTGTCCCCTCTTTTTGTTGGGGATTGGCCGGAAATATTTTGACATAGAATTATAAGCACCATGTGTTCTCTAGCACGCCATTATCCAGGATTAATGAAGAACATTTAGTTAAAATTGCATTAATCTCCTCCTGTCCTTGTTTTTTTTTTTGGAATTTTGGAGTGGTGATTATAAGGACACAGTTACTAACACCATGGTCTTAGTTTTTAAGTATGCTTTCCTTTTTGTTTGCCATTTCCTTTAATATCTTGTAATATTTTGTAATTTAATGTAAAATTTATTTAAATTAATTTACTAAAAATGTCCCTTTTTCTTCTTCTTCTTTTCGTGTCTTTGCAGGTATGTTCTTGAAAAATAAGTTTGTTAATGTTAATGAGAGATGACAGTGAGCTATAAGGTAATCAAATGCTAATTGTTAATGGCAACTATGCTGGGCGGTAATGAGATAAGAAGAGACGGCTAATTATCCCAAACTGGCCTAAAATTATTAATGTCAAATTTATTTTAAATGGGTATAGTTTTAGGCAATTAAGGAGGCTTAAAGTATTTTTTGGGGCACAAAATCTAATCAGTTCCGGGATTATATTTTCGAAAATATTTCTCATAATACCTTTCTTAATTAAGATATTCTTCAAAATATATTGCTGGAACTGATTAGATTTTACGCAGTTCTTTGCTTAAATCTTACGTTTAATTGGAAAAAATTAACACATAACAGGTAAAGAAGCAGGCAGGCCGGGCCGAACTTTTAATACCCTCCCCCATTTGGAACGAATTTGAAATTTTTCAAAAAAAAAAATCCGTTAAAAATTCTGTTAAAATCTTAAAAATATCGAATATAGCCGTTATATTGGGGTCTATACGAAGACGTGGACCTGCACATGTAACTTTTGTCATAAGCTATTACGATATCCAAATAAGAAATTTCATCAAAATACCGAATATAAAGAGGTACCGTTACATCGGGGATATACGAAGACCCGGACCTGCATAGACAATTTTCTGTCACAGGCTGCAGTACCTATTAGGAACTTTAAAAATACGAAGTTTCAAACTATTTCTGTGAATATTGTACCTAAAATCGTCAAAATATAGAATATTGGTAGGTACTGATATATGGGAACTATACGAAGACATGGACCTGCATAGACAATTTTCTGACATAGACTATAGTTCCCATTACGAACTTCAAATACCAAATTTGAAGCAATTCTAGTGAATAATGTCGCTAAAATCATCAAAATACCGAATATTCGGAGGAACCGTTGTGTGGAGGCTATACGAAGACGTGGACCTGCACAGACAATTTTTTGCCATAGGCTGAAGTACCCATTACGAAATCAAAATACGTAATTTGAAACAACTCCGTTGAGTTATGTCGCTAAAATCGTAATAATATCGAATATCGGGAGTATCTTTGTACAGGGTAAGATAAAAAACTGCAACAAAATCCATCGCCATAATTTTTACACGTTTTTTATTTTAATTTTATTGAATGAAAGCAGAAAATGTCGGAAATAGCATGAAATTTTAGAATAAGTTTAGATTTGTTTGGATTGGTCACTTTCGGCACAAATTATTGCCTTCAAAGGCCAATGAAACTGTCACACGCTGCCCGAACGTTGCTCTCTGGTATTTTGGCCCATTCCCGGCGAAGCGTTTGCTTGAGGTGATCGACACTTTGGTATTTTTTAGTGCCAAACTTTTTGTCCAAAATACTCCAGACACAATAGTCCAACGGATTGGTATCCGAAGATTTTGGTGGCCATTGTGCGCTGGAAATGAAGCGAGGAACCTCATTTTGTAACAATTATTGGGTGGCGCGTGCTGAGTCCTGTTGGAATGTCCAAGGTCTGCGACCAAAATGTTTGCGTGCCCACGGCACAAGGGTGTATTAACCCTCCAGAATATTTTCGCGATAATATTCGGCATTTATTCTGAGGTCTATTAATACGAGCGGAGAGCGACCATCGGCTGTTATGGCGGCCCACACCATCACCATGGCCGGGGCTTGAGCTCTGGTGGCCAACAGAAGGCGAACATTCTCAGCCGACCTCTTTGGCAAGTAAACACGATCATTTTGTTTGTTTACAAACTGCTGGACAACGAATGTTTCCTCATCGGAGAAAACCAAATTTGGCAGTTCACCACTTTCGGCCAAGCGAAGCAACTCTTTAGCTTTTTTGAGTCTATTTCCATTCTGTTGTGGTGTAAGTTATTGCACTTTGTGGAATTTCAATGGAACCATTTCTCCTGATGTTGCTGTTTTCTTCCGTCCACTTCCTTGACGTCGGGCTACGCTACCAGTTTTACGGTAACGAGCGATGGTACGAGACACAAAAGATTTATTTGCATATATATGCTGGAGTGCTCTGACGATAGCCACTTGTGGTTTCCAGCCAAATATAAAGAAATCACGATATCACGCTTGAATTTCATCACGAATAACTTTTTTTTCTGGAAAAATTCTTACCAAAATGATTTGGTACGCTGTCGGATGAGTGGCTTAGAATTGACCGATGTCTGAAGTTGGTTACAGTTTTTTTATCTCACCCTGTAGATGCAACTTTGGTTCTAAATTGAAAAATGGGGCAATTAATATATATTTCCGAAAAAATAAAAACAAACTAAGGATAAAATTGTAATTGAATAAATTGAAACAGGTGCCAACCATTATATATATCCTCCAAAATAAAGCATACTTTTTAGCTGGTAAAGTAATGATTCGACGGCTTTTTCGCAGAAGTTTGTAAATGAACTTTGCTTTAAAATCCTTCAAAAATAAAGTTTAGAAACTTACTATGATCATTTTTTGTTTGTACTTTTCCTTTTAATAATAAATACATTATTTAATTTTCGACTACTTTCCGAAAAAGAAAAATGTTTTTCAAAAATATTTCTCTTTAATATCATTTTTTTTTTGATTTCCCTAGGCATTGCAAAATTTCTTTTCTTTTGAAGCATACTTTTGTGCAACTTCCTCCGAAACTTCCATTTCACAACTAATTGCTTTAACTTGAATCTCAGATTTCCATTTTTACGAAAGTCATTTTGTTAGATTTTCTGGAATATTGATTTTTTGCCTAGGTAATGTTTGTGACTTGAAGAAATCATATGCTCTCCCCCTCCCTCGACTAAATGACTAACCAAATTCTCTCTGAGATTTTGACAGAAAATTCAATCTGTTTCGTTTAATTCCTAAATGGAATAAACATTTAGACATGCATAACGCTTCGGCTCTAGGCATTGACTTATGACTTGCAGTTATTTTTCAATGTTTTCCTTAAGTAAATATGTTTTATTGAAATTTTGGCCTACTTTTAGGATTGATAAATTGTTGTGGCAGAAAGTAATTGCTTTTGGGCAACCCGTAGTACATGTTAATATTTTCACATATCATTGAACCAGAAAGAATGACTTTTGGATTTTTGTTTTGCCCAAAGATTGTTTAATAAAATGAATAGTTGAAAAACATGGCCTACTTTTAGGCAATAACATATGTTTTTAAAGGGGAGAAAATCTTGAATATTTAGATATCTTTAGGAAGTTTTAGTACACCAAATTAAATTTTATAATAAAAACAAATATTGAAACATACAATAAAATGTATGGTTTAAAAATATTGCCTACTTTAGGGGGAGAAACGTTAGCATAGACATATTTAGGTATTTCTTGTGTAACAAATTTAATTTTTTCATAAAAGCAAATATTGCAACTACTTGAAACTGGCCAAATGAACGGCAAATAATCACAACAGCAAAAAAATTACGATAAATTGCCAGCAGATTAGCTGGAACAAGGGAAGGAAAGAAAGTCATTAATCTACCACCCAAAAAGAAGCTAATAAAGAAAAATGGATTAAACAAAAATTAAATATAATTTTTATGAGAAAATCTAGCGGAAAACGAAGGAAATGTAGCAAATGGAAACAAAGCTCTGAAGTATTAGCAGCTCAGCAGGGTTTTTTGTGTTGAAATACAAACAAACTGGAATTCCCCTCAACCCATAGCTTCACCTGGCAGTAGTGGAAATTTTTTCTTTAACGTTTTTGTTTTTTTTTTTAAGGAAATTAATACTGTCATCATATTAAGCCGCTTTCTTGGCAGGATAGCCAATGAAATATGTCTCCATTTTACCTTCAGCTGCTTGTCCCCCCGGTTAAGCAACATTTTCCACTTAACAAACGGAAGATGACAGTGTTATAAATTTCATAATAACAACTTCTTTATCCTTTAATGCCCCAAAAATGTTGGACACAACAAAAAATTCTGTGGAGTGGGGAAGATAAAATTAGGGAGTTTCCATTAAATGTTGTTTTCCCTTCTCGGACAATACTTTTTATTGTCATCTGACAGTGTGTCTCCATACCCTATCCTCCCTCCCAACGGGGCAGACAATCATGCGATTACTGAACAACACTTGGCTATACTTTGTCTGCCTGGTTTATTTGTTTGTCGCCATAAAGGGGACCAGCGGATTAAAGTCTCAATAAACACTTGGTATCATTTTTGATGCACCCCTCCCCACCCCATTCTCATTCTTGCCTTGTTAACTTCTTTGTCTTTTTTTTTTTGTAGGAAAACGATGAATTACTAAATACTCGAAAAAATATTCACAGAAAGAAAGATATTTATGTTGTTTGGATTAATGTCAAAATATTATAATGAAAATACAAAAAAGTATTGTTAAATTGTGTGACGGCATGGGATGGAAGCTTCCTCTCTAAGCAAGGGAAATATGTAAAGTTAAGAACTGAAATAGTTTACCCAGCAAAGTTTCTAAGGGAAATAAATGCTTCGAGACACTTTTTGAAAAAAATTAATCAAACCCTTTTTTTATTCAAGTCTATCGGATAAATATATTATGTAAGAAAATGTAGTTCAGGGAGGCATTGAGAGAATTTTTTAAATGAAGAGATGTCTTAGGACGGTCGAGGAAACATATACAATAAGAAACATAGGAAAACATATCACAGAGAGGCTTTGAGAAAGATTTTCTATACGAAAATCTATTTCAGAGTGGTTTTGAAAAAGATTTTCTATGCAAAAATCTATCTCAGAGATGTTCTGAAAAAAAAATTGTATACGAAAACCTATCTCAGAGAGTTGCTCTGAGATATATTTTCTATACGGAAAACCTATCTGCTCTGAGATAGATTTTCTATACGGACAACCTATCTCAGAAAGGTGCTCTGAGAAAGATTTTTATACGGAAAACATATATCAAAGAGGTGAGATTTTCTATACGAAAACCTCAGATCTCAGAGGTTCACTGAGAAGGATTTTCTATACGGAAAATATATCTCAGAGTGGTGCTCTAAGAAAGATTTTCTGCACGAAGAACCTATATCATAGAGGTGCTTTGGAAGATTTTCGATACGAAAACCTATCACACAAAGGTGCTCTGCAAAATATTTTCTATACGGAAAACCTATCTCAAAGGGTGCTCTGAGAAGGATTTTCTGTATGGAAAACCTATCTCAGAGAGGTTATTTAAGAAAGATTTTCGACACAGAAAACCTATCTCAGAGAAGTGCTCTGAGAAAGATTTTCTATACGGAGAACCTATCTCGGAAAAGTTCTCTAAGAAAGGTTTTCAATACGGAAATCCTCTCTCAGAGGGGTACTCTTAGAAAAATTTTCTGTATGGAAAACCTCAGAGACGTACTCTGAGAAAGATTATCTATAATAAACCCTATCAGAGAGGTTCTTAGAAAGATTGTCTATACGAAGCCCTTTCTCAGAGAGGTACTTACAGAGAAATTTTCTATACGAACCCCTATCTCAGAGAGGTACTCTCAGAGAGATTTGCAATACAAAACCCTATCTAAGAGATGTACTCTGAGCAAACTTCTGTTTACGGAAATATACCACAGATGGGTTTTCTGAGAAAAAATTTCTGTTCGAAAACATAACTCCGAAAGGTGCATTGAAAAAACCTTCTCCAAAAATAATATAGTGGCAATTTTTTATTGAACCTCTAATAAAATTGTAGTACTTCAAATATTGACCTAAATATATATTTGTTTGCTGGGTTATTTGTCCTCTCTCTTTCCCTCGAGATATTCACGCTTTTTGGAATTGGATTAAGTTAACTTTTTTAAGTCGTTACTGTTTCATTGTGTCTTCAATTGTGTACAGCTTAAGAAGAAGAAGAAGAGGAAGCGTGTTAAGAAAACAACTTTACACTTTTAAAGCATTTGACATTTATCACTTTGTCCTTTGTTGCAGCTCCCTCTCTTGGGCTCCTGCTGCTAAATGCTTAAAGTTTTAAGTAGACATTTTTACGCGCACAAAATGATTTAAATTCAAGAGTTTTTAAGCAACGTATTCTTTTTTTGTTCTCTTCCTGCTGATTGTGATGATGACACTTTTAATATCAGCAATGCATTTGCTAACGTCTTGAGAGGTAAAAGCACAAGGATGTGAGTCACAAGATATTCACTCTTGGTTGTCAAAGGCTTATATGTATGTATTGTTCAGAATATTATTTTTTCTTAAATCTCCCAGGACAAAAAATGTTGATGTGCATGAGTTTTTCATGTGAAAGAAATGTTGATTTCCTCGGAGTCATTTTCTGGATGTCAAATAATTTTAATCCCATTTGAAATATATTCAGTAAATTTATGAGTTCAGGAAAAAGCAAATGTATTCCTGTTGAAATGGAAACTTTAAATTCCTTGGAATTTTATACTCCTTGTTGAAATAAATTATTGCTGCTCTTTAAAACATGCCATAATTCTTCTATATAATTTCCCTCATCTCATCTGCTGCTCTCCCTTTTGAAACATTGCCAAAATTCTATAAAAAATAATAGCTAAAAACACTTTTTTACACATCTTTCCCTCCTTGCAGTTTAGTTCAAAACCGAAATATGGGTCTAGATGTTGAATATTCGCTTGCGACATCATCCCATTTAATCAAACAGATCTTAAATTCTCATAAATTTTCCTTTAATATTTCATTTCCCACCTGCCTCTCCTGTTGCACATCTCTCCATATTGTTGTACTTCTGGTCTTCTTCCACCAAAGATTTCCGGGAGAATTTTCATTTATTTTTAGATTCCTCTTTCTGGCTTATTGCATTTCTGTCGTCTTCATCGTCGTCGACATCGTCATGAGGTAGACAGTCGAGCCGACAGCGTGTGCCTGCCACAAGCCCTCACCAGCCCATCACCACATTTTGTGAAGAAGTGCAAATGTTTTATTAGCTGTGTTTAGTTTAGCAAATTAACAGCAGCCAGCAACAACAAATGTGCGCCATGATTCATATAGGCTTTTAATTAATGCTTGCAATTTGTGCAGGGAACAGCATTTTCGAAATGTTCGCCGGCAAAAGCAAATACCATTTATAATATGCTTATTCATCGCAGCCGTGACTGCTTGTTTTGGAACGGAGTGCTTGTCTGCCACTTAAAGTGCAGTGCGTAAAAATTTCTTTTTTCGCCTTTGGCAAAGCTGTTGATATTTCATTTCGAAAATCTGCCAAAAAAAAAATCACTTTGAAAGCGAAAAGTTCATCGCCAAAAAATCATTTATCAATGTCTTTGCGGTAAAAGGCATTAAATGGTCAGTTTTCTTCTCAAAAGTTTTTTGCTTCAAGAAACGAATATGGGACATAAATGATTTGTTCTGCTCTGGTAATTTTTCAGAAACGTTTTTAAAGAACATGCATCTGAGATAAATTTTCGTATAGAAATGTGTTCTCAGATGCATCTGAGATACATTTTCGTATAGAAATGTTTTCTCAGATACATCTGAGATACATTTTCGTATAGGAATTTCTGAGATACATTTTCGTATACATTTCCGTATCTTAGATGCATCTGCGATACATTTCCGCATAGAAATGTTTTTTTCAGATATACCTAAGATACATTTTCGTAAAGAAATATTTTCTCAGATGCACATTTTCGTATAGAAAATTTTCACTCACATATTTTCATTTAGATACATCTGGAATACATTTTCGTATAGAAATGTACTCTCAGATGCACTTGAGATACATTTCCATACAGAATTTTTTTCTCAGATGCATCTGAGATATATTTCTCTATAGAAATGCATCTGAGATACATTTCCCTATAGAAATGTATTCTCAGATGCATATCAGATACGTTTCCTTATAGAAATGTTTTCTTAGATACATTTCCCTATGGAAATGTTTTCTTAGATACATCTGAGATAAATTTTCGTACAGAAATGTTTTCTCAGATACATCTGAGATACATTTTCGTATAGAAATGTTTTCTCAGATACATCTGAGATACATTTTCGTATAGAAATGTTTTCTCAGATACATCTGAGATACATTTTCGTATAAAAATGTTTTCTCAGATACATCAGAGATACATTTTCTTATAGAAATCTTTTCTCAGATACATCTGAGATATATTTTCGTATATAAATATTTTCTCAGATACATTTTCGTATAGAAGTGTTTTCTCAGATACATCTGATATACATTTTTGGACCGGAATTTTCGCTCAGATCGTATAACATTTTTCTTTCAGATAAATTGAAATTATTCCTTGAAGTTCATTGCCTTTGTCTTCTCTTAAAAAATATTGTTTTCTTAAATTTAGAACTTTACGACCTCTGCTCAAATCAAATCATTATTAATAAATGATTAATGACCCTCTTCACACCCCACACAATGAGTGATGATAACCTTTTGACTAGACTTTTTTATGCTCAAAAATAAAACCAAAATTTTATATTGATGATTTTATGATTCACAATAAACCGAACCCATACAATAAAAAATTAAACCCTTAACCCCTGATAAGAAGCAAAAATATAGTTCCTCTTAAACGCTCTCAATCCCCATTGCATCTTGCCTTGTCATTTATACAATGAGCATAATTTCATTTCATTTGAAAATTAACCCATATTATTTGAAGTGAACTTCAGGGAAATGTTGTTCTTCACTGAACTGAGAAGGCTGCAACTCCTACAACAGCTCATTGAATTAATGACACCAATCATTATTGTTGTAGTTAGTTTTAACAGTCAGTCAATTCTGACAGACAGAATGAAGAAAGTCATTATACTTTATATCCATCGCCCTGTCAATTTCTTGGCAGCTTAACTTATAATGAGCTCCACGAAATTTCTCCCTTGGAGCTTACACGTATCACACACACTGACAGTTCATTGAAATAAAGTTTCGATACCAATTATGTGTGTGTGTGGTGTTGGAACTATCATTCCCATTAAGACACATGCAGCACATTCATCCATCCGCCACACGGATATGTTGCATGATGATTCGTTTTTTTTCGCAGAAATCTACTCCCCCAAGAAACTGCCAAGCTGAAAGTACTCATTAGTGAAAGCTGGAGAAGTAGTGGATACAAAAACAGTTCAATGCAAGCATATCCTAGAATAGCTGTAAATTAAGCGAAAATTGTAGTTTCGAACATTCCGTCATTCATTTGCTTCGCATTGCCCATTTATTCTTCGTATTCCAAATCTACTACTCTGCAGTAGTTTCCCCACTCTAAAGATTTGAAGAAACTTTACTGGATTAGGTACGGTGAGCTTGAAAAAAGTGCTTTGGGCACTTCTAAGTACTGTGTAATTTTTGGAAAATTGTACTTCAGTAACTAAGTTTTGGTTGGGTTGCTAATTGCTGGTGGTGTTGGTACTTCATAATCTCCTAGTTTTCTGACTAAGAACTTGGTATTTTACGGTTTATTGTTTGCATTCAAAACCACAACCCAGTCAACAATTTTGGAAGAAAAACAAAACTAAATATACTTTTCGAGGGAAAAAAGAGATCTACTTAAAAATATTCTCAGGTTTTCTATACGAAAATCTCATTTTCATAGGTATCTGAAATGCAGATTTTCTATATGAAAATGTCTCTTTCTCAGAGGTATCTGAGAAACGGATTTTCTATACGAAAATCTCACTTTCTCAGAGGTATCTGAGAAACGGATTTTCTATACGAAAATCTCACTTTCTCAGAGGTATCTGAGAAACGGATTTTCTATACGAAAATCTCACTTTCTCAGAGGTATCTGAGAAACAGATTTTCTATACGAAAATCTCACTTTCTCGGAGGTATCTGAGAAACGGATTTTCTATACGAAAATCTCTCTTTCTCAGAGGTATCTGAGAAACGGATTTTCTATACGAAAATCTCACTTTCTCAGAGGTATCTGAGAAGCAGATTTTCTATACGAAAATCTCTCTTTCTAAGCGGTAACTGAGAAACAGATTTTCTATACGAAAATCTCTCTTTCTAAGCGGTAACTGAGAAACAGATTTTCAGCAGATTTTTTATACGAAAATCTCTTTTTCTCAGATGTGTCTAAGAAGCAGATTTTCTATACGAAAATCTCTATTTTTCAGAGATATCTGAGATGCAGATTTTCTGTAAGAACATCTCTCTTCTTCAGAGTTATCTAAGCATAGAGATTTTCTTAACGAAAATTTATCTTTCTTAGAGGCATCTAATAAACTTTTTTTTACGAAGATATATCTTTCACAGAAGTATCTGAGAAGCAGATTTTCTATACAAAAATCTCTCTTTCTCAGAGGTATCTGAGAAGCAGGTTTTCTTCACGAAAATCTCTCGTTTTCAGAGATATCTTAGAAGCAGATTTTTCTGTGAGAAAATCTTTCTTTTTCAAAGGTATCTGGGAAGAAGATTTTCTATACGAAAATCTCTCTCAGAGGTATCTGAGAAACATATTTTCTCAACGAAAATGTACCTTTCTCAGAGGTATCTAAGAAGCAGATTTTCTATTCGAAAATCTGAGAAGCAGATTTTCTTTTCAAAAATCCCAGAAGCAGATTTTCTATTTGAAAATCTGAGAAGGAGATTTTCTGTACGAAAATCTGAGGAGGAGATTTTCTATACGAAAATCTGAGAAGGAGATTTTCCATTCGAAAATTCGAGAAGCAGATTTTCTATTCGAAAATCTGAGAAGGAGATTTTCTATACGAAAATCTATTTTCTATACGAAAATCTGGGAAAATTTTCTATACCAAAATCTCTCTTTCTCAGAGGTATCTGAGAAGCAGATTTTCTATACGAAAATCTCTCATTCTTAGATTTTCTATACAAAAATCTTTCAGACATAGCTCTCTCAGATTTCTCTCTCTCTCTCACTCCCTCTCACTGTATATATATATATCGGTCTTTTAAAGGTATCATAGGTTTTGTTGGGTTGTAACTTCTCTGAATCCTTAGTCGATGATTGCAATTGGTGTTACCTCTCCCGCATTTACACCAATACCACTAAATCACCCATTACATATGAATTTAGGTATGTATGTGCTCCAAATATGTATTCTTAACAAACCCATTAGGTTGCCGGCAAATGTTAGTCTTGGCAATAGTGTTTGGATTCTAATTTCAAAGGTATTATGGCGGAAAAATTATGGAAAATTACTTTTTTTTTCTTCTGGCTTGCTCGTTTGTCTTTTCTCGACATTTCCCTCTGGTGAAGGAAAAAAGTTTGTATTGTTGTTTTTTTTTTTTTTTTTGCTTTGTTCTTTTGTAACTAAGTGTGTGTAATTTGTAAAAGAAGGACGATGAAATGAATGAATAAGAAGTGCACATTTCATATGCCTTCGAGTGATTGTTTTTCATTTCGACTTCCTTTTTTTTGCACTAGGATCTATGTTAGTGAGTGTGTGTGACATTTTCACACCAATACTCAGTTGTCTGGGTTTGTTCTTTTTTGGATTTCAGTGTCTTCACACAAACACATATAGAATTTCTGCTCTGTTTGTTGTTAACAAATATTCAACATGGAACTCGTCGTTTTTCCGAGCCATGGAAGTTGCAACAATAACAATGTGTATTTTCCATTGTAATTATCTGTGGAAATTTTTGGTTTATTGCAGATTTCTGGCGGGGTGAAAAGAGGAAGGGTGAAAGAGATAGTCAGTCTGAAACAAATGTGAGCTGATTTTTTCTTTTTTTTAATCTTTGGGCTACAAAAAGAAATGAGAAATAAATTGTAACCCTTAAGCAAGAAAATCAGTCATCATAGCTTTGCAAATGAATTCTGGGCGTCCGGGTTTGGGGGGGAGTATGTGTGTGAGCTTCAATGGAAGGGTTTCGAGTTTCGAGAAAATAAAAGTTTCCAAGAATACAAATAATTACTTTTTTTCAATTCTATCTTTTGCTGCTGCTGCATAGCTTAGGGTTGGCCGTGAGGAATGTGCTTAGTATTGGGTTGCCATTGTAAAGGCTTGCAAAGTTGAAATTACTTTGTCTTGTAACGAAACTTCCGTTAAAATAGTTCACAAAGTTGTCGACTTCGTTCGTCATCGTCCTCATCATCGTCGTCGTCGTTTTCTTCATCTTCTTACTAAGTATACTTTGTTTAAACAAATGACTGTTGAAAGTTAAACAAAAAGTAGAGGATATTAATATGTTGCAACTAGAACAGAAATCATTTGAAAAGGTTTCTGCTAGGGATGGATGGATGGATGGAGAGATACAATCTTTTCACATTTCACGCATGATTAATTTGAAATGTCTGCATAAGTATGAAAAAGGGTATTATATACAAATAGAGCAAAGGGGGAACCCTTTGTTGTTTGCAGGGAGAAGCCAAGCTGACAAAAAAAATAATTTTTATTGAAAGAAGATTTTACTTTAATGAGATTTCAGAAAATCATGACATTGAAATAACTTTCAAGAGTGCCAGGTATTAAAGTAACATTAATGTGAGACTAGGGTTCTTCGCGAACATTCTCCGGAACTAGAATGGTAAATTTTAACAAAGATTTACAGTGTAGAATTTAGCAAAATAATCCCCTTTTTATTTAATGATTTTTCATACCATCCAAGCATATTTTAAAATATAGTGAAAATAAATACATCAGGTGATTTATGAATATCCCTAAAAGTATGCAATGAATCTATGTATTTAAAAAAGATGTTTATGGATTTTTATACCCTCCACCATAGCATTGAGGTTATATTAAGTTTATCATTCCATTTGTAACACCTTGAAATATACATTTCAGACCCCACAAGTACATACAGGGTGAGATGAAAAAACTGCAACCAACTACAGACTGCTGTTATTTCTAAGCCACTCGTCCGCGAGCTTTTAAAATTATTTCAGTGACAGCTCATTATATTGTTTACAAGCGTACAAAAGCATTTTGGTGAGAATTTTCCAGAAAAAAAGTTATTCGTGACGGAAATCAAGCGTGATAGTGTGATTTCTTTATATTTGGCTGGAAAACCACAAGTGGCTATCTTTACAGCACTCCAGCATTTAAATGTGAATAAATCGTTTGTGTCTCGTACCATCTCTCGTTACCGTGATACTGGTAGCGTAGCCTGACGTCAAGGAAGTGGACGGAAGATAACAGCAAGATCAGCAGAAATAGTTCGAAAAGAAAAGAAGCGACTTGATCGAAACCCGCGTCGCATATTTGCAATATTCCATGCGGCAAACATTGGAAAATGAGCTCGGGGTAAAGCTATTGAAATTCCAAAAAGTGCAGGAACTTACACCGCAACAGAAAGAAAATAGACTCAAAAGAGCTAAAGTGTAGCTTCGCTTGGCCGAAAGCGGTGTACTGCCGAATTTAGTTTTCTCAGGTGCGAAAACATTCGCGGTCCAGCAGTTTTAAACACACAAAAATATCGTGTTTCCTTGCCAAAGTGATCAGCTGAAAATATGCTCTTTCGGTTGACCACCAGAACTCATGCGCCGGTCATGGTGATGATGTTGGCCGCCATAACAGCCGATGGTCGCTCTCCGCTCGTATAAATCGACCGTGGCATCAGAATGAAGAATAAATAAATAAATGCCGAATATTATCGTGAAAATATTCTAGAGGGTGTATTAAAGCAGACCTTTGACATTCCAACATGACTCAGCACCATCGCACTGAGCACGCGCCACCTAAGAATGCTTACAAAATGAGGTTCCTTGCTTAATTTCCAGCGCACAATTGCCACCAAAATGTCCGGATACCAAACCGTTGGGCTATTGTGTCGAGTGTTTTAGAAAGCAAGGTTGTCACTAAAAAATACCAAAGTGTCGATCACCTCAAGCAAGTGCTTCGCCGGGAATGTGCCAAAATACTGCATAGCAACATTCGGCAGCGTGTGACCGATTCATAGACCATTTGAAGGCCCTAATTCCTGCCAAAGGTCACCAATTCAAACAAACCTAAAGTTATTCTAAAATTTGATGCTATTTCCGACATATTTTGCTTTCATTCATTAAAATTAAAAAAAAAAAAATAAGAATTATGGCCTTTGACTTTGTTGCAGTGTTTTTATCTCACCTTGTATATTCTTGATCAGCACAAAATTCTATGTCGATTTAACGATGCTCGTCCGTATGTCTGTCTGTCCGTATTTGGAAATAACTCTAGCTGCCGAACGAATTGAAGTAGGTTCCTAAAATTTTACTCAAATGTGAATTTCATCTGCAGGACTTTTGGCATTAAAAATGGGCTATATTGGTCCACGTTTACTTATAACCTCCATATAACGCTACCACTCTATATTCGGTATTTTCCTGATTTCAGCTATATTATTCACCGGATTTGTTTCAGATTTCGTATTTGAAGTTCTAAATAGGTACTTCAATATATGACAGGAAATTGATGTAACCGTAACACCCAATATTCGGTATTTTTATGATTTTGACGGTATTGTTCAGCGGTCCACCGAACGGTGGAGGGTATTCAAAGTTCCGCCCAGCCGAACTTACTGCTTTTTTACTTGTTTTTTTTTTTAATTTTTTTTTAATATTTCCTTGAGACGATATGACAATATCGAGTTTCAGCAGATTTTCCAGGAATCAGTTTATTAATTTAACTTATAGGAATACCCCGCAAAGTATGCAAAGAATGATAGCATGTTAAGAATATTTGTCATGAATGAAAGAATATTTTCATGCAGTTTTAAAAATGTTTCGAAATAAAAATAGAGTGTCACAAATACATTAATCATGAATATTTGAGGGATACATTTTGAAGAACTATCAACGTAATAATTCTTGATGGAATAATTGCAATATCCCTCAAAATATGCAATAAAAACGTTATTTTTTAGAACAGTTTTTAAGAATTTTCGAACAATTATAAATCGTGTGTCAACTACACATAAAACATGAATATTTTAAGGATTGCATTAATCAAATTATGTACGTTGTGAATGACTCTAAAAATATGCAATAAGCTCGGTCGTTTAAAATAAGCTTTTTCATTGATTTTTTAGGAATATTTCTCATGGAGATTCAGCGATATATGTTTTTAAAAACTGTCCATGCAACGATCAAGATTACTCAATACTCAAAGAACCTGAATATTGAAAAAATCTGTTTTCATCTTTAACCCAGAAAACATAACTCATTTTTATCGGCTCATACAACATAATAAATTCCTTGACTAAATGCGTTCTTTTGCAAAATATTTTACTTCATAATCTTATTTACTTTCTTGAAATTCGTCGACGGAGTCTCCCTTCTCTATTCCAAACCCTTTTTCCCCACTCCCATAAAACATAATTATTTCCCGCTTAACTACTTAATTGCCATACAGAAGAACTTGCGAATGGCATCATAAAGATTTGTTCGGCGAATATTATTGGAATTTATTGGATATCTATATTTATTGGAAGACGATACGACTTGTGATGCTTTATTGCAAATTTAGGCTATTAAAATAAATTCTTTCCTTTGGTGTTGATGGAACGTGTTTTTCTTGAATTTTTGCAAAACTTCGAAAAAACACTCTCAACCCTGGCGGATTTTATTTCACGCACAGTCTGGTTCCCCATAATCGGACACTGTATATTTGTATGTTCTTATGTGTAATAAGAATAAATCTTTCCTTTTTTCGTAAGCCATATGAATGTTCTACTGGATCGCTTTGAAAATATGATATCCCACAGCGTCTGATGTGTTGTTGTTTATTTGTTTATTTCCCAATAAAAAAAATCAAAAATTCAATTGATTTCTTTTAATTTTGTTGTTTTCGTTTGTCATGCCGCTTATTATTGCTTTTTGGCAGCAGAAAATTGATACAAAACAGATGAGTTAACATAAATTAGAATTGGAAATGTTAATGAGAACATTTTCAAGAGGAAATGAATATTTGTTACAAATAAATTGCTTAAAAATGACATGGAAGTCAATTATGAAACCCCCCAAAGTATGCAAAAATTTCAATGTTTTTTTTTAAAGAACATTAACATTCTAGGAATAGTTCACACTGTTTTTAGGAATCTGAGATGGACAAAAAAACCAAAAGTGTGATTTTCTCAACGATTTCAAGCTATAATAGTGGATTTCTGTGAAATATTTCCTCAAAATAAATCAAAGTTTATGATTTTTTTTTTTTTTTTTGTAAAATGAAGAACAGTATTATAACGTCTTATTGGATGTCGAAAAATACGCCATCTATATTTCAACGTCAATGTCGGTTTTAGCTCGGCCGGACACCATGTGAAACGAATTTGTCAATTTTCAAAAAAATGAATAAATAAATAAAACAAATAATTCGGTAAAAAATATTTACTAATTTCTTAAAAGTATCGAATATAAGTAGTTACCGTTATTTTGGGGCCTATACGAAGGCTGTCACAGGCTGTAGTACCCATTGGTAAGTTCTAATATGAAATATGAAACAATTCCGATGAATAATTTAGCTAAAGTCATCAAAATACCGAATATAGGGAGGTACCGATATTTAGGGACTATACGAAGACCTGGACCTGCATAAACAATTTTCTGTAGTAGACTGTAATACCCATAGGAACTTCAGATACGAATTTTGAAACAATTCCAGTGAATAATATCAGACGGACGATCGTCGTTAAATCGACATAGGATTTTATGCTGATCAAAAATGCATATTTCGAGGTTTTACAAACGAAGTGACAAATTTAATGTACCCCCCATACTATGGCTACGCACTCTAAATAGCAAAAGACCATCCGTCATTTGTCAGAAATCCATCACAAGCATCTGTTTGGGTTCGTCATTATATTTGTTTTTTAAATATAAGAGGCTATAAAAAAGACCACCTCCTTCCCCACCCTCTCAATAAAGCACCACCTTATGGCACCGTATCACCCTGATTTGGTGGCCAAAGGACATTAATTAGAATTGGGGAATATTAAAAACCGCAGTATGGAAAATACAAAAAAAAATAATCTTATTAAAAAATTCAAATTAATTAGAATTTTCGCCAGGATGGTGCCCTCTGTTAACGAGGGGGAGGAAATTTTCTCATTATTACTATGCTCTTCAAAATTAAGTAATTTTTGTGTTATATAAAATTCCTTCGAAAATATGATTTTCCACAGTTGAGGGTTAATTTTTCTTCAATCTGCTTAGGAATTTTTGCTCAATGCCTTCCAATCACAAAATAATCACGAATATCACGTATTACTGCGGTATATTTCACAATTGCTGTCATAGACAATGGGCCAACAACCATACACACACACACACAACACATATCTTAAGAATGATATGTAAAAATAGAATCATTTGGAGTAGCGAAATAAAACAAGTAAAACGATGCCATTGATTTGAAGAAAACAAACAGCTACACCACCAGACCATTGAGGAGGGGACCAAAGCCAGAAAGAGTGAAAAAAGACGTCAATAAAATATTGCTTAAAATGCAAATTCAAAATCCAATGAAGTGAACATAAATTTGTGTGAACATTGGCGATGGTTTTCGTGTGTGTGTGTGTGTGCGTTTTTTTCTTGATTCCTTTGGCGAACGTTTGGGTGTACAACTGTCGTCTGTATTGGCATGATTTTGCTTGCCAGCCAACTCATGAAGTTAATATGACGCAGTGCAATCAAATATTCACTATTTTTGCAGAAGGGTGCCTTGTGAGTGGGGAGATCTCTAAGCAAATCACCAATAAACCCACCGGTTCTATAACAATTTACCATGAAAAATGTTACTACATTTGTCCTACACATACATACTCATTTGAAGTTGTCATTGTATGACTGTAGTTAGAGCTGTGCGATTAAAGAGTATAAACCAGCATAAATTTTGTATACAATAAAAAATAGCATTAGATAGAAAAAAAATTGAAAATATTCAACCTTCACATAAATATTTTTTTATGTTATGAATATGATTCTTCAGTTGCAACAAAACAATGAAATAAAAACTTACACTTACAAATATAAACCTAGGTAAAGTTGTCATCTCATTTGCATATAAATAGCAAATACGTCTTTAAATCAATTATATTAATGATTCTTATGCAAAGGTAGCCTTGTACTCATAAAGAGTTATGTTAAATATTTTTTGAGAATTGCACAAAATATTTAAAATCAATCAATGTGTATACCAAGTACTGGAAATATATTTAAAAAAAATCTAAAATCCTTGCAATAATCTGTATAATTCACGTTTCTGTCCATTTCTTTCAAAAGCAATTTAGAAATTCACGTTAAATGTAGTCCTTGAAAAATATCCATAAAAATGCCAAAAAGCATAGTTCTGTGGATATTAAAAATATAATAAATAAATTTCCAATGTTGCTTGCGAAATCTAGAAGAAAAATAAAAACTTGTAAAAATCTAAATTTTTCTGGACCTTTCGGAAAAACATTTTAAAAGATCTTCGAATTTTTGAAACCAAAAAGGATCGAAATTTTGCAAATCTTTAAGCATATTTTAAAAACTCCATGT
Organism: Musca domestica; assembly: GCF_030504385.1. Taxonomy (NCBI): domain Eukaryota; kingdom Metazoa; phylum Arthropoda; class Insecta; order Diptera; family Muscidae; genus Musca; species Musca domestica. The sequence goes on along the minus strand of NW_026712340.1, from coordinate 4,868,197 downwards.
TTATTGGTTAAAATATTTGGAAGTTAAAAATAACAAGTAAATCAACACTAACTTTGGCCGGGCTGAACTTTTAATACCCTCCACTATTTGGTAAAGAACACATTTTTATATAATAGTATCTGAATTCAAACGTGTTCCACTTTAATCTAGTAAGACCGTTGGTATTATGCTGATAAACTATTCAAAAAAAAAAAAAAAAAATATGTGAGCCCATTATATGGGGGCCATACCAAAACGGGAACCTCTACAGACAATTTTATACTTAAAGGATTGTCATGTACCAAATCTTCTTAAATACAAAATTTGAAACAGTTTCGTGGGTAAATGTGACTAGCATTATCAAAATACATCGGTGGTTTTCGTTCTATGTGCCCTATAGGAAAACGGGGACCTAAACATTCAATGTTCTGCCACCGAAGCTAGTCCATCTGACTTTTGAAATCACGACACAGCCCACATTGTTTGACGTAGAGCTACAAAATTCAGCAGAACAATTTGTATTGTGTCTAGGATGGTATTGAAAATGAGATATATCGGTCCATGTTTTGGTATAGCCGCCATACAGCGGTACCTCACGATATTCGTTATTTTGATGATTTCTCGATATTCGCTATTTTGATCTTTTTTTCACAGATTTGTCTAAAAATTGTTAGTGTGTTAATTGTTAATGGACCGATATATCTCATTTTCAATACCAACCATCCTAGACACAATACAAATTGTTCTGCTGAATTTTGAAGCTCTACGTCAAATAATGTGGGCTGTGTCGTGATTTCAAATGTCAGAGGGACGGACAGACAGACAGGCAAACCGACATCGTTAAATCGACCATGAATATATATATACGACGAATATTTAGAGAATGAAAACTTTAATATCATTTTCAACGTGAAGGATATAAAAATCAGTAAGTCCGAACTTTAAATACCCTCTACCATTTCAAAAAAAAAAAAAAAAAAAAATAAAAAAAATAAAATAAAAAAAATAAATAAAAGCCATTAAAAATTCTTTTAAAATCTCAAAAATGCAGAATATAGCAGTTACATTGGAGTCTATTCGAAGACGAGGACCTACATAGCCAAATTTTGTCATAAACCATTACAATATTCAAATACGAATCTTGAAAAAAAAGAAATCCGGTGAATAATGTAGCAAAACTCATCTAAATTGCGAATATCGGGAGGTACGGTTATATCGGGGCTATACGAAGACCTGGACCTGTATAGACAATTTTCTGTCACAGGCTGTAATACCTGTTAGGAGCTTCAAATACGAAATTTCAAACAATTTCGTCAAAATACGGAAAAAAGGGGCGGTTCTCTTATATTGAGCCTATACGAAGACTGGACCTGCTTAGACAACTTACTGTCATAGACTGTAGTTCCCATTACGAAGTCTTAAGACGAAATTTGAAACAACTCCGGTGAATTATGTCGATAAAATCATCAAAGTCCGGAATATTGGTAGCTACCTTTATATGGAGGCTACAAAAAGACGTGGTCCTGCACACACAATTTTTTGTCAAAGGCTAAAGGAACTTCAAATACGAAATTGAAACAATTCTGATGAATATTGTACTTAATCGCCAAAATACCCAATATTGTGGGCCACCGTTGTATGTGGGGTATACGATATCGTGGACCTAAATAGATATTTTTCTTCCAGGGGTTGAAGTGCTTAGAGAGAACTTCTAGTATGGATTTATATACAATTCCATTAAATAATATAGCGAAAATCATCAAAATACGGAATATATGGAAGTACCGTTATATGGGGGATATACGATATAGTGGACCTATATAGACAATACTCTTCTACTACTTAAAGTACTCAGAAGGAACTCCTTTTGTTGATTTTCAGACAATTTCATTGCAAAATGTGGCTAAAATCATCAAAATACCAAATATCGGGGGTACAGTTATACATATGGGGCTATACGATATTGTGGATCGATATAGCAAATGTTCTCCTTATTTTTTTAAATTATTTTTATAAATAGTCTTGAAAAATATCCATAAAAATATACGCTGGAATCTAGACATTCTGAATGGAAGACTGTCTATAGGCCTCCTGTGTAAAAGTGGTATTCTGAAGGTTTTCTATGTTGAGAAGATATGACCTTAAACAGGTCTTCTGTATATAGAACAATATTCTAGGCATTCTTTGTACGTAGAACATTACATATGCCGAAAGCGTAACTAGAGTTTTTAAATACCTCCGGTTTGAAGAAAACCTTCTCTAGGTCTTCTGTGTGCCCATACCTCTTGAGAGACTTCATGTGGATCTTTATTATTCCATTTCAGAATGTTACACTGGGTTATCCCCTCTATTGTTTTTTATGTATTGTTCGATCTAAGCCTATTTCATAGCCAGCTGAAACAAAACACCTGCCTACACTTAACCTTAAGGGTATTTTTATTAACTCATTGTGACTGCAATTCACAATTTCAGTCATTGTTTAGACATTGTCAATGGTGCTTTTATGAAAAAAATCAACATTTGATTAATATATTATTATCCTTTAAGCCGTAAAGAAGAATTATGGGCAAAACCAGTAACAAAAAACAAAACAAAAAACCCTTGGCAATTGTTGTGCATAATAAAGACTTGGGCCTTGGATATCCACTAACCTGGCAAAAACTGAATAGAGAAATTGGTCCCACTTGTGTGTCCAGATGACTCAAAAAAAAAGAACACAAAAAATAGCCCCCAAAAAGGCAATTGAAATTTCATATGCCAGGAACCACGACGAGTGGACATTTGCACAAAAACCGGCATTGTTTGTTTGTTTTACCCTCCACGGGCTCCTGTCTTCTCCTCACTTTAGTGGCGAGGATTGTCTCTAGTTTGACGCCAGTGTCATTTCACAGTTTATTAAGTATTGAGACTATGTGTTCTGAGGCATAATTGTTGTTGCTATATTTATGTTGAGCCCAGACATGTCTGCTACTTACCGAACCATCAAACATCCTCTATACGTCTCTTAAATTGATATGACTTTGTTAATATACCGCTTAAAGTCGTTAAAAAGTTTTGTTGTTCTTGTTGTTTTTCATATACAAAGTTTTACCTTTTGGTTGGCCACCACTAACTCCTTTTTACCTGGTCTGACCAGGCCAGGCCACATACACTTTTTTCGAGGAGTATTTTCAAACTTTAATTAGCATTTCGCTCCTGACGTTTTCGTTGGCTGGTCATGGTTTTGTCCATATTGATTGCGTTATAATTATGCACTTTTGGCTGGCTGCATTGGGCAATGGGACGAACCAAAAAAACAAAACTTTTCCAATTTTAAGCGAACGTTCCGTTTTAATGGTTGTCTGCGTGGCATACCAGGCATACATACATACACCTAACCAAGCTGAACCAAGCAGCCAGCCACCAACATGTGTGCACATCGTTTGGACACCAAAAGGTTTTTTTTTCGACCCTTTTTCCGTCCGGCCACACTTGAACGTGAAGGAGGTAAAGTGCACCAGAAAAAGGCGTTAAAAAGTTGTTGGCCCTCGCTCGCCGGCTATTTATGTTTTGGCAATGTGAATGAGTAACCCTTGGCGACTTTTTGACAAGCTAATGACATTTCATTTTGTGGCCATCATCGGTCTGCTGTTGAAATTGAAAAGGTAATTTAAGTGGCCTGTTATACATATTTTTAGGGTGCTATGTGTGAGGGACTAACAGAGAGGGGAGTCATAACTGAATAGGTGTGAAAAGGCCATGACACATGGTATAATTTTCTTTTAGGCAATTTTCTGCTTAGTTTCAATTTTTATTTAAAGTTGGCCAGAAAGGGTAAGGGCTTTAAAACTTTCTTCGCATATACAGGGTGAGATGTAAAAACTGTAACCAACCTCAGAATGCTGTCATTTCTAAGCCACTCGTCCGACAGCTGTTAAAATTATTCCAGTGACAGCTCATTATATTGTTTACAAGCGTACAAAAGCTTTTTGGTGAGAATTTTTAGAAAAAAAAGTTATTCGTGATCGAATTCAAGCGTGATAGTGTGATTTCTTTACATTTGGCTGGGAAACCACAAGGGGCTATCGTTAGAGCACTCCAGTATTTAAATGTGAATAAATCTCTTGTGTCTCGTGTCATCGATCGTTACCGTGATATCGTGGTATCGTAGCCCCACGTCAAGGAAGTGGACGGAAGAAAACAGCAACATCAGCAGAAATGGTTCGAAAGATATAGAAGCGACTTGATTGAGACCCGCGTCGCAGTGCCCGAAAAACGGCTCGTGAGCTAACATATCGCAATATTCCATTCGGCAAAAATTGAAAAATGAGCTCGGGGTAAAGTCATTGAAATTCAAAAAAGTGCAAGAACTTACACCGCAACAGAAAGAAAATGGACTCAAAAGAGCTAAAGAGATGCTTCGCTTGGCCGAAAGTGGTGAACTGTCAAATTTGATTTTCTCCGATGAGAAAACATTCGTTGTCCGAATTTGATTTTCTCCGATGAGAAAACATTCGTTGTCCAGAGGTTTGTAAAAAAAATTATCGTGTTTACTTGTCAAGGAGGTCAGCAGAAAATGTGCACCTTCGGTTGGCCACCAGAACTCACCCGCCATAACAGCCGATGGTCGCTCTCCGCTCGTAATTAATCGACCGTGGCATCAGAATAAATGCGAATATTATCGCGAAAATATTCTGGAGGGTGTATTAAACATTTTGACCGCAGACCGTGAACATTCCAACATAACTCATCACTATCGCACTCAGCAAGCGCCACCCAAGAATGGTTACCAAATAAGGTTCCTCGCTTCATTTCCAGCGCACAATGGCCACCAAAATCTCCAGATACCAATCCGTTCGACTATTCTGTATGGAGTATTTTGGAAAGCAAGGTTGGCGCTAAAAAATACCAAAGTGTCGATCACCTCAAGCAAGCGCTTCGCCGGGAATGGACCAAAATACCGCAGAGCAACATTTGGGCAGTATGTGACGGTTTCATTGGCCGTTTGAAGGCCATAGTTCGTGCAAAAGGTGACCAACTCGAACAAATCTAGACTTATTCTAAAATTTAATGCTATTTCTGAAATTGTTTGCTTTCATTTAATAAAAATTAAAAGTATGGCGTTTGACGTTGTAGCAGTTTTTTTATCTCACCCTGTAATTCTAGACATATCAATTGTAATTCAAGAATTCCATTTTTAATTCCCAATATTGGGATTGTAATTCAAGTATTACAATTGTAATTCGTAACATATCAAATTTGTAATTCAAGAATTCGGATTTCAAATGGAAATATTTTAAATTCAGACCGGAAATTGTCTTTCAATTTCGCCTATAATGGCCTGAAAATTTGAAAGATCCACAAGTTTCAAACCCCTCTTAATCTATTAAGCATAATTCAATCCTCTTTTCTCCTGAAATACTGCTTAAAAAGTTCAAATTCTTGAATCTAGAGATTGTTTGGCAACCACTTTTATATATTTTTACCACCAAAAAAACTTTTTTAAAGTTAATTACATTTTTTGTCGAGATTTCCCATTGAAATTTGATACTTTTTGTCATTTTTGTTGTTGTTGTTGCTGGGCATAATTACAAAACTTTTCCATCATCAAGCACGGTGGCATAACTATAGCGGATGACATTTTATGGTCATAAAATTTTACCACTTAAAATACAAATAAAAATTCTTCCTTGATGTGACACTTATCAGAACTTTCTATTTAGTTGATGGCCTTTGTAAATACCTAAAACTATTAAGTTTGTAGTTTTTTTTTTTGTTTTGAACAAACTTCGAATGGGAAATAAACAAAAGAAATTCATGGGCAGCCAAGAAGGATGGAAGATGGAGAAGCCCTCCACGGTGTGGTCTGCCTCCAACGCGTCTCGGTGGTATTAGAAATCACTTTTTATGACTTTAAACTATACAACTTGTAATAAACGAGGCTATCAAATGGTCATATCCACAGCACTGATGGACGGCGGTTGGGTTTCCTTGCTTATGTGTAATTATCATTATTGCCATCACCATCACCACAATCATCATCATTATTATTATTGTAATTGTTATCGCCAGAAAATAACACAGCCAGGAAGAGCACATAGGCCTGAATGGATTTTTGCCATAACAATAGTTATTTAAAAAGAAAAAAAAATCATCCAAACATTAATGTTTATTGTTTTCCCGTCACCAATAAATTTAAGTGAAAACTATTGTTAAAATAATAACTTTTCAATGCCTTTTAATGATAAATTTTCAATAAAGACAATTATCTATTGTGACCATTAATGGCCAATGAAAAGAAGTCGCAACAAAAAAAGATAAACTTTAAATGGTATTTTAGTAATTATTGGCAAATTAAAAATCAAGAAGTTAGGAGAAGGAATATAAAAAAGCCTAACACATAATTAATTTTATTTAATGGGAGGTTGACTAGACCTTAAAGGGTGAAAAATAAATTTGAACAAAAAATTTAAGGAGCTTTACCTTTAAATCAGTACTTTACGATCTTCTGAGGAGTGACTTTCCTTAAAAACGTCTTAAAATTTCCTCAGAATGTAAATAAGTTTGGATTTTTTCTGTCTTTAGAAGACGCACAAACTGACTTCTATCTGCAGAATTTCCTTTCAAGATCTTTTTTCACCAGAAAACTCCAATAGTAGACAATAAAAAAATTCTCCTTTTTTGCCATAGAATAATTCGGTGTGCGTTTGTGGGGCTTATATCGAAAGGCGGATCAAGATTTAACAAGTAAAAAGAAGCTAATTTCGGCCGGGCCGAACTTTTAATACCCTCCATCATTTGAAAGAAACTTGAAAATTAAACAAGTAAAAAAACATTAAGTTCGGCCGGGCCAAACTTTTAATACCCTCCACCTTAGGGTAAAGGAAACATTAGAAGAAATGTGGCAAAAACCATTAAAATGCCGAATATCGGGAGGTGCCGCCAAAGGAGCTAGAACCCATTATGACCTAGAAATACCAATTTTCAGACAAATCCGTGAAAAAATGTTGCAAAAATCTTCAAATTACCGAATATCGGGAGGTAACGATTATATGGGGGCTATACCAAAATGTGGACCTATAATTTCAATGACTCGCCACACGAACTGGGACCCATTATGATCTACAACTACCAATTTTCAGAGAAATTCGTGAAAAAATGTGTCTAAAATCACCAAAATACCGAATATTGGGAGGTACCGTTGTATAGGGACTATACCAAAACGTAGACCTATACATACAATGTTTCGCCACACGAACTAGGACCCAATATGACCCACAAATACCAATTTTTAGACAAATCAGTGAAAAAATGTGGCAAAAACCATCAAAATACCGAAAATCGGGAGGTACCGTTATATGGGGACTATACCAAATCGTGAACCCATACATGCAATGTTTCGCCACCGGAGCTGGAACCCATTATGACCAACAAATACCAATTTTTAGACAAATCCGTAAAAAAATGTGGCAAAAATAATCAAAATACCGAATATCGGGAGGTACCTTTATATGGGGGCTATACCAAAACGTGGACCTACACATGCCATGTTATGCCACACGTACAGGGGCTCGTTATGACCTACAAATACCAATTTTCAAACAAATCAGTGAAAAAATGTGGCATAAATCATCAAAATGCCGAATATCGGGAGGTACAGTTATATGGGGACCATACCAGAACGTGGACCGATATATCTCATTTTCAATACCAACCACCCTAGACACAATATAAATTGTTCTGCTAAATTTTGGCGCTCTACGTCAAATAATGTGGGCTGTATCGTGATTTCAACAGACGGACAGACAGACAGACGGACATCGTTCAATCGACTTAGAATTTTATGCTGATTGTGAATATATATACATTATGGGGTCTACGAAAGTTAATATACCCTCCTTTCCAAGGTGGAGGGTATAAAAAAATCCAAAAACTACCACTTAATTAAAAACCATTTTATGGGGACCATACGAAGACGTGGAGTTGCTTACGATTTTTTTTAATATGCTGTAGTATCCATTACGAACATCAAATACGAAATTTTGAAACAGTTCCAGTGAATAATGTCGCTAGAATCATCAAAATATTAAATATCGGGAGATACCGTTATAATGGGGCTATACGAAGTCGCTATGGATGCGAAATTTGTTGCCATAGGTTGTAGTACCAATTAAGATCTTCCAAAACGAAGTTTGAAACTATTCCAGTGAATAATTTTGCTAAAATCATCAAAATACCGACTATCGGAAGGTATCGTTGTGCGGGGGCTATTCGAAGACTATTCAAAGAAGGTTTTAGTACCCATTACGAACTTTAAATACGAAATTTGTTATAAAATACCTAATACCGGGAGGTACCGTTATATTGGGGCTATACAAAAACGTAGACTGATTTGCCCCATTTACGAACTTAACCTGCCTACTGGTAAACTATGCATGTATTCAAAATGTTAGCCTTCTATCTTAATTCGTTCGAAAGATAGCGTGATTACAACAGACAGACGGACATTGCTAGATTGTCTTATAATTTTATGCTGACCCAGAATATACATATATACTTTGTAGGGTCTATTCTGAATATTTCGAAGAGTTACAAACGGAATGACAAAGCTAATATACCCTGGGTAGAATGGTGGAGGGTATAAAATTTGTCGTTGAAAGATTTTTTATTCAATGAAAATTAAATATAAGGTTTTGAGGCCAGAGTCGGAAATCTTTGATATGTGGAACTTAGGGAGTTGTTGATATTCAGAGGCCATACCAAATGGTACAGCCATATTGCAAACTTGTTGCAAGGAATGTATATATTCTCTAAAGCAGTCTGTAGTAGAAGACCTTGAAGAATTCTTCAGCAAATAGTTGATTTTTTACAGTCTTCGGTCCATACAAGACTTCTAAAATGTCTTCTTAAGAACACTTTCTAAGTCCCACTGAAGAGGAAGACCTATGCAAAAACATTCTGCTTAAAAAGCTCATCATTCTACAGAGGACCTGTGAACGATTTTTATTCTTAAAATAAACTATTCTAAACGTTTTCGGACTACAGAACCTTTTTTAGAAAAGTTTATCCTGCAGAAACCCCTAAAAATGCCTTTTCTCTAAAGAAGGTTTTTTTAAGTCTTCGGCCAAATAATAAACTTTTAATTTTTGAAGTCCAATAAAAAATATACTTTCTTAAGAAGATTTCTGAAAGATCTTCTGCCTATGGAAAGGTCCCCTTCCTAGAATAGATTTAATGAACGTCTGTCTACAGGTATTCTGTATATAGAAGGTCTTTTAAAAGGTCTTTGGCTCGTAAAAAGTCTTTCTGTCGTTAGAGCATCACAAGACTAGAAATCCTTGTCTTTGGCCCCTACAAGGCCTTCGGCTCTTTGGACACCTTTTCAATATATTTTGCCCGTACACGTTCATTGTAATGTCTTTTGTCTTTGGAATATATGCCTAAAGAAACCCTCTTGAAGATAATCTGTCTGTTTATAACCTCTAGAGATATTCGGCCTTTTGAGACCATTCCAAGTTATTCGACTCATAGAAGCCCTTTTTTAGGTCTTCTGTCTATAGAAGATCTCTGAAAGATCGTCTGTCTATAGAAGACCTATTAAAAGTCGCTTGCCTAGAGTAGACATCATGAAAGATGTCTCATAGGTCCTCCGTATATGGAAAGTCTTTTATAAATCGTCTGTCATTAAAACACTTTTTCAAGGTGTTCACCCTTTAGACGGCATGACAAGGTCTTTAGCTCATAGAAAACCTTTTCTGTCTTTAGTGATCTGGTGGAAATCCGAAGCCTTTTTGAAGGCCTTCTCAATGTGTTCGGCCTCTAAAAGTCCTTTTCTAGGCCTTCTGCCTTTAAAATAACTGTCTTCAAATAAACTGTGGCCTTCTGTCTTATATACATAGTAGACCTCTCAAAGTTCTTCTCTCAATACAGGCTATGGAGAGTTTTATTTAAGTTTTAAGCCTATAAAATGCCGCATTATTTGTTCGTATTTTGGGCGTTAAAAAACTTCCAAGGATTTTGTTTGTCTATAGAAAACCAAAGAAAATCAGAAAAAAAGATGGAAGATATTTTCAAAGTTGTCTGCTTTTAGATGGCCTCTTAAAGGCATCTCTTAATTATTACAGATTTAAGGGAGATAATACCCTTATCAAAAGTTAATGATTATTAAAGATAAAATGCATTACGAATGCCTTAGACATTTTCCTGATAGGCTTACGCCGAATCCCCATAGACATTTGGCACATTTTATCTTTGCCTCCCATTTTATCAGAAGCTTTACTAATTTCGATTATTGAAGTTCGTATATGCACTCTTTCCACATGAGTTTTTACCAAGGGTGGTAGAATCCGTAATTATTTGCCACAAGTCTTGGGCTTATCTCTACATGACCATGGCATTAAAATTACATGCAATATAATTGATGGCATACTGTGCTATTTTCTTAAACATTTCTCTTTTACCGATCAATCTATGAAATTTGTGTGGCAAATAATGCAAAACAACATCATTGGAAATATAATTGCGGGAAAAAACACCCTCTTTGGAAAATATACGAGCAACCACCAAACGGCAACATCATCTCCCACACACACACACATATGGTCAAATTATCGGTCTTGTGTTTTCATTTAGAGGCAAGTAATTTTGTAGATTTTTCAGTTAATAAATTGGATTTTTCTCAATTTCCCCCGCAAATATTTGCAATGGCAAAGTAAATTTAGTTGTTGAACAAGGAATTGCTAATGTCTTCATATGGGAAGCATTGCATACCCCTTGGGTTAGATTCCGTTTTTTCCTTTTGGAAGATACTTGCCATTGGCAAAATAGTGCGTGCAGCTCGAAATGAATTGCTTTTTGTTTGATTTTGATGCTCATGTGCTGTTCTATTTAATCAAAAAGTTATGTCTCAATTTATGTGGAAGAAAGTTTTTTTTTTTCAGAAGAAATTTTCCATTGCACTTTTCTTCATTGGAAATTTGAGTATCTCATTTATTTAATTATATTAATGGTTTTCTACATCCAAGTATTTTCTAGTTTGTTTGACTTTTCTTGTTTATTTATAATTGTAATAATTGCATGATTTTTATTTAATTTTTTCAGTTGAATTCATTTGTAAAAGACGACGAAGTGCAATGTGAACTTTGACGCTCTTAACATTGCAGAACTTGTTTGTTTCTAATTGCAATTTATTTCGAAGTGAATAGAAAAACAAAGTAATGAAATGTGAAAGGAAGCAGAACTTAATTATAAGAAATTGATTGCTTTTTTTAGCAAAAAAAAAAAAAAAAATAAATAAATAAGTAATTTTGATATTGAATATTTCAATGGAATTCATTAGGAATAGGAGCAATTTTTGATAATAAGGTTAAATATTTTTATTTTTTAATTTTTTTAAGTGAATTTTGGTAAAGATGTGGGAGTAAAAAGTAACAGAATTATTCATTATAACTCGTACGAAAAACCTATTAGTTTAACACTTATATTATTATTATTATTATTATTATTATTATTATTATTATTATTATTATTACTATTATTGTTATTATTATTATTATTATATTATTATTATTATTATTATTATTATTATTATTATTATTATTATTATTATTATTATTATTATTATTATTATTATTATTATTATTATTATTATTATATTATTATTATTATTATTATTATTATTATTATTATTATTATTATTATTATTATTATTATTATTATTATTATTATTATTATTATTATTATTATTACTATTACTATTATTATTATTATTATTATTATTATTATTATTATTATTATTATTATTATTATTATTATTATTATTATTATTATTATATTATTATTATTATTATTATTATTATTATTATTATTATTATATTATTATTATTATTATTATTATTATCATTATTATTATTATTATTATTATTATTATTATTATTATTATTATTATTATTATTATTATTATTATTATTATCATTATTATTATAATTATTATTATTATTATTATTATTATTATTATTATTATTATTATTATTATTATTATTATTATTATTATTATTATTATTATTATTATTATTATTATTATTATTATTATTATTATTATTATTATTATTATTATTATTATTATTATTATTATTATTATTATTATTATTATTATTATTGTTATTATTATTATTATTATTGTTATTAGTATTATTATTATTATTATTATTATTTATAATCCAGAAATACTAAGGGAGATAAAAAAACTGCAACAAAGTCCAACACCATTATTTTTATATTTTTTTAATTTATTTAATGAAAGCAAAAAATGTCGAAAATAGCATTAAATTTTAGAATAAGTTTAGATTTGTTCACCTTTGACACGAATTATGGCCTTCGAACGGCCCATGAAACCGTCACACGCTGCCCAAATGTTGCTCTGCGGTATTTTAGCTCATTCTCGGCGAAGCGTTTGCTTGAGGTGATCGACACTTTGGTATTTTTTAGCGAAGGAAATGAAGCGAAAAACCTCATTTTGCAACTATTCTTGGCTGGCACGTGCTGAGTGCGATGGTGCTGAGTCCTGTTGGAACGTCCTAGGTCTGCGGCCAAAATGTTTGCGTGTCCAAGGCTTTAATACACCCTCCAGAATATTTTCGAGATAATATTCGGCATTTATTCTTATGCCACGGTCGATTAATAAGAGCGGAGAGCGACCATCGGCTGTTAATGCGGCACATACCATCAACATGGCCGGCGCTTTAGTTCTGGTGGCCAACCGAAGGTGCACATTTTCAGCTGACCTCTTTGGCAAGAAAACACGATCATTTTGTTTGTTTAGAAACTGCTGGACAACGAATGTTTTCTCATCGAAGAGACCCAAACTCGGCAGTTCGCCACTTTCGGCCAAGCGAAGCAGCTCTTTTGAGCCTATTTTCTTTCTGTAGCGGTGTAAGTTCTTGCACTTTTTGGAATTTCAATGGCTTTACCCCGAGCTCATATTTCAATATTTGTCGAATGGAATATTGCGATATGTTCAGCTCACGAGTTATTGTTCGGCCACTGCAACGCGGGTTTCGATCAAGTCGCTTCTTTACTATTTGAACCATTTATGCTGATGTTACTGTTTACTTCCGTCCACTTCCTTGACGTCGGCCTACGCTACCAGTATCACGGTGACGAGCGTTGATACGAGACACAAAAGATTTATTCCCATTTTTTCTGGAAAATTCTCACCAAAATGCTCTTGTAGTTGGTAAACAGCTGTCACTGGAATAATTTTAACAGCTGTCGGACGAGTGGCTTAGTAATGACAGCAGTCTAAAGTTGGTTGCTGTTTTTTCATCTCACCCTGTATATATTCTGGATCATCATACAATTTTAAGACAATCTTGCGATGTTCGTCTGTCTGTTGTAATCACACTGTCTTTTGAACGAATTAAGATAGAAGGCTAAAATTTTGCACACATGCATTATTTACCAATAGCCAGGTGAAGTTCGTAAATGGTCCATATCAGTCCATTTTTTTTTGTATATCCCCCATATAACGGTTCATCCCGATATTCGTTATTTTCATGATTTTTGTGAAATTATTTATCGGAATTATTTCAAATTTCATATTTAAAGTTCGTAATGGTTCGTATGCCTAATTTTTTTTATGCATCTCCACATCTTCCTATAGTGGTAGTTTTTTGATTTTTTGATAATTTTCAAGTTCCTTCCAAATGTTGGAGAGTATTGAAATTTCGATCCGTAGTTGCTTTTTTACTTGTTAAGTTCTTTAAGCTGAATTTGTGTAATGATATGGAGGTAAAAATGTAGCACTCTTTTTCCACATTATTTTAATAAATATATGCCACTCGAAATAAGTGGTTATTTATAATCAAGAATAAGTATAAAATAATGGGTTAGTAATGCGATTTGTAATGGGGTTTTTTTGTTAGGTGGTTGTGAGTTAGGATACTCTTGTCAATCTAAATTCAGTGTTGTTAATTTCCATCAAAATTCACACGTCAGCCAAGAGAAACTCCATGCTGATATTCGGCTCTTTGGCAGCATTCATTCAGGTCAAAATTTAAATTTCAGCTGATTTGAAATATGTAAAAATAGTATTTTCCTTTTTCTAAAGATTTTTTATTTTCTAATGTCACTAACACCAACATATCAGTTTATATTTATTCCGATAACCATAAAAAATCCACCATCTAAACAAAAAATTCCGAAATTTAATGGATGGGACATTAACACCATAAATTATCTTTCGGAAATAAAAGAAGCATCACATTAAACAAATATTTTAAATATTTTCCCCCATTAACAAAACCACAAAGAACGATCATTTTCAAATTCATTCCCTGCAAGATCAGATCAAAATATCAATAAAATAATTTTAATTACATTTTATGGCTTTCCATGGCTATGAGATGGGAGCTAACAGCAAATCGAATTTGATGGCATATTGGAGCAAAAAAAAAAACATATTCACGCGTCCAAGCTAATAAAAATGTCAACTTTCATTTGCTACAGATCGTTTGTCCAACGGAAATTATGAGCCATATGAGAGGGACGGGGGGAGACATAATCTTTCTGTTTCAAATTAAAAACATTACGAAATGTTTTTTCATTAATGGAACAAGATCATTTTTGGGGGAAATGTCCAATGGAAATTTATGGATATACTGACGACGAAGAAAAATGCGGCAGTTGAGAGGAAGTAAACAAAAGTTCTTGTGTTTTTTTTTTTGTAAAATCTATCAGTTTTTAGTATTCATTAGAAACCAACAACCTTGTCCAGGAAAATAAATCAAAATATTGAAGACACGGATTAGAAAAGATTTTATAAAGAAAGATCGAGAGAGAATGATCGGGAGGCATGAATTTTACTCGAATTAGGAAAGAGTTTATAAAGAGAGAGAATGATCCGTAGGGAAATTTATGGCATGTTAGAATCAATTTATCACATAACGGAGCTCTAATAATAACTTCGCATAAAAATCGAACAACAAAAACATAATAATTAAAAAAATAAAATATCTCGAAAAAGTTGAAACTTTTAAATTTCTCAGTTAAAGCCCACAGTAAAGAAAATTAAAACTGATGCGGGGCTGAGAACAAGCTCAAACAAAAGGTGTCAAGGAGGAATTTTTAGGCAAAAAATTGATGAAATTGAGTACAATTGCAAAGTTTATAAAAAACCACAACTTGGGAAAATTTATGAAAAGTTCTGTGGTATACTCTTAAAGGTTGGGCTATACATTTTGAGAAAATTTGAAAAATTCCTAATTCCGAAATTTGTTTTGCATATAAAATCCATGCATTTATGCCTCGTCTTAATTTGGCATCATTTTTTATACTGTCAGTTTTAAACGATAAGTTTAAATGTATGTTTTTTTATTATCAAGCCATCATTGTTTTTGTTAATATATATTTTATGTTCCTTTTTGTGAAAAAAAATTATACAAAAACTGTCTGAAATTTATCCTTCCCCTTTTGAAACCCAGCCTTTTGAATGTAAATTTTATCTCTGAAAGATACCTTAAATGGGTATATACTCTTAAGAAGCCACAGAGAACATATATTCTCAGAGGACATATCTTCTAAAGAGGTAATCGTAAGAGGCAGCGTATCTGTTCTAGGAGATTTTAAAGGGCATACATTTAATATAGCCTAAAAAGGCATCCATTGTAATGGAGCTTCATACAGTATAATTAATTATTAATTTAATGGCCTAAGAAGCCAACTATTGAAGAGCCATTTTTTACGATGCCGTTTTTTAGAAAATACTACAGAAAACTTCTTTTTGCCTATATTTCAGAATAGAAGGTCTTGAATGTCTTTTATTCTGGAGAAAATGGCCTCATTTTTTCTTTTGTTGAGAAAGTGGCCTCAGAAGGCTTCTTTGGTTATATGTTTTAGTGTAAATAGCCTCAGGGTAATCTTTTGTAGAATCTACGGCTCTGGGCCTCTATTTTTATTAAAAAAATGGAGTTCCATTGACATCAAAAACCCATATTTTCTAGAAAAGAGCTTCAGAAATAAATAAATAAATGTAATTGTGTAATAAATTTATGTAATCTGGACAGGGCTTCGATGAAAGGAGTAGAGGAACCATTTGAAGAAGGGGTAAATTTTTAGATCTGTATAGTATGAAGGGTATATTAATTTTGTCATTCCGCTTGTGACACCTCGAAATATACATTTTAGACCCCACAAAGTATATATATATATTCATGATCAGAATGCAATTCTATGTCGATTTACCTTCCAAACAAAATGAAGTAGGCTGATAAAATTTTACTTAAATGTATATTATGTCTGCAGGACTTTTGGTATTGAAAATGTAGGTCCAAGTTTTCGTATAGCCGCCATATAATAGTACCTACCTATGATCGGTATTTTGTTGATTTAAGCGTTGTTATTCACCGGAAATTTTTCTAAATTGGTATTTGGAGCTCATAATGGATACGACAGCCTATGACAGTAAATTATGTATGCAGGTCCACGTCTTCGTATAGCCCCCATATAACGGCACCTCCCAATATTCGGTATTTTGATGAGTTTTGCGACATTATTCATCGGAATTAGCTTAAATGTAGTATTGGAAGTTCGTAGTGGATACTGAAGCATATGCAAATTTTCTGTATTGGTCCACGTTTTGGTATAGCCCCCATATAAGGTACCTCCCGATATTCGGTATTTTGCTTATTTTAGCTACATTATTCACCGAAGTTTCGCATTTGAATATTTTTGAAGTTTTGCATTTGAATATTGTAATGGCTTATAACAAAACTTGGCTTTTTTGTGAAAGACGGGCCCGGATATTTCACCCAGGTTAGACCCTATACCCGATATAATCAATATAAAGTTTATGAAGAACCAAAATGCAGCTATAATTTATTGTATTTTAAAGATTCTGAGTACATATTTAACTGAAAGGGCACAATTTAACAGGATTGTTAGCAATTTTTGCCTACTTAATTTTTAACGAATTTCTACCAATTAATTTGCTAAAAGTTCTGAATATTGATTAATATCTAAGCCGTCGCTTTTGTGTTAACATATTTGACATTCATTTGTATTTTAACTCTTACAGTACTTTTATAAAGTGATATTTTGAAGATTAAATAGGTTGTACACAACCGATCTTGTTATCATTAATATTTTCCAAAGATGGGTGCTTTTCATTTGTGTTTTCCTAAAGAAATTTCCACTATATACATTACCCACCTTTATCTCTACAACTTTCTCCCCTATTTTCTGATAACTGGAGCCAGCATACATTCTTTCCGAAAGAAATGGCCAAAAACTCGTGTGGAATCTCAGTTATTGTGAATGGTTGTTACGGAAAGTAAGTTGAGACATTGTGTTGCGGCAAAAAAATTCCGACAAAAATGAACATACAACATACGTACATAACTGGAATTCTGTGTTGCCCGGTTGTATTACAAAGTGTTTGCCATAGAAATACAAGCAGCCGGGCTAACTGAAAAGAAATGCTGCAAAAACATGGTCAGAGCCCTGTTACCTTTGGCAAAGGGAACACATGTAGAATAATAGTATAATTTCCTTTTTGAAACCATGGGTTTGAAAGACGCTTCTGAGTTTGCTTTGCTGGCTCTTGTGTCAGTTTTATGTTTCTATTTTTTAGTTATTTTTGTTAGTTTTCTTTTACTTGTGCATAAAATGTAAATTAGCATATATGAAATGTTTTCTATTTTGTTTTCTCCATACTTGTTGGTGTTGTGTTGCTGTTGTTGTTGTTTTAACGCTTTATAGTCCTATTCTTGTATTCTTTTGGTTGACTCTTTGAGCTAGCATAGCATGGCATGGCAACATGGTAATTATGGTCCTGGCATACGCATACATAATGAGCCAACGAATGGCCCATCAAAATTAGAATTGTTCTCTCTCTCTCTCTCTTTTCCCTCCATTTTGCCAGGCATTTACATTGCTGTTAACTTGGCTATTTGCAGTCAAGCAATTGCTTGTTATATGGCTTGTTTAGTTTCGATGATGATAGCAGTAGGTTCTATGCAACGTTGTTGTTCCTTGATGGTCGATCATAAACTCACAAAGAAAAAAAACGGGGTGGAGCCTTCAAACATATGTTAGGAGTTGAGCTGATGATACCTCTTTTGTTTTTATTGTGAAAATGACCGGCTGGGTAGTGGAGAACAACAAAAAACTAGGTGTGTTTATTAATAAAAAATTTGTTTAAACAAATTACAATAAGAAATAATTATAATGACAATCTATAATCATCACAGAGAGAAGAAGAAGTAGGAGAAACAAAACCCCTGGAGTTGGAGGCAACAACATAAACATGTCACAAATTTAATTGGCTGGAATTGTGTTTTGGTGTCATGTCCATAACACATAAATGATTTAGAACAGGAAATCATTTGTTGGGGAAACAAAATTATAGAAAATTACAATAATTAGCATATTAACATAGTACATGGTCTATGGTTTTGCAATTAAGACAAGCAGGCACCTAGGCAACTACTTACGGGAATCATGTTGCCTATTGGAAAGATATAACCTACGGTAGCACAAGGTGCCACAAAAATAAAATAGATTTTATGGAGATAATAGAGGTCCATTAACAGTGTTATCCTAAGGGTGAACCCAGGACTTAGTCGTCTCTTACTGTGAAGAGTTTGGTAGGCGTATGTACCACTTTTAACATTACTAGCAATTGCAACCATATACCTTCTGCTTTACCAGTGTTCCGAAAATAATGACAACTACTTACCCTCTGTATTAGCAGTGATTTAAAAGGAATACTAGTTTTTCATTGAACATATAAAAGTCAATAACTTGCTTATATCATGCAAAGTAATGAGTACTGGCCCACAGTAAATTCGAAAAAAATGCTTTTGAAATCATGAAATTACCGAATACTCCTTATATTCGATCCATACGAAGACGTGCCATTTTGGCCATAGGCCATTACGATATTCAATGGGGAATAATGTCAAATATACCGTCCAAAATATCCAATATCGGGAGTTGCGGTTATATGGCGTCTATAGGAAGACGTAGACCTGTATGAGAACTTTTTTGCCATAGCGTGTAGTACCTATCAGGAACTTCAAATTTGAAATATTTTCGGTAAAAAGTGTGACACAAATCATCAAAATACCGAATATCTGGAGGTACAGTTATATGGTGGCTATACAAAAACTTAGACCTATATTGGCAATTCTATGCAGGAATGTTTCTTACATAATGATAGCGCATACTGTTAATTTACAGCAAATTCGTTTTAAAATTGTGATAGCCAAAAAACCTTAAATCTGTCGGTTCAGTTTTATGGGGGCTATACCAAAACGTGAACCTATATAACCCATTTTCAATGCCAAAAGACCTGTAGGGGGCCTCGACAGGGTATTTATCCATCTGCATGGTGTTTTATCTTTGAGCTTTTCTATCTACAGAAGGCATGTAAAAGGTTTTATATCTATAGATGACCTGCAAAATCAATAGCATATTTTCCAAAAGACCCAAACAATTGATCTCCCCACAATAATGCTTCTTTGAAGACATGTAAAACGATTTCTATCTACAGAACTACCATAGAAGGTCCTCCACTTACACCTGTGATAAGTCTTTAATCTATAGAAGGCCATCAATCCATAGAATAAGTGTAAAAGATATGCTAACCATAAAACAGCTACAAAAAGTCTATTTAGTGCAAAAACCAAAAAAGGCAAGTTATCCATATAAGTCCTGCATAAGGTTTTCGATTCATAGAAGTCTTGTAAAAAAGGCCTACTATTCATAGAATATCTGCAGCATGTGTTTCATCCAGATATGACCAAAAAAATGTATCATTTTCTTTAATTATTTATAAGAGGTCTTCAATCCAAAGAAACCCTATAAGAAATCTTCCATCCGTAAAGACCTGTTTAATGTTGTCCATCCCTCAAGGACATGTAAATGAACATCCATCCATTGAAGTCCTGTATGAGGTCTTCTCTTAACCCTTATATATTATATAAGGGTGAAATATCTTTAAAGGGTCTTCTTCCTATAGCAAACCGGCCGAGGAGCTAAACTACCCACTGAGAAGGCGCAGGAACAACTTGCAGCTTATTTGGCGGCAAATTGGAATCGAAACGTTTAAAAATACCGAAAATAATGAGGTACCGTTAAATGGGGACTGTAACAAATCTTTAGCCAACATTGAAAATTTTTATAAGATAAACCTCCCTAAAATTTCCTGAAAGGAAAAATTACAGTTGATTAGGTTTGAAATTGGTTTCATAACCCCCAAAAAAAAAAAAAAAAAAATAAATAAGGGACTTGTACAAAAACGTGGACCTACATTGAATATTTTTCATAGGAGTTAAACAATCCACTGAGAATCTGAAATATCTAATTACAGCTGATTTGGTTAAAACTAGACCAAAAACTTTAGATTTATCGGAATGGGGGCATCTTTAGTAAATAATTTGCGAGGAGTCAAACTACTCAATAATAAACTGAATCATAAACATGCAGCTGATTTGTTTGGAAATCGGGAAATAATTCATCGAAATAGCGAGAATCTGGGGTTTCATTAAAAAGGGTTATACTTTAATTAGGACCAATATAATCCTTTTGGGCAGATATAACTCATCTGGAAAATTGATTGATTTCAACAGATATACGGATATCGTTAAATCGACCTTGAATTTTTTGCTTGTCACAAATATATGAACTTTATGGGGCCTCTGACGAATAATTCGCTTTATTGCCAACGGAATGACAAAGTCAATATACGCTTCAGGGATTCTATCAAAAGGAGGTCTCTATAAGATATTATTTTCTAAAGGTCCAATAAAGAAAAATTAAGAAATTGTAGTCAGAATCTAGGAAGTTCAGTTCAACATATTGAGATATAATGAGACTTACGGGATGTTGTCAGTACCTTGACATCCTTAAATACCGTCATTATTCAAACAAATGATTTCCTGATCAATTTGATATCTTTGAAACAAACTCCCCTGTAACTGAGAAAGTGGCGCCCAACATGTAGTTAAAACTTTGAAATTTCTTATTAAAGCTTTCGCAATTATTACACAGAAAGGTCATCTGCCCACAATTATTCGATGGAAGGTATGTTCTTAGAAATCTTCTTAAACCCTAAAGAAGACAGCCTAATTTTAACCCTAAGTTTAAAGTCTACTTAGAGGTCTATTTTCTAAAGTTATGTTAAAAAATGTGTTATCTGTAAGAGTTCGGTCTATTATATATTTTTGGTAAATTCTAGCCAAAAGAAGATCTATCTGTATGGGGCCCGTGTTTTATTTATTTAAATATTTCAATCTTAAATTCAATTCAAAAATATTCTATTATTTTGTATCGCTTCGTGTCACATTTCCATTAAGCCAAGAAACAAACACATACACACACACATCAAATTGACATTGAGATTTTAATGTAAACATATTCGCAACAACAACAATGATAACCGTTGAACATTTCATGACATTGTCAGTTTTCTTTCCAATGTATGACTCGGTCTTGACAACATGTATCGTCTCCATCGTTGGCTGTCGTCATCGTCGTCGTAGCCATTGACAACATCATCTTCGGTATGGTTTCAACATTATCTTCAGCAACCATGTTCAACTCATGTTTCCTTGGAAAAAAATAATGTCTCTCTTTCTCGCTGTGCAATTGAATGTCTGTCCAGAGTCCTGAATTTTGTGAACAGAGGAAGAAATTTTTAGTTGGAAATTGAACGGCTTTTTACGTAATGAAAATAGTGTTTTTGCATGAAAATTTTTCTCGGTGTACACCAGACAGAATCTAAATTCAAATTACCATGAACATATACAACAAAAATGTTTGAAATAAAAGAAAAGGTATCCTTTTAACGTTTTTAATGATCAATTTGTAGAGTATGATATTTCTATTTAGCCATATATGCATGCCAAACAGTCAGCCAGCCAGCCAGCCAACCAGTCATCATCCAACCAACAAACCAGCCAGGTAAATGCTGCAGCAACAGCAGTGGCAAAATATGCATAATGTTGCATGAATGGGAATAAAAATGCTATGCAGCAGGAACCCAATGGTGATTGGATGTTGTTTCAGGTAGCACAACACACAGCCACCTCAATAATGATAATGATGGCAATAATAATGACGTTTTTGTTGTTATTGTTGATGGCCATGTGATGGCCTATTCTATGTGTACGAGTTTTTTTTTGGGATCTCTGGCTTTGAGTATGTCTACATGAATTTCTGGGCTATTATCATAGCTGAAAAATCATGTTGAGGAACGTGTTGTACATTGTTGTATTGGCAATAATAGTACCTGGTTAGTTCTTCTTCTTTGCTGTCTTTTTGATATACATGTTCGTTCGTTCGTTTGACTCTTCATTCATCCAACCATGCATGTGTTCGTCTGTCCATACTTCTATTCAACCATCCATCTCGAAATGATTATGGTTCGATGGGGTTCTGTTGTTGTTGTTGCTTTACTGGCGTTATGGTAAATGTGTTATGTTGGCTAATGATGACATTGGTGACATTAGTCGGTGGCAACCGGCTAATAGAGATGAGACAGTGTGGCATGAGTGGAAATTGTTAACTAAAAATAAATCAAAATAAAGGGTTCAAATATTCCTTTTTTAATTTTTAGCGATATTTTTAAATTACGAATTTTTGGAGGAATAACGAAAGCATATTTTCGAGGTCGATTTTGTAGGTTAATAAATATTTTCAACATATTCTGCGGTTTGAAGCGATTTCTATGGAACACTTCTTGAATTTTTATAGAGAACTTTCTTGGAGGACTTTTATCATTTTTTTTAAATTTCAAGGACAAAAACTGGAGATTCCTAAGAATAGGTTTAAAATTTAAATCGGAACTACTTCCTTTTTATACCCTACGCCATATATAGTATGGGGGATATATTAAGTTCATCATAACTCATCAAAATAATATATACAGGGTGAGATACAAAAAACTGCAACAAAGTCAAACGCCATAATTTTTACATTTTTTTTAAATTTTATTGAATGAAAGCAAAAAATGTCAGAAAAATCACAAAATTTTAGAATAAGTTTAGATTTGTTCGAATTGGTCACTTTTGGCACGAATTATGGCCTTCAAACGGCCAATGTAACCAACACACGCTGCCCGAATGTTTCTCTACGGTATTTTCGACGCATTCCCGGCGAAGCGCTTGCTTGAAGTGATCGACACTTTGCTATTTTTTTAGTGCCAACCATGTTTTTCAAAATACTCCAGACACAATATTCCAACGGATCGGCATGCAGAGATTTCGGTGGCCATTTTGCGCTGGAAGTGAAGCAAGGAATCTCATTTTGTAACCATTCTCGGGTGGGCGTGCTGTTTCCCCAAGGCTTTAATACACCATCCAAAGTATTTTCGCGATAATATTCGACATTTATTCTTATGTCGATTAATACCAGCGGAGAGCGACCATCGGCTGTAATGGCGGCCCCCACCATTACCATGGCCGGCGCTTGAGTTCTGGTGGCCAACCCAAGGTGCACATTTTCAGCTGACCTTTTTGGCAAGTAAACACGATCATTTTGTTTGTTTACAAACTGCCTTAATCGGAGAAAACCAAATTCAGCAGTTCACCACTTTCGGCCAAGCGAAGCAACTCTTTAGCTCTTTTGAGTCTATTTTCTTTCTGTTGCGATGTAAGATCTTGCACGTTTTGAAATTTCAATGCCTTTACCCCGAGGTCGTTTTTTAATATTTGCTGAATGGAATATTGCGATATATTCAGCTCACGAGCCATTTTTCGGCCACTGCGACGCGGGTTTCGATCAAGTCGCTTCTTTACTTTTCGAACTATTTCTGCCGATGTTGCTGTTTTTGTCCGTCCACTTCCTTAACGGGGGCTACGCTTTCAGTGTCACAGTAACGAGCGATGGTACGAGTCACAAAAGATTTATTCACAAATAAATGCTGTTGTGATATAACGATAGCCACTGTGGTTTTCTACCCAAATATAAAAAAAAATCACACTATCACGCTTGAATTCCATCAGGAATAATTTTTTTCCTGAAAATTCTCACCAAAATGCTTTTGTACGCTTGAAAACAATATAATGAGCTGTTAGTGGAATAATTTTAACAGCTGACGGACGAGTAGCTTAGAAATGACAGAAGTTGGTTGCAGTTTTTTTCCTCTCACCCTGTATGAGTCTACGATATCGTTTGGATGAATTTACCGATATTTTTACCGGAATTGCTTTAAATTTCGTATTTCAAGTTCAGCCTATAGCAGTATTTATGGACATATTTCAAGTTTCTTCAAAATGCCGAACTTTGCTGCTTTGAATTAAGGGGAAATCTATCATTTCTATTTATTGCTATGAATACCCTTTCAAAACCACTGTCCCTCCCCACTCCCTTTACCTACCATTGTTCTATTCTCTTGGTTATTATTACCAGTTAATATTTGCCATGGTTTCTAATAATTTGCTTAACATGATTATCAATTGTTATTATTTCATGTCGGGTTATTCATGTTGAAAAGTGTCAGGCCGGCCGGACGGACGGTTGGGCGGCTGGCTGGTTGTCTGTCTGTCTGGCCGGCATGATTGCATGCTCTTTAGGCTATGTCTAGCTAATAGTTTTAATGGCCAACAAAATGAAGAAAAACGTGATATGCATTTTAAATGAACTCTGTTTTTTTTAGAAGGCACCCACTTAAAACATTTCCATATTATTATTTAGACTATTTGAAAATAAACTAAGTTATATAGCAGATTGTGTTAATTTGGAAAAATGTATATATTTTAGAGTAATTAAAATAATATTGTGTGGGTTGTGAAAATTCTGAAATTGATAGAGAAAATATTTAAATTTCCAAAACGAAAAAAGTAAAAAATAAAATATAAATAAATTCTTTATATATTTTTTTTAAAAGGATAGCAGGATTTGAATTTATATATATATATTTTTTTTCTAAAATTTTAAATATATTTTTTCTAATATGTTAAAATAAGCTCAATTCTTTTGTTCCAGAACGTTAATTTGTATGAATATGAATATTTTGCAAGTATTTATACAAAATAATTTCAGTGTTTGTGTTAATAAAGAGAAACCTCTTCATAAATTCTAATGTAACAAAAATTTTTCATATTTATCTATGAATAATTATAAAATTTTTTTATTTTGATTTTTTTTTTTTGGAAAAATAAATATAAGAAGGACAATAAGAATATGAAGATTTTATGAGCATTTGTAACAGTGCTATTATTTTTGCCATTATTTCTCAGATATTTTCAATTTCATGAAAATCCTGAATGTTTATATATAGGTTACTGATATCCGCATAATAACCCGCCTACTTCATGAACCATATCCTGTCATCTCTCAGTCGTTTGTTGTAACTTTTCTTTTGTATTATCTAGAAATATGTTGAACAATTTCTCCATACATTTTCAATAATATTCTGTGTTTTTTTCTCTTTATCGTTATAGCTCAATATCAATCACCCCGTATTATTGAACATCCCACAGATTTGGTGGTAAAAAAGAATGAACCGGCCACACTGAACTGTAAAGTTGAAGGCAAACCCGAGCCCACGATTGAATGGTTTAAGGTAAGTGATTAAAAAAAAGGACAAATAGTTCATCATTAGTAGATTAGTGAATTAATTTTTAAAATCGGAGAAACTTTAAGATCTGTAGATTTTTTATAACACTGTGCTGGAAAATGCAATATTCTATGAAAATATGGGTAAAAATAGAAGACACTTGTATCGATATTTTGGAAGTTGACATCGCAAAGTAACTAATCTTCCTCAAATTTTCAAGTTTTCACACCTAATCTATTTGGAATCAATGGATTTTAGGTATTAGGTAATTTAGATATTTTCGGCAATATTACGGATAGTACGAGAATTATATTACTAATAATAATAATAAATATATTACTGATAATACGAGAAATATCTTGGTTGAGTATTATCATAGCCGAACTCAAAATACCAAAACTTACAACATTAAATGAAAAATATTACTAAAACACATAATATTCTTGAAATTGGGCTTACTGTTACATAAGACCTTACCAAAAAGGTAGGCCGACTAAACCCAATAGTTGAATTAATGAATTAAATTTAAGTAGACCAAAGTTCTTCATACATACATTCAAAGCACCACTTTAAACGCTGCTAGATATATCTCATAATATTGAACCACTTTGTATATGAGCAAAGCTATGGGTGAGATGAAAAAAAAAACTGCAACAAAGTCAAAAGCTATAATTTTTATTTTTTTTTTTAAATTTTATTGAATGAAAGCTAAAAATGTCGGAAATAGCATCAAATTTTAGAATAATTTTAGATTTGTTCGAATTGGTCATCTTTGGCACGAATTATAGCCTTTTAACGGCTAATGAAACCGTCACACGCTACCCGAATGTTGCTCTACGGTATTTTGGCCCATTCCCGGCGAAGCGCTTGCTGGAGGTGATCGACACTTTGGTATTTTTTAGTGCAACCTTGCTTTCCAAAATACTCCAGACACAATAGTCCCACGGATTGGTGGAAATTGTGCGCTGGAAATGAAGCGAGGAACCTCATTTTATAACCATTCTTGGGTGGCGCGTGCTGAGTGCGAGTCCTGTTGGAATGTCCAAGGTCTGCGCCAAAACGTTTGCGTGCTCAAGGCACAAGGGTGTATTAATCCTCTAGAATATTTTCGCGATAATATTCGGCATTTATTCTGATGCCACGGTCGATTCATTCGAGCGGAGGACGACCATCGGTTGTTATGGCGGCCCACACCATCACCATGGCCGGCGCTTGAGTTCTGGTGGCCAAACGAAGGTGCACATTTTCAGCTGACCTCTTTGGCAAGTGAAAAGGATCACTTTGTTTAGCTGGAGAAAACCAAATTCGGCAGCATTTCTGCTGATGTTGCTGTTTTCTTCCGTCCACTTCCCTGACGTCGGGCTACGCTACCAGTATTACGGTAACGAGCGATGGTACGAGACACATTTAAATGCTGGAGTGCTCTAGCGATAGCCACTTGTGGTTTTCTAGCCAAATATAAAGAAATCACACCATCACGCTCGAGTTCTATCACGAATAACTTTTTTTCTGGAAAATTCTCACCAAAATGCTTTAGTACGCTTATAAACAATATAATGAGCTGTCACTGGAATAATTTTAACAGCTGTCGGATGAGTGGCTTAGAAATGAAAGCAGTCTGAAATTGGTTTCAGGTTTTTCATCTCATCCCGCATAGTGTCGAAGTACCAAAATTTGGGCTTTAACATAGCCCTACTGAATAATAGTGTAAATGCGTTAAATCATATGAGTGGTCCCCATAGGAAAGGTGAGCGGTCCCAATAGGAAACCTTTACTTGAATTAACAGTAGAGTCCATATAATTTAAATATTAAAGATTATTTCATGTAATTATTGACCCCAACTGCTCCCCAAATGATCCATCCGCTTAGTCCATTTTTGACATACTTCGAACATTGAGATACTAGTTATCTCGCGAATAAATGCTACAATGTTGTCTTACAATGCATCGATGGGGACGGGCTCGTCTATATAGACATGGGCTCTATATAGACATGGGCTCTAAGAAAGCCCCACAAATAAAAGTCTAAAGACGTTAAATAGCAAGGCGGCAAATGGACCTGTGCCGATCGTGAACTAAAGTTTTCAACTATGTGTCATGAAAATCAACCTCTTGCTTTTTGGACAAACAAAAGTTAGATATCGTATCACAGTCACATTACGATTTGCAGCATCTTTGAGGTAGTGCGGTCCAATGATGCCACCAGCCCATAAAGCGCACCAGAATATGACTTTTTGTCGCTTTTGCAATGGTTCTTGCTTATCTTCACTGCAAAGTCTACAATTCTTCTCCTTCGCTAAATACAAAAAAATGGATCTTCGACCAACTGTCCTATAGCCCATGCACCAAAAATACTGCGTTGCGGTAGGTCGTTCGGCTTCAATTGTTGGCCCGCAAATTTGCAACCTTTTTTGATTAACAGAGTCCCAATTGCTTTGCGAATTGGCAGCGAATCGATAAGTGATGGTCAGCATTATCCCTGTCCTATACAGCTGTATTTTACGTTGGCGAGTTGTTGGTTGAATATCCAAAAATGCGAAATTTAGTCACAATACCCGAAGAGCCCCTTTAGTGGTCGATTAATCTGACCATAACATGGCAGAATGATTGAATGATTTTCAAGAATTGAATTAAAGATGTTTGACAGTTAAACAAAACACGGAATGTGTGTGAGCTATTTAAACCAGCTCTACATTTATAATCTACTTGAGTTTTGCTGAAATTATTAAAAAATTGAATTTTGTCGTTCAGTGTAATTGATAAATTTATAGAGACTGATGCATATATTGGTTGTTTGGGCAAGGCTCTCAAAGATATAGATGGAGTTTCAATTAGGGATAATGATCCCCAATCAATATTCCCTATTATGTTTTTTTAATTTTATAAATAAACAATTTTAAATGATTCAAATTTTCCTATCTCTTTCTCTCCCCCCTCTTTTCAGGATGGTGAACCCGTCAACACAAACGACAAGAAATCCCATCGTGTTCTTTTCAAAGATGGTGCCCTCTTCTTCTATCGCACGGTGCAGGGTAAAAAGGAACAGGACAGTGGTGTCTATTGGTGTGTGGCCAAAAATCATGTTGGCAAAGCAGTCAGTCGTCATGCCACTTTACAAATAGCGGGTAAGTGTTGAAAAATGCCAAAGAAATTAAAATGATGTAGAAACTCAAATGAAAATGAATGCAAACATGTCTTAAACAGCCACTAATGACACCAAGAATGTTGGTCGGGTTTTTGCCACCTCTCCGACCAAACAAGTGGCAAATAAGCAAATTAACACTTTGATGTGAAACGAAGAAGAAAAAAATATCCTCTCCTTCTACTGAATGGCAAAAGTAGAAAAAGGGAGAGATCGCGACTCTGTCTATGAAAATGCAGGAAGACATTTAGAGAAACATTAACAGTTTTTTTATGTACCACAACATTTGCGGAAAATATTGTGGACAAGTGTTTTTTGTTGGTGTCGTCATTTTACTCTCTCGGGTGGTGGTAGGTGTTGATGACGTCTTGATGTTATCTTCAAATGCTGTAAAATATAGAACCCCTACGTATGTTGGCTCCGCAGGGTTAGTCCAAAGCGAAACAAAAAACTAGCAGAACATGTTGACTTTTCCACATCACCACTTTTCACACATTTATAACATTTTGGCCAGCAAACGAGCCACGGCAGCCATGGCAGCGGTGCTCATAAATCTATCATTGTGGCGGTTGTTAAGCAAAACATCAATTGTATCGTTGATTTCCCCATGCAACAACAACGACAACAACAGTAAAAACAAATTGAGAATGGTTGGGTTAGGGAACCATGCCATTCATACTCCAATTCACACTCCCGTTTTCAGAGGGAATTTGAAATGATGGAGTGCTGATGTTGCTGCTGTCATTCGCAATCGTATGAAGGCAGAACCTAATGGTTATGTTTCGCTTTAGAATATTTATTATTTCAACTCGCTGTCAAAAGGGCAGTGGTGAGAGATACGAATGTAATACAAAACAACAAAACACCGCCAAATTTTGTTTTTTTTTTTTTTTTCTGAAACCAAAATTGTAGGAATTTTAAATGTGACAATAATTTGTTGTTTCAACGAGCCATTTGTGGGTCTCGATATGTGGTGTGGTGTTGTATAGTGAAAATTGAGTACTACATGTGTTGAATAAATGTTTTTGGTAAATAAAAATATTTACACTTATGTTGGCCTGGGGAATAATTTCACATTTGGAAAACCAAAAAAAAAATCTTCTCATTCTCGCGTAAATGCAACTAAATCATTTTTATGACTTAAATGGAATTGAAAAGCGAAAAGAAAGAAAAAAAAAAACGAATCGTTAAAAATAAATTGAAATTGTACCAAGAGAGGCTCTCTAATGTTCAATTAGAAGTGTGAATGTGTTGCAGTTTGTTGAAAATTCTGTCGAACGAAGTTGTGTTTGCTTGAAAATTACTTTGTATTAATGGTTTCTTTGAAAGTTGTAAATGGTTGGCGTAGTGGAGGGTATGAAATGTTAAGGTGGCTGGTTTCGTGGGCCATCATTTTGATCAAGAAGGCATTTAGTAAATGTGGAAATGGAGAATGCTTTCAAAGTGGACAACAACTTACAAATATTGGATTTTTATTTTTATACACTCCACCATACTATGGAGGGTATATCAAGTATATATAAATACAAAGTATCTATAAATGAAATTCTTGGTCGATTTAGCGATGTGGAAATGGAGAATGCTTTCAAAGTGGACAACAACTTACAATATTGGATTTTTATTTTTATACCCTCCACCATACTATGGAGGGTATATCAAGTATATATAAATACAAAGTATTTATAAATGAAATTCT
This sequence comes from Musca domestica, assembly GCF_030504385.1. Classification (NCBI taxonomy): domain Eukaryota; kingdom Metazoa; phylum Arthropoda; class Insecta; order Diptera; family Muscidae; genus Musca; species Musca domestica. Next base: position 4,837,843 of record NW_026712340.1, on the reverse strand, counting down.
TGGTCGATTTAGCGATGTCCACCTGTCTGTCTGTCTGTTTAATCACTCTATCTTTCGAACGAATTGAGATGGAAGGCTAAAATCCCATTTTATTAGTTTACCTACCTTGTCTATTGGCCCATATAACAGTAACTCCCGATATTCTGTATTTGGAGAATATTAAGGAATTAAGGTAAAATTTTTAAGGGATATGTTTAAAATTCGTCTTAGAATTTGTAACGGGTTCTACGTCGTATGACCTCTATATATGTCCACGTTTTCCTCTAGACCCCATGTAACAGTGCTTCTCGATGTTTGGTATTCTGATGATTTTAGCCACATTTCCTTAGGGAATTATTTATAATTCGGTACTTAGGATTCGTAATGGGTTCTACATCTTGTGCCAGATTATTGTAAGTGTATATACACAGTTTCATATAATCTCCCCTGGTATTCGGTATGTTGACGATTCAAGGATTCTACCTCATGTGGCAAATCATTGTATATAAAAACTCTAGAATTTGTTTTTGAAAATTTTTCTAGAGGTAGGTATCAGACCCGGATTTCATGACATTGACCTGAAATTCCGGGCCCGAGACCCGGATCGTCTTCGTTATTAACAATATAGATGTGGTATATTATATAAGTTGTGTCAAATAGATAGATTATAGATTTTCTGGATTCGGATTTAAAAAAATACTTAAAAGACGAAACCATATATTTTTTTGGACTAAGACTCTTTAACAAAATCCGCATCAATCGAAAAAGTTCCCATTTCTACATTCTGTGGCAGATCATTGTATATAAAGGTCCACGTTCCCACATATAGCCCAATATAATGGAATCTCCCAATATTCGGTATTGTGATGATTTTAGCCATATTTTTTTAACGGAATTGTTTAAAATTAGTTTCGTAACAGTTTCTACCTCCTGTGGCAGATCATCGCCTTTATGCGATCACGTATTTTGCAGATTTTAGCCTCATTTTTTGACAGAATCAAAATTGGTATTTAAAATAAAAATAGATAACAACAAGTGTGGTAGGAAACCGATACCAAAGCCTTTTTTTAATATTTTTGGCTTAACTCACGTCTACTCTTGAAATTTTTTTTCAAGAGGTAAGTAATCGCATTCCGGATTTTTTTATTTATTTATTTTTTTGACGTACCCAGATTTCCTGATATGTGAACCAAAATCCGAGTCCATGTCGTGGTTAGATACAAATTATAGTTAAAACTTCAACCATTCCAAAATATGTGATACTATCTTTCTTGGATCTTAAGATATGTGTCTTTGAACCCGGACGACCGGATTTTTTCGGTACATTGAAATAATGTTTTTAGAATAAATAAAACTTTACTTCGCTTAGCCGGTATTGGACATTCATAAAAGGCCGAAAGTATCAAATTAAGAAAAACTTTGCTCGCTTAGGCGGTTATGGACATACCTAAATCTAAAGCCCTTGCCGAAGTATCAAGTTTAGAAAAAAATTGTTTGCCTAGCCGGTATGGGACAAAGAAATTTAGAAAAAACTTTGGTTCGATCTACGTGTTGTCAGAGCCCATATCTCTGGATCCAGGATCCATTAATAGCATATATTATAGCATTGTGTAAAGTTTAGAGAGTAAACTATGATTCATGGTCTCCCTTCGACTTTTTGGGGATTTTATAAAAACCGATAATTTGTATATAACTCCAGAATCGTTTTAAATAATCCATAATGTCACCACTTGTTGGATAGGTATTAGCTTTCAAATTATGCCTATATATTGTTTATATCGGCATAGTAGATCCATATCTAACCTGGGTCTTGGGCCCTTATTTTTGGGTCAAATGTCCGAGAATTCAAATCTGTCTGCCAAATTTTTTTTCGCGGAATCTGGGTGCATGTACTTACCTCTTGAGAAAATTAAAAAAAAAATCTTTGAGTTTTTTTGTTTGTTTTAATTCTTTAATAACATTTTTCCCCAAACCCTTTCCCTCAATAGCCTATCAAAAAAATAATAAATGTTAAACACAATTTCTGTCGATAACACATTCCAAAATAATAATTTCAATTAGAATGGAGACAATAGTAACCAGGTTTGGTATGCAAAGCATGAAATTTCAATTAATTTTTGTAGGTTTCTGTCTTATTGCTACACTCCCTGTGGCTCAGTCGACGTTTGCTCTTTGATTATTTTATTAAAAAAGATTTTTTAATTAATTAATTACCTGCAACAACATATAACACGTGACGTGACTTCTTTTGTTTTCTGTTCTTTTTTTCCTTCTTCTTCAATTATACAACAATATGTATTGTTGTTGTTGTGATTTTTTTTTTCACTGATGACGATTAACAATGAGGTGACTTGAAGAATTTTTAATTAGAGAGGCGGTGTGGTGTTGTTATTGTTTTAGCACCTCAAACATTGTACATTTTGGATTTGACAGCACAACACCGAGAAGACAAGGTGTTCCGAAAAATTCTTAGAAATCTTGGCAGAATTTTGTTTTTATAAACTGATTAACATAATTTTGCATTAACTACAGCGTTACAAAGAAAATTCCATTTTTCTTTATAAATATATGGAATTTATGAGATTTTTGACATCTGCTGTCAAAGCCTTTTGTCATTATTGGTATGACAATAATGCTGTGTGATACCCACCATATTGACATTTAAATATGCACACACACTCATCATTCGAGGGCAATGGTAAATATTTGTATACTTTAATAAAAACACCCAACAGCTTGATGAAAAATGTTAAATATTTGTTACATTATCCCTCCATCCAATGGCAAAGGTGTGTTTATTCCTCGCATAGTGTAACTTATAAAAGCTGCATTTTTTCTTGTCTTTACTCTATTGACATGGTGTTTGAGTTGGAAAAATCAAATAAAACTCTCTTAAAGTCAAACAAAACAATTCAAACAAATTTTTTATCTTCAAAGGTCTTAGTGTAGGAGAACCGCCTATACGCTCCCTCGCTTGATTTCCATCGTTGACAAAATGTTTACATCTTGTAAATAATGCAAGTGTTAAGAGCTACAACTGGTGTTTTTGGATTTGTTGTTGCTGTTGTTTTTAATGCAGTTGAGGAAAATCCTCAGTCTCTCAGTCATTGCACAGCTAAACTAATAATAACAAAGTGTATTTTAAATATTAACTTTTGAAAGCCTTAAAAATGACAGATATCGGCAGAATAATGATCGCCATGCCTTTCTTTCTGATGAAACAAAGAAAAGGAAATGGTAATTGACACCTGAAATGAATGATTATATATGTTTTCTTAAAGCAAACTCACAAGAAAAACCGACAAAGTTTTATTCTTTCGAATGATTTATATTGCAATGGAAAGTGAAACAGAAGGACCTGAAAGTAGGCAACAAATTTTGAATATATTAAAATAAATAAAAATTGTCATCGACGTGGGCTAAAAAGGTGTCTTACTATCCAAAGTATCAAAATTTAGAAGAGAAATCTGAGAATCGATTAAGATTTCCTATCTCTGATTCGATTCCTAAATGGCTTAAAATAGGCAATCTTTTGTCAGAAGGAGGAGTTAATTTATATATATATATATTTGAAATTTAAACTTTAGGTTATGTTTCATTTGTTGAAGGCTCCATTGACTCATACTTTGGCAGTTAGAGATATTTACATTTGTTTAAGATTCCAAATGGCCCTAGGATTAAGTAACAATACAAGATTTACATATATCTCGTATATTTAAATTGAATATAAATATTTAAATTTTCTCTAAATGACCCTATAAGCATGCAACAGTTTTTGTGTGAAAGAGTATTAGAAATGTCGTTTGAATTATGTTTATGTGTCCAAGACTCAAATGTCATTAAAAATGGTATCACATATATTAACATCTTTATTTAAAGACATTCCAAAATGAATCTAAATAGGCAACCATTCTTAATTTGAATTTAAAATTTAATGGGAAAATTTCATTTTTCTTCAAATGGACCTAAAAGTATGCAACAATTTTATATTCAAAATAGAGATACACAATTTATATTCAAAGAATCCTAATTGTCGGACTATGATTGGAAACTTGCAAGAAGCTTCAGTGAAGTTACAGATTCTCAACAATGGAAATCATTTAATCCGAACGGAGAGGAAATATTTAGTTTTTGAGAAACGTTTCAAAATCTATTCAAAAATCAAATTGAAAATGCAATTCTTAATTAGAATTTTCGTATCATAGCTTCTCATATTATCCATTATTGGCGATATTCCCATTGGGCCTAACAATAGGCAAGTTATGGAGACAAAATTGACATTCGGGATTTTGAATGGTTGTCGAATAGAAATTTGTCTAAATAGTCCGCATCATTATATAATATCCTAAAGCTCTTTTGAATGAATCTAAAAATAGGCAACAATTTTTATTTGGAGACCCGCAGACAAAATTCTCTTTAAGACGATTGAAATAATCGTAATTATGGAAACTGTCAGAGTTCACATTAAACAGTTTTGGTTTAAAAGTGAACTCTTGCTGAATATATTCCAATTTTGCCTGAAAGTAGACCACGATTTTCTGTCCATTTCTGTCTGGACATAGAATGGAATTTAAGTAAATATTTTGTTGGGGTATTTGATTTGTTTAGGTTTAAAAATCAGCTGCTCAACTACCATACCACAGTTGGCTATCCCTTAAGTAAGTCTAAATTTTCCTAAAAGTAGGCTGCAGTTTTTAATTTGCATGTAGAGAAAAAATTACACTACAGATGATTGGAATGACCGAGATGCATAAACCTAAATTCAGACAGCAAATTAAAATCGGTCACAGTTATAAGTTGTTGATATAAGGTTGGGGAAAAACTAAATGTCCTAAATATGGTTCCGATTTTTGTGAGAACTTTGTATGAAGTTCAAGTCAATTTTTTACGAGGATGTCTGACTTATCCTTTAGATTTTGGTTAAAAAAAGTACCGCCCACAATTAATCCCTACAATTATTTTTTTTGTCGATTTTTCTTAAATTAGCCAAAAAAAAAAAAAAAAAAAAATTAATTGGCGGAAACAGAAACAATATTGACATCAGAAATAGGTGAAATGATTCGTCGTTTCGATTTCAAATTTTTTTTTTTGGTCCTGAAATTATGCAGCAATTTTCAGTAAAAAAATGAATGAAACCCAGTTTTTCATTAGGATTATTCTAAAGTCTAGCAATATTAAATGTAGAATTTTTTAAAAATCAATAGCTATTTCATGTTCAAGAAAAGTGGCAATCAGGGGTTTTGCCGAATTGTCGCAAAGATTTCTGTCGGAATGTTCAAACTAATTTAGGATGCGAAATTTATTTGAGTTATTGTTTTGACTTCAATAAATGAATCCAGATCAAAAAATGTGCAGAGCTTACAAAATGTTTCGTATTCAAAACTATTCCCAAGTGGACTTGAAAGTATTCAACAATTTTTAGTTTTTCCAAATTAATATTAGGTTTTAATAAAACTACACTCGTTATTGAAATTATGGTTTGGTGGAGAAGGAAATTTGCATTTATTACTAGTACCATTTTCTATTCTAAAGGCCTTCTCAATTTATAATTAGGGCTTATGCCCCGATGGTACATACCTTACTTTAATTTTTTCTTGAAATAAATTCTTCAGCATATTCTCCTTTAAGAAACCTCCAAATGTCCACCTCCTTTCATTAGCCCCCCTAAATGGTTTTTTTCCCAACAGACTCAAATTGTATTTAACATTCATTGTTAACATGACAGAGCATCACACCACCTCCAAGTGTTGAGCAAACAAATCAAACAACTGTCCATCACCAGCACCCCCCCCCCCCCCCCCCCCAAACAGGAAAAGAAACTACCACCAACTATTGCCCTTAGTCGTCACCGTCGTCATCGCAATTCCGCTGTGATTGATTTGCCATAAAAGTGAACAAATATTCAAGCAGCAATTGACAGCAAACAATGATAAATAAATTGAAATCGAGCAATAAAACTGAAAGTGACAGACCGACCACACGAGACCCACTTCCGATGGCAGGCAGTCAGCGTGACAGTTGGACAATTTCCTTAACAAGGGGAGAGCAGTTTTCCTTTTCTATTTATTTTAAGCTAATTTTTCAAATGCTTTTCAAGTGCACGGAGATTAGTTGGGAATTAGCTGTGACAGATCTACTTGGAGGAATACAAATGAAAATTGTGATTAATCGTGGTTTGTCAATAAAAAACGGTTGTTCCATACAATTACCGAGAATGGCAAAGTGTTCCACAGATTCTCTTGGGGTGTTGGAGATGTTGGATGCAAAGAAGATTATTTGAAGGTCATGAGAAATTCAGTAGGTTTTCCATAAAAAGTAAACCTTCTGATGAGTATTGTTTGGAAGGAAGATAGGCTCTGAAAGAGTTATTCTAGGGTCAATAGAAGGTTTTCTTTTATAATCATGGAGAAGGTCTCTATAGATAGAATAACTTCTTTAGTTCGAAAGAGACCTTCTGAATATAAAAAAATTTCGAGGGGTTTAAAGATGATATATTTTATTGCGGTCTTCCGTATAATAAAGACTGTCCTTGCAACAGATGCCTTAGTTAAAGGTTGCATGCTTTTAGGCATCTTTTATATATAGAGGTCTATCTACCTAGGATTTGTATAGAGAAAAGATCTGCAAGAAGTCTGCTCCGGTGGAATAATCTTAGGAGGCTTTTTTGGTTGCATTATATTAAAATTGAGCATCTGGAGGGCTTCGGAAGATAGAAGGGTATTAGCTCGTCCACTATCAAAAGGTCTTCTGGGTACCTTCCATAGGTAGAAGTCCTTCTAGAATTCTTCCATATTAAGATATTTTTCGAAAGGTGCATTTACTAAAGATCTTTTCGAGGTCATTTATGGATCGAAGCCCTTTTGGACCTCGTCTATAGATAAAGATCTAGGTCTAGATAAATGAAGCCATTTGAACCATAATCATGTCTTTTTAGGAGGATAACTCAAGGGACCTTCTGAACTATCATAGTGAATTTTTTAAGAAAATTTTTTCAAAGACCGCTCTTTCAAGGTCCATCTAAGCTATAGTCGTGGATTTGTAAAGAAAATGTTTGAAGGACAATAATCATGCATTTTTAAAGAACATATCCCAAGGAACATCTGAATATATACATGGTGAATTAAAACGCCATAATTTTTACATTTCTTTAAATTTTATTTAATGAATAAGTTTAGTTTTGTTCGAATTGGTCACCTTTGGCACTAATTATGGCCTTTAAACGGCCCATGAAACCGCAGCCCGAATGTTGCTCTAAGGTATTTTGGCACATTCCCGGTGAAGCGCTTGCTTGATATGATCGACACTTTGGTAATGTTTAGTGCCAACCTTGCTTCAGACACAATAGTCCAACGGATTGGTATCCGGAGATTTTGGTGGCCATTGTGCGCTGGAAATGAAACGAGGAACCTCATTTTGTAACCATTCTTGGGTGGCGCGTCCTGAGTGCGATGGTGCTGAGTCCTGTTGGAATGTCCAAAATGTCTGCATGCCCAAGGCTTTAATACGCCCTCCAGAATATTTTCGCGATAATATTCGGCATTTATTCTGATGTCGATTAATACTAGCGGAGAGCGAGCATTTAGAGCATTTATTCTGATGCCATGGTCGATTAATACGAGCGAGAGCGACCATCGGCTGTTGTGACGGCTCACACAACCACCATGACCGGCGCTTGAGTTCTGGTGGCCAACCGAAGTTACACATTTTCAGCTGTCCTCTTTGGCAAGTAAACACAACGATCATTTTGTTTGTTTACAAACTGCTGGACAACGAATCTTTTCTCAGAAAACAAAATTCGGCAGTTCACCACTTTCAGCCAAGCGAAGCAACTCTTTAGCTCTTTTGAGTCGATTTTCTTTCTGTTGCGGTATAAGTACTTGCACTTTTTGGAATTTCAATGGCTTTACCCCGAACTCATTTTTCAATATTAGCCGAATGGAATATTTCGGTATGTTCAGCTCACGAGCCATTTTTCAGTCAATGCACCCGCATCGCATTGATCAAGTCGCTTCGTTACTTTTCGAATCATATCTGCTGATGTTGCTGTTTTCTTCCGTCCACTTCCTTGACATCGGGCTACGCTACCAGTATCACGGTAACGAGCGATGGTACGAGACACAAAAGATTTATTCACATTGAAATGCTGGAGTGCTCTATCGATAGCCACTTGTGGTTTTCCAGCCAAATATAAAGAAATCACACTATCACGTTTGAATTCCATCACGAATGACTTTTTGTCTGCAAAATTCTCACCAAAATGTTTTTGTACGCTTATAAACAATATATTGAGCTGTCACTGGAATAATTTTAACAGCTGTCGGACGAGTGGCTTAGAAATGACAGCAGTCTGAAGTTGGTTACAGTTTTTTCATCTCACCCTGTATATAAGCAAAAAAATTGTCCCTTAGTATTACTACATTTATATCCCCAATCCATAATTCCCCCTCTTTAATTTTTTTCAATATTTGCCCGTTCCTTTTTTCAATATTCTCTCCTGGTGTCTGCATTAAAACGTGATCATCTTTATTAGCTGTTAAAGAAATTATGTTTTTTTCTTTATTATAAGCACTTAACTGAAATATTTCCTATATTAATAGAAATTATCACCCCCAGAATTCTCAATTAATCTGAGGTTAATATATTCTCATACGGAGGTGGAGGAAAATATTAATTAATTTAAGGGGATTTTAATAAAATACCACTTAGAATAATGATGACAACTCATATTTAAACATTAAAAGCTATTATCTGAAATTACACAGAAATTCCAAGGCAATATAATATGACCCGATACTTTACCCGATGACTACATTTCACACTAATAAAAACAGATAATATTCGATTACAAAAAACTGAAACTAATGAAAGACCCTCATTTAATTCCTCTCTCTTCTTATATAAAAATTTCGTTGCTTCCATGGGTAGTTCTCACTTCGTTTTTTCTTCTTCTTAAATTGAAAACATTGTTGCACCAAATTCACGATTTCTTAAGAAATTTTTATGTTGATTTAATTTCCATTATATTCGAAGAAACTGTCTTAAAGCTATTCGCAAATGTTTATTTTCTATAAAACAATTGAATTGAATTGATTTTTTTCCATTGCTGCACTTTAAAACAATGTTGTTTTTAGATGCATAACTAAGCGGCAAAACTAAGACAATTTCCCCTTTATTTTCCAAAAACAAGAAGAAAAACTGCAAAACTTATGGAAAATGTGTCAATATAAATTATGGCCTGCTGGTTGGCGCGTTATTCGCGCTGTCATTGTCAGGCTAAAAACGGTCTGGAAAATGACACCCAAAAAAAAAAATGCATGGCACAAAGAAATCCAATTGCAATAGAATGCAGGCTAAGACCAAGCATAGCACACCACCACACACAATAATTTATGACCCTAAAGGAAAATCTATTAAAAATTTATGGACCTCCTGCACCGAAGACATTGTTTTGTTGAGGGAAATTGAGGAGTTTTCAAACGGTCGCAATGCTTAAAGTTCCCTGGAAATAATATTAAGTTTAATATTTTTAAGTGGATGATACTTACATTTACATAGTTTTCAATATTTTTTCTATTGGTGCTGATGATGATGATGACTTTTTAGTAACGGAAATAATAAATATCTTCAATATAATTGAGTGCTAGTTGAAGTGTTAGAATGGAATTGAGAAAAAAAAAAACACTTAAAATTGTTTAAGTTACACGCCTGCAATAAAAATATACATTCATTGGTGGTTATGGGCAACACAATTGAACTTTCACGCTAAATTGAGATGTTTATGGGATAATCCATGGCAAAAGTATAAGTAAAGAAATATAAAATAAAAAAGTAAGAAAAAATATAAAATAAAACCAGAAAAAATAGATTTCTTAAAAAATAAAAAAAATATCACCGAGAAAAAATATTTTTTTTTATAAAAATATAATCGAAAATAAGATTTTCATTAGAAGTTTTTTTCGAGGTTTTGATCATAAAATCCATTATCAAGAAGGTATTCCAAAGAAGAAATTAAAAAAAAAAGATTCCCATAGGTAATGTTATCGAGATCAATATTTTCTAGAGATAAGTAATGAATAACTAAATTTTCTCTAGAAATTGTCATCGATATACAATTTTTCTATGTTCCCGTAAACATTTCTATACCCTCAGCCATATGGCTAGAAAGGGTTACATCAATTGATACGGCCAAAATGTGCCCCAAAATGAGGCCCATAGACCTTAGGTCTCTTTGGACCAAATCCGTTTCAGGATATTTGGGTTCGGTCTAGCGATGTCCATCTGTCTGTCTGGCTGGTGCGCACAAAAATTCTTGAAGGGAGTATTCGATTTGAATGAAACTTGGTACATTGTAATATTATTGTCAAACCTAGATCGAGTTCGGAAGTGTTCAATATCGGTCCACTCCTTCTGACACAAAATTTCAACATTTTCAAAGAAAATAATTTACTGCACAGAAAGAGAAATGATAGTCCGATTTTGCTCCAACTTTGCGAGTCCTATTATTTTCATAAGTTCTATGTGAAGCGCGAAAATTGACATGATCGGTTCACCCCATCGAGTACCTTCCCCACAAAATTTTAATTAATTACAACTTTTATAAAATATGATGTAAGTGTTCGATTGTCTTCAAATTACACACATCACAATATTTTTATTAATTTTTTTGTCTGGTTTGAAGATGGAATACATCAGCCCTTCTGGTACCTCCCCCACAAAGGGTCAAAAATTTTGAATATTTATTATGTTCATAAAACACGAACTTAACATTCGATTCCATTCAGTCTTGGCACATCTCAATACTCCAATCAACGCAAGAACTGTTATAAACACGGTAGAGATCGGACCATTCCTTCTGGTACCTCCCCCACAAAGGGTCGAAGATTTGAATAACCAAAACGATCATAAAATCCGAAATAACTATCCAACTCTCTTCAAATTACACACATCACAATATTTGTGTTAACCCAAGATCTGATGTGAAGATGGAATATATCAGTCCACTCCCTCTGGTACCTCCCCCACAAAGGGTTAAATCTTTGAATATCCATGAAACTCATAAAACGCGTATATAGCATCGGATTCCATCTAGACTTGGTACATCTCAATATTTCCATCAACACAAGATCTGTTATAAAGATGTTGTAGATCGGGCTACCTCTCCCACATAGGGTTCAAATTTCACACATCCAAATATAATTGCTAACGTAAGATCTGTTGTGAAGATGATATATATCTGCCAACCCCTTTTGGTACCTCACCCACAAAGGGTCACAATTTCTAATACTTATATTTGTCATAACTTGCAAAGTCGGCGATTCTTTACAACTTGCTATATACAAATATTTTTCTTAACCAGAAGTCTGAATATGTCATTCATCGGAATTTATGATTTCGCATAAAATTGGATATAAATGTTCGATTTCCTTCAAATTTTGCACATATCAATATATTTATCTGTATTAGATAAAGTATGAAAATAGAATACTTCGGTCCGCTTTATTTGTTACCTCACGTATATTTTCACATTTTCCAAAATTTTGCACATATCTCATATAGTTCAAATCTGGCATGTTGTAATATATAATAATTTATAACCTCGCCCATAACGGGTCAACAATTTGAATAATAACTAAAGGCTAGGGGTATAAATATGTCGGCAAAACCGACTGATACTATTTTACTTGGTTTCTTTGAATTTTTTTACGACCCGATTTTTCTGAAATACAATTGATAATCGGATATTCCATAAAGAAAATTTTACGAATAATATTATATTCTTAAAAAATATATATTATTTAAGGAATCTCCCATCTTCCGCACTCCCATAATAAATTCCACGAAGACCTCGTATGCTTTATTATGAATGCAAGAAGTAAGACAACAATAACAACAAACAATATCACTACAAACGACCGCCCGCAGTGTTATCAATCAGCGGCGGTGATAGTGACGATTCCACCACCGCTAAAAAATAAACACCAGCCAGGCAGCAGCAACAGCCAAGCACAATCCAGTCACAGCCACCACAGTCATCAGCATCGGCATCATTGTTTAACCCCAGGAAAAAGATGTGAATGTTATTCTTCTTCATCGGCATCGGAGCAAAATCTACACAAATAGAACTTGGAAAAAGATAATCATAAAAATAACAACAAAAATAAAACCTCTTCAGAGGCAATACCAGCATCCGCAGCATCATTGTCTCCTACAACTTTATAGTATGGTGCCCTAGACTTTAATCCACTGTTGTTTTAAACTCCACCATAAAAAAATATTCTATTGGTTCTAGTGAAAGAAGACAATGGGGGTGTGTTAGGAGGATAATGATCATTATGCATATCTTCATTATTATCTTTATTGAAATTGTCATCCATCTTTTTTACATCTTTGTTGATGTGGTGCTGTGTTTTCAAATACGATTTTTATGTCTTCCTTCACATTGCTTTCGTCTGCTTCTTCAATTGAACATTTGTTGAAGGTACATATTTTTGTCTTTTCTGTCTGTCTGTCTTTCTTTTTTGTAGTTGTTGTTTTTCTTTTACCGAGAACAGATAGCTAAAATTATGGATTCTTCTCTTAGGGGGCAAGAAACATGTGTTTTGTTTTATTTTTCTTTAAGAAGTCATAACTTAAGAGCTAATATCCAGACGTGTGCAGGGCTAATTTTAAAATGACACGAGGTGCTGGTGTAAGTTTCATTCATATTCATGTTTTAGTGATGTGGAATGGAAAACTCCACACATGGAATCGATACGGTTATGAAGAACAGGCTGCCAAGTGTCACATGCTGCTTTGGGATTTTAGAAAATAAAATTAAGGAAAATAGAAATTCTCTAACAAATCATGTTGTCAATACGATTTTATAAAGAAAATGTTCTTGTCGATAACCTTTTCGCGGAGAATGTTATTTTTGGTCGTATTTGCAATAAAAAGTGTAATTATCGATAACATTTCCTATATCGGATATATTTTCATTAAAACATTGTTATCGGATATATGTTCCATAGAAAACATTGTAATCGGAAATATTTTCTATAGAAAACTTTGTTATAGGAAATATTTTTTATAGAAAACATTGTTATCGGAAATATTTTCTATAGAAAACATTGTTATCGGAAATATTTTCTAGAGAAAACACTGTTATCGGAAATGTTTTCTATAGAAAACATTGCAATCGGAAATATTTTCGATAGAATACATTGTTATCGGAAATATTTTCTACAGAAAAAGTTGTTATAGGAAATATTTTCTATAGAAAAAGTTTTTTATAGGAAATATTTTTTATAGAAAACATTGTTATCGGATATATGTTCTACAGAAAACATTGTAATCGGAAATATTTTCTATAGAAAATTTGTTATAGGAAATATTTTTTATGGAAAACATTGTTTATCGGAAATATTTTCTAGAGAAAACACTGTTATCGGAAATGTTTTCTATAGAAAACATTGCAATCGGAAATATTTTCGATTGAAAACATTGATATCGGAAATATTTTCTATAGAAAACATTGATATCGGAAATATTTTCTATAGAAAACAATTGTTATAAGAAATATTTTCTATAGAAAAAGTTGTTTATAGGAAATATTTTTTATGGAAAATATTTTTTATAGAAAGCATTGCTATTGGAAATATGTTCTATAGAAAACATTGTTATCGGAAATATTTTCTATAGATAAAATTGTTATCGGAAATATTTTCTTTAGAAAACATTGTTATCGACAATTTTTTCCATAGAAAATATTGTTATCGACAATATCTTCCATAGAAAATATTGTTATCGAAAATATTTTCTATAGGACAGATTGTTATCGACAATATTTTCCAGAGAAATTATTATAATCGAAAATATTGTTATCGACAATATTTTCCATAGGAAACATTGTTATCGACAATATTTTCTATATGAAACATTCTTATCGACAATATTTTCTAATGGAAATATAGTTATCGAATGTATTTTCTATAGGAAATATAATTATCGACAATATATTCCCTAGAAAATGTTGTTATCGACAATATTTTCCATAGAAAATATATTAATCGATAATATTTTGCATAGAAAATATTGTTATCGATAATATTTTGCATAGAAAATATATTAACCGATAATAGTTTGCATAGAAAATATTGTTATCGATAATATTTTGCATAGAAAATATTGTTATCGATAATATTTTCCATAGAAAATATTGTTATTGATAATATTTATCATAGAAAATATTGTTATCGATAATATTTTCCATAGAAAATATTGTTATCGTTAATATTTTCCATAGAAAATATTGGTATCAATCATATTTTCCATAGAAAGTAGTGTTATTGGACAATATTTTCTATATGAAATATTATAATCGACAATATTTTCCATAGAAAATATTATAATCGACAATATTTTTTTATTGTTTATTTATTTTTTTTTTTATTTATTATTTATAATACGGTCTGAAGAAAATATGTTTATTGATCCTTTAATCCGTACTTTTTGCAAATCTTCCTATCCTAGAGTTTTTTTTAGCAAAGCATCATGTTGTCGCCTATAGTTTGCTTTCGATAAGAAGTTTCCCCATTTCCCCTCTACATGTTCAGTATTTTTCATTAACAATAATATCGACAATTTTTTGGACTCAATTTTACAAAGAATAACTAAATCAGTTTCGATTTTATATTGAAAATCTCGCTGTCGAAAAGATTTTCCACATATTTTCAGCTATCCTTGACGTTTCCTCTCAATTAAAATTTTAAACATATTCATTGAATTATATAAAACATTTCTCGGCTCATTTTCATTTGCTTTTTTGTACCACATTAAAGACCATTCTAATAATGTACAATGTGATTTGCATATTTTTAGGCTAAAATAAATTTTTCCTATGTCAAGGCTTATGATTTCACTCAAACGAGCTATCTATCTATCAGCAATCAAAAGCTAAAACTAAACATTTTTGTTCATGCCTTCATTTCGGGTTTAGAAAATTTATTCACTTATTTTCCTAACATTTATTCTGCAGCTACTGACTCAACCACCTAGTAATTTCTAATGTTCAGCCATGTGCAAATTTGAGGTTAGCATAATTTTACTAATGAATGAATATGCATAGTTTTAAAATATTTTTCAAATTAATGTATATATCAGATGTGCCACGAACTTTGGCAATGCATAATTTTTGGGGGAATTTTTGCAGCTACTCGTTCCTTTGCTTTTGGAATTTCCAAAAGCGCTTGACATTTTGCATTATAATAAAGCAAGTGGTGGTGGTGTTTCTTTACCATACTTATTAAAATAATTGCGAAAATTTATTGTTGTATAATTTGTTATGCTAATGTTTAAGTAGATAAATTAAGAGAGCAGAGAAACTGATTTTTGAGAGCAAATCTTTGGAATAAAAGATTTCAGTAGTCAAAAAATTAGTCTAGTTTATATGCCTCGTCA
Organism: Musca domestica; assembly: GCF_030504385.1. Classification (NCBI taxonomy): domain Eukaryota; kingdom Metazoa; phylum Arthropoda; class Insecta; order Diptera; family Muscidae; genus Musca; species Musca domestica. Next base: position 4,822,429 of record NW_026712340.1, on the reverse strand, counting down.
CTATTTTGGTTATTTAGATAATAACCATTTTATTCTCATAGCCTACTTCTAGGTTAATTGGTAAAAAAATAAAACATCTTTGCAACATATGTTGAGGCTAAACATTAATTATTTTTTTCATTTTACTCTCATCAAAGGCTAAGCAATGTTGATACAAAAAACCATATATTGTAGCATACATTTAGGTCAACTAGCCAAGCAACAAATTAAATGCCTAGCAGTGTATCATGCATTTGTTTTTTATTTCTTTGCTTTTGTGGCCTACTTTTGGGGGCAATTTGTTCCACACAAAAAAAAAAACATCATAACATTTGTTTTTCTCAAGCCGGCATTTCATATTTTTAATTTCAAACAAATGATTTAAAAGCAAGAAAACGAAAAAGCAAACTAGGCAGCCACCAGATGACGCTGCTGCTGCGGTGGTGGTCGTTTGTTTGCCTTTTTTTGGAAAATATCCAACAGCATTAGCTAGCATAATTTCTCCTTTCAATTTTATGTAGTGGTGAAAAAAAAACTAAATTTTTCAAATATCTGCTGGAGATATGTATGAGAAATAATAGTCGTTTTACATTTTGTTTGCCTTCTATGTCTCGTTCTCGCGGTCCTCCCTGGAGCGCCCTGTGAGATTTCATTTATGACATTTTTTATTTAAATATTTTCCGCTTTTTTCTTTTACTCATGCTTTCTCGTTGTTTCCCCCTCTCTCTGTGTGTCGTTACAGTTTTGCGTGATGACTTTCGCCCACAGCCGAAGGATACACGTGTGGCCAAAGGAGAAACAGCATTGTTGGAATGTGGCCCACCAAAAGGTATTCCGGAGCCAACATTAATATGGATGAAGGTAAGTTTGTGCCCTAACATCTTTGGGTTTCCTGAAATGCCATTTTGTAATATCACATATATGAGACATTATTAAGTATATATTTGTAAATGTGTGTGTGGAGAGTACATACGTATATAAAAACAATAGCAGTTTATTCTTATGATGCGCACATTATCCCTTTTTCACTAACGAAATGGGATGCATGATTTCCCATTGCAGCCAACGCATATTCAAATCATGCATAAAATATTCACATTCACCAGGAAGTGAAATATACCATCTATGATACTTGGTATGAATCGTAAAGCTCAATCAAATCACACAAAATATTGCATATCTTCAGGAGCATAAGACTACCATTGAAAGGATTTAAAGAGAAAGCATATTTCCTTATATTTGTTAGAATCCGACAATAAATTTAATATTTATTCCAAAAATATTCCAAATATACTTTACTTTATTTATGTTTTACTCTCTCTCTCTCCCCCTCTCCCGCAAAATATGCAATAAAATTCTATACGTATGTATAGATTTTTGTTAACGACACCTGTGCCACCAGCAAGTGCCATGATAAGAAGAAGGTTGAGCGAAAAGGGATGGACGTTAGCCAAATGGAAATGTCATGCAAAATTTATTTCCAACAAATGGCGAAAATACAAAATGGAATGGAATTTGAATAATATTCCAATTGTTTGTTGCTTCACTTTTGAACGAAGCAGACTTAATATGGCATGGTTATGTCATGTTTGGGATGCTGAAGTGTAAAAAACAACAGGAAGAAATACAAAATTTAATAGGGGAAATAAATAAAATAACGATCCAAATGAATATGATATTTGGATACAATTTCTGCGAATTTCCCAAAAAAAAGTTATACTGATTTTTTTCGAAATTCCAAAAAATTACAGAGATATTGAAAACCCATTTTTCTTTTGAAAAATCTGAGTTTCAATTTCGGAGCTTGGATAAAAACAAAAATCAATTTCGATTTTACTAAAAAATACTTATTTTTCTCACAATTGGCATATCTTGAAAACGGATAGAGGCAACTTTAACGGCAAAAGTCTAGAAAATTTGAATTTTGACATATTTTTGAAAATAGATTTGCTTCCAAAATAATAAAAAGATATCGAAAGATTTAGAGGACACGAATAAGCACAAATCGCCTCAACTCAACTTTTCAAAACTTTCATATTTTTCGAAATTCTAAAATTGCATTTCTACCATTTTTTCGAAAAATTGCCATCGTTTCGAAAATCTTGGGGATATCGAAAAAATTTCCACAGAATACAGTTCAGCATAACATGTCATGCTTTTCGAAATTCGGAGCTTGCAATTCTTTCCGATTTTTTCGAATATTTTCGCCACTTTTTATTTTCGAATTTAGAAAAAAATGCCCAGTTGGACATAAGTCTATGTCTGAATAACTCTGTTTTTTTTTTACGAAATTCGAAAATTACGAATGGAAGACGAATGGAACGCATATTCAAATCATGCATAAAATATTCACATTCACCAGGAAGTGAAATATACCATCTATGATACTTGGTATGAATCGTAAAGCTCAATCAAATCACACAAAATATTGCATATCTTCAGGAGCATAAGACTACCATTGAAAGGATTTAAAGAGAAAGCATATTTCCTTATATTTGTTAGAATCCGACAATAAATTTAATATTTATTCCAAAAATATTCCAAATATACTTTACTTTATTTATGTTTTACTCTCTCTCTCTCCCCCTCTCCCGCAAAATATGCAATAAAATTCTATACGTATGTATAGATTTTTGTTAACGACACCTGTGCCACCAGCAAGTGCCATGATAAGAAGAAGGTTGAGCGAAAAGGGATGGACGTTAGCCAAATGGAAATGTCATGCAAAATTTATTTCCAACAAATGGCGAAAATACAAAATGGAATGGAATTTGAATAATATTCCAATTGTTTGTTGCTTCACTTTTGAACGAAGCAGACTTAATATGGCATGGTTATGTCATGTTTGGGATGCTGAAGTGTAAAAAACAACAGGAAGAAATACAAAATTTAATAGGGGAAATAAATAAAATAACGATCCAAATGAATATGATATTTGGATACAATTTCTGCGAATTTCCCAAAAAAAAGTTATACTGATTTTTTTCGAAATTCCAAAAAATTACAGAGATATTGAAAACCCATTTTTCTTTTGAAAAATCTGAGTTTCAATTTCGGAGCTTGGATAAAAACAAAAATCAATTTCGATTTTACTAAAAAATACTTATTTTTCTCACAATTGGCATATCTTGAAAACGGATAGAGGCAACTTTAACGGCAAAAGTCTAGAAAATTTGAATTTTGACATATTTTTGAAAATAGATTTGCTTCCAAAATAATAAAAAGATATCGAAAGATTTAGAGGACACGAATAAGCACAAATCGCCTCAACTCAACTTTTCAAAACTTTCATATTTTTCGAAATTCTAAAATTGCATTTCTACCATTTTTTCGAAAAATTGCCATCGTTTCGAAAATCTTGGGGATATCGAAAAAATTTCCACAGAATACAGTTCAGCATAACATGTCATGCTTTTCGAAATTCGGAGCTTGCAATTCTTTCCGATTTTTTCGAATATTTTCGCCACTTTTTATTTTCGAATTTAGAAAAAAATGCCCAGTTGGACATAAGTCTATGTCTGAATAACTCTGTTTTTTTTTTACGAAATTCGAAAATTACGAATGGAAGAGAGGGTGCTATTATCGGTATCGGCTTTTTACAGAATACCACACTTCTTCTCATAGAAGCCCATTAGGCCCATCCAATCTAAGAAATTCCACTTTTCTTCTCGTTGAAGACAATTTGACTTCCTTAGGGAACCCCTACGACCCTTCCCATAGAACTTCATTTGGGTTCCCACGTATTTTGGGTCCTTTTATATACGACCTATATATTTTCACACAGAAATCCTTTGGGGTTATCACAGATAACCTTTTTGTTGGCTCAGAAAATATCTCTTATAGAAATCATATGGGTCTACAAAAAGAACGCCTACTCCTCATAATAGATCTAACTAGTCTTACACATAAAATACACATAAAATTACAAATGCCTTTTCTTTGACTTTGACGATTTTTGTCTTCTCACGTAAGATCTATGGATCTTTGCCAAAAGAACTAAGGGCTGTTTTACGGGAGACTTTTATAAATCTCCTAAAATACCTATTCGACTTCTTATAGAGGAGATATTGGGCTTTCTATAGAATACGTATTGGTATTTTCATAGAAGATATTTGGGTCTTTTGTAAGAAAAAAACCTATGGGTAACCTCACAAAATACCTATGGATCTTCTTCATGAGGACCTATGAATTTGCACACTGAAGAGTTAAGGATGTTCCTCCAAAGGACCTATGTATTTTCTTCCTTATGACCTATGTGATGTCTTTCTAAAGACTTGTGTAACTTCTCCCAGTGGAGCTGTTGGTCTTTTTCTTAAAGGCCAAGAAATCTTCTTCATAAGGACCTCACAAAATACCTCTGGAATTACGCATACAAGACCCATGGGTTTTCTTCTTGAACACCTATGATTTTTTTTTCTGATGATGTATGGATCTTCTCACAAAAGACCTATGGGTCTTCTTCCTAAAGCCCTGTAAATTTTCTCATAGAAGGTCTCCGCCTTTCCTGCCGTGGATGGCAATTAATCTTCTTATTGAGGGTCAAAAGAGTAATTTTGCCAGCAGTTTCTCCAATAGCAGACCCATTTGTCTCCCTGCGAGAAGACCTTCCGCTTCTCCCGGGAAGACCTTCTGTTCTTCATCGAGGTGAACCTCCTGCTGTTTTTTTAGATAGTCTTCTCTGAACAAATTCCTTGACAGAAGGCAAATGTTTCTTCTCATGGAAGAGCAACGATTCTTATCTCCCTCATGCAAGGGAATTGTAGGAGACTCCTCATAAAAGAAGAATGTGTCTTTCGTTTTTGTCTGTATAGTTTGTCTTTGGAAACTTAAGGGTGTTCTTAGAGAAGATATTTTTATCTTCTCATGGAAATTCTATGTTCTTTTGAGACGAGTAGGTTTGTTTCCTTCCAAAGCGGGACGCCTACTGCTCTTATATAAGAAAGGTTTTTGGTTTTCCTTCAGAAGGCCAATTGGATTCTGCTTCCTATATGAAGACAGTTTGATCTCTCGTAAAAATAATTTCTGGTGTCCCACACTTGTTCTGTTCTATTGAGTCAAAAGGAAAATATATCTTTTCATATATTTATAATGAAATCTTGAACATTTTATGAGACGACCCTATAAACATTAATAACTTGGTCCTGAGGCTATCTAGACGATGGTCTCTTTGTGAAAATCTTTTACTCTTTCATGATAAGAAAAAGAATCATTACGTTTTATAATAAAAAAATAAAATATTTGTTTGTGTAAAAAATTGTGTTTTTGAATGATTCCCAAAGCTTTACCCCAGAATATCAAACTAGATTTGCAAATACACCAGCTATTTGTTTCTCAATCCCTTTTTTGTAAAATCCAATTCTGAATACTTATGATGCATGACTTTTGAAATATGAAATTTTATAACTCTCGTAAGTGTAGCATACCAAAAACAAGCAGAACGTCAATATTTACCCACACAAACTCGCACTACAAATACATATTTATAAACATGTAAGCCATAAAAGATAAAACAATTTCTTTTCGTATACGATAACCCTAAACCATCTACTTATGTTTATCTTTTTTCTTTCTTTTTTCGCCTCTATTTGCCTCTTCTTTCGTTTCACAGGATGGCGTTCCTTTGGACGATTTAAAGACGAAATCTTATGGAACCACGTCACGTATACGCATTGTCGATGGTGGCAATTTATTGATAAGCAACGTTGAACCAATTGACGAGGGCAACTATAAGTGTATCGCTCAAAATATTGTCGGTACCCGAGAGTCCAGTTATGCTAAACTAATTGTAGAAGGTAAGTTGTTTTCAAACACACACACTCACACATGGCCATATGTATGTGCAGCCATCTCGTTTTGATTGAACGCCACAAGAGCGAACCTAACGTTTAGGGAATATTTTGACTTGCCCCAAAATATGAATGATACTTCTCGGAAATACTCGCACAAGTACAAGTTCAAGTTGTGTCGAACGTGATATGTTTACAAAGATGGGTCAATTGACTTGAGTGGTTGAAGTACTGACGTATTGACCATTATGATTTGATGGTAGGTAGTGGTGGGCAACCAACCTACCGGTCATTTGCTGACACATGTAAACGCACGGGAAGGTGGTTAACGGAAGCTGTTAACATTTATGATTTCAGTGGGAGAGATATATGAGATTGAGGGGAATGATATATGTAAGTGATGGATTGGTGGCTGAGCCAAACGTGCTAGGTATTTGTGATTTGCGAAGACGTCGAGGAGAATGAAAGGAAAATAAAAAAAAAAATAATGCTACCATTTTTTATGAGTTTTTCTCGGGTGGTGCGTATCTTTAGCGTGAAAATGTAATAGCATTGTGGAAATAGGTCCTTCTAAAAGAAAAGACTAGTAATAGACACATGTTTATTCTGGTAAAATGTAACGATTTCTTGTGGAAATACTTTTTCTCTCTATAAGATACATTTCTACATAAGAAGATCTTCCAGTGTTGTTCTAAATGAGAAGACCGTCTAGTCCTTCCAGTTCTCTTCTACATGAGAAGGTATGTTAATGTTCTTCTACTGCTCATCCACATGAAAAAACATTCTAGTGTTTTTCTAAAAAAAAATGTATCCTCTTGCCTTTCTATGTGAGAATATCTTTTTCAGCTCTTTTGTGTGAGAAGACTCTTCTTTGAAGAAGAGATCTATATGAGAAAAATTTATTCCACTCTTCAATATGAGAAAACCTGCTTCAGCTCTTCTATGTGAGAAGACCTGCTTCAGCTCTTCTATGTGAGAAGACCTGCTTCAGCTCTTCTATGTGAGAAGACCTGCTTCAGCTTTTCTGTGTGAAACTCACTTTTTTTTGCTGTAATCCGAGAAGTCGTGGTCGTCAACATAAGAAGACCTTCTGTTTTTTTTTTTTCAGAAAAAAACTTCTGCTCTTTTCCGGGAAGAGTTTCTGCCCTTATCCGAGTAGAACTTTTGCTCTTTTCCGAGAAGACCATCGGCTCTTCTCTGATAATACCTTTTTCTCTTCCGGCTGACGACCTTCTACTTTTCCTGAGGAGACAATGAGCTCTCCTCCGAGAACACCTTGAGATCTTCTCTAAAAGACAATGAACTCTTCTCTGAGAAGGCATTATGTTTTTCTCCAACAATACCTTCTGCTCTTCTTCGAAAAACGTTTATACTCTTTTTCGAGAGAACCTACTGCTCTTCTTCAAGAAATCTTTGTGTTGATCTCCGAGGGGATCATAAGTGAAGCTCTTCTCTAAGAAGAATTTGTGTTCTCCTATGATATGTTCAGCTTTTTAATAAGGAAAAGAGTGAAAAAAATAGTGAAAGAGATTTCAAACAAATATTTAATGGACAAGTTTTAAACTGTGAAATTTTTGAAATGTAAAATTTTAGACAGTTTTCTATGTGATCATGGCAAAAGATGGAATTCAAAAATATATATATATATTTTAAAATTCAACTTAGGAAAATAAAAAAAATCGTAAATAGTCTTAAAATGTTCCTAAATAATTTAAGAAGTTCTCATTTCAATCTGCGTTTTATTCTATTCTTTGGCATGCTGCTCTTCTTTGGGACCGGATGTTTCGATAGTCTAGGGGCCATGAAAGATCTACTGTGATCCTCATCTAGAAGTTCTACTGCCAACTTATACAAAAGGCATTTTTTATTCTCTCAAAGAGAATATTACGTTGTTAAATAGTGTTTCTGTAACATGTTATGTCAATTCAAAAACTTTGCATACTTTTAGAATAGTTACAGATTTTCCCTTAAACAATTCAGGCTTCCAATATACTATTTCAAACATTGTAGAATCATTACAAGTTTCTTTGAATTTAAGTTAAATTTTACTGAGTCCTTCTTAAGAACAAAAAATACAATATTAAGTTAAAAGGTATTGCTTCAAAAACGTTGCAAACTTTTAGTATTTCCAAAAATTTTTTTTCTTTAATTAAAACTAATTGGCGATCATGAGAATAAACCAGCTAAAAATTACTTAAAATTACCCATAATAAAGACTATTCCCAAACAATTCCCATACAATGTCAGAACTCACATAAAATTTAACTACCGAAAATTTGAGGTTAACAAAAAGTGCAGACTCTTCGCCTAACAAGTATGGTGCACTTTGTGCACATATTTGCACAGTGCAGTGCTGGTGGTTTCTTCTTCTTTTCCTCGGCAAACATACAATGGAATTTCCCATCAAGTTGATAGGAAAATCAACTGAACAGTCAAATAAAAATCAAAACCATAACTAGCAAAAAAAAAAAAAAAAAATGCTCAAAAGAAAAAAGAACGAAAACAAACAAAAGAAGAAAAAAAATTTTAGACAACAACCCAAAGAAAAGAAGCACAGCTGGATTTCGCACGTTTTCTCTATATTTTACATTTGCTTGCTGGCGCGGCATCAGCATATAGAACTTAAAGACAAATATTCAACATTACGGGCAAACAAAAAAGTCAAGTGAATAAACAGTTATGGCGAATTTCGAAACCAAAATAGAGTAAAATTGCAATACCACGAACTGTTAAACAATCCAAATGTCACCAAATTATTTCCTTGTGGCAATAAAAGAATATTAACTCTCTCGTGCTATCCCTCTATATCTTGCTGAGTTGGTAAAATGCAAATGTGCATTGAATATCTTTTATGGCAATTTACCAATCTCAACCATAGATTTTTCCCTTCCCCTATTGAGTTTATCGTTGTATTTGTCTAATAATCGTAAATAATTTAAATTAATATCTAGGGAAATAAAATTTTACTATGGGAAAGACCGAGAGATAAGCGATAACAATCAATTTACGAATTCAACATTTAAACCTTCTTTAACGTTCTTCGAAATTAGCTTTGTCTTAGGAATGGTGACACTGTCTTGTGCTCCTAATTTTTCCAACAGATGTAACATTTTCCACATTTTCCCAAATATGAACTCTCTGATATATGATTGTTTATATCGCCAAGGAAACTTAAAAATCCAAAAACAACTACAAAAAATAAACAACCACAACAAATCTTAAAAATCGACATCAACATATCACCATCGTTCGGTCGCTCTCCATATGCTCATGGTATATTTATATAAGTTTACACTGTTGGATATCTAGCCAGCCATCTTTGCAATGTATCGCATAACTCCATGCATTCAAAGAGTCGTCGCATCCATTTCAAGTGGTTATGCTGGTGGTGGTGCATCATTGCTCCAAAAAAAAAAAGGAAGAGTTGAAAGTTTGGCGCCATCAGGGGAATTTTATACAAATATTTGTGATACGTTTTCCTTGGTTATTTCCAATATTTTTTGGCTTTATCCCCTCCTTCTTTCTTCTTCATCTTTTTTACCACAGAGCACAATAAAAGACTCAGTGAGTGATATGTTGACGATATCTTGTTGTGGTACTCGTTTGTACCAAGGCGTCGCCATTTAAAAAGACATTGGGAAAAATGTTATCACTTGCGACGACGATGACGACGACAACAACAAATGAAATGGAAAACTTTAAGCGCCATGGGTGTGGAAAAATCTTAACAAAAACAAAAGATATTTCACTTTTCTTTCTTTCAGGCGTTTGGGGTATATAATATCCATAGTACATGTTTTTTGTTTGTTCAATTACGAATATGTCAGTTTTTCCAGAGGTTTTATGTGTATTGTGTTGTTTCTCCTTTTCTGGTGGTTTATTTATGCAATAAAATTGTTTGATTTACACAGATTTTGCATGAACAGAAAATAAACAATAAAACAATAAACAATAACAAGGAGAAGAATAACAAACAAAATAATGGGTGGTTTAAATTTAAGGGAATATAAAAAAATGAGAAAGTTATCACTAGTCACATTATAAAATTATCATTAGCGATATATTTTGTGATAAAGTTGTATCTTTTAATGCGGAAAATTAAAATTTTCTAAAGAAAAATTACCACCAGGGATTTTCTCCAAAAAAAAAAATGATCATCACTGATATTTTTCTATTAGAAAATTATCACCAGTCATATTTTCCATGAGAAAATTATCATCAGTTATATTTTTCTATGAGAAAATTATCACCAGTGATATTTTTCTACGAGAAACTTTTTACCAGTGATATTTTTCTATGAGAAATTTTTTACCAGTGTTATTTTTCTATGAGAAAATTATCACCAGTGATATTATTCTATGAGAAAATTATCACCAGTGATATTTTTCTATGAGAAAATTATCACCAGTTATATTTTTCTATTAGAAAATTATCACCAGTTATATTTTTCTATTAGAAAATTATCACCAGTTATATTTTTCTATTAGAAAATTATCACCAGTTATATTTTTCTATTAGAAAATTATCACCAGTTATATTTTTCTATGAGAAAATTATCACCAGTGATATTTTTCTATGAGAAAATTATCACCAGTGATATTTTTCTATGAGCAAATTATCACCAGTGATATTTTTCTATGAGAAAATTATCACCAGTGATATTTTTCTATGAGAAAATTATCACCAGTTATATTTTTCTATTAGAAAATTATCACCAGTTATATTTTTCTATGAGAAAATTATCACCAGTGATATTTTTCTATGAGAAAATTATCACCAGTGATATTTTTCTATGAGCAAATTATCACCAGTGATATTTTTCTATGAGAAAATTATCACCAGTGATATTCTTCTATGAGAAAATTATCACCAGTGATATTTTTCTATGAGAAAATTATCACCAGTGATATTTTTCTATGAGAAAATCATCGCCAGTGATATTTTTTCATCAGTGATATTTATATGATAGTATCTATAAGAAAATTATCACCAGTGATATTTTCTGTAAGAAAATTATCCTCAATAATATTTTTCTATAGGAAAATTATCACCATGGCTATTTTTATACCCTCGGCCATATGGCTAGGGAGGGTATATACCATTTGATACGGTGAAAACGTGCCTAGTCGAAATAACGGTTTTAGAAAATATCTGTCCACTCCATCAAGTACCTCCCCCAAAAAGTGTCCAAATTTTTAATAATTACAACGCACATAAAATGTCATGTAACAGTCCCATTGACTTCAAATTTCAACTATCCCAATATTTTTATTAACCCAAGGTCTGGTGTTAAGATGTAATATATCGGTCCACTCCTTCTGGTAGGTCCCCCATAAATGATTGAAATTTTCAGAAAAAATATATTTTCTGCACAAAAAAAAAAAAAACACGACAATCCAATTTTGCTCTAACTTTGCAAATCCTAACATTCGCGTTAGTGCTAGATCTGGTTCGGAAATGGACAATATCAGTCCACTCTATCAAGTACTTCCCCCACAATGGGTCAAAATTTTGAATAACTACAACTCTTATAAAATGTGATGTAAGATTCCGATTGTCTTCAGATTTCACACATCCTACTATTTTTATGAACCCAAGATCTGGTAGTAAGACGGAACATAGCGGTCCACTCCTTCTGGTACCTCCCCCACAAAAGGTCGAAATTCCGAATATCCATTGAGCTCATAAGACGCGAAATTAACATCCGATTCCATTTAGACTTGGCACGTCTGAATATTTCTATCAACACAGGATCTGTTATAAAGACGGTAAAGAGCGGACCATTCTCTGGTTCGTACCCTGCAAAGTGTCAAAGATTTGAATGACCAAAACATTTACAAAATCCGAAATAATCATCAGGTTCTCTTTATATTTAATACATACAAACATTTTTGCTAACACAAGATCTGGGAAGATGGGATATATCGGCCCTCTCCTTCTGGTACCACCCCACAAAGGCTCAAAATTTTGTATATCCATAATGCTCATAAAAAGCGAAATCAACATCCGATTCCATTCCAGACTTGGTACATCGCAATATTTCCATCAACACAAGATCTGTTATAAAGATTGGAGAGAGATCGGATCATTTATTTTGCTACCTGCCCCACATAGGGTTCAAGATTTTGAAAAGCAAGCGAAGTAAGCATCCAACTCTCCTCAAATTTCACACATACAAACATTTTTGTTAACACAAGATCTGTTGTGAAGATGCTATATATCTGCGAACCCCTTCTGGTACCTCACCCACAAAGGGTAACAATTTTCAATACTTTTATCTGTCATAAATTGCGAAACAACTCAGCGATTCTTTACAACTTGCTATATCTAAATATATGTATCTCAACCAGAATCCTGAGATGAATATGGAATTTATAATTTCGCATAAAATTGGATAAAAAAATTTGATTCTCTTATAATTTTGGCCATACCAATATTTTTATCTATTAGATGAAGCATGAAAATGGAATACTCCAGTCGACAGAGTAACAGAAGTCAAAATATTTTTAAATAATCGAACATTGGCTGAGGGCATAAATCTGTCGGCAAAACCGACCGATACTTTTTTAATTGTTCTATAAGAAAATGAAAAAGAAAAAAATCTCACTTATGAATTTTTTTCTCGCTTTTCTCCTCCTTCTTTAAAAATATCCCCGTTCCATTTGCATACAGCATGATGTGTAAAATGGGCCTTAGAAAATAGTTACTGGGCATAGCTAACATTAAAAATATCACCAGCGATATTTTTCTTGGTCATCACAAAATTATGCAACATTTTTTGTATTTTGCTTTGTAAACCAAAACATCACCTGAACATTGTTTTCCTCATATCTCTTCTCAACAAGTTTTGACAAATTTTAAATGAAATTTTCTTTTTCTTTAGCATTGTTCGGAGAGTGTTAACAACAGCCGGATACAAAGTTTTAATGTTCTTAAAAAATTGTATCTGTTGACCAACCGACCACTTGTTCCGGTGACATAAACAAATACTTTCAACTTTGTTTTCTTCCCCTCTTTTGTTGCAACAACATTTCATTAAGGAAAACTATTTGTGTGGCATCTGTCTCCCATTCTCTTCTACTCCGCCAGGCAACTACGAGCAAAGTTTCTGCACATTTCCTGGCTTTTTTCTCGTCTTCTTTTTTGTTTCGCATAATAAAAATTTTAAAACAATAAGTCTTAGTAAGTCATTAGTCGTATAATTTTTGCAATCTTATTTTTCTCGTGGTCAGAGTTAGATGGCAGCTGGTTGTGTGGCTGCTCCTTGCCTTTGCTCGGAATTTCCCCCTTAGATGACCACAACTTGAGACTCATTTATTTCCTTAAACTTTGTATGTGTGTGGGAGAGTTTTTCTTCTCTCCCCATCCCAGCTGTAAGCAATAACCTGTCCAGCTGGACCATTGGGGAGTGCTGTATAAAAATTAAAAACAAGAAGCTGACAATGTTGAGGAAAAGTTTACGACTTTACCTTAAGCAATATTAACATTTCAAGTGTCATTCTATTTTTGTAAAACGACCAACCGACCGACGACCACCACAAGAGCCAAAAACTCTTCAACCCAGCTAAAGTATATACTTGTCCCAGGGCACAAGGCTTACAGAACTTTATTAATTTCAGAAACAAAAAAAATTCTTTAATTGCTCTTGTTTTATTCTCATCTCCTTCATTCTGTCGTTGCAGTTAAACCCTATTTTATGAAGAAACCCCAAGACTTAACCATGCTGGCTGGCCAAACGGCAACCTTTCATTGTTCAGTGGGTGGTGATCCACCACCCAAGATTTTGTGGAAAAAGGAGGAGGGTAATATACCAGTTTCCCGTGTCAGCATACAACCGGATGACAAAGGTTTAGAGATTTTCAACATTGTGCCCGAGGATGAGGGCACCTATGTGTGTGAGGCTCTCAATTCGGTGGGTCAGATTAGTGCCCGGGCCTCATTGACTGTGCATGGTAAGTTAAATGGCGGTTGGCCTTACTTGGCCTCTCCATCTACCTCACTATTAATTAATGTATTACTCTCGTTTTTCTTCTCGTTCCAGCACCACCCACCTTTATTGTCAAGCCCCAAGACAAAAAAGTCGGTCTGAATGGTGTCGCCCTATTCCCCTGTGTGGCCGATGGCAATCCACCACCTTCTGTGTTCTGGACCAAGGAGGGTTCCAGCACTCTTATGTTTCCCAACAACTCATATGGACATTTGCATGTTTCACTCGAAGGCACTCTCCAAATCAACGGAGTACAAAAGGATGATGCTGGCTATTATGTCTGTTCGGCCTTTAGTGTTGTCGATTCCACAACAATTCGAGCATTTTTACAGGTAAGCTGAAGAACGCTGTTGTTGTTGTTGTTGGCGTTAACAAGGCAACGATGATGGTTGTCAGGATCCTTTTAACAAACACATACAACCACACATACCGGGGAATAACAAACCAATACACTACCACACATTCTGTGAAGGCTTGTGTGGTGGTTTGGTTTTGCAAAAAAGCTTTTCTCATTTTCTTTGTATTAATTTAAATCTTACTTCAATCATTGCCATAGGTTACCTCTGTAGATGATACCCCACCGCCCATCATCCAAATTGGTCCTTCAAATCAAACTCTACCCAAGGGCAGTGTTGCCATGTTACCGTGCCGTGCTTCAGGACATCCAACACCACGCGTCAAGTGGTATCGTGATGGCACCACCCTACAAAGTGGTAATCGTTATACCATTGTTCAGGGTGGTTCTCTTAGGATTGATGGTAAGTAATGAATGGAAAACAAAGGGGACTGAGGGGAGATGAATTAAGTTTTTGTTAAAAACACAATTTTATAAAACTTGTTCTATGGATTAATTTTTTAAAAGACAAAATGTTTGAATGGTTGTATTTGTGTAAATTCCTTCAGAGCTTATTTTGCAATGCTGAATTTTTACTTGTGATAAAATACAATTTTCGCTATTACAAAATTATTGCTATTGATATTTTTTTTTTTGAGAAAACATTACCACCATTCTATAAGAAAAGTATAACTCACCAGTGGAAATAGTTGCCAGTGAAATTTTTATACCCTCAGCCATATGGCTACAGAGGGTATATATCATTTGATACGGCCAAAACGTGCCTCATCGAAATAACGGTATTAGCCCCTAGGTCTCTTTGGACCAAATCCGTTTCAGAACATTAGGAGTCGATCTAGCGATGTCCGTCCGTCCGTTCGGCTGATGCGCACGATAACACTCAAGGGGAGTATCCAATTTGATTCAAACTTGGTACATCGCAATATTATTATCAAAGTTAGATCGAGTTCGCAGGTGGCCGATATCGGTCCACTGCGTCTGCTACGTCCCCCACAAAATCTAAAAATATTCGAAGTACATAATTTACTGCACAGAAAGAAAAAGAATAATCCGATTTTGCCCCAATTTTGTAAAACCTAATATTTGCATCAGTGCTAGGTCATGTGCGAAAATGGACAATATGGGTCCAGTCCATCAAGAACCTCCCCCACAAAGGGTAAAAATTTTAAATAATTATAACTCTTATAACAGTGTTGGCATGTTTGTTTGGGATACCGTAGTATTTTGTTGTTGCAAAAATCGTCAAGGTTAATCTCTTTATTGTTGTTTTTTAAAAAAACATTTGTTTATTAGTGGAGAACTCTTATAAAATGTGATGTGAGAGCCCGATTGTCTTTAAATTACACACATCACAATATTTTTATTAAACCAAGGCCTGGTGCCAAGATAGAATACATCGTTCCACTCCTTCTGGTACATCCCCCACAAAGGTCGAAATTTAAAAAAAATATATTTTCTGCGCAGAAAGAGAAGCAATAATACGATTTTGCTCCAACTTTGCAAATCCTAATATTTGCGTCAGTTCTAAGTCAGGCGCAAAAATAGATAATATCGGTAAACTCCATCAAGTACCTCCCCACAAAGGGTAAACATTTTGAATAATTATAGCTCTTATAAAATGTGATGTGAGAATCCGGTTGTCTTCCCAATCCCAATAATTTTGTTAACCCAAGGTCTGGTGTGAAAATGGAATGTATCGGTCCACTCCTTCTGGTACCTCATCCACAAATTGTCGAAATTTCTAATATCCATTGAGCTCATAGAACGCGAAATTAATATCCGATTCCATTAAGACCTGGCACATCTGAATATTTCTATAAACACAGGATCTGTTATTAAAACGGTAGAGATCGGACCATTTCTTTTGGTACCTTCCCCACAAAGGGTCAAATTTTTATGTAAATAACCAAAACGTTTATAAAATCCGAAATAAGCATCAGATTCTCTTTATATTTCACAAATCCCATTATTTCCACTAACAAAAGATATGTTGTGAAGATGGGATATATCGGTCACTCCTTTTGGTATCTCCCCCACAAAGGGTCATAATTTTGAGTATCCATGAACTCATAAAGCGCGATATTAACATCAGATTCCATTCAGACTTGGCACATCTCAATATTTCCATCAACACAAGATCTGTTATAAAGATTGTAGAGGTCGGAAAATTTCTTCCAGTACCTCCCCCACATAGGGTTCAAGATTTTGAAAAACAAAACGCTGAAAGAAAGCGAAATAAGCATCCAGCTCTCTACAAATTTCACACATTCAAATATGTTTGCCAACGCAAGATCTGTTGTGAAGATGATATATATCTGCCAACCCCTCCTGGTACCTTACTCTTAACCAGAAATCTGATATGAATATGTTATTTATCGAAATTTATGATTTCGCATAAAAGTGAATATAAATGAGCGATTTTTTTCAAATTTTGCACATATCAATATTTATATTTGTATTGGATAAAGTATGAAAAAGGAATACTTTGATCCGCTATATCTGATACCTCACGCATATTTTCAAATTTTCCAAAAATTTGCACATATCTCATATAAAGTACAGGAAGTAGTCTATATAGGCAAAATCTGGGACATTGTAATATTTGTATCAGTCTTAAGTCAGATAAGAATTGTTCAATATTCTCCAACTGCTTTGGAACCTCCCCCATAAAGGGTCAACAGTTTGAATAATCATAACTCAAAACTGGGGGTATAAATCTGTCGGAAAACCCGACTGGTGCTATTTTATTTGTTTAGTAAAATTTTGTTACTAATGACATTTTCTAAACAAATATCACAAATAACATTTTCAAAAAAAATATCACTAAATATATTTTTATAGAAAAATTATAATCAATAATTCTTTTTAAGAATTCTAATTTAATTTTTTATGTCGCAATTTTTAACATCTAATTTTCATAAATTTCATCTCTTTTTCTCTATCTCCCAATTTTAGATCTCCAACTGAGCGATTCTGGCCTCTATACATGTACGGCTTCATCGGAAAGTGGTGAAACCTCTTGGTCGGCAACGTTAACGGTAAGTAACTGTTATGGAATATCAAAATAAAAATTTACTACAGCCATTATTATTAATTAGTAAACAGCAAATTACAACAAAAATATCAAAATTTTTATTGACATTTTGTTGTTGTTTGGCCCCTGATGTACGTATACACATACGCGAGGAAGTTGCCTGGCGTGGTGCACAAAATTTAATTAGTCGTAAATCCTTTTGGCATTTTTTTTATTATTGGTCGCCCCGGTTTTTCTTCTTTTATTTCGGGTTTTTTGTGGTGTGTTAAACATTTTGTTTTAGCGCTTGTAAATACTTGGAAACCAAATGAAATTGAATCATAAAAATGCTTGAAGAACAAAACATAAAATTTAGTGAAATGGAAAAACGATCTCTGTGTGTGTGTGTTTTGTTTCGGCGATTTGACTAATTAAATTTTCGGCGAAAAGCCACAACAATGAGGAGAAACCTCATAAAAGTCTTGCTTTTTGTGTCGGTTGAAACGATTTGAAGAAAAATTGAATTAGGTATAATTTTGTGTTTAACAAAACGTTCGTTGTAATGAAATTCAGGTTATGCCGGTGTTGCGGGTGTGTATATATACAGGGTGAGATAAAAAAACTGCAACCAACTTCAGACTGCTGTCATATCTAAGCCAATCGTCCGACAGCTGTTAAATTTATTCCAGTGATAGCTAATTATATTGTTTATAAGCGTACAAAAGCATTTTGGTGAGAGTTTTCCAGAATAACATTTATTCGTGATGGAATTCAAGCGTGATAGTGTGATTTCTTTAAATTTGGCTGGAAAACAACAAGTGGCTATCGTTAGAGCTCTCCAGAATTTAAATGTGAATAATTCTTTTGTGTCTCGTACCTTCCCTCGTTACCGTGATACTGGAAGCGTAACCCGTCGTCAAGTAACTGGACGGAAGAAAACAGCAACATCAGCAGAAATGGTTCGAAAAGTAAAAAAGCGAATTGCTCGAAAAATGGCTCGTGAGCTGAACATATCGCAATATTCCATTCGGTAAATATTGAAAAATGAGCTCAGGGTAAAGCCATTGAAATTCCAAAAAGTGCAAGAACTTACACCGCAACGGAAAGAAAATAGACTCAAAAGAGCTAAAGAGTTGCTTCGCTTGCCGAAAGTGGTGCTGCCGAATTTGGTTTTCTCCGATGAGAAAACATTCGTTGTCAAGCAGTTTGTAAACAAACAAAATGATCGTGTTTACTTGCCAAAGAGGTCAGCTGAAAATGTGCACCTTCGGTGGGCCACCAGAACTCAAGCGCCTGCCATGGTGATGGTGTGGGCCGCCATAATAGCCGATTGCCGACCGTGGCATCAGAATTAATGCCGAATATAATTGCGAAAATATTCTGGAGGGTGTATTAAAGCCTTGAGCATGCAAACATTTAGGCCGCAGACCTTGGACATTCCAACAGGACTCAGCACCATCGCACTCAGCAGGCGCCACCAAAGAATGGATACAAAATGAGGTTCCTCGCTTCATTTCCAGCGCACAATGGCCACCAAAATCTCCGGATAACAATCCGTTGGATTATTTTGGAAAGCAAGGTTGGCACTAAAAATTACCAAAGTATCGATCACCTCAAGAAGCGCTTCGCCGGAAATGGGCCAAAATACCGCAGAGGAACATTCGGGCAGCCTGTGACGGTTTCATTGGCCGTTTGAAGGCCATAATTCGTGCCAAAGGTGACCAATTCGAAAAAAATCTAAACTTATTCTAAAAATTGATGCTATTTCCGACATTTTTTGCTTTCATTCAATAAAATTTAAAAAAAAAAATTTAAAAATGATCAAAAAGGCATACAATTTGACATACAATTTGTTGCAGATTCCGTAAGAAATTTTAACGGATAATGCGTTTTTCATAAGAAACACAAAACGGATTACAAGGTTTGTAAGAGCAACATTATCGGTTAACGTTGATTTTGCTGACAATTCTGACTTAAAAAATGGATTTCATTGAGCATTCGGACTGATAACGTGCTTTTAATATCAAAATTTAACGGATGGCGTGGTTTTCATAAGAAAAATATTAAGAACCAATCTTGAAGAAAATCCTTGTTTTCAGAGGGAAACTCAAGGAAAAATATGGATTGTGCAGGATAAAATGAATGTATAGTAGGATTTCCACGACAAAACTTAACTCATAACGCGGTTTTCAAAATAAAATTATACGAATAATTCGATTTTCAAAATGCCTATTCATTCACATTTCATCAATGGGGGATTTCTAATTTTCCCATACTTCTGTTTATTTTTCAAGTAGAAATTCCTAACAACAAGAGCTATTTAGACATACAAAACATTGTTTTTTTTTCATATCTTAAAATTTGCATTTTAATTGTTGATGGCCCCAACAAGTCCAAGAGTTTAGAAAAAAGTCATATGTGGTAATTCAATTGCCCCCATCAAGTCGTGATAATAGATAAATGACCATATTTTCAATTGGATCGGGGCATGACAAGAGAAAATGAAAACAAACAATAAATTCTATGAGTGGTACCCCTTTCCATTACCCTATTCTGTGGCCTGGAGAAAATGACATAATTAACAAATTGACCTAAAATTTGTGCAAAGTCATTCTATGAGAATAGAGACCACCGCTGTGTTGGAACTCAAGTGGTTGTGGGAAGAATCATGGAAATCGAACGAAGAAGTTCCTCCAAGAGTGGGATTTTGTTTGTTGACTCTGTGGGCCAGACAAAAGGGACTTTTTGTTATTATTTGTCCGAGATTTTTTTTTTTCAAAAAAGCCAAAGCAAATAATTACAGACTTCCCCGGGAGTCTTATCAAGTTATTTGGAAACGTGTATTGGCATATTAATTAGGTAAAGCTTGGAAGCAGCATTATGTGAGTTTGTAATAAATATATCATTATTTTGTGCGTTCTGGTTGTCGTCGTTGTCTGTGTCTGCAGACCACCAACATAGCGAGGCGGCAATGCCATCTTTGTGCTTGACTAAATTTTGTCAAAAGAAATTTTAATGAAGTCCAGATGGAAAAGGAATTTTTAATTTAGATTTTTTAATAAAAAATTCAAAGCGGGCTTTTTTTTTTTGCTCATAAAAATTTCCATTTATATTGGCAATCTTCTCCTCCATTTTGTGTGGCCTTAATAATTTCCATGCATGTTTCATATTTTTCCATGCAAGTTTCATAAAATTTACCTTTACAAAATCAGGCCCACAATTTGTTTATCCTTTCATGTTTGATCTATGGCATACCTTCTCTTACTCTTCAACTAGTTTTTGGTTTTTTTCTCTGTCTCAGCTTTCAATTACCATAACCAACAGCCATTCAATTAATTATTTAACAAATAGAAGACCAAACAAAATCCAAAGGCTCCAAACAAAAAATATTGAGAAAATATTATGATTGATGTTCTTTCTGCAATAGCATGGCAAAGCATGAGGGAGGGGGAGAGAGAGGCAGTACAAAAAATATTATTTTAAACAAACTTGGTCTGTCGGTGTTAGCTCGGTTTGTTACATTCAAGTACCGATGCAGTAGTAGTCAATACTATTCAAGTTGCAAACATTCATGTATGGAGACAAGTGCACTCGGCATGACTCGCAGCCGTGTCTGAAAAAAAGTTTGTCTGTCCCCATTGGCGTCTGCAAGCAGCGCTTGCCTACCCTTCTTTGCAAAGCAAATGTTGCCGTCGATATGCGTAACTCTTGTACTTTGCACAATGAACCATTCATTCCGCCAGCCAGCCAGTCATCCATCCAACCATCCAATGAACCATTCAACAGCAAATAACATTCGTCTCAAACAACAACAACAACATCGAGAGCAACAACAACAACAAACATCAGCTATAAAAAGCCAATCTGTTATGTTGCGGTCATGATTGTTACAACCCTATCCAAAAGCTATAAAAACAAAATAAAAAATCCAATTCAGAAATTGTATCAACAAAAACAAGAGAGGTGGAAAGGAAGAATGCCGTACAGCGAGGGAGTGAGAGATCGAATCGGAGCCAGCCGCCTCAGCCACAAATATTGTGAACAAGAAAAATAGTGCCGTTTGTTACAGAAATTAATGACTCCGTTTTTTTTTGTTTGTTTGTAGCTGTGCTCCATCATTTTATGGCCAAGTTTCATTTTATAAATATTTGCATAGTCGGCATTACGCTGGAACAGTGGGGGCGAAAATGGTAAATGGGAAGAATGTATAAACCTCAAATTTTTGTAGAAAAAGTTAATTGTAGAATCACATAATTTCAAAACCTTCAGGTTTTCAGAGATAATGAATCCTTAATCCTTATTGTTTCTTTCGAGTAACATATTTTTGAAAGCTTTCAAGGAAGATTATTTTATTAAAGGGATTGTCAAAGCTTTCAAACATCAATATTTATGAGTATGATATTTAACGTTAAATAGGTGTCTTAAAAGTTTTTATCCAAAAGAAGAGCAGAAAAGCTTCCTTCAATTTCGATGACACAATCATGGTAAAAGAATACAGGTAGCAACAACGCTTGGGATCATTGATATGTCCAAAATTTTAAAATGTTTTCACAAAAATAAGTAGATTTTTATTTACTATCTTATACGACGGAAAATGGATATTGTTATAATATACATTTTTCAACATTTTTTACAAATTTCCATTTAAATACATAAATTTAGGGTTAGCTTTTTTTAAAATCCTTGGATATCGTAGCTTTTATTAGAAAAATAAGCGGATAACGCAGTTTTCAATATAGAAATCTGCTGATAAACTGGATTTCATTAGAATAATCTATGGATAACTAAGTTATCTGCAAAAATATGAATATAACCCAGTTTTCAAAATACACATTTATGGATAACCCGAATTTAATTTAAAAAAGTGTCAGTTGGTTTTGCCGACAGCCTTTATCCGTTTATTATTATTTAAAATGTTAAACATCTATAGGAGAGCTACCAATGGAATAGAACAATATTTTCCATTTCACTTATGACCTTAATCTGATATAATCATTGGAGATGATAACTTTGGATAATGTGTATACTTTGTACAGGGTGAGATAAAAAACACCATAATTTTTACATTTCATTTTTTAATTTTATTGAATGAAAGCAAAAAATGTCGGAAATAGCATCAAATTTTAGAAAAAGTTTAAATTTGTTCGAATTTGGTCACCTTTGGCACGAATTATGGTCTTTAAAGGGCCAATGAAACCGTCACACGCTGCCCGAACGTTGCTCTGCAGTATTTTGGCCTATTCCCGGTGAAGCGCTTGCTTGAGGTGATCGATACTTTGATATTTTTTAGTGCCAACCTTACTTTCCAAAATACTCCAGACACAATAGTCCAACGGATTGGTATCCGGAGATTTTGGTGGCCATTGTGCGCTGGAAATGAAGCGAGGAACCTCATTTTGTAATCATTCTAGGGTGGCGCGTGCTGAGTCCTGTTGGAATGTCCAAGGTCTGCGGCCAAAATGGTTGCATGTCCATGGCATGCACTCTTCAGAAAAATTTTGCGATAATATTCGGCATTTATTCTGATGCCACGATCGATTAATACGAGCGAAGAGCGACCATCGGTTGTTATGGCGGCCCACACGAAGGTGCACATTTTCAGCTGACCTCTTTGACAAATAAAAAAGATCATTTTGTCTGCTGGACAACGAATGCTTTCTCATCGGAGAAAACCAATTTCGGCAGTTCACGACTTCCGGCCAAGCGAGGCAACTCTTTAGCTCTTTTGAGTCTGTTTTCTTTCTGTTGCGGTGTAAGTTCTTGCACTTTTTGGAATTTAAATGGCTTTACCCCGAGCTCATTTTTCAATATTTTCCGAATGGAATATTGCGATATGTTCATCTCACGAGTCATTTTTCGGTTACGGTGGCGCGGGTTTCGATCAAGTCGCTTCTTTACTTTTCGAATCATTTCTGCTGATGTTGCTGTTTTCTTCCGTCCACTTCCTTGACGTCGGGCTACGCTAAAGATTTGTTCACATTTAAATGCTGGAGTGCCAATTGTGTTTTTCCAGCCAAATATAAAGGAATCACACTATCACGCTTCAATTTCATCACGAATAACTTTTTTCTTGAAAATTCTCACCAAAATGCTTTTGTATCCTTGTAAATAATATATTGACCTGTCACTGGAATAATTTTAACATTTTTCGGACGAGTGGCTTAGAAATGACAACAGTCTGAAGTTGGTTGTAGTTTTTTCATCTCACCCTGCATATACGATTCTTAAAGACAATTGCTGATTTATTTCGCATATATAAGGGTTAGAATAATTCACAATCTTAAAAAGGTACCAGCGGGAGTGGGCCTATAAATTTCATATTCAGATCAGATCTCTTGTGGGTAAAAATATTGTAATAACAAGATTTGATGAAAATCATTCAAATGATTTCGCATGTTACGTGAATCATATAATTATTCAAAAATTTGACCCTCTGTGGGAGGGGTGCCAGGAAGAGAAGGCCGATGTGTTGCATCTCCATAATAGATCTTGTGTAGTATTAGGTTGTTTCAAGTTGCCTAATGTTAGTTTATTCAAAATATTGATCCGTTGTGGGGGAGGTAGCAGAAGGAAAAGTTCGTTATATCCGTTTCTCATACCTTATCTTGTGTTGGTAGAATTATTGGAATGTGCGAATTTTGAAGACAATAGGGCCCTTATTTCACATTTTGTAATAGTTATTATTATGCAAAATGTTGACCCGCTGTGAGAGATACTAGAAGGAGTGGGCCAATATATCCCATCATATTAAAAATTATGACCTTTGTGGAGTAGATACCAAAAGGTGTGAGCCGGTATTTCCCACATTCATACCCTATCTTGTAATGGTTAAATTTTTGGGACGTGCAAAATTTTACAGAAAATCTGATGAATATTTCGGTTTTTATGAACGTTTTAGATATTCCGAATTTGGACCTTTTGTGGGGGAGGTACTAGAAGGAGTCGTCCGATCTTGTCCTTTCTCGCACCCAATTTTGCGGTAATGCAAATATCACGATATGCACAGTTTGAACAAAATCAGATTATCCGTTCTCTTTCTATGCGGTAAATTATTTTCTATGAAAATGATGACCTTTTGTGGGGAAGGAGGAATGGAACGATATTGTCCATCTCCGAATTTTATCTAAGTTTGACAAAAATATTACGATATACCAAGTTTGGACCAAATCGGCGAATACTCCCTTCGAGAGTTATCGTGCCCACCAACCAGCCAGACGGACGGACGAACGGACTCGCTAAATCGACTCCAAATGTCCTGAAACGGATTTGGTCCAAAGAGACCTTGGGTCTTAAACTGTTATTTCGACTAGACATGTTTTGACCGTAACCCTCTCTAGCCATATGGCTGAGTGTATAAGAAGGCAATAGTTACCGTAGTTTTCGTTCAATGATCTTTGGGTCAAGAAGTTTTATTAGAAAAATCTACAGATACAGCATTTTTCGTGCAGAAACTTTACGAATAATTAAGCTTTTATTAGGGATATTTAACGGATAACGTGTTTTTCTTTAGAAAAATCTTCGGATAACATGGTTATCCATTGAAAAAAACGTATACATTCAATTGTTTATGGTTTTTATTTCCAATTAGAAAACACAATTTCCTTCCACTGTTCCCTAAAAATGCATTTGGCAACAACTGTTGTACTGTGGGTAATTTTTAACATATTTTCTTTTGCAATATAATGGTCGTTTGTATCGATATCAGAATGTATTAATGATACATAATGACATTTTGATAACGAAATGTTGTTGGTTATCTACATATTTGTTGGACCATTTTTTCGGTATTGGATATTGCATTCCTTTTTATACCCTACACCACATAGTGGTAAGGGTATTGTGTCTTTGTGCATTTGTTTGTAACAGGCAAAATAAAATGAGATAGACCCATAGTTCCTTTTGATGGTCTGCATAGAATCACTTTCTGAGTTGATTTATACATGTCAGTCCGTCTGTCCGTCCGTCCGTCTGTCTATGTATTCTTGTGAATAAAATGCAGGTCGCATTTATTATCCGATTGAGATGAAATTTTGCACACATCATATGTTTGGCCCAAAGACGAACTCTATTGAAATTGGAGATAATCGGTCAAAATTTAGATATAGCTCCCATATATATCTTCGTCCGATTTGCTTTTTATTGTGCACCAAACGTGTATGGAATTTTGAACATACAACCAAATTAGGCCATAAAATAAGTATACCAAATTTGATCGAAATCGGTTCAGATATAGCTATAGCTCCCATATACATTGTTCATCCGATTTGTTATTTTTGTCCTCCGCAGCCGTAATATGGACTCTGTAACAACAATATTTAAGCAAATATATCAAATGCAGCTCAGAAATATCTTTGCCAAATTTTATCGAGATCGGTTCAGATTTAGATATAGCTCCCATATATAACTTCGTCCGATTTACATTTTATTGTACACCAAACTTCTAATATTTGCCCAAATTGGATGAAATTTGGCACTTACGACCGAATTGAGTCTAGAAGCTAGTATGTCAAATTTGGTGAAGATCGATTCAGATATAGCTATAGCTCCCATATATACTGTTCATCCGATTTGTCATATTTGCTACCCGCAGCCGCAATATGCACTCTGTAACAACAATATTTGGGCAAATATATCAAAAGCAGCTCAGAAATATCTTTGCTAAATTTTATCGAGATCGGTTCAGATTTGGATATAGTTCCCATATATATCTTTATCTGATTTCAAATTAATTTTGCACCAAATGGGCAATGCAAGTCCGAATTTAAAATATACAAATGCTTCGTCATATTTAGTCCTTTAAATTATAATTATAATCATAGCGTGTATTATTGAATTTTCCCATAAAAACTTTTAATCGTTATGTGGAGTTCTGCTAAATTAGAAAAGTGGTGTAGGGTATCAAACAGTTGGCCCCGCCCGACTTTAGGACTTTCTTTACTGGTTTTGAAACTATTTATACCCTACAACACTATGTGATGGGGGTATTATAAGTTTGATTGGGCCAAAAATTATGTAACACCACGAAATATTGGTTTCCCACATAGGTCGATCAAGCTATGTATGTCCGTCTGTCCATTTTAATTTGTAATCACTCTACAGGTCGCAATTATGGCCCGATCTTCACGAAATTTATAATGGAGGTGGGCTAGGGTCAGAATTGAACCCTATTTCTTTTGGAGATTATCGCATAATATTTAGGGCTTGAAATGGACCAAAAAATAAAATTTTTCCTGATTTTGCAGCCGTTAAAAAGGTCACAAATAGAAGCCAGGACACGAAATCTCGCATAAAGTTAGACTTTAGGAAAGCGGGTACAATGGACCACTAATTTTGTGTGAAAAAATACCAGCATTACTTACAGGCGATATCCGAAATACACAAAAGGTGAATTTCTGGCTTTTTTATGCTGATTTCGTTGACGAATATAGCCAAATATCGTGGAGAAGCAAATCATATAGATGAGTCTAAATTTGGAGATACAGAGGGGCTTCTTGCTTTTGGAGATGATTGCAAAATATTTATATATGTTTTTCCGATCACTAAATTGAAGCCAATCGACACGCCGGTGAAGAGAGTTAAGGACAGGGAAGAATTCTAGCATTTTGGATGACTGTATTATATTTAGCTGTAAAATGGATCACAACAACTAACAGCCCGACGGAGTGTATAAATATTGGACAAATGTCGCTAGTCTAAATCCTAATTTCAAAAGCGAAATCTTCTAATATGGATTTGGACATAAGGGGGCTTCTAACATATTGTAGTGTTGTAGGGTAAAACATAGTCGGCCCCGCACGACTATAGCCTTTGCTTACTTGTTTTGTGTTACGAATGCTAATTGGAACTGGTATTAGAGTGCGATTTTTACGGCTGATATTAAAATTCTTCTTTCTCATATTTTTATTTATTTATTTATTATTATTATTATTTTTTGTTTTGGTCAATACAAAAGTTATACATCCTTTGAATTTATTTTATTGTTGCCTTGTTATTTTTTTGCATTAACCAAGAAATTTATATATCCTTTAAATTCCTATTTAAAATTGATTGATTCAGGTCACCGAGGAAATTTGATGGGAAAGGGTTACATGAAAATTAGTTACCATTATCGTTACCCTCATTTTTTGTGTGCTTTGCGTTACACATGTTGTGTGTCTGGCTATTTAAGAATTTCCCCTGAAAACATTATAAAATTTCATTAAAATTTGCATAAGTTTTACAATGTACCGCAAATTACCCTGACACACAACAACGGCAACAGCAACGCCAACAACAGCGTCATCGTCAGTCGACTGGGTAACAACAAAATGTCAATCACAATTAATGTTCAGCAAACGGACGGAGTAGAGACAAACATTGTGTCAACACATCAGGTCAACCAGCTAACAATAACAACAGCAGCAGCAGCAACAACAACAACGATAAACCTTTTTACCATATTTTATCGTTCGACAAAAACCAAAGAAACCAAAACATGCAATATTATGTTGAATGAGGCTCGTCGTTGGTTTACGTTGCCGCTCAATCTTAGTTTTCTTGTTGTTCGGGGAAAATATTTTTAACAATAAAAAAAAAATATTTTTAAACAAAATTTACATAATTTTTTTTTCTTACTTGTATCCTTTCATATTACCAACATTGCTGGTGCCTTTTGTTGCTGTACCTTCAACTTTAACACGCCAGGTGGAAAAGAGCAGTTCATCAACATTACATCGTTCAGCAGATCCCAGTACCTATCCAGCACCGCCCGGCACCCCCAAAGCTTTGAATGTTACCCAAAACAGCATATCATTAAGATGGTCCAGAAGTCAGGAGAAGCCACAGGCAACAAGTCCAATTATTGGGTAAGTTTTTTTTTGTCTTGTTGCTTTTCTTTTTTTTTCGATATTGTGGCAAGGAAATGTGATCACCTTTCCTTTGGATGCATGCAGCAAATTGTTAGTTTGCTAACGGTAAACTGCTGAATTTCCAAACAAACAAACCAAACCAAAAAAAAAAAAAAAAAAACTCTTTCAATACAAGAAGAAAAGCTAGAGACCAGTGTACATAAAGCTCTTAGAGTTTTCCATGAAAATATTGATTTATTTTGTTCAAAAATTTTTTTTGGCAAAACCGTTATGTTTACCTTTGATGTTATTCATTGGAAAATTTTGTGACAGACAAATGAGATTTTTGGGAAAAGGAAAGGAAAAGAAATTTCAAAATTTTCCTAGAAAAGGTATGCTTTGCAAAATGTTAAATTAAAAAGCATACCACAATATGAAGGAGGAATGCACAATAGCATGAGGAAATTGTGAAGGATGTACCCGGAAAAATATGCATTACAAATCGGCTTACCGCATCATTACTCACTTTTCGATTTTGTTAACTCAAAATCATTATATAAGTACATACCTATCGATTTTGACCTTTAAACGTCGATTATGTCATTACTTATTTAAAGGCTTTTAGCGACTATGAAATAGAAGCCAATTCCCTCGACATGTCCTTGTATGTATTAGTATTTTTATACCCTCAGACATATGGCTACAGGGGGTATATATCATTTGATATTGCCAAAACGTGTCTCATCGAAATAACGGTTTTAGGACTCTTTGAACCAAAATCGTTTCAGGATATTTGAAGTCGATCTTGCAATGTCCGTTCGTCTGTCTGGCTGGCTGGTGCTCACGATAACTAAGGGCGTATCCGATTTGGTCCAAGCTTGGTACATCGTAATATTATTGTCACACTTAGATCGAGTTTGGAGATGGGCAATATTGGTCTATTACAACTACTCCTCCCCACAAAAGTTCGAAATTTTCAAAAAATAAAAATTTTCTGCACAGAAAGATAAAGGATAATCCGATTTTGCTACAACTTGAAAATCCTAATATTTGAATCAGTGTGTGAAGAGGGAATATATCGGTCCACTTTTTCAGGTACCTCCCCCACAAATGGTCAACATTTTGAATATTCATGAAGCTCATAAAACATGAAATTAACATCCGATTCCATTCAGACTTCGCACATCTCAATACTTCCATAAGCATAAAGAAGAAAGGTAGAGATCGGATCATTCCTCCTGGTACTTCCCCACAGAGGGTCAAAGTTGTGAATAACCGAAACAATCATGAAATCCGAAATAAGCATCCGGTTCTCTTCAAATTACATATATCACAATATTTTTTATCAACTCAAGGTCTCGGGTGAAGATGAGATATATCGCTTCACTTCTCCTGGTACCTTCCCCACAAAGTTTCAAAATTGTAAATATCCATGAAGCTTATAAAACGTGAAAATAGAGGGAATATATCGGTCCACTTTTTCAGGTACCTCCCCCACAAAGGGTCAACATTTTGAATATTCATGAAGCTCATAAAACATGAAATTAACATCCGATTCCATTCAGACTTCGCACATCTCAATACTTCCATAAGCATAAGATCTGTTATAAAGAAGAAAGGTAGAGATCGGATCATTCTTCCTGGTACTTCACCACAGAGGGTCAAAGTTGTGAATAACCGAAACGATCTTAAAATCCGAAATAAGCATCCGGTTCTATTCAAATTACTCATATCACAATATTTTTATCAATTCAAGGCCTCTGGTGAATATGAGATATATCGCTCCACTTCTCCTGGTACCTTCCCCACGAAGTTTCAAAATTTTAAATATCCATGAAGCTTATAAAACGTGAAAATAACATCCGATTCAATTCAGACTTAACAAATCTCTATTAATATAAGATATGTTATAAAGATGGTAGAGATTGGACCATTCCTTTCTTCACAAGGGTTAAAGTTTTGAATAACCAAAGGAATTTAAAATCAGAAATATGGATCTGGCTCCCTTCGTATTTCACACATACCATACTAACACAAGATCTGCTGCGAAGATGGAATATATCGTTCCACTCCTTCTGGTACCTTCCACAGAAAGGGTCAAAATTTTGAATATCCATGAATCTCATAAAAAGCGTAATTAACATCCGATTCAATTCAGACTTGGCACATCTCAGTAATTCTATCAACGCAAGATCTGTTATAAATATGGTTGAGATCGGACCATTTCTTCTGGTACCTCCCACACATAGGGTTGAAGATTCTGAAAAACAAAACGCTCAAAGAAAGCGAAATAAGCATCCAACTCTCTTCAAATTTCACACATACAAAAATGTTGACTCACACAAGATCTGTTGTGAAAATGATATATAAATTGATTTAAAAATTGCAATATCGAAATATTTCTCTCAACCAGAAACCTGGGATTAATATTGAATTTATGATTTTGCATAAAATTAGATAAAAATGTTCGATTTTCTTGCAAATTTTGCCCATACCAATATTTTTTATCTGTATTAGATTGCATTGACCCATTCTTGAGGAACCTACTCCGTATAGGGTCAACAATTTGAATAATCATAACAGAAGTTAAAATATATTTAAATAATCGACCATTGGCTAAGGGTATACATCTGTTGGCAAAACCGACGGATATAGTTTAACTTGTTGGCTAAGGTTCATATCAATTCAAAGCTGCAGTGGGAGAGACGCTTAGTGCTACAACAAACAATTGTACTCTTCACCAAAATTTCGAATTGCCAATTGTTGTGTTTTCTTTGGAATCTAGGCCTGTTGCAGCCAGATTCCTCCTCTTCTTTTATTTCGTCTTTTGTCGTTTCTCCCCAAAAAGAAGATATAAGATTTTACTCTTTCATTATGCTAATTTGCATGTTAATCTTGCTTACAATGATCTCTGAAGCGTATAAATAGCTAATAAGAAGAAAACCGAAAAACAACGACAACAATCGCAACAAAAGGTGCCACTAGCCGCCTATGGCTATACGAGTATGCAAACGGAAAGAGAATCCAATAACAGATAACAAAAATGCAACATGCATACCTCGAAACGCTTTTCAACTAAACTGTAAAACAAAGCATGAGCTGGAAAGTTGGAAAAAGCTATACCAGCGACATTGTATGAAGAACTGTTGGACAAAACAACAAAAATATGTACTAGGAAAACGGATAATACTTCAGCCGGACCGTACTTTGAGTACCCTCCATCATGGGAAAAAAATTCCTACAACGTGGGTGCTTTGCTACAAGAGCAATATGCGGGATTTTTTTTTTTTTTCTTTTGAAATTTTCGGATTAATATACTTTGCAATACGTTCATTTTACAGTGAGGTTATACAGGGTGACGTAAAAAACTACAACAAAGTCAAACGCCATAATTTTTAATTTTTTTTTATTGTATGAAAGCAAGAAATGTCGCAAATATCATCAAATTTTAGAATAGGTTTGGATTTGTTCGAATTGGACACCTTCGGCACGAATTATGGCCTTCAAACGGCCAATAAAATCATCACACGCTGCCCGAATGTTGCTCTGCGGTATTTTGGCCCATTCCCGGTGAAGCGCTTACTTAAGGTGATCGACACTTTGGTATTTCTTAGTGCCAACCTTGCTTTCCAAAATACTCCAGACACAATAGTCCAACGGATTGGTATCCGGGGATTTTGGTGGCCATTGTGCGCTGGAAATGAAGCGAGGAACCTCATTTTGTAATCATTCTTGGGTGACGATGGTGCTGAGTCCTTCTTGGGTGCGATGGTGCTGAGTCCTGTTGGAATGTCCAAGGTCTGCGGCCAAACGTGTCCAAGGCTTTATAACACCCTCCAGAATATTTTCGAGATAATATTCGGCATTTTCTAATGCCACGGTCGATTTATACCAGCAGAGAGCGACCATCGGCTGTTATGGCGGCCCACACCATCACCACGGCCGGCGCTTGAGTTCTGGTGGCCAACCGAAGGTGCACATTTTCAGCTGAAGTAAACATGATAATTTTGTTTCTTTACAAACTGCTGGACAACGAATGTCTTCTCATCGGAGAAAACCAAATTCGGCAGTTCACCACTTTCGGCCAAGCGAAGCAACCCATTAGCTCTTTTGAGTCTATTTTCTTTCTGTTGCGGTGTAAGTTCTTGCACATTTTGGGATTTCAATGGTTTTACCCCGAGCGTATTTTTCAATATTTGCCGAATGGAATATTGCGATATGTTCAGCTCACGAGCCATTTTTTCGGCCGCTGCGACGCGGGTTTCCATCAAGTCGCTTCTTTACTTTTCAAACCATTTCTGCTGATGTTGCTGTTTTCTTCCGTCCACATCCTTGACGTCGGGCTACGCCACCAGTATCCCGGTAATGAGCGATGGTACGAGACTCAAAAGATTCATTCACTTTTAAATGCCGGAGTGCTCTAACGATAGCCACTTGTGGTTTTCCAGCCAAATATAAAAAAATCACACTATCACGCTTAAATACCATCACGAATAACTTTTTTTCTGGAAAATTCTCGCCAAAATGCTTGGGTAAACAATATAATGAGCTGTCCCTAGAATAATCTTAACAGCTGTCGGACGGGTGGCTTAGAAATGACAGCAGTCTGCGGCTTGTTTGCAGTGTTTTCATCTCATCCTCTGTAGATGTCCCGTGAATTTTGTTATTGTGAGGGGTTTTGACCGTTTTTTCCAATTGAATGATAGAAAAATCATACCACCATAAGATGTTAGAAATTTTTGCATAATCCTAAAACCCATATGAAGGAGAAAGAGGCCAGATTGGCATAATTTGAAAAACTTTATATTTTTTCACATTTTAGCACATCTCAATATTTTTACTGAAATTTTTATCAAGCAGGATAATGAAATATCAATCTCATGAATTTCGCGGGAAGTGTTCATTTTGATTATGTTCGGTAAAGAGTTAATGATTCCTCTCTTCTAAATTTTACTTTTCTGAAATTAAACTATGCAATGGTCTATAGTCCTAGATTTTTAATGCTTGAAGCTTACTAAACATATACAAAAGTGAGGGCACAAAAAACGACTGATACTTTCTAACTTGTTTCCTTAAGACTTTAAATGAGATTCCAGCCGAAATACCAATGGTAAATTGAATATAACTTGGCTGAAGCAGAAAAAAAAAGAAAAGGAAAACAATTTCCCCATTATCCTGTCAGCTGTTTTGCCGTTTTTTACTACAACACTACTATATTTTTTATCCATCATTTCATATTTCGTTTTGTTGTGGCCATTTTCATTGGTAACACTACGTCTTCGGTCCTTTTGTTTTGGGTGGATCTAGCCTGCTGGCCATTGTTTTGGATCATAATTTATTTTTCTTTCTTCATGGTAACAGTTTTTTGTGAAGGGGTTCTTTTTTCATTTTGCATTGAAACAATGGTCATGTGAGTGGTTTCTTACCTCTCTTTGATGGCAGTCGGTTTTCCCTGTCTCCAGCCCCGAACAGATGCAACAGCTGTTGCTAAAGGCCAACATTTCACATTCAAACGATTAAATTTCACATGCAACGAATTCGATTTGCAACAACTCTGAAATATTCAATAGCAAGCATTTTCGGGAGGGGGTGTGAGATGGCGTATCAGTTTCCATTCCCTCTCGTATTTTCTAATTCGTTATTTTGAAACACAAAACAGCAAATACCCCTTCGAAACGAAAACAAAAAAAAAAAAAAAAAAAAAAAATGGCATTAACATTGCAAGGAGAGCAGCATAATAATGGAATATTTGGAATTTCGGAGATGTTAGCTAGGATTTGATGGCAACAACCGCCAAAAACTGGCCCCGAAAATAACAGCAACAGACAACAATGGTTGGTTGGTTGGCTGGCTCGCTGGTTCGGTTTGTATGCAACACCACAACACTGGTGAAAACAATGAAAGAATAGCCTGGCTGATTTTGGTTGGTGTCCATTGTCTCTTGGATACAGGGATTTGTTTTTTTTTTGTGTTTCATTCAAATTGTTTTTCTTTCATTTTTTCCGTTGTTGTTGTGTAGCAGACACTGGCTGACCATCATTTAGCCCATTGTATCCTCGATAATACGAATGTGACTTTGGACAGCTACGACGACGACGACGACGACGTCAGCGACAACGACGAAGGCGACTGGGCAGACAAAATTGTTTGCCAACAATACATGTCTGTGGCCCGATTGCTTTGCTTAAAATTCGCCGGGTGGTTGAGTTGGGTGAATGTGCCTGGTGTCCCTGTTTCATTTTATGTGAAAAATCAGGTGAAGGCCAGCTGGCAAGGTGAAAGGGGGGTAAATGCGTTGCATTTTGGCGTGGCAAGCTTCATTTTATGTTTTTTGAGCAGAAAATGGAATTTGCCTAAGGCCAACTGGCTTGTTGTTGGTTCCAAAAACCAAACGCTCATTGCTTCTTCCGTACAAAAACACACAACAAAACACAATGGTAATGGCGTTGTTGAACGTTTAATGTTGCAGTACTTTGAAGCTAAACCACTAACCAGCAGCCGAAAAACAACAACACCAAAAAATGTGAAACAACGGCCCATCATGATGGCAAAAAGTTATGTCGTTCGGAAATTGACCAAAAAAAAAAAAAGAAATTGTAGCGCGCTCACTAATAGCCGAAAAAGCATATAGCTTGGCAGTCATCTGGCTAAAGAATAAGTTTTTGTGACCCCGGCCAATCAGTTGTTCCAGTTTGGCTCTAGGCTTGAATCGTGCCAGCGGATGATCCCTTTTTTAAGAATTTCTCATCAGGGTGGAAGTCCAACAAAACCTATTATTTGTAGGTCCCTCGTAAAAAGATACAATTTTCCACTCTCTTATTTTTGGGCAAGCAGATGTCCACTACTTCCGCTAGCCGAGCATTATAATGCATCGGGGGC